>NC_092872.1:517489480-518831794 GCF_028372415.1 Notamacropus eugenii
CTGTTTTATTTGAGAAGCTAGGTGACATGTGCGACCCCCCAACTTATCTCCAGCCCTCAGACCTCCCTCCCCCTGTTTCTTTCAAGACGAAGCTCAAGCATAACTTTCTATGTGAAGCCTTTCTTGATTCTTATAGCTACCAGTGCTTCTCCACCAAAATACCTTGTATTTATATGTATTTTTCATATATTGATACAAGGTATCCCAACTATGTACCAAGCACTGTGCTGATATAGGAAGAAAGGAAAAAGACAGATGCTGCTCCCAAGGAGATAGAAGTCTAATGGGAGAGAAAACGTAGACAACTATGTACAAACAAGCCATTTTTGCTTTTCGTTGTTCAGTCCTTTCTGCCTCTTTGAGGGAGTCATTCGAGGTAAGGCTGGAGCCAGGTTATAAGAATTTAGATGGTAAACAGATGAGTTTATATTTGGTTCTCAAGGGGGAAGGGAGTCACTGGAGGTTATTGAGTGATGTGCTCAAACCCATGCTTTAGAAACATCATTTTGGCATTTGGGTTGATGATGAATTAGAGAGGGAAGAGAACTGAGGCAGGAGACCGATTAATAGACGATTTTTTACAAGCGAGTTTATGGTGACTCAAACTAGGAAGTTGGTTGTGTGAGTAGAGAGAAAGGATGGATGGGAGAGGTGTTGTGGAAACATAAATGGTAAGATTTGGCAAGTGGTTAGGGAAAGTGGGGAACTGAGGATGAAGCTGAGACTTTAAACCTTAGTGAGTGGGAGGATGGTGGTACCTTCAACAGTCATAGGGATGTTTGGAAGAGGGGTATGTTTGAGGTGAAAGATGAATTTTATTTTGGACATGTTGAGGTTTGAGATAGCTTTAGGAGATCCAGTTGGGGATGGGCAGTAGACATGTGGTGATACAAGACTAGAGCTCTACTAACATCTTCCTCCAATACCTCATTATGATCAGAAGGTGACTCAGGATTCTCAAAGGCTTTGTCAGCAGAGTCCAACCTCTGCTACATCTTATTAAGCTAGAAAGTTTTCAAGAAGCACTTGAGGTAACTTGGTAGGTGATGCAGTGAACTGTGCACTGGGCCAAGAGTCAAGAAGACCTGAGTTCAAATCTAGCCATAGATACAACCTAACTGTATGACCTTGGATAAATCATTTAACCTCTGTTTGCCTCAGCTTCCTCACCTATAAAATGGGAATAAAAATAGCACCTACTTCACAGGGTTGTTATGAAGATCAAATGAAATGTTTTGTAAAGCATAATTTAGTACAGTTCCTGGCACATAGTAGGCACTGTATAAATGTTAGCTATTAGCATTATGTATCTTATTAAGACTATGACTGTTGTCCAAAGACCAGCCTCGCTAAGTGTGGAAAGGTTGATCCCAAAGGGATGATTTTTTTTTTTTACCACAGAAACTTATGAAAACTGACTTCTAAGGTTTGGGGATATAACACTGAATAAGAATAAATGTAAAGTTTTACACTTGGGCTCAAATAATCAATTTCACAAGACAAGGAGACATGGTTAGGCAGAAGTTCCTCTAGCTTTAGTAGACTTCAAGATCACTGAGTCAACAGTGCGTTATGACAGTCAAGAACACTGATGTAATGTTAGGCTCTCCATTTAGGAGGTGGTAGTCCTGGTCAGGCCTCCTCTGGGGTACAGTGTTTAGTTCTGTGCACCCTCATTTAGAAAGGACACTGAGAAGTTGGAGAGCACCCAGATGAGGGCAAGCAGGAGGGTAAAGGGCCTCAAATTCCTTCCCTATAAGGATCAGTTGAAGGAACTGGGATTGTACAGCCTGAAGATTTATGGGGGAACATGATAGCTATCTTCAAGATAATTTAAAGGACTATCACAGGGAAGGGGAATTAGACTTGTTCTCCTTGGTTCCCAGAGGATAGAACTGGGAAAAACTGGTGGAAGTTATGAAGAGGCAGATTTAGGCACTGTGAAGGGAAAATATCCTAACAATTATTTTTTTGTTGTTGTTCATGTCCAACACTTTGTGATTCCGTTTGGGGTTTTCTTGGTAAAGATACTGAAGTGGTTTGCCATTTCCTTCTCCAGCTCATTTTACATATAAGGAAATCAAGGCAAACAAGGTTAAGTGACTTGCCCAGGTTCACACAGCTAATAAGTGTCTGAGGTCAGATTTGAACTCAGGAACTCTTCCTAACTCCAAGTCCAGTGTTCTATTCACAGGACCACCTAGCTGCCCAACAAGTATAGCTTTGCACAATGGAATGGCCTGCCTCGACCAACTGTGGGTTCCTCCTCTTTGGAGGTCCTTAAGCAAAGGTTGTATGAGTATTCTCCACCCTCTAAAGGCTTTCACTTGACCCTGTCTCTACCCCCTAGATCTCTCTTGCATTTTTGCAGCCAAATTCCTAGAAAAAAAAAGTTGCTTACTTTTACTGTCTCCACTTTCTATGAATTCACTCCACTCACTCTACGTTGTAGCTGGCATTAGTGGAGAACTGGACATGGAGAAAGGAAGACCTGAATTCAAATCCTACCTCAGATACTTTGCTAACTGTGTGACCCTGAATAACTCATTTCTTTCAGCCTCAATTTCCTTATCTGTAAAATGGGGAAAGTAATAGTCCCTTTTTCACAGCATTGTTGTGAGATATGAGATATCATAGAGAAAGCATTTTGCAAATATTCAAGCACTATTCAAATGCTAGCTGATTGTGATCATGGTGGAGATAAGATTCTTGGTCAGGCCTGGAATAGAATAGATGGTTTCTAAGATCCCTTCTATCTCTGAGATTCTGTGAACCTGTCCAGGGAAGGAGTGACCATCCAGATGAAATTACAGATCTTTTGAAAGTATTCAAGTTAAGTGTGTTTAAAATCTGAGCTAAATTAAGGCCATAAAGGTTCAGAGAGGAAAGAACAAAGGAGCTTGGAGTCATCAGGGAAGGCTTCACGGAGGAAGTGGGACTGGAGGCAGATGACCAGCTGGTACTTTCAGAACTTTGCTCTAGTGGGTGTGGGGTGATGACCAGAGTGCGGAGGCTGTAGCCAGGGCTTCCATCCCCACGGTCAGGCTGATTTGCTTTGATTCCTACAGGATTGGATTCCTGCCTCAGAAACTTAATAGGTGTGGAATCCATGGGTGAGTGACTTAGCTTGTCAAAACCACAGTGTTTTTAATCTATCAAATGAGAAGGATGATAATATCCTTTTTTTTTTTTACTGCCTTCCTTATGGTTTTTTTGTGAGGAAAGTCCTCTTCAAACCATATATCTATGAGTTAGTATAGTACCCTGTTTGGGTTTTAAAGGGCCCCATAGTGGGCTCTGTTTTGTGTTTCAGGTAAAGCTTGGGCCAGGTGAACCTGTAAGGTGTTTTCCACCCCTGAAATTACATAATTCTGTTTCTATAACTAGCTGAATCCCTTTCAGGATGAGAAAAGTTCTTATGGTTTGGTCTGGTTTTTACACATCTGTAATCTTTTATAGATGTAAATCTTCTACAGATGTAATGTAAATCTTTAACAGATGTAATCTCCACTGGAGAAGGAAATGACAAACCTCTCCTGTATCTTTCCCAAAAAAACCCCACAGTCAGTATAGTCTATGTGGTCACAAAGAATCAGACATGACTGAAGAAATCTTTTTAAAGTTTTTTTTTTTTATTCTGAACCTAAAAACACCAAATTACACAAGCATTTCCACACAAAAAAGAACAGAATGAAATTGTGATCATCTATCATACAGGCTTACTTTTCCTTTTCAGTATATAATAAATTCAATGTATCTTTCAAAGTTGTTCTATTTGTCTATGTTTCCTTCTGTTCTCTTTTGTGCATTTAGGAAAATGCTTCGATGACATTGTTCCATTTTCTTTCTGGTTTTTAAAAAAAATACCCCTTCTCATTGGAAAGAGAAAAAAAGAAAAAGAAATCTCTTGTAACAAGTATGCATGGCGCAGCAAAACAGATTCTTACATTGCCCAGATCTGAAAATGTACGTCTCATTGTGTATTTTGTGGCCGACAACTCTGTCTGGAGATAAAGGGATGTATAGTCAAACAGGGAGTTGGACCAGTCACATAGCAAGATGGAGAGATAACCAACTGGCAGTGCTTGCGCTCCATGAGTATACTTGAAATGATTATTTATTAAAATGATTAATTTTTAATATCTAAAATACCAAAATTTAAAATTAATATTTAATATTTTAATATCGGAAATTCTTAAAATGCCAGGTGAGTGGGCACTCTGTGGCAAGTTTTTCCAAATGGATTTTATTTCTATTATATGTTATCTATATATTATTTCTATTTTATATATTTATATAGTATATTAATTTCTATGTTATTATTGATATATCTCTATATATTTATACCACCTAGATTTCCTCCTGTATCTCTCTCCTTTCTAGAGAATCATCTTTTAACAAATATTTTCTTTAAAAGATAAAGAGAAAAAATTTCTTTAAAACTTATCAATGCATTGGAAAAAATGATGTTATATGTAATGTTCCACAACCAAAGACCTCAGATCTCTGCAAAGGAGAAGGAGAAGTGTTTTCTCATATTTCTTCTTTGAGGACAAGCTTATTATTTACAATTTCCCAAGAGTTTGAATTGTTTTGTGGCTGTCCTTTCCATTTACATTGCTGTAACCATTATGTATATTGTTTTCCTGGTTCTTATTACTTCACTTTGCATCAGTTCATAGAAGTCTTTCCAAGTTTCTTTATTATTATATTCATCACTCCTATTGTTTCTCAAAGAACAATAGTATTCCATTATATATGTAGATGTGTGTGTATATGTGTATGACTACACAAATTGTGGCATATATGTGTATTTATATATGTAGCTAAACAAATTGTGGTATATATATGTATATGGTATGTATGTTTGTGTGTGTGTGTATACATGTATGCACACACACCACAACTTCAGAATGGATTTTATATAACATATGTGCAGTTATATAACTTAGATTTTCTCCTGTATCCCTTTTCCTCCCAGGGAATCATATGTTATGACAAATAAATTTTTAAAAAGATAGAGAAAAAAAATTCAGTAAAACTGATCAATACATTGGAAAAAATGACATTCTATGTAATGTTTCACAACCATGGACCTCCCATGGAACATTATTCAACTTCTGAAATACGTCACTTTGTATCTGCTGCTCTGCCTGTCTTCAAGCTCACAGAACAAGATGCCTCTGTACACTTGGAGTTGCAGTACCCACTTATAAGGTCTGTGTGACATTGCATTAACCACTCTGGGCCTCATTTCCTCATCTGTACAATGAGGGGTCTGAGTTAGCTGATCTGCAACAGCTATGACTCTATGGTCCAAGATAGCAGAAAATAACTAGTGATACCAGACAGTATATGATTAGTGCCAACTCGTTGGCACAGAATGTCAGTGCTATAAAAGGTCAGAGGAAAGATTCCTGTCAACTGTGCAAATCAGGGAAGGCTTCCTGAACAAGACAGGTCTTAAGCTGGGCCTCAAGAAATGATCAGGGATTGGGGAAGCAGAGAGGAGGTGGAAAGAAGGGGATCAATGCACCAGCAGGAGAAACAGTGTGAGGACCAAAGTAGAGGCAAGAATGATGAACATAGAGACAGAGGACAGTAAGAAAGGAGGTCAGTCTGGTTAGTAAGTTAGTCAGTCAACAAGCACTAATTAATCATCTACCATATGCCAGGTACTGTGCTAAACGCTGGAGGTAAAAGGAAATGCAAAAGGCAGTCTCTGCTTCTCTTGGTGATAGGTATTATGGGGAGGGGAGAGAGATCAAGTCACATTTTTGTTCCAAATGCCCCCAAGAGTCTAGAGGTAGTTTACATAACTTGCAGAAAAAAAATTCCTTTCACATTTAAATTAGAATCCTTTAGCAAAGTGGGCAAGATCCCAGCTCCAACAACCAACCCTTTCAAATTCCTTGGTGAACTAGGAAGATCAGTTCTTTGAAGCCCAAACCCATGCTCATAGGGTTGTTTATGGGGGCGGTATGTTGACAGAGTCCATATGATATCATGGCAGCCAGATGAAAAAGAGGAAAGAAGAAAGGATAAGACAATTGTTTGAATTTTTGGTTTCTATGGAGCAATAAACATCCTAATGTTTGAAAACTGCTTGGGAAACATCTGGATGTTTGGACTTGGGCAACAGATATTAAAACACCTGCATGGAAACTGAAATGGAAGCTGAAATTTCCCATTTTTCCAACCAGGTTTTTTGGTGTGGTTTTTTTCTTTAAGGGGGGGAGTTTTTTCTTTAAGGGGCTTGTAGACATTGTACAGTCAAATTTTTTTTGGCATTAATTAATTTATTTAACTTTTAACATTCATTTTCACAAAATTTTGGATTCCAAATTTTCTCCCCTTTTGTCCCCTCCCCCCACCCCAAAACACTGAGCATTCTAATTGCCCCTATCACCAATCTGCCCTCTCTTCTATCATCCCTCCCTTCCCTTGTCCCCATCTTCTCTTTTGTCCTGTAGCGCCAGATAACTTTCTATACCCCATTACCTGTATTTCTTATTTTTAGCAGCAAGAACAGTATTCGACAGTTGTTCCTATAACTTTGAGTTCCAAATTCTCTTCATCCCTTCCTCCCCACCCATTCTCTTTGGGAAGGCAAGCAATTCAATATAGACCATATCTGTGTAGTTTTGCAAATGACTTCCATAATAGTTGTGTTGTGTAAGACTAACTATATTTCCCTCCATCCTATCCTGCCCCCCATTGCTTCTATTCTCTCTTTTGATCCTGTCCCTCCCCAAGAATGTTGACTTCAGATTGCTCCCTCCTCCCATTGCCCTCCCTTCCATCTTCCCCCCTACCCTGCTTAACCCCTTCTCCCCCACTTTCCTGTATTGTAAAATAGGTTTTCATACCAAAATGAGTATGCATTTTATTCCTTCCTTTAGTGGAATGTGATGAGAGTAAACTTCATGTTTTCTCTCACCTCCCCTCTTTTTCCCTCCACTAAAAAGTCTTTTGCTTGCCTCTTTTATGAGAGAATTTGCCCCATTCCATTTCTCCCTTTCTCTTCCCAATATATTTCTCTCTCACCACTTAATTTCATTTTTTTAAGATATGATCCCATCCTATTCAATTCACTCTGTGCTCTCTGTCTCTGTGTGTGTGTGTGTGTGTGTATGTGTGTGTGTGTGTGTAATCCCACCTACTACCCAGAAACTGAAAAGTTTGAAGAGTTACAAATATTGTCTTTCCATGTAGGAATGTAAACAGTTCAACTTTAGTAAGTCCCTTATGACTTCTCTTTGTTGTTTCCCTTTTCATGCTTCTCTTCATTCTTGTGTTTGAAAGTCTAATTTTCTTTTCAGCTCTTGTCTTTTTATCAAGAATGCTTGAAAGTCCTCTATTTCATTGAAAGACCATTTTTCCCCCTGAAGTATTATACTCAGTTTTGCTGGATAGGTGATTCTTGATTTTAGTCCTAGTTCCTTTGACTTCTGGAATATCATATTCCATGCCCTTCAGTCCCTTAATGTAGAAGCTGCTAGATCTTGTGTTATCCTGATTGTATTTCCACAATACTTGAATTATTTGTTTCTAACTGCTTGCAATATTTTTTCCTTGACCAGCGAACTCTGGAATTTGGCCACAATGTTCCTAGGACTTTCTCTTTTTGGATCTCTTTCAGGAGGTGATTGGTGGATTCCTTGAATACTTATTTTGCCCTCTGGTTCTAGAATCTCAGGGCAGTTTTCCTTGATAATTTCATGAAAGATGATGTCTAGGCTCTTTTTTTGATCATGGCTTTCAGGTAGTCCCATAATTTTTAAATTGTCTCTCCTGGATCTATTTTCCAGGTCAGTTGTTTTTCCCATGAGATATTTCACATTATCTTCCATTTTTTCATTCTTTTGGTTTTGTTTTATGATTTCTTGGTCATAAAGTCATTAGCCTCCATCTGTTCCATTCTCATTTTGAAAGAACTATTTTCTTCAGTGAGCTTTTGGACCTCCTTTTTAATTTGGCTAATTCTGCTTTTGAAAGCATTCTTCTCCTCATTGGCTTTTTGACCCTCTTTTGCCAATTGAGTTATCCTATTTTTCAAGGTGTTATTTTCTTCAGCATTTTTTTGGGTCTCCTTTAGCAGGGTGTTGACCTGCTTTTCATGCTTTTCTTGCATCTCTCTCATTTCTCTTCCCAGTTTTTCCTCCACCTCTCTAACTTGATTTTCAAAATCCTTTTTGAGCTCTTCCATGGCCTGAGCCCATTGAATATTTATTTTGGATGTTTGGGATACAGAAGCCTTGAATTCTATGTCTTTCTCTGATGGTAAGCATTGTTCTTCCTCATCAGAAAGGAAGGGAGGAGATATCTGTTCACCAAGAAAGTAACCTTCTATGGTCTTATTTTTTTTCTCTTTTCTGGGCATTTTCCCAGCCAGTGACTTGACTTCTGAGCTTCCTCTTCACACCCACCTTGCCTCCAGATCTGCCCAGCCAGGGCTTGGGGTCTGAGATTCAAATGCTGCTTCCCAGCCTCAGGGCTTTGGGTGGGGGGCAGGGCTGCTATTCAGTGTGAGATTAAGTTCAGGTGCTCAGGTGGAGGCAGGGCCATGGCATGGGCTCAGTTCCCTCAGGGGATTTATGTGGAAACCTTCAACAATGGATCTAAGCTCCTGCCTGCTTTGGGAGCCCCTGTCTGCTGCCGCCTCTGCTGCTGCTTCCTGAGGGGGCCTGAGTTATGGCGGACACCCCACTCCCCTCTCGCCAGCCAAAGAGACTCTATCACTGACCTTTGGTGCCTGTGGGTGAAGGGACCTGTGCAGCTGCTGGAGATTCCATCCCTGAAGCCTGCTCGGATCTGCTCCTCTTGGTGCTGCATGGCTGAGGCAGGGCTGGGCTCTGCTCTGGGTCCAGTGCACGACGGACCTTTGGTGTTGGTTTTTCAGGTCTCTCTGGAACAGAAATCTCCTGTGCTCCATTGTTCTGTGGCTTCTGCTGCTCCCGAATTTGTTGGGAGTTCTTTACAGGTATTTTATGAGCTGTGGGTTCAGAGCTAGCATATGTGTATCTTTCTACTCTGCCATCTTGGCTCCTCCCTGTACAGTCAAATTTTAAGTTTGTTTAAATTATATACATATATATATTTTAACTGAAAAAAAATTTACCTTCTTCCTCTCCCTCTCCCCAAAATGAGAATGAAAGAACATATAACCCTGGTTACAAATACATATACAGTCAAGCAAAACACATATCCTCACTGGCCATGTCCAAATATATATATATGTATATGTATACACACACTCATACATGGGGCAGCTAGGTGGTAGAACACCACTACAGGAGTCAGGAGGACCTGAGTTCAAATCTCACCTTAGACACTTGACAATCGCTAGCTGTGTAACCTTGGGCAAGTCACTTAACCCCAATTGCCTCATCCTGGGTCATCTCCAGTCATCCTGATGAATATCTGGTCACTGGATTCAGATGGCTCTGGAGGAGGAGTGAGGCTGGTGACCTGCACAGCCCTCCCTCACTCAAAACAAAGTCAAGTGCAAGTCATGTCATGTCATTATTTCTCTGATGGCATGGTCTTCTTTGGCAACGAAGGGCAAACACATGCACATATACATGTATATATACATGTGTGTATATATATATATATACATATATGTCTTATTCTGCATTCATCTCTCTATCAGCAAGTGTGTAGCATGTTTCATGGGCAGCTAGGTGGTGCAGTGGATAGAACACTGGCCCTGGAATCAGGAGTACCAGAGCTCAAATCCAGCCTCAGACATTTATTACCTTACTATTTACTTACTAATGTGACCCTGGGCAAGTTACTTAAACCAGTTTGCCTCAGTTCCTCATCTGTAAAATGAGCTGGAGAAGGAAATGGCAAAGCACTCCTGTATCTCTTCCAAGAAAACCTCAAATGGGATCATAAAAAATTGAATATGACTGGAAAACTGAACAACAATGAAAGCATGTTTCATCAACAATTTTCTGGAATTATAGATGACATTTATGTTGATCTTTCCTAATTCTTTGAAAGTTGTTTGTCTTTACCCTATTGTTTTCAGTGTACAAATTGTTTTCCTGATTCTGTTCTGAAGAATCTTTTAAAAATTCTGAAGAATAGATTAGAATGCTGACAGACTGGGATTTGGGGAATTCTGGTTAATTTAACATTCTAGCTCTCCAGAAGACATCCAAAACTTCATTTGATCTCTCTCCTTCTTTGTGAAAATATTTCCAGAATTTCTGAGGTCACTGCCCTGATTTTGTAAGTATGATCTATGGGCCTGGACTGATTTTCTTGGTCTGGGGAAGAGCTGTCAGGAGAAAGAGAGGTTCAATGTGTTTTGTTTGACATCATGGGCCACACCTAAGACCAAAAAAAAAAAAAAAGCTACTCGGAGGCAGATTTTAACTCAATATAATCATCTAATATTTAGGTTTTGAGTGCTAAAATTATAGCTGTCCAACAATGGTATGAGCTTCTTTAAGAGGCAGCAAGTGTTCCATTATTGGAGATATTTAAGCAGGAGTTGGATGACAACTTTAAGCAGGCGCTGCACTGGGTCAGATTATGTATTGTCCTAGATGCAGGAACTTTCAAGGCCACTTGCCTAGGATGGGAAATAGAGATGGAGAAGCTCATAGGGGTTTGGGCAGCAAGGGATTGAGTCTAGGAGGTTCCCTGGAAGTTGGTATTTTGAATAAAAAAATGATATGAATAAGTTCCCCCAAATCTCTGATATAAATCTTTTCCTTCCTTTCTCTTCCCTTCGTCTTCTGTCATTTATTCCCTGTTCCCTCATTTCTCCCTCCTTTCTTCCCTCTCTCCCTTCTTTCTTTTTTTTTATCCTTCCTTCCTTCCAATAAATTGTCTCCTCTTCCTCTTCCTCAAAGAAGTAGAACTGAGATAAAAGCCATTTTCATTAATTAAAGATTTGGGCTAGTTCAGATTTGACTTTACACAGAAGCTCTCCATGCCTCAGAAGAGTAACCCATTATATGTGTAAGACAGGGACCCTCTCCAGCCATCCTTATCTGTTCCTTACCACTGGACCCAGGTGCCACGTAGAAGAGAGTGAGGCTGGTGACTTTGCACAGCCCTGCTTCACAAAAATCCAATTCACTTACAAGTCATGACACCACCTTCATGATGTCATTGGTTCTCTTTGAGAATGAAGGCCAAGCAACAGCATACAATGTACAAAGTGCTTTATAGTCATTATCTCATCTGATACCCTATGGGGCAAGTGGGATGTAGATTACTGTCACCATTAGATATGAGGAAACTGACATTTAGTGGGAATAAGTGGCCTGCCCAAAGTCTTACCTTTGCAAGTAAAGAAGCTGGAATTCGAATCTAGATTTCCCGACACCTGCTTCTGTCCTCTTTTGATTACTCCATGCTGCCTCATAGAATGCTAGTTTGAAGTAACCTTAGATACAATTTAGTCTGACTTCGACATTTTGCAAATGAAGACCCTGCAGACCAGAGAGGGGAAGTGTTTGGAAGGGAAGGAGCTATGAAATAGTGAGCTCCTCATCAAAGGAAGTGTTCAAACACAGGCTAGATAACTTCTTTTCATGGATGTTGTAGAGAAGAGTATTATGCTGATTTGGGTTGGACTGATTGTTGTCAGAGGTCCTTTCCAGTTTCAAGATTCTGCCATTCTATGAAGGGACTTGCCCAAGGTTATGCAGCAGGTTAGTGGCAGAGGAACAGTGAGGACCCTGAATCTCCCGACATGATCTAGGGCCCTTTCTGTTGTCCTACTGCCTCTTGCCATCATTATTATTAGCCTTGAATCTATCTGGTTTAAATGCTTTGGAGTATACAAGCATGTGCCAAGAGTATTATAATCACCTATTGTTGAGATTACAATCTCCTGACAAGTGTGCAGAAGTGGTTGCTGAACTGATATCAGCCCATAGTGAATCCTCATTTTCTTAAAATATTAGGCCTGAGGGAGGGGAAGGCAGACAGAGGTGGAGGAAAAGAATTTACCAGGTCTGACTATGGTACAGTAACAACAGGAAAGTGGTATATCAAGGAGTTCAGGGTCAGGGGGCAGAGGGCCTAGCAATGTAGACCATGGAACATTGTCACAGGTGGACTATGGTCTGTGGACCATGCAGATAGATCCTGCAGTGTGGTACATGGCACAATCCTCCTTTAAGAAAACCTAACACGGGAAAATTCAGATGAACAAAATAAATATATTATAGGAGGAGATTATATATTCAGGGGATAGAGTCTAGACCTGTTATTTCATCATATATCATCACTTGAGCATGGAAACCAATTCTATGAATGCAAGTTAGCACCTGGAACTCTTAGAGGTTAATGACTTGTCTGGGCCAGTATGTGTCAGAAACAGGACTTGAATATATGTCTTCTTAGCTTCAAAGCCACCCTTTCTAACCATTGCACCACATAGAGATTAGATAATATATCTTTACAGCAGATCCAGTCAGTAAGGCTCTATGAGATTTCCTCTCGTAGTGGTTAGTGGCACCTGAGTAGAAGTGGAAAAAACAGATGGGGAGGGATTTGGACTGGATCTTGCTAAGACATGAACAACAGAAGGAAAAAAAGCCAAGAGATTTAAAGGAAGAGAAAAGTGTGTAGTGGGATCAGGTTGAACACAAAGGGAAGAGAGTGAGAACAGAGCAGGTTATTGGTGTTCATCCCTTGTTCTCAAAGAGGACCAATGACTTCACGAGGGTGGTTCTGGACTTTGCTGTGAAATAGATTGAAGTGAGGCAGAACTGCCTCATCAGCCTCATTCTCTCCTCCAGCGTCATTGAAATCTAGTGGCAGGACCTAAGTCAAGATGACTGGTGATGTCCCAGGAACAGAACAGGAAGACTGGGAAATCAGGGAGGGGTGTAGGTGCTAGAGAGCTGAGAGGCTTTGTGGTGTAATGAGTAGAACTCATAGCTTGGTTATGGGAAGGCATGTGTTCAAAGTCAGTTAGCCACTGACTTTATTTGACCCTGGACAAGTCACTTAACCTCTGTGTGCCTCTGTTACCTCATCTGTAAAATGAGGAGATTAGACTCAACGGCTTCTAAGATTCCTTCCAACTCTAAATCTATGACTTTATAATGCTTGGCAAAGACAGAGGACAGCTTCTGACAACTTCATTGTATTCTTTATGGAAGAATCTGAACAAAAATTGCACAAGAATTGCACAAGAATTACAAGAAGGAGTGCATGGGTTGGGTCAGAAGGCGTCCACATGGATAAAGTCTCACTGTTCTCCATATTGCTCTGAATATAGGTCACAGAACTAACATGCGATCTCTTTGAAAAGAAAAGAAAGCACACATATATATTGAAAATGAAGGCTTATCATATCAGGGGTTGAGGCCACATGTGGCCTTCCAGGTCCTCAGGTGTAGCCTTTTGACTGAGTCTAAGTTTTACAGAACAAATCCTTTAATTAAGGGGACTTGTTCAATGAAGTTTAGATTCAAAGAGCTACACTTGAGGACCTAGAGGATCACATGTGGCTTGGAGGCTGCAGGTTCCCCACCTCTGTGAAATAGAATATACTCTGGTTTTACATATTTTGGAGAAAATTATGTCCTATACTGTATTCCCAAGAGATCATAAAAATGGGAAAGGGTCCCACATGTACAAAAATATTTATAGCAGCTCTCTTTGTGGATGCCCAAAACTGGAAATCAAGGGGATGCCCATCAATTGGGGAATGGCTGAATAAATTATGGTATATGAATGTAATGGAGTACCATTGTGCCATAAAAAATGATGAACAGGAAGACTTCAGAGAAGCCTGGAAAGACATATATGATCTGATGCCGACTAAAAGGAGCAGAAACAGGAGAACTTTGTACACAGCAACAACCACAGTGTGTGAGGAATTTTTCTGGTAGATTTAGTCCTTCATTCAAGGACTTTAAAAATTCCCAGTGGATTCTTGAGGCCTTCCACATCCAGAGAAAGAACTATGGAATTTGATTGCAGAATGAAGCAGATCATTTTCTTTTGTATTATGCTTGTTTTGCTTTATGATTTCTCCCATTCATTTTAATTCTTCTGTGCAACACGACTAAGGTGAAAATGTACTTAATAGGAATGTATGTGTAGAACCCAGATAAAATTATATTCCGTCTCAGGGAGGGAGTGGGGAGGGAGGGGAGAATGAGCGGGAGGGAGGGAAAAAAAAATCTAAGATATATGGAAGTGATTGTAGAACACTGAAGACAAATAAAATAATTTGAAAAATTTAAAAAAAAAGAAAATTATAAACTATATTGGAACAATTTGGAATTAAAAATAAATCCAGATTGCTGAGTTCATTAATGTAGAAAAATACTGGAAAAGAAACTCCTTTTACCAATATAATTATTCTATTACTTGTAGTGTTAGATTGGGCCTCTTAGAAGTTAAGTGATTCACCCAAGGTCACAGGCAGTGTATGTCAAATAAGACTTGAACTCAGGGCTTCATGAATCTGAGGCCAGATCTCTACCCACTGGACCTTGCTGTCTTTTGATACAGAATTGCCTTATTAGAATATCCTCCATAAAGTCCAACTCTGATGACTCACTTTGGTGTGAAGTTGAACCTGGGTTCTTTGAGGGCTCTTGAATGCTGAGCACAAGTTCTGACTGGTTCTATCAGGCTAGAAAGGCTTTGCATATGGAGCTGGCCACAGACTGCACCCACTTTCCAAAGACTAGCCCAAGTAAATGCAGAGAGGCTTATTAAACACCATGAAACAACAGGCTGGTCACATGGTGTATCTTCTTGGGACATGGCAACTCACAAAAAGAGGAAAATCAAAAGCAGCCTCACACTAGGTGTGTGACCCTAGGCACGCTTTTTAACCCCAACTGCCTCCAAAAAAAGGTGGCCCCACACTTATTTTGCAGATATTAGAAACATTGAGATGAATATACTTGGAAGGCAGGAATTGGGGATCTACCTGTCCCTGTCCCCTGATGAAAAGATTACGTCCAGGTCCCTCCCTAGACTCCAAGCTTTAGAGCTGGAAAGGACTTTAGTGACCATCCAGTGTGACTCCCGCGTTTCTTAAATAATACATATTTTTTTATTTCTTTGTTATTTCTTAAATAATGACTCATGGAGTCATTAGCTTTTTCGGGTTCAATTTTAGTTTTAAAGCAGTTGTCTTCTCCAATAAGGTTTTGAATCTCTTTTACTAAGCTGTTAATTCTCATCATATCTTTCTTGTATAGCTCTCATCTCTTTTTCCATTTTTCCCTCTACTACTGTCATTTGGTTTTTATAATCATTTTTTGCTCATTTTAAACCTTTGTTTTTAACTCTTAGGAATTTTTGTGGGCATGTGTACAATCTGCATTTTTCTTTGAGGCTTTGCTTGTAGATGTTTTAAAGTCATTGTCTTCTGTATTTATGTCTTGAGGTTCCCTATCCCCATTATAGCTCCTTATGGCTGAGTTCTTTTTGAGTTTGCTCATTCTCCCAGTGTACTTTTTGACTTCGAACTTTATGCTAGTGTTTGGCTCTGTGTACTTCTGGGAGAGATGTCTGACCTGAGTTTCTGTCATTTTACAGCCTTCTGCCATTTATACAATTCAGTCTGTGTCTTTGGAAGCCTGCAAATTTTTCAGTGCTCCCAAATTGGCGTGACCTTGGGAGAAGTTTATTCACTTCCCTATTTGTCCAATATCTGCAGGTTCCTGATCCAGGTTTGGTTCTGTTGGCTTGTATGCAGTTGAATTTCAGTATACTACCATTGGACTTAGTCACTGTTAGCCCCCTGGAAGGTATACAGATTCAGAGCAACTGTACTGCTGACTCTTCTTTGATTTAAGACACTCTTACCTTGATTGTTCCACTACAGAACTGAGTCTCAGTTCTGCACCTAGGCCCATTTCCAGAACCTGCTCCTTGTTCAGTTCTCAGCTGAGACCAACTCGCTCAGGGACTGTTACTTTCCATCCAGCTGCCAGATGGCACTCCTTCCTGCACCCATTCCTAGACCCAGCGCTAAGTTGGGGATTGCCTGGTATGTCTACACTGGTGCTTCCTTCCCGGATGGTCTGTCTCATCCTGCTTTTGGTCCCCATGTATTAGAATGCTCCTCAATGCTGTCTCTGCGCCTGCTTCTGGTCAGTCCCCATACCCAATGTTTAAAGACCTCTCTGTCTTTCTAAGCTGTCCTGGGTTGGAAAAATGATTCATTGTGAACTTTTCTTAGCTTTCCTGTTCAGAATTCAGTCTAGCATATGTTTAAATTATTGTGAAGGAGGTATGCTGCATGAGCTAGGCAAAAATGATTCTTCTCACTTGACATCTTGACTCTCTCTCCCTCTCTATCATACATGACAAGTGGTTAATCAACTTTTGCTTGAAGACCAATTAGGAAGTGAATGGGGGGTGTCAATAAACATTTATTAAATGCCTACTATGT
Source organism: Notamacropus eugenii (assembly GCF_028372415.1). Classification (NCBI taxonomy): domain Eukaryota; kingdom Metazoa; phylum Chordata; class Mammalia; order Diprotodontia; family Macropodidae; genus Notamacropus; species Notamacropus eugenii. The sequence goes on from NC_092872.1 coordinate 517,505,883, forward strand.
GCCAGGCACTATGCCAAGTGCTTTTTTTAAATTTAAATTTTATTTTTTCTCAATTACATGTAAACAAAAATTTCTAACTTTCATTTTTAAAAAGTTTGAGTTTCAAATTTTCTCCCTTCCTTCCTCTCCCCCACCAGAAAGCAAGCAATTTGATATAGATTATTCACATGCAGTCACACATTTCCATATTAGCCATGTTGCAAAAGAAAATGCCGACCAAAAAACAGCAAGATAATAAAGTAAAAAAGTATGCTTCAATCTGGATTCAGACTCCATCCGTTCTTTCTTTGGAGGTGGAGAGCATTTTTCCTCATAAGTCCTTTGGAATTGTCTTGGATCATTGTATTGCTGAGAATAGCTAGGTCATTCACAATTGCTCATTGTACAACATTTCTTTTACTGTGTACAGTGTTCTCCTGGTGCCAAGGGCTCTTAAGGCAGTCCCTTCCACTTTTGGATCACTCTACTTGTTTTGGGAGCATTCCTTTACATAAAGCCTAAAATTTCCTCTTTTTAACTTCCACCTATTACTCCTGGTTCTGTCCTCTGGGCTAAGGAGATAAGTATCATAGCTCTTCAGATTCTTGGAAAATGGTTATTACTCCCCCCCTTAAGTATTTTTCTTGTCTAGGATAAATATTCCTAATTCCTTCAGACAGTCCTCATATGGTATGTTCTCCAGACCCGTCATCATCATGTTGTCCTTCTATGGTTACTTTTTACTTTATCAACTTCTTTCTTAAAGTATGGCACCCAGAACTGAACAGAGAGTTCCAGATGTGGTCTGACGAGGGCAAGGCACTAAAGGACCAAGGGGGATGGGAAAGAGAATAAGAATTTATTAGGTGCCTAACTATGTGCCAGGCATTGTGCTAAGTGTTTTACAAATAATATCTCATTTGATCTTCACAACACTCCTGCAAAGTAGGTTCTGTTATTATCTCCATTTTATAATGGAAGAAACTGAGGCAAACAGAATGTTAAGTGACTTGCCGAGAGTCACACAACTAGTAATTGTCTGAGGCCTGATTCAAACTCAGGTCTTCCTGACTCCAGGTCCAGTACTCTATCCACTGTGCCAGCTAGCTGCCTCAAAGCTGTCACTAGGCTTTTTGACTAAGGATGCAAAATTTGGAAGGCATTGACAGAACTTTCAGTCCTTCAGCAGTATCAGAACAACAGAGCTTAGCATCTCGTGAGCACCGGGTCACTAGACAGGTAGATCTGGGAACAATTATAGATGTAACATATCTAGATTTCATCAAAGTATCTGATAAAACCTTTCATATTGTCTTTGTGGACAAGATGGAGAGATGTAAACCAGATGTAAGTTAGAATAGCTAAGTAGATGCAGAGATAGTTGAATTACTGGGCCCATAGAGTATTTATTGAAGTGCTGATATTGACCAGTCAGTACAGCAGGATGCAGAAGTGATTGATCCTTGCCCCTGTGCTATTGAACATTTGTATTTATGACTTCAATTAAGGCACAGAGGACATGCCTAGACAATTTGTAGATGACATGAAGTTCAGGGGGATAGCTAACCCCTGATTGAAGGAGTCAAGAGCCCAAATTATTTTAAAAGGTGAGAATGATGGATAAAATCTAATAAGATTAAATCTAATGTGGACAAATGACACTTTGCTTCAAACAATCAACTGCAGAAATTGAGTATGGGGAAGTGTAGCTAGAGAACATCTCATATGAAAAAGATCTGGGGATTTTACCGGACTGCAGGCTCAACATGAGTAAATATTGTGATAAGACAGCCAAAAAGAGCAAATGTAAACACAAAGTAGCAGAGAGAGTGGACTTTCAAGCCAGGAATCCTAGGTACAAGGCCCAAAGGAAGCAAAGAATGCTGAGCTTACAGAGGGGAGGAGGCAGTGCATTCCAGAGCATCTCAAAGATGGAGGAAACCTCTGTAAATGCAAAGAGGCAGGAGCAGAATGCTGAGTTTGGGGTTCAACATGCAGGACAGTTAGGCCAGAACACAGTGGACCAAGTTCCTAAAGGAGGTGTGGCTTGGACCACTAGAAGATGAGGTAGACTAGAATAAGAGCTTACTGCTACGTAAATGATTAGTTGTATAGCCTTTGGCTGGAGTGACCCCGTGAAGCAGGCCATAGTGACCGAGGAGAAGAGAAATGATTTATCCACGGTCATATGTCTTTACATTTCTCACCAGGCTGCAATCTGGACTCTTCCATAAATTTCTTTTTATGTATTGTCTTTCTGCATTAGAATGTAAGGTCCTTGAGGGTAGGGGCTGTCCTTTTTGCTTATATTGTATTCCAGAGTTTAGCATAGCACCTGGCACTTAGGGAGCACTCGATAAATATTTAGAACGACTGTGTAACCCTGCTCTTAAGTTTTGGAGCTATGATGCAAACTCTGGTCTCTCGAGCTCAAGTCCATTACTCGTGCCCCTGTTTTATTGCTGACGCCAGCAGAGTAGGTATGGGGTAGGGGGGTTTGATAACATCTCATATTACTGTAGCAAATGCATATTCTTTTGTAGGCTGGGGGAGCAGCTGGATCCTAGCTTCTACTTGGAGATGGAAGACCATGGTAAACCTGGAAACTGCTGCGGGTGGAAATGGGATGAGAATGGAAGTCTCCCAAAAGTCCCACCCCCAAATCCTGCCCTTTCCTTCAAGGATCCTCTCAAAAGCCTGTTTTGGAAATGAGGAAATTGAGGCATAGGTGGTTTTAAAGCTATTAGTAAGCTCTTTGAAGGCAGGGACTGTGGTGCCTCTTTGTGTAATGCCGCAAGCATCGAACCCGGAACACCGTAGGTACTTAATAAGTGTTGGTGGAATTGGGCTGGATTGTCCAGCCCCTCCCAGTGGGCTAGGGGTTGGGGCCCCTCTCGGGAAGGAAACCCTGGCGTCCCGGGCCCCTCGCACGCACCTCCTTGGGGCGGGGAGGGGGCGGTGCATGGCGCGGGCCGGCCGCCCAGCTTGGGGGGAGAGGGGAGGGTCCGGAGCCAGGAGCGGGCATTAAGAGGCTCCGGGCGGCCGCAGCCCGAGCTCTCACCTGCCGCCAGGCGCTCTGCCTTCGTCCAGCCCCAGCCATGCCGTGGTTCTTGCTGGCCGCGCTGCTGGCCGCGCTACTTCTGCTTCTGCTCCTGTCCCGCCGGCGAATGCGGTGAGTGGCAGACCCAAAGACGTACAGCCTCATTCCCTCACCCCTGTCCCAACTGCTTCCCCCTTCCCACCCCCCCCAACTCCCCGACACCCTCACTCCTCCCGAGAGCTTCCCGTTCTGCACCACGGAGCCCGGGACCCCGGGAAACCAAGTCTGATGTGGGATACCCCGGCACCGAAGCCAAGATCGTCCCCTAGAGGAAGATGCTCAGAGTTCCCTGAATGGGGAGGTCAGCCTTTTAGTACGGGGAGGGGGATAGTGACTAAGAGCGTGGCCCTCGGGGAACCCTGTATCCCTAGGAAAGGGGACCCATGCTCCCCAAGGAAAGGAGACCATGGTTGGAGAACCCCCATCCCCACGCCAGCAGCCTTTAGGGAGACTCCTGGAGACGCCTGGTGAAGCGTAGAGGGCCCCGGATGAGAGTGGGGGGGACTTGGCCTCGAATTCTGTTTTCTTACTTAATGCCTGTTTGACTTTGGTCTTTGGAGAACACTTTGTAGGAAGGACTCAAGTTTCCTCGTCTGTAATATAAGGGGGGAGGGGAGGGAGGAAGAAGGGAGGGGAAAGCTAAATAGTCTCCAAGATCCCCTGCTGGTCTGTCAATCAAAGATTCCTTGGGAGTTACAAAAGCTTGGGGAGCTCCAAATAGAAAGAAAATATGAAACTTCATTTCTTGGCTTCTCAGGCAGAGCACAGCGTCTTCAGGTAGGTCAGGAATGGATAGACATTTCAGGGGCTGCCAGGTCATGCCGGAGCAGGAACCTGCTGGGACTGGGACACCAGGCCTCGGAAAACCATAATGCGGAGAACCAGAGACCAGGAGCCAGGAGATCTAGGTTCTATGCCTGGTTCTGTCACTTAGGTTGCTTGGAGCAAGTCCCTTACCTTCTCTAGAAGCCTCGGTTTATTCATTTATAGAATGAAAGGGCTGACCTAAATGCTCCCTAAGGCTCCCTCCATCCCTGACAGGTCCCTTCCAGCTTTGACCTCCCTGTGTTCTATTTGTGGTTCCTCCAAACATGACAATCAGTATTCCCATCTGTTAAAAAAAAAATGAGTTTGGACTATATGACTTCTATGGTTCCTTCCAGCTCTAACTGTACTTTCCTACGATCTCTGAAAGAGGTTATTGAACCTGTAACTTTCCTATGCGTCCTCTTCTCCTACTTGGGTTCAGCAATTCAACAGACTTTTTATTCCAGATTTTCAAAGGTGCCTGCTGGGTTGGCCAAAATCTGTCTGGGGATGTGTCAGGGACCCACATCTCTTTTAAAAGATGCAGCATGGCACACCTGTTTTACCCTCCTGAATGCCTCATTTTCCTGTGGTCCAGTCACACCCCATTGTTACCCATGTTCCCATTAACAAACAAGCTAGCCCTTGTTATCTGTTGATATATTTTTCAGTGGTAAAATGTAAACTCCTCCTGCAACCCAACTCATTCCTGGGGAGCCCTTTCCACTATTATTTGGGAGAGTATAAATCAGGGGTGAGGAACCTGCGACCTTGAGGCCACATGTGGCCCTCTAGGTCCTTGAGTGCATCCCTTTGACTGAATCCACACTTCACATGTGAGGAACTAGAGGGCCACATGTGGCCTCGAGGCTGCAGATTCCCCACCTCCATCCAATATTAGCTTATGGGAAACAGAACTGAGAAGGTGTACTAGTGACAAGTTTTATTTCTATTTGGTTTGAAACATATTTTTGCGTATTTTCCGGTTTTAAGTTATGTACATCTTTAGTGTTCTTAGCATGGGAAATTGAGAGCTAATTGTGTACGTCCGGATCTTTTTCTCTAAAACTTCTGTTCTGATAATAATAATTCACATTTCAATAACATGGTATAGCTTACAAAGTGCTCTTCTCGTAAGTCATGGGAAGTAGGTAGTGCCAGTATGATAAACATCATTTTACAGATAAGGAAACTGAGGCCCAAGTTACTTGCCCTAGGTAGGGTGGCAGGGTTGATATTCCAACAGAGTTCTTTGGACGCTGAGTCCACTGTGTTTTAGCTGAAGAGATTCAGATTATCGATGAGTCTTAAAAATAGGCAGTTCTTTGGGTTTTGTTTTTTGTTTTTCTATCCCACAATACAGGAGTCAGCGTGGCATCATGGATAGAGTTCTGGACCTGGGGTGTGGGTTTAAATCCTACCGAAGGCACTTACTAGCTGTGTGACCCAGGACAAGGCACTGAACCTCCCTGACCCTCAGTTTTATCTTTTGTAAAGTGGATTAGTTTTAGCACCTATTTCATAGGGTTGCCATACCGAGGTTCCAGTGAGATTGTGTATGTAAAGTACTCTTCAAACTTGAGTTATAAATGTGAGTTATTATTGTTATTATTCACAGAATCTCTGCTCTGCCCAGCTTTGTGTTCTGCCCTGGAGGGGTGGGTATGCAAGGAGAAATATGACACACAAAATCCCTGCCTTTATTGAGTGCACAATCAAGGGGCAGGGGGTGGAGGCGGGGTGGGAGGGGTGAGGGCAAATTCAAGATAAACAGACTTGATACTGACAATCCTGGGCCAAATTTATGTTAAGTGAAGCAGTCAGAGGCACTAGTAATCTCTAGGGTTGAAGGGAATCTGGGAAGGCTTCCTAGTGGTGGTGGGATTGAATTAAGCCCTGAGTCAAGATGAGTAAGCAAAAGTTAAAAGAGAGGGGATATTCTACACAAAAGATAGTGTAACCAGAGTCACAAGGATGGCACATTGAGGGGACTATACCCTAAAACCCACAAAATGCAGGGGATTCACATCAGGGAGTGTTGGGGAAAGCGTTTTTTTAATAGGTCAGAGATTTTTATGCTAACAGTTTGAATTACAGTGTTTGTTTGATGAAATGAAAACTGAAAACAAGTATACAAAACAGTCAGTTAGTAATTGTGAATTGAAAGTAGTAAGCGTGTCCACAACACCAAACAAATCAGCTTTGAGTTTTTCCCAAGATAAAGTTTAATAGCTCCAGCTTCTTCAGTGTTTATCAAAATACAAAACAGAGTAAAGATCTTTTTTTTTCAGATGGTAAATCTGACCTTGGTAGTAATGAGGGGTAATTAAGGACATTTTACACATATACAGTTGGGAAATTGTTCCAAAACGGGATCAAATACTTCTAGAATGGAATGACTCTCCAAGCTCTCATCCTCAATTTATTTTCTTTCGATACTGAGACATCATAGAGAAATGCCTGGTGTTTTTGACTATGTTTTTGAAATATCTCCAGCCAAGCTTTGGGGTTAATGTAGGCTGTGCTTACTTGTGGAGAGGTTTCAAACAGAAACACCACACACTTGACCAAAATTAAAAGGCTGCTTTTTGTTGTCCAAATATGTCAGAAGGCTCTTCTCTATGTTTATAACCAGCTATCACTGTGTTCTTCCTAAGAGTTATTCAAGAGTGATGGAGAACTAATCAGAGCCTGACTTGAATTGCAGAAAAGTCTAGTTATAAACTGTTTATGATTGAAGATCTAATGCTCTCAGTGTGCGACCTGCTCTAAATCAAAGCCTCAAAGCTTTTTTTCCCTAATAAGTATCCATGTGAGCACAAATACAGGCACAAACTCTCTGTCATTACTGTCAGTCACAGAAATCAGTCCTTGTGTGTTCTGGAAGTAACGATGCCATAAGGGTTTGATCTTATTCTGGCTGCCTACATCCCACACCATGAAGCTAATGTTTTTGGATTCTATGGTTTCTATGTTGAAGCCTATGGTACTACTATTTCATCCAGCTTCAGTTTGTACAAAAGAGTTGTCTTTCTTGCATCATCGGGACCAGCCATTAGAATCTACATTTCCTTTTCTTCCAGAGAGCCCTTTGAAGAGGTTAGCAAATATATTCCCCATGTTCCAAGAGTGATATGTGAATATTGGCAGAAGAACCCTTGGGCTTCCCATGTCCTTACCATGGAAAACATCTTGGACCAGAATTGGGAGACCTGAGTTTGAATCCTGGTTCTTCTACTGACTTGCTCTGTAACCTTGGGCAAGTCCATTCACTTGTTTGGGCTTCAGTTTCCCTATCTGTAAGTTGAGAGAAGCTGGACTGGAAGATCTGTAAGGGCCCTTTTAAGTCTAACAAATGGTTGAAGGAAGTGGGTGAGGCCAAGTTGAGGACAATTCTCCTTTTTTGACTCCTTTTTCCCTGCTTGGGGAGCAGAGATTATCTTCCCGGATCTAGGGATTTGCTTCTTGATTCCCAAGCAAGTAAGGGAAAGTGACAGACCAACCACAAACCACAGGCCCTAAAATAGATTTGGCTTTCACCACTCACCACACCCAGGCCTGGAAACTGAGTTCACTGCCCAGATGTGTCAGAGGCCTGGGCTGGAGCTTTCAAGATGGCAGGGGGTGGGGGCCCCTTCCTCCCAAGGTTGGAGCTTAAGCTAATAGTTTGGATTTACCCACTGCTGGCACTACTTCCTGCCTTTGTCAATAAGTTAGCCCTGGAGTTTGGGTTGCATTTTCCACTTTTTTTTAGAAATAGGAAATAGTCTCAGTCAGAAATAATACCTTGTCTCGGTTTCTAGCTCTCCTAAAAGCCAACCTATGCCAAAGAAGAAGTTAACACTGTACATGCCAACCAGATAGGATGATGTTAAAGTTGCTTTCTGAGCTGTGTTGAGTGGGGGAATAAACAAAAGACACTTTTACACTTCACCAGATGAGTCCTCAAACAAACTATAAGAGAACTGTTGTCTTCCAGTCCTGACTTTGCCTGTAACTTCTTGTATGACCCTCAGCAAATTATTTTTCTTCTCTGGGTCTTAGTTTCCTCATCTGTAAAATTAAGAGTTTAGACTTGTTCAGTCATTTTTCAATTGTGTCTGACTCTTGGTGACCCCTTTTGGGGTTTTCTTGGCAAAGATAGCGGTTTGCCATATCCTTCTCCAGCTCATTTTACAGATGAGGAAACAGAGGCAAACAGGGTTAAGTGACTCGCCCAAGGTCACATAGCTAGTAAGTGTCAGGCCAAATTTGAACTCAGGAAGATAAGTCTTTCTGACTCCAGATGCAGCCCTCTATCCACTGCACTATCTAGCAGCTAGTTTGGTCTAGGTAGTCTCTATAAGTCATCTTCTCCGTTCTAAGATCAATGACATTTTATGTTCTAAGTTTCCTTTCAGCACAGATATATTATGGTGTAAATTCTAAGGCATTCCTAGCTTATGGTTCCATGAAAACATGGCTTTCAAAAGCCAGGTATAGGGTAAGCAACTCCAACTGTTCAAGAGCAATATATCCTTTCCCCTCTCTGGGCCTCAATTTCCCCATTGTAAAATGAGGGAATTAGACTGGTGATCTTCAAGTTTTATTTTAGCCCTAACATTATGTATTCTGTGTTCTAAGTTTCATTCCTGGTCAGACAGTCTGTGTTCCATGTCGTAAAGACATTTCAAATCTAGAATTTTGGGTATTTTTCCTCTTTTCTTTAAAAAAGTTTCATTTAGTGTGTGTTTTTTTATACCAAAGAGAATCCTTTTTTTAAAATGACAAACAGAAACAATAAAATAAAACCAAATAATTGTGTCTAATTGAACACAACATCCTATACCCATTGCCTACCACATCTCTACAAAGAGGAGAAAAATGTATTTCATTGTTAGGTCTCTGGAAATAGGATTGGTCATAAGATCATTGCATCTAATTGGATTTCTGATTATTTCATTCTGCATCTTCATCTCTATTAGTCGTTACGGATGTTATTTTCCTGTTCCACTTTCTTTGCTTTGTGTTATTAGTTCTTACACACCTGTATTCCTTATACTCGTCGTTTCTTTTGTAATACTTCAACAGATCTGTGATGTCATGGATGGGGGTGCTCCCTTCAGTGATACACGTCATCCTGTGTGACTCTCATCCATAACCTCCTGTAAATTCTTCCCTTTTTTTTTACTAGGGACCTTCCTCTCATTCTTATGACATCTCAGTGTGGATCTCAGTAGAATATATGTACTCTCCATTGAGTTGTTCTTGCCAAGTGACTGGCCCATCTCTTTTTCCAGACATACTTCTTTAATGACATCCTTTGCTGTTGTTTCTCTGATACCTTTTCTCCTATGCAATTCTTTCTTGGTAATGTATTACAGTCAGCTTACACTGACCACGAACCTCCCCATTGCCTTTTGGGTGACCTTCAGCTTAAATTCTTCACAAATTGTGGTAGTTCATGACTAAACAGCAACATAATAACATTGGAAGAATATTTATATTTTTAAAAGGATGGACCTTTGTTTCAGGGAGAAGCTTGGAGGGGGGAGACTATCATTAAAAGCATTGCTTAATTTTTCAAATGCAATCCAATGTGGGACAGAGGAAAGAGCCCTGACTATGGAATCAGAGGGCCTGGGATCATACTGTACCCCTGACACTTATTGAGTGACCTTGAGCAATTCATTTTATATCCTTGGGCCTCAGTTTTCTCCGACTGATAATGAGGGGGTTGGAATTGATGGCTTCTTAAGTTTCTTCTAGTTCCAAGATCCTGAGATCAAATCCACTCTTCTCTTCCTGTTCAACCCTGAGCCCATCTCATTGTCTTTTTGAAGCATCCATACCTGTACTTCCTGAAGGACCAAGTCTTTGGGCTACACATTCAATACTATTTTGATCTGGGCCTTAGACTTTCTTTATCCACTTAGTTTTTCCCCATGTAGAAGACATATAGCACTACAGGATTCCATTTCTTCCTGTAGCACAATTTGTTCCACCACTCCCCAATTGATAGACATTCATTTTGGTTCCAGTTTTAATGTTTTATGTTTTATGTTCTAATGTCCTTTTAACCCTATGTTTTAGGTTCTAAGGGCCTTTTCAGGGGCAATATTTTATGTTCCAACTTCTAAGGTCCCTCCCAGCGCTGACATTCTACATTCCATCTTCTAAGGTCTTTCTCAGCCCTAACATTCTATGTTCTGTGTTTTAAAGTGCCTTCTACTGTCATCCTATGTCATGAATGCTCTGTGATTTTCAGAAGTAAATGGAGTGATTCACATTCTGGCCCTGGTTGAATCACAATTACAGAACCTGTCGGTCTTGCTCCAAAGCATCTTCACCAGTTCCCATTAGTCATCACCAATTTGCTGTATCCATCGTAGATGACTGGAAGCTTGCAGATGAAGGCAGAATATGCTTTGTTATTTTCCTGCCTCTCCACTTCAAGACTGCCAGTATTCATACCATCCCCTGGCACAGGAGTCTATGGAGACTCAAACTTTGGCTTTAATCCTGTCTTTGTAGTTTTGGGATGGGCCAGGGTGTGAGGAACAGGGAGTGGAAAGATGATTGCTGTCTCACCATGTCCACACCTCCCCTGCTGGGACAGCTCTACTTTGGGGTTCACTTGGCTATGATGTGTATTATACAAGGTGTTGGAAGTTATTGAAATTCTATCCATCCTTCAAGGCCAAGTTCAAATTCTGGTTTCTCTAGGAAGTATTTTCTGACCCCTCCAAATTCACATCTTTTTTTTTTTTTTTAAACTTTGATCTCTTGGGGCTCTTAGGCTAAGAGGACAGACCTATGATTTCTTTGGTATAGCGAACTCCTACGTGATAAAACTCCTTCCACCAATACAGAGATGCCTAGAAAACCAAAAGGTTAAATGAATTGCTCAGGGTTACACAGTAATTGTAATGAACAGAATTGATAGTAGCAGGACTTGAACTCAGCCCTTCTTAGCTTTGAGGCTAGCTCTCTATTCACTACTCCATGCTACCTTTATGATATGACTCACAGAGTCATGTGATTCACAGACTCATAGAATAGTGAATTGAAAGTAGATGCATGCTGGAACTAGCTCACACAGGTTCCCAAGAGCTGATTGTTAAATTTCCAATTCTTGGAAATTGGCAAATGCTGCAAATTGGGAGTTAATTTGTTGTTTTGTTGATAGTCTAAACTTAAGAGAGTGATGGGGAAAATGTTAATGATGCAGATTAAAGTTGAAAGTGTGTTGTGTATTTATTTTTTCTAGAGAGCCAATTGTTAAACATTTACTAGCACCCTCCTGGTGAGGAGGAGACTGTAGATAACATCAATTCTATCAGCTGATCTTGTGATATACTGTACTATACTGTACTATACACCTTGGAAGCATATAGTGTAGTATAGCATAGCATAGCATAGCATGGCATAGCAGTATATAGTATGGCAGGTTTTTCCTGCTTCTAATCTATTGTCTTCATTACATCCTTCACGCTAATGATACCTTTCCAATGTATGGCTATGGTTATGCTACTCCTGTGCTCAAAAATCTTCACTGGCTCCCCAGTGCCTATTGAATAGAATATAAATAGAATATAGAATCTAAACTGACTGATATTCAAGGTCCTTCACAATCTGCTTCTAACCTGCCTGTTCAGCATTTTTTTGTACTTCTCTCCCTCACTCACTGCATCCCTTGTTCACAATCTGCTGACCTCTGTCCTATTGCAAACATCGTCTCCCAGACTTCTCTCCCCTCATCTCTGTCTATTGAAGTTCCTTGTTTCAAGATCCAAAACAGTTGGGATGCCATCTCCTTCATGAAACCCTCTCTACTGCCAACTCCCTTCCATGTGAAAATAATTTCTTTCCTCTCACATTTCTCCTAGTATTTTGTCCGGATGTCTCCTTTGCCTTCATCACATTCAACTTCATATCATGCTTATTTATGTGCATGTCATACAGAGCCATAACTAAGGTAGAGTGACTAGGACTTTGGCCTACAGCACACTGAAAGCATATCTAAGCCTTCATCACTGTAAAGACAAGCATCTAGTTCACAAGAATTTATTAATATAGGAAGTTACTGTCCTTGTCCCAGCAATCACACACCAGATGAGCTTCCCTCATCTTCCCACACAGCAAACCCTGTCCCCACCATTGCCTATAGAAGGTGGTCTTGGGGTCATAACCCCTTTCTCTCTGCTAAATTTAGGACATTGTTTTGATTGGCTTACTCTGTTTGCATTCTGGCTCCAAAATCTTATACCCTCCCCCTTCCCAGGATTCTGTCAGGATCATAGGATTCAGACCTTAAAGCTCTACTCTAACCTTGTTATTTTGCAGTTGAGGAAACTAAGACTGGGAAAGGCAAAGTGACTTGTTTAAGGTCACACAGGTAACAAGTTGCGTAACTGGAATTTGAACACATCATTCTACCATGGTGCCTACTTTAGACTATAAGCAAGAACTGTGTCATTTACTATTTTGATATTTCCAGTGCCTTGCTCCAATAGGCCCTTAATAAATGTTTGTGGAGCTGTCTCACTGTCTTTCACCTCTCACTGGGTGTTTATTATATTCTGGGTTTTCCAGGAGACCTGGGGAGCCCCCTCTGGATCCAGGCCTCATTCCCTGGCTGGGCCATGCCTCAGAGTTTGGCAAAGATGCAGCTGGATTCCTCTCCAGGATGGAGAAGAAGCACGGGGACATCTTTACTGTGAGTGTGCTTTTGGGAAGGGTGGGTACCTGGGTCTTCCTGCCTGGTATCCTCAGGACTCCTCACATAGTACTGCTTCCTTTGAAGCATGGTGAGTCATAATGTGCTTGGGCCCCAATTCTAAAATCACGTATTTCTCTAAAAACTACATTTTTCCCTAGCCTCAAAACACTATCCCAGGCAGTTTCTCCCCAGCCCAAGGATAACTTGCCCTAGATCTGTCTTCTTGACACAGTAGCTAGCTGTACCTATAGAATTCATTAGTTTGAACCAGCTGTGTACTAGCTGAACTGGCTGTGTACTGGGTCATAAAGATATGTACTACTCACTGACCAATCATATGCACCCTAGACTTAGACATACATATACTCACATCTTGTCTAGCGAGACATTGATGGGAGCAGCTTGGGTATTTCTCAGTCAGCCCTGACTGTTAGTTGACTTAGTGACATTTCAGGCCTAAAACCACACCTCCATGTAGACCCTCCCCTCCTTGGGCTATTTCCTGATGAACTCTGGGTAAAATGCCTGTGCAGTAGATAGTAAACGTGCATGTTCCTTTAAGAACTAACCACTCCCTAATCCTGCCCTGTATCACCTAGTTAGCGTATTTGGCACATGTTATACTATAGAATATAATACATAAACTTTAACTGTACCTCTCTAAGGTTGCAGGTTCCCTAAGAACTCTTGCCTGCTGAAAAGTGTAATAAATCTTTACCACCTTGACCTCAAGAATGCTTGAGTTTATGAATTCTTTCTGGACAGCTCATGAAGGGAACTCCATTCTTGGGTTTCCTGTATCTTTCCAGTCCTCATCAATAAGACTTGGGGTGTTGTCAGTCTCTGCCACAGATGCAGAATGGCAGGGGCTACATCACTTCTCTGACCCTCAATTTACTCATTTGTCACATGGTCCCGTCCCTGTCCTCTTATTGGGCTGTTGTGAAGATGGTGACTATAAAAGAGCTTGGTATATTCTAAGGTGTTGCACAAATCTAGGGCATTATTGTTATAATTAGCCAAGGACCCAGCCACTGCAAACCAGTTTAGTTCACAAGGGCCCTTTCATATGACCACTCTGGTTGTTCATTATTCAGTATGTGTAGAGTCCTTAACCAAGGCTTTTCAAATCAATATTTTCGAGTGGATAACTTATTTCCACCACAGGGCTTTCATGACCTTTCTTCCATTCTTCTTGCAACCCTTCTTTGCCACCAAAATATACCTGCCCAAGAAGTTAGGTATAGATCTTTTTTATTCCTTCTTAGCATCATGAAAGCCAAGGGGAGGGAACAAGGAATCTAGGAGGTTCAGAATTGGGTTGGATTGTGAAAGAGAGTAGGATCTTCATCATAGGAGGTATTCAAGTGAAAACCGAATTCTGTAGAAAGGATTCTTGCCCCTGGTGGAAGTTGAACTAAAAGACTTTTCCAAATCTATTTTTCTGTGAGATGTGGAAAAGGTCATTTCATCCCACTCGTGTTACCAGCAGCTTGTTATCACTGATGCCAAGCAGCTGTTCAGAACTCTGCTGCCCTGCTCTGTAGGCCTGTATGATCATTGTTTTGGAGCTGGAAGGGACCCTTGAGGTCAAGTCCAACCTCCCCAATTTTACAGATGAGGAAATTTAGGCTCAAAAGCGTTAAATAATTTACCCAGGGATCACACTGCTAGTCAATGTCTGTGATACCTCCAATCCCAGGAATTCTCCTCTGACTTTCACCTGACTTTAGGAGGTCATGGTATAAGCCTTTCTTACATAGAATCATAGAATGTGAAAGCTGAAAAGAACCTCAAGGGTTCAAGTAGTCTCCCCTCCATTTTATTAGTGAGAAAACTAAAGCTAGAGAGGGAGAGTAGGTTAGCTAAGATCTCACCATGAGATCAAGCAATCAACAAGCATTTATTAAATGTCTCCCATGGTACCAAACACTGTGTTAGGCACTGGGATACAAAGACCAAAGAGAAGTAGACTGTATTTACATTCTATCAGGAGAAATAACGTGTCAAAATAAATATACACAAAATAAGTACAGTGTAATGTTCTGAAGGAGACTGGTAGCTGCAGTAATCAAGAAAAGTCTCCTGAGGAAGGTGGGGCTTGAGCTGAGCTTTGGAGGAAACCGGGACTCTAAAATGGGAAAATGAGGATGGAGGGCATTCCAGGCATGGGGTCACATAGCCACTGCACAGGCACTGAGATGGGAGGTGGGGAGTTGAGTATGAAGAGCAGTAAGAAGACTAGTATGACTGGAGCATAGAATGCATGAAGGGAGTAATGTATCATGAGACTATGGGTGACACAGTGACAGTGGGCAGAGTGCTGGCCTGGAGTCAGGAAGACTCATCTTCCTGAGTTCAAATCTGGCCTCAGACACTAGCTGTGTGACCCTGGGAAAGTCACTTCACCCTGTTTGCATCAGTTTCCTCATCTGTAAAATGAGCTGGAGAAGGAAATGGCAAACCACTCCAGTATCTCTGCCAAAAAAAACCCAACTGAGGTCATGAGGAGTAGGATATGGTTGAAAATGACAGAACAATAACAAAAGCCAGGTTGTGAAAGTCTTTAAATTCCAAAGAGACAAATTTTGTATTTGGTTCTAGATTTAATAGGAAATCATTGGTATTTGGGAGGGGGGTGTAACATCATCAGATCTGTGCTTTAGGAAAATCAACACAAAGATTGTGTGGAGGATGTGGGAGAGGGGGAGGAACTTGAACCAGGAAGACTAAGTAAGAGGCTCTTGAAATAATCCAGGAGTGGTGACAATGACCTGGATTAAGGTGTTTGGTTGTGGGAGGAGAGATAAGGGAACAGATGTGAGAAATGTTGTGGAAGCAAAAACAGAAAGATTTGGCAACTGATTTGGAGATATGAATGTGAAAGAGGGAGAGGGAGGAGACAGGGGTGACTGGAAGGACTTCACTCTCCCATCTTGGACAGAAATAGAAACGTTAGGAATTAGAGTGTGTTTGGGCAGAAAGATAACGAGATCTGTTTTGGATATAGTAAGTTTGTGATGTCTATCAGACATCTATTTCAGAATATGAGGTAGATCTGGATAGGTAGCTGATTATGTGGATTCTCACTTGAGAGTCTTGTGCCTTGAGGTGATAAAATCAAACCCATGGGAGCTGAAGACGTTACCAAGAATCTAGAGAGAGAATAGAGAAGGGGGCCCAGGACAGAGCTTTTGAGAATATCCAGTGTAAGGGGATAGGATGTGAATAATGACTCAGAAAAGGCACATAAATCCGAAGTGGTCAGAAGAGTAGAAGGAGAGCCAAGAGAGAACAGTGTTAGAAAAACCCAGTGAGGAGATTTGTCCCCAGAGTAGTCAACAGTGTTAAATGCAGGAAAGGGAGAGATTGAGAAGGATGAGGACTGTGAAAAAGACCCTTGGATCTGGCAATTAAAAGATCATTGGTAACTTTGGAGAGAGGAATTTCAGTTGAGTGCTGAGGTCAGAATCCAAATTGGAAAGGGTTGAAAAAGAGAGGAAAGAAAGAGGCCATAAGAGGGGACAGCTTTTTCTAGGAATTTGGTTGTGAAGGAGAGCACAAATACAGGATGCCAATTGCTTGAGGAGACGGTAAATTCAAATGAAGGCTTATTAAGAATGAAAGAGATTTAGATGTATTTGTAGGCAGCAGAAAAGGAACAAGGAGATAGGAAGAAACTGAAAATGGGAGAGGGAAGGAGAAAGGGGGTGGTGTGTGAGAGAGAGAGGACATGAAGGGAGGGGATAGGACCAAGGATACATGTAGAAGAGTTGAAGAGTTGGCCTTGGAAAGAAGGGTCACCTTTTCATCAAAGACTAGTGTAAAGGGGGATACAATGGGGAATGACGTCAAGGAGTTTTGAGATCTAGGGAGTGGAGAAGAGGGAACTCATAGTAAGAATAGCTGGCATACACACACACACACACACACACACACACACAGTAGTTTATCAAGATTATCTCATTTTGTCTTCACAACAACTATGGGAGGTAGGTGCTATTATTATCCCCATTTGACAGATGAGAAAATTGGGATGCACAGAGATTAAGTGATTTGCCCAAGGTCATGCAGCTAATAAGTGTGTAAAGCTGCATCTGAACTCAGGTCTTCCCTACTTCAAGTCCCACACTCTGTCCACTTTACCACCTAGCCATCCCTGGGATAGCTTCTATTTTCTCAGTAAATTATTACTTGAGGTCGTCTCTTGACTGAGAGCATTAAGCAGAGGGTAATATGGGAGGCTTAAGGAGAAAAAAGGTCTGGGATAGCTGCTGTGGCAAGTGTCCAGTGAGGGTCCAGTTCCCTTCTCCTTTTCCCTATCTCAGTGTGTCTCACTTAACACTAACAGAACAAAACTAACACTGGAGAGGAAGCACAGTATAAAAAGAAAATAACTGGATTTGAAGTCAAAGGAGCTGGGTTTGAATTCTGCCCCTGCCATTGACACCCCATTAATCTTGAATAAATCACTGCCCATTTCTAAGTCTTGGTTTCCTCACTTATAAAATGAGCAGGTTGGGCTACATGGTCTCCAAGCCTGTCTTCTAACTCTAGATCCTGTGCTCCCTTGATCTCTGACTGCACTGACTTCCCCAGGTGCTTGTGGCAGGGAGGTTTATCACAGTCCTTCTGGACCCTCATTCATATGATGCAGTTATTTGGGAGTCCAGCTCCAAGCTGGATTTCTACAAATATGCCATCTTCCTGATGGAGAAGATTTTTGATGTCCAGCTGGCCAACTATGATCCTGGTTTGGAGAAAGCCAAGATAAAACCGTGAGTGTCTGAGGAATGATCACTTTGGGGTTGGGAAAGGGAGAGAAGCCTTTTTTTAGTCTACTGCACATTCAGTGTCACCTGTGTGTCTTTGTAAACCCTGTATCAAGCATAACAGATAGTTGCTGAATGATTGATTACCTTTCCCACTCCCCCCCTCCCCCCAAATAAGCACTGGATTGAGATTCAGGAGATCTGGGTTCAAGTCCCACTGGGCCATTTACTAGCTTTGTGATGATGAACAAGTCACTTCCCTTTTCTGAACTTTAATTTTCTTATCTGTAAAATGGGTAGAATAATGCCTATTCTGCCTCATTCCCAGGGCTATTGCGGGGAATAAATAAGATAATGGATGTGAAAGTGCTTTTAAACTGGAAAGCAGCATGAAGTAGGCCATGATCATAGTTAGGACTGTCATTAGTGGGCTCCGGAGTCAAGTTCAGCCCTGTAATTCCCCTCTTCCCCAGGACCCTGCTCCACAAGAACCTACAGGCCCTCACTGGGGCCATGTTTAACAACCTTTGCAACATCCTTCTGAAGGATTCTGAGGACACGGGTACAGACTGGCAGGAAACGGGGCTGTTCCAGTTCTCCTATGACACGATGCTCAGGTGAGTTTCTTTCTAATACAACCCCAACCTTGCAGGCAAACTAATAACATGGGCCATTGGGAAGGGGAATGGAAGGTAGGGCTTGTGTATTTATCAAATGAGAGGGTAGATGTAGAAACTTTTTGAAAAGTTGAAGTCACCATATCTATGTAAGGGATGTGTGACCATTTCATGGAATCTTAGAGCTAGGAGGGGGTTTTGGTAAAGCACTTCCTTTTTTTTTATTACTTACTTTATTTATTTTTCGTTTTCAACATTCACTTTCATAAGTTTTAAATTTTCTCCCCCTCCCTCCCCACTCCTTCCCAGGACAGCATGCAATCTGATATAGGCTCTATACATTTCTGTTAAACACATTTTCACATTAATCATGTTGTGTAGAAGAATTATAATCAATGGGAGAAACCATGAGAAAGACAAACACAATGAAACAAAAAAGAAAATAGTCTGCTTCACTCTGCATTCAGACTCCATAGTTCTTTCTCTGGATGTGGATAGCATTTTCATTCATGAGTCCTTTGGAATTGTTTTAGGTCCTTGCATGGCTAAGAAGAGCTAAGTCTTATCAAAATCAGTCATCAAACACTGTGGCTGTAATTGTGTATAGTGTTCTCTTGGTTCTGCTCATTTCACTCAGCATCAGTTCACATAAGTCCTTCCAGGCCTCTCTGAAGTCTTCCTGTTCATCATTTCTTATAGCACCATAGTATTCCATTACGTTCATATCCCACATCTTGTTCAGTCATTCCCCAGTTGATGGGCATCCCCTCAATTTACAGTTCTTGGCCACCACAAAAAGAGCTGCAATAAATATTTTTGTACATGTGAGTCCTTTTCCCATTTTTATGATCTCTTTGAGATACAGTCCTAGAAGTGATACTGCTGGGTCAAAGGGTATACACATACAAAGGGTATGAGCATAGTTCGAAATTGCTCTCCAGAATGTTTGGATCAGCTCACAGCTGATTAGTGTTCCAACTCTCCCACATCTTCTCCAACATTTATCATTTTCCTGTTCTGTCATGTTAGCCAATCTGATAGGTGTGATGTGGTACCTCAGAGTTGTTTTGCTTTGCATCTCTCTAATCAATAGTGATTTAGAGCATTTTTCATATGATTATAGATAGCTTTAATTTCTTCCTTTGAAAACTGCCTGTTCATACCCTTTGACTATTTATTAATTGGGGAAGGTAAATCATCATTTCCTAACCCTCAACCTCAGTTTCCTGTAAATTAAGAGGGTTCAACTAGATGATCTTTGAGGTCCCTTCCAGCTATAAATTCTGATTCTCTATAAAATGTTAGAGCTAGAAGGAACCTTAGAACATAGAATTCCAGAGTTGGAAATGAAACATAGAACATAGAATGTTAGAGCTGTGTGGGACCTTAAAACTAAAAATATAGAATGTCAGATTTGGAAGGGATTCTACAAGAGTGAAGATGGAGTGTTAAAGCTGGAAGAGAACCTAGCACAGAATACAGAGAATTTTAGAGGTACAAGGGACTTTAGAACATTGAACATAGAATGCCAGAGCTGAAAAGGAGCTTAGAACATAGAGTGTTAGGACATGGTGAAATGTTTGATTTCTGATTTGCCAAAGGGTTTTAGAAGTGAATATTGATCCAGAGTGAAGTTTAGTTCATACTAACGATTATATTGCCATGCCAACCAGAGCTGGCTACCTGACGCTGTATGGCACTGAAGGGGATGATCCAGCTAGCCAGGCCCGAGATCGGGCCCACTCTGCTGAGGTTTTCCAGAATTTCCATCAGCTGGACCAGCTTCTGATGAAACTCGCCCGTAGCTCTCTGTCAGCAGGTGAGTACTACGGAGTCCCTAAGGTAGGAGAGAGGACTAAGCCCCAAGTAGATGGGGAAGCAGTGGTGGAGAGGAGGAGAAGAAAATAGCCTTTGTTCCCAACTATAGTCCTGGCTCAGGATAGGATGCCCTCCCTGAGCAACCTGGGCAAAGAATCTAGAGTTCTGACTTTATCTACCTCTTTCCTTGAGGTTCTTGCCCCAGGGAAGAGTCCCTTCAGCTTCCTCCCAAGCCATCCCCATGGCCATGTCCCTCCCTTTTTTTCCCCTCCTTTCACTCCCTGTAAACCCCACAAGAGGCCATGTAGATGGAGGTGAGAGTCGTCTGACTAGGCATTGGATCCATTGTATTGCTGAGCTATGAGTTTGGAATGAGACTTCCCTCTTTCCCTCCCTCCTTCTCTGAAGAACTTGCATCCCTGACAACACTCCCCATTATGGGGAATTCCTTCTCTCAGACACATTCCTTGCTCTCTGCTGCCTCTTTCAGACTCTTCAGCTGCTGTCACCATTTAGCAACATCTCTTCCTTTGAGATTCCCTCAAACCATCCATATTGCCCAATCCAGATCTTTGTCAAAGTCATTTACTGACCTCCAGGTAATTTTTCTTTATTTCTCAAGGAGTTTAGTACCTGGATCATAGTCTTCCTCTATACCTTAACATTCTAACAAGTATAGAAATCATCATGATCCTCCTCTGTACCTTAATATACTGACAAGTATAGAAATCATCGTGGTCTTCCTCTGTACCTTAACATACTAACAAGTATTGAGATCATCATGGTCTTCTTCTGTACCTTAACATACTAACAAGTATTGAGGTCATCATGGTCTTCCTCTGTACCTTAACATACTAACAAGTATTGAGGTCATCATGGTCTTCATCTGCACCTTAACATACTAACAAGTATTGAGGTCATCATGGTCTTCATCTGCACCTTAACATACTGACAAGTATAGATGTCATCATAGTCTTCCTCTGTACCTTAAAATACTGACAAGTATAGAGGATTAAACATACATGAGGATGGCCCCTAGAACATCTAAGCTTCTTAGTTGAGTTCATCATTCTCAGAAGTATCCAACTTGTAGGAAATTCCGCTTTACTCTGTGAACTCAGCCACCCCTAAGGTAGGTCAGTCGTGCCCTTGATCCCACTATCACCCATAACTGTGTGACTCCCCGATTCATAACTCTGAAATTCTTCTCTCAAATTACAGATACCCATCCTTTCACATCTTTCTCACTCTATGATGCACAAATTTAGAGAATCCACCTCAAATGTTCACATGGACTATTTGTGCCTGATCTGTGGTGGAACATTTTGAGCTTGTCTTGGTCTGATTAGCCATAGTCGGACACACTGAAGCTTGACTCTAACATAGTGATGTCATTTTGGTCCTCTTTGAAAATGAAGGACAATGACCACTCTTCATCTTCACCATGACCTCCAGTTCTCTGACTCTTCCCTGTTTTCCCAGTCCATCACCATGGCTCTGGTCTCAGTTTCTTCCCTTCAAAGGCTTGATCCACTATCCTCTACCCTTGCGGCATCTGTCCCCCTCATCCTACCATAAGTAATACCTTGCCCAAAGCCTATCCCTGAGTGTTAGCCCAGCTATCTTCCTCTGCTCCCACTTATATGCTGCTTTTGGGGAAAAGCCATAACTATGCCAATAGGGTCCTCTACAGAGTTATGTTATTTAATTTCAATTGGACTTGATTGATTTTCTGTGGTGCTTTCCACAGTGGCTATTCTAAAGCCTTCTCTGTGCGAGCTCACTATGCCACCTCTCCACTTTAGTGGAGAATTTGAATTCTTGCATTATTGAGAAAATAGAGGCCATCATTCATGAACTCTTTTTTTCTCCTGTGCCACACCTGAAAGCCCTTCTGCATCATTCTCCTGTTTCTTCTGCTTTGCTCCAGTCTCTAAAAAGGAGGTAGTTGCACCTTTGCCAAGGCCAGCCTCTCCACTTGTCCTTGGAATCCCTTCCCCTCCCATCTCCTCTAAGAGCTTTTGCATTCAGTCAGTTCCCCTTTTTATTTATTCTGTACAGTATATCCTTATCTATTAACTCCTTTCCTGCTACCTACAACTGTGTCCAGGTCTCTTCCATCCTTACAAAACATCCTTATTTGACCTTGACAATCCCTCATGCTTTCATTCTACCCTTTCACGTATTTTCACAGTCTTATACTCATTGCTTTAATTTCCTTACTTACATTTGCTTCTCACCCCTTTGCAATCTGGCTTCTAATCCCATCACTCTACTGAAACTGACCTCTTCAAGGTTATCAATAATTTATTAACTGTTAATCTAATAGACTTTTCCAAGTCCTCATTCTAATTGACCTCTTGCTCCCAGAGATTCTCTCCTCCCTTAGCTTTTCTCACACAACTCTGCCCTGGTTCTCTTCTTACCTTTTGACTGTTTCTTCTTGGTCTCTTTTGCCAGATTATCATCCACATCTACCCCCTGAAGCATAGTATCTCCCAGGGTTCTGTCCTGGATCCTCTTCTCTCTCTACAGCAACTCTCTTGGTGATTTTATCAGCCCCTTTAGGTTCAGTTATCAACTCTGAGCAGATGACTCCTAAATCTATGTATCTAAGACTAATCTCTCCTAAAGTTTAGTCTTAGCATCTCTACTCTGATGTCAGTATGTCAAAAACACAGCTCATATTCCATCCTTCCTCCAAACTTCCCTATTTCTGTTAGGTATCCCATCATCCTTCTTGTCACCAAGGTTCCCAGTCTTGAAACTTTCCTTGACTCTTCTTTCTCCCTTGCCCTCTCTCATAGCTCATTATTTGCCAAGACCCGTGCATTCTTCTTCCACAACATTTTCTATATCTATCCCTTTCCTTCTACTCACACCACAATACTGTGATTCAAGTCTTTATCACTTTATTCCTGGACAATTGCAGTGGCTTCCTCATTGGTCTTCCAACACCCAATCCCTCCTCCTTACAGTCCACTCCCATGCAGTTTCTGAATTAAAATCTGTAAGACATAGGTCTCACTATATTGCTCCCCTGCTCAAATACTTCAGTGTTTTCCTTTTATTTAAGATACAGACTTCTTGGTCTGGTACTTAAAGCCCTCTATGATCTGTCTCCCACCCATCTCCCAGGTTTATTTTATGCTAGTTCCCTTAATGTTCCCTGCATTATAGTCAAACTGGCCCTAATGCCAGCCTCCAACTTGGCATTAAATCTCTATCTTATAGGCAATATGGCTCTGTGCAGAGAGATCAAGAGTCAGAAAGATCTAACTTCAACTATAACCTCAGATACATACTAGCCATGTGATCCTGGGCAAGTCACTTACCCTCTCTCAGCCTCAGTTTCCTCATCTGTAAAATGGAGATAATAATAGCGCTTACCTCCTAAAGATATTAAGATAATGCTTTGCAAACTTCAAAATCTTAGTTATTATTGTTATCCTCCGTGCATATGCATAGACCATCTCTCATACTTCCCTCCATTTTATCCCTGTCTTTTCTCTTGGCTCACTTCAGATGCCACCTCTTACAAGAGTTCTTTCCTGATCTTCCCAGGTTTTAATGCTTTTTCTCCCCCTGAAGTTTATTTGCAGTCTAGCGAAATTGACCTACTTCCTGTATTCAGTACATGATATCCCATCTCCTACCTTTGTGCCTTTGTATGGGCAGCCCTTCATGACTAGAATGCTCTACCTCCTCACAACCTTGTAGATTTCCCTAATTTCCTTCAGAGAACAACTTGGGTACCACCTCCTTCAGGAAGCCTTATCGAATCTGTCCAACTGTTATTATTCTCTACTGCCCCCACCAATTATTTTGTATTCATTCTGTCTATATTTTATTTATGCATATACATGTTGTTCTGCCCCCTTCTCCCCAGTAAAACAGAAGCTTCTTTAGGGCAGGGACTGGCTCTTTTATTTTATTTTACCTTTTTCTCTCCAATGCCTGGCACATAGTTGGGGGTTGATTAGTGTATGTTAAATTAAATTGAATTTATGAATGTGTTATATTCCCTTCCTCTGCTTCACTTTTGGATGTGAACTTTGGGAGATGGGATTGTTTCATTTTTGTCCTTATTTCCTAAGTACTTACCATAGTGCCTTACACATAATAGACACATAGTTTCTTGAATTAAATTGAATCTGGCCTCCACATAGAATAAAGAGGGAATTCCAACCATGGTCAGTAGGTGTCAATGTTGGGAAAGGGTTTTCTGGCCATTGAACCATTCACAGAGCAGGCTATGAGCAGGAAAAGGATGGTTGTGGGGATGTGCTAGAGTTTTCTAGTATCAACTCACAAGAGCTGATTGTGAAATCAGTGGGAATTTATGCCTAAGAAATTGATAAAGGCTATAGAGTAGACCTTGATATATTGTTTGCTGATTGTCTAGACTTAAAGAAAGTGAGAGAGAAAAATGTTAATAATATAGAACAAAGGACTTGGCATTGTGGGAATATAGTGGAATAAGGCAGGAAATTACCTGGCTCTCCTAAATTCTCCTCCAAAAAAAAACTTAAAACAATGCCTCAAATTGAATTTTAGAGTGGTAGAAATAATAAAAGGTAAAAGATCAAGACAAAACAGTTATCTAACCTAAGACAACTTAGAAGGATGTTAGGAAAGACCTGACTTATGGGGTGGTCTGATCAGGAATGAAGTGCATCCTCCCTTGGCTTTAATAAACAGCATCAATAAACAGCAAGCCTTAGGGGTAGCTGTGTTGGTGGCAGCTGGTGGTTTGAGAACTTTCACAATGTGGGAATCAGGTAACTAACAGGAGAATGCAGGGACCCTCCGCTGACACTGGATGGGGGCTCTGGTGTGTTAACCTGACCTAGTCCCAGGTTAAAAGGAGTGAGCATAACTGGTGAGTGCAGTCACAGAGAGGCAGAGTTCCTGCTCTGGGTCTGGGGAGGGAGAGGACTGGTTATGGTCCTTTGCAGGAGAGTGCAGTCCCTGATTTTGGTTCCAGGGCAGACTGACACTTGCAGCTGCATGGAGACCAGTGGTGTATTTCCAGAATATCAAGCTTTTGTAGAGGCAGTGTGGGAGGCCTGGTCATGACTCAGGGGTGGAGAAGAGTACTTGAGGTCACCAAGATGCAAGCCAGAAGAGCAGTGACCACCCTGGCCTTGGATCACAGCACATTGGAAGAACCAAAAATTCAAAGACTCCCAGATAGAGCTCTGAAAACAACAGTGCAAAAAATATGAAGCTTGAAACATTGTCCTCCAACCCCAGGAGCAAGCTCAACCCTAATATAAAGTTAATAACTAAGATAGACCATTAAAAATGAAGAAGTAATAAAAAAAGAAACTGACCATAGATAGTTACTATGGTGATAGAGAAGACCAGAGTTTAAACTCAGAAGAAATGAAGTGAGAACAGCCACTTGTAAAGCTTCAAAGGAAAATGTAAAATGATCACAAACCCAAAAAAGATTCATGGGAGAGCTTAAAAAGAACTTTAAAAGTCAAATAAGAGAGGCAGAGGAAAAATTGGAAAAAGAAATAAGACATTTGAAAAGAAAACCAACCATCTGGAAAAAGAGGTCCAAAAACTTACTGAAGAAAACATCTTCTTAAAAATTAGAATTGGGCAAGGGGAAGCTAGTGACTTCACAAGACATAACAAAGCAAAATCAGAAGAATGGAAAAATAGAAGAGAATATGAAATATCTTGTTGGAAAAATAACTGACCTGGAAAACAGATCAAGGAGAGATGATATAAGAAATGTTGAATTACCTGAAAGTTATGATAAAAAATAGAGTCTAGACATACTTCAAGAAATTATCAAGGAAAATTGCCTTGAAGTCTTAAAATTGAAGGGTAAAATAGGAATTGAAAAAAAATCTACCTATCACCATCTGAAAGAGATCCTAAAATGAAAACTCACAGGAAAATTATAGCTAAGTTTCAAAACTTCCAGGTCAAGGTCCCTCACTCAAAACAAAGTCAAGTGCAAGTCATGTTATCACTTCTCTGATGGCATGGTCTTCTTTGGCAGTGAAGGATGAACACAACAACCTATGAGTAGACTCAGTTGCCTGAATGGGACCCAGCTAGCTAGGTAACTCAGCTCCTCTTCAGTCTGTCTCCCCATCCCCTTCCTTCTCCTATGCAAAGGAAGGTAAATTTGGATGGCCAGAGGATGCCCAGTTAACTTGGACTTTACTGGCTAGATCCTTTCCTTTCCTCTTCTTTCCTCTCCTCCCCTCTCCTCCCCTCCCCTCTCCTCTCCTTTACCAAACCCTTAAACCTATAGTCCTCTGAAGCCCATAGAGTGTAGCACACTACATCCCTGCCCAAGCTCCATTTAAGGTCTGTTTTCTGGACTCTCCAGGCTTAAGAGTGATTGTTGCTGTTTCCTTCCCAGCTTGATTTAGTTATTTTTCTTTGCCTCATTAAAGGGGCCATCCCCTGACTACTTCTTAAACAGGTCTGTTCACTGAGTACTGAATAGGCCTAAAAGGGCCAAGGTCTCCCATTGCATCCTGGGCAGTCATCCTGATGAATATCTGGTGTCTGGATCCAGATGGCTCTGGAGGAGAGGTGAGGCTGGTGACCTTGCACAGCCCTCTCTCACTCAAAACTAAGTCAAGTGCAAATCATGTCACCATTTCTCTGATGGTATGGTCTTCTTCGGCAATGAAGGACTAACACAACAACCTAGCAAAGCAGAGTATAATCCTGCTAGGGAAAAAAATAGATAATTGATGAATTAAAGGATTTTCGGACACTCGAGGAAAAGATCAGACCAGAATAGAAAATTTGACTTTCAAATACAAGAATCAGGAGAAACAAAAGAAGGTAATCATGAAAGACTAAATCCTTTAATAAGTTTAAACTGTTTACTGTTTTATATGGGAAAATAATATCTGCAACTCTTAAGAATGTTATTATTTAGAGTAGTTAGAAAAAGTATGCATTGTTAAAGGGCTTGGGTTTGAGTTGATTATGATGGAACAATCCTAAAAAATTAAATTGGATAGGGAGAGGTAAAAGGGAGCAATTTCTCTCATATAAAAAAGGTGTGAATAGAAAAGTTTTTAACATTGGAAGAGAGGATGAGGTGGAGAGCAGGCAGTATATATACATATACATATATATATATATACATATATATATATATATAGGGGGGTTAAAAGTCTTAGTTTGCAGAGAAATAGGGAAATAGGAGGTCACGGGGATAGAATAAGTGGAGACTCTTAGAAAGGTGTGCAAATAAGGGAGAAAGGGTCAGGAGTAAACTAAACTTTTCAGGAGGGGGAGAGAGAGAGAGAGAGAGAGAGAGAGAGAAGGATAAACAGTGGGGGACATAGGATAGAGGGTAATTATAACTTTGAATGTGAATAGGGTGAACTCACCCATAAAATGGAAACAGATAGTAAAATGTATCAAAAATGTATCAAAACCCAGAGCCCAACAATACATTGTTTACAAGAAATACACTTTAAAATGAGAGGGCTGGAGTAGAATTTATAATGCTTTGGCTGATAGAAAAAAGCAGGGTCAGTCATTGTGAGTTCAGACAAAGTTAAAGCTGAAGTAGATTCAATTAAAAGACATAAGCAGGGAAACTACATTATGATAAAATGTATAAATAATGAAACAATATCAATACTAATTAGATATGCATCAAATGCTATAGCATCTAAATTTATAAGGAAAAGGTAGATGAATTACAAATTTATAAGGAAAAGGTAGATGAATTACAGGTGGAAATAGAGAGCAACAGCATATAGTGGGAGACTTCAGTTTTTGCCTCTCGGAATTAGATAAATGTAACATTAAAAAATAAGAAGTCAAGGAGATGAATAGAATCTTAGAAAAGCTAGATATGATAGACTTCTGGAGAGAAGTGGATGGGAAGAGAAAGGAATATATCTTTCTCTCAGTGGTATATGCCACCCTTACAAAATGTGACTGTATATTAGATAATAAAATCCTTACAGTTAATTGCAGAAAAGCAGAAATATTGACTGCATCCTTTTCAGATCATAATGTGATAAAAATTATATTTACTAAAGGATCATGAAAACAGATTAAAAATTAATTGAATACTAACTAGGGTAATTTTAAAGAATGCGTAGGTCAAAGAACAAATCATAGAAGAAAATAATCTTATGAAAGAGAATGATAATAATGAGATATCATGCCAAAACTTATGGGATATAGCAAAAGCAATAATCAGAGGAAAATATATATCTTTAAATACTTACATCAATACAATAAAGAAAGAACAGCAAAGAGTTGGATATACAGTTTAAAAAAACAGAAAAAAAGAGCAAATTAAAAATCCCCAATTAAACACCAAATTGGAAATTCTGAAAATTAAAGGTGAGATTAATACAATTTAATGTAAGAAAACCATTTAATTAATAAATAAAACTAGGAGGTAGTTTTATGAAAAAACCACTAAAATAGATAAACCAGTGGCTAATATGACTTTTAAAAAGAGAGATCAAATCACTAGTATCAAAAATGAAAAGGGTGACTACACCACTATGGAAGATGAAATTAAAGCAATTATTAGGAGTAATTTTGCCCAATTATATGCCAGTATAAGGTACCATCTGAGTGAAATGGAAGGATACTTACAAAAATATAAACTGCCCAGATTAACAGAAGAAGAAATGGAATATCTAAATAAATCTGTTTTAGAAAAAGAAATTGAACAGGCTATAAATTTTTTTGTAAGAAAAAAGTATCGGGGCCAGATAGACCTACAAGGGAATTGACTAAACATTTAAAAATCAACCAATTCTAATATTAAAAAATTTATTTGGAATGATAGAGAAAGAAGGAGTCCTTCAGACTCCTTTTATGAAACAAGTATGGTGCTAATACCTAAACTGGGAAAAGCAAAAACAGAATATCAATATGAAAAACTCCCCTATCAATTTCACTAATGAACATTGATACAAAAACTCTAAACAAAATACTAGCTAAAAGACTACAGCAGTGTTTCACCATGATTATACATTATAATCAAGTGGGATTTATACCAGAAATACAAGGCTAGAAAAATTATTAATATAACTGACTATATCAATAACAAAATCAACAAAAATCATATGATTATTTCAATAGTTGCAGAAAAGGCTTTTGACAGAACACTCATTCCTTTTAAAATTAAAATGATATGAAGCATCTACCTAAAATTACCAGTATTATCTGTAATGAGGATAAGCTAGATACCTTTTCAATAAGATCAGAAGCGAAGCAAAGATGTCCATTGTCACCACTATTATCTAATATTTTACTAGAAATGCTAGCAATGGCAATAAGAGAATAAAAAGAAATGGAAGAAATCAGAATGGAAAGGGTGGAAATGAAAACTATCTCTCTTTGCAGATGATATGATGGAATACTTGGAAAATCCTAGCGATTCAACTAAAAAATTAAGAATTTTAGCAAGGTAGAAAGATGTAAAATTAACCCACATAAATTACTGACATTTCTATATGTTTCCATCAAAGTCCTGCAAGAAGAGAGAAGAAGAGATATTTCATTTAAAATAACATAGACAATACAAAATACCTAGGTATATGCCTACTGAAACAAACCCAAGGATTACAAACACTTTTTAAACAAATAAAGTCAAATTTAAATAATTGAGGAAATATTAATTGTTCATGGGTGGGTTGAGCCAATATAATAAGAATGAAAATTTTACCTAAACTAATTTACTTACTCAATGTCACCCCAATTAAACTACCAAAAATTACTTTATTGAGCTGGAAAAAATAATAGCAAAGTTCATTTGGAAAACAAAAGGTCAAGAATATAAAAGGAATTAATAAAAAAATGTAAAAGAAGGAGATCTCCAGTAATAGATCTTAAACTATACAGTTTAAAAGTTGTTACTGGCTCAGGTACTAGCTAAGAAATAGAATGGTGGCTCAGTGAAATAGAGAAAGTGTACAATACACATTATTAAATGATTATAATAGTTTCATGCTTGATAAATGCAAAGATTTAAGCTTTGGGGATAAGAATTCACTATTGGGTAAAGATTGCTGGGAAAGTTGGAAAGCAATCTAGCAGAAATTAGGTATAGCTCAGTATCTTACACCATTTACCAAGATAAGGTCAAAATGGATCTAAAACATAGACATAAGGGGAGATATCATAAGTAAATTAGAGGAACATGGCACATATTACCTATCAGATTTATGGATAAGAGAAGAATTGCCGAATATACAAGCATTGTGGCATGTAAATTGAATAATTTTGATTCCATTGAATTAGAAAGGTTTGGTACAAATAAAACCAACATAGCCAAAATTAGAAGGAAAGTAGAAAACTGGGGGAAATTCTTATAGACAGTTTCTCAGATAAAAGCCTTATATCCCAAATATATAGAGAACTAAGTCAAATTTATAAGAATATGCATCATTCTCCAATTATTAAATGGTCAAAAGATACGAACAGGCAGTTTTTAGAAGAAGAAATCAAGTTAAATATAGTCACATGAAAAAGTGCTCTAAATCATTATTCATTAGAGAAATGCAAATTAAAACAACTATGCCTATCAGATTGGCTAAAATGACAAGAAAAGGAAAATGACAAATGCTGGAGGGACTGTGAAACAACTGGGACACTAATACTCTGTTGGTAGAATTGTGAACTGATTCAACTGTTTTGGAGAGTAATTTGAAATTATAAAGTTATAAATTTATAACTTATAATTTATTACTATAACTATACATTATAATTAAAATTTATAATTATAAAGTTATAAAACTCTGTATACCCTTTACCCCAACAATACCACTATTAGGTCTGTTTCCCAAGGTGATTAAAGAAAAAAGAAAAAAAAACTTTTATGTTCTAAAATATTTATAGCAGTTCTTTTTGTGGTGGCAAAAAATTGGAAATGGAGGGTATGGATGCCCATCAACTGGGGAATGACTGTAAGTTGTGGTAAATTATTGTGATGGAATATTACTGTGCTGTAAGAAATGACCAGCAGGTTGGTTTCAGAAAAAACATGCAAAGACTTGCATGAAATAAGGCAGAATGAAAGAAGCAGAACCAAGAAAGCATTGTATATAGTAACAGTAATATTATTTGAAGAGTAACTGTGAATGACTAAGCTATTTTAAGTAATATAATCATTCATATCAACTATGAAGAGCTTATGAAGGAATATATTATCTACCTCCAAAGAAAGAACTATGTATTGAAGTATTTATTATATGATTCCATATATATAGGTATATATGTGTATATGTATGTATACATATATGTATGTGATACACATGTATGTACACACATGTATACAATGTTGGACTCTAATGTAGGTTTGGGAGGGAGGGAGGGAGACAGACAACTCAGAACTCAAAATGTAACAAACAAATTATTAAAATTATCAAAATAATGCAGATTAAACTTAGAATAGATTGAGTATTTTTTTTTAAGGAGAGCCATTTGTTAAACATTTGCCAGTATACCCCTGAATGTTTGAGACCATCTCATCCAACCATCTGGACAAATGAGGAAACTGAGAAGTGAAACAACTTGCCTGGGGTCACATAGTTAATTACTAGAAGAGTTAGAACTTGAAGCCAAGTCTCTTGGTTCCTTTTTTTCCTTTTCTTTTTTCTTTCTTTCTTTTTTTTCCTAACATGCAACAAAAACCTTTATCAGCATCTGGCTCAGCTGTTCCTGAACCTGCTAATCTCAAAACTTAATATTAGGATTTTGAAGAGCTATAAATGCAAAACAGTGCTATCACTGGCAATTTATCCTTTCATAATTAAATCAACAGCCACCCTTAAGAGGTTGGACCAGAAGGGGGGTAGATTCTTTCTGGATGTTGTGGTCAGATAGGGAGCAGTCATCTTCCCATCTCTTGTCTGCAAACAGGAGCCTCTACTGGCCAGGAAAGATTCCCTTTTTGTCTTGAATTTTGGGCTTTACACTCTCAGTAGTGTCACTGGGCTCTGCTCCTTGGTCCTGCCTGTCAGAGTCTTCCCAAAGATCTGCATACCCCCTCTAAGATGCAGGAGCAGATGGAGGGTGGATTATTTCTGGTTGCTGTTGTTAGATGGACTGGGGCCATACTTTAGCAGCTTGCCCGAAAACATGAGCCTCTGTTGGTCAGGAAGCAAGAGATGAGATGTTGTGTCTGGGAAATAGCAAGTAAGCTGGTTTGGCTAGAATACTAAGTGTGTGAGAGGCAGTAATGGGAAATCATTTGGAAAGAGGTGAATCCAAGTTGTGGAGGGATTTGAGTGCCAAAGGAGTTTGTATTTTATCCCAGAATAGCAGAAAGACATTCAAATCTCTTGAACAGGAGAGCAACATAGTCAGATATGTGTTCTAGGACTTTCAACTTGACAACCAAAAGGGTGGATTGGAGAGGGCAGAGACTGTGGGTGGGGAACCCAATCCGGAGGCCACTGCCATAGTCCTTTCTCTTCCTGAACTCTGGCCTGAGCCTCATGGGCCTGGGGCACGGAGCACACAGCCTAGGGTAGGTTTACAAGACCCCAGGGCTGGCTGTTTGCACAGAATCAGATACCACGAAGGAAGTTTAACACAGGGACTGCCTTCACCAGGGAAGTGAAATTCTGGGCTAGGAGGCCCCTTTAATATCCCTACAAGTGACTGCTTCCCCCAGGGTATCCAGAAAGGCTGGATACAGGCTCTGACTCTCTGTGATATGTTCCCTGCAGAGGAGAAGAAAGAAGCCTCCCGAATAAAAGCTCATCTTTGGAAGCTTCTTTCCCCACAAAGCCTGCTGGGCAGAGCCCACAGAAGTGCCTGGCTGGACAGCTACCAGCAATATCTGGAGGAGCTGGGAGCCGGGGAGGAGATGCAGGCTAGGGCCATGTTGCTTCAGCTCTGGGCCACTCAGGTGAGTTTGCACGCATGTCTAAACACTCCAGCAATCAATCGGTGAAGATTTATTAAGTGCCTTCTCGAGGCCAGGTAATGTGCTAGTCACTGGGGGCACGAGCACAACGAATGAAATGATCCTTCCTTCTAATGAGCTTACGTTCTAATGGGGGAGACCACAAGTACAGAAATGTAGACAGCATAAACGTGAAATGAATGTGTGCAACTAGCTAAATAAAGGGTGGGCTGGGAGAGAGGTCACTAGCAGTTGGTGGAATCAGGAAAGGATTCATGCAGAAGCTGGTGCTTGGGCTACATCTCCATGAAGGGGAGATACGGAGACCTGGGAGATAGCCAGTGAAAAGACTGGAATGGGAGAAAGAGTGTCCTGTTTGAGGAACAAGGAAAAGGCCCCTTTGACTAAATTTCACAGTTCAGGAAGGGCAGTAATGTCCAGTGGGGATGCAAAGCTAGGCTGTGTTGGGTAAGGCTGTAAAAACTAAACAGAGGAATTTACATTTTATTCTAGAGGCAAGAGAAAGCCACTGGAATTAATAATGACTGTATATGGTTTGCTTTCCTCATACTGACTGGATGAGACAGGCAACATATGTGTTATTATCTCTCATACAGATATGTAGTTTGAAAAGGTAGGAGGATTTTAATAGATAAATAGTCTTAGTATTGTTATGAAAATAGTTTTGACCCCAAGGTCCCTTTAAAGGGCTCTCAGGTGTCTGCAGACCACACTTTGAGAACCACTACATTGACAGTCTCTAAGTGCTCATCCATCTATAGATCCTTTGGTTTAAAGAACTAGAGAAGTGGTCTGCTCCCCAAACCTTGATGTAGAGAGACTTGCTACTACCATGGCCTCACCCTTCTAATCCTGTATCAGGGAAGCCTCTAAGAATGGATGAGGCCCATCTGCTGCTGGCTGTAGCTCAGTCCCTGAGGGGAAATAAAGCCCAGAATTGATTCCTGCAACAGAATGCTTCATGGTCTTGTCTCTGGGCACAGCCCTCTCTCCTCCTCTCCCCCTCTCCTTCTCCCTCCTCCTTTCCTTTCTCCTCCCCTCCCCTTCCCCTGCCCTCTCCTGTCCCTTTTCCTTTCCCCTTGCCCCTCTCTTCAGAAGAGGCAGAGAGTGTTCCATTTCATTCCTGGATAGGTTATTCCCTGACAGAGCAGAATATTTTCAAGTTTCTTCTGTAACCATTAACACTTAATGTAGATAGCGGCTGGCAAGGAGGCAAGGTTTTGCTGTAAGTGAGTGGGGGTGGGAGAGTGAGGGACTGTGTTTAATTGGATCCCTGGTGGATGTAATCAAGTCTCCCATTAAGGTCTAATTACCTGTTCTACAAATGGTTCATCGTTTGTGGATTATTTTGTGAGGCTATTTACTTCATAGGGGTAGCTGTAGTCAGGCTATAATCCTACCACTGAAATCTCTAATAAAATTTTCTTTTAGAAATCATTATGGTCTTTTGAACAGGGTAATAAAATAACTTCATTCAAAAAAGCCACTATAGCCATGAGAACTCAGAAGAACTTTTGGGTAGCTGTAGTAATATTAAATTCTGAAACCATACCAAGAAGTTAAAAACAAAACATTCCTTCTAAGAGGAATACTTTCAAGATGATCTGCCCATATCCTGGGTATAGTTAAGGGTTTTTTTGTTTTGTTTTGTTTTAATGAAAATTTTTTGGAAAACAGGAAAATAAATAGGCAGCAGTAGCCCAGGCCTGTGATCCCTGTTAACTGAGGAGGCTGAGGCTAGGGGGTTTCTTGAACTCAGGGCAGTTCTGAGTTACCTTGGGCTAAACTGATTAGTTGCTCACGTTGTGGCTGACCTAAATATGGTGAACCTGCAGGAGTGTAAAGCTGCTGGGCTGCCTAAGGAGAACCAAACTTGCCCAGGCCGAAAACTGAACAAGTCAAAGCTTTTTTGCTGATCAGAATGGGAGCAGGCCTCTGCACTTCCAACCTGGGTGAGATAGGGAGGCAGAGAGGAAGGAAGGAAGAAAGGAAGGAAGGAAGGAAGGAAGGAAGGAAGGAAGGAAGGAAGAAAGGAAGGAAGGAAGGAAGGAAGGAAAGAATATTAAATTTAGTCAGATTATAATTTTTATATGGAAAAATTTTTAAAACAGAATAGTGATGGTTTGTTAAAAAAAGAGAGGAAAAAATAAAAGTATATTGCATATTGAAGTTCAGAAATGGATCACCTCAAATCTGCAACAACCCTGCTCAGCTGAAACGATGAAATCCTGATGTGATAATCAAATCACCCTTTAAGTTGTTCCATTTCAATGTCTGACTCCAACATCTTGTGTCTACTATAAGATCTCTATGAGAGAAGACCTTGCTAAAGAATGTGAAAATTCAGCAAATTGCTGTCTGTTGTTCCCTTGGTCTCTTTCATGAAAGGGGTCCCAGGGAGTGGCAGGCAAATTTATGGGCTCATAGAACTTGGAGTCAGGAGGATTTTCAAGAACATCCCCTTCAAGTCAATCTAATTCAATAAACATTTATTAAAAACCTACTATGTGCCAGGCATTGTGCTAAGTATTGGAGATGCAATTAATACAAAGACAGTCCCTGCCCCCAGGGATCTTATAATCTAATGAGGGGAGACACCACAAAGAAGGAGGGAGGAAAGTGGGGTGGGGACATCAGGAGTGTCAAGATATTAGGAGACACCCTGTTTTCCAGAGCTAAGGCCCAGAAAGCAGGCTGTACCCTGAGCTTGGCAGAACAACAATCCTTTGTGCTCACCCTCTGGATGAACTGATGGTCCCTGAGCTTGGGCAAACACCAGCATGAAGTCCTGCTACTAAGGGTCTTTTTGTGACTGGACAACCTGGCCTCACTGTTGCTGTTGTGGTCACTACTGCTGCTATACTCCACTTTGTCTAGCCACAAATATATAAATCAAGGTTCAGCCACATTAAAGCAGGTCCCTCCGCTAAGGGCAGGACCCCAGCACATGTTTCTAATCTGCCTCCTTGCTTGCAGGCCGTTTCCCTCACTTTGAAATTAAACTTCTGTTTGATTCCTGACTTTCCTGTCTCTAGCCTGCTCTGTTTGTCTCTGGTCACTCACGGGTTAGAGGCCAGTTTGGTCCGGTTGACAGGAAACACCCATTCATTTATTTTATAGAGGAGTAAACTGAAAGCAGAGAGGGAAAATGGCTTGCAGGACCAGAGATATTGAACTGAAAGAACACTAAGAGGTCACTGAGTTCAATCTCCCCATTTTACAGAGGAAGAAACTGAGGCTTTAGGAAGGTTAAGTTATTTTCTCAGTCTCTCAGTGATAGTGAGAGGCAGAATTGAGATTTTAACCAAGTCAGGGGTGGAGAACCTCCAGCCTCGAGGCCACATGTGGCCCTCTAGGTCCTCAAGTGAAGCCCTTTGACTGAATCCAAACTTCACAGAACAAATTTCCTTATCCAGACTTCACAGAACAAATCCCCTTTATAAAGGGATTTGCTAATAAGATAATAAATAATCATTACTCTTGGTAGTTACTGTTTGCATGTGGAATAGTTACTATCCACATCAGTGAAGGGAGTGCCCATCTCCAGTGAAAACATAACTCTTTTCAAATAATTATGCTAATTGACATTTATATTTCTCTAGATTTAAAAGGTTACAACTAATTTCTCTCATAATAATTCTGTGAGTTGAGTAGGGCAAATGTTATTATTCCCATTCCACAGATAGAATGACTAAGACTCAGGGAGGCAGAATAAGTCAAGATGCATAGTTGGTCAGCCCTAGTGGCAGAATTCTAACTCAGGATTTCTGACTCATGTTCTTTCTGCTACCCGAAAGAGAGACAGCAAGGTGTAGCAGATACCATGCAGGACTTGGTGTTAGGAAGACCAGAGTTCAAATCCTGCCTCAAACACTAACAAACTCTGTGACCCTGGACAAATCACTTATACCTCTCTCAGCTTTGGTTCATTTGCTTTTCAGTAAAATGAAGTAACTGGATTCATTGACCTTTAAGATTTCTTCTGAATCTAAATCTATGATCGTATGAGCCTTTCCTAGAGTAGTATAGGTGACTTAGTTATCAAAGGGTAGACCAGTCAGGAAGTCAGGGATTCAGGACAGACAGAAAGAGGAGTCACTACCAGTCATAACAATCATGGAAGTTGAGTTTAATATAAATAAGGCAAAATTCTATGTTAGCCAGGGCTTTCTTTTAAACTCCTTATAGGGGGAGGGAGTTGTTCCAGGAAATGAACAATCCTAAATATGTAGGTAAGGACATTGTTCCTGACTTGGGGGTGGTAGGCAGGAGGGTGGGTTGGGATGGGGGGGGCGGGGAGTGATGGGGAAGTACTTAATTATAAATCCACTCTAGAGGTCAGGGAGGGATTAGGAGGATCTTGGGGGGGTGGGGAGGCCATGGAATAACCAGTAAAAAAATAATGGCTAGTATTTATATACTCTTTAAGGTTTGCAAAGGACTTTACAAATATTTGCTCATTCAATCCTCACAATAACCCTGGGAGGTAGGTTCTATTATTATCCCCATTTTACAGATGAGGAAACTAAGGCTAAAGGAAGTTAAGTGACTTGCCTAGAGTCACACAGCTAGTGAATGTATAAGACAGGATTTGAACTCACATCTCCTTGACTCCACCTCCAGCATTCTATCCACTGTTTTGTCTCTCTTTAACCTGAGCCTACCCTCCCTTTCTCAATACCTCCGCTTCTTCCATGGGTTAAAAGTCAATGAAAGGCTTAGGAAGTTGGAGGAGACAAGCAGGGTCAGAGCACTTGAATCTACAATGTAAAAGGGCCAGTTAGGCCTGCAGTTCTGAGGAGCACATGAGAGGGAGGCTATTTCCATCTCCATTTTTAGAAGATTGGTCCATCTGGGACTCCCTTGGGCAGAAATACACAGATCCAGCACCAGTCAGCAGTAGGTCTGGGTGATCAATATGTTGTAGTTAGTGTCATAAATGATGAAAACTCAAAAAGAGATGCCCAGTTCCTTCCATCACGTCCATCAACTTTCATTTTCCTCATTCTTTTCCAGATGGTTTTTAGCATTCAACCTAATGTCACTTGCCTCAGAAATCTGATATTCCATGACTCAAGTCCTTGACGGATGTCCCCAGGAGTTTGAAGAAATCATAGGGGGAAGGGTTGGCCATTACTCATTACTTTTTTTTTTTTTTTGGAGGACAGAGATCAGTGGAGCTAGATGGGAGCTCAGAAGAAGGTGTGACCTGGTGACATTTACCATGGGAGGGCATCCTTATCTGGTCAAAGGACTGGAGTTTGGGTTCAAAACCAGACTCTGATACTTACTAACTTTTTGACCTTGGAAAAGCTGTTTAATATCTTTGATTCTCAGTTTTCTCATCTATAAAATTAAGCAGTGGGAGTAGGTAGCCATGGAAATCCCTTCTAGTCCCTAGATCTAGGACCCTCTGTTCCTATGAATATAGAAAGTCAGTGCTGGAGGGATCGTAGAACATAAATCATGCGATAATAATGATGATAGTTAACATTTATATAGCACTTCCTATGTGCCAGGCATGGTGCTAAGTGCTTTACCATCATTATCACATTTTATTCTCACCACAGTCCTGGGAGGTAGGTGCTGTTATTATCCCCATTTTACAGATGAGGAAACTGAGACAAATCTCAATGCTGGAAAAACCTTGAGATCATCTTGAACAACCTAAAGGAGAAACCACTTGCTGATTTTAGAGTGGTCTGGAACCTAGGTCCCCTGACTCCAAGGCCACTACTGAATGAATGAAAAAAAAATTTACCAAGCTCCTATTGTATGATAAGCAATATCCCATGTATTCTTCCTTTTTTCTGAGGACTAAACTGAAAAATGGGCCTCCAGGGTTTAAGATTAGGTTGTGATCAGTCTGGTTTGATAAGGATGACCTCCCTGAATAAATGTCACCCATACCTGGTATGGGTATGGGCACTCATATACACATGGACATACACAAGCTGGGTGGAGTGAGGTTCCAGGCTCTTCTTCTTTCTCCTCCTCTCTCTCCCATGACTCATGACTACAAGCCTTTCCCTGGAAACAAATGAGTGACCAGCTTTTCACTTTATCTGATTTTTTAATGAAAAAGCAGCCACCCTGTTTGAAAATTTGGAGTGGTCAAATGATATCACAAGTAGCTTAAGCAGACAGTGAATTATTGATTGCTCATTCTTATCTGATAAAAAGGGATCTGTAGGCAAGGTTAGAGGAGGAAGCTAACCTGTGAGATCCAGAGCCTCAGGAACACTGCTCTCTATCACTTCCATGGGTCCATGTAGAAGCAGGCATGCACACAAAGACACAGAGGAAGTAGAGATAAGGACAGAGCTTGGGCAGGTAGGCAGATAGGGGGCTGTCCAGGGTGCTTTGTCCACCTCTCGGTACAGGTGGGATTTCTGAGTCTGGGCCAAGCTTGGCATTCACCAGGTCTTCCTCCGTCCTATTCCTGAAGGGTGGGCTCTTGGCAGCTTCTCGAAGGTTGTCTCATTATCCCTTCTTCCTTTTCTGGTTCCTTTTCTATCCTTTGTCTCCCTCCCTGCCAGGAAAGATGATTCAATAAATGTATTCACATAGGAGACCTGGATCACCGTCCCATTCTGACACTTGATCAATGACTTTGGATGAGTCATCCTGATCCTTGGTTTCTTCTTCTGTAAAATAAGGGAGTTGAACTCAGCCAAGGGTTCTTAACCTTTTTTTAAAAGGGTCATGAAGTGCTTTCTCCACAGCAACTTTTGAAGTTGTATTTTTTTTAATGAATTTTGCTAATTCCTATTTTGTTGTTGAGAAAATTCAGCTATAGGAAATAATTTTCCATTGGACAGTCTGGTAAAGAATCCTATGGGCCCCTTCTCAGAAGATTTTAAAATGAAAACAATAAAATATGTAGATTACGAAGGAAACTAATTATACTGAAATAGTGCATTATTTTAAAATACAAATAAAATTGAAATATGAAATGAAATATAGAATACTTTAACACAAGTTCACCTCCCCCAGGTTACAAACCCCAAATGAGGCTGCTAGGTGGCAAGTGAATAATGTGCTGACTCAGGAGGACCTGAGTTCAAATATGCCCTCAGACACTTATTAGTTGTGTGACTCTGGGAAGGTCATTTAACCCCAGTTACCTCAATTAAAAAAAAAAAAAAGAACCTCAGGTGATCTCTGAGCCCTTTTCCAGTTCTAGCCTGCTTGATTCTGAAGTCTTGCCTATCTTTGGCATTCTCTTTTCCCTTACTACTCCTACCTCTACTTCTATGCTCTGAGTTCACTTCCAGTCCTAACTTTCAATGTTCCAAGACCTCTTCTAGTTTTGACATTCTATAGCCATCGCTTACAGAACATCTGAGCACTTCCAGCAATGGCAAACTCACTGCTTTCTGAGACAGTCCTTTCTAAGGTTGTTAGACAGAGACCCCTATAGCCCCTGACAACCCTTCAGATGTAGGAAGGCTGCTCTCATGGTCCCCCCGATTCTTCTTTTCTCTAAGTGCCAGTGAAGGGCAAAAATTGTTAATTAATAATAAACACCTTTCACATCTGAATAGCATTTTATGCTGAGCCCTTTCAAACATGTTATAACAGCAAAAACTCACATTTACATAGTCTTAAAAGAGGTTTACAAGACATTTTCCCCACCAAAAAATCCTGTGAAATAGGAAGTGAAAATATGATTATCCCCATTCTACAGATGGAGAAACTGAGGCTGCGAGTGAAGTGACTTGTTCATCATCCTATGTAGCTAGTTAACTCTGAGTCAACATTCACACCTAGCTCTCCTGCCTCCTGGGCAAGGGTATTTCTCTGCTATACCATATTGCTGTCCCCTAATGTTATCTAAATTACTCCTTATTACCACCCCTGTAGGCTTTAGTAATATTTGTTGTTATGCCCATCATATAGATGACAAAACTGAGGCCCAGAGAAAAGAAGTGATTTGCCCATAGATGGTCACACAGATGATTAATATCAGTCCAGAACTCTTTTCTCAGATGTTTTCTTAGCTCTCTTTGAATGAAATCAGTCAGAGAAACAGGGACAAGAATCTTTCCATCAGCTGCTTTAGAGCTAGGGGCCAATGCCCCAGTTTGGTCAATGGCTCTTCTACCCAGTGTCTCTGTGCCCACCCCCTACCTCGAGCACAAAGGCCCTGTCAGCTGTCCTGTTTCTGTTCCTACCACCCACTGCCTCTAACGTCCTTCGAAGCATAGTTCTGGGAAGACATCAATAATTCAGGGGCTGCAGTGATAGATGCTGCCTACCTCTGAAAAGCCAGCTCCCAGAAGCCTGTCTGGGGAATTCACCACGCTGCTGCCCAGAGCTGTGCTCTCAGCCTGCTGGCCAGGGATATTTGATTGGCTCAGGAAAACCAATCTCAGTGGGAGGTGAGAAGTGGATGTAACCCATGTCTTTGAAAGGGGAATTTGGGAGTACTTTAGATTCCAGGCAACTCTTGACAGTTTTCACTAGCGGAAAGGAAAGCAAGGTAGATCATAACAATCTGACAATGATAAAAAAAATGCAGAAAATAGCACCCGTGAAACATTTAATAAATACACAGAAGAGTAGAAGAACATTCAGCAGGGCATGTAGGTGAACAGAGTTGCTTTGCTACTAAAGCCATATTAAATTTAATAGAGGATGGTTACTGAACCTGTGACTTCATTGATATAAGCAACTCCCAGGGCAAGAAACTCCTTCTAACAAAGCCAGACATCACTTCTCTGTACCTCATCACCTTCGTCATCAACTTGTCGTCTAAGAGAGTTGCCTAGGGCACTGAGATATTAAGTTAGCATTGCACACTATGTGTTAGAGATGAGACTTGAACCCAGTGTTCCTGACTCCAAGGTTGGTTCTCTACCATGCTGGCTTTTCTTTTTTTTTAAAGAGACTATGCCTTCTTCCTGTGCTTTTTTTTTTTTTTGAGTCTGTGACTTTCTTTGGTAGGGTTTTTAAAATTTTCTTCTGAACTTAAGAAATAAAACAAGCATTTCCATAACATAGTGGAATAGAAAAAAAGAAGATGGCACTTGAAACTGCAAATTTATTATGTACAACTTGCTATTCCTTTAAAATATAAAGTTATCGTGTAACTTTCTTTTTTTCTTTTCTTTCTTCCCTTCCCCCCTGCAGCCCAAAAGATGGCTACTATTAGACACACACACACATATATGTATAATCTTTCTGTATGTGTATATGTAAAATCATGCTGTACATACTTCCATTTATCAATTCTTTCTCTGGATGCAGATAACATTTTTCTTTGTAGGTTAATAGAGTCCTTTTTAGTGAATAGAGTCATCCACAATTCTTTTTTTCTATTTTTTGTATATTGAAATATTCATATAAAATTCACCAAAAAAAAGAAAAAAATTTTTAAATGTCCATTTCTATTAGATTTTATTTATTGTTACATTTTGGGTTCCAAGTTATCTCCCTCCCTTCCTCTTAACCCCACAACTTCTATATCTCAGTTCTTTCTCTGGAGGTGGATAGCATTTCCCTTCATATATCCTTCAGAGTTGATATGAATGATCATGTTTTCAGAATAGCTTAGTCATTCAAGTTACTCTTCAAACAATATGCTCTCTTGGTTGTGCTCATTTCAATCTGCATTATTTCATGCAAATCTTTCCATGTTTTCCTATCATTGAGCATACAGCACAATAATATTCCATCACAATCATATGCCACAACTTATTCAGCCATTCCCCAATTGATGAGCATCCCTTCCATTTCCAATTCTTTGCTACCACGAAGAGAACCACTATTAATACTTTAGAATGTATAAGATTTTTTTCTTTTTCCCTGGTCATCTTGGGAAACAGATTTAATAGTGATATTGCTGGGGAAAAGGGTGTAGTTTGATAACTCTTTGGGCATAATTCCAAATTGCTCTTTAAAATGATTGGATCAAATCACAATTCCACCAAGAGCGTATTAGTGTCCCAATTTTT
Source organism: Notamacropus eugenii (assembly GCF_028372415.1). Classification (NCBI taxonomy): domain Eukaryota; kingdom Metazoa; phylum Chordata; class Mammalia; order Diprotodontia; family Macropodidae; genus Notamacropus; species Notamacropus eugenii. The sequence goes on from NC_092872.1 coordinate 517,548,537, forward strand.
CTACAGCCCCTCCAGAATTTGTCATTTTCCCTTTCTATCATTTTAGCCAATCTGAGAGGTGTGAGATGGTATCTCAAAGTTGTTTTAACTTGCCTTTCTCTAATCAGTAATGATTTAGAGCATTTTTTCTTATGACCAAATACAGCTTTGATTTTTTTCCAAAAATTGCCTGTTCATATCCTTTGACCATTATCATTTGGGGAATGACTCATAGTCTTATAAATTTGACTTGGTTCTCTATGTATTTGAGATATTAGCCCTTTTATTTGAGAAAGCGGCTATAAAATTTTCCCTCCAAGTTTCTACTTTCTTTCTAAACAAGGCTACATTGGTTTTACTTGCATGAAATCTTTTTAACTTGATGTAATCAAAATCTTCTATTTTCATCCCATAATGCTCTCTGTCTCTTATTTTTTCATAAATTTTTCTCTTATCCATAGGTTCAATGCTTCTCTAATTACTTATGATATCTCTCCTTATGTCTAGGTCATGTACCCATTTTGATCTTATCTAGTAAGTGGTATAGGTCTGCCAGACAACTTTCCAGTTTTCCTAATAATTTCAATCAAATAGTGAATTATTTTCCCCAAAACTTATATCTTTGTGTTTATCAAACACGAGGTTACTATAGCCATTTACTACTGTGTATACCTACTCTATTCCACTGATCCACAATTCTGTTTCTTAGCCAGTAGCATAGCTTTGGCAATTACCACCTTCTAATATAACTACTAGACCTCTTTCCTTTACATTTTTCATTAATTCCTTTTCTTATTCTTGACCTTTTGTTCAACCAAATGAATATTATTATTTTTTCTAGCTTAATAAACACTTTTTGGTATCTTATTTGGGATAACACTAAATAAGTAAATTAGTTTATGTAGAATTACAATTTTTTATATTAGCTCAAATAGCCCAAGAACAATTAATATTTCTCCAGTTATTTAAATCTAACTTTACTTATATGAAAAGTGTTTTATGATTATGTTCATGTAATGTGGGTTTGTCTCTTCAGGCATATGCTCAGGTATTTTATATTATCTGTGGCTATTTTAAATTAAATATCTCTTACTATCTCTTCTTGCAGGTCTTTGTTGGTAATATATAGAAATATTGATAATTTATGTGGTTTTATTTTATATACTGCCACTTTGCTAAAATTCTTAATTATTTCAACTAATCTTTCCATTGAATGTCTAGCATTTTCCAAGCACATCATGAAGAGACAGTTTTACTTCCTCATTACCCATTCTGATTTCTTCCATTTCTTTTTCTTCCCTTATTGCTATTGCTTGCATTTCTAGTTCAATATTGAATAAAAGTGGTGATAATGGACATTCTTGCTTCACTTCTGATCTTATTGGAAAGGCTGCTAGCTTATCCCCATTACAGATAATGCTTGCTGATGATTTTAGGTAGACATTTCCTATCATTTTAAGAAAAAAATCCATTTATACCTAGGCTTTCAAGAATTTTTTTAAAGGAATGAGTGTTGTTCTATTTTGTCAAATGTTTTCCTGTATCTACTGATATGATCATATGATTTTTGTGGATTTGGTTATTGATATAACCAGTTATGTTCATAGTTTTTCTCATATTGAACTATATATTCCTTATAGAAATCCCACTTGGTCATAATGTATAATCTTCGTGATATATTGCTGTGGTATCTTAGCCAGTATCTTGTTTAGAATTTTTATATCAATGTTCATTAGTGAAATTGGTCTGTAATTTTCCTTTCCTGTTTTTACTCTTCCTGATTTAGGTATCAGCACAATATTTGTTTCATAAAAGGAGTTGGGTAGGACTCCTTCTTTGCCTATTATTATTCAAACAATTTATTTAATATTAGAATTAGTTGATCTTTAAACGTTTGGTAGAATTCACTTGTAAATCCATCTGGTCCTGATGCTTTTTTCTTAGGAAGCTTATTTATAGCCTGTCCAATTTCTTTTTCTAAAACAGGTTTATTTAGATAGTCTAATTCTTCTTCTGTTTATCTGGGAAGTTTGTAATTTTGTAAGTATTCTTCCATTTCACTTAGATTGTTAATTTTACTGGCATATAATTGGGCAAAATAACTCCAAATAACTGCTTTAATTTCACCTTCATTAATGGTATCTATACTCACCATTTTCATTTTTGATACTAGTTATTTGGTTTTCTTCTCTTTAAAAAAATCATAACATCTATTTTTATTGTTTTTTCATCAAAACAATTTCTAGTTTTATTTATTAATTCAATGGTTCTCTTATATTCGGTTTTATTAATCTCACATTTAATTGTCAGGATTTCCAACTGGGCATTAAATTGGGGTTTTTTTCATTTGTTCTTTTTCTAGTTTTTTAAATTGCATACTCAATTCATCGTTCTACTCTTTCTCTATCATCTTGATGTAAGCATTTAAAGATATAAATGTTCCTCTGATTACTACTTTTGCTGCATCCCATAAGTTTTGGTATGTTGTCTCATAATTATCATTCTCTTTCATACAGTATTGATTGTTTCTATGATTTGTTCTTTGATTCACTCATTCCCTAACATTAAGTTGTTCATGATAGATTTGCAGTTTTATGTGCAATCATCGTTTTTATTTTGCTGTGTTATGGAAGTGTTTGTTTTGTTTCATAAATTAAAATATTTTTTAAAACTGCCTTGTGACATTTTTAATGTAAAAAAATTAGATTAGTTTCCAATTTTTAATCTGTTTCCACAGTTTATTTTAGTAAATAGTAATTTTTTAGTAAATGTAATTTTTGTTGCATTATGATCTGAAAAGGATGAATTTAATATTTCTGCTTTTCTGCATAAGGTTTACATTCCCTAACATATAGTAAATTTTTGTAAAGTTGCCATGTATTACTGAGAAAAAAGATTTCTTTCTTTTCCCACTGAATTCTCTCTAGATGGCTATCATATCTAGCTTATCTGAGATTCTGTTCATCTTCTTACTTCTTACTTTTTGTATTAGGCTCATCTAGTTCTGAGAGGAGAAAGTTGAAGTCTCCCACTATTATGGTTTTGTTATCTATTTCTGCCCGGGGCGACTCCCGGGCCTTCGCCTTCTACTTACCTATCCCCAGTCTTTGGATGTCTCCGGTCCCTCTCCCGGTTGGGGGAGGGCAATAAACAGGCAGAGCACCCGAAAGGAGTTGCAGTCAGCAAGCTTTATTGCATTTCCTCTCCTCCAGCTCTCGTGGTCATCCCCGTACCTCCCATGGGCAAGCGAGCTCCTCCCAAGTGCCTCCCCGTGGGTGGAGCCAGCTTGTTACCAGGGCCATCCCAGTACCCCACAAGGGGGCAGGTTCGGACCCTCAGGTGTCTCATGGTCCTCACGGGGGACCCTGGTCCAGAGCTGTCCCCCAACATCTCCCCCTTTTTGTTTTACACGGGTAGGTTGGGCGATTCCCCCCATGGGGACCTGCCCTCGCGGTGTCTCAGAGACAAGACATCGCCTTTAAGACTCTCCAGTGCCTGTGTCAATAATTGCAGGAGGCACTTCAGGAGGCACGGCAGGACGAGACACATAAGGACAAGAACTGCAACGGAGGAGAGCACCCCTGGCAGCCAATGCAAGTCCAGGATTCGTTGTAACCAATCGAAGATGGAACGCTCTTCTCGTTCACGCTTTTCCTCAAACGTTCTGGAGAGGTTATTCAGCTGATCAATGAGCAAGTCCAACTGATGGATGTCATCTGTGGCGTTATAAGCCAGCATAGCTCCCTGGAGGGCTTTGCGGACCGCCGGCCATTGATTGGGGAAGGTTGAGGAATCAATTGGGAGGTTAAGCACGCAAAGTGGGTGATATTTATAATGGCATTGTAACATCTCATAGCGTTGATGTAACGCCATTTGGTCTCCTAGCCAAATTACCGTGTCTTGCAGGGCGGTGATTTGGCTTTGGAGGAGATGGTCTATGTGGTCCTGACGGTGCCACGCCGCTACCTCTGATTTCATGAAAAATTGGAGAGTGGAAGCTAATAATTGTCCTTCCTCTATTAGTTGTTGAATCTGAAACTCTTCATAAGGCGGGGAGTCCCTGTGCTAATGCCCAGTAGGTGTCGCCCCTTTGATCCGCGGCTCACTGCTCTGCAGGGGTGGCGTTGTACCATTTGGACTGGACAGCCTCGGACCCAGGAAGGAACTGTTGTAAGGCCATCAGAAGTGTGAGCATGGTTATCTCATGCTGTTTGCACACCCGCTTCGGACGGTGCCTTCCTCTCCGCCCTCGTCTCCTCCTTGCTTTCGGCTTCTCGCAGCTCAACTGCCCATCGTGTGGGGATCCAGATCTCCTTCCCTGGGTCGGCTCCATCTGGTTGGACACAAAGATACCCCTGACCTCTCGCTATAACTACTCCAGGGCCATGCCATTTGCCTTCTTGGTCCCTCCACCGGATTCGAGCTCCGGTGAGGCAGGCAGTAGGGGCCTTTAACGGTCTTTCCCTTCTGCCTCCCATCTCGTGGAGATAAAATCTTTGTGCGGGGCATGTGCCATCGTCTCGGATTTGCAAAGAATTGTGAGTGAAGACGGCTTGTGCCAGATCACCTCGGGAGAGGCGCCCCACCGCCCTTACTCCCCCTTTTTGTTTTAACAGAAGAGTTTTTATAGTGCGGTTAGCACGCTCAACAATGGCCTGACCAGTGGGATTATACAGGATGCCAGTAATATGAGTAATAGAAAATTCTTTACAAAAGGCGGCAAAGGCAGAGGAAATATAAGCTGGCCCATTGTCTGTCTTTATGGCTCGAGGCACCCCAACCATGGCAAAGCAACCATAGAGGTGGTCGATCACTGCACGAGCTGTTTCCTTAGGCTGTACAGAGGCCATAATAAAATTGGAGGCCGTATCAATACAAACATGTATAAGAACTTTGCCAAAATGTGTTACATCCATTTGCCAAAGATCGTTAGGGAGATCACCACGGGGGTTAATTGCGGTGTCTCGGGCAAGAGGGCGAAATGGGGCACAATTGATACACTGTTTGACTATTTGGCGAGCGTTTTCTCTGGACAATCCATAAAGGCGTCGCAAAGATTGGGCAGATAGGTGATACTTATCATGGGCTGCCTGTGCTTCTAAATGCAGAGGGAATATAAGGGCTTTATCTACAATATCATTACCCTGATAAATGGGTCCTATGGTGGACATATGTGAGCGAATATGCAATACATAAAGAGGAGTAGAGCGTTGTAACATGGACTCTTGAATATCATATAGGATTTGAGCTATAGTTGAAGCACGGGGATTAATAAGGGCAGAAGGTAAGGCAGCAATAGCATTTGCACAATATAAACTATCAGTGACAAGATTAAAGCTCTCATTAGGTAATATGGAAAGAGCATGTTGGATTGCCACTAGTTCATTCTTTTGGGCTGAGGAATGTTCGGTGGTGTACACCTCAAGGAGTTGCTTAGAAGGGATATAAACTGTAGCCCTATGACATTTGGTGGCATCCGTAAAAACAGTGGGTCCCGTAACTGGCTGTAGAGATACAATAGTAAAAGGCATATGGATAGGAAGGACTTCCCATCCTCTAAGCGCTGGGGGGAGCGGAAGCTTTATGGTATTACACATACATAAAAGAGAGGCCCATTCTGGAATCTCATCGGAGAAGCACCTTAAGGCTTCCTCTGATGCCTCTAAATTCAAAATGGGAAATCTGCCAAAAGCAAATAGGCAGCGCTCGGCACCTAAAAGAAAAAATTGGGCGACCATTCGCCATTTATGTGGAAGGGCCTTTTTGTTGCGAGGGGGGTACAGCCACTCCAAAATGCCATGTGATTGATAGAGGCACCCAATGAAAGTACTGGCTTTTAATATAGTGGCATAAATGGGTTGGTTGGGTTCCTGCCGCACAACAACTGTGGAGCATCTGTTGAGGATGCTCTTGGCTGCCATTAAGGCCTCGGATGTCCAATGTCTGGGTGAAAGCAGAGCGGGATCCCCTCGCAGCAAATTATACAATGGGTATAATTCACCATCAGGGATAGGGGTAACTGCCCGCATCCACTGTATAGCGCCAATCAGCTTTTGAAAATCGTTGAGAGTGGTGAGCTGAGAAAGATCAATGCTCGGAGGACGGCGAGCAATCCGTCCTTGTTTCAATTCATGGCCAAGATACTGAAAAGGGGGTGTAGTCTGTACCTTGTCTGGAGCCACAGTTAGCCCGTGGGCAGCTAAGGTATCGACCATAAGTTGAGTAAGCGCCATCGTGGAATCCTGACTAGGTGTGGCAATAAGAATGTCATCCATATAATGAATGATAATGGCCTTGGGGAAGCACTGTCTGAGTGGGGAGAGGATGGCGTGGACATACATTTGGCACATAGTAGGACTGTTTGCCATCCCTTGAGGGAGCACGGTAAAATGATACCTTTCATATGGCTGCCAGCGATTTTCCGAGGGAATGGAAAAGGCAAATTTGACTCTATCTTGTGGATGTAAGGGAATGCTATAGAAACAATCTTTGATGTCAATAATTGTCATACTAAAATCTCGGGGGATCACAGCAGGGCTAGGGAGACCAGGTTGTAGCGCCCCCATAGGCAGCATGCATTTATTAATCTCTCTAAGGTCTATGAGCATGCGCCAAGATCCATTTTTCTTTTTTATAACAAAAACAGGAGAATTGTAAGGACTTGTAGTGGGCTCAATGCGGCCCTGCTCCAAAAGGGAAGCAACTATAAAGCGTAAGGCGGTGAGCTTTTGAGGGGTTAGGGGCCACTGCTCAACCCACACAGGGGTCTTGGTTTTCCATGTTATAGGCGGGCTGCTCACCGTCACAGTGGCCCCAGAATGTTTAATTGAAGGTGTTCTGGGGTGGTAAGGTGTAACCCAAGTTGCTGAAGAAGGTCACGCCCCCAAAGGGCGTAGGCAAGGCCGGTCAATTTCAAAGGCCTAAAATACCCCTGATGATTCTCAAAGGTCCAATTCAAATGTTTAGCAGCCCGTAGTGCCAAACTGGCACCCCCTACTCCAGCAACCTGGGCAGCACCATCGTTCACCACCCAACTGGGGTCCCACTGGGATGCATTGATGACTGAAATATCTGCTCCGGTGTCGAGCAGACCCATGATTGGGCATCCTTCAACCAAAACTTGTACCATGGGGCGATCGCCCACAATGGGAGAGCACCAATTAACCTGATGGGTTTCCTGCCCGGACTCTTCAACCCAAGGCAGAGAGATACCCCTCCCAACGGGAGTTCCTGGGGCAATGTTTATGGGATAACAATGAGGATTGTTCAAATAAATGGTAGAGGATCCGCTAGCCAACAACTGAGTATGGACTATAAATGGCACATAGCCAGAGGGTCCCACCACCAGACGGGGGAAGGGAGCGGGGGGGCACGTTGATCCCTTCAGTATGCCAAGGTCTTATAACTAAATCGGCATCGGGGGAATCCGTGGTAGACGTGCATATTAGGGTTGCAATTTTTGGAGAGCCTGTTGATACTGCTGCGGGAATGATAGGGGTACAGAATTCCCGGGCTGGGGGGCAGGGACAGGGCCTACAGCCTCCACTGGAAAGATCTGTTTCTGGGGTTGGGCCCCCCCAAGGGAGGCCCCCTTTCCCATTTACCGACCGAGGTGGTTGAGGCTGCTGCTTTAGACGGCAATGTTTGGCAATATGGCCCGGTTTCCCACAGCGAAAACAGGTGGGCAATGCTCCCATTTTAGCGACAGGGCACTGGCTTTTAAATTGCCCCATTTGGCCACAGCGATAACATTGTTTCTGGGCCTTGGTACCTTGAAGGGCCTGAGTCACCCCTTGGGCCACCGCCGTCACCATGGCTTGGTGGGTGTCTTTAGGTGGAATGTCTAACAGCCTCTCTACTATCTCTTCGAGGGAGGCGAGAGGTGGGCTTGGGAGCATTCTGGACGCAAGCCATCTCGGACCAGCTGAGCTATCAGGGAATCTGTTCCTGGTCCCAAGCCAAGAGACCGCCGGACCGCAAGCTGGACCCGACTCACAAAATCAGTGGGGGACTCGCTAGCCCTCTGCTTTAGCCCTACCAACTTGTCCCTCATAGTCCCCGGGGCGTCAATCTTGGCAAAACCCCTAATATGACAATACTGAACTGCAGCCATCACCTGAGGATCGAATTGGAGCTGGTCAATAAGCTGCGAGTATGGCCCTGCCCCTGTTATCATATTCACAGCGTCCTCTGTCTCTGCAATATTGTGTTCCTTGACATATCTGAGCGCCTCTTGTCTAACGGCGGCGCCATAGGCCACTACCTGCCCTGGTGTAAGAATAGCCTCCGATACCTCCCTCCAATCAGCTGGGACCCACGGCCAAGTGGCTGTGGCATTCGCAAGGAGATGTTTCACATAAGGTGACGAAGGGCCGTATTTGGAGACGGCCTCCTTCAGTTCTTTCAATAATTTGAAGGGCACCGGTCGATGGAAACGGTTCTCGTTTCCCATCGGATCCTGCTCCACAATGACAGGGTAAGCGCCGGCCCCCTCCCACTCCTCTAAATCTATCTCCTGTCCCTCCGCCAAAGCTGCGAATAGGCTCTGAGTGAGTACACTCAGAGGCTCCGAGGGCCCGGGCCGCCCGTAGGTAAATGACCGTGCTCCTTGTGATGATTGTGACAAGGACGTGGCGGCTGGGGAGAAGGAGAGGGCATTCAGCCCGACCTTGGGAGGACTGGGAGTTCCCAAATTCCATTGAAACTTCTTCCTGTGAGTTCCCCAGCCCTCTCTTGCTGTTTCAGGGACTTCCCATTCCTTCTTGAGTGTTCCTCCCTCATCGGACTTTCCCTTTGTCTTGGGAACTTTCCACTCCCTCTTGGGCGTTCCCTCCTCATCAAACTTTCCCTTTGTCTCGGGGGCTTTCCAGGGGACCTTCCACTCCCTCTTGGGTGTTCCCTCCTCATCAGACTTTCCCTTTGTCTCGGGGGCTTTCCACTCCCTCTTGGGCATTCCCTCCTCATCAAACTTTCCCTTTGTTCTTCCCCTCGGGGCTCTAGAGTCCCGCCCCTTGCTCAGCCATGCGCCACCTTGAAGGGCACGGTCCTGGTCCCTGCCTGCACATTCTCTTAACATACCCCATGGATATAAAGGCTTGGGGTTGGGATCATCCTCATCGGATTCCTCTTCTTCTTCTGTCGTCCCTTGAAGGGACTGCCCTGTCTGGGTCTCGCCGTTTGATCGCCAGGGGGGACGGGGATCCGAGCACAAAAGTGCGGCGACCACTTGAAAGAACGTAAAGTCCTCCTCTGTTAGTACGCCAGGGCTCTCTTTCTCATAGGCGACCATCTGCTGTCCCACTACGCCCCATTTGGCTGGGTGTAGCCCACAATATTCTAACCAAGGGGAAACATCCCAGATCTTTTCCACAAATGCTCTACAGTCCCGGATATGGGGCTTAAGCCCATGGGTCTTACAAAGCTTATACAACTGACAGGCAAGCACTCCCTTATCTTCGTGCTTCAAGTTGGGAAAACTATTTCCCTGGCCCATCCTGGCCACTTCCCAATACTGAGACTGCCTGAATCTTCCCGCAGTAGCGGAGCAAGGCTACTACTGCAGGGCAAGGCGGATTCTCCTCTCCCTACGGTGGTCCCTGTTCAGGGCACCAGATGCCCGGGGCGACTCCCGGGCCTTCGCCTTCTACTTACCTATCCCCGGTCTTCGGACGTCTCCGGTCCCTCTCCCGGTTGGGGGAAGGCAATAAACAGGCAGAGCACCCGAAAGGAGTTGCAGTCAGCAAGCTTTATTGCGTTTCCTCTCCTCCAGCTCTCCTGGTCATCCCCTTTTATTATCCCCTGTCTCCTCCCCCGTACCTCCCATGGGCGGGCGAGCTCCTCCCAAGTGCCTCCCCGTGGGTGGAGCCAGCCTGTTACCAGGGCCATCCCAGTACCCCACAAGGGGGCAGGTTCGGACCCTCAGGTGTCTCACGGTCCTCACGGGGGACCCCGGTCCAGAACTGTCCCCCAACATATTTCCATCTGTAATTCATATACCTTTTCCTTTATAAATTTGGATGCTATAGCATTTAGTGTATACATGGTTAGTATTGATATTTACTTCATTATTGATGATAATTTTTAACATAACGTAGTTTTCCTGATTATTTCTTTTAATGAAGTCGGTTTTAGCTTTTACTTTGTTTGAGATCATAATGACTACTCCTGCTTTTTTATATCAGGTGAAGCATAATAAGTTCTGTTCCAGCCCTTTATTTTTATTCTATGTGTGTCTCATTTTTAAGTGTGTTTCTTAAAACAATATGCTGGAAGGTTCTGGTTTTTATTACATTCTGCTATCTGTTCCTATTTTATGAGTGAGTTCACTCCATTCACATTCAAATTTATTACTATTAGTTGTTTATTTCCCTCCATCCTATTTCCCTCCACTATTTATTATTCTCTTTCTCTCTCATTCTCTTTTTCTCTCTCCCTCCCTCCTCCATTCCTTCTCAGAAGTCTTGTTTGATTCTGACCACTGCCTCTTTTATCACCACACTTTTCTAAGAGTCCTTCCCTTATCTTCCTATTTCTCTGTAAGTTAAGACTTTCATACCCAACCAGATGTATGTTTCCTTCTTTAACCCAGTTGTGATGAGTTTGAAATTCCCATGTTGCCCCTCCTCCCCACCATCCTCCCCTTCACTATAAAAACTCTTTCATTCATGCTTCTTTGTATGAGATAATTTGCTCCATTTTACTTCTCTCTATGTAATTTTATTTTTTAGGATAATCCCATCATAATCAACTCAAACTCAAGCCTTTTATCTATGTGTACTCTTTTTTAGTACCCCAAAAATGATAATATTCTTATGAGTTACAGATATTATTTTCCCATATAAGACAGTAAACACTTTAAACTTAGTAAGAGTTTAGTCTTTCATGTTTACCTTCTTATGTTTCTCCTGATTCTCATATTTGAAAGTTAATTTTTTTGTTCAGTTCTGAGCTTTTCCTCAAGAGTGCCTGAAAGGCCTTTAATTCATTAAATACCCATTTTTTCCTTGCAGGATTACACTCTGCTTTGCTGGGTAGGTTATTCTTGGTTGTAAACCCAGATCCTTTGCTCCTTGAAATATCTTATATTGCATGCCCTTTAATCTTTTAATGTAGAAGCTGCTAAATCTTAGGTTATCCTGACTGTAACACCAGAATATTTGAATTGTTTCTTTCTAGCTACTTGTAACATTTTCTTCTTGATCTGGGAGCTTTGAAATGTAGATATAATATTCTTGTGAGTTTTCATCTTAGGATCTCTTTCAGGTGATGATCAGTGCATTTTTTTCCGTTTCTATTTTACCCTCTAGATTTAAAACATCAAGGCATTTTTTCTTGATAATTTCTTTAAGTATAATGTCTAGACTATTTTCTTTATGAAGACTTTCAGGAATCCAATAATTCTTAATATTATCTCTCCTAAATCTGTTCTCTAGGTCATCTGTTTTTCCAATGAAATATCTCATGTTCTCTTCTATTTTTCCATTCTTCTGGTTTCATTTTGTTATTTCCTGATGTCTTACGAAGTCAATAGTTTCTCCTTGCCCAGTTCTAATTTTTAAGGAGTTATTTTCTTCAATAAGTTTTTGAACCTCTTTTTCCAACTGGTTGATTTTTTCTTCATAATTTTCTTACATTACTCCTACTTCTTTTCCTAATTTTTCTTCTACTTCTCTTATTTGACTTCTAAAGCCCTTCTGAAACACTTTAAAAAATTCTTTTTGGGCTTGTGACCATTTCACAATTTTCTTTGAAGCTTTACAAGTAGTTGTTCTGACTTCATTGTATAATTCTGAGTTTGAACCCTGATCTTCTCTATCACCATGGTAACTATCTATGGCCAGGTTTTTTTCTGTTGTTTATTCATTTTTTTTTTTACAGTCTATTTCTTGGTTGTTAATTTTATGTTATGGTCAGGCTCTGCTCTGAGCTATAGAGGACAATGTCTCAGGCTTTTGGGGTTTTTTTGCTGTTGTCTTCAGAGTTCTCCCTATGAGTGGGAGAATTTAGAATTTTTGGGTTTTCCAGTGTGCTGTGATCTAAGGCCAGCTGTGGTCCCTATTCTCCTGGCTTGTACCTTGGTTTATGAGTGACCTCAAATACTTTTTTCTCCACCCCTGAGTCATCATTAGGCTCCACTCCCACCCCCCAACACTGCCATGGTGAAGCATCTACCCCCTTTACTCCTGAAAATGCACTACAGTTCTCCTCTGGTCAGCTCACTCCTCTACCCTGGAATCCAAACTAAAGACTATGCTCTCCTACAAGTGACTGCAATCTGTCCTCTCCATCCTTCCCCTCTGTGATCTCACTTACTCTCCTCCCCTCAATAGTAGCCACACCCTGGAATTGTGTCTGGTCAATGTGCCTGGTCCCACATTTAGTGCCAGCAGAGGGCCCCTGTAATCTTCCCCTCATCAGTTACCAACCCAGGGGCGAAAGTCTCCAAACTTCATCTACCTCTGACATAGCTGACTCCAAGACAGTTGTTTGTTGACACTGTGGTGTCTGCCCTTCACCCCCATCAGACCACCAAATCAGTAGGTCAGGTCTTTCCTGACATCCTCCTAAGCTATCTTAGGCTGGACAACTGCTTTACCTTGGCTTTTCATTATTTCTGCCATTCTAAAATTCAATTTGAGACACTGTTTTAAGTTATTTGGAGGGAGTTTGGGAGAGCCAGGTCATTTCTTGCCTTATTCAGCCATCCTCCCACCATCTCCCTCCATTAGGTTTTAATTAAATTTAAATATTAGGTGCTTCCTTCAGAGTAATTTTTGAAAGTGTTTATTGCCTTTTGGAGAGGGTTGCTAATCCCTACTTTGGTGCTGAGAAAACTGAAATATAAAAAATAATTTGCTCTGCCCAAGAAGGTAGGGTCTATGTTTTTTTTCCAAACTTTATATCTCCCCAGTAGCCAGTTCAGTGCTTTATACATTTCTAAGTACATTAAAAAGTGTTTGTTCTTGGGGTAAAACCAGGAAGATGCAAATCCCTGCTTTGGATTCCAAGTATGGGCTTGTTTCCATTATACGAAGAATAACCTACATGCCATCTTGATTTGACTCAGTTTCCTCATTTGTCAAATGGGAACAATAGTACTTATGATCTTGACCTCAAAGAACTGTTGAAACATGACATCAGTCTAAACATGAAGAAATCAAGATGGTTAAGAGTAGTGTATAACCAGATTTTCTTTGCTGGGTGGGGTGGCGATGGATTATCCCTTCTAGGGCAATGCTGGTCCTGCTGCCTTCTGGCTTCTGCTGTTCCTCCTGAAGACTCCCCCTGCTCTTGATGCTGTCCTCGGGGAGTTAAAAAGCACCCTCCAGAAGGAAGGGCAGGTGCTGTCTGAGATAACCAGTATTCCTCAGGAAGTCCTGGATCACATGCCTATTTTTGGTAAGTGACCCCTATTCTTTCACTCTGTCCCTCCTACTTGGGACCCCCATTCCCAGTGTTTAGCCTTGGGAAAGACCAGGATAAGAAATCCGGACTAGAGGCAGTGCTAACACTCAGCAAACTTGCAAAGCAGGTGTAGCTCATTCTTGGTGTCCTTGGCCATCTGAGTATCATGGAGGAAGCAGACCCCAGAGAAGGCAGCAATACTTAAAGTCCTAGCCTAGCTTTTTCCCCTTTTTTCCTTCTAGGGGAACAGGGAGGAAGCAGAATCCTGGATTTTTTCATGGGTTTGTCTCACCATCTGCAAGGCATCCTGCTGCCTCAGAAAGAGACTCTGTTCCTGTCCTTTCCTAAATTTTATTGAGAGATAATTGGAGTTAAGTGACTTGCCCAGTCACTAGCTTGTGACTTACACACAACTAGTAAGTGTCAAGTGTCTGAGGCCTGATTTGAACTCATGTCCTCTTGACTCCAGGGCCAGTGCTCTATCCATTGTCCCACATAGTTGCCCCATTTCCTAAATTTTAGATTGGATTTTTTCCTCAAGAGCTCCCCACTTTGGGCTTGTGAATTCTCAGAGCTTTCTGAGAGTCATCCATCCTTGAATAGCTCCATCTACCAACAGTAAGGCAAGAGTCCAAGAGAGATAAAGGCTGGACCTCACTGCACTTTGGCACCCAGTGGGATTACCAGAGGGCTGGTGTCTGTCCTCTCACTCTGTGATCTCAGTTTGTTCCCTTTGGGTTTTCAGCCTCCACAAAGAGGAAGTTAAGTTACCTAAATTCTGAGCCTGATTTAGGAACTGTGAGGCTGTTTCTTCCTTTGAGCAATCAAGGTACCCAGGCTCAAGTTCTACAACCATGGGCATGTCCTTGGAGCAAACTTTTACTCCTTTGAGCCTTAGTTTCTTCATCAGTGAGATGGGTCTAAGAATACTTGTTCTATTTGTCTCACAGATCTATTTTGCTGTTCTTTGCATTTATATCACCATAGTTAGTCTGTGTGCTGTTTGTTATATGCCAATGGTCAGACAATAAACATTTATTAAGCACCTAATATGTTCCAGTCATTATATAAGGGGTTTGTTTTGTAGACTCTAATATGTTATAGAAATGGAAGCTGTTATTATCATCATGGTTTTTATTTTATTACCACAACAAGGGCAGGGTGACTGGTATCAGTCATTGGTGCCTCGTCTTCTGCAGGTTCTCTTAGGAAGCAGAGAATCAACCTAAAGGAAGTTGGACATTCTTAAGGGGCATTTCCTTCCAACCTGGACAGCTTGGTTCATTGCCCTCCCCTCCCCTATGGAGGTTTCTGTCTAGACAATCAGAGATAGGGATGGGATGGTGGAATAAGCATTTATTATTAAGTACTTATTGTGTCCCAGAGTTGTGATAAGTTCTATTCAGATATGATCTCAATTGAGATAGACAGGACCTGAGATTTCACTAGTATAGGGAATTTCCAGGTAAGGTAGCTCCCACTAGCAGTGTAGGACAACACCTTCTCGGCAGCCAGTGGTTTAGAGAGTGGCCTAGAGTAAAGTGAAGATAAGTGAATTGTCCAAAGTCACACAGTCAATCTGTTTCAAAGGTGAGACTTAAGTCCAGGTCTTCCTGGCTTCCTGCTCTTCTCTATCCATGGCTATAATATCTCTCTATCAATACTGACAACAGCTAAGGGAAGGGAGGGATGGGGAGAGAATTTGGAAATCAAAATTTTAAAAAAGAATATTCCAAGTTTTTGTTTACATGTAATTGAGAAAAAATAAAAAATTGCACGTAAAAATAATAATAACAGCTTACCTTTCTGTTTTCCTTCAAGGTTTACAAAGCCCTTTAAAGAAGATACACAGGGCAAGTGTATTTTGATGTTTTGCAAATGAAATAACTGACGTTCAGAAAAGTGATGGGATTTCCTCAGAGACAAAAAACTAATAAGCGTCAGATTTAGGATTCGAACCTAGGTCTCCTAACACCTGATTCAGAAAACCCTGTGCCCTAGACAGCATTGGAGAAACACCGGCACAGTGGGAGAAATAATTTGAGAATCTTGAACCTAGAGCTATATAGACACCTCCTACTCAGACTAAGGAATAGCTACGTGGCCCAGTGGATAGAGCTTGGAATCAGGGAGACTCATCTTCATGAGTTCAAAAGTGGCCTCAGACCCTTGCTAGCTGTTTGACCCTGGGCAAGTCACTTAACCCTCTTTGCTTCAGTTTCCTCATCTGTAAAATGAGCTAGAGAGGGAAATTGCGAGCCACTCTAGGATCATTGCTAAGAAAACTCCAAATGGGGTCAACAAAGAGTCAGCCATGACTTTAATGACTGAGCAACAACATTCAGCCCAGGTCCCCTGTTATCTCATCTTTCTTTTCCTGTTCCTTGCAGACAGTGTATTAAGTGAGAGCCTGAGACTGACAGCTGCCCCCTTCATTACCCGAGAGGTTCTGGTGGACCTGGTGCTGCCCCTGGCAGATGGAAGAGAGTACAGCCTCCGGCAAGGTGACCGCCTCCTCCTCTTCCCCTTCCTCAGCCCGCAGAGGGACCCAGAAATCTATGAGGACCCAGAGGTAATGGCCATCCTCTTGGCTTAACTTTTTATGTATATTAAGATGGGAATGAATTTTTTTCTTGCACAGAGGTCTCAAGGCTCAGATTCAGAAGACTTGGGTTTGAACTGTGACTCTACCATTTACCAACTGTGTGACCCTGACAATCGCTTCAATTTCTCTCAGCCTCCGTCTACTCATCTGTAAAATGGGGATTACATCAATACCCGACAGGGTTATTCAATCATCTTTGTATAATACTTTAAAAGCCTTTTACTCAGAACAGAAGTCTACATTTTACAGATGCAGAAAGCCCAGAAACATGAAATTACTTACCCAAGGTCACACAGTTAGTAAATGTTAGGACGGAGGCTTAAACCCAGGTCTGACTTCAATGAAGTTTCCACCATACCATGATTGCTGTCGATAAGATTTAAAGCACTTTGTAACCATAAAGTACAGTACAAGCTGAAATTGTTGTTTTCAATGAATGATCTCCAAAAACAACACCTCTCAGTCAAACCCTAATTTCCTGGGACACACAGATTTCTGGCTGCCCCCATGACCTGTTCATACTTTTATTCACTCATTCATCTATTTGTCCATCCAATGAGCACTTACTGCAGATAGATAAGAGAGGGGAGAGAGACTGGAAGCAATTAGGAGGCTACTGCAGCATTCTAGGCAAGAAGTGAGGAGAGCAGTTGGGTTTTCTCTGCTGGGAGCGCAGGGCTGTCTCCCCCACACCATTTTGTTCCCAGCCAAGTTGGCTTTGCCCCCTGTCTCCTCATTTGTTGGAGGCTGATATGCCGCTCAGCCTAAGTCCCTGGATCATACCACCACTGTATTAGCTGTGCCCCTTCATTACTCAGGGGGTCCCAGTGGACCTGGTGCTGGCCCTGGCAGATGAACAAGAGTACCTTCAGCTTAGTGATTCAGTGAACAGAGTGCTGGACCTGGAGTCAGGAAGATATGAGTTACTTGTACTAGCTCTGGAAGATAGGTGAAGAGTGCCAGGCTTGAAGTCAGGAATTCTCATCTTCATGAGTTCAGTTGTGGCCTCAGACACTTATTCGTTGTGTGACCCTGGGCAAGTCGCTTATCCCTGTTTGCCTCAGTTTCTTCTTCTGTGAAATAAGCTGGAGAAGAAAATGGCAAACCACTCCAGTATCTTTGCCAAGAAAACCCCCAGTAGGGTCACAGAGTAGGACACAGCTGAAACAACTGAGCAACTAGCTGGGTAAAACCCTGGACAAATCACAAAAATTAAGAGCACCTACTTCACAGGACTGTTGTGAAGATCTAAGGAGAGAATATTTGTAAAGTACCTGGCACATAGTAAGCGTTCAATAAATCTTATTGTCTTCCTTTCCCTGTGCTGGTATCTAAGATCTCCTTTAATCCAGTCAAGACACTTCTCTGACTTTCTAGCAGGTTGCAAGAGTCAATTCCAAGTGATAATGTAGCATTTTGTGCGATTTATTTGCCATGGCCAGAGTCCAACACAAGTATACATGATATATGCAAAAAATCATTACGTGCATATATGTGCTCCCAGACATACACATACATACATATATAATACAACATACAGAGGTACCTAGCAAGAGGCAGTGTGCTGTAATTTTTTAAACACACTGAGTCTGGGGCCAGAAGACTTGAGTACATGTCCTGACTTTATCATTTAGTAGTTGTGTGACCACAAGGAAAATAATCTACCTCTCTGGGGTTCAGTTTCCTTCTCTTTAGGATAAGTGTTGGAGTAGATATGAGATCAGATTTGACAGTCTAGGATGGTGAGTTCTAGTCTTAACACAGACATCTGTAGATATGTTCATACCTGCATACCTATGTATACATGGGACCATAGATCCAATCATCTAGTCCAGAGCCCTCATTTTACAGAGGAGAAAAATGAGGTCCAAAGGGGTTGAGACGTTATACAAGGTCTTCCCGGTACTAAATGTACTTACTAGCACTAAATGTTAGAAAGGGGACTCAGATTCAGGCCCTCTTTAAAGCCAGCACCCTTTCTACTATGCCATACTTTTCTATAAACAATTCAAGTCCGAAAGTATTTTTTAAGTTGGGCACTGTACAAAGGACATAAAGAAAGGCAAAAGACAGTCTCTGCTCTCAAAAAACTCACGGTCTAATGAATATATATGTAATTATATATATATATACACACACACACATATATACACATATGCATATATACGTATACACACACGCATACATATATACATACACATATATACATGTACACACAGAGTCAGGTATTCACAGCCTATGAAAAGAAGAGAATTGAGGCCATGTCCCAAGGGCTCGAGGTTTTGAAGCAACTTGGGATTGAAAATTCTAAGCTCCTACTGCCCCATTGGCCACCTTCCCAGAAATAACAGAGAGCAAACTTGTATTTCAGGAGTTCAAGTACAAGCGATTCCTGAACCAGGATGGGAGTGAGAAGCGAGATTTCTACAAGGGTGGCAAGAGGCTCAAGAATTACAACCTGCCTTGGGGAGCTGGGACGAACATGTGTCTGGGAAGGAGCCATGCGATAAGCAGCATCAAGCAGTAAGTATAATAAAGGATCCTGTCCTGGGCCTCAGGCCTCATTGCCCCGTGGTCAGCTTTGTTGGCCACTGGCTCTTCCTCTCAGGGCTTGTCTAGGGGACATTGGTCATCCATCAGGGTTTTTTTTTTTCACTTGATTACCACTCACTAAACCTCCTAACCCCTAAACCCAACTGGAAGCCACTATGCTTCTAACTTTTCAGACCCCTGAGTTGGCTGAGCTCAATTGTGTTCAGACACTTGGTGAACCCATAGGATTCAGAGACGGCAGCTACCTTAGTGATAATCTAGCCCAGACCCTTTACAGAGGAGGAAGATGAGGTCCACAGAGTTTAATATTTCAGCTAATTTCTGCTCCCTCTTACCAAGAAAAGAAGAAATACAGTACCCAATCCTTGGTTATGAGCATTCTCTCCCTCTTCAAATTGGCTTGTATGTATCTCCTACTTAGTTACCTGCATACATGTTGAATCCTCAGTAAAAAGTTAGCTCCCTGAGGGCAACGACCTTTTTATTTCTGTTTTTGTGTTTCCACCACCTGGCAGAGAGGCCTGTACATAGTAAGGCCTTAATGTTTGTTGAGTTGAAAATAGGTACAAAATAGATTTCTACTATCTCAGAAAGGTCAGGATTTAACTTAACATAGAAATGATTCCTTCCTCAACAAAGTTTGCAAAGATTGCCCCTTTCATCATAATGGGCAGGACTTCTATATTCTAGAAGTCCCACCAGTGTCCAAATAGTTGCCCTCTAGGACAAAGGATCAAGCTGAAACCCAGAGAAGGGATGTAACCTGCCCAAGGTCACTTAGGTTAGTGCAGAGCCAGGATTGGAACTCAGGCCTCTGAATTCTCTACACAAATCTCTTTCCTTTGACCACTGTGTGCCATGCCCAGATGGTATTTGGGAGCTTCCACCCATCTTTCCTCACTAAGAATGCCTTGGCAGGTATAATCCCTCATCTGAAACCTCTCTGGCTAAGACACCGGACAGACTGTTCAGCTTTCCCTGGGGTGGCTACCTTTGTACATTTTGAGCCTTTTAACTCAAGCTGATTTATTGCCATGTTTAAACTCTTGCAAAGCATGAGCTCAGGGACACTTCAAACCTAATAAGCTCTGATTCCTGGTTCCGTGTACTTCAGCACCAGATTTCTGAGGCACCCAGGCTGAGACCAAGGTTGCAGACTTTTAACTTAGCAAATGTTATGTGCCCAGTCCTGTCTTTGGAACAATGGGGAAACAGAAGAACAAGACATGATCCCCACCCTCAGAAAGGATAGCTTGAATAGCTTGCCTAAGGTTACGCAGGTAGGAAGTGGCAGAGTTGAGATCTGAACCTCTGACTCTCCTCCTGTGCTCTTGTGACTTCAACTAAATGACAGCTTTCATTTTTATAACACCTTGAGGTTCCTAAAGAGCTATCCCCGCAACACTGAGGTTGGTATTATACACATTTTACAGCTGAGGAAACTGGGACTCAGATTTGCTCATGGTCATGCAGTAAGAAACTGGGGTAGCTGGGTGATGAAGCGGTTTGAATGCTGGGCCTGGAGTCAGGAAGACTCATCTTCTTGGGTTCAAATCTGGCCTCAGATGCTTACTAGCTATGTGACCATGGACAAGTCACTGAACCCTGTTAGCCTCAGTTTCCTCATCTGTAAAATGAGCTGGAGAAGGAAATGGCAAACCACTGTAGTATCTCTACTGAGAAAACCCCAAATGGGGTTATGAAGAGTCAGACACAACTGAAAAACAACTGAACAAAAAAATAAAATCTGATATTTGAACGTAGGTCTCCAGAGTCCAGGTCCAGGACTCTTCTCATCATGTGATTCTGCTTCTCTACCAAAGGATCCAAGCTAGAAGAGACTTTCTAATTCAAGTGCTTCATTTTATAGGGAAGCAAACCAAGAAGGGATAGGGAACAAAGAATAACATATTTGTGAAGGACCTTGTGAATGACAAGAACAGTGAATGCCAGAGAGGGGAGAGAGCAAGTGAACTGGCTTCCCTCCTTTTTCCTCTCCTGTCAGCTTTCCTGCCTCTCTCCTTTCTGTCCTCTTGTTTGCTTCCTAAGGGCCCCAAGACCAATATGGTGGATGAGAAAGGGAAGATGGCCTCTGTAGTCCCTTACAGCTCAAATTCCATTAAACTCTTTGGTTCTATTATAATAACGAAATGCACATTTGCACTGCACATTTAAGATTTACAAAGGCCTTTCCTTACTCTATCCCTGTAAGGGAGGTAGCACAAATATTGTCATTTCCATTTTCCATATGAGAAAGCTGGAGCTCCAAGAGATTAGGTGATTTACCCATTCGGGTTCACTTAACTAGTAATCATCCAAGCCTTTCCAATTCTATCCTTTCTTATTTCAAACCCCAGGATAATCCTAGTTATTTATTCAGTCAAATTATTCAAAAAGTTTTTATTAAGAGCCTATGATGTGCCAGGGATTGTACTAGGCACTGAGGTTACAAAGATAAAAGCAAAAACAGACCCTGTCACCAGGGACCTTAGTTTAACTGGATATAGTACGCACCACCTACACGCAAGCACTGGGAAGAAGGTGGTGAGGGGAATTGCGTCTGATTTACAGAAGAGGAAACTGAAGCTGCCAACTTTGCCATTGATTGTCCATCTCTCCACAGGTTTGTTATTATTTTGTTGACGCAGTTTGACCTGAAATTGAAAAATCCAGAGGAAAAGATTCCTGGCTTTGACTCCAGTAGGTATGGGTTTGGACTGATGCAGCCAGAGCATGATATCACCATTTGCTATAGACTCAAGCCCAGAGGGACACTGGGCTCCACAGGGCTTTCCCTCCCAGTGCCTGAAAGAATTACAGAAGCTTAAAAAGTTACTAAGAACATACTCAATTGAATCCTCATCTCTCTTCCTCTCTCACTCGATGAAAGGTTTTGCTTTTCTCTGTCCAACTCCTTCCTTTCTTCCTCCAAGAACCTTCCTATTGGAAGAAAGATTCTGTTTCTGATGTCATGGGATTCATCTGCTCTTCCAGGACAGGGTATAGAGTGGTTCCTCTTCTGGTTCATAAGTTTTGCCGAATCATATCTCCTTCCTGGGAGGTCCTTCCTAGAACCAATATGGAGGACCTTGAGCTTGGTCCAAAGCTCCCTCCTTTCTCTGTTTTCTTTCTGTTGCTAGCATTCTCTTCTATAGGGGCAGAGGATGGAGTTCAGTCACCAAGGATCGGATCTATAGCTCTAAGCTGCCTATGTGATATGTATCCCTTTAATATAGTCTGTCTGAACTTTGGAGTAAGGATAAGCTAGTTGTGGACCCACACACAGAGCCACACTATGCTCCAGTGAGCATAGACTTATCACGTTAGTTGCTTACTTGCTTTTCCCAAAGAGTTGTCAGCTTAGGGCCACACATAACACAAAGGGCAGTGTAGAACTTCAGCCTTACCTGGGCCATTCACTTTTATTCCTGTCACTACAAAATATGTAGCCAAATATTGGCTGATTTGATGACTATACACCAATGCTATTTATGTCAATGATTTCCTTCCAGTCCCCAATACTCTACTTCTTTCTGAAACACAAGTGGAGAATCTACCACCCATGGAAATATTCCTAACACTTTCCAAACTTTCCCAATCCCTAACTCCTGCCTGGGAGGGCCTAGCCTTAGCCCCTCCCTGATTTTCTTGGTTTCTGATAAGACTCACCTCCTTCGTTAGAAACCTAGCAACTCAAATTTCAAATTGCCTTTCATATTCTCTAGCTACCACCATCTCTTGGTGTACAATTCTAGGATCTACTCCACTGAATACTAGACTTTGACTTGCTTGGTAGCTCCCAAATGTATGCCTGGCTGAGTTCACAGGCAACATAATTCTTTCAGTCCTAGAACCAACACAACTCCTCCTTATTCTGCTCTGGTTCTTTGAAGAAAAGGCAACACATCCTAGAACATAAATGCCAAATTGAGGTTAGCCCACATGGGTATGCTGCAGCAGTTCTTTCTCTCAAATAATCCTCACCCAGTTATGCATGCCCCATACCTTGGGGTTCCTTGGGTCCCTTACTCAGGCATTGTGTTTACCAAAATAATATTGGAAGAACTCAGAAAGTGCCCAATTCCGATAAGTGACATAAGATCCAATCTAGTGAGTAGACTGTCATCATCATTCTTCCATACTCACATAGTGGGCAAGGGAAGGGGGCATTAGCACCCAGATTCCTAAATATTATATTGCTCAGGCCAGGGATCTGTGAAAAACAGGGTGCTTCCTGTAATACTCACTGAATCCACTCTTCTACTTAGTCACTTATTTCATCCAAGCCTCACATAGACCCACTCAAAATGAAAAGTTTCTTCAGTGCCAATATGTACAGTGTATGCACTCTCCACTCTCACTCCCATTGGACACATCTCCCCACAAACCCCTAACTATTCAACAGAAATGCTCTCAGCCATGGAAACTCGTCACATTTATTCTACCTCCCTTCTAGCCTTCTATCCATTGTCCTTTTTAAAAAATGATTATTGGTATCATTTTTTTTACATTGCCCTGGGTTTTCCCTCCTTCTAGAAAGCCATCCCTTATAAAAAATTTTTTAAGAGTAAAAAGAAAAAAATTAAATGGAACCAGTCACTACATTGAAAAAAAATCTGACATTACATGCAATGTTCCACAGCTCTGGGCCCCTCTGTCTCTGTGCAGGAGAGGGGGGAGGTGTTTTCTCACATCTCCACTTGGAGGCCTTGCTTGTGTCTTATAATTGTGTGACATTCATTTTGGATCGTTTCCTGATTGTTGTACTTTCCATCGTATTGTTGTAGTTGTGCATATTGTTTCTTGGCTATCCTTACTTCACTTTACATCAGTTCATGTAAAGTCTTTCCATGCCTTTTTGGATTCTGTGATTTTTCTTTTATCATATCCAGTACTTTCCAACCACTCCAAGGCTAGTACCAGTTCTAATCCTGAAGCTATCTTCTGATGCCCTTAAATGGGATTGTGGAATAATTGACATCTCCCAGCAGCCTTGGATGCACAGCCTATGCCTCCTCTGCTGGCATCCTCACATTCTGACACATTCATCAGCCTTCAAGCCCAGAGCTCCTTGGCAGCCAGTCACATCACCTCCTGATTGCTGTCAGCCCATTCGTATTCCTTCATCATCATTAAGTAATGACTTTTTCCTCTTCCCAAGAAGGGACAAAAGGAAAAAGGAGAAAAGCTTCTGCGCAAGATAATATCACACCTTTCAGAAAAAAGATTCCCTTTGGCATGAAGTTCACAAATGACAATTCCTTTCATTACAAGGGGTAATGACCCTTTAAGGTCCAGGTATTCCTGGTAGAGCTGAGGGACAGGAGGTGAATAGGTGACCTGGAAAGTTAGAGATACAGCCAAGGGAGAAGAAAAAGGAATGGATGAAAGAGAAGGGTGTATGATTAAGAATTACACTATTGTGGTAGATAACTCTCAGTTGCTGGCTTGGACAGAGGGGCTAGATGAACTAACGTCAATTCATTAGCATTTATTAAGTGCTTACAATGTGCCAGGCACATGCTACATGATAAGGACATACATGAAAGCAAAAAAAAAAAAGACAGGCCCTGCCCCCCAAGACCTTACATTCTAAAGGGGAAAGAAACACATAAAGAGAGCTGAGGTGAGGGTGAAACTGGGAGAACCAGAAGCCAGAGGTGGGAGAGGAATTATGAATAACAGGCCTGGGTCCTTCCTCAAAATGGAGGTTCTGGGAGGAACCCACCCGTGGGAGAATGGGCAGAGGGATGTTCTAGATTTATAAGACTGCTGAAATATGGTGGTAAAGTTCAAAGCAGAACTGAGAGCGGAATGTGTAATAAAAACCAAAAGAATGGATGGTTCCCCCAAATTCCTATTTTACTTTGAACTACAGAGATACAAAGAAAAAAATTCACTCTCAAAGAGACAGACACACACACACGCACATGCACACACATACATAAGAATTCTCTTACATGATTGGGCCCTAATTCCCTCTTAGCTTAGACCTATTGGCTAAGGATAGGTGAGAAAAGAGCACTGGGACATGCAAGTTAATCTGCAAAATGGACCGTGTCTGGAAAACAGCAGCAGATTGGAGTTTGCATTAAGTGCCTCTTCTTCTGTGCCACTGATCCCCCTGGTCCCCGAGGCCTTAGGCAGCAGCTGTGGCCAACGACAGCTTCAGGGGAAGAGGTAGACAGTGGGCTTTCCCTCCTGGTACTGGGGAAACCTGTCTCCATGCATGACTGACCATCCTAGCCTCCAGATCGCTAGACCATCTGAAAAATCAAGGCCCCTCAGGACTGTAGGGATGGACTGGGTTGCCATAGCAACTGTTTAGCTGCCTTATTCCTGAACCTGGATTAGAAAGGGAAGCAAGAGATACCAAATTACATGTTCTGGAGGATAACCAAAAACAGGGAGTACTTTAGAGCTTTCTTCTAATACTCTGCGCGGTGCTCTTTAAATGTATGTTCTTGGAAAGGGGCATGGTCCCTTTAAATGTAGAGCTCCAAGGAGAACCCCTGTGGGTACTTATTTCTCTAGCTAAGAGAGGGAAGGCTGAGATAGCAGACATTTCCTAGAGTATGGGAGCTTTCAGGAAGATTTAAGCTCCAGTTGCCAGGGACTTTGAAATCACACCAGTGGAGCTAAGAGACTGGAAGGGTCTCGCTTTAAAGCTTTAAGGAAAGGATTCTGCATTCTTAATGATGAGTGGTGAGGGGGGGAGCAGAGTGTATCTCAGCATTTTTATTCAATCTTGTGTTAGTTTGCTATTATTTTGGAACTATAAGGTTAGATTCTAGTAGTAAATTTCATGCTTTGTTTTAGTAAGAAGTTATATTTTTATAGAAAAAGCACAGAATTATGTTTTTCACATAGAGACCATTAAAGTTTAGCAGGATCTATAGAAGATAGAACCTTGGAAGGGGCACTAGGGATCATTTCAACAATTTCATTTTACAGAAAAGGAAATTTCGAAAAAGAAAGTGGTGGGGGGAGGTGGACAGAGAGGGCTCCTTGCATATCCTGGGACTAACACTCAGGTCTTCTGACTGATTTTTTGAACTCTCAACACTTGAGCACAGTGCCTCATACCTCAATTAGCAGGATGCCTATAGCTGGGAAAGAATAATATATTCTAGATAATTTCATTTGTCCAGTTTACTGAGGATAAAATAGGGCCCATAAACATTTATCTTTGGAAAATGTTGCTTACATCCATTTTCCTGTCTTGGTAAATTAATTGATAAGCACAGTAATGGAATTTGCGTTTATTGAGGGAGGTTCCTACTGAGCCTCAGGGTCATTATTATGAAAACTTAAGAGCAAAGAAGATATAGCATGGCAAGACCTTAAAGTGCTCTATAATAAATGTAAGTTACTGTGATGATGATGATGACCCTGCCCAGGATGGAGTGGAGTCGGACAAGGCAGAAGAGGTTAGGGACTAACATGGCCCTGGAATTTAGTTAGCCCAAAATCCCTACTCTAAATTCATTTTATCATACTATGACTCATGAAATTGAAGTGAATTCTTTCACCCTCAAATCTGCTTCAGGTGCCCAGTTAGCTTGGACCTGATGATCAAGGTTTTAAAACTCTACCTAGTTTGCTCTGAAATCTTGAGTGTTCTGTCCCTGAACTCAGCAGGCATGGGCAGCATCTTCTGCTCTAGCATTCAGCACAGTGCAGGGAGCTCAAGGGATTCTTAGTGTATCTGTGTGCCTGACCTTGAGGTCTGGTCACATGTCATTCTCCTCCAGCATCCCCACAGAGAGGAAAACAATAGAATGGATTGATAACTATGGATTGATAAAAAGGATATCAGAATTGGATGAGCTGACCCTTAGAAAGTGAGTGTTAGAACTGCAGGGAAATTTAGAACATGGAATGTCAGAACTAGAATTGGCCTCAGACCAAAGAATGATAGATAGTACAGAAGGGCTGATGCTAGAAATACAACAGCAGAATGGAGGAAGGAAAAATATCACCTGGGAAAGTCCAATATACCAAATATACAAGGAATGAACACAATCATATAACGTTCCCTCAATAGATATGTGGTCATATCAAAGGATATGAACAGCTTTCAAAATAAGATTTGTAAGCTATAAATGACAACATGAAAATATGTTCCAAATCACTAAGAATTAAGTGTCACCAAGAGTGAATATTGCTAAGTGAAATGTTTCAAAATCTCCACCATCATAAGAAAAATGCAAATTTTAAACACTCTCATTAACTTTCTCAATTAAAGTAATTTTACCTCACTCTATGCAAATTTGCAAAGATGAAAATAGATATGAGTAGTCAATGTTAGAGGGATTACAGGAAGACAGGTGCATTCTTAGTGGAGTTGTAAAGTAGTCCAGTCATTCTGAATTGCAATTTCAAATAATTCAAGAAAAGTAATTAATACTCTTTGATCTTACTATTGGACATTTACTCTAAGGAAGTAAAAATTAGGAACAAAAGTCCAATGTGTATCAGAATATTCATAACAATACTCTTTGAGGTAGCATGGAACTGGAAGCAAAGTGAATGTCCATTGATTGGAAAAGGATTGTAAAAATTGGAATAATGAATGAATGGAATATTATTTGCAATAATAAATGATTATTATGAGAAATTTATGGGATGTGGTATTTTTTTGTATGAACTGTTGGAGAGAAATTAGTAGAACAAAGACAATATGTACAGCAACGTAAGTGGTAAGATCACCAAAAAGTTATCTCTGAGTAATGAAAAAACAAAGATCCTGGAGAATGACTAACGTGGAAATGTTTTACATGACTGCACATGTATAACCTATATCTGATTGCTTACCATTTCAGGGAGAGAGGAAGAAAGGGAAAGAAGGACAGATAGAATTTGGAGCTCAAACTTTTTTTTTTTCATTTTAATAAATTTATTTACTTTCAGTTTTCAACATTCACTTTCACAAAATTTTGAATTTCAAATTTTCTCTCCATCTCTTCCCTAACCTCACCCTGAGACAGCATGTATTCTGATTTGGAACTAAAAACTTTTTTTTAAAATGTTTAAAAATTGTTTTAACATGTAATTGGAGAAAAATTCAGTATTATATTAAAAAAGATCCTGGAGAAGAGATGATGAAATACTGCCTCTCCCTTCTGGTAGAGAGGTGGGACGCTACTGAGATGGAATGTTATATATGGTGTCAGAAAAGGTTTGTATGTAAAAGTGCATGCTTCCCTATGTTTCATTGTTTCTGTGTTTTTCTAGAACGGAGTTTCAGTCTGGAGGGGGTGGAAAGGGAATGACTGATACAAAGGAAACAAATCAATAAAGAAAATTTAGGAAAATAAGGTTAGAAGAGAACTTAGATAATGTTGACTGGAAGGGATATCTTGGTTGAGTATCCAGTCTAACCTCTTCTTCTAGGAAATGATAAGTGCATGCTCAAGATGATACAGTAAGCCCAGGTCTCCTACCACCAGGTTAGTACCTTGGCCTCTAGTCTACACCGCAAAGTAGTTTGTTTGGTTTTTTTTATAACAATTCATTGACACATGTAAGGAAGAAAGGAAGAGTAGAGACTCTCTCATTTTATAGAAAGAAACGCAGATGACTTAAGAAATGACAAATCACAGTCACTCAGTGCCAGAGCTGGGACTAGAACCTAGGTCCACTGACTCCAGTCCCAGGGACTTCCCCCTTCAGCTATATCACACTTGTAATGATCTCCTGAGGATAATATTGTTACCCAGTATTTAGTTTACTAAATAAAGTTTGGCGAAGATATGTTGGCTTTTTCTACCTTTCTCTAGCTAGCTAGCATTTCTATATCTCCTTAAGGTTTGCAAAGTGCTTTATAAATACTATTTTATTATGTCTTCACAACAATCCTGAGAGGTAGGTGCTATAATTATCCCCATTTTACAGATGAGGAAACTGAGACAAACAGTTGTTAAGGGCACTTACGTCATATCATTGTTCATCCTTCATTCTCGGAGAGGATAAATGACATGGCAAGGGTGATGTCTTGACTTGCTCATGAACTGAAGTGAGGCAGACCTTTGCAAAGCTGTTGGCCTCACTTTGCTCAGCTCTGCCTCACTCTCTCCTCCAGAGTCATCAGAATCCAGTGGAAACCAAAAGTCAAGATGACTGATGATGGCCCAGAATGCAGTGGGTGGCCTTGGCCTTTCTAAGGACAGAGGATTTACTCAAGAGCTTACTCAAGCTTGGTAGCATGGTGTATTAAGAGTTGAGGCTGAGAGTCAGGAAATCGCACCCCAGACACTTAGTAGCTGTGTGATGTTGGGCATGTTACTTAACCTCTCTTAGCCTTGGTTTTTCTCATCAAAAAAACGGGGATAATAATAGTGTCTACCTTCCAGAGTTGACATGAAGATCAAATAACATGTAAAGTACTTTGCAGACATTAAAACATTCTATAAATACTAGGTATTATTACCACGTTCAAAGGTTTGCTTTGACTCTGGAATCTTTGACTTGTATTCCCTTCCAGGTTCAATATTCTATAGGACTGCTTCCAGTTCTATCGTGGAATGTGATTATAGAGTTGAGGATCTGAGGCAGGGACAAGGGACAATAGAAACTTAATTGTCACCCCTTCCTGAAAAGGCAACTACCCCAGATTTTACTAAAACTTTTCTTTCACCAAAAGCAACAACAGTTAATGAAATCATTATTAGGCAGAATGATCCATGAAGCCTTGATTTCTTCTTACTGAGGAGTTTTCTCTGCCTTGTTCTTCCCTGACACATCCTGGAATTATTGATTTCCTCATCTGGGATTGCATATTATTTTACATCTAATTGCCCCTCTAGAATTATATATCTTAGAATCACAACTTGACTCTTGTATTTCATCATCATTTGGGCATTGTTCCTGGTAATTGCCAGCCTCTGCTCAGCCTAGATCTGAAAGAATTCCCTACTTGGTACCTGCCAAAAAGGCTAGGCAAGGCAAATTTTGTTGCTTGTCTCCCTCTGAACTATTAGCGTAGTCTGGTGTCTTAAGAAAGGCCTACGTTTGCTTACAGAGAGTTGGGCCTGTAAGCTTTGTGGGCTAATGTTGACTTAGCAACGGGGTATGAGCAACGGGGTTTGGCAATTGGAGGATGGGAAAGGGAGGCAGAGGTCCACCAGGTCTGGGGGCCTTCCTGGTCCATACCCTAGTTGGTGAAGTGAATCCAAACACCAGGGTGACACCTTGGGAATGGAGTAGACATGAGGTTTTGTCGTTGTTGATGGTGGGTTGTTTTCATTCATGTCCAACTCTTTGTGACCCCATTTGGGGTTTCCTTGGCAAAGATACTGGAATGGTTTGCTATTTCCTTCTCCAGCTCATTTTACAGATGAGCAAACTGAGGCAAATAGGATTAATGACTTGCTGAGGGTCACACAGCTAGTAAGTATCTGAGGCCAGATTTAAGCTCAGGAAGACAATTCTTTCTGACTCCAGGTTCTTCTCTCTATCCATCTAGCTGCCCCAAACATGAACACCCTTGATTCATCAGGAAGTCATCATTTTGGATGCCCTCTGCACCTGCCTATTTGATCTATATGAGACAACCTTAACAAAGTCAAGTGAGGCCAGCTTAGCATAATTTGTTCCTATCAAGATTTATGAAAGCTGAGCAGCTGTAATCCTCTTTAGAGCTAAGTCAAGAAACAGAAGTATCCATGTTAAAAAAAAAATCAGGCTTCATAATACTAGCCATCATTTCTTTATAATTCCTCTGATTATCAGACTTGTGTTTTTCAGCAGACGTGCACAATTTGATATTAATAAATTTCATAGAATTGTATTGCATATAATATCAGGTATTAAAGGGACACTGTAACAAAGAACAAAAAAGCAGTAAAGCTGGAAGAGGTCTTAGAATGTAGGAATTCAGTGGTAGATAGATCTTAGAGTCCATCTAGTCCAACCTCTTTATCTTTCAGTTGAGGAAACCAAGGCCTAGAGAGGGTAGTTTCCTGGTTTTATAGGAAAATGCTTTGGGGCTTTAGTTCCTCCAAACCATACTGCTGGAAGGAGGGAATCATAGAGGTTATTTCATTTCATCCAAATAGTTACACTTATTGATTTATTCGTCTAAGTATTGAGTGCTTTATTGTATGCCTAGCTCTGCACTGGACTGTGGGGAAAATCAAAAGAAGTAAATTATACCTTCTTTGCCCCAAAGGAACTTACAATCTAGTTGAAAGGCTGTTAATAATAGTACAAACAAGTATTTGGGTTTATCTGGACAAATGAGCCAAATGATTGGTCTAGACAAAAAGTATCATGAGGAAACTGAGGCTGAAAAAGGTTAAGTGAGTGCTAAAATGCCATACCTTTAGTAAGTGTCTGAGGCAAGGTTTGAACTCAGGTACTTCTCTCTCTAAATCTACCACTCTAGCCACTATACTACCTTGTCTGCCATTGACTATAGAGTATTATAATTGAGAATTCAATTCAACATACATTCCAGTCAACAAACATTTATTAAGCTTCTTACGTGCAGAGCACTGGAGATACTAAGGCAAAAAAAAAAAAAAAATGACACTTGATCACATGACTTGACCAAAGTCTCGCAGCTTTTTAATGATGGATCTGGGAGCCATATAATGTCCTAGATACTCTTAACTACTCTGTTCTTCTGAATACTGTCTCCTTCCTCTGTTTCTATAACACTGCTCTCTTGTGTTTCTCGTCTTTGATGATGTTTATAAAGCAATGAGCACTGTCCGCCACATTTAATAAGTCCATCATTCCTTCTTTCTTTCTTTCCTCCCTCCCTCCCTCCCTCTCTCCTTCTTTCCTTCCTTCCTTCCTATCATATCAGTTTTCTTTGCAGAGTCATAATCCATATTTCATCCCCTTTGCATGAGTATATCCCAGGACTCTGTCTGGGGTTCTCTTCTCTACTTTTTCTTGGTGATCTTAGTAACTTCCATGGGTTCAACTATCATTCTGTGGTTCCCAAATCTACATTTTTAGCCTCCATCTCTCTCCTAAGCTCCAGTCCTACACCTATAACCTCTTATTGGACATCCCTACCTGCATATACCATCTCAAACTCAACATGCATGTCCACAACAGAGCTCGTTATCCTCCCCCTCTGCATCCTCTCTCCCCTTCTATAATCCAGTAGTTGCTAAGTCACATAGATTCTGCCTCTACCATTTCTTTGGGATCTGTCCCCTCCTCAGCATTCATAACACGATCTAGTTCAGATCCTTCTTACCATTCATCTAGATCATTGCAACATTGTCCTAATTGGTCTCCACGAATCTAGTCTCTCGTCTTTCCAGTCCTTTGTTCATTTAGTATTGCCCAATTGGTATTCCTAGAGCACAAATGTGACCATGTAACTCTCCTACACAGGAAGGTCCAATGATTCCTTATTACCTCTGAGATAAAAGACAAACTCCTCTGTCTAAAATTTAAAAGCTTTCACCATTGGCCTCCTGCCTGACTTTCCATGCTTATTTCACATATTGTTCTCCTTTACCCCTTCTCTGACCCAGCAAAGTGACCTATTTGCTCTTTCTTGTACTTGCCATTCTATCTGCAGCCTCTTTATATTTTTTCAGGCAATCTTCCATTCTTGGACCATTCTCCCTCCTCACCTCTGCCTCTTGGAACATTTTGTCTCCCTTCAAGATTCAGCTTACAGAAGACCTTTTCTGATTCCTCCAAATGTTAGTGCCCCACTCTAAAATTACTTTATATTTTTGCATATCTCATATTGGAGATACAGCATAGCACAGAGGATAGATAGTCAGTCTCAAAGTCAAGAAGAGCTGTATTCAAGCCCCACCCCTAATATATACTGGCTATGGGACCCAGGATAAACCATTTAACCTCCAAGTGCCCCAAACTACTTTCTAAGACTTAAAATTATAGAGGAGTTGCTATTCTGAATTAGTAGAGGGAATTCTCTCAAGAGAGATTGTGAACACCAATGAAATCCCAGGTCCAGTCCTCAAAAATCTTGATATTTACTTATCTGGGATAATGTTGTATCCTACCCCCTAGAAGAACAAAGCTCCTTGAGGGTAGAAAATATCTAGTGTTTGCCTTTGTATTCCCAATGACTAGCACCGGTTGGTGCTGAATAAATGCTGAGTTGAATTGGATTGAATTGAATTCAGATCCTCTACAAATTTGCAAGACTTGCTGATTGACTGAACATAGGATGCAGAGGAGGAGTCAAGAGTGGCCCAATGTTTGGAGCTAGATGACTGAGAGGATGGCAATGGCATGATAAGAACAAAGAAGCCCGGAGAAAGGAAGAGTTGGCTTAGAGTTAATGTGGTTTTGGACATTCCGAGTCTGAAGCACCAAAAGGACATCCTACTAGAGGTGACCTGCGGGAAACCTGATATAGGAATGACTGAAGAAGTATGCAACCGAGCAGAGAAGCTATGGGTGAGGATGAGCTAAAGAGAGCACCTAGAGACAAGAGACACAGACCAAGTCTGTCATTTGGGCTAGATTATTTGGGAATGGGAAGAGGAAGAAGGACTTTTGACTCCCTATGATCTCCAAGATTAAATATAAAATCCAATGTTTAGTGTTCAAAGTCCTTCATAAGCAGTCCCCCTTTTACCTTTCCAGTCATCTTACACCTTACTACCCTCCATGTAGTCTTCAACCCAGTGACACTGGCTTCCTTATTGTTTCTCACACATGACTCGACTATGTCTTTTAACTGGCTGTCCCCATGCCTGGAAGCCTCTCTCTCATCATCTGGTCTCTTGACTTCCCCAGCTTTTTTCAAGTGTGAGTTAAAATCCTACTTTCTAGGAAAAGCCTTTCCTGAAGACTTATATGAATGAATGTAAAGTGAAGTGAGCAGAACCAGGAGAACAATTTATACAATAAAAATAATACTGTAAAAATGAATAATTTTGAAAGACCTAAGTCCTGAATTCTGATCCATCACAATGGAACCAACCATAATTACAAAGAACTCATAATGAAACATGCTTCCTATCTCCAGATAGAGATTTGATGGACTTAGAATGCAGAATGAAACATATTATCTTTTCTTTATATCCTTCCTTCCTTCCTCCTTCCTTCCTTTCTTTCTCTTTCTTCCTGTCTTCCTTCCCTCCATCCTTCCTTCCTTTTTCCTTCTTTCTTCCTTTCTTTCTTTTTTCTTCCTTCCTTCCTTCCTTTCTTCCTTCCTTCCTTCCTTTCTTTCTTTCTTTCTTTCTTTCTTTCTTTCTTTCTTTCTTTCTTTCTTTCTTTCTTTCTTTCTTTCTTCCTTCTTTCCTTTCTTCCTTTCTTTCTCCCGTCCTCCCTTCCTTGTTTTTGGACATAGCTAATGTAGGAATTTATTTTGTTTGACTATACATATTTTAACCAGCTTTGTTTTTCTTGCTTTCTTAGCAGTGCAAGGGACAGCATCTGGAACCAAAAATAAAATTGAATTTTAAAATAAATAGGATTTTTAAAAAGAAGTCTTTCCCAATCCTCCTTAATTCTAGTGCCTTGCTTCTGTTGATTCTTTCTCATTTATCCTGTATAAGGTTTGTTCATACATAATTGTTGCTTCCTCTATTAGACTGTGAGATTCTTGAGAGTAAGGTCTGTTTTTTTACCTTTCTTTGTCTCCTCCGTTCTTAACATAATGCCTGGTATTTAACAGTAAGCACTTAATAAATGTGTGTTGCTTGTCGAAAGAGAAACAGAAAAGTGAGCAATGGAGTATATCCCTGGGGAGCAGGGGGGGGTCTGGTGTGTGGCAGGAAATCCTCCTTTGCCAGTCCTTTGATGGGGAAGGAGAGGGAGCAATGGAAACCTTTGTCTACACTATGGTCTGCCCTCCTGAGGATAGATCCTTTTGACCTTCTCACACTATTTCTCAATTTCCCCAAGCTTCTAACACTACCTGGTTGTCCTTAAAGTCAATTCTCCTATGAGACTAATTGTTATAAGTACTTGTTGTCTATGTTCTAAGATTACTCCCAGTTCTGACATTCTTGGTCCTATGATCTAAGGTCCCTCCAAAGTCTGGTGTTCTACTTCCTATATATTTCCATAGGATCCTCCTACCTTTGACATCTCTTTCTCAGACATTCAAGGGAAGAGGGCAGCTTTGGGAAAATACAGAAAGGCCTGATGAAGAGCTTTGAAGCTAGTAAAAATAAAAAAATAAAAAAGAAACTGATAGTTTTCAATCTATCTGCAAGGCTTTGCTGAAGCCCATAGTATCCAGACATCTCCAGAAAGCCAGGCACTTGTTCACACCTGTTTTTCAGACTAGTCCTTTTTACAGCCTTGCTCTCAGTCAATTACAAAGGGCCAATTGATTTGAACCTCTCTTTCCCTAGATTTGAATTGCTGACATCTCCATTAGCTTCCCGGGCACGCCAGGGAGTATTGAACGTGGAAGGCAAGAGTGCAGAGCACTCAGCTAGAAAGCCAAGTAGGCACTAGTATTTCCAGCAGTGGGTGGGGGCAGCCAGCCAGCTCTGGGAAGTGGAGGAAGGGAGGTAGAATAAAGGAGATTAGGGGGACACAAGGCCATAGAACTCACAATTAGATGGACGCCTAGTTTAGGAACAGAACATTAGCAAGTAGTCGGGGAAAGTGTGACACACCCAGGCCTCATCCTCTGTGACTGAACCCACAAGAATTGATATAGATAGTTTGGTCAGGATCTACAGGTATTTTTCTTTAAAGTAATCCATATCCCATCATGGTTAGGGGACAGATTAAGAGTTGGGAGGGGCTTTACTGGTCTCTAGTCATAGGATTATGGGACTGTAGATTTAAAGTTGAAAGAGACCTTAGAGGTCATTAGTCTCTTCATTCATACAGATGGGGAAAGTGAGAGACTTGCCCAAGCTTACATAGGTAATAAGCCAAGATCTGAACTCAGATCCTCTGAGTTCATTGATGTTTTCACTCTATTATATCAATTCTCTCATTTTAAAGAAAGAGAAATTGAAGCCTCAGGAGAGGAAGTGATTTACTCAAAATCACACAGAGATTTAGTAGCAGAGTGAGAGTTAAAACTCATATTTCCAGACCCCTCAATCCAATGCATTTCATATTATATGATGACTGCCTCTTGTGATTAAACCCTAAAGAATTGATATATACCAACTACCCTCATAAGAGACCAGTACATAATACAGAATGTTCATTTGTTCATTGACAAGAACTCTACTTGCTAAATGACCTTGAACAGTCATGCTGGTGTGTATATTTCCTTCCTCACAATGATAGTTCCTTGGGAAATGGAATTATAGTCAGGACGTTGCTTTATCAGAGTCAAAAGAAAGTGAGTTAGATCTTCTTATGAGCTATTGTCATAAAAATGAGATAGGGCTCCTGGTGAGTTACCCTTACCATAGAACAGCATGGAGTATTAGATCTGCAGTGGAAATTTGAACAAAAATGTCCAAATTGAATGAATCTTAGAATAGAGAACGTAGAAAAATCAAGATGGAAAGTACCATAGAGATCATCCAGTTCAATCCTTTTCTTTTACAAATAGTTAAATTGAGGTCAATGGATAAAAACTTGTGAAAGTCCTACCTTCCCAATGAAACTGGAAGGTCATAGACAGGGACAACCTGTTATTTCTTTTCTGTCTTCTTGAACGATCAGAAGGAGACCAGATATACAATAGGTCCCTCCACAGTACGGTATCTTTGTTCCTTTTCAGCGTGGTCATACGTTATTCTCTCTCATTCATTCTCTGTCCCCAACCAGGCACCTTCCTGTCATGCCTCCATGCTTTGCTCATGATGTCTGAACAACACCTCCTTCACTTTCTTCACCCTTTATTTTCCTTTTAAACTTTGCTTTCCTTTTCAATTAAAAAACATTTATTTATTTTTTTATTCCTGCTACTTTCATACCTTCAATTTAAGAAAGAAAAAGAAAACCTTTTTAACAAATTGCAGAGTTAATCAAAATAAATTCCTGCATTGGGTCATGTCCAAAAATCTATGCCACTTTCTACACCTTTTGTCAGGAGGTGGGTAGCATGCTTCAACATCGGTCCTCCGGAATTGTGATGGGTCATTTCTTCAATTGTAGTTCTCAAGTCTTTCAAAGTTGTCTTTATGATGTTGCTGTTGTTTAAATTGTTCTGGTTCTGCTCACGTCACTCTGCATTAGTTCATACGAGCCTTCTCAGGATTCTCTGAAACCGTTCCTTTTGTTGTTTTTTATTGCATATTAGATTCTATTACATTCAAATACCATAATTTGTTCAGTCATTCTCTAATTGATGAGCATGCCCTTTGTTTCCAATTCTTTGTCACTTCAGAAAGGTCTGCTATAAATGAGTATAAATGAGCCTTTGAAGCCTAAGCCTAGGACTGGTATTGCTGAGTCAAAGGATATATAGTTTAGTGACTTTGAGAACATGATCTAAATTCCTTAACAGAATAGCTGTACCAATTCATAGTCCCACCAACAGTGCATTAATGTGCCTCTTTTTCTGTAGCCCTTACTCATTCTTTTTTTTTTTTTTTTTTTGAGGCAATCAGGGTTAAATGACTTGCTTGGGTATCACACAGCTAGTGTCAAGTAGCTGAAGGGCAGATTTGAACTCATGTTCTCCTAACTCTAGTGCTGTGCTCTATCCACTGTGCCACCTTACTCAAGGTACCAGACACTGAAATCCTTACTTGAGCTGAACTGCCAAGCATTCAAACTATGCTTCAGAGAGCACAACTCCAATGGGCTGACCACGTTGTTCAAATGCAAAATGTACATTTGCCAAAAAGACTATTTTATGGAGAACTCACATGGGGCAGGAGATTACATGGTGGTCAGAAGTGATACAAGAACACTCTCAAGAACTTTGGATTTGACTGTGCGACATGGCAGACACTGGCACAGGACCACTCAGCATAGCATGCCCACATCAAAAAGGGTGCTGTGCTCTATGAGCAAAGCAGAATTGAGACAGTACAAAGTAAATATAGGATGTGGAAATTTGGAGTATCCACCCCAAAAATTCACATGGACTATCTGTGCCCTACCTGTGGTAGAGCATTCCAAGCTTGTATTGGTCTGATCAACCACAGTCAGATACACTGAAACTTCACTTTATCATGGTGATGTCATTTTGGTCCTCTTCAAGAACAAAGGACAACAACCAACCAACCAGGAAGCCTTCCTTGATTTCCCCTTCAGTAATGACATTCCCCTTATATTTCATATAATACTTAATTTTGTAATTGTCCAAAACACTAATCGATTAAGGCATATTATAGCTTTTTGACTTATTCTGCTACTGACTATGATTTCCTTGAGGAAAAGGACTATGTTTTATTTCTTTCTCAGTATGTAACACAATGTTCTATACATAGTAGGTTCCTAATAAATGTTTGCTCTATTTGCTGTATTTTAACTACATGGGTTGCCATGGTCAGGTACCCACATCAACAAGATCTTGGATGAACTTAAAATATTGAAATACTTGTTGAATTGAACTGAAGGCAAGTTTGGCTTCTTCCTTCTTGGGCTCATGTGTCTAATCATAAAGGAAGGAAATGAGAGAGCATTACTTTGACCTCTGCCATTGACAAAGACTTCCCTCTTCTCTTTTCTATGGAGGCAATCTCCAGATATTTGTGTTTTGGGACTTTTATAAGAGACTTGATTCTTGCTTTGTGAATTCCCTTTATTTGATTAAAATAATATTCTGACTTTTTGTTTTTCAAAGACCTAGACTTGGCTAATGTCCTGGTATTAGCACTTTCCTCAAGAGCGCTGTTTTCACTTAAGTTGTCAACTATAAGCATTTGCTTGACTTAAGTCTCCGTGGTTGATTAATCACCACTGCCTGTGAGTGAGATCATAGGATCACAGATTTAAAGCTATAAGTCAGCTTAGATATCAGTGAGTCTGACACACACACACACACACACACACACACACACACACACACACACACACACACACACACACACACACACACCCAGCCCCCTGCCCCTCCTTTATAGGTGAAGAAACTGAAGCTTGGTGAGATCAAGCAACTTGTCTGAGGTCAACCAGCTACTTTGTGACAGAGGAAGCATTTGAATACAGATCTTTCTGCCTCCAAGTCCAGAACTCTATCTACTACACCACTGAAGTATGTATGTATGTATGTATGTATGTATGTATGGCTTCCATCACTTGTATTTCCTAATGTAATGGGAGGTTGAATTGATCTATTGGGGCAATACCTAGGAATGTGTGCCCAAACTTGTAGTAGAAACTTATAAAGATTCTAAGGACTTGGTGATTCAGCATTTGAGCCTTCTATTGATGACAAATTTCCTGGATGCTTCTGGCCGTAGGGTATTGAAGCAATAAAAGGGTGTGGTACTTTTAGATTCTGAGAAATTCCCTTTCTTTCTGAGCAGGAAAATCTTTGATTCAGTGGATGTTTAAAAGGAAGTGATCCCAACCTCAATATTCTCTTCCCTTCTAGCTGTGGATCACCGTAAGACTATTTTGAGCTCCTCCCTATGAGGGATTGGGGAGGTATGACTTAATCTATCCCCTAACCCAGTCTTTTTGCATCCATGAGCACAGGGTATACAAAGGACATGTACTGCCCAGGCAAGACTGAGCCTGGTTTTGGTGCTATCTTTTCTGACGTTGGTTTTTTTCCCAATCTAAGTGAGTCTGTATGCTAAGATGGATGTGTCCAGATTTGGAGGAGACCCAGTGAGTTCAAGAGGTATATAAGTCCTAAGCCCTTTCAGCCAGAACTTACTGGCAGCATAAGGAGGAATCCCGAACAACTCAAGAGCATTTGAGTGGTCTTGGAGAAGGTGAACACCAGCAAGCTAACTGACCCAAGCCTGACTCATTTGATCAGAAGAATTAGAGTGAGAATCACTTGGACGATGCAGAAGGAAGGTGAAATATAACAATATTTATCATTCAGCAATCCTGAAAATAATTTATATCCAAATGAGG
This sequence comes from Notamacropus eugenii, assembly GCF_028372415.1. Taxonomy (NCBI): domain Eukaryota; kingdom Metazoa; phylum Chordata; class Mammalia; order Diprotodontia; family Macropodidae; genus Notamacropus; species Notamacropus eugenii. Next base: position 517,587,997 of record NC_092872.1, read on the forward strand.
TCTAAGTATCATCCTCCCAAGAGAGAATAATTGTCATTATGAGCTTTATTAGATCCATGTTAAGTCTTTCTATCAATGTGTGCTGAATCCTTTGTGTCTTTTGGCATTTCTTTTTAGTGTAGTGATCTAGAGCAAGCCTGTACAACCTGCAACCTCCAGCAGCTTATAGCCCATGGATGCTTGCTCCATGCCAAAGAATTTCCTCTACATACAAAGGATGTTTTCTCTACAATTTTGTCCAGGGTGCCGAAATCTTTTTTGCATGCCTCAAGTGGCCCAAGGGCCATAAGGACCCACCTCTACAAGTTGTACAGGTCTCATCTAGAGCATTAATTAAGTACCTTTCTACTCTTTCTTTTGAGACCTAGATAGACATGAGACAAAACCTAAGCCTTAAATAATTTTTCCCCAAGGCAAGAAGATAAGGGTTTAATAGACTGAAGAGTATAATGAAACAAGGAGCCTAAATCTTTCTTTTCGAGGCAGCAAGGTGGTGCAGTGGATAGAGTGCAAAGCCTGGTGTGAGGAAGGGCTGACTTACATAGATTAGAAAAAGACAAATATCAAAAAAGACAACACCAAAACCAGGTTCAGCCTTGCTGGAGCACTACCTGTGCTTTAGGTACCATGTGCTCATGGGTGCATAAAGTCCACTTACTAGATGTGTGACCCTGGGCAAGTCACTTAACTCTTTTTACCTCAGTTTCCTCACCTGTAAAATGAGCTGGAGAAGGAAATGGCAAACCACTCCAGTATCTTTGCCAAGAAAACTCCAAATGAGTTCACTGAATCGTGACAGGACTGAAAATGACTGAACAATAACAAAACCCTTTCTTCACAGATCAGGCTCCCCAGTAAGAACCCTACTAAGGACAATATACAAGCTTCCAGAGACAAGAGGAGCTACTTATTAGAGAAGGCAAACCAGAAATGGTTTCTAATTCATTAACAATTAATTTTATTAACTTTCATATTAGAAGAAGGAGGAGTACAGAAATATGTGCATTGGTTAATGGCTGTGTTAATGATTATTAGCCCAAGTTTGGTTTTTTAATCATAACATTATATTCAGTTTTTCTGGGTAGGTGATTCTTGGTTGTAATCCTAACTTCTTTGCCTTCTAGTATATCATATTTCAAGACCTCTGGTTGTTTAATGTGGAAGCTGCCAAGTCTTGTGTAATCCTGACTGTACCTCCACAGTTGTATCAGCAAGGACCCCAATATACACAGGAGGGCCTGCTGTACAAGTTCTTAGATCTGCTTTTCTAAAAGAAAAGCAACTTTTGAGGGGCCAACAGTTTACTTTAATCAAGCACATAAATCATTCACTTAGTTCAGGGAAAAAAGTCAGCATCCTAAACTTCAGAGAAAATACAAAGAAATAATAATCAACAGACGGATCCAACTGTCTGCCCATATATACATACATAGTTACCAGAGAGAGAAGCACCAACGTTTGGGTCTTCAAAGCCAGGGGGCTCCTTAGCGGTTACCCAGAGTCTTGTCTGGCAAAACAAACACTTCCAATGAATAAGCCCCAAAGTAAAACCTCTCCTCAGAGTATTTAAACACTTTTCAGAGCCAGAGAGTATCACAACCCTTGAAAATCAGTGCCTCATTAGAAAATTAACAAAAGATGTGGGCCTCCCCTAATCAAGCTTCCCTTATGTAGAAGAGGATAATAATGTCAAAATGATTAAATGTGAAACCTCACAAAAAAATGTAATTTGGTCTCAGGCCCAAAAAAGAATGCCTGGAAGAGCTTCAAAAGGATTTTACAAAACAAATTAGAGAGAAGAAGAAAATTTGGGCAAAGAAATAAAAGTAATGCAAGAAAATCATGAAAAAAGTCAATAGCATTGGAAAAGATATACAAAAATTTACTGAGGAAAATAACTTCCTATAAAAAATAGAATTGACTAGATGGAAAAGGAAGTACAAAAGCTTACTGAAAAAAAATTCCTTAAATATTAGAATTGAACAAGTAGAAACTAATGATTCTATAATACATCAAGATATGATAAAACAAAATATAAAAAGTAAAAGAAAAATAGAAGAAAATGTGAAATTTCTTATCAGAAAAATAATTGACCTAGAAAATAGATCCAGGAGACATAATATAAGAATTATTGGACTACCTGAAAGCCACAATAAAAAACAAAAGCCTGGACAACATCTTTCAAGAAATTATCAAAGAAAACTGCCCTGATATGTTAGAACCAGAGGGCAAAATAGAAATAGAAAGAATCCACCAATAACCACCAGAGATCCCCAAACGAAAACTCTCAGGAACATCATAGCCAAATTCCAGAGCTCACAGATCAACGAAAAAGTATTGCAAATAGCTAAAATGAAATAATTCAAAAATTGTGGAGGTACAGATAGGATTACACAGGATTTGGCAGCTTCCACATTAAACAACCAGAGGTCTTGAAATATGATATACCAGAAGGCAAAGAAGTTAGGATTACAACCAAGAATCACCTACCCAGCAAAACTGGATATAATCTTTGAAGGAAAAAAAATTGAAGGAAAAAAAATGGATATTTAATGAAGTAGTGGATTTTCAAACATTTCTAATTGAAAGACCAGAGCTAAATAAAAAATTTGACCTCCAAATACAATACTTTTCCCTTCAGGGAAAAACTAAAAAGTTAAAAAAAAAGAAAGAAGAAAGAGAAAGCATAAAACATTCAATAAGGTTAAACTGTTCATATTTCTATATGGCAAGATAATATTTGTAACTCTTAAGAACCTTATTATTACTAAGGGCAATTAGAAAGAGTATATGTAGACAGAGAGTGTGGATATAAGGTGCCTTTGATGAAATGATGCACCAAAAAAACAAAATAAAGGAGTGAAAGAGAAAATTGCACTGCAAGAAGGAGAGGAGAGATCAAATGGGATAAATTATCCCACATAAAAGAAGCATGAAAAAGCTATTATAATGGAGGGGAAGTTGGGGGGTGGGAGTGGCAGGCAAAGCTTAAACTTTACTCTCATCAAAATTGGCTCAAAAGGGAATAACTTACACACTCAGTTGGACATAGAAAGCTATCTTACCCTATAAGAAAGTAAAAAGGGATGAGGATAATAGAAATTGGAGAGAGGACTGATAAAAGGGAGGGTATATTGGAGAAGGTGGTGATCAGAAGTAAAACACCTGTGAGGAGGGAAAGGTTTGGCAGTAAGAGAGAGAGTGAAAAATAGCATGGAGGGAAATACACAGGTATCAAACTATAAATGGGAATGGAATGAACTCACAGAAGTGGACAGAAGTGAATAGCAGAATAAATTAAAAAACAGAATCCTACAATATATTGGTACAAGAGATACATTTGAAGCAGAGAGATATACACATAGTAAAGGTAAAAGACCAGAGCAGAATCTATTAATGCTTCAGCTAAAATAAGGAAAGCAGGGGTAGGAATCATGATCTCAGACAAATTATGAGAGCATGCAATAGTGTATCTGTCAGATTTATGGGAAAGAATTTAGGACTGAAAAAGATATAAAGAGCATTGTAAAATGTAAAATAGATAATTTCAATTATAAAAAATTAAAAAATTTTTGCACAAACAAAATCAATGCAGCCAAAATTATAAGGAAAGCAGAAAATGGGGGGAAACACTTGCAGCAAGTATCTCTGATAAAGGTCTCATTTCTCAAATACATAGAGAACTGAGTCAAATTTATGTCATATACCTACATGTATATAAATATATATGTACACATATATATTTATGTCAAATATATTAGGTCATTCCCCAATTGATAAGTGGTCAAAGGATATGAACAGTCAGTTTCCAGACAAAGAAATGAAAGCTATCTATAGTCATATGAAAAAATGTTCTAAATCATCATTGATCAGAGAAATATACATTAAAACAACTCTGAGGTATCACCTCACATATCAGAGTGGTTAATGCGACAAAAATGAAAACGTTGGAAGTTGGAGGGGATATGGGAAAACTGGGACACTAATGCACCATTGGTGGACTTGTGAACTGATTCAACCATTCTGGAGAGCAATTTGGAATCATGGCCAACAGGCCATAAAACTGTGCATTGATCCAGCAATACCATGGTCAGATCTATAGGCCAAAGACATACAGAAAATAGGGATGCGAGGGAAGAACCTATGTGTACGAAAATATTTATAGCAGATCTTTTTGTGGTGGCTAAGAATTGGAAGTCAAAGGCATGCCCATCAATTGGGGAATTGGAAAACCAGATGTGGTCTATGATTGTAATGGAGTATTATGGTTCTATAGGAAATGACAAGCAGAATGATTTAAAAAAAACCTGGAAAGACTTACATGAATTGATGCGTAGTGAAGTGAACAGAACCAGTAGAACACTGTAAACAGTAACAGCAATATTGTTCATTTGAAGAATTGTGAATAATTTTGCTATTCTGAGCCATATAATGATGCAAGACAATTTTAAAGGACTAATGATGAAGCATATTATCTGCCTCCAGAGAAAGAACTGATATTAATTGAATACAGACTGAAGCATGCTATTTTTCAACTTTCTTTCATTTTTTTCGAGTCTTCTTGTGCAAAATAAACAATATGGAAGTGTTTTACATAATTGCACATGATTAATGTATATCTGATTGTTTATTATCTTAGCGAGGGGAAGGGAAGGAAGGAAGGAGAGTTTGGAATTTGGTACTCAAGACTTTAAAAAAAATGTTTTTAAAAAATTTGAAGATTTTTTAAAAATTAAAACTTACTTGAGCACTTAATCACAAGCAGTTAAAGGCAGCTAGAGAGCACAGTTGCATAAAATGATAAGCATGGAGTCAGGAAGACCTAAATTCAAATCTGGCCTTTGACATTTCCTAACTGCATGACCCTGGACAATTCACTTAAACTCTGTCTGTCTTAGTTTTCTCACCTGAAAAAAATGGCAATAATAATAGCACCTACCTGATAGGATTGTCATGAATGAGATAATATTTGTAAAGTGCTTATTACAATGTCTGGCACATAGTAGACACTTAATAAATGCTTATTTCATGAATGTATGGGTAGAACCTATATCAGATTGCACACCATCTTGGGGAAGGAGAGGGAGAAAATTTAAAACTTATGGAAGTGAATGTTGAAAACCAAAAATAAATGAATTGAAAATTGCAAAAAAATAAATAAATGCTTATATTCTTCATAATGGACATCATTTTTATTGCAAATAAATTAAAGAAACAAAAACTTAACCATAATTTTAAAATTAACAACTACATTTTATTTTAAAAAAACAAACAAAAAATGAGACACAAAATACCATTTCTTTTTTTTTTTTTTGCTTTCAAATTTATTTATTTAACTTGTAACATTCATTTTCACAAAATTTTGGGTTCCAAATTTTCTCCCCATTTCTCCCCTCCCCCCACCCCAAAACACCAAGCATTCTGATTGCCCCTATCACCAATCTGCCCTCTCTTCTATCATCCCTCCCTTCCCTTGTCCCCATCTTCTCTTTTGTCCTGTAGGGCCAGATAACTTTCTATACCTCTTTACCTGTATTTCTTATTTCCTAGTAGCAAGAACAGAACTCGACAGTTGTTCCTAAAACTTTGAGTTCCAACTTCTCTTCCTCCCTCCCTCCCCACCCCTTCCCTTTGGAAGGCAAGCAATTCAGTATAAGCCATATCTGTGTAGTTTTGCAAATGACTTCCATAATAGTCGTGTTGTGTAAGACTAACTCTATTTCCCTCCATCCTATCCTGCCCCCCATTGCTTCTATTCTCTCTTTTGATCCTGTCCCTCCCCAAGAGTGTTGACTTCAAATTGCTCCCTCCTCCCATTGCCCTCCCTTCCATCCTCCCCCCCACCCTGCTTATCCCCTTCTCCCCTACTTTCCTGTATTGTAAGATAGGTTTTCATACCAAAATGAGTGTGCATTTTATTCCTTCCTTTAGTCGAATGTGATGAGAGTAAACTTCATGTTTTTCTCTCACCTCCTCTTTTTCCCTCCACTAAAAAGTCTTTTGCTTGCCTCTTTTATGAGAGATAATTTGCCCCATTCCATTTCTCCCTTTCTCTTCCCAATATATTTCTCTCACTGATTAATTTCATTTTTTTAAGATATGATCCCATCCTATTCAATTCACTCTGTGCTCTGTGTGTGTGTGTGTGTGTGTGTGTGTGTGTGTGTGTGTGTGTGTAATCCCACCCACTACCCAGATACTGAAAAGTTTCAGGAGTTACAAATATTGTCTTTCCATGTAGGAATGTAAACAGTTCACCTTTTATAAGTCCCTTATGACTTCTCTTTGCTGTTCACCTTTTCATGCTTCTCTTCATTCTTGTGTTTGAAAGTCAAATTTTCTTTTCAGCTCTGGTCTTTTCATCAAGAATGCTTGAAAGTCCTCTATTTCACTGAAAGACCATTTTTTCCCCTGAAGTATTATACTCAGTTTTGCTGGATAGGTGATTCTTGATTTTAGTCCTAGTTCCTTTGACTTCTGGAATATCCTATTCCATGCCCTTCAGTCCCTTAATGTAGAAGCTGCTAGACCTTGTGTTATCCTGACTGTATTTCCACAATATTTGAATTGTTTCTTTCTAGCTGCTTGCAATATTTTTTCCTTGACCAGGGAACTCTGGAATTTGGTCACAATGTTCCTAGGAGTTTCTCTTTTTGGATCTCTTTCAGGAGGTGATCTGTGGATTCCTTGAATACTTATTTTGCCCTCTGGTTCTAGAATCTCAGGGCAGTTTTCCTTGATAATTTCATGAAAGATGATGTCTAGGCTCTTTTTTTGATCATGGCTTTCAGGTAGTCCCATAATTTTTAAATTGTCTCTCCTGGATCTATTTTCCAGGTCAGTTGTTTTTCCCATGAGATATTTCACATTATCTTCCATTTTTTCATTCTTTTGGTTTTGTTTTGTGATTTCTTGGTCATAAAGTTATTAGCCTCCATCTGTTCCATTCTCATTTTGAAAGAACTATTTTCTTCAGTGAGCTTTTGGACCTCCTTTTCCATTTGTCTAATTCTGCTTTTGAAAGCATTCTTCTCCTCATTGGCTTTTTGAACCTCTTTTGCCAATTGAGTTAGCCTATTTTTCAAGGTGTTATTTTCTTCAGCATTTTTGGGGGTCTCCTTTAGCAAGGTGTTGACCTGCTTTTCATGCTTTTCTTGCATTTCTCTCATTTCTCTTCCCAGTTTTTCCTCCATCTCTCTAACTTGATTTTCAAAGTCCTTTTTGAGCTCTTCCATGGCCTGAGCCCATTGAATATTTATTTTGGATGTTTGGGATACAGAAGCCTTGATTTCTATGTCTTTCCCTGATGGTAAGCATTGTTCTTCCTCATCAGAAAGGAAGGGAGGAGATATCTGTTCACCAAGAAAGTAACCTTCTATGGTCTTATTTCTTTCCCCCCTTTTCTGGGCATTTTCCGAGCCAGTTACTTGACTTCTGAGTGTCTTCTCCACACCCATCTCGCCTGCAGATCTGCCCAGGTAGTGCTTGGGGTCTGAGATTCAAATGCTGCTTCCCAGTCTCAGGTGCTCAGGTGGGGGCAGGGCCACAGCATGGTCTCAGTTCTCTCAGGGGGTTTATGTGGAGACCTTCAACAATGGATCTGAGCTCCTGCCTGCTTTGGGAGGCCCTGTCTACTGCTGCCTCTGCTGCTGCCTCCCGAGGGAGCCTGAGTTATGGGGACACCCCTCTCCCCTCCCGCCAGCCAAAAGACTCTCTCACTGACCTTTGCCACCTGTGGGTGGAGGGACCTGCACAGACGCTGGAGATTCTGTCCCTGAAGTCTGCTCGGATCTGCTCCCCTCAGCAGGTTCCACTCCAGTCTGGTGCCTGATGGACCCCCGCTTCGGTTTTTCAGCTCTCTCTGGAACAGAAATCTCCTCTGCTCCATTGTTCTGTGGCTTCTACTGCTCCCGAATTTGTTGGGAGTTCTTCTTTACAGGTATTTTATGGGCTGTGGGTTCGGAGCAAGCGTATGTGTATCTTTCTACTCTGCCATCTTGGCTCCTCCCCCACAAAATACCATTTCTTTGAGACATTACATTGTGCTTAGGCAAACTTGCCACACTACGTACACACATTTGTGCTTCTTATAGGACGTTGTTATTGTTATTCTATAGAATGAAAGCCAAATTATTTATTTTGGCATTCTAGGCCCTACACAGTTTGACTCTAAGCTACCTTTCTAGTCTTCTGTTACTTTACCGCCCTCTTCAGCCTTTTTGCAGTCACATAGGTTGACCTCCAGACCTAGAATGCAGCACTCCCTCCTCTTCTTTGCTCTTAAAATCCTTCTTTCAAGGTCATCTCAGATATTATCTTTCACGTGAAATTCTTCCTGGTTCCGCAGATGAAAGTGATTTATTTCAGTTCCAATTTTCCTTGAGCCTTTCTTTGCCCTCATCACGTTCTGCCTTGCATAATACATGTTTATGTTTTTCGCTTTCTTACTCTGCAACCCCAAAGTTGAGTATAAACTGATAAGAAGCTGGTCATTTTTCAACTTTGCATTCTCACCAATTAGCATGGGAATTTGTGCATAGTAGATCCTTAAAAATGTTTGCAAAATGGACTTCAATAAACATGAACCATTGTTGCTATTATTTGACTCATTGGTAATTGAAGGTAACATGATTAAATATTGAACATTTACAAGTAACAAACACATTGGCAGGGAACATTCCAAAGCCACAGAATGTAATTTCATTTCAGTCAAAATTAATGGCGCATTTATTAACATTTGGGGCTCTGGATTGTTGCCCCCAAATCATTTCTTATTTGGGTTGGTTCCTCTGCCCAGGGGCAGCCATTAGCCAGTTTTGTAAGCATCCCTAAAAACCACATTATCTTGCCTCTGAGTGCCCCAAGGGCATTAAGGATCTGAAACATCATTGCCCTGGGGGCTAGTGAACTGTTCCATCATGCTGGGCACTGAACCATGAACCAGGATGAACTGGGCTGGGTCAAGCAGACACTATAGAAGAACTGGCAAGGCATATCCAGGGAGAACAGGGAAGAGGCAGCTTTATATAATAAATAATGCTTTGTTTTTGCTTCAGGTATTCCCCCAAATAATTGATTGTTTGGCTGAATTCAACCAGTTTCACAAATATTTATTAAGCACTGACTCTAGGCAAAATCTTGCTGATGGATATATTGATGTATGATATAGTTCTTGTTTTCAAGAAATAGAACCAAGGATTGACAAACCTCTGAGGGGATTTAGAATATAGACTATCAGAGCTGGAAGTAGCTTTGGAGCGTAGAACATAGAATGAAAGTAAGAGCCAGAAAGGACCTTAAAACATAGAATGTAGAATATTAAAAGTCAGAAGGGACTCACAGCACATAAAATGTCAGACACATTAGGGACCTTAGAACATAAAATCTTAAAACTGGAAGGGACCTTAGAACAAAGAACTATTATTAGGAGATCTAGGAGAGACCTGAATATACAACAGAAACTGTCAGAGATGTCTGGGAATTCAGAAATCATGTAGTCCAACATCATTTAATAGAAGAAAGAAACTTACAGTGTGTTTTTCAAACTGTATGATTCACCCTGAGAAACTAAGCATATGCTAGAAGAAATCTGTAAATCTGAACATAAGAATGGTTAATATAGTTTCAGCACTGGTCTTCCCCAGGTCTCATTGTTTCCCTTACAGTCAGAACAGAATAGTGCTATTATAGATTTTGGGAAGGGTGTTTTCAAGCTGGGAAACATGCTTGCAAATTGAGAGATTAAAAACAAAAACTTTACCTCTGTTAGATTTAAAGATTTATGTTTGAGAAAATGATGTTTCTCAGCTCCCAAAGACTTAGATGGACTGACAGACCAGACAGAAACCCCAAACCACTTGTCTAGCCTTGAAGCCCAGGAGAGGATGTTGTCAGGTATTCTCCTTGGCCCAAGAGTCCCTGAGGCATAGGTGTCAAATAGGCAGTCCATGGACCCCATGCAGACAGCACTCCTAACCAAGTGCTGCCTGAACCAGATTAAAATGCAATTAGGAAATATTGAACCAAATAAATAAAAATACACTAAAATATAGGTAACATATTTTCAAATAAGTCAATATATGGACTAAAGAGAACCTTATGTACAGATTAGGGAGGTCTTTATTTGAGTTTGACATCAGTGAGTGTCCTAAGGCACTTCCCAGGTGGTTTAAACTTTTGGACAAAGTATAAGGGGAGAAAGTGAATAGGTAAAAATATGGAATAATAGAATCTCAGAGTTGGAAGATATCTTCTAGTCATCCAGATGAATAATTGGCCACTGGATCCAGATGGCTCAGGAGGAGAAAGTGAGGCTGGTGACCTTGCACAGCCCTCCCTCATTCAAAACAAAGTCAAGTGCAAGTCATGTCATCATTTCTCAGATGTCATAGTCTTCTTCGAGACCAAAGGATGAACACAACAGCCTACAGCAGCAACAAGAGGACACCTAGTCTAGCCTGAACAGAAATACTCTCTACAACATCCCTGATGTGTGTCTATCAAACTTCCAGTGACAGGGAACCCACCACCTCCTGAAATCAGCCCATTCTACTTCTAAAAAGTTCTAATGGTTAAGAAGTTTTTTCTTTTCCTTAAGCCTACATCTGCTTCTTTGTATAATATCCAGAACCTTCATGAGCAAGGAATCGAATTGATTAACATCATCAAAAAAGCATTTATTAAGCATCTGTACATCAACACTGGTTTAACTTCAGAGCTAAATGTAGCACAAAAAAGGCAAATACTTTCCCATGTAATGAAAGTGATGAAACTGGCTAGAATGAGCTGTGTAGTCTGTGACTGTGGAAGAACTTTTCATTTTGTGATATAAGTATCAAACCTGTGACAATGATCTCACCAGAGAGAAAACTTTTTTAAAAACTGTTTTGTTTTATGGGTAAATGCTGGAATTGAGATGTCCTTAGAACACAGAATGTAAAATGTCAGAGCTAGGAGGGATTATGGAATGCAGCAGGTCAGAGCTAGAAGGGACATTTGAGATGGTCTATTTTCCTCATTTTATTGAGAGAGTAGAGAAGAGAGGAATCACTTCCAGCCTGGGGTCTGGGGTGAGGGGGAGAGGTTGATCAGAGAAGGGTTGGTAGAGCAGATGGCATCTGAGCTATTAGACCCTTAAAGATTGAGTAGAATTTCAGCAAGCTGGGATGGGCATACCAAGCATATGGGGAAAAACATTTCAGTTATATAAAAAAGGGGATAAACAAAACGTCAGAGAGGGGAAAGTCTTTCATACATTTGGAATATATTTGAATTGTCCAGTTTACCTGATGCATAAGTATGGAAAGATGCAGGGTAGGATAGGACCAAACTGTGTGAATGCCAGGCTAAGAGGCTTGAAATCTGACCCGTTGCTTTTTAATGTAATTTAATTTTTCAGAGTAGCTTTGGAGAGAAAGTGCAACCAGCAGGTTAGCACAATTGAAAGAAAGCAAAGTGTAGGGGAAGCACCACACTTGGAGTCTAATGACCTGGGCTGGCGTCTCATCTCTGCCACTAACTGGGCAAGTTATATCCCCTCATAATCTTAGTCGTTTCATCTATGAAGTGACAAGATTACACGAAATAACCTCTAACATTCTCTCATGCTCTTCCATTCTGTGATTTCTGTGAATGGAATTGACCATCTTCCCCCACCCCCATCCCTGCAGAAAAAAACCCCATGCGCTCTCCTTTCTGCCTGGCCAGTCAAGAGTTAATGCGGCCCTCGGTCTCTCTTCCTTCCTGGAGGTGGCGCTGTTTGGCCTCTCTTGTCTGCTCAACTTCCAAGGCTTTTCCAAACAAGTGCGGGACAGAATTGCAGGCAATAGCCGAGGCTCAGACCAGACTTGTTGATCTCCGCGAAGAGGCGGCAGGAGGAAAGCCGAGAGAGGAAGTCGAGCAGCCCGGATTGAGTCCCCCCAGCAAGCCTGCAGCTTCGTTTTTTCTCTTGCCTTTCCCCCCTCAATTGCATTTCCTCTTATAGCTACATACACAAACCCAGACACACACACTCAAACACACACACTCACCAGACCCAGCACTCGAATACTGAAGATTAAAGACGCGTTTGCTGGCGGGATTAGGCGAAGGGGAAAGCAGCAAGCGGCTGCCCAGCAGAGGGAAGGAGGCCTGGCACAGCCCTGGCCCCCGGGCTGGGGGCGAGCTCCGCCCGCCTGGCTCCCACCCGCGCCGGGAGCCGGCAGGGACTATGCCAGGGCCCTGGCGACCGGAGGCTGCCGCTGAAGAGGTAGGGGACCGAGCTGACGCTGAGGCTGAGCAAGGATGGAAGGTTGGAGGTGGGGGGTTTGGAGGTATGAGGAGAGATCTGCTGGAAGCTAGGACGCTGAGGGGCAGAGGTGGAGTGTATATGTGTGGGGGGGGGGGGGGGTAGGGGGATGCTTTCCTTCCGCTTTGGTCCCTAGTCCAAGCGCAGCGCTCTCAGGCCGGGTACTGGCCAGAGACAAGGGATAGGGGCGGGGGGGGGGGGGGGGGGGCGGGGAGGAGCTGACTTGCTGATTAACCTAGAGTCTTCAGCTCCTCTCTGAACCTGGAGGGCAACCGGGGTGGGGGGGGGGGGGGGGGTTGGTGAGAGAGAGAAAGAAGGAAACCTGCGGGAGCCCGGGGAGGGGGGGAGGGGAACACCACCGTTCCCAAACAACTGGGAGCACGGGGCACGGATGGGTCGAGGCAGTCGGGGTCAGAGAGTCTTCCCCTTCCCCAGGGTGCGCGGGAAGGAAGAGGACAGAGAGGAGGAGAAAAACATTTGAAAGAGCAGAAAATGCAGCCCAATTCCCCGCCTTCCTCTCCCTCCACTTCCCCCCCCCCCCCACCCCACCCCCAGGCTCGGGGAAACGCGCAGAACCGGAGTTATAAAAAGCATCTGCAGGAGGGAAAAAGAGGAGGAGGAGTGATCCGCGGAGGTGGGAGGGAAAGAAAAAGGAAGAGAAATGAGGCTGGCCTGGGAGGACTCCTGCTCCCTCTCCCCCACCCCTATGTGTGCCTGTGTGTTTGTCTATGTGTATCTGTGCGTCTGTATCTGTAAGACATAAGAGGTCCAAGGTCCTTTAGCTCTCATTTGCCTCTGGCCAGGGCACTGTTGGGCTGGGGCGGCGTGCCCCGGGGTTTAGAGGTCACAGAAAATGGGGAAGGTGTGAGGTTTAGAGACTTTAGGGGTCTCGGGAGCTGTGGGGCGTGTTCCCTTAGAGGAAAATCTAGGGACCAGAGACCCAACATAACCACTGTCTGGACACCCAGTCTGCTCCCAGTTTCTTCTAGTTTTCTGTCCCTGCCTTATCTCTAGGCGAATTGGGAAGGGGAAGGAAACCCCAAACCAATTTACCCTCTCATCATATAGTGCTTTCTGGAACAAAAAAGGAAACTATTTAAAAACACACACACAAAGTTTTTCCTTTAACAGTGTCCCTGACGTCTTTCTCAGCCTCTAATGGAAGGCCCCAAAGTCGTTAGGTTCAGCACTTCGACGGGGCGGACAGCGCCCTTGGGCTGAACTAGCCGCTTTGCCTTGAGCTGCTGGGGAGGTTTTCTTTTGGAGCTCAGGGGCACTTACCCGAACCTCCTCCACCCGGTCTTCTTCAGGATCCAGGCCACAGACTTGAGGCTGAGCGTACCGCCTCAATCCTGCCCCCCCTCCCCGACCTCTGGGTAGGAATAGAAGGAAGGAGGCGGGCTTCAGCACTAACAGGAGGGACAGCGCTCTGGTCGCTCCGCCTTCAGCCCAGAGCCTCTTAGCCCGGAGGCTCAAGCGTGCGGCTGACTGGGTGGACAGAGCGGCCTTGGGACCAACAAACAGTGGGAAGAGGGAGGGGGACGTCTCTGACTGGGCTGGGGGTCCGTGGGGCCGCCTCTGCCCAGGCGTAATGAATTGTACCTCTGTTCCTGTCTTGCAGCTGTCGGGATGGAGGTGAAGGGGGACTCATGAGGAGGAGCCACCGCTGACAAAGACCTCCCTCCAGGGGGCTGGCTCCAGCTCTCCCAGCCCCCCTCCCGGTTGCAGGTCGGACTTACTGATCTATTCACTTGGGCCAAGGGGGGGCGGGAGGGAGGGCGAGTGGCGGCGGCCGGACCCGCGATGCCGTCGGGCATGACGAAGCATGGCTCGCGTTCCACCACCTCCCTGCCGCCGGACCCTATGGAGATCATCCGGAGCAAGGCATGCTCCCGTCGAGTCAAACTGAACGTCGGGGGACTGGCCCACGAGGTCCTGTGGCGGACCCTGGACCGCCTACCCCGAACACGGCTCGGTCGACTCAGAGACTGTAACACTCACGACTCACTCATGGACGTCTGCGACGATTACAGCCTGGACGGCAATGAATATTTCTTCGACCGTCATCCGGGAGCCTTCACATCCATTCTGAACTTCTACCGCACTGGCAAGCTGCACATGATGGAAGAGATGTGTGCGCTCTCCTTCAGCCAAGAACTGGACTACTGGGGCATCGATGAGATCTACCTAGAATCCTGCTGCCAGGCTAGGTACCACCAGAAAAAGGAGCAAATGAATGAAGAGTTGAAGAGAGAGGCAGAGACCCTGCGAGAGCGAGAGGGAGAGGAATTTGACAACACATGCTGCGCTGAAAAGAGAAAGAAGTTATGGGACCTACTGGAGAAACCTAACTCCTCTGTGGCTGCCAAGGTAAGCCTGGGCTAGGGAAAGTCTTTTCCTTCCTGGGGGAAAAGCCATACCCAAAAGGGGAGGAGGAAAGCAGCTTCAGAAACTATCTTTGAGAACTCCGTGTAATGAGGGACAGAAAGAGAAAAGGAAAGAGAATGATACTTGAGAAGCAGATTGTGAATTGTAAGATGGCAATGGGCAGCAGAAACAACAGCCTCACCCTCTTCATTTCCCTTCTCTACTTTAAGAGGCTGAACTTTTCCTCAATCACACATTGGTGGGAGAGAAAGCTTCTCCCTTTTCCACCAGATCAATCACAAAATTGGCTCTCTAGGTCAGATATGAAAAAGAATGTTTTTCCCACTAAAACTTACTGGGAAAGTAAAGGAGGTGGGGTGGGGAGTGAAACACTGACTAAAATGGTTTGCTCCCTAGGGATTTCTTGCCCCAAAGAAGAACTATCCCATCTTAGGGTTAGTTCTTCTTTTCATTTCCTGCTCTTATGCACTGACCTCTTTATTTCTGAAGCTGTGACCGTAATCCAGTAGCAGGTCTTGGAAAGTTCGTGCCCAAAAAGCCTCCAGTAAGATGCTTACTTCGGCTCAGTGGATTTATCTTGCTATTTCAAGGTGTGAGGTAGGGTGTTCCTTTTAGATTTTGACTTGCCAATAAATCTCTAAATTTCTTATCATTTTGTGCTTTTCCATTTTCAGAATGAGGGAGGGGAGAAGAGAGGTACCTTCCTATCTTGGTAAGGGTCAGCATCTGTCAGGAGTTCATTGACCACTTGGGTTTACAAGAGGCATCTTGGGTTAATCCCCTTGTGACCTCTATGTGTTCCTGGAGAGAACTGGTTATCTTCATTCCTGATAAATTTGTGCTGTGGAATTTTCTTTAGCCAGGGTTAGGCTGTAAAGAAGCTGAAGAAGGAGGATGTTAAAGCTGTTACTGAGTTGATCCACCACATATGGGAATCCCCACCTTTATGGTCTCTCTGTCTCTGTCTCTATCTCTCTCTTCCCAACCCTATCTAATTCAATTCTCCTTTCTTCCTCCCCCTCTATCCTTCATTTTCTAATCTAGTACTTGGGAATTTCAGAAATCTAGCATGAGTTCTGGGAAACTGAATGGTGGAAGAAAACAAGAGAACCTAGCCTTGTGCCACTGAGAGGGAAGTGGCTCTGATGAAGACACTAAGCTTCCTTCCTGATGTTGTTAGGCCAGGTTCTCCTCTTTCATTGGGTAGCTAAACTGTCCATAGCTGATCAGGGAAGGGGGTCAGGGATATTTTGTTATCATGGAGAGGAATTGAAGCAGAAACCCTTGCTGTCAAATCCATTAGAAGTGACAATTGCTGATAATTTCCACTAGCAGGGTCAGTTCCACTGAGATAGTGGTATTTGGAGTTTGGAAGTGGCTACTACTAAAACAAGATTTTACTTTCTGGAGAACCACAAAATCTCAGAGTTGGGAGGGGCTCAGAGACTATGTAATTCAACTGAACAAGAGTCCCCATTACCAAATATTGGACAGGTAGCCAGCTGAGCAGAAGGGTGAAGCTCTTCCATGTGTATGGGGAGGGGGCAGGCAACCCAGCCTACTTCTAGAGAGCTCTGATTGATTGTCAGGAAGTTTTTTCCTGACATCAACCCTAATTTTGTCTCTTCACAACTTCCATTTTCCTTAGTTCTGTCCTCTTCAGCCAAGCAGAACAAGCTAATCCATCTCCCATGTGACAGACCTTCAAATATATAAAACTAGCTATTGTGTACACCCTAACTCTTCTTTTTCCCCAGGATAAATTCTCCCAATAACTCTGACCAGTCTTCATGTAGCCTGATCTGCCCTCTCATGCTAAGAACCATATGGGAGCTTAATTTTAAAAATTCTGATAGGCCATTCCAATTTGTTCTTTTCAAAGTTTATAATACCAACAAATGTCTGGAACTGGGCTGTCCTCAAGCAAAAAGGGAAAGGAGATGAGTTGCCTTGGGGCCAGTACTGCTGGGAATCATTAACAAGGCAGGCAAATGCTGTGACATTGTTGTGTGGTTGTAGTCAAGTCATTTCATCTCTCTGAGTCTGGATTTCCTGATCTGCAAAATGAAGACAGTAATACGCAAAGCACCTACCTCAGGGTTGTTTTGAAGAATGCTCCAGATGTAATTGAAAGCCCCCTGATCAGGAGAATCTTCCTAATCTATGAAGAATCTTTGGGAACCATAGAAATGTAGGAAGGAAGAGTTGGAAAAGACATTAGTGATTATTTAGTCTAACTCCCCCATTTTATAGATGAGAAAATTGAGGTTCAGAGAGGAGATAAAGCTCAAAGACATACACACACACACACACACACACACACACACACACACACACACACATACAAAGAGTAGAGAGAAGAGCTCATGTCTCCTGACTCACAGTCTGGTGCTCTTTTCTCTACATCATGATGGTGCTTATTATAAAGATGTTTATTTTCTTATATCCTTCCTCAGCCTCAGACCAACATGATAGTTTCATCTTGCTTCTCAATCTAAGGAAGTGGTCCTATCCCCTTCTGCCAACCTCCTGTGTGACCTTGGACATCCTACGGCTTCTCCTCAGATATCAGTTTTTTCCTATGTAAAATGAGGGGATTGGACTGAGGCTTCTGTAAGGTCCCTTCTAGCTCTAAAATCCTATGATCAGTCAGCAACTGGCAGGCCCAATTAAATTAGAGAACTCAAGGTGTTCCCTTGCCCATCGCAGGCTGGTCCTTAGGCAGTGTCAAGGCTGATTCCTGCCGTCATTACTCATTGCTGCCTTACTGACTGCCGTTGTCTTTGGGATAATGATGCTGTGTTTGCCAATTTTTCGGTGTCTCACATTTTCGAGGTACTTGACTTGTTATCAAAGAGCTGCTAAAAATAACGAGTAATATTTCACTAATTGCTCTCTTCCTGTCCTCTTTACAGAACATGAGGTACTAGGTTACTTGGGTCTCATCCCTGTGACTGTCTGGTTTTCTCCTCATCTTCTCCAACTTTAGCCATTGCTAATCCAGTGCTGATTTCCCTTGTTATCTGATACAATTGCTGTGAAAGTGGCCTCTTCTGAAATCTTTTCCCATAACATAGAAGAAGAAAAAATTTTAAAAGGGAGGAATGTTTGATAAACCTTCTCTCTTTTATCACTTATCTCTAATTCCCATTACCTCTTGTAATGAATTAGTTTTCTCTTTTATTTCCTATTGGTTGTGAATATATTTGCACATCTTTTTTCTGTTCCTTGAAATATTCGTTGTAATTTTATTTAGCATTTCCCTCCTGCTTCTGTAATTCTTTTAGCTCCTATGTCTACTTATTCCTGGGACTCACCAATCCTTCCAGTCATGGTAGTGTGTTAGCATTTATTCTATAGCTCTGGCTCCTGTTTTGGGCCATCTTTTAGACCAATGAGGATGGCTCCCTGTTCTCTCTGGGATCTACATTGCCTTTACTTTTCAATGGATGTAGCTGAAGTCTTCATCACTGTACTGGGAGTCAGGACTTCTGGGTTCCATGTCTATCTCAGTCATTAAATGGCTGTGTGACATTGGGCAAGTCAATTCCCCTAATTTGAGCCTCAGTTTCCTCCTCTGTAGAATGAAGCAATTAGACTCAATGATCAATCAACAAACATTTTCAATCGATAAACATTAATTCAATGCCTACCATGTGCCAGGCACTGTGCTAAGAACTGGAGATACAAGAAGAAGAGAAAGACAGTCCCTATCCTGAAGGAGTTATAATCTAATGGGGGAGACAACATGCAAACAAATATATACAAAGCAAGCTATAGACGGGATAAATAGGAAATAATTAATAGAAGAAAATAGAATTAGGAGGGGTTAGAAAAGGTTTCGTCTAAAAGATGAAATTTAATCTGAAACTTAAAGGAAGCCATAGAAGTCAGTAGGCACAGATGAGGAGGAAGAATGTTCCAAGTATGGTGGGGGAACCAGAGAAAATGCTTTGTAGAACAATCAGGAAGCTATGGTCACTGAATCAAACAGTACATGTAAGGTGTAAGAAGACTGGAAAGGTAGGGGATAACTAGGTTATGAAAGACTTTGAATGCCAAATAGAGAATTTTGTAGTTGATCCTGTAGGCAATTTATTGAGTTTAATTGAGTAGGAGGAAGGAGCGACATGTTTGGATTTGTACTTTAGGAAAATCATTTTAGAGGCCAAATGGAGTAGGGAGAGACTTGAGGCAGGCTGACCTAGATAAGCAAAAGTCTGGGCATGAGGTGATGAGGACCTAAACTAGAGTGATGGCAGTGTGAAATGGAAGAAGGGGGCATATTTGAGAGATGTTGCAAAAATGAAATGTTCAGGCCTTGGCAACAGGTTAGATATGGGGGGAGGGACACAGATAATGAGGATCTAGAATGACTTCTAGGTTGCAAGCCTGAGCAATTAGAAGGATCATGTTGCCCTTTATAGTAATATGGAAGATAGGAGAAAGTCTAGTTTTAGAAGAAAAGATAATTTCCAGTTTAGTTTTAAATGACTACTAAACATCCAGTTTGAGATGTCTGAAAGGTAGTACAGATGTGATATTGGAGATCACCATAAAGTCTAGGAAAAGATAGGTAGATTTGAAAATCATTAACACAGGGATGGCAATTAAATTCATGAGAACTGAAAAGATCACTAAGTGAAGTACTATAATAGGAGAAGAGAAAAGGACCAAGATAGAACCCTGAGGATTAGAGGGCATGATCTGGAAAAGGAGCAAAGGAGACAGAGGAGTGGTCAGATAGGTAGGATAAGAACCAGGAGAAAATAGTGTTCTGAAAACCTACAGAGAAGAGAGTATCAAGAAGGAGAGAGTGATCAACAGTGTCAAAGGCTGCAGAGAGGTCAAGGAGAATGAGGACTGAGAAAAGGCCACTGGATTTGGTAACTGAGAGATCACTACTTATTTTGAAGCCTTAGAAGTCTTTCCGTTTATTTTAGACATTTTGTGTTCCCAGGTCCCTTTCTAACATTCAGTGTGCTATGGGCTTTCCTCTAAATCACTTACTCTCCAAGGATCCAAATATCATCAGCTCTTATCCCTTCCTGGTGCTGTAAAGGGAATACTTGCAGGATGCAGTGGAAGTGTGATGACAGTAAAGACCCTGAGCACAGAGGACATGGGGTGACTCCCTGACTCACTAGACATAACAGCAAAAGTTGGAAGCATGGTAACAGTGAAAGGGCTGACAATGGCAGCTGAAATGGCCAGCTAACAATTAACATTTTGAGGTCCACCACTAGATTTTGGCCTACTAGTTGGAGACAAGCATTATTCAGTCATTCCTTTTGGAAATTAGAGATGATAGTCAGAAATCACATGGCTAGAATGTTACTCAGAGAAGGCAGGAGAATGAGCCAGAGAGTGTCTGTGTATTATACAGGGTAGGGGCTACCAGAAATTGCTTTACACTGGGGATCCACTTGCGTATTCAATTTTCCTAGCGATTTGTTGCAATCTTGGGTGTAATCCTTTACAGAGACCAATGAATATTATTGTTTTCCAAAAAATTATTATTTTAAGGCTTTATGGGTATTTTCTACACCAATGAAGATCATGACCCCTCCATTCCTTCATCAACCAATCAATCCACATTTATTGAGCACCTATTCTGTGTCAGGTACTACAAAGACAAAAATGAAAGTCCCTAACCTCAAGGAGCTTATATTCTATCATATACTGGTGATAAAGGTAGGGCTGATCTCCTAACACTGGGTCTTGTTCAGCATAGTGTAGTGGGGAAAACATTCTCCTTGGAGTTAGAAGACCTCCATTCCAAGCCCAGTTCTGACACTGGCTAGAGGTTTGACCCTGGGTAAGTCCCTTAACCTCTCTGGGTCATTATATCCTCAACTACAGAACAGGAATATTAATGTTTGCACTACATATCCCACTTGGGTGTTGGAAAGAAAGCTCTCCATAGACTTTAAAGCACAATAGACATGTGAATTACTATTATTCCCACTGTGCCATGGAGGAGTGGCCTTCTCCTCCAGGGTGAGTCCTTCAAGAAGATAGGATTCACCTGCTGGCTGAGGACATTATAGGACCAATTCACAGGGGAAGGTGATATTCTGGGAAACTGGAAAACTAAGAGGAAATAGGTGCCCAGCTAAAGACTGTAATTAGATGGAAATTATAGGTCCAAATGCCTAACCCAGTCTAACCTCTGTCAAAAAAGTCATCTGTTACTACTCTTTTAATGACCGGGTCATTCAATGACTAATCTCTAAACCTCCCAAAGTGGGAGATACAACAGATGTGATGGATTGTCCATCACATGGATGAGCTGAAGATGTCAACAGGGGCATTTTAATTACTCAGCTTTTAGTGGGGCTGAAAATGACTCAAACATAACTCTTGGAAACAGGTGTATCATGGAGAGCACTTCTGTTCCCAGGAAACTGCTGACAATCTCATGGCAACCAAGGAAAAGAACTTTGGCTCAGTTAAAGAAACCTTCAACAATTAGAAGCAGCTGATGATGGGATGGGCTACCTTAGAGGTTAGTGAGTTCTCTGCCACTTGAAGTACATAGGATTATAGAGTTGGAGTCAGAAGGGACATCAGAGAACATCGAGTCCAACCCTCTCACTTTACAGATGAGAAAACTGAGACCCAGGGAGGGGAAGCAACTTATGTAGAGTCACATAGATATTGAGCAGCAAGGCTGGGATTTGAACCATGGTTTTCTAAATCCAATTCCAGGTCTCTTTCTTCTGTGCTATACTTGATAACCCCTTGTTAATGATACTTTGGAGGAGATTTGTGCCTCAATTAGAAACTAGTCAAAACAGGTTATTGTTGAGAAGACTCATGAAAGCTTGAAGCCAGGAACCAGAGTTCCAGTCTTGGTTCTGCCTCTTACTGGCTGTGTTGCTGGGAGCAAATCATTGAACCTCTCTGAGTTTCAGTTTCCTTATCTGTAAAACAGGAATAAGCATAGTTGTAACACCTATTTCATAGATGTATTAGGAGATTTATAAACCTTGAAAGGCTCCATAAATTTGACATATAAATATGAATCTAGCTCAAGAACAGTAGTATTATTACCTCTAAGGGCCTTTCCAAATCTAAAGTTCTATGTTTTTCCCAAGTCTATGCCTAGAGGAGGTGGTTAGGGTAGACCCTTACACAGGTTGTGTGCCATGAATCAAATTCCCATGGCAGAAGGTAGTCATGGATTTCAATGCTTCTTTCCTCCTCTCCCATGCCTCCTGCCTCCAGTGAAAGTGATCTCCCTCTGATCAAATTTCTCACATTGCCTGGACTTATCTTGTTTTGCCTTATGTCAAAATTATTTGTGGACTTTTCCTTCCCCCCTATTAGATAGATAGGGCTCCTGGAGAGCAGGACCTGTGCCATATCTTATTTTTGTATCCCTAGTAGGCAGCACTTAGCTCCTGGTGAGGAACTTCAAATGAGATCATATTTGTAAACTGCTTAGCATAGTGCCTGGCATATAGTAGGTACTTAGTAAATGCTTGTTCCCATCTACCAGTGCAGGTCAGCATCTTCTAATCTCTGCGAGTTGCCTAAGAGCACTGAGATGTTAAGTAATTTGCCCTGAGTCACTTGGCCAGGATGTGCCAGAGGTAAGACTTGAACCCAGATCTTCCTGGCTCTAAGGGCCACTACACCAGGTTGCTTCCGTAGCAATAACTTAATAGAGGCTTGTTGAATTGAATTTCTTTGAGTCTTCCATTTTTAAGGATAAGGCCCACTGCTTATCTATTCCCTGTTATGGGAATGGGAAACTAGAGGAGGAGCAGTGTAGGGTAAGGGAGAGAGAGCACCATACATGGGGTCAGGAGACCTGGCTTTGATTTGTACTCTTCTGCTTATTAGCTGTATGAACTTGGCCAAGTCACTTAACTTACTACTTAACCCATTGACTTTACAGTCAACGATAACCATGGCTGAATCACGACAAGGGAAGCAATAGTTTCTATGTATTCTGCCCTTGTCAGGCGACATCTGGACTAGCATATTCAGTTCTGGGTGCCACATTTTAGGAGAGCACATTGATAAGCTGGAGGGCATCCAAAAGAGAATGATCCAGATGGCGAAGGGCCTTCCTTGCAATCATGCCACATGAGGACTTGATGAAGAACTGGGAATGTTTAGCCAGAACAAATTATATGGGGGGAAAGGGGGCATAGGATCAACCTATGTCATCTAGTCCAAGCCTTTTGGTTTATGTGGTCGTTTTCAAGTATGTGAAGGGCTATCATGTGCAACTTGGCCCCAGAGGGCAGAACTACAGAGCAAGGGATAGAATTTGCAGAAAGACAGATTTAGCTCCATTTGGCAGAAATCTTCCTAAAAGTTATTCTTGTTAATAAGCTGCTTTCAGAGGTAGGGGGATCCTGCTCACCTTAAGTGAAGACTGAATGAGCATTTCCTAGGAACAGAGTAGATTCTTGTTCAATTAGGGGTGAACCAGATGGAGTCTGGGGCAACATAGAGGTGTGGACCGAGCTCTGGACTTGGAATTGGGAAAGCCTGGGTTCAAATCCTGAATTGACACTTACTGAAGTGACTAGGTGGCACAGTGGGTAGAATGCTGGACCTGGAGTCAGGAAGACCTGGATTCACATCCAGCCTCAGATATTCACTAGCTTGTGATCACATGGATAATAAAGAGGAGAGCTTAGATTTGACCTCAAATCCTGTTTCCAAATCCAGCTTTCTTTCCACTACACTAAGACAGGAACACTGATGTTTAAGGCTGGAACTCAACTTTCGCATTCAAGGTCAATATTCTGGAGTTCCTATTCAAATCATGAATCTTGGCCCATAAACAATGTTAACAGACAACTCGTGATGATCAGACTCTTTGGAAGGGGCAGGGGGGGAATGGAAAGAGCCTGGATAAATGAAGTGCACAGATCATTCGAAAACCTCTCTGTGAAGAAGCAGATGGTCTTTGTAAATTTTTAAAGGGCTTATAGCCAGTGGATTGTAGTCAGGGGTATATTGGTAAGCATTTTACAACTGACTCTCTGAAAATGGTGGACATACTTTTCAGTTTAATCTGTATTGTTAGTATTTTCTCCATCACCTCCTCGAGTCTAGTTAGTTATCAAAATAGTCCATTGAATCTTGACTTGTAGTATTTGCTGGTTTCTGATATATAAGAGCTCACACTGAAAATTTAACAATCAGTTCTCCAGAGCCAGAATGAATTGGCTCAGGCACATCCTGGGCTGTTGTCCATATTGTTTTTAATGCTTGTATGTTCTGTACTGTCTTCTTGGTTGAGAGAGAGAGAGATGACATAGTTCTCAAGGTGGGAAAAGCTGATTTTTGTGTCAGAGGAGTGCCAGGGACCAGTGAATTATTGGTGTAGCTTGCCAAATAGATTCAGATTGTGGTGTAAATTTTGAAACAAATAATACAAGCAGTAGGCCCCTTGTCACATTGCTTAATTTCTATGGCCCTCAGTTCCTAAAATGCGAGGGGGTTTGGACTAAAGTCCCATTCTAAATCTGTGATCCTACAATATAGGACCCAGAAGGTGGGTGGGACAAAAGTCAATGTAAAGGAAAAAATGGAATAGGAAGATGCCATTCCAGAGGGGAGGGTCTGTGTACTCTCTAGGGCCTTTGGGTCTGGAAAAAAATGATTGATGGCAACAGGCAGGAGCAATATAAGAAAATGAGAGGACTAGCCAGACCAGGGTATATTTATGAAGCCTGAAGTCATCTAGTTATGTAGTGGGTATTTTGATTTGCTCATAACCCAATTTTAATTTGTGAGTTTATGATTTTTCCATGTAAACAAACTCTCCTGAAGCTTTCTTTGGCTATGCACGGGGAAGGGATTGGCAATGAGACTTACAGAATCCTAGCATGTCAGAATTCATCCTGTCCAACCACCTGAAGCATAAATTCCTTCTATGACATCACCAGTGAATGGTCATCCAGTCTTCTTTTGTAACCTTCCAGTTCTTGCCAAAGCAGCCCATTTCATTGTTGGGAAACTCAGATCATCAGAAAATTAGTTCTACATTTAAACCCAAATCTTCCGCCTTTTACCTCCATCCATTTTCCATGAGGCCACACTGAACGCACCAAAGAAAAGATAAATCTGGATCAAAAAGCAACTGAGTGATTTGGGAATACAGAACTGGAAATCAAAGAATGGAGAGGGTGAATGTTGGGACTCTCCAACAGAGAGGAAACAACCAGGAAGGGGCCTTTGTTTCTCCTCACCTCTCTTAAGATGAGTTTACTCATAATATATATTCTTTTGACCCTCTAGCTCATGGTTTTAATCTCATTATCCTCTCTGACCTTCAGTTTTTTTATTTCTGCAATGGGGCAAAAATACCTGTGCTACCTACCTAATGGGACTGTTGTGAGGAAGGAGAGCACTTTGTAAACTGTAGAAGCTCTATAAAAGTGGGAGTGCTTGCTGCATAATGGAGTTCAGGACCAGGCCCTGGTACTTACTGATCAGTTAAGCCCTAAGTAAATCATTTAAACTCAATGTGGTTTAGTTTCTTCATCTGTAAAATGGGGTTAATAATACTTACACTCCCTAACTCATATTGTTAGTTGTTGTGAGGAAAATGCATTAAAAATCTTAAAGCCCTATAGAGATATGAGGATTTTTTGGGGGGGAGTGGGTATCTGGTCCTGTGATTTTACCAATGTAAGGGACTTGTGGTATGAAATCTTCCTCCATAGACGTAGCTGGACAGCTATCTGTAACTCATAATTATAAAGTTATTTGGGGCTTGAGAAGTTAATGACTTACCCAGGGTCAGCAAGATAGAATATGTCTGAGACAGGACTTGAAGCCATGTTTTCCTGACTCCAAGGTTGATTGTCTATGGACCCTGGCACACTCCCTGTCAGGTATTATTATAACTATCCTAATTATTATTCCTCAACTTCCAAGGAAAGGTGCCCATCTCCTGCCTGGTCACTTGGCAGTACTCCAGCTACCAGTAAATATCCCACCCAAACATTGTATCAGTCCTCACCCAACCCCATATAGCAACAGATGCCCAAGAGGTCATACAGTTTCTCTTTCTGTTTTTGCACAGGGCCAGATGGAATCACTCTAGACAGAGAATAATTCATCTTACTTTTTAAGACAGAAATTTCCTCAACCTACCTTGGTAATCCATTCTAGTATCTACCAACCTTCATTGTTAGGATAATTTCCCTTAAGTCCAACCTAAATACTTCATGTTTTAGCTCTTCATTTCTGATCATTTCCACTGATGCCATCCTCAGTGGAGATAAAAAACAGGGTCTGGTGACCATCTTGACATAATTGAAGCTACTTTGGGATCATCCTTTCGCCTTTCCATTTGAAAAGAAATTGAGGAAATCAGTACTTGATACTGAGGAAACCAGTACTATGAGAGTAAAATAACTTGTCCAAGGTGATGAATAGTAAAAAGCAGTTCCAGAACTAAAACCCAAAGACCTTCTGTTTCCAAGTTTATTCCTTTTCAACTATGTTCACTATGGCACTAGGCCATAGGCAGAGTTTACAACATGGTTAGGGAATAAAGACAACCCCATCTAGGTATAAGGTTTAGTATTAAATTTACTCAATGATACCCATCTTCATTATACCATCATAGACACAACTCTAGGAAATACAATGATCTGGGCTAGAAGCTGTAAAGCAAGAAGGATAATATGGTACCTGGGGTTTGAAGCTGAGTATGTAGCCATGAAGCCTGGATTCACCTTGGACACTAATCATGATCAAGTCACCTACTCTCTAGAACCTCAGTTTTCTGTAAAATGAGAATAAGAATACTTGGACTTTCCACCTCACCAGATTGTTGTGAGACAAGTATTTTGTAAACCTTAATGTCTTATTTAAATGTCAGTTGTTATTACTCAGTTGGAAAAGCAGTGTCTAGGGTCTTTACTCAGATCTGTGACTTTGGGGAAATAACAACAGCAGTGAAAATCAGAATCTATATGATGCTTTAATGTTTGCAAAGCACTGTACACATTATCTCTGGGCCTCAGTTTCCCTATCTTGTCATTCCCTCACCTATAAAGTGAGGAAAAAGATACGTGGACTCCTCAGTCCATTCTGTTGTTGTGAAGGAAGCACTTCATAAACCTTAAAGTGCTAGGAATAAGTGCTGTTATTATTGCGGGTAGAGTTTATGTGATTTTCCCTAAGGCTGTGCTCAGGTAGTAACTAGTACAGTCCCCATCATTAGTGACATTCTCAGGACAGAAGGGGCTTCAGAAGATGGACACAGATTCCCCCTGTGCAAGGACCAGCTGCCATCACTCCTAAGACCCCTGTCTTCTGAGGGGACTCTAGAACATCAGGGAAGTTGTGTGTAGGGGAAGGTGTATTGGGCTGGCAAGCAGGAGGCTTGGGTTCAGTTTGCTTATCAATCAACTGAAGAGCAGGCTTTAAGGTGAGAAAGAAACTTAGTTTGGTGAGTCAGAGCCCGCCCTTCATTTTACATAAAAGGAAACAGGCCTGGACAAGGGCAATAACTTGTCTGCGCTCACATAGCTAGTAGGGAAGGAGTCATTACTCTAACTTGGGGGCTTTGGCTCCTATACAGCACCATCGCTCTAAGCGTAATATCAACAATGTATAAATATACTATAAACAATATAAACAAGCATTTATTAAGCACTTAATGTGTACGAAGTGCTATACTAGAGACTGGAATTTCACAGACATAAATGAAACAGTAAAGTCCATGTGGATAGATGCGGTTTTATTCAACTTTTTTTTATTTCCATCAGTACCTAGCACAGTGCTCTGAACGCAGGAGGTGGCTAATAAGTGTTGAAATAAACTGTTCAAATTCCGGCTTTTCTATGGACCTTGGCAACTTACTTTTCCTCTCTAGGCCTCAGTTTCCTTATCTGTAAAATGAGAGAGTTGGAAATAATCAGAGATTCTTAACCTTTTATGTGTCAACTTTTTGCAGTCCAGTCAAAATAATGTTCTAAAGTGCACAAAATAAAGCATAGAACATTATAAAATAAACCGATTATATTGACATTTATTTATAAAAGAAAAATTCACAGATCTCAAAGTAAGGATCCCTGAAGTAGAGAGTCATTAGAAAGGCCAGAGTATGAGTGGGATCTTTTATTGGGGGGAGGAATCTTTGGATAGGGTTTGGATTTTTATTTTCTTAATTTTTATTGACAACTTATGTTTTAAAATCTCCTTGATCATCCCTGTCTCAGAAACAAATGTTGAGACCTCAACCTTTAGAGGTCTGATGGATTTGGATTAATTGATCAGATTAGGGTTAGAAGGCATTCAGTTAGGAGTTTAATAGAACCATCTCTTGTAACAAAGAATAAAAAATAAAGAGAAAAGACAAACAGTTCAGTAACTGTAACCAACACATCAACAATCAGCTAAGTATAACAGTATATGCCATGTCCCATACCTGTACTTCCCTACTTCTACAAAAAAGGAAAGGCAGTAGGACCCCAAATGGAGTCCCAATGAAAAAGTAGAGGACCCACTACCTAATTCATGTCTTGCACCAGGGCTTGAGACCCTCTCTTTCCCTATGGAAGGCCCCACTGTCCAAAGTAGTACCTGTACTACTGTACTACTGTAACAATGTAGGTAGGACCCCCATCTTGTGTTCCTCTGTTTCTAATATGCATTTGATCCAGGAGTCACCCCTGAGCAGATGGAAGTATCTACAAGAAGTTAGGTGCTCAACCCACTCTGGTCAGTAGACCTGACCAGGTCTCTTGGTCCTTTGTTCTGCTGCCTAGTCTAAAGCCCACATGTTTCATACTTGATCCTTTTTTGCCTTGGTTCATCCATCAACAAAATGGAGCCATGAGACTTGGCCCTAAGCTGGGAAGCATCATTATTGAAATACTCTGACTAGACAGGACTTCCAGGAGATCAAGGAGCCCAACTCCCTGCCTCCAGGAAGCCTTACCCTGATTTGATCTAATTCTTCAATGTTCTATACACAGAGAAGGAAGTAGCAGAGCCAAAAGGCAAGGAAATAACAAATTGAGTCAGCTTCTGGCTTTAGGCCAGAAGGGAGTTGGGTGGTTTAAAAGGTATCTGAGACTTGTTTTTATAGTAGATATGGGGGGGGGGGGGGGTTGCTTTTCCCTCTGACCACCTAGTCACTTAACTGGAGGCATTTAAGTGTCCCTAAGGGATGGAGAAGGTGGAAGCTCAACAACAATTTAAGTGTGAGAAAGGAAGGTGGAGAGGGCTAAACATAAGAATGCTGAGCCAACAAAGTGAACATTTGTTTTGCCTGACTCTACATGTTTCAAATGGGTTTTGTTTTTCTTGTGTTCTCAATGTGTGCTGGAAGGGAGGAGGGATTTGTATCAGACTGTTGAAATTGACAAGCAAGGAAAATGACCAATGCCCGAGGGGCTGCAGGAAAGACTTCAGGGCATTGATCAGTTCAATGACCAACCCTAAATCCAGAGACCCAAAGACCGAACATGTCCCCCACCTTCTGATAGAAAGCCTGACAGACTCAAGATGCAGAAAGAGACAAACATTTCTTGGACATGGCCAATATGGGCATTTATTTGACTTAATTATACATCTTTTTTTATAAAAATTTCGGTTTCCTTCTTTTTTCAGTGGGTCCAAGAGGGAGAGAAAATTAATATTTGTTAACTTAAAAAGCCTTTCTTTAAGATGACAAAGTTTGTTGAAAAAAATCTCTAAGATCACTTGCAGCTCTAAATCTTACAGTTGGAGTTATCTTTCCTACAGTCAAGGTCATGAGTAACATACTCTAGAATCGGAAACCTACATTCTTATAGGACTGCTTAGTCCCAACTATTATATACCAATTCTAAAGCTGCATTAAAGTCTTAAAAATAAAATCCCTCACATTTTACCAGAAAAAAAAGTATGCTGAGCCAAGAGTCTATGAATGTTAGCCACTGGAATCCATTTCATGACTAAACTTCTTTCTCTGTAAAATAATAATAATTGATTTTTATGTCCCACTTTAAGGTTTGCCATATACTTTTACATATCTTATCTCATTTGACTCTCACAAAACCCCACCTCACCTCACCATCCCTGCTTCCCCTTGTGGTAGTAAGGAAACAGAGAAGGGGACTTGCCAAGGTCATAGGCTAGTGAAAGATCTGGGATTTGAATCCAAGAATTCTGAATCTGAGGCTACTGTATCCACCTGGCATCTCCAGTTAAAGAATCACTATAATGCTGGGTCAGAGTAATGTTATAGAAGGCTCATTATAAAGATCTATTGACTAGGCCAGGAGTGGGGAACCTGCAGCCTTGGGGCCACATGTGGCCTTCTAGGTCCTCAGGTGCAACCTTTTGACTGAGTTCCAGTTTTACAGAACAAATCCTTTTATTAAGGGGATTTGTTCTGTGAAGTTTGGATTCAGTCAAAGGACCACATTTGAAGACCTAGAGGGCCTCATGTGGCCTTGAAGCCAAAGGTTCCCCATCCTGGTGCTAGGATTAAGAAGTCATAGCAGCTATCTTGACAAGCTTCCTAATTTTTACATATGAAGAAACTGAGGCCTAGGGGAATTAAGTGACTTGCCCAAAGTCACTCAGGTAGAGACAAGATTTGAATCCAGGTCCTCTGAGATGAGTTAACAACATCTAATAGACAACCTGCTGAGCACTGAGGATACAGAAAAAGGGGGGAAAAACAGTCCCTGCCCTCAAAGAGCAAACATTCTAATGGGGGAGACACCATAGAAATAACTAGGTATGAACAGGATATATACAAATTAGATGAAGGTAATCTAATAGGAGAAGGTATCAGCATTTGGGGGGAACTGAAAAGGCCTCCTATGGAAAGTATTGGGCTGAGTTTAAAAAGGAAGACAGGGAGGCTAAGAGACAGATGTGAAAAGGTAGAATATTCCAGGCATCAAGTTGGGGGACATTGAATGCAAAGGCACAGAGATGGGTCTTCAAGGAAATTCTAGTGGGTCACTTTAGCCAGGGGTGAAAAGGTTGGAGGAACTAGCTTAGGAAGGGTCTACAAACAAAGGAGTTTACCTTTGATCCTGGAAGTTATAGGGAGGCACTGGAAGTCATTGAACAGGGACGTGGCATAGAAGTGACTGTCACAGTTCAGAAGGTAGGGGGAAGGGTTTGGAAAAGAAAAGAATGAGCTCTGTCCTGGACATGTTGAGTTCTAGATGTCTGTGGGACATGTAGTTCCTGAGGTCAAAGAGGCTGTTGAAGATGTGGGATGGGAGCTCAGCAAAGAGGCCAGAGCTGGATACATCTACCTAGGAATCATCTGCATCATTGAACTCATGGGAGCCAACGAGATCAGTGAGTGAGGTAGCATAGAGCAAGAAGAGAAAAGGGCCCAGGGCAGAACCTGGCTGGTAAGACTGGAGCCAATGTTTTCTAGTAAGTGATACTGAGCTACCAGCAGTCATTAAGTCCATCCCTCTGCCTCCAAGGTCAGAATGAATATGTTCATTCATCTCACACACACACACACACACACACACACACACACACACACACACACACACACACACACACTCTTGACCTCCATTTACTGTTTACTGAAATCTTTCAGAGTCTAGTTCAAAACCCCTAGCTATCTTAGTCTCATTAAACATCAATCCCCGTTCTGTTTTCCTCATTTCAACCAGACTGGCTTCTCTTTTTTATATGTGACAATCAATTTCCTATTTACATGCCTTTGTACTGGCTGTCTCCCCTATCCTGCAATGCCCTTCTTGCCTCCTCTTTGTAGAATCTCTCTCTTCTTTCAAGAGCCACATTAAACATAATGTGAAACCCTTCCAGCTCTGACATTCTGTGTTCTAAGGCCTCTTCCAGTACTGCCATTCTGGATCCTGTGAAGGAAAGAGAGGAGATAATGAATATCACCATTCAGCCATCTCCATCCTCATTTCCAGAGTCCAGCTGATGCCCAAGGAGGAATGGGGAAAGAGTATTTCCTCCCCACTCCTCATACTTTCCCAGCTACTGTGTTCCCATAAAGCATGAGCCCTAGGGCTCAATTCCGTACACCCAGGCTGGCTCTGTCCTTTTCGCTAGAGAATTTAGAGCGTCTCTCTGTGTGCGGGAGATGAAGTCCAGGATCCATGTGATGTCCCTGCCTGACTGGCAGAGAGCCTTTCTCCTTGTGGCAGCCCAGTTTTCCCAGGGCCTCTCTAACCCTTTCAGGCTGGGGTTCCATTCCACAGGGGCAGTCCCTAGATGTGTCCCCTACTTTCCTCTTGATCACACTCCCCCAGAGACCTGAGGGTCCATAAATACTTCTCAACCCAGTGCCTCACTTTTATAGCTTCTAACTCAACTGGAAAATTTTAAAACTCCTGAGGACAGCATTAGAATCAATAGCCCCAGTTAAAGATGTAAACTATTCCTAGAAAGCCAGAGGCATTTATCGACTAAGGCCAGGAACTCCAGGAAGGGGACAACAGTGAAATTAGATGGGAGCAGGGGGTCCCTGAAGAAATCAGCAGAGCTGAGAAAGAATTTTCGTTAAAATTGCAGCTTAGTGTGTCAAATTCTCAATTTTCCTTGCATGGCTTATTCACTCTGTGGAATATATATATGTATATGTATATGTGTATGTACACATACACATATATACACATGTATATTTATATTTATATATGTATATATATACATATATATATATATGTACAAAACAAATTTTCTATCCTGGTCGCTGTATCTTGCAAACAGAACTGGGGGTGGACCAGAATTGTGGACTGGATCACCTGCCAATCCTTGAATTTTCATTGTCAACTACTCTTACCTCTCTGACTCAAAGGTTTGAAGTTGAGGAATTCTAGCTGTGGTGGGGTAGGGAAAACAGATAAACCTTTGCTTAAGGTGTCTCTTATTCCCAAATGGATCCTTTCCAACTTATTTTTTATCTGTGAAGTCTTTCCCTTCTTTGAAGGTCCAAGTCATATTCTTCGTCCTCCATGAAGACTTCCCTGACTCCCCTAGCTGAAAGTGATCTCTTCCTCCTCAAGTACGTTCTAGCACTTTGCCTGACCCTATCTTTCACATTTTCCTCACTCTTCTTGATAGTGAGATTATTTGGATACGAATGTTTTTCCCAATGTTAAATTGATTATAAGCTTCCTGAAAGCACGATTCTCTATATTTCAGCCATGCTGACCTGCTTACTGTTTTACATATATATGTGTGTATGTATGTATGTATACATACATACACACATATATGTATATATGTGTGTGTATATATTCCACCTCCCATCTCTTTGCCTTTACAAAGGCTCTTTCCTCCCACTTAGAACTCAATCCTTCCTCACCCCCTTCCTTCTAGAATCTCAGCTTTAGTGCTGTGCTCTTCAGGAAGCCCATCATGATCCCCGCCCCCACAAGCAGCTAGTGCCCTCCTTCTGAAATTAGTTTATATAGAATAGGGACTAGACTCATTCTTTTTTCCCCTTCTAGGGGGAGGTATAAGGAACTCCCAGAGGAGAAAACTCCCTCCCCACCAGGAGAGATTAACCCTTTTTATATCATAGACAACGTTTGGCCTAAGAATAATGTTCTTACAATTCATAACAGAAGAACATGCTAAATTTCAGTTAAAGGTGAGTAAAAATAAAGATGAATTTTTTTTCCCATTCAAATTTATGGACCCCCTGACATCTATCCATGATGGTCCATGGACCCCACATTAAACATCCCTGCTCCACACATCGCCTGGCACATAGTAAGCCCTGAATAAACATTGACTGATTAGTTTTTATATATTTGACATTTAATTTTCTACACACATGCTATTTTCCCCAATAGAATGAAAGTTCCCTGAAGGTCAAGATGATTTTATTTTTGTCTTGACATCCCTAGTATTTAGCACAGTACGTGGAACACAGTGGGTACACGTACAAGCTTGTTAAATGAATAAAGCCCCAAAGGATGAACTAAAACTAAATGATCATCTGTAAGATGACAATTGGGCTAGATGGCTTGGTCCCATTTACCTTTAAATCTATGAGCCTGTGATTTTTCAGGGTTTACTCTCAGGATTGGGGAACTTAATGTATTGAAGATGGCCACAGATCTGAAGCTAGGAATCACTGAGACTGAGCCAGCAGTATTCCATTTGGTTTATGCTCTACATGATTCAGGCCAACTGTATTTAGGACAAGAGTTGAAGGGGAATCTTGTAGGCTAGACAGTTTTGTCTCCTCTCTGCAAGGCTGCTTAACTGAATCCATGAACCAAAGTTCCTGGGGAGGGGGAAAAGAGGGAGAGAGCTAAGATAGTAAATACAGATATACATAATACAAATTAGAATACAGTAAGAGCACAAGAGGAGTACAGAGTACTATAAGATCAGAAGTTACTGTGCAAAATTAGCCTAAGTGAAGCCATGCTGAAACCTTGCTTTCCCTTTGGGTACCAGCGTGCAGGAGATCCCCTTGAGCATGCATACTTAGACATGTGGAAAAAGTTGAGATGACATAAAACCCATGTCCTCATACGGGTACCAATCAGCATCTATAAAACCTGTGCATGTTTTGCAAGGTGCCAACTGATTACAATTGCTTGCTACATTGGTGTGCTAGCAAATGAGCTTAGCCTTATTTCATGAGTTTGCCTTATTGCCAGGGTGAGGTCTGAACCAAGATTTTTCTTAATGTTATCTTGTCTGTTTTGTATGTTCTTGTTGTTCGGTTGTGTCTGACTATTCATGACCCCATTTGGGATTTTCTTGGCAAAGATACCAGAATAGTTTGCCATTTCCTTCAGCTCATTTTATAGATGAGGAAACTGAGGCAAATAGGGTTAAGTAACTTGCCCAGGGTCACATAGCTATTAAGTATCTGAAGCCAGAATTTTTGAACAAACATTTGAACTCAGGAAGAGGAGTCTTCTTGATTCAAGGCCCAGCACTCTATCCAACGTACTACCTAGCTGCCCATAAAAGCTATGTGTTTGTAGTACACAGTGACCGATTTTATATATTCTTATAGGTGCATGGGTCATAGATGGTTAGAGGACTGGGCTTAGAGTCAGAAAGACTTGAATTCAAATCCAGCCTCAGACATGAGCTAGCTGTGTGATCCTGGGCAAGTCACTTAACATCTGTTTCCTCAGCTGTAAAATGAGAAAAATAATAATAGCACCTACTTCCCAGGGTTGTTGTGAGGATCAAAGGAGATAATATTTGTAAAGTGCTTAGCATAGTACCTGACGTGTGTAGGAGGCGTTTTTGATTAATAAGAATTTTAATCACAATTGGTTGACCACTCGTGGGGGTGGTATATCAAAGATTTCCTGGAGGAGGTTAGCTGTAGATTGGATTTATATATCACAGAAGTGAGTCTAGAGGAGTTTGGAAGTACAGGGAAGAGCCTGGGAATGAGCTTCCTCACCTCCTCTTTGTGTGGCTATTGGCCTCATAGGATTCCAGCACCTTTCATAAAGCCATGCTTTATCAGCTGGAGCTGGAAGATGGACTACAAAGGCCCAGGGGCTGGAATAAAAACCCATTTCCCAAATCCTTCTACTAAGGGAGTCTGGGTCTATGAGCTGTGAGACCCCAGCAAAAGTCTCTAATCCAGGGAGGGTGGATAGCAGACATCAGAAGTACCATGCAGCACGGATGAAGTTACAAGGTGAAGAAAGACGACTCTGCTGGGCCAAGCCTCTGGAGAGACAAGGGGATGGGGAGATATGATCCTGAAGGAAGGGGATGTGGTGGGGAGGATGGAGAGAGAGCAATGGATACCGTGCGTGGGACAACCTTGAGGAAGGTGATGGTCAGATGGTGAATATCAAGATGCAGGTGAAGAAGTATTTCTGTACCCTCCAGGTTTAATTAGAGGATTCTGGGAAAGTAATAAGCAAAGGTACATAATAATGTTTCACTTTTATATGGAACTTGCAGCTCTTCATGTAAGATTTATAGCTGGAAAGAACTTGAGAGATCAGCTAGATTAGCCCTCTCACCCTGACCTTATAGATTCCCCTAAATGCCATTGTCCCACCCCATCCCTTTTATCTTCTGCCTAGGAAACTGGAACTCTCTCTTCTCACCACTCCATCAATCTGAAGCCCTAAAACTTGGTATGCTTTGTTTACAAATAAACCCTGTCAAGTAGATACAGTAGATCTTCATTGTGCCTGTTTTGCAGATGAGAAAACTAAGGCATTAAAAGGTCGAGTGGTCTCATGGTTACAGGACTGGAACCCTGATCTTTTGATTCCTGTCTCTCAGCAAGGGTAGTGAGTGTAGAGTAATCTGAATGTAGAGTCATTCTTTCCTTCCTCTAATTGCAGAAGATTTTCAACGTGGATTAGAATAAATTGCTGTGCATTTTAACATTACGGCTCACACTGATTCTCAATTAGCATAGTAAAGAGAAATTGCTTTTATTTCTCTCAGGCAGATATGAGAGTAGCTGAGCTGAATGAGGGCACTAAGAGAATTCAGTGGGAGACAGGACCACTAGGGCTGTCTCGAACTTGGTTCTTGCTTTCTAGAGAATCTTGGACATCTCCTTCCCTTCTCTCTCTGGGCCTCAGCTTTCCCACCTGTCAAATGAGCATAACTCAGTCGAACATTTATTAAGCAGTTGTATGCAAAGCCTTGAGCTAAGCTCTGGTGAGAAAGAAGAAAACTTAACAGTTTTTGTTCTCAAGGAGCTTACATTCTCCTGAGAAAATAACATAGCACCCCTGCCTTGGGAAGAGCTAGGAGGGAACTTAAAAAGTTTAGTGAGTATTCCTGATGAAGACCCTATGTAATTAGGAAGCACCAAATGGGAAAATCAAGTGAATTGAGATCTGGGGGTTTATTTAAGTGGAATTGGAATTCGAGATTGTGGAGCTGAGTGGTGGAGATTGGGAGTGAGGTAGGATGGGTTTGGGTTGGTTTGGAGTTAGGTTGAGTTTATCTGGATTGTTCTGAGTGGGTCAGAAGATCCCAGATTTAGAACTTGAAGAGAGCTTTTAAGATTATCTAGTCCAGAGGTGTCAACCAAGAGCTACATATGTCCAGCAATGCTCCTAAATGCTACCAGAACAAACAAAAATATAATTGGAAAGTATTTAACAAAATAAAGAAAAGCAAAATGGAACAGAGATAATGTTAGTATGAGGTTTTCTAAGTCAATAGATGGGCTGCAAGGACCCTTATGTGTGGGTTAGTGGCCTGTTTCTATGTGAGGTTGACACCACTGGTCTAATCCATCTCCTTCATTTTACATATAAGGAAACTAAGTCCCAGAGGAGTCAACTTACTCTTAGTACAGGAACTAAGTGGCAGAGGTAAGATGAAACTCAAGGAACTTCTACTCCAAATCCAGCTTTCTTTCTATTATGCCATGTGGTTGGGTTGTTGTTACAGAGTGATAGATACAGGTTGGCTTGAATTAGAGTTGATTTGGGTCATTGTTGGGCTGGGATTGGTTTGGAATTGGTAAGACTGGATTAGCATGTATTAAAATTGGATGAGGTTAGGTGGATTATGTTATGGCTAGAAAGGCCTGGGGAATCTGGAGGAGCTTAGTTTATGCCCAGCAGTTTGGGTGGTTGCAGTAGGGATGGAGGCAGGAGTATGGGGAGAATTCCATCTGATCGATGCTTCATATACTAGTACACTATACTAATACATATACGTATTTACATATGTGAAAAGAGAGATATGTTTCTCCTCAGCAGAGCATCCACCACTCACCAGGGTGGTACATTCTTCCCTAAGCAAGCTGGTCCTGTTGATAGGAATCCAGAACATGAGTAGAGTGCCTTCAGCTCTTCTCAGTTCCTGCTCCCTCCTGAACCCACACTTTCTCTCACTACCAATTTTGACTCCACTCCCAGGCATTTGAGTGCACACACTCCATTGTACTTGGACGAAGGAGACATAGCCTATCCCAAACTAATGCTCCTCTAGCTCACAGGGGAGGAATGAGAATGGAGTATGAGAGCATGGTTGGCATGACATGGCATTGCAGTCTGGAGAAAACCACTGCAGACTGCAATGTGTAATTTAGAGTAACAGTCTTGGAGGTGTTTGGATGGTTTCCAAGTGGTCCTGGTATTACCATTAACTTGTCATATAATTTATTGCAAGTCATTTTCTCTCTCTGGGCCTCAGTTTCCTCCTCTGTAAAAAGAAGTTCTTTAAGGTAGCTCTCTGGTCTCTGTTCTCACATCTCTCCAATAATATTAAGAAACATTTGTTAAGCACTTGATGTGTGCAGAACACAGTGCTAGACTGGGGAAAACAACTTTTTTTTATAAAAAGGCACCTGCCTTTGTGAAATTTGTAGTCTATGAGTACAATAGGTTACCAAAAGATATAATTATAATGCACAATTTTGTGTGACACTAGAAAGGGACCAAACAATGTGGTGTATGAAGTCCAAGGAGGAAGATCACAACTGACAAGGTGGGAGAGGGCATCTATATATATTCTGTGGAGGACGTGACATTTGAGTTGGGCTTAAAAGGATGGGTGGTAAGAAATCCAGGGTCTTATTCTAAGGTACTAGGCCCTGTACTCCGTATGGGCCTATCTATTGTCTGTGTTCTAAGGTCCCTTCCAGATCTAAGATTCAATGATCTATGTTCTAAGGTCCTTTCTAAGTGGAATGGCCTATGATTCCATAGAACTCTGCTATGATCCTGATCCCAAAGCCTTTACTAACAAACCAGTTTATATTGTTGAGCAGTGTATGCAGTAAATTAGGCCTAGCTGGTGTCTGAGAGTTTCCTGGCTAAGAGAGAGACAGGAAAATGTTGTGAGGTAGAGGAGGGGATTCTAGCCATAGGTCCCCACAGAAAGGACTGAGTAGCCTCTTCTGCCATCACCCCCCCAGGGAATTCCTAATCAGGTCCCTTTCTTCTTTTTTTCTTTAAAAAATGAGCATTTATTTTCTCTCCTTCCCATCTCTCTTTGCACTAAAAAAAGGAAAGAAAAAAGAAAAACAAAACTCCTGTAAAAAAAAAATATGTGTAGTCAAGCAATTCCCTACATTGACTGTGTACAAAAATATATATGTCACTCTGCATATTGAGCCAAGTGCCTTTCCAAAGACATCAACTGGTTCTGAACCACCCTTTTGTCTGTCTCTCTGTCTCTGTACCAAAGATCTTTGCCTGGGCAGCCAGGGGAGGGAAAAATCAGTACCAGGGATCTTGGCTCAGGCATACCCCGAACTGGTTTAAATTATATTCTCTCCGTCCTCCTGCATGAATACGGTAAGGCTGCCAGTGGGAAAAGTCAGCCTATTTTCAGCTGAGCTGGATACTATAGCTTTGCCTACCCACTCCAACTCCTCCACCTGGACCTAGGTATGAGCCTTTAACTCTGACAGTGGGAAATTCCTGGCAAATTCCTCTCTGTTGTCTAGTCCTGGCCCTCTACAAACGAAAGTAGTATGGAGAGTTTTAACATCTGGATAATACTTTTTAATCACTGTTGTTCAGTAGAAGACAGGAAAGTATTCTGAACTCAGGGCTGATCCTCAGAAGGACACCACAGATTCAGATGGGTCAGGAATCCTACAGATGTGGTCTGAATAGGGAACTCCAATAGAATGGATATATTCATCCAGTTTTATAAATTATTAGTTATATTCACTTTTAATTAAATCAATCACAAACTATTCTATATAATTACTAATACTACTGACTATTAATGTTATTACTTATTGATATTAATAATAATATTTATTAAACAATGACTACATGCCAGGCATTGTGCTAAGCACTTTACAATTATTATCTCATTTGATGCTCACAACAACTCATTTTGCAGTTGAGACAGGCTAAGTGACTTTCCAAGGCCACACTTCTAGTTGAACTCAGGTCTTCCTAATTCCAGACCCTTCACTCTAACCACTGATCCACCCAATTGCCCCATTAATGG
This sequence comes from Notamacropus eugenii, assembly GCF_028372415.1. Taxonomy (NCBI): domain Eukaryota; kingdom Metazoa; phylum Chordata; class Mammalia; order Diprotodontia; family Macropodidae; genus Notamacropus; species Notamacropus eugenii. Next base: position 517,627,550 of record NC_092872.1, read on the forward strand.
TAGAGCTGGAAAAGACTTTAGAACGGATCAGAGACTGAAGGATTTTAGAATGTTAGAGCTGTAGGTTACCTACCTTAGACACCATCTAGCCCACCTTACTGAGGATGGGAAGGGCTCAAAACCACATCACAGATGACAGAGAATCTCCTGAAGGAGCCAGGAGGATCAGCACGGAGAAGACTTGGGGAGATGTGACAGCTAACTTCAAGTAGCTGAAGAGTAGTCATGTGCAGGCTGCATTGGACTCGTTCTCCTTGGCCCCAGATGTTAGAACCAGGAACAGTATGTGTGTGCGTGTGTGTGTCTGTGTGTCTGTGTGTCTGTGTCTGTGTCTGTGTGAATGACTATGTGTGTCTGTGTCTGTGTCTGTGTGTGTCTGTGTGTGTGTCTGTGTGTATGTATGTGTTGGGGGAGGGGGAGAAGTTGCAAAAGGACAGATTTCAGCCCAAAATAAAGAACATCCTAATGATGATAGTTGTATTGTGATGGAACAAACAAACTCAGAAGATAGTGAGCCTCCCAAATCAGAGCCTTTTCTAACAGGAGCTAGATGACACCATCTATCAATACCATCAATACCACAGATGTAGTAGGCACTCAATATTTGCTGAATGAATAAATAGCTGCATGAATGGATTTATGATGGGATGAAAGAAAGAATGATGTCATTCAGGGAATTCCTCTACAGGGAGGAGAGTTGAGCTTCTTGTTCAGTCATTTCAGTCACGTCTGACTCTTTGTGACCCCTTTGTGCAGGGGTTTTTTGGCAGAGATACTGAAGGGCCACACAACTAGTAAGTGTTTGAGGCCAGATTTGAGCTTAGGTCTTTCTGACTCCAGGTCAGATGCTCTATGCACTGTGCCACCTAGTTGACCTAGAGTTGGGCTAGATCACCCCTAAGGTCCCTTCTAGCTCTGAGGCCCTAAGGGACAGACTGACATGACATCTGGAAAGGAAATTCTCTAGCAAAACTGGTTCAGTATTCCATAGGCAATGATGGATAGATTGTTACAAAAAATCAGGAGATAAAAACATGTGTACTTAAGCAACCTAGCCATCCATGTAATAATGCTGGAGAGGATGCCAAGGAGAGATGAGTTGAGAGTTAGCCTTGGCTTGGCCAATTTTCGGTAGCCTAATGGGCTACCGATAGGTTTCTTGGGGGTAGGAAAACTCTCCTAGTATATAAGAAAGGAAAGGAGAGCTTCTATCCACGACAGCAAGAAAGAGGAGGGAAGAAGGAGACCTTATGGAGTAGAAAGAGCAGTGGGCTAGGCATCAGAGACCCTGGATTTAAGTTTCATCTCTGTCACTTACTTGCTATGAGACCTTGGGTAAGTCACTCCTCTCTAGGCTCCTTACCTTCCCTGCCAATTAAAAGGGGCAACTTGTTTATATGCATTTGTCTGAACAGATATTGGATGAGGAAGAACTCTTTCTCTCACAGGGCTGTTGAGGAGAAAGGGATCTGTAAATGTAAACTATCATTGAGCCTCCAGAGTGGTCGCCAGTCATCTCCTCTCCTTGGGCAAAGACCTCGAAGGCTAATGTTTTGTCTGGTAGTCTTGCCTGCATCATGGAAGGCTGAGGAGTCTTGCCATAAGTCAGCTGGGTTGGAGCTCAAAGTCGCTGATGAGGCCTGAAGTGCAAGTGTTTGCTTGGTGACAGGCGTTTATGAGTTGTTTCTGGGTGCCCCCCTTTTCTCCCAGACACAGCTTCCCATCTGCAGTTGGAAAGCTCTAGGCCTGGCCTCTGTTTCTGTTTTGCTTTCTTTCTTTTTTTTTCTGAAGTTTAGCTTGGCTGTATTCCTCGCCGTTGATTGAGTGGAGTGTGAGCTGGACCTTGGAAGACTTACGGCTTAATAGAGTTAAAAGGGAAAAGATGCCAGGGCCCCATTAACTCAGAGCTTTGAGAGAGACTGGGGCCTCCAAAGTACTAAGGGAGCCACAAGAAGGAAGGGGAAAGAGGACAAGGCAGGGGTTGGACAGGCCTTTCATTCTGTGTGGTCTGAAGCAAGATATTTCCCATCTCTGGGCCTCAGTTTTCTTATTTGTAAAGTAATAAGAGGAGCATTCATTTAACTCTCTAAGGTTTGCAAAACGCTTTAGTCAGCCAGTCATTCAACAAACATGAAGTATCTACTGTGTACCAGGCACTGTGCTAAATTCTAGGGATACAAAAAGAGGCAAAAAAGATAGTCCCTGTCCTCAAGAGGCTCATGATGGAATTCATTTTACATATTTTATCTCATTTGATCCTTTTAATACCCTTGGGAGATAAGTGTTGTTATTATCCCCATTTTACAGATGAGGAAACTGAGGCAAAGAGCAGTGAAGTGACTTGACCAAGACTGAACAGCTAGTAAGTGTCCAAGGGCAGATTTGAACTCAGGTCTTCCTGACTGCAAACCCAATGCTCTATCCACTTTGCCTCCTAGCTGCCTAAAGTGAGGGGTCTGGACTGTTGGTCTCTAAAGTCCTTTCAAGCTCTGATATTCTGTGGTTCTGATGTCTGATTTTAACGCTAACCTTATAATATTCTATGTTTGAGGTCCACCTCCAGGTTTAATATTCTATTTTATACATTCTAAGGTCCTCTGTGGTTGTGTTTGTTTACAACAGTCACGACATCCTATGTTCCATAGTCTAGGGCTCCTCCCACTCTGACATTTTATGTTCCAAGATTCTTTCTGGTTCAGATGTTTTTCAGTTTTGTCATGTTATATGTTCATTGTGTGTCCATCTGTGTTGAATGAATATGGGAGTGCATTTTTTATATGTGTGAGTACACGTATGACTGATTGTGTATTTGTATATATGCATTTATCTGAACAGATATTAGATGGGGAAGCAAGGTGGTACAGTAAATAAAGTACCAGGCCTGGAGTCAGGATGACCTGAGTTCAAATATAGCCTCAGATACTTATTAGCTGTGTGACCTTGGGCAAGTCACTTACTCCCAGTTCCCTCATTTATAGAATGGGGATAATAGCACCTACCTCCCAACTTTGTTTAGAGGATTAAATGAGATAATAATTGTAAAGCACTTAGCGCAGTGTCTGGCACACAGTAGGCACTATATAAAAGTTAAGATTATTACACAGTATGGGCAGTGCCTGTATATGTATATGACTAGATATCATATCCTCTCTCCCCTACTAGACTACAATTTCACAAGAGCAGGGATTGTGTCATTGGTCATTTTAGTGTCCCCAAGCATGGAAGAGTGTCTTCTATAGAGTAAACACTTAGTAAATGCTTGTTAAAATACACATGTGCCCCAGTCGGCACGAATGTGTACTGATGAATCTATTCTAGCACTAGTAATTAGGTGTTAACAGCATATAGTCAGGGGCCCCTCTTCTGTGCAGATAAATTAAGTGTTGTTATCTAACAACAAGGGCCAAGGATCATTGACAGTCAGGACTTTGCAAAGAAGGGGCACCTGTAATTATTGTCCATAAATGGCATCCCTGTTGGATGGTGCCTAATTAGCAATGATATCAATAGGTTAGCTGAGTACAACCAAGGCCACCAAGCCAGGGGTAACAAGGGCTCGCCCAGTTCTGTTTCCTGCAAGACAGGACATAAAACTGGTTCAATATTCTAAAAGGTTTCCTCAGAGCTATCCTTATTCTGTTGATTCCACCATCTCTTTGAGGGAAGCAGAATGTTGTTACTGTCCACCAGAGGGAAAAGGACAGCTCAGAGATGTTAGGTGATATGCCCAAGGTCACATGGCAAATCAGCCAAAATTAGAATCCTGGCTTAGGAACTTCAGCGCAGTTAGGTGGTACAGTGGATAGAGCAATTGGAGTAAGGAGTAAGGAAGACCTGAATTCAAACTCAGTCTCAGATACTTACTAGCTAGGTGATCCTGGGCAAGTCACTTTACCTGGTTCACCTCAGTTTCCTCATCTGTAAAATGAGCTGGAGAAGGAAATGACAAACCACTCCAGTATCTTTACCAAGAAAATCCCAAATGGGGACATAAAGAGTCAGACATGACTCAAATGACTCAACCTCTGAACTTTGGTACACATCCCCTAGATGACCAAACCTACACAGAAGGAAAGAAATAGAGTTGGAAGGCAAGCCTCAGAGGGGAGGGATTGCGAGAGGGCAGTCAAAATGGAAGAACTCAAATGACAGGTCCATTGCAACCTCGGTCTTGGATGGGACTGCGGAAGCCTTTCAGGGAGGTTCAAAGACAGGTGACTTCATATAATCCTAGAATGTCAGAGCTCCCAGGAACCTTGAGGACCATCTAGCTCAAGTTTCTCATTTTACAGATGAGAAAACAGAAGCCAGAGAAGGAAATCGACTTGCTCAAGGTCAGATGTAGGACCGGGACTACAAGACTGATCTCTTCACTCCTCAGTCAAGAAAAGGGAAAAGAAGGTGGTTGAGCAGGAGATGGGGATCAAGAGATTTCCTCTCCCTTCAAAAAAAACCTATATTTTTTACCTTTATGCGCTATTATTAGGGGCAGCTAGGTGACTTGGTGGATAGAGCACTGGACCTGGAGTCTGGAAGACCTGAGCTGAAATCTGACCTCAGACACTTACAAGTTGTGTGACCCTGGGCAAGTCATTTAACCTCTGTTTGTCTCAATTTTTTGTTTGTAAAAATGGAGATTACAACCGTGCCTACTTTCTGGTTATTGTGAGGATAAAATGAGATAATATTTATAAAACACCTTAGCAAAGTACCTGGCACAGAGTAGATGCTATATAAGTTACAGCTATCATTTTGGGGGGCCTAGACAAGCAAGATACTTACCTGTTTCTACCCCAGAACTTTGGACATACTGATTAGCTTTGGGGCAGGGAGGGGGCAGCATGAATAGAAAACTCAGCTTGGAGTCTGCGGTTTTAGATTGGAATCCTCCTTTAAACCTGTGCAACCCTGATTAATCACTTAAGCTCTCTGGATCACATTTTCCTTATGTAAAATAAAGGTCCCTTCCCAGCTCCAAATTTATGATCCTGTAATCTGTTTTCACTCCCTCAAGTGGCATAATTCACCCCAAGAGTAGACCCACTGGCACTGCTTTGTCATCTCAGAAAGCTCAGGCTAGGAAAAAACCTCCAAAAGTTAAAGGCCCCCATTGGCTTAAGAAAATTGTGTCAGAAATCTCCAGTCCAGGTGAGAGTCTATTTTGCTTCTAAGAATGTTTTCCTATTTTTTTCAGTCATGTCCAACTCTTCTCGATAATATTTAGGGTTTTCTTGGCAAAAATACTGGAGTGGTTTGCTAATTTCTTGTTCAGTTCATTCTACAGATGAGAAAATTAAAATAAACAAGGTGAAGTGACTTGTCCAGGGTCACACAGTTAGTAAATGTCTGAGGTCACATTTGAACTCAAGAAGATGAGTCTTCTGACTCCAGGCCCCATATTCTATCCACTATACTACCTAGTTGCCTCCTAAGAATGTTGAGTGAAGGCAATCATCCCCTCTTGAGGATTGCTTGGCCCCCTAACAACTCTCAGGAGCACTCTCACTGACTGTTCCTCAGGCCTGGATTTCCCTGCCTTCTCATCCCTACTTCCAGGATTCCCTGGCTTCCTTCAAGTGCCAGCTAAAGTCCTAACCTTTGCAGGAAGCCTTTCCCGTCATCCTTAATCATCATGTCTCCCCTTTGGTGATGATCTCCAGTTTTTCCTGTATACACACCTTGTTTGCACATAGTTGTTTTACTTACAGTTTCCCCTGCTTGATTTTGAACTCCTTGAAAGGAGGGTCTATGTTTCTGCCTTTGTCTCCGCAAAGCTTATTACAGTGCCAAGCACATACTGGACACAATAAACACTTGTTGATTTGACCTGGAGTCTCCCTTAGCCAAAGCCCCCTAGCTACAATTTATCAGCATTAATATCCCTGTCAAGATAATCATTAATAGTAATAGTTAGAATTTACATATAGCGCTTTAAGGTTTGCAAAGTGCTTTTCAAACATCTCATTTGATCCTCACAAGAATAGCCCTGAGAGTTCAAGGGTTATTACTGCTCTGATTTTACAGATAAGCAAACTGAAGTGGACCGAGGTTAAGTGACTTGCCCAGGGTTACACAGCTCATAAGTGGCTTAGGCTGCATTTGAACTCAGAGCTTCCTGACTCCAGGACCAGCACTCTCTTCACTTTGCCACCTAGCTGCCTCCATTATATTATCATAATAATTAGATTGTTGTAATAGTCTAGCAACGGTAAGAAACAGATTCACAATTTCATGTACAATTTCATCCCTCCTCTACTACGTATAAGGAAATGCTCATGTTGTTGTGTGTGTGTGTGTGTGTGTTTGCTAAGTTCAGTATGAAAATAAAATTAAACAATAATGTAAAAGAATGAAATGGGCATAGTTCTACCTGTAGATCCTACTTCACAAGGTTGTTGAAAAGATCAGACTGATGGTAAATGAGGATTAGTGAATATAATATGTTTGGCAAGTCACAAGGGGCTGCATAAATCCCCCCAAACTGTAATCATACTCCTTTCTGTAATACCTCAGGGTTCTATGAGTTTTTTCCACGTGGGCACTCCTGAGGACGAGAGTCATCACTTCTTCTGGCCTTTTAGTAAGAATAGCTACCATTTATACATGGTGCTTTAAGGTCTGCAAATACTTTACAAATCTTATCTCATTTGAGCTTCACAGTTATCTAGGAGGTAGTATCTTTTATTATCCCCATTTTACAGGTGGAGAAACTGAGGCAATCAGCATTGAATTGACTTGCCCAGGATCATACAGCTAGTATGCAAGGCAGGGTTTGAAGTCAGGTCTTCCTCACTCTCCATTCAGTATTTTATCCCCTGAGCCACCTAGTAATCTCCAAATTAGACAATCTTAGAAATACTCAATCAACATACATTTATTAAATGCCTACTATGTGCTAGAGATACTTCGAGTTGTTATGACAGATATAAACTCATCACATAGTGGCAAACCCTTTGGTGATGAAACTCTCTTCACTTGCTCTCCAATCTCCACCCCCCCAACTTATGCCTCTTTTATCTTCAAAACTCAGCTCAAGCTCTGCCTTCTACATGAGACTTTTCCTGATCCCTCAGATGCTAGTGCTCTTCCCTGTGAAATCCCCTTATATTTATTTATGTATGTTTCATATTTGTTTACACACATACGTATATATTAAATATTATACTATTAACATATGCATGTATATATGTAATTATGTACGTATATAATGTATGTGTATGTTGTTTTCCCTAATAGAGTCTAGGCTCACCAAGAGCAGGGATTATTTCAAGGTTTTGTCTTTGTGTTCCCAACACCTGGCACAGGGCCTAGGCTAGTATAGGCACCAAAAAGTGTTTTTTGATTGGTTGGTTGATTATCTAGGCTGGTCCTCAGAAAACAGAAACGCATCTGCCCCGGGGCCAGGCTCAAAGCCTTTCTACTTTGGTAGCGTTTGCCCAAGTCTAATAGTGCCCCCTCCATTCCACAATGAGGCGTTGGCAGCAGGTTAATGTCATTATTTTTTACTACTAATAATAAATCAGGGTGTTTTGGGTGTTGTTCTCAAATCGTGGATGAGTCTCCCCAAACCTCAGTTTTTCCACCTCTCAAATGGAGATAATAATCGTCTCTGTCCTGCCTTCCTCTCAAAACTGTTGTGAGTTCTCAATGATGTGAAGGGGATTTGGAAAGCTCGAAGTTCTTCAGGAATATAAGGGAGCTATCTGATCTCTTGTCTTGACTCCACTGGGTACTAGCTGTGTACCCTTAGACAAGACACCTGCCCCCATTGCTTCCTATGTCTAATGAAGATAAAAATTCCCATTCTGCCTGACTGCTGTGAAAGTCAGAGGAGATGCGGCAGAGGAGAGTGGGGAAGCCGGTGTGGTCCAGCGGATTGAACAGCTGCCCTCCAGGCAGCAGGCTTGGGTCTGAGCTGCATAGTCCTGTGCACATGCTTTCTCTGTGCAGATTCATTCATTCAATGAACAACTATTCTTTGCCTACCAGGTGCCAGGCCAATTTGTGCTAACTGCCGGAGACACAAATGAGGCAAAAAATATTCCTTGCCCTCAAGGAACTTAAAATCTAACAGGGAGATGGCAAGCACATTTATAAATGCGTACAAAGCAAACTCTGTAAAGGATTAATAGGAAATCATTAAAAGAGGGAAAATACTGGAATTAAGAGAGGGTTGGGAAAGGCTTCCTGTAGAAGGTGGGATTTTAGTTGGACTTAAAGAAAGCCAAGGAGGTTATATTTACCTTTCCTGCCACACAAAGTCATTTGGGGGAAAGCACTTTGTAATCTCCCGTAATTTAAGGTTCTTTGAAGTCCGTGAATGGCTGTCCACATGTACCCGCTGAGTAGTACTAGTGCTCCTGAGGCATTGCAGTCATCCTTGCCCTCTCTCCCACTGGGAAGTGGCTGCCCATGCCAACCATGAATCTTCCCCTTACAACTTTCATTCCAGTAATGCACCCAGAGGTAGACCCTGGGTTTCTTTTCCCCTTCCCTTCTACTCCTCTTCGCTGTATCTCCAGGGCCTAGGGAGGAAGATGGGGGGAGGAATCCCCCTGGAAGATAATAATCCCTTCATCAACTTGAGTTTTCCCCCTCTCCCTCTTCCTTCCTTCCCCCTCCCTCCCTGCACAGCACAGTCAGCCCCAAGCAAAGCTTGCCTTTTTTTTTTTATTTTTCTGCTGGCTGGGGCCCAGACAAGCCCGCCCTCAGAGCCTGGCCAGCTCCAAAAAGGAATTATTTCTGTCTCATGCATAGTTCTGAGCCCTGATGCCCAAAATGGGAAACAGTGACTGAGCCCTGGGGGATCTAAGGTGGGGGGAAGGGTAAAACTGTGGACAAATCCAACCCCCAGCAGCCCCATCAGAGACCAGGGAAAGGCTATGGAGTATATATGAAAGACAGAAAAAAACAAAACAACCCAGAGGTTCCTAAAATGAATGTACTTTCCCTTGTCCCTCCGACAGCCCCAACAGCCTTTTTCCTGATTCTACCACCTCATCCATCCCTAGGCTTGCAAAAAAAAAAATAAAACAGGCTGGTGGGAGGAGGAGAATAAGGTCAGATTCACAGGTTTTGGGTTCAGTTCAAGAGACCCTGACTCCCTAAAATTTAGGAGGGTGGGAGGTAGAACTGACTGGCTCTGGAAGAAGGAATTTACCCTATAAGGCTGGGGTTCTTAATCTCCTTATGTCAGGGGCCTCTCCGGCAGTCTGGCAAAGCCTGCAAACCCCTTCTAAGAGCAATGTTTTTAAAGGCATAAAATAAACTACAAAAGAAACTAAGTCTACTGAGATATATTAATCAACATAGTAAGAAAACAAGTTCTAAGACCTGAGGTTAAGAACCCCGGTTTTAAGATTATCGTCAATGTCTAGAACAAGATTAAAGGATCTAGAGGAGTAAGGGAATGCGGAGAGGGGGGGACAGTGCAAAGCAGGCTGGATTTGGAGCCAGACGAAGCTGGTTTGAGCAGGGGGTGGGTGGTGAGTCCAGCCAAGTCTGGACTTAGGAAGACCTGAGTTCAAATGTGACCACAGACACTTTTAGCTGTGTAACCTTCAGCAAGCCATTTCATCTCTATTATCCTCAACTGCAAAATGGGATGATAGCCACCTACCTCCTGGGATTGACATGAGGATCAAACTAGAAAACATTCCTAAAGCGGTTAGCACAATCTCTAAAACACAGTAGGCACTTGATAAATGTTTGTGTCCTTCCTCACTCTTCTACTTACTCCTAACCTCACTGGGCCTCATTTTTCTCATCTGTAAAATAAAGGGATTAGACTAGGCCTAGGTAATCTCTAAGGTTGCTTCCAGTTCTGATATCCTGTGTCCCAAGGCAGGGCCGGGGAACCTGCAGCCTTGAGGCCACATATGGCCCTCTAGGTCCTCAAACGTGGCCCTCTGACTGAATCCAAACTCCACAGAACAAATCCCTTTAATAAAAGGCTTTGTTCTATAAACTTAGACTCAGTCAAAAGGTGGCACCCAAAGACCCAGAAGTCCACATATGGCCTAGAGGCCACAGGTTCCCCAACCTTCTCCCAAGGTCTATTCCAGTTTTGACAATCCATGATTTCTCTGATCCCACACCCCTCTCTACTTCTTCAACACCAAATTGGGGGGGTGGGGTGGATTTTTTTTTCACTTTGTGGAGTTAGTAGATAGAATGTTGTTTTAGAGTCAGGGAGAACTGAGTTCAGATCCTGCCTCAGAAACATACTAGCTGTGTAATTATCAATCATTGTCTCTGCACCTGAATTTCCTCATCTGTAAAATGAGGGGGTTGGATTTAAGGGCCTCTAAGGCCCCTTCCGTTTGTAATCTATGATTCTATAAACCCATGAATTTTTCATGTGATGATGTGCTTGTCAGGGTCCCCAGCTAGACTATAAATTCAGGAGCAAGCTGCCCTTATTCCCACTGTATCAGAAGTGTGATCATCATAGCTGACATTTGCTCACATCACCTCATCTGATCTTCCCAACCAACTCTATGAGGTAGATACTTTTCCCATAACCATTTTTACAGATTAGGAAACTAAAGTTCAGAGAAATTGTGACTTACCTAGGATCACAGAGACATTAAGTATCAGAAGCAATATTCAAACAATACATCTTCCTGACTGGATCCTGAATCTGCATTCTATCCTCCACACAACCCAGCCTCTCATTCAGTGGAAAGAACATTGGATTTGGAATGAGAAGGTCTAGATTGAAATTCTGCCTTTGCTACCTATGTGAAACTGAACAAAGCACTTAATATCTGTGCCTTTGTTTGCCCATCTGTTCAATGAGAGGATTGTGCTAAATAATCTGTAAAGGTCTGATATAATATGAAAGCCAAAAAAAAAAAAAAAGGAATGCTGGATTCAGTCTATGATGCTGGCTGGTAGACTTTCTGAATGACCAGCTATTTGGTTAAATTGCCCAGCTAGCTACATGTATCAGTAATTTTAACTGATTGGTGAGGAAACTGACTTTGCTCCGCCCCTAGCAGGGACCCAGATAGCCCATTATCAGTTCATAAAATGATGGGTTCATAGAATGATAGACATGGAAAATGAAAGGGACCTTAGAAAACAGAACCTCTCATTTTAGAGTTGGAAGGGACCTTAGGACATAGAATAAAAAATATCAAAGTTGGAAGTATCTAGCTGGAAGAGACCTTAAAATATAGAATCCAGCACCATCACCACCACCACTACTACTAATTATGATGATGATGATAACTGACATTTACATAGTACCTACTATGTGCCAGGCACTGTGCCAAGTGCTTTACAAATATCTCATTTGATCACTGGCTGGAAGAAAATTAAGACACAGAATATTAACATTGGAAGAGACCTTAGAACTTTAGAATACAGAATGTCAGAGTTGAAAGAGACCTTAGAACATAGAATCTCAGAATTGAAAGGAATTCCAAAATATAAAATCGACATAGTTGGAAAAGACCTTGGAACACAGAACACAGAACATCAGAGTTGCAAGGGAACTCAAAACACAGAAGAAGGTCAGAGCTGGAGGGGACCTTAGGACTTCAGAACATAACACATCAGACGTTGGAAGAACCCAGAGGCCTCCTGTACCACTCATTCCCTTGCCTTAGTATTATTTGCTTCCCTAGAACTACAAGAGTGTTTTTCCATGCAGAGGACAGTGAGGTCAAGGCAGGATACCCTGGCTGCTGCAAAGATTTGCTTGTCTTCAAATGCCTGGAATCTGGGAAAGAAAAAAACTCAAAATATTTTTGCCTCTGGTTCCCCCCTTTTTATACCCATTCTCCTTTCTTGCCCCTCCTACTTTCCTTTCCCCATTATCCTTCCTAGTCCTTCCTAGGCTCTTCCATCTATTCCACTCTCTCACCGCCCCCCCCCCCCCATCTTTCCCAATCTACCATCCACATCTAATTTTTTAAAAGATTGAGATCAGACATAATGGGAAATGTAATTCTTCACTTTGGGTCAAAAGGACATTCACTCAAATTCATGACCACTTGTGAAGGCAGCTCTCCTTAATCTAACCCTGTTGCTAGGGAAGAAGAATAGGAGATTTCAGGGACTACAGGGAGAAAGAGGTTGGAGACACCAGAGTCTGAGTTAATTTCTTTCCTGTCAAATTTGCAAGTCTATTTTAAAATTAGTAAAGAGATAACACTAGAATGTAAAGAGCACTGGACTGGGAGTCCCAGAGATCTGTCCATGTGATATGGCACAAGTCACTTTATAGCATGCCTGAGTCATAAGGAACCTTAGACGTTCTTTAACCCCATTATTTGCAGAGGACACCAAGAGGCTTGTCCAAAGTCATACCAAAAGGTAGCAGTAAAGAAAGGACCTTCATCTTTTGACTCCAAAGCCCAAGATTTCCCCCATATACCCTACTTCTTTGGGCAATTAGAGTTTGCTCCCTGATAAAATGAAATGGAACTAGCTGGTCTCAAAGTTTCCTTCTTCCTGGCTTTAAGATTCTGGGACCTATGATTTCAACTAGACCAGACACACCTAATAATGAACTTGTCAAGATTTCACCCTAGGCCTCAGAGACTTAAAGGTTCAGGGGAATGTCCCTGGGCTCTGGAGAAGGAAGAACTGAGATCGAATTCTAGCCCTGATGTGTGACCTCGAGCAGGTACTTAACTTCTCTGGACTTCCTTTGCCTCAGCTGAAAAACGAGGGAGTTGAATTAGATGATTTTTAAGACCTCATCCAGCTCTGGAATCTATTATCCTACAAGTTTTTAGAGAGGGTTTAAAGATTTGCCAGGTATAATACACAGGTTATCTCCTATGACCATTCAATTCAACCAACACCGTATCGGCTACTACTGCATGCAGGGCCCTGGGCTGGTAGCTGAGAGAGAGTCACGACATCTGCTCTGCCGTCGTGAAACTCTGGAGTTTAATAATGATAATGGCCTTACCTACCATTTACATAATGCTTTAAGGTTTGCAAAGCTCGTCACGATTATCTCATTTTATCCTCACAACAACCCTGAGGGATAAGGGCTGCTATTAGCCCCATTTTACAGATGAGAAAATTCAAAAGTTAAATGATTTGTCCAAAGATATGCAGTTAATGAGTATCCGAGGGCAGATTTGAACTCAGGTCTTCCTAACTGCAGGTCCAGTGCTCTATTGTACTTTCTGACTGCCTAGTCAAGGGGTTATAACACCGGCACCATAATGTAGATAGAACATGATGTGTGGATAAGCAAAGAGTTCATTACAGACTATAGGAGTATAGAAGGTGGCAGAATAATGTGATGGAAGACCTTGTGTTCAAGCCCCAGTTCCTAGACTGTAAGACCCTGGGTAAGTCACCTTATCTCTATTTCCTCATCTATAAAATGGAAATCTACCTCACAATGGGGTTGTTGTGAAGAAAATTCTTTGCAAAACTCTTCTCTATAGATGTGAGCTATAATTATTTCTGATGAGGGCAGGGTATCAAGACAGAGTTAATATTTGAGCTTGGCCTTGAAGGGTGGGTAGGATATAAACAGGCAGAGATGGCTGGAAAGTGTGGTGGGTGTAGAGAATAGCAAAAGTAAACATGTTTTCCTTCAGGTTCCCTTCCTCCCTCTTCCTACTCTGGCCCCTGTAGTCAGTCATTCCTTACCTAACATCTGGTCTCTCAGATGCTGTGAGCCCAGGTTGAACCTACAAGCCTTGTTAGCTGTGCCAATAATAGGCAAATTTCTCCTTTTCCTCTAGCCCCAAACCATAAGGGCCTGAACAACCTCTCACTCACACAGGCCCAGATGCCCACTCAAACTCCAAAGGCCAAGGGCCTCCAGAGCAGGTTAGAGGAAACAAGATTTGGTTATATTTCACTCAGAAGACTTTGTCCTTGATTTAGTACATTGTGCAATGCCTTTTGGCCTGGAAGGAAGAGGGGGAAGGAACAGATTTCACTAGACAGGGTTTGGCAGCAGCTGATGCCAAAGTGAGCCATTCAGGGTCTGACATCTCCCTTTTCCTGATACTGCCCTGAGAAAGGGGAAGAGGAGGGAAAGCCCATTGAAATTCTTTATGGGCTACGTCTTCGCCCAGAGATGATCTAGCCGAACTCCTACCTCGACAGATGAGGAAACTGAGACCCACTGAGGTCAGATTAATAGGTCATTGGATCATAGATTTAGAACTGGAAGGGACTTTAGAAGTCATATAGGCCAACTCCCACACTTGGCAGATGGGGAAATGAGGCCCACAGAGGTGAAATGACTTGCTCAAGATTTTAAAGTTGATAAAAAGTGAGGCCAAGACTAGAATCCAATTCTCCTGACACTCAGTCCTTTGTTCTTTACACTGTATTAGGCTGCCTCCTATTTATCCATCTCCCTGCTCAATCTTAGCCTTCCTTCCTGGTCCAGCTGAAGCCCCACCTCCCCTCAAAAGCATCCTTGAACTATTACAGCCTACACCCATCTCTTCTCTGTTCTCCTGTAGTACTGATTATGTAATTCTTCTAGAATTCAATAATTTAATAAAAATTCAATTCAACAAACATTTCCTGAATGCCTAATATGGGTCCAGGCTGGCATTTGAGACAGGGAGGAGAGAAGGATGAATGAGAAAAGTCTCTATATTATACTATATACTGGTTGTTTCCAAGGGTCTCTCCCACTCAGTGATCAGGAAGGAGTTTTTCTTTGCCTCTTCACAGACGCCAGCACATAGTGGGTGCTCCTTGAAAATTCATCACCTACTACAAAGGGTACTTCTGGATTTGAGGTTGGAGGACCCAGGTTTGAGGTGGTAGGCCCTACTGAGGTGGTAGGCGACCTTAAGCAAATTGTTCCCCCTTTTCTGGGCCTCAGCTTCTTCTTCTATAAAATATAGGAGTTTGCTAGCAAGTGACCAACTGGAACCCATATCTTCTGATTTTAAACCTGGAGCTATTTCCTCTACAGTCATTAATTAATTATCAAATAAATTGTATTTATGTAATTAATTATCAAATAAAAGCTGAACAAAAGAAAACAAGGTTTAGCGTTTGAAAGCAACTTGGGGAAGGAAGGTTCTTAATTTTTTTTTATGTGACAGACCTCTTGGACAGTTTGGTGCAGCCAAACTCAGATCCTTATTTTAAATGCATAAAACAAACTACATAAGATTGCAAATGAAACTGAGTGTATTTTTTTAAAGGTCACAGATCCCAGGTTAAGAAACTCTAATCTAGTTACATCTATATAGCATTTACTATTTGCCAGACACTGTGCTAAGCATTTTCCAGTTATTATCTTATTTGATTCTCAAAACAACCCTGGGAAGTGGGTACTATAATTATCCTTATTTTACAGATGAGGAATCTGAGGCAGACAAAGATTATGTGACTTACCCAGGGTCATACAGCTAGTACATGTCTCAGGCCACATTTCAATTCAGATCTCTCTAGCTGAAAAGTAAATCGCTCCTTTATGGAAGGCACTTCTCCCTATTACCCAGTTGTTGCCTCTGTAAGATAAGGGGGAGAATAATACTTTCATTTCCTACTACTCTGGCCTATTGTGAGGGTCCAATAGGATAATGGACCTACAGTGCTGTAAAAATGCCATATAGAAATGGAAACTACCCTTGGTCCTATCAATCCTAGATTTTTTTCTCAGACTCAACTCACACAAAGGTCACTATTATGATGTGTTGGTATAGCATACAAGTACCCTAGGGCAGCTGCAGTGGATAGAGTACAGGCAGGAAGACCTGAGTTCAAATCCAGCCTCAGATACCTACTAGCTGTGTGACCCTTGGCAAGTCACTTCACCCTGTTTTCCGCAGTTTCCTCATCTGTAAAATGAGCCAGAGAAGGAAATGGCAACCCACTCCAGTATCTTTGCCAAGAAAACCCCAAAATGGGATCATGAAGGGTCAGACATGACCAAAATGACTGAACACATGCACCCTGCCCTCTCAGTGGGAGCTGATGATCCCAGCTGGTCAAGTGGGCAAAGGTAGGTTTGTCTCCCATCACCCTACCCAGGGTCAAACAAACAACAGCCCTGAAAGGCTCAACTGTCCTCCTGGTCATGCCCTGCTGCAGCTAGACTCCCTATTACACTTGGCCTCAGTAGAAGGGGAATATTAAATCTCTGCTGATTGGGAGGTTCTCCTTCTGATAATATAGTCCAATCAGGCTAGAATCTGACTTCCCATTCCGGAAAAGCAAAATGTGACTTAGGCAGACTCTGAGGTCAGGAGACCTGGGACTGAATAGCAGCACCCGAGACATGAGCCAGTTGTGTGATGAAGAGGTGAATGAATTCCCAGAGCCTTGGCTTCCTTCTCTGTACAATGTGGCACTACCAACCCAGGAGAGCTGTTTCAAGGAAAGTGTTTTCTAATCTTCCAGCACTATATAAATGTTAGTTGTTGTCATTATCACAAATTTAGACCCAGAAGAGAATTTAGGGATCATCAAATCCAGAGGTGTTCAACTCACTGGATGAAGGGCTGCCTGCAAACTCCCAACTAAGGCTTGAACTAGATCAAAATGGAATTGGGAAATGCTTAACAAAATAAATAAAAATTCAACTCAATCTATATATTGCTAAATTGTAGTTTTCAAAGTCTCTTTGCAGTCCCCAAGGATCAGTTTCTCTGAGTTTGATACCACTGATCTAATTTGTCTTTCTCTCCCCTCCTTCCCCCTCCAACATTTTCAGAGAAAGAAACAGACACCAGAGAAGTGTCTAATCCAAGGTCACATGAGCAGTAGGTAGCAGAGCCAGGACTCTGACCCAGAGAGAAGGTTATGTGGCCCAAAGGAGAGCATACTCGGTTGTTACCTAATACAGTCAGTCTTGACCAGCAGAGCCAATGTGATGTTACTGACCCCACTGTCTGTGGAGAGAGAGACAGGAGAAAATCAGGGACATCTCTCAGCCTGTCAGGCTAAAAGTCCTGGATTGAAATCTCAGCTCAGTTCCTTTACTAGGTAGCTTTGGGCAAGTTGACTGGGGGACCTCCAAGTTCCAGTTCAGTTTTGAAATTCTATGATGGACTCACTTCCCCCTCTCTCTAGGACTCAGTTTTTTCCTCTGCAAAAAAAAAAGGGAGGAGTGGACTACAAAGTCTCTTCCACCTGTCAATCCTATGATCCTATGTAGAGCCAGTCAGCAATCCATTCGTAGCCAGGAGTAGCTAAATCACTCCAAATCTAGTGTTCTTCCCAGGGCTAGCTTTAGTGTACTAGCTTCTGGGTATTAGACATTAAATGAGAGATAGAGAGGGGAGGGAGGGAGAGGGGGGGGAAGAAAAGAGAAGAGAGAGAGAAAGAGAGAGGGGGAGAGAGGAAGAGAGGAAGGAGGGGAAGAGGAGAGAGAGAGAAAAGGAGAGGAGGAGGAAGAGAGAAAGGAAAGAGTGGGAAGGGAGAGAGGAGAGAGAAAGAGAGGAGAGAGAAAAAGAAAGAAAGAAGGAAAGAAAGAAAGAAAGAAGGAAGGGAAGAAAAGAAAGAAAGGAAGGAAGGAAGGAAGGAAAGAAGGAAGGAAGAAAGAAAGAAAGAAAGAAAGAAAGAAAGAAAGAAAGAAAGAAAGAAAGAGAAAGGAAGGAAGGAAGGAAGGAAGAAAAAGGAGGGGGACAGGAGAAGGAGGAGGCTGAAGAGGAAAGAGAATTATTCTGGAAATCCCTACATGAGGGGAAAAGTGCAGTATTTAAACTCTCCATCAACTGTTCCCCTCCTCCGCCCCACACCCAGCTATCTCTCTGATGGTCCTTTGACCATTTACTGTGTCATTTTCCAGACCTAGTCCTGTGTGAGAACTAAGTACAGGGAGACCATGAATTCAGGGCCTATGGGATGTGACTGACCCACTCTCAAAAGGGGAGGAAGAAACAGCAGTTCCTCAGTGAGGCCTCCTGGCCTGTCAGCCTTTCTGTGAACCAGTGATGCCAGCTCAGCATGCCTCCAGTTAGACACTGACTGCTGGGGATCCTTCCCCATCACCAGGGTCAAGCGAACATCATTCACCCTCCCAACACCCATCATGGAGGATAAAAATAGCACATCCCTTCTTCTTAGATGTGGGGTGGGCTATTTCCTTGAGGTTCACAGAGGGAGACAAGAAGTAGTTGCATCTAATTAGTCACCACAGGAATGAATGGCTTATCCTGACACTTCTGTACTCATTTAGGATACCAAAACCCTCAAACCTTAGAATCTTGGAACCTTAGAATTTCAGTTATCAAAGAACATCAAACCTCTCCCTCCCATAGAGAGGAATTCCCTCTACAATGTCCCCACAAGGTGCCTGTCCAGTTGACTAAAAACAACCTCTCCATAAATTTCCACAAGCTGATGAATTTCTGCAGTGGGAACCTTTTTTTTTCACATTTAAAAATGGAATTGTAATAATATACATTAGGCTCACGTAGCACTTTAGTTTCCAAAGTATTTCCATATCCATTATCTCATTATCTCATTCTACCAATCTCCTTGGATCTTTGTGGAGGGCAGTTAGGTGTCACAGTGGATAGAGTGCCAGCCCTGGAGACAAGAAGACTCACCTTCCTGAGTTCAAATCAGGCCTCAGACGCTTAGTAGTTATGTGAACCTGGGCAAATCACTAAACCCAGTTTGCCTCAGTTTCCTCCTCTGTAAAATGAGCTGGAGTAAAATGAGCTTCAGTATCTTCTCCAAGAAAACCCCAAATGGGGTCACGAAAAATCGAACATGACTGAAAATGACTAAACAGCAATGAAGGGCTGGATTTTACAAGAAGGAACCATGGCAGGGTCCCCACTTCTGACGCAGGCAGAAGGTGCTCTGGGCAGACTCCCCCAGTCTCTTGGCTTTGAAGCCAGCTGATTTTGCCAGTTGCTGAAGAAGGAGAGTAATGATGGTAATAAACTGGAAATGTCTGCTGGGGGGACTTCACCATTTATCCTCAATATTTATTGGTTCTTACTACCACAAATCCATCAGACTGGCAAGGGAATTCAGTCCCATTCTCCGGCAATTAATTCCATATGAAGAATGGGTGGGGATTTTCCTATTGGATCTTGAGCCTTCTGGGGAAAAAATACTGAAGCTTCCTCCTTTGCCTCTCTAGAAGCCCCCAGCAAGCAATCGGTGTGAGAGATGACATATCTGAAAGTGGGATGACAGGAGAATGAGCTCCTAACCTTGGCTTGGCCAGTGATTGCTTTCTGACCTTTCCTACGTTGTTAT
This sequence comes from Notamacropus eugenii, assembly GCF_028372415.1. NCBI lineage: Eukaryota > Metazoa > Chordata > Mammalia > Diprotodontia > Macropodidae > Notamacropus > Notamacropus eugenii. Next base: position 517,646,723 of record NC_092872.1, read on the forward strand.
CCCTATCTGCAAGGAGGGGAAAATATTCCCTACCAAGTACCCTTTCTTCCTAAGATACTAAACTACCTCGTCCTTGTTGAGTGACCTTGGGCAAGCCATTTCCCATCCTCTGCCTTGGTTTCTACATATGGGGACAAAATACTCCTGCCTTGCCTTTTCCAGACCATAATGAGAACTGGATGAGATAACATATGGGACAAGAATTTCAGAAACTGCAAGATGCTATACCATGCAAGATGATAGTAATGGTGATAATAAACAAAAATTATGATCCTGACACCTCATCTAGCTGTCTCCTTTGTTTGGTTTCCCCACCAGCCAAGAGCATGGGACAAGGTTCCTTCCAGGCTCTCAAAGAGGAGGGGGTGGAGTCAGGTCCCAAGCTTTGGTTTCTGGCTGGAACAAAGAGATCCAATTGCTCAGAGACACTTTGTAGTTGTGCAAAGTTGATCTGGGCAGTTGATAGCGTCTCCCCTAGGGACATAGATGGGCAGTCACAAAGTTTGGTTCTTTTCCAAGTAGGGAAAGATGGCTTATTCCCATCCAGAAGTCAGACTCTGATTATACTAAGGGTACATGGCACAGGTCCTTACCCTGGGAATCAGGAGGCCTGGTTCAGTTTCCAGATTTTTCATTAATTTACTATTGAAAGACTCTGGGGCAGAGTGACACAGTGGATAGAGTGCTAGACCTGGAGTCAGAAATACCTGGATATAAATCTGGCCTCAGACATGTACTGACTGTATGACCCTGGGCAAGTCACTTAACCTCTATCTGCCTCAGTTTCCCCATCCGTTAAGTGGGAATAACAATGGCCCCTACCTCTCAGGATTGTTGTGAAGATCAAATGGAATAGTATCTGTAAAATGTTTCACAAACCCCAAAGTCTAGCTATTAAGATGATCAATTACTTTTTCAGTCCACTTAGAAGGTAGAGCTAGTTGAAATCTCTTCTGACTCTAATATTCTGTGTTCTAACATCCTCTGCCATTTCCTATGCTAAGGTTCATTCCAATTCTGAAGATTGTTGATTTTATAGCTATGAAAATGGTTGTTATTAAGGTAAGCTGGGGCCAGAAGTAAAATGAGACTGGGCCTTTTGCCTCAGGTCCTCTCTAGAAGAGGAGCACCAAGGGGAGTGGATCACATAAGAGGAACAGGCCTCATGTGTCACTCTGGCCCATGGTCTGGCCATTTGGGGATGGGGCCAGTCAGCTTAGGGAAGCTCTCCCACTGGGCAATAAGTTAACCTTGATGACTGGTGTATAATAACGCTTACCAGTTTGGGACTCCTAGTCCTTGGCCTGAGAATCCAGCCTTGCCTGAGGGAGGTGGGAGGTTTTGGAAAGAGAGCTAGAGGACAAGGCCATCCCCCATCCGTACAGCTGAGGTTGTGGGATCCGCCCCTCCCATGGGGAAGATAGAAATAGAATCCCTAGGACTCTTCTGACCCTGGTTCAGTATAGGGAAAGGGGAAAAATAGCACCAGATGCCTGTTTCCATTTCTGGGGTGGGGAAAGACTGAAAAGTACCATCAGAGAGGCTTTCTGATGAATCATGGAGTGAACCTGAGAATCACAGATTGTTGGAGCTGGAGGGAACCTGGGAACAAAGAATATGGGATTTAGAACCAGAAGGGACCTTTGAGATCATTTGGGTTGGCTCCCTCATTTATAGATGAAAAAAAACTGAAAGGGGGCTGCGAGGAAAGAACCTATTTGTTAAAGGTCACACATAGCTAGCATGTGGGGAGGCGAGGTGGAAAGCTAGGTTTCCTGGCTCTAAGCCCAGCGCCCTGTCCACGATGCCAGGCAGCATCCTGTATTTCTTTGAATATCACAGCATGGGACTAAAACAGGCCAGGATCATGGACCCTTGACCTCCCCTTGCTCTCACACGTTGCCTGGTGGGTGAAACAGTTTCACTCTGGCCTGTGTCAGGCCCCTGAAGCTACATCAGCTGGGCAGGTTAATGAGGTGTGAAGAACTCAGGTGTTTGGCTCGGTAATTAAACCCTAGATTTGGGAGCACTCTCTGTGACCATCCTTCATCTCCCCATGGTCTTTTCCTGGTTGGATTCCAGGACCCTGGAATGTCCAGCCTCCTCTTATCTTTGGGCAGGCTGCCCTACTTTACAAAGCAATGATCATCTCCCAACATCCCCTGAGAAGTAGGCCAGAAAGGGAACCATAGAATCATAAATGGAGAGCTAGAAAGGACCCTAAAAATCATTTCTTCCAATCCCCAGAGAGGGGATCACGTAACTAGTAAGTATCAGGTCTTCCAACTCCAGATTAATTGCTTATTCTGGAGTATCTACCACTGGACCCAGATGGCTCTGGAGGAGAAAGTGAGGTTGGTGTCCTTGCCCAGCTCTCCCTCACTCAAATCAAAGTCAACTACAAGTCATGACATCATCTCCCTGATGTCATGGCCCTCTTCAAAATCTAAGGACAAACACAATCGTTTATCTGCCATACCATGGTGCCTCCTTATCAGACAGGAACAACTATCCCCATATTACAGATTTTTTTTTTTTAAATCAACAGCTGAGGCCCTGAGGGATCAACTAACCTGCCCAAGATCAGAGAGAGGGAATCAGTGGGCCGCAGCAGGATTCAGTTGCCTGATTTCCATTTGAGGGCTCTTCCCACTTTATTCTGACAAACTGTACTATCTGCGCAGATGCCCCGTATTCTCCTCCCACCCTCTCCTGCATCGTTAGCTACAGTTTGACTGTCATGGGGAGAGAGACTGTAGTCTTTTTCTGTTTGGCCCTGGAAGCTCAAACAAGGACCAAAAGAGGAAAACTACAGAGAAAGAGATTTGGGCTTTATATAAGAAAGACTTTTGGAACCATTTGAGTATCCAGAAATGTAATGGGTCACTTCAAGAGAATGTCCAAAGAGGCAGACCAGGACTGGCTGGATCTTGGCTCTCACATCTCCCACCTACGTGATGTGTCTCAGTTCCCTCATCTGTAAAATGAGTATAGTTTATACAGCCCTTAGAACTATTGGGAGCAGAACATTCTCTATAACCTTCAAGGTGATATAAATATGTTTTTCTTATTATTTTGATTCTTCATCACAAAGGTTCCTTCCAGATTTGAGACCCTATGATTCTATGACATTCTTCCATCTTTGCCTAAAACCACTTCACAGGAAAGGAGACAATGTGGCTAAGAAAAAAAGGGCTATGGATTTGGAGCCAGAGGACCTGAGTTCAAATTCTGCCATTTTGGGATGCTATTCAACTCACTTCACCTCTTGGGGCCTCAGTTTCCTCATCTGTAAAAATGTGGGGTTTGGATTAGATGATCTAGAGTTCCTTCCAGCTCTACATCTATCATTCTGTGATCCTTTGTGTGGAAACAACACTTAGATTGCTCTAGTGAGTGAAGTGGATAGAATGTTGGGCCTGGAGTACAGATCCAGCCTCAGACACTTACTAGCTGTGTGACCTTGGGCAAGTCACTTCAGGGCTGTCTGCCTCAGTTTCCTCATCTGTAAAAATGAAGGTAATAATAAAACCTAACTCCCAGGGCTGTGAGAACCAAATAAGATAATATTTATAAGGCACTTTGCAAACCTTAAAACGATATATCGATGCTAGATTTTGTTGCAGTTGCTGTTGTTAGTCACAAAGAAAATCGAGGCAGAAGACAGCACTTCCAACTAAGGGGAATTAGGAAAGGCTTCCTGTAGGAGGGAGCCTTGAAGGAAAACAGGAATTATTAACAAGTATTAGTAATTATTAACTATCATAACAATTACTAATATTGACTAACAATTAAAGCTTCCCCAAATCAGAAGGGGCTGCCTCAAAAGATAGTAGGTGCCTCCTGACTTGGGGTTATTTAAGCCAAGACCAAGTAACCCCTGTGTGAGCCTCAGTTTCCCCCTCTGTAAAATCTTCAGGGCCCAGCACAGGGCTTTGCACAGAGTAGGTGTTTAAGGAGTGTTTGTTGAATAGGAACGATGGTTGCTCTTGGTACTTAACTGGAGGGTATGAGATATTTGACTGCTAAAGCCCAGGTAGAGGTTTCGGAAGCATAGCTGGGTATCAAGGAAACTGAGACTCTGATGAAAGAATGACACTGTTCTCTCTCTCTCTCTCTCTCTCTCTCTCTCTCTCTCTCTCTCTCTCTCTCTCTCCGGGGTAGCCAGACATAACAGATGCATTCTTTCTATTTGGGACTAGAGGTATTATTTGGTCTAATCAGTCTGGATGTTTCATCATGTTTCAAGTTTCCTCAAAGAAAAAATGGAAGTATTTATCTTTTGGAGGGGATGGAGGGATGAACTGCTTTCTGCTTTCCAGGAGAAATGCCTTTGGGGTTTCTTTAGTTTCTTCCCTCACATACTCAAGGCCTGAGCCTGTTGTCTACAGGCCAGGTTTTCAAGTGAGGCTTTGAGAGAAGAGTGCAGTCCATAACCTTGCTTCTCCCCATCAGGTGGATTTGATTATAAAACACACACACACACACACACACACACTCACACACACACACACACTCACACACACACACACACACACACACACACACTCACACACACCCTCCAGGAATGACCCCTGAAGGTGAGGACATAGGTACCCCAAGGAATGATGAAGATGTTTCCCAAAGGTCTCCCTGACCAAAGATATCCCAATCTTCCAGTCTCCAAATGCTTGTATCCTTCCTTGAAATTCCTACTATTGCAGTCTCCCCTTTGGGCTAAAGCCCTGTCTCTAATTGGACCTTGTTAAGATAGTATAGCAGAAAGCCAAGAGTTCTTGCTCTGTTCCCAATTGTGCCAGTTAACTTGGTATATGATCTGGGACAAGTATGTGACTTTGGTGGTTGCTGCACATCTCTGAATCCCAGTTTCTTTATTTATGAGATGAGATATTTTGAGTAGATAATCTCTTAAGATCCCTTCCAGCTCTGACAATCTATGTTCTAAGGTAACCTTTACCACCTCTAACATTCCATGTTCTAATGTTCATTCCACCATCTCTAACATTCTACGTGCTATGATCCCTTTCATTGTCCCCACAATACACAATGTTCTGAGGTCCTTTCTACCACCTCCAACAATCTATGTTCCAAGATCCCTTTCATCACCTCTAATACTCTATGTTCTAAGGTCCCTTCTACCACCTCTAACATCCTATGTTCTATATTCTAGATCCCTTTGACCTCTAACATTCTAAATTCTATATTCTATATCCCTTTGCTCTCTAACTCTCACTCCCTGGTTTCTTTCCAGCCTCAGCTCAAATCTCACTTTTTTTAGAATTTTCCCACCTAATGCCTTCCCCCTTTCAAAGTACCCTCATCTAGTCATGTATATCTTCTCTGTACCTAGTTATGTTTATGTCTTCCCATTACAATGTGAATGCCCATTAGAATGTGAACCTCTTAAAGACAGGGACTGTATATCCCCAACTCTTAGTACATTCCCTGGCACATAGGAGGCACTTAAAAAAATGCTGGTTGACTGCCTGATTGACTGATTCCATCTCTGCCTCCTGGCTTCTGCTCCCAATGTTACCATGTAAGCCCCATGATCAAGGCTGCCCTTGGTGTTCCCCTGAATCAGATTTCACCTGTATGAACACATGAAGCAGCTGGGAGAAGAATCCAGGATCATGAGATTTGTGCCCTACCTCAGTGGGCTATAGGCCTTGCCTGACCACATTTTAGTGGTTATGAGAATCTTGGATGCCTATCCACACATACCCACCCATAGTTGTGTAGTTTGTGATCATAATGACTTGAAGTTCGGATTGTATTATTTCTGATTCATGTCTTCACTTTCTGAGCTCTCCTGTGGCATGGGACCAGCCTTGCTGCTACATGCTGATGCTCCTCCACTAATGCTACTATTTACTCCTGAGTAAAGTGACCTTAATTTGCAAAACATTATTACTAATGCCTGATGATTACTTCCATTAATATTAATAGCAGAGTGAACACCAAGAGGGTCTGGGTGCTAATTAATATTCAGAAACTGATGAAAACTGGCTGGATAAATCTTCTTGCCTCTGTCTGTCCTCTAGATCTTACGGTTATAAAGGAAGATAGTGACTCTCTTTCCCTTCTTTATTGTTCTTTAAGCCATCCATAAAAATTACCATCAGGATAATAGAATGTTGAAATCACAGAAAAGAATGCTAGAATCACAGAACGTTGGCATCAGAGAAGTCAGGATCATGGAATGTTAGTCAAAAATGTTTTTTAAAAAATCAGTGTTAAAATCATAGAAATCTAAGATACTGGAATCACAGAATGTTGGAATGCTATGGTGCAATAACATGTGAATCATAGAATGTCAGAGTTGGAAGGGACTTCAAAGGTCATCTAGTGTGACACCCTGATGAGGACATAATACAGGGTGTGGCTAAATCTGCACTAAGACTTTTGGGACACCCTGTATGCAAAATATCCTTATGTTTTAGGACTAGTTTTTCCTAGCAGAGTTCAGATCCTGGGGGGGTCAGTATCTTTGGCGAGAATAGGAGAAGAATGCCAATTGGGATTCAGTTGAATAGGAATCAGGCAGTGACAGCCTCCCACCAGAAGAGGAGGGGGAAGGGAGGCGGTGGTGGATTTCCACGTTTGCACAGAAATGGAGACAAGTTTGAGACGCCCACGCCTTCTGCAATAGCTAACGTTGTGGTAGTTTTTCTTTCTTTCTTTTTTTTTTTTTAAAGAAAGATGAGTTTAAATCTAAACTGAACACCCCTAGTGTCATGAAATAGAATATTTTGATTTATCTCCTTTCTCTCTTTTGGGAAAGGGCTGCGGCCCCCTGATATAGAGAGACAATTTTAGTCTTCTCTCCTGTCTTCTCCCAAGGTCTCCATAGAATTGCTGGAGGGGCTGTCGCTGCAGAGAAATGCTTTCATCCTTTCTCTTCCCTCCCTTCCCCCTCCCCACTTCAGATTTAGAATGTGTTACAACCCAGCAGCTTGTTGCCATGGTAACTATGGAGCGTTAGAGCAGCCCAGGCATCCCGGCTGGGCCTTGGTGCCTGCTGCCCTGCCACTCAACACTAGCTTGCCACAAAGGCTGCTTCTGGCCCCACTGGGCGCCGCCTCTGACGGACTGTTCCCATGACCTGAGGGTCTGCTGGGGACAGAGCCCTGGCTCATCCCAGAAGAGGACAGGACCCCAAATGGCAACTGTGAGCTGAGTCCAGTTTGGAGCCCTTCACAAGCTGTGGGGAAGGGACTCGGGGCAGAAGGCTGACCTCTACCAACAGCTGGCTGGAGAAAAGAAAATCCCCATGCCAGAAAGACTCTAGGAAGTTAGACAATACAAAATTCTAGTGGGGCAGGAGAAGAGAGGGGGCCCGAGCAATTTTGGCAGGCTCACAAATTATATAACATAGAATTTCTGAGCTGAAGGAACCATGGAGGTTATCTTGTCCACATCTTTCTCACTTTATCTAGATGGAAACAAATCCAGAAAAGGGATTTTCCCAAGGTTACACAGCTAGTTAGCATTTCCTGGTCCCAGACATATCCCTTGGGTGAATCTGACCCTACATTGGCTCCAACTCACTTTTTCCCATGAACTCTGGCACTCAAGAGGAAACGATAAATCCAAGTTTGTTTATGAATAAGCTAGATTAATCTGGGAAGACTTCTTGGAGGATGTGTCTTTGAAGATTTCAGTTCTCTAGGAACAAATCCTCACGTGAATCCTAGTAACTTGGGACTAGGAGCAGGGATTTTTTCCCCCTCTTCTGGTTACCCAGGAATATTCCCTCATTTTCTGGGTCTGGATACTCTTAGTTGTCCTGGCTCAGGCCCTACATGCTTGCATCTTGGATCTGAAAGCTTGTTGTCATGGAAACTCTTCACCATCTCTTTTCTGGAATGAAGTTAATAACTTTCTCCTTGGGGCTTCCTTGCTGAAAAGACAAGATAGTGTCATCCCTGTGGACAGAAACCACATTTATCTCACAATTGTTCTTTTAAGGAGTTAGACTCTTCTTAGGGGATGGAGAGTCACAGACCAGCCACACAGGAAGGGTCTCAGGCCAAGTTCCCCAGTAGCAGGAACAACCTCACCCCTCATTGTCACCAAACCTACCTGGAATATTGTCATAATAGTCTTGACCATTTCCAAACCATGGTACCAATGAGAGGGATGGGTTCATCCTATCCCTTTTCCACTAGAAATCAGGCTCTGCCCACTCAGATTCTAGGCTCTGATAAGATAGCCACCTTGCCCAGAACCAGGGTACAACACCATCTTCTGGTCATTTCCAAAACATGCTTCTACTTCCATCCCTTAGAAGGTAAGGACAGGACTGTCTTATTCACCCAATTTGTATCCCTGTAGCTTAGTGCAGCACTGGGAACAAAATTAGTGCTTTAAAAATAAATGCTTTTATTTTTCATTCATTCACTCATAATTCAAGTCCAAATTGGAAAAGAGTAGATCTGAGATTGATTTGAAGAAAGGGCCAGGTCACTTCAGAAAAGATTCATGGAAAGGAATCACCTTCAGGCACTCATTATGGTGTATGATCTCATATTCCCTACTGGTAAGTCAAAATAGATCCAGGAATGGAAACAGAAAAATCTAGGTTTAAATCCTGGCCTCAGATCTAATTAAATTAACTATTACTGTGACCTTAGAGATATCAAACTCTCTGAGCCTTGGCTACCCATCTATAACATGGGGAATAATTACTATTTACCTAAGGCTTGCAGAGTTTTTGTAAGGAGAGTGCTTTGTAAGAAGGCTGTGTGGTAAAGGGAAAGGCATGCTAGATTTGCGGTCCAAGGACTTCTAGAGTCAAGAGATCTAAATTTGAATCCCTTCTACTTACTGAGTGACCCTGGATAAGTCATTTCTTAGGCATCAGTTTCCTCATCTGCAAAATGAAGGGATTGTATTATGAACTCTAAGGTACCTTCTAGCTCTAACAATTGTAACTAACATTTATATAGTTCTTAAGGGTTTGTACCACTCTTAGATTCGGAATAGATAGAGCACTAGACCTGGGGTCAGGAAAACTTGGGTTCATATTCTACCTCAGATAGTTATTAGCTGTATGACCCTAGGCAAGTCACTTAACTTCTCTGGGCCTTAGTTCCCTCATCTGTAAAGTGGGGATAACGATGGCACCTACCTCTCAGGGCTGTTGTAAAGACCAAGTGAGATAACATATTTAAAGTACTTTGCAAACCTTATGGCACTAAATAGATGCTAATTATCTTAAAGATCTTAAAGATCTTAAAGCATTATGGAAGGATGAATTACTCAATTCCTGACTCTGCAGATCAGTGGAATTTCTTCCTGACTCAAGATCATATATCCTTTAGAAGTGGAGGAAGCTAGGTTTTTTCAAAAAACAAAATTCAAGAAATCTATGCTTTCCTAGTAGATCTATTGGTTTGGACCTCCTGCTCTTGGTTATAAAAACCTACATGTTCATCTGACACAAGACCATCTCTTCATTTATTTTGGATAAAGTCTTTGTCCCTAAGGACCAGTCCTGGTTTCCCATCTCCCTCCACCACCAAGAGTTCCATTGGGTCCTAGTTCATGACAGCAGGCTACTTCACTTTGATTCCAAATGAAGGAAAATACCCTCATCTTGGTCTTTCCCCAATTCCTCACCATCCCCATCATACCACATTACTGCTTTCTAACTCTCCATTATCTGTTGATCACATCCCTGACTCCAAAGAGTGTGAACTCCAAAGAGCAGGGACTTTTTCCCATCTCATCTTTTGTAACCCTATTTTACAAAGTACCTTAGGCAAAGTGTTTCTCTAGTAGCACTTGTTTCACCATCTCTAAAATGGGGAGATTGTACTAGATGATCTCTTCTGGTTCTAGGAGTGCAGTGGATAGAGAACTGGGCTTGGAGTCAGAAACTCTTCTTCCTGAGTTCAAATCTGTCCTCTGACACTTAATAGCTATGTGACCCTGGGCAAGTCACTTAGCCCTGTTTGCCTCAGTTTTCTCATCTATAAAATTAGCTAGAGAAGAAAATAGCAAGCTACTCAAGTATCATTGCCAAGAAAACCACAAATGACGTCATGAAAAGTCAGCCATAACTGAAAGATGACTGAACAACAACAATCTAGTTCTAATATTATTTTCTGTGTCTTAGGATCTTTTATCAGACCTGCTATTCTGTGTTTTAAGGTCGTCTCTCACTGTTAGATGTCTGAAGAGCCTTTCCATCCCTGACATTCTGTTGGGTTCTAATGTCCTTTTTAGCCCTTGACAAGCTATCTTTTATGCCTTAAGATTCCCCGCTCCTGCAATTTTAATGTTACATTGCTAATGTTCCATGTTTGAAGATTTTATCTGGAGCTACGTTCTGAGCTTTCTTCTATGTTTGATATTCCATTCTGTGTGGGTTAAGATCTCTTCCAGTTCTGACTTTCTAGGTTCTTAAGTCCCTTTCATGTTCTACATCCTGTGTAAGGTCCAAGTTCCCTTCATGGATCCAGGGATCAAAATGGGTCCAGGGATGTCAACATATTCCTTATTTGGGGTGAGAATATGCCAGTAGGTTTTCCAGTCTACCAACCTCCTTTGTACATGTTTTAGGGAGACAAATTGAGATCCAGCCCCATGAAATCCTGCTTTCCCAATTGAGAAGATTCAGTTTCTCTGATGGTATTAACATAATCAAACACAAACCAACCAGTAGGACCTCTCTGGAGAGGCAAAGCATCTAAGAGGGCCTTCTAGGGAGGGTGTGTTCCCAGAGAACCAAACTGTAGGCAGGAGGCAAAAATAGAAGTGGAAGAACACCTCTTTTTTGTTTCCTTGGGAAGAGTGGCTGAGTGATCCTCAGTAGGGAGCCAGGACGGTCTTTATTGATAAGCTATGATTAAGAGGTAAGGAGATGGCTAAATGAAGGAAGAAGATGGGAAGGGAACCAAGGAGGCTGGCTGGGGCACCACCCCTCCCAACCTCACACAGACAGCTGGGATTAGTGGTTCAGAACCTGACAATGGGTGTCAGGAATCCTGAAGTCAATTTCCTGATCTCTCCAGACATGTGATTTCCCCAGGCCTCCCATAGATCACAGTGTCCAGGCCATGGGGCGAAGGGTCTCAGGCTTCTGCTTCTCCCTCTCTCCACTTTCTAGAAAAGGCAGATTTTCTATGCCCACCACTACATTCTTGATACATTTCCTCCATAGTACTTTGTTCTAACTCAGTTTTCCCATCTCTAACTTGTCAAAGTTAATTACACCTCTCCCCTGCTCCCACAAACTCTTAGGAAAAGAAGTCTAATGAGTCTAGACAAGAAAGACATGCACACAGCAAGGACCAATCCTTTGGGATGGCATTGGCTGTTGGTTCCATATCTAAGAGTCACACATCACTACCTGAAACATCTCTGATTGCATTTATTACTGAGCTACAGAGGGCATGTGGGGATGAAATGTATACATCAGCATTTGGTTAGATGCAAATACATGTGCATGTGTATATGGTATGTATATGCACATGTGTGCCAAGATATTCTATATGAAAGGCAATATGGCAGAGGAGTGAAGAGAGTTGGCTCCAGGCTCAGTCAGGAAGGTTTCAGTTGAAGTTGCCTCAGATGAATGCTTCATTAGCCTTTATCACTTAACCTCTCAGTGCCCCAGGCATTTCCCTGAGACTGTAAAGTCAGTATTGCAGAGTAGGTGCCAATCACCACTGATAGAGTTTCCTCAACGGGCGTTCTTTATACCAATTGAATTGCAGGTCCAGTCCAAAAAAAATTAAAATCCACTGTAGACGTAAAACATTGAGTTGTTTTGGCCATATCCGACTCTTCATGACCCCATTTGGGGTTTTCTTGGCAAAGTTACCAGAGTGGTTTACCATTTCCATCTCCAACTCATTTTACAGATGAGGAAACTGAGGCAAACAGGGTGAAGTGATTTATCCAGGATCACATAACTAATAACTGTCTAAAGGTAAATTTGAACTCAGGTCCTCCTGACTCCAGGGCCAGCGGTCTATCCACTGTGTCACCTGGCTGCCCCTATACTGTAGTGTCATTGTTTGTTTTAAAGATTTAGAGATGTTGGGAAGTCAGAGTTCAACAAGTCTAAACCCTTCGTTTTAAAGATGGGGAACCTGAGGCCAGAGAGGCTGTGAGTGAACACTGACAAAGATAATGAGAGACACAGCCAAGACTTGACCTCAGTTCCCCTGGTTCCAAACTCAGCATTCTTTTCCATTACACCACCTTATTTTGTGAATGTAACTGTATATACGAATATGTGGTTATATGTGTATATGTATATGATTGTAAACATGTATATCTCTATCATATATGAATATGTATGTTTATATGTGGCATGTTTGCATCACACATGTGTATATACACATTTATATAGTGTGTGTTTACACGTATTATATATATATTGTGTTTGTACATGTATATTTGTGTGGGTGTGTATTATGTGTGTGTCTATATGTGGTGCAAGGGATAGAGTGTAGGACCTGGAGTCAGGAAAGCTTCCTGAGTTCAAATCTAGCCTCAGACACTTGACCCTGTGAGTTTCAGTTTCCTCATCTGTAAAATGAGCTAGAAAAGGGAATGACAAACTACTTCAGTACCTTTGTCAAGAAAACCCCAAATGGGGTCACAAAGAGTCTGACACAACTGAAAATTACTGAACAACAACAAATGTATGCATGTGTGTGTATGAGTTCCGAAGCTATTTAGAAGCATCTACCCCAAAGCTAGAACTCTTAGCAAGTCAAGATTTAGCACGTCAGTGAGGCCAAGGGTGCCAGTAAAGTCAGAGACTCCAGGTAAGGAGTCCCTTACCTGGCTCAGTAAGTAAGAGGATGTCCTAGGTGAGAGGTTCCCAAGAGCAGGATCCCCCCAACCCCAGCCTACCATTTTGGATAAATACCCCCCATTTGCCTTTTGAAACCGAGACAGGTTTTCCTTGGCCTCTAGGGACAGAGAAATCATCATTGGGAATGGGGAACAGGGGAAAAGGACTTTATGGCTGATACCTATATTCAGTCAAGATCTCAAAACATGCCATTCAGAGCCACTGGAGGTTACACGCCTGCGTGAATCACCCGGAATTCAGCACGCCGGGCTATTTTCTGCCACTATCTTGGGCTCTATCACCCCAGCTGCAGGAAAACTGCTAGGTTAGGGTTGCCATGGTGAGACCCGGACACTGATTCCCCAAGACACATCCCTGCATTATCCCTAGTGGAGCGCAAGCCTTTCCCAACTGATCCTCCTAAAAGAGTGACTCATCGTTAAATATATCGCCTGGCCTCCCAAACTGTTTGCTGTTCCCCAGCAGCAGGACATAGGTATTGGGAGAGAATTTTGGGGGATCATAGGGCCCAGAATGTAAAAGTCTCATCATTTTTCATTTGCCCTTCTTCAGGAGGGCTAGTTCTGGGTCTCCCAAACTAACAGGATCCCAAGTTCTGGCATTAATCCCTGCTTGACTGCTCCTATTAGTGTGACTTTGGTCAAATCACTTAACTTTCAGTGCCTTTCCCCAGTTTCCTCATCTGTAAAATAAGCAGGTTGAAATATATGACCTCTAAGGTCCCTTCTAGGCCTAAATCTGTGATCCTAGGATCCTAAGTATAGAGTTATATAATCTTGAAACTGAAAGAGATCTCAAAAGGCCCCTGAGCAGGAATCTCTGTGAGGAAGCTTGCTTTGAAGTCCAGCTCTGATAATTACTAGTTTGGTGATCTTGGATTGCAGTCTGCATTTTCTACATTTCCCCATCTGCAAAATGAGTATTAAAGAGAATTCACCAAAATGTGTCAGATGCCTGCTGTATGCCAGGCACTATGTTAGGTGCAGGGGGATACAATGACACAAACCATGCAATATCTTCTTTAAGTATTATATTTTGCTGGGAGATATAGCATGTATACAGATAAGTATCAAGTGGTAGGTAGGTGGCTCAGTGGATAGAGTACTGGCTCTGAAGTCAAGAAGACCTGAGTTCAAAACCAATCTCAGACACTTATTTGCTGTGGGACCCTGGGCAAGTCACTTTAACCTCTGTTTGCCTTTCTTCACTGGTTGAAGGAAATGGCAAACCGCTCCCGTACCTTTGCCAAGAAAATCTCATGGACAATTGACCAATGGGATCATGAAGAGTCAGGAATGACTGAACCACAACAAAAAATGTACAGATAAATATGAAATAAAGAAGGAACAAGAATGAACAAATCAGGAAAAGTCTCATGCAAGAGAAGTCACCTAAGCTGTGCTCTGGAGGAACATAGCACTTCCAAGAGTCAGAAGGGAAGAGAAAGTACATTCCTAGCATGTAGTACCATCTATGCAAAGGCACCAAGGTGGGAGATGAGATGTCATATGTGGGAAATAGCTATCAAACTGGTTTAATTGGAACAGAGAATCCATGAAAAGGAATAATACAAAATAAGGAAGGCAAGTTAGAAGAAGGTAGAAGTCAGCTTTCAATTCAGGCTGAGAATCTTGTGTTTTGTTCTAGAGGCAATAGGGAACCATGGTAAATTTCTGAGTAGGGCAGTGACAAAGACAGGTTTGAGTTTTAGGAATATTAATTTGGCATCTGTGTACAAAATGGATTGGAGAAAACAGAAACTGGAAGAAGTGAGACCAATTAGGAGACTATTGTAGTATTATGGGCAAAAGATAATGAAGGTCCTCTCTAGGGTGGTGGCCATATAAGTAGAGAGAAGAGAACAGTTGTAAGAGATTTTGCCAAACTAGAATCAATAAGATTTGGCATCTGATCAAATGTGGGAGTAAGTGAGGGTGATGATTCCCCTGGTAGATAGAAGAATGGCAATACCCTCGATGAAAGTGGGGAAATTTGATGGATAAATGGTTTGGAAGGAAGAGTGGGAACATAATGAGTTCCATTTTGGATTTGTTGAGCTTTAGATGTTTATCCACATTGTAATATCTAGAAAAACTTGGTAATGTTGATATTTGCACACTTACCTCACAGGATTGTGATAAAAGCATTTTGTAAACCTTAATGCTTTATAAAACTGTAAACTCTCATTTTATAATCCTTGTACATGCATACTTAGCCTCTGCTTGAAATCCTCCTGAAGAGCTGTGGTGGTAAGAGCCCTGATCCTGGGGTCCAAAGACCCAGGTTTGGGTCCTGGCTCAGACTCTTTCATTAGCTGTTTACCTAACAGCCAATCCAGATGCTGGGAGCAGTCATTTACTACTACTCAGGTCATTCTCCTTCTTTCCTCAAGGTGTTTAGTCCCTGACTCATAGTCTTCCTCCCCTCCCTTGACCACTGTCCTCATACTAGGGCTGAGATTCTCAAAGTGTTGTCTGGGGGTCAAAATAATTTTCCTAATAACACTAAGGTGTTTCTAATGTCCAATTCAGATTTCTAACTAGATTTTCTAACATCTAGCTTGATAAATTTCTAGTTTCTAATATGGTTTCCCCCAATTTCTAATTTGGTAAGTATTGATAACTATAACCCATATAAACAAAAGCTCTTTGATAAGTTCTCCACAGTTTTCAAGAGTATAAATAGATCCTGAGACCAAAAAGTTTAAGAAACACTAAACTAGGGGATTTCAACACACATGTAAAGATTCTCTCTAACACTTTAGTCGCCCAGTTCCTCAGGCTTCTCAGCTCCCGTGAACCACGCCTCTTCTCTACTTCAAGGAGACACAGGATTGGTCACAGTCTTGATCTCCACATTACCCACAGATGTCCCACTTCTAAGATCAAGAATTCTGAAATACTTTTATCTCATCATAGTTTTGTGTCATTCCATCTCTCCCCTGCGCCTTACCCTCTTCACATTCTCACCATGACCTCCAGTCCCTTCATCCTTCAATATTCTCCCGGACCATCACCTTTACTCTAGCTTCACATTTCTTCCCAGTCTCAACCCTTTGTGTTGTTGTCCAACTTTGTGAACCCATTTGGGGGTTTTCTTGGCAAAGATACTAGAGTGATTTGCCATTTCCTTCTCCAAGTCCTTTTACAAATGAGGAACTGAGGCAAACAGGGTTAAGTGACTTGCCCAGGGTCACACAGCTAATAAGTATCTGAGGCCACATTCGAACTCATGTCCTCCTGACAAGCAGGTCTGGTGCTCCACCCACTATGCTAATCAAGTCAACTCCGAGATGTCCTTTACTCTTTAATCTTTTACCTCTGTCCTATTGCCATTCATGCCTTTCCAAAGCCCGAAGCAGATTACTCCCACCATCTGCCTCCTCTCCCTCCTACTCCCATGCTGCTGAACATAGCTAGAGGAAGTCACGTAATCATCTGCAGACTGGATTCACTACAAATGTATGTTATCTAATCTCAACCCAGTTGTCACTACAGCAAGGTAATCCTTTTTCTCCTCCCTAATTGAGTCTCTATTTGCACTTCCCACAGTGGGTGTTTCAAACTTTCTTTTCCCTTCCAGCCTCCTACACTACCCACCCCCAACCTTCTCAGCTGAGGACCTGTCCTCCTAGTTTACTGAGGAGATGGAGGTCCTGCTCCTTCTCCTCTCCACGTCTCCAAACCTCTAGACACTATCCCCATTCTCCCCTCCTTTACATCTTCATTTTAGCCTCTGGCAAAGAGGTGATCTTTCTCCTTGCCAAAACCAATCCCACTATGCATTTCCTCAACCCACCATCTTTCAAAGGCTGCTCCCACAGTCTTCTCTCTTGCTAATCTTCTATCTCTACTGTCTCCCACTCTGCCATCCATAAACATACCTAGGTGACCCCATTCTTTGAAAAATTCCTGATTTGACACTACAATCCCACCCACCCTCCAAACTATCTCCCTTTCAAAGCCAATTCCTTTGGTTGATTTGTTGTCTGACCTTGAGGAAATAACAATGGAGCCTCAGTTGGCCCATCTGTGAAATGGTAATAATACCTGCTTCCGTGCTCTTTGAGGCAGTGGTGTGTCTGAATCAGTAGAATGCCTACTATGCTAAGCAACAGCTATCAACTAACACACTAGACCTCTCTGCCTCTAAGGAGTTGAGCCAACCAACATGCTAGCAGTTGAGAAGAGTTAGAATCAGCTGTTTTATTGGGAAAAGTATATACACAGGAACAAATGCGCCACTTTTTTACCTTCTCAGCAAAACTTATTCATTGGCCCTTGGGAGGGCCCTTGGGAGTTGAGCAGAAGAAGGGATATATTGTGGTATGTTGGAAGGAGTACTGGATCTAGAGAGAGTCAGAGGATTTGAGTTCAAATGCTACCCTTGCTATTCACCAAGTATGCAACTTTGGACAATTCATCGCTTCTTGGGTCTCAGTTTCTTTGCCTATAAAATCAATCAAATGTTTGTTAGGTGCTTACTAGCTACGACAGGAACAGCTAGGTGGTGCAGTGGATAGAGCACCAGATCTGGAGTCAGAAAGATCTGAGTTCAAATCCAGCCTTAGACACTTACTAGCTGTGTGACCCTGGGCAAGCCACTTAACCTCTATTTGCCTCACCTTATCTGTAAAATGAGAACACACTGGAGGAGGAAATGGTAAACCACTCCAGTATCTTTGCTAAGAAAACACCTCAGACAAGTCCATGTCACAAAGAGTCAGACGCAACTAAATGATTCAACGACAAAGCAATTCCTGCTCTCAAAGAGCTTGTACTCTAACGAGAGAGATAACCGAGACATATATGAATATAAAAAAAATAAATGCAAGGTGGTTAGAGAGGTCAGGTGCTAATAGTTCAGGGAACAAGAAAGATTTCATATTGAAGACTATGTTTGAGCTTCATCTTGAAGGGAATGAGAGGGTCTATAGGTAGAGGTGTAGAAGGAGTGCATTCCAGGGGGGAAAGAACAGCCAGGGCAAAGACATGAAGGCAGGAGATGGGGGGACAGAGGGAAGTCCAGTTTGGATCGTAAAGTGTAGGATATGGAGCACGGTATAATGAGTCTGGAAACAAAGCTTGGGGTCAAGTTGTAAAGGGTTTTAAAAACCAGAGTTTATATTTGATCTTAGAGGCAATAGAAAGTTCCTGGATTTTAGTGAGTATGGAAGTGAGGTTATCAGACCTGTGTTTTTGGAAAATCACTGTGGCAGCTGTGTGGAGGATGGACTGGATAGGGCCAAACTGAGGCAGGAAGACCAATTAAGCATGTAGGAAAAAGGACCCTAAATTAAGGTGGCAGTCTTATGAGGAGAGAAAAGAGGTCCTCAACTGAATTAGGAGAGGGGACATCCCTGGCCAGGGAAATCTGCAGTTCCCTCCCACCCCCTCGCCAAGGCCCAGATTAAAAGTGATCTCTTCTAAGAACTCTGATTCTATACCATTCCAGCCTATAGTGATCTCTCTGCTCTGAGCCCCTTCAGGTCGGACCTAATTCCTTACCATGCCTTTCCTAAGTCTATGTTTCCTTGTAAGACTGCAGGATCCTTTGAGGACAGGGCCTACTTGTCTGCACAAAGAAGTTATTAGTACTGATGGTCCAACCCCCTTGTTTTACAGGTAAGGCAACTGCAAGAATCCAAAGAAAGTAAATGACTTATTTCAGAAGCAACAATAGGAGAGGGCAGAAGGGAGAGGTTTCTGGAATCAGGAGTCAGGAGATTTGAGTTTCATTCCCAGACCTAATACTTATTAGCTATGTAACTCTGTCAACTCATTTAAGCACTTTTCACCTCATTTATTCGTGTGTAGAGTGGGAATAAAAATACTCCCCTGAAAGGCGGTTAATAGAGAGCAAGCCTCGAGTCAAGTAAACCAGGAGTCAAGTCTTGCCTGTGATACATGCTGGTTATGTGACCCTGGACAAGTCACCTAATTTGTCGGTGCCCCAGGCAGTTTCCTATGACTATAAATTGCAGAGAAGGTACCAACCTGCAGTGGTGGACAAAATTCCTCACCAGGAACCCCTATACTGATGTAATTTTAAATTCCATTTTAAAAAATACTTAATATTCCACTCATTATGCACTTTATGAGGAAAGCACTTTGTAAATCTTAAGGCACTACAGAAATGTGATCTACTTATGCCTATAGCTACAACGACCAATAATACTATTGTTATCATACAAGAAGTCATTGGCAGAGCCAGGTCCCTGACTCACTCCAAGGTTCCTTCAGGATTGGAAAGATTTCAAAGAGGAATCTCCAGTAAGATCAGTGATTTCAGTTTACTAAGCATTTATTAAGCAGAATTGAAGCCAATGGGTGGCACAAGAAATAGAGCACTGGGTTTAGAGTCAGAAACCCTGAGTTCAAATCCTGCCTCAGACACTTACTAGCTTTATGAACCTGGGCAAGTCACTTAACCTCCTCTACAAAATGAGTAGGTTGGACTCAACGGCCTCTAAGAGCCTTCTCAGGTCTGGATCTATAATTCTATGAGACACCTACTATGTGCTGAGGACCACATTTGGCTGTGGATAAGATACAGAGAAATATACAACTCAGCACCTGCCCAGGAGCTCACAATCTGGTTGGAAGAAGACAACACATACACAAATAACTATAAATAGAAATAAAATATGGTAAAGATGTGAGAGCGTTTAATGAAGGATCCAAAAAAAAAGAAAGGTTATTTCTTACAAATGGGGTCCAGAAAGGCTTACTAAAATTGCTTCTGTTGGAGCTAAGCCTTGAAGAATACATAGAATTTCAATACGATTGGTAAGAAACCACATTCCAAGCATAAGGAATAAATGAAGGTCCCTCAAAGTCCCCAACTGCATCCTGAGCCATCTTCAGTTATCCTGATCTATATCTGATCACTGGATCAGATGGTTCTGGAGAACCTAAAACATAAAGGTCTACCTTGGATTCTAAGAAGCAGAGATAATAAAAAAGTAGATATGGAATGGTGAGTTATCCAATCTGGATTTGAGGGGGAACGGTAAGAGATGAGATTGGAAAGGTTAAGATGGCCCAAGGTTGTAGAGGATCTTGATGAGTAGGGTGAGAAGTTTGGACTTTATTCACCAAGTCAGTGCAGTACTTTGAGCACAGGAATGACTGGAAAACTGCTCTCTAAAGGTCACTAGTGGTTTTTTTTAATGATTTATATCATAAATTTAATTATCTCAACAGAAGCAATCAATCAAAAGAAAGAAAACCACACACAAGGCCATAAACTATAAACCATTTACAGTTTGCTGGAAGGAAATATATAATAATGTTTTTTTAATGGATCTGGTATGTGATGGGAACAAGAGATAGTCATGGGGTAGACCACATGTTTTGCTGTTATCCATACCATATTGAAAGCATTGAAAGGACTCCAGCATGTTGAGTGGACCTTCTCTTACAGATTTATGGGAAGATGTGAACAAGAGGTACATGGTAAGGGCAAACAAGAATGAATTATTATATGTGTTATTGGAGGGAATACTCACATTGCTTAGATTCAATGGAATATTAGATGTATATATACATACATTGATACATACATGCAAACACATACATATACACACACTACCTAGGGGTTTCCCCTACTTCTATATGGTCTCCCCTAGACATGCTATCCTATATCTAAGGTTCTCTGTGAGTCCCCATAGTGAAGTAGGAGGAACATTTTGTGGTCAGAAGATCTAGGCTCCAATCCTTGCGCTGCTTTTAAATACTGATGTGATTGGGCCAAATCACCCATTTTCCAGGCCTTAGTTTCCTAAACTCTATAAAGAAAGGATTGGACTTGGGTGGTTTCTAAAGTCTACCAGCTCAGAATCCTATAATATGATTTTCCTTCTTTCTTTGTAATGCTCATATTTGTCATTTGTTAGGGATGGAGATAGTGATTAGATCTTTAATATCATTGGCCAAGGCAACTCCCCAATAAGGAATCTTCCTCTGTTGGTGGAGACTGACATCCTCTCTGCAGAATCTTTAGTCCTAGAAACTGCCTAGGATCCTAGGAGTTTAAGTAAGTCACACAGCCAGCATGTGGCAGAGACTGGACTTGAACCCAGGTTTTCCTGGTTATAGGGCCAGTTATCTAACCACTATACCTTCCTGCCTCTTGCCATTTCTTGCAATATGATAATGTTCCATAATGTTGCTATACCATAGCCATTCCCTAGTCATTGGCCCCATTAAGACATTTCTGCTATAACCAAAGCCACTAGTTTCTTTGAGAGAGTGGTTTCCTCGAAAAGCCTACTTTCTCTTCTCATGGGAGCCTGGAATGATTCATTTGTGTAAAGCTCAGGCAAGGGTTCACAAGCCTTTGGGGCTTCCGTTTTTACGAGAGCCCAAGAATGCAGGCCTCAGGGTCTGGAGACCTTCCAAGAATGAACACTTTGACTGTGCAAAGTGAGACATAATTATAATCCACAAGCATGGCACAATTCTTCCCAGCAGGTCACCACCGTTGGCTGTTACCAACTGTTGACTGTTGACTGTTGTCTAGCAAAGAAATGCCCATGGAGAAAATCCAGCTTTGTTATTCTCCGGTGGCAGAGCTGTGGACCTGTGTTTATCCATGTGGTTGGCTACCTTAACAAGCAAGTTGTTGGAGCAGAACCCTTTAGAAATCTTGGCTAAGACATTTCTATTTCCTTTGCTTGGGGAGTCTAGAACAAAACCCTAGGAGTCAGATCCCAGTCCCAGCTACGGATTTGCTGTGTGCTCTTGGGTAGATGGCTTAACCTATCTGAATCAGACTCCTCACATATAATTACCCTACCTATGTTACAGGGGTACTGTGAGAATCCAATGAGATAACTCAGGAGGAAGCGCTTTGAACCATTTAAAATACTATCCAAATAAATGATTTATGATTGCCATTATTATTAGCTCAAATCAACTTTCACTTTCCAGCACGTATTTTCCATAGCTGTAAAATGAGGGTATTGAACATTCTATGACATTAGAAAAGCAGTTGGCATAGTGAAAAGCATGCTGGTCCAGATTCGAGGCCAAGATGCAAGATGCAAGAGGACATGCAAGTCTGTATGTTGAAGGACTTATGAGTATAGTCACAGGACAAAGGACAAAAAGGCCTGGGCAGGCAGACCTGCATAGCCCACATCTGGCCTGCATGCTCTGGGACATGGTGAAGGTTTTGGAGACCATGTCATGGGAAGATCAGTGGAAGAAGGCATAAAGGAACTCTTCAAGTATTCAAAAAGTCATCCTAGGGAAGGGGGATTAGCTTTGTTCTGCCTGACTTCAGAAGGCAGAGGAAGGAGCAATCACAGCCAGCTTCAGAGGCAGATTTTGGCTCCATGTAAAAGAAAACCTCCTACGGCAGAGAGCTGACCAAAATAGAACTAGCCATCCAATAGAATAGAAGCTCCTCCAGGGCAGGACTTGTTTTTATCTTATATCCCTAGCACCTGACACTGGTTGTCCTTATTTCCAAAGGCATTAATGGAGGTCTTTAAGAGGAGGCTGATGGCCTCATGTTGGGAGTGGTGTAGAGTGTATTCTTGCTCAAGTAGAAGCCTCATTGGCCTCTGAGGTCCTTCTGAGATTCCACGGTTTCTGATCTTGTGCCTTGAGAGCCAGGACTCTGTGGAATTTTACTTTAGGGACTGATCCGTGAACCAGAAATCAACCTGATCTAGTTTGTTTGGTTTTCAAGGGCCTTTGGCCTGGTCTGCTGCTTTGCTGACCTGGTATCCCCAGGAATCCTTAGCTTAGCCATGGGCAGCTGCCTTTTTCATTACCAGCATCTCTTTAGCCCTGGAGTTCCGAAATGCTTTCCTCATAGGGTACATTATTGTGTGTTTTGTATCTTGTACTGAGTGTTGATAGGGAGAAGGAAAGAAGGAGGGCCAAGACATAATGCTCTTCTACCCCCACGGGACTCACAGTGTAGTGAGGAGAAAAGATTTAGGAAATAATTAGAGACTAATGGAAGACAGTTTATGCTAAATGTTATGTGAGTTGACAATGCCAAGTGGGGGCTGTAGGAGATGGGGGTGTGAGAGAGATCCCTGCAGGCTGGCGGTCAAGGAAGATTTCCTAGAGGCCGAGGGATCTGGACTGAATCTTGAAACTCTGGTTGCTTGGCCTCTGGATAAATAATTATTTGCCAGACAAATCAGTTTTACCAAACTGGAAAGATTTTGCATCAACGAGGATTGATTAAACATTTCCTATATGCCAGACATGGATTAAATATTAAAAGCTAGAGATCCACAGAAAAGCAAATATATTCCCTGCTCTCAAGGAGGTCGCATCCTAATGGAGGATACAGCTACATACAAGATATACACAAAGCAAATGAAAGGTAATCTGTAGTGAGGACTGGGGAAGGGAGAGAGATGGGCCTGGTGAGATGCAGTGTGTCCCTCTTCCAGGGATTGGTCTGAGTGCAGAGGGATTTAACAGAAGAAGGCTAGTCACAATGTAACGTAATGTAATGACTTTTTTGGCCACAGCAACTCTGAACAAGATGTGGGAAGGTTATGATCTCTGTCACTGGAGGGAGGACCCATGCCAATGAAATCATGGATCCTTGAAGTATTGTTGTATAGATATGAAACAATTCAGTTCTGGAATCTGCCCAGAGAATAGGAACTGAGGCTTTTGTGATGTGGGAAAGACAAAGTCCTGGAAGACATCAACGATGCTGTTCCCCCACCTCACTACCCAAGTAGGAGGAACAGATGAGTGAATGGATGGAGTGGGTAAAGCATTTTATTGTACACAAAGCATTGTGCTAAACACTGCTGATACAGAGAGGAAAGTAAGATAGTCCTTGCTCACATTCTAATGGGGAAAGACACATATCTAGAAGGCTTCAGCTGCAAGTCAGATGGATAGGTCTCATGTGGTCTTTAGGGCTCAGGGGCACAGTAGATAATAATGTTCTTATTTGGTGTCATTTCCACTGAAAATTTAATGTCAACCCTACTGAAGCATTTTAAAGTACCTACTATGTGTCAGGCATTATGGGAGATACTAGGGCATCCATAATAACAAAAACTCATGTTTTTATAAAGATCTACAGTTTTCAAGGCTCTTTCCTCTAATGCAAGTATCAGAAAGCCCATTTTATAGATAAGGAAACTGAGACTAAGAAAAGTTAAGTGACTCACCCAGGGAAACAACCATTGCACAGAGGCAGCTGTTAACTGCCTTTATAGGAGGTAGGGCCCTCATCTCCTCACCAGCTAAAGCTACTGAAGATTCAAATGGTTCAGCAACTGGAATGGATATGGCATCATCAGTGGAACTGACATAAAAGGAGATGCTTTGCTGCTGCACCCTGAGGGTCATGGGACTTTTGCATCCGATCTGCAGCAGAAACCTTCCATGTGCGTTCTGTTTGAATTCAGACAGCCTTGCTTTACTGTCTACGTTTCCCCAGAACTTAGCACCATCCTTTGAACTTAGTATATGCTTACTAAATGTTTTTCACTTTTTTATTCATTAGTCAGAAATAGAATTCATACACAGATCTCCTGGTTCCAAGTCCAGGGTACATTCAACCATACCACATACTCACTTATCATCTGTAAGTGACTCCAGAGCAAGCCATAACGGATTCCTATTTACCAGATATGGCTGCCAAGCTGGATTTTGGCTTTCAACCGTATCCTAGTCTAGGCCCCAGGGGAAGCAGGTAGGCTGAACATGCAGACATAAAGGGAGGGTCAAAGAGAGGAAGAGCCACCTCGAAGTATATGCAAATAGGTCCTCATTGAGGTCAGGGTGCACAGCCTAGACAAAGGAGTGGAGGTGGGAAGGCAGAGATGGGCTTGCCTAGAAGAGGGGGAAGAAGAAGAAAAGAAAAGTGAGGCAGCAGGATGTAATGGAACGAGTACAGTGTAATTTAGTGGGAAGAGCACTTGTCCTGAAGTCAGAGGACCTGGGTTCAGGTCCTACCTGGGGGATCTTGGACACCTTTCCAGGATTTCCATTTCTTCCTCTGTAAAAGGAAGGGGTCAGGCTAGATGACCTCTGAGTCTCTTTCAGCTATAGATCTGTGATCCTGCTCCTTGAGTTTGCCTCTCACCTCCACCACATACTACCTATGTGATCTTGAGCTCACCACTCTCCTCTGTGCCTCAGTTTACCCATCTACAAAATGAGAGAGTTGGACTGGATAAGCTCTTTTGTTGTTGAGCCCCTTCAGTCTTGTCCAACTCTGCATGACCCCATTTTGGGATTTTCTTGGCAGAGATACTGGAGTGGTTTGCCATTTCCTTCTCCAGCTCATTTTTCAGATGAAGAAACAGGCAGACGGGGTTAAGTGACTTGTCCAGGGTCACACAGCTAGTAAGTGTCTGAGGCCAGATTTGAACTCAGGAAGATACTCAGGAAGATGAGTCATCCTGACTCCAGGACTAGAGTTCCCTCCACTGTGTCACCTAGCTGCCCACCTTGTCCTTAGTGGGAGTAGGGGGGAAATGATTGCTGCTACATGGAATCACAGGACCTTGAAGTAATACTAGCAAACAACAGAATTCTGGAATCTCTTTGGAAAGGCAAACCAGGAAAATCTCAGTACCAGTCCTTTCACATGCCCACCTCCCTGCTCAGGACTGCCCTCTGAAAGAATGAAGGAACAAGATAATGGTAATGACAGCAAACATGTCTGTGGTGCCCCTTGGTACAAGTGCCGTGGTTGCCATTTTACAGATGAGGGCACTAAGGCTCAGAAGGGGAAGTGATATACCTAGGATCATACAAGCAGTTAATGGCAGAACCTGTGTCTAATCCCCAGGCTTCTCCCCTTTAAGTCAAATCAAGAAGCATTTATTGAGAGTTCACTATGTGCCAGGCTTTGGGCTAAATTCTGAGGATCCAAAGAAAAACAAAGATAAGAGTCCATACCCTCAAGGAACTTATATTCTAATGGCAGAGATAACATGAAAACAACTTTAAGCGAACAAAAAATTTGTATAAATTGGGGATAATCTCACAGAAAATGCACTAGTATTAAGGGGAGTTGGGAAAGGTCTGTAGGAGGTAAGCTTTGAGTGAGGTCTTAAATGAGGCAGGAAAAGCCAGGAAGTAAAGGAGAGAAGGGAGACCAGGCAGAGCAGGGGGGCAGCCAGCAAAGAGGTTCAGAGTTAGGGCATAAGACTGTCTTGTCGGGGGGCTGGTGTAACTGGATCCTAGAGTGCATGATGGATAATAAAATATAAGAAAATAGGAAGCTGGAAAGGTCAGGTTATGAAGAGTTTCAAAAGCCCATCCAAAGATCTTATATATGATCACGGAAGTAACAGGGAGTAACTGGAGTCTATTGAGTGTGAGCAGGGGCCAGGCAGGGTTGATATGGCCACACCTGTGATTGAAGGTGGTCACTTTGACAGGTGAATGAAGAATGGACCAGTATAGGGAGAGAAATGAGAGTCTTTCCATTGCAATTGGATGACCTCAATAGCTAGACCTATTTACTAGGCAAGGCCAGTTGCCCAAAGCCTCAAAATTTAATCTTCCCCTGGGATGAACCAAAGAAGTTCCCTGGGCAGAGAGCAAGTCATGTTTACTGTGGAGCATGGCTTTTTGTGAATTTGAAGTAGACGGAATTCCCAGCCAGCAAGAGCAGCACAAAACATGACCTGTGCTCCTACTAAGGCTGAAAGGCCATGCATGGAGGCTGGATTAGGAAAGAGGAAGGCAGGCTCGGGGCTGACAACAGCCCTCAGGGATCACTCCCTTCCAGGCCACCTCTGTATGTGGGCACATGCATACACATGCTTGCATAAGTCTTCAAGGGAAGCAATGTGGAAAGAACTTTGGACTTAGGAGAGGGAACACGCATTTATTTAGTGCCTACTATGTGCCAGGCCCTTGGAATCAGAAGACCTGAATCCCAGACCCAGATCTAACATTTTCTAGCAGTATGACCCTAGGCAAGTCACTTTACCTGTTTGGTATGGTGGGTGAAAAAAATCAGATTTGGAAGACCTGGGTTTGAATTCTAGATACATTGCTCCTCTATTTAAAGTTAGAGGAACTAAACCTTATTCTTCTACTTACTACCTTTTCGAACAAATAAACAAGCATTTATTATAAACAAGCACTGAGAATACAAAAAAAGGCAAAAACATGGTCCCTACCCTCAATGAATTCACATTCTAATGGGGAAGACAATGTAAATAATTATGAACATATGAAACCTAAGCCTCAAAGTCCATTGGTATGGGATTCTCTCCTCTTTGGTAGAGATTGATTACTCAGTCCTCTGTGCGTAAGTGAGAAGCAGACTGGAATTTTTGAGAGCAGGAGAAAAGAAAGATCTCAGGTTCTTCTGGCTTCCAGCTTTGAGAGAGCAAATGTACAATGCCAACCTCTCTTTAGATTGCTGAAGGGAGAAAAAGATACTAGGAAGAAACTGACATGAGAGGAGCTCCATCATGCCCCTTGCTCCTGCTTGCTACATTAAAGACTGGGGAAGTTTTCCTTTGATGAGATCTGAGATTCATTCTCTCTCAGTCTCTCTGTATCTGTCTCTGTCTCTCTGTCTGTCTCGGTCTCTCTCTCTCTCTCTCTCTCTCTCTCTCTCTCTCTCTCTCTCTCTCTCTCTCTCTCTCTCTGTCCTATCTTGCTCCCAATGACTCGGTCCTTCAAACTGTATTGTCTGGCATATATTCTCATATGTAGACTAACTTTAGTTTCTGTTTTGCTATCGACTTGTATAAACAGGCTTATTTGTTATTTGACATGGGTGGTTATTGTAGAACTGGTATTTGGGGGAAGGGAGACAAGCCATGGATATAGATCCTAGGGCCCTCCTTTCCCACGGCAGAATAGTCATCAGGATCAAATCTAAAAATTGCTTTCCCTAGACTAACAATATTTAAGGAAGCAAATAGATACAATTCTATCTCGGCACCCCCTGTGAGGAGAGCAGAATAGAGGGGCCCACCTTCTGGCTCCAACATCCTACTTCAGTTCCTGGCAAGAATCAAAGTGTCTCTTGAAAAAGGATAAGGAGAAGAGACACTATAGCCTTAAGCCACACTGAGACAGCTATATTATACACACGACTATATACACAGGATAACTTGGAGGTCATCTCAGAGGGAAGGCACTGGGGGCTGAGAGGCAGAGGAGAAACAGGGAGGCAGGGAAGCCAGAGGGCAGAGATAAAGAGGGAGGGAGAGTAGTCATGGGAGACAACCAGTGCAAAGGCATGGAGTGTTATGTGTGAGCCACAGCAAATATGCCAGCAAAGCTACATCATAGAATACGGGGAAGGAGGTAAAAAGAATATCACACTTAACTCCTCTTTTCCTCATGGCAAGGTAATTGAAGTTAGGTGACTTACGCAGGGTCACACAGCTAATAAGTGTCAAGTGTCTGAGGTCAGATTTGAACTTAGGTCCTCCTGACTCCAGAGCCAGTATTCTATCCACTGAGCCACCTAGCTGTCCTTATTTTCGATGAGTAATTTCAACTAGATGGCCCCTAAGATCCCTTTTCCCCTTTCAGGTCTGAATACCTGTTTTCATTTAAGGTGAGAGGGAGGAGGGGAATACAACATACACACACACACACACACACATGCACACACACACACACACAAATACATACACGGAAGTGCATAATATCCAGTAGGACCAAAAAGAAACCAAACAGATGATCAATAAGGTCCCTTCCAGAACTAAATAAAATTATCTCTTTTGTGCTTTAGTTTCCCCCTGGAAAATGGAGATAATCACACTTGAACTACTTACCCCACAGAACTCTTATAAGGAAAAAAATTTTTTAATTAGAAAGTGCTACCAAAAAAATACATGTTAATTACCTTTAATACCATAGAGCCCATCTTCTCAGGCAGTGCTTTTCAGAAGCCCAGGAAAAATACATGAGCAATGAGTCTACTTCCATGATCAAATATACATTTAAAAAACATGTGGGATTTATTGGTGAATACCAGCACTCAAGATAACTAAAAGGCAATGGGAGGGAGCAGGAAGAAGAAGGAGAGGGATCATACTGGGTGGGTGGGGTCAGAAATGAGGTTCACTGCTATTGTAACAGTGGTTAATATCCACAGCAAATTAATGAACTAGGGATCTCTTTGCACTTCTATTGTGAAAGATAATGATCTGTCAATTAAAGTTAAACTTTGACCCTGTATCAATACAAGAAACTTCTAGAGGTCAGGAATTGTTTCTTTTTTGTCTTTGAATCTACTCCAGTGTCTAGCAGTCTTCTGAACATAAGATACATTTTTGAAGGAAGGAAAAAAAGAAAGAGAAGAAGGAAGGGAGAAAGGAAAAGAGAGAGAAAAGAGAAGTTCTATCAGAGTCCAAATCCCTGTTGTGAAATCCAAAAATGTATGAAATTCAAACATACTTGTGGAAATACAAACACACTTTTATTTATTTTCATACACAAATACCAATATATGAAAGCCAGATGATTAACTATGACAAAGAGCAAAGCAGGCCCCGGCTAATTAATTGGCTGTTTGTGCTCTGTTACCCCTCATTTTTTGGCCTTTAACCCTGACACTGCTAGGCAAGAGAGAAGAGACAAGGAGAGAAGCTTCTAGATGGAAGACTCTAGAATTCTGGGAAATTCTCAATTGGTATAGGAAAGGAATTGGGCTGATTGTTCTAGTTTGGTGGATAAATATTGTGAATCTACTCCAGGCTGTTTTGAAACCAAGAAGTTACGAAATCCTCAAGGCAGGGAGTGTATCATCTCTTCTACCTCTTAGAAAGATGGGCTAGCTTTTTTTTCCTTAGGGAGTTCTCTAGACTTTCCAAGAGGGTGACTTCCTCTCTCTGAATGTAAGAAAAAGAAGGAGAAGACAACCTCCTTGGGCAAGAGTTCCCATTACTGGATGAAAAAATTACCTAATAGCCTCAATTTATTCAGGCCTCAGCTCTTCAGTGAGCCAAAGATGCCAGAGGCCAAAATTATTTTAAGAAGGATGGGAAAATTCTGGAACTGAGGTGGGTTAAGACTGAAATATCTGCTCCCAGTTCCCCAAAGGCACCCGTATTATACCTTTGGCCCCAACCAGGCCTTCTCTACAGGAAAGCAGAGATATAATTACCCTTTATATTCCTGTACTACTTTGAACTTTCCAAAGCCCTTTCACATCATCTCTTTTAAGCCTCATAAGCCTTTTAAGCCTTAAGCTCATGCAGGTAGCACTCCATTTTACAGCAGGGGAAACTGAGGCCCAGAGAAAGAAAGTAAACTGGACAGAACTTTCATGGCTAGTAAGTGGTGGGTTTTGGTGAGTGGGGTTGCTCAGGAACCCCATTTTGGATAGGCTTCTGAGCTGTCTTAGGGACATGATTGGGAGCTCAAGGGGCAGTGAACAGAGAGTACTGAAAATCAGCTGAGTGTACCCTAAGCACCTCTACAGATAAACCTCAGGAGCCCTCAGGGAACCAATCCAAAAGAAACCACTTTGCAGTGACCAAACACAGGATTAGAGACTGTCGGAGCTGGAAGAAGCCAGAACGATAAATGTCCACTGAAAGGGACCTTCGACCGTTGGTCTTCATAATGATAGATGACATTTATACAGCACTCTAAGGTTTATAAAGTGCTTTATTATAAGTTATTTCATTTTGTCCTCACAACAACCCTGAACTTTGGGGGAGCAGACATGATTATGTACATTTTACAGATGAAGAATCCAAGTCTTGGAGTATCAAGCTCACATTGTTAATTAAGAGTGGAGGAAGAATTCAAATCCGGGGCTCCTGGCTGCTAATCCAATATTCTTCCTACTGTATTCCAGTGGCCCAGAAGGGGCCTTAGAACATTGATGACCCTATTGCTGAACATCAGAGCTGGAAGGGGCCTCAGAGACTATCTAGTTAAACCCTCTGCATTTGGCATGGTACAGAAAAAGTAGTGTCAGGGACACTAAAGCCAAAAATGAACTGAGACAAAGAGGAAAACCAAGAGCCACAAAATGGAATGTGAGAAGGGGGTGATAATCATGAAAGCTAGCACTTATATAGCATTGTCAGGTTTGCAAAGTGCTTTATTAATATCTCATTTGACAACCTTGTGAAATGAGTGCTATTATTATTTCCATTTTACAGATGAGGAAAATGAGGCACACAGCAGTTAAGGTTACTTGCCCTGGGCAGGCATAGTATGTATATTTTACTGATGAAAAAATTGAGGTTCAGTGAAGATATTTGACTCGCCCAGAGTCACACAACTACTAAATGCCTAACGCCACATTTGAACTCAGGTCTTCATTACTCCAGGTCCACTACTTTCTATCCTCATATCTGTGAAGAAAACATAGACTCTCCGCTTGCGGTAAACAAAAAGATATTAACTGGCAACAGAGATGTTCAGCTTTTGTTTTGTTTTTATTCTCCAAGAACAAGTTTTGCTCTGGAAAGGTCAGAACAGAAGTGGTTAATGAGGTATTGATACTCAAGAGAGGAAGGAGGATTGTTTAGAGAAGTACCTCCCTGCCCTTGATGACTTCAAGTCACCTGGCCCATACGAACCACATCCTCCAGAACTGAAAGGACTGGTTGGTGTGATGGCTGAGCCAATGGCAAAGGTATTTAAAAGGTCATAGAAAGAGGAAGATGTAGTGCAAGAGAAAGGCATATGTCATCCTGGTTTCTAAAATAAAAGGAAAGAAAATAGAGTCCAAAAACTTGCAAAGTATAGGCCAGTGAGCGTGACTCCAATTCCTATGAAAATTCTAGAACAGATCATCTCAAAGAGATGATCAGTGAACATCAAGGAAAAAGAAGTGATGATTAGGAAAAAAAAAATAACATGGCTTCATCATTTCATCGAGAATAGGCCATGCCAAACTAAGCTTATTTTCCGTTTTTGACAGAGTTATGAAACTGGCAACAGGAAACATGGTGTAATGGATAGATCAATTAGTTAAGAGCCAAAATTTAGGAATACCTGGAAGGACCAAGCTGAATCACATTGACACAATATATATACTAAAGAGAGCGGTAGACAATTTTGTATTTCAAAATAAAATATAATACCTACTTATAATGATTTGTATTCAAAGTTCACTTGCACAGACAGGAGAAAATGTAGTAAATTAAAGTAAAATGAAATTATTTTTAAAAATGTAGTGTCATCTGATATAATTACTCTACCTTCTAATGGTAAGCATTCACTATGTGCCAGACAACTGTGCTGGGGATACCCCCAAAAAAAGAAGGAAAAGAAAACAATTCCTGCCCTCAGGGAGATTACATACTAGTGAAAACTTGGCTTAGATTGAGTGCTGGCCTCAGAGTAAGGAGCACTTGAAGTTTAAGCCCGGTATTTGATACCTACTGTCTATTTGACCCATGCATATAAGAAAAGGTGCCAACTTGCGCTGATAAAGTTCCTTACTGCAGCAATTAAATCAGCAGTTTTGTCTTTAAAAAAGCATACAAATTAGTAAATCGAGAAATGACTTTGATATATTTCATTTCTTAAATTTTATCAAAGCACTAAGTAAAATATCTCGTACTATTTTTGTAGGACAAATGGAGAGATGTGGGCTTGATGATAATACAGTTAAATGGATTTGGAACTGGCTGAATGATCCTATTCATTGAGTAGTCGTTAATGGTTCAGTGTTGACTTGGCAAGTCTCCAGTGAGGTGTCTCACGTATCTGTGCTTAGCCCTGGGTGCTCTTTAACATTGTTATCAATGGGTTGGATGAAAAGAGAGATGCCATGCTTATCATCTGAAGATGACACAAAACTGGAAGGGAGGACTCTTCCTCTTGATGATAGATAGAGTCAGGATCCAGAAAGTTTTTTACAGGTTACAGCAGGGATTGAGGCCTCCAGGCCACATGTGAATCCAAGGGTTTCAGTCAAAGGTCCTTACTTAGGACCTAGAGGGCCACATGCTGCCTTGAGGCCACAGGTTCCCCAGCACTGGGCTAGAGCTACATTCTGAATGCAATAAGATGAAATTCAACAGGAATAAATGTAAAATTTGACACAAGTTCAAGAATCAAGAATCAGTTTTACAAGTTCAAAGCAAGAGAGACATAGTGAAGTAGCAGTTGATCTAAATAAAGTCTGCAGGTTTTCAACTGAAAGTTTCAGTTTTCAACTAAAAGTTGAGTATGAGTCAGCAGTGAGCCACAGCGGCCAAAAAGCTGATATGATTTGGGGGCTGCATTAAGAGAAACATAGCTTCCAGAAACAAGGTGTTAGTCCCATTGGATAATACTCCCAAAAAGACCATATCTGGAGTGTATTATTCCATTCTGAGTGCCACAGTTTAAAAAGAATATTAATGAGATGGGGATTTTCCAGAGGATGGTAGCCAGTATGGTGAAGAGCCTTGAATTCATGTTCTGTGGGGACAGATTAGGTGGTGGGAAGGATGGGACATGTTTTGCCTGAAGAAGAGAAAGCTGGGAGTAGGGATGAAGGGGAAGGATCATGATAGCTATCTTCAAGTATCTGAAGGTCTGTCATATGAAAGAGGAACTCAATGTGTTCTATTTGGCCACAGAGGAAAGTTCTAGGAGCAAGGGGTAGAAATTACAAAGAGGCAAATTTTCAACTTGCCATCAAGAAAAAGCTTCCTACCAATTAAAGACTAGCCAAAAGTGGAATGGGCTACCTAGAAAGAAAGATGATGGCTTTCCCCCTCCCTGGACATGTTCCAGAAGAGACTGGATAAGAACTTGTTGAGTGTGCTATAGTGAGGAGGCCCACAGTGGTTCTCCTGGAGTCTGGATTTGTACAATTACTGATTTGTCTGGGTAACAGCTCCTGTTCTCCAAGGCACTGGAGGTCTTTGGGAAAAGAATGACTTGGGATTATAGCAGGCTCTGGTATGGAAGGCACAAAAATAGAAAGAGTATTAAACTGGGAAATGAGGGATCTGGTTTCTAATCCCATTGTCCTTGGGCATATGACTTCTCTTTCTGGATGGTAGTTTCCTCAGCTCTAAAACAGGGGGCTGAACCACACTGGAATGTTGATGGTTCTAGAGGACAAATGCCCTACTCTTCCCCCACCCTCCACTGAGTCAACAGCCCTTCCCAACATCTCAGAGGAGGAAAACCACCTATAAGGAAGTAGTATGTAAGAATAGTGTTTGGAACTGGAAGCGATCATAAAGATTGTCCAGTCCACCCTCCTCTTTTTAACCAAGAGAAAACTGAGGCCTGGAAAAGTTCATAGGATAACAAAGCATGGGATTTATGATTTATAATATTAAAATTTATAATTTTAGAGGTAGAAGAAACCTTAAAAGTCATCTGGTTTGACTCTCTCATCTTACAGAGGAGCAAAGTGAGACCCAGAAAGTTTAAGTGACTTACTCAGGGTTGTACAAGTAATAAACAACAGATCTGAGATTTGTACCCAGGTTCTCTGACTCCAAATCA
Organism: Notamacropus eugenii; assembly: GCF_028372415.1. NCBI lineage: Eukaryota > Metazoa > Chordata > Mammalia > Diprotodontia > Macropodidae > Notamacropus > Notamacropus eugenii. The sequence continues at coordinate 517,680,962 of NC_092872.1, forward strand.
AATGTTCATCCCACTATACCATGTTATTTCTGTTTATTTAAAATCCCTCTTTAATAAAAATCCTTGCTATATTTCATCATAATCTAGTTCATTTCTAATCTAGTCTACTTATTTCAGGGTCACTCATTTGGATATCTGCCTAAGGAGTACCACCCCTTCCTCATCTTCTGTCCCTCCCCACCCTGAGTCAGAGGCCCCCCTCCAGCCTGGGAAGCCTGTGACTCTAACATTGGAAAATTGACATGGTGGATAAACACCCCATTGCTAATAGGATAATGAGGACTCACAGGAGTTGGGCAGCCACAGAGCCTGTCAGTCAGGGAGAGGCTGGAGGCAAACACTGCAGGCTTCCACAAGCTTTGGCAGGGCTAAAAACTGGCTCAGCACCCATGCTTGGCTCAGGTCCCCGGTGGATGATCTTCACTAAACTCTAACCTCTTTCATCCCTAAGGGTTCTCAGTTCCTTCCTGGAAGCTGCTCTCTCTCCCCCTTTAGGACAAGGGACAGGGGAAGCTATGCCCTACTGCCAGAGTATGCCAAAGAGCATACTTGTCCCTTGGGTCCTGAGCTAAAATTGGCTTCCTTTGAGGCAGAGACTTAAAATCAGAGCTATGCTAAGGGTGTGGCTGTTGTGACAATGACCATTGGCTAAGTCTGGGGGTGGGAGGGTAGTAAACGAAGACTCCTATTGTTGTTCAATTGTTTCAGTCCTGTCTTACTCTTCATGACCCCATTTGAGGTTTTCTTGGCAAAGATATTGGAGTGGTTTGCCATTTCCTTCTCCAACTCATTTTACAGATGAAGAAACTGATGCAAACAGGATGAAATGACTTGCCCAGGGCCCCACAGCTAGTAAATGTCTGAGACTGGATGGGAACTCAGGTCTTCTTAACTCTAGGCCTAGCACTCTGTCCACTGCAATAGCTAACTGTTCACTATCCCTTACAGTTTATAGCAAATGTCATTGGAAGAGTCAAAGAGCATAGTGGAAAGGGGAACAAATACTGATCTAGAATCAGAAGATATAGGTTCTAATTCTACCTCTTATTCTTAGAAACTAGTGTGATTTGGGGTTGATTTTTTACGTCACTTTCCTTATCCACAAAATGTGTGTTGGGCTACGTGAGCTTTGACATTTCATGCTTTAATAAGAGACAGCATAGGGTAGTGAAAGAGTATGAAAACTGCAGTCAGGAAGACCTAGGTTTAATTTCAGCTTAGACACTAACAGGCCAGATGACCTTAGGCAAGTCACTTAACCTATTTTTGCCTCAGCTTCCTCATATGTAAACTCAAGGGATGGATTTGGTCAGAGGTCTGCTGAAACTAGATCTAACTGCTCATGGGAATCAGTGGTTAAATTTCTAGTGTATTTATCCTGGAAATTGGCAAGTGCTACAACTCAGGGCTTGATTTATTGTTCTGTTGATTGTCTAGACTTAAGTAAGTGATGGAGAAAATGTTAACAAAGTGTCGTGAATACTTTTTTCTTTTTTTCTTTTTCTTTTTTGCTTGTCTAGTCATCAAACATTTACCTGCACACTCCTAGACTCTGGGACCTTTAGTATCCCTTTCAGCTCTAAATCAATGGTCCTAATGTACCTTTTAGTACCAATAGTCCATGTTCTATTTTCTAAAGAATTCTGATATTTTATGTTCTCCTGGCCCTTCCAACATTTATATTCTTCTTATTATATACCTTTTCATCTTCCCTGTAGGTGTAAGTAAGCCAGCCCCACTTATTCCTGCACATGTCCAAATAATCCTTCCCCTAGTACCTTCCTGGTCAACTGCCCCCAAATGGAGAGAACCCAAATGTGCAAAATTCATTTGGGTGACCCAGCTGCCTTCTCAAGGTGGCTCTGGGTTACCCTCGGATCAGAGTCCCCATTCCTTCACCTATCCTCACTTGCCTGCTCTTTGCTTTCTCTGCCTAAAAATACCCATTTTGTTTGCCCAGAGATGACAAAGAAGAGAATCGGGAAATATTAGAACATTAACACTGGAAGAGACCTTAGAGGTCATGTAGTCTACTCCTTTTACAGATGAAGAAACTGAGGCCCAGTGAGGGTCAAGTATCTGATTTTCCCAAGGTCACACAGCCAATTAAGGGCAAGAGACTTGACTCCAAGACTCCTGACTTCCCAATGGGTAGCCTTTCTAGTTATAGCACTTCCCTCCCTACCCCATCAACCTATATGCTGTAGCCTGATCCTGGAGGACCAGTGCTTCACTCCCCCTTCCATGGACCGAGGGACTTAATTAATTAATCTCACCAAGTTTTACAGAGTTCATCTCCTCCTACCTCCTTGCTCTGGGGCTGCTGAAGGACAGTTGGGGATCGGGATAATAGGATCAACTGCTGCTATATACAGCTGCCTAAGCCTACTCATGGACCTTCAGGCTACCGGATGGTCTTGTCAAGGGACCTCCCCCTGCTTGGCAAGTGATGCAAGAGGCAGCTGGCCAGAAGCAGAAAGATTCTATCCCAAGGGCACTCCAGACAGACCCAAACAAACCAAATGAAATGTTGTTCCTAGGCCTTTTCCAGTTCTGACACTCTATCCATCAATCAGTCAATCAGCATCGATTAAGTGCCTACTTTGTGCCTGGCACTGTGTTAGATGCTAGGAATGCAAATAAAAAGAATGAAACAATGCCTATTTGATATCAGCTTCCATTTTATCAGGGTCACAGTAAGGAGATTTATGTCTATCTCTATCTATCATCTCTCCATCTCTATCTATCTATCCATCCATCTATGTTTCTATCACTGTTTGTCTATGTAGAGCTGAATAAATATAGAATAAATGCAAATTAAAAACAAGGTGTGATAGAACTGGGTTTGGAATTAGAAGACCTGTGTACTAACCTTAGTTCTGCTGCTTCAAGGCAACACATTTTATTAAATTCCTCCTGTGCTCGAGGCAACTCTTTGCCAATATCTAGAGATGGCCTCATGTCGAGAACACCCAGGCTTAAGTCCCATCTCTGATCCATATTGGTTGTGTGACCCTGAGAAAATCACTTACTTTCTAAGTCCTCAAAGCAACTCACTAACCCTGCATTAGTAGAGGAAGCTTCTTACCAGAAGCTCCCTGCATCAATAAAACCACAGAACCGATCCTATCCCTTACGTCTAGGGCCCTGGGGCAAATGTTGGAGATAGCAAAGCAAAAATTAAATAGTCCCTTCACTAAATGAGATTGCACTCTGCTTTGAAGATAGTAAAGTAAGATGCAGGAATATAACATGTACACAGATAAGTAAAAAGATAAGGGAGAAAGTGCTGAGACCTGGGAAATCAAAGAACGCATCGCAGCCAAGAAGGCCCTGCTACAGCAAGTGCATGAGGGAGCAGAATGTCAAATTCAAGGAATAATAGTAGTCCAGGTTGGCTAGAACATAGAATCCATGAAGGAGGGCAATGTGAAACAAAGCTATGGTAAGTTAGATTGGACCAATATGTTGGAAGCCCTTGGACCAATGTGGTGGAAGTCCTTGAACCAATATGGTAGAAGCCCTAAAATGCCAGACTGAGTGTGGAGGCAATAGGGAACGACTTGAAGGGTTTTGTTGCATTTTTGTTTTTGTTTTTTTTTTAGCAAGTCAGGCCAGTTGGAATAGGAGGATTATTTTGGCAGGAGAATAGATTAGATAAGGGAGAGAAGTAGGGAGACCTATCAGGAGATTATTGTAATAGTCAGGTAGGAGTCCAGGCAAATGAGGGCCTGAACTGGAAGTTTGGCAGTACCAGTGGAAAGAAAAGGCTGGATGCTAGAGATGTGAGAAGAATCAAATAGGACTTGGCAATTGATTCGATTTTGGGTGAGGTAAATGAAAAGAAAGTCAAGATTGACTCTAAAGTGACAGACCTAGGTGACCAGATAGATGTGTGACTCTAAGCAAATCATTTCAACTTTCCAGATCTCAGCTTCCCTATTTATAAAAATAAGGGGTTGGACTATAGGGTCTGCCCTAGAAGTACAGGATTTCAGGGCTATGAGGAACTTTAGAACACAGAACATGGAATCTTCATGTTAGAAAGAATTTTGGAAATCTTCTAATGTACCCTTGCCATCCCCACTATTACATATGGGCGTGTAGTCACACACACACACACACACACACACACACACACACTCACACTCACTCACTCACTCTGCAGGAATCCCCTCTCCAGCAGCCCTTGTAGGAGGTAGAGGCTGGGCAGTCACTTGCCAGGTGGTCAAGGTATGTCTCCATCAGGTACAGTCAAAATAGGGGCCTTAAAGTTTCCGTGATTCTTCACTATCCTGTGAGCTAGCTCAGTTCTTCTTCATAGGGAAGGCAAAGCCACCTCTCTGTAACCCCTACTTCTTGTTTCTGGTTCTGCCTTTTGGGACCAAGCAGGGTAAGTCTGGTCCCTCTTTGTGTACCTGAAGCCTGAGATTATATCCCCCTCTAAATTCTTCCTTACCAGGAAGTTCTTCTTCCTAGCTAACTTAAGTCCCAAAACATCCACAAAGATAAATAAGGGATGTGATTAAATTGAATAAGACAAACCTACCCACCCTTCAACCCAGCTTCAAATCAGATCAGATTCTTAAGCTATGGCCAGTTCTGGGCAGTGGTGCAGGGAGGGAAACAAAAATATAAAGTAGAAAACTCAGTTCTTTTTTTTTGAGGCAGTTTGGGTTAACTGACTTGCCCAGGGTCACATAACTAGTAAGCTTCAAGTGTCTAAAGCTGGATCCTTCTGACTCCATCCCACTGTACCACCTAGCTGCCCCAAGCTCATGTTCTTGTAGAATATGCAAAGCAGGAACATTTGAAGTGTTACCTCACAACCCGAGCTCTAATCTGTTACATGGCCATGACTGGGGAGTTGCTAAGTGAATTGCCCACCGAGGACTGAAGGTTTTTAAGGCTCTGTGTTTCTGTAACTCTTCCAGTGACAGGGAACTGTCGACCTCTTGAAGCAGATCATTCCACTGTTGACTAGCTCTAAATATCAGGAAGTTTTTCTATTGAAACAAAATGGGGCTGAGTCCTTTCCAAGGGGTTATATGATTGGGGTGTATGGGGTGTTCAGGAGGACTAGCACCTCTGGTGAGAGGGCTGCTCATCCACCTTTGGGGTCCACCTGTCACCCAGCTCTCACCTGTGACTCCAAGAAGCTGTAGCAAGTGCAGTGGCCACGCCTTGGTAAACCATCTCAACAAATGCTCTACACCAGATTGAGGGGAACCAACGGGCCTCATCAGTGAGTTAAGGGGATGTCTACCCCAAGCGTGTGATAGCTTCCCTCATCCGAATGGGAAGATGAAAACAATTTACTCCAACATCCACACAGGCGGCTAAAGCAGGCACTATGGAGCCCTTAGAGCTTGGTCAGATGTCAAAGATGCCAAGGTCACCCACAGCATCCTAGACCATTGCCAGTCATCTAGACTTCTGTCTTGCCACTGGACATCAATGACTCTGTAAGAGAGAGTGAGGCTGACGACTGTGCAGCTCGGCCTCCCTTAAATCCAATTCACCCATGAGTAAAGACATCATGACAGACAAAAGCAACAATGATGTTTCTGTAAGAGGTGGGGGGAAAGACAATGATGCCCTTTGGAGGTCGTAGTGCATTTGAGGAGGGGTCAGACATGAGGGAGCTAACAATTAAAGCACAAGAAGATACTGGGTGTAGGACAGAGGAGGAAGATGGGAAATGGGGACACAGGTGAGAGATGTCAATGAGTAAGCATTTGCTAAGCACCTGCCATGAACCAAACACTGTGTTAGTCACACAAAAACAAAAATGAAGATTCCTATCATCAAAGAGCTTACATTGTTCTGAGGGAGACCATGTGGGCTTATATAGAGTGTCCCAAAAGTCTTTGGGCAATTTTAAACTACTAAAACTTTATACTGCACTAAGACTTTTGGGATATCCTGTAAAAGTATATACAGGTTTTATACAAAATAGAGAACTGGTAATGTGAAGGGGAAGACTCTAAAAGACCCTATACAGGTAGAACTTTAAGGTGGCATGTGAGCTAAGCTGAGGCATGATCTCAAGGCCCCTATCTAACGTTTTATAAAGATTAAAGGTCAGGTGCTATAGAAGAAAGGACCCTGGCCAGAGATTCAGGAAACATGGTTTTGAATTCTGATTATGCCACTTACTAGCTATATGATTATGGGCAGCTAGGTGGCACAGCAGATGGAGTCAGGAAGACTCATCTTCCTGAGTTCAAATCTGGCCTCAGACACTTACTAGGTGTGTGACCCTGGGCAAGTCATTTAGCCCTATTTGCCTCAGTTTCCTCATCTGTAAAATGAGCTGGAGAAGGAAATGACATACCACTCCAGTATCTCTGCCAAGAAAACCCTACATGGGGTCACAAAGACTCAGACACAACTGAACAACAACAAGAACAAACTGTATAATGTTGGATGATAAGATATTGTACCTCTCGGAGCCTATTTCCCCATCTGTAAAAGGAGGACAACAATTATTCCAGCTACCCCACAGGGCCATTGTGGAAATCAAATAAGACGTAACTAATGTGAACGTTACAGGCAAAATCTAGACCTGTGATTTCATTGATATGGGGTATTCCTCAGTGAGGACATGCCCTCCACCAATGCAAGTAAACACCTCTACCATTTAGAGGGCTGCTTAGACAGAAAGTGTCAGACTCATAGGGAGACAGGCTGCATCCCTTTCCCAGATGTGAAAGTACTTTGTAAACTGTGAAACCTACGTAATAATAGCATATATTTATATTTATTTGTGTAAACATGTATTTTTATCTATGTCCACTTATGCATGTTGTTATTATTATCTTACCCGTGTTCCCCACCCCCGGTGCCATCCCCTGGGTACAACCCCACAGAAGGAGGCAAGGGGATGATACCCTCAAAGACATCACCTGACATCTCCCGGAAATGATGCTGCAAAAGCCCGCCAGAGACTTCTCCCCCTCAAAGTCCCAATCCAGAACAAGAGGCTACATTCTGCCTCATTGGGGCGGTTTCTTCTGCTTCCCAGCTAAAACCGTCACAGGCCACCCACACAGACACACACGCATGCCCGTCTTTCCACGATGAATTACAGAATGTCAGCGTTGGCTAGGGAACTGAAAACGCAGAAAGTCAAATGATAGCGGGGCAACAGACCTTAGAACATGAAATGGAGAGTGGCAGAGTTGAAAGGGCCCACTGAGATAATTTAGACCAAATCATTCATTTTGTCGATGGATAAAGTGAAACCCTTTTTTCCTCTTCCCACTTTCCCTAATGAAAGCCTGGTGCTCTCCCCTCCAACTCAGCAGCTAGAATCTACATGTCCCCAGGGAGCTGTAGGATGATAAATTTGGACCATGAGCCCAAACTGAGATGATTGAACAATTTGCTGGTTAAAGGAGTGAAAATATATATGTACGTGTACGTATCTATGTATGCTTATGTGTACACATGTGCTTTTTTCTTATAGGAGAATTTCTTATGTGGATGAAATCATAGGTATACATATATACACACACATGCACATATATAAAATGCATATGTAGGTATATAAATATATATACAATATAATAGGTATACTTGCACATATATGGCATTGTATGTGAATATGTAAATATATACTATATACTATGCATACACACATGTAACATGTATGTGTAGATATAAAAATATGTGCCATGTATAACAGGCACATATAACACATGGACATCGCTATGTAAACATATAACAAATGCCTGCATATGTACACATATGTTTATATGCATGCATATATACATGCATCCACACATACACTCACTTACACTACCAATGTGGATACACGACTGCTACAATTTATTGTTTCAAGAAGTTCCCTATGGCACTGAAGGGTTAAGTAATTTGCTGTGATCACACCGACCACGTGTCAGAGAAAAAGGTCTTCCCGACTCTAAGGCTATTCATTATGTCATGGGACCTCTCTGCAATGAAAATTTATTACAAATATATTATAGCTGCCGTCCAACCAACACAGCTAACCTCCATCAGCAATCAGCAAATGAAGAGATTAGGTCTGCCTTGTCATTTCTGTTCCCAACATAATGATTTATTCCTTATTTATTAGTCCTTATTAGGGATTCTTAGCACAACCACAGGTTGGTGGTGTTTATGTTTTCTTCCCAGTAATTGCAATTAAGTAGCAATTAACCTAGGGAATAAAAGAGTAAACACAAGGACAAACGATCTTGGTGTCAGACTCAGTCAGCACTGATTGATGAGAACAGCAGCCCTCAGTTAAATAATTGGAGCACAGAGTTGTCACCACAGACTCAATCTACTGGTTTATGGACATTAGCCGTAACACAGGCATAGCTTCAGGGTGTTTGATGTTATCTTTCTGCTTCCTTTTTTCTCAGATAGGACGAATGACATTTTGAGGGTAACGTCTTAACTTGCTCCTGAGTTGGATTTAAGTGAGGCCAATCTGCCCTTTGCAGCCTCACTCTCTCCTCCAGAGATGGGCGAGTCAAACATGCTTTCTGACTTACCAAGACCAGGTTTAAGTATTTCAGGGACCACAGGGATGAAATGAACTGATCTTAAGTCCTGGGACCAGAGCTATGAGGTCAAATGTGGATTTCTCTGCTCAGGTTTAGAAAACTGTTTAACCAGTTTCCAGGTGAAAAAAGATTTCCAGGAAGATCTCCAAAATTTATCCAATCAAGTAGGATGTTAAAAATGTGGAATTTATTAAAGAACCTAGTATTAGCAAGCCACCCACTAGCCTGACTGTAATTAAGGACATGTCAATCTTCCCCTTTGCAAACTCTGACTTTCCTGGGTCCACAATTTAACGAGTTGCCCCAAAACCTAGGAAGAGTAGGGGCATTTAATCTTCTTGGCTTTATTGACTGCTCATTTTCAATTCAATGAGGGGAGGCAACTTTAGAGAGAGCAAAAAGCTCTGAACTAGGGGTCGAAAGACCTAGATTCTAGTCCTGGTTCTATAACTTAATGTGTTATTTTAGGCAATTTCTTCTCCCTCCATGGGCCTCAGTTTCCTCTCTTGTAAAATGAGTGAGGAAGAGAAAAGAGAAAACAAACAAACAAACAAACAAAAAGATGTGAGGCAATATAGAAGCAAATGTCTGGAATGAGGGTACAGGCCTGCTGAACTGTATGCCTGGTCACAGCACATGGACAGCTGGGCAGCACAGTGGATAGAGGGCCTATAGTCAGGAGGACCCAAGTTCAAATCTGGCATCACTTACTAGTTTTGTCGCTGTTATGATTTCGGTAACCCTTCAAGGATTCAAAAGCCGGTCATATTTACATCCCCAGCAATGCTCAGGTGTAAGGAGAGATAACAAAGCAACCAGTCAAAACTCTCAGATCATGGAGGGGAGAGGTGGAAACACAAGGAATGACAGAGGTTCAACGCTGGTTTTATTGCTGTTCAGTTGTTTTTCAACCATGTCTGACTCTTCATGACCCCATTTGGGGTTTTCTTGGCAAAGATATTGGGGTGATTTGCTCTGTCCTTCTCCAGCTCATTTTACAGATGAGGAAACTAAGGCAAACAGGATTAAGTGACTTGCCCAGGGTCACACAGCTAGTTGGATTTGAACTCAGGTCTTCTTGACTTGAGATCCAGCACTCTATCCACTGCAACACCTAGCTGCTGGTACTTCATTCCATAATCACTAAATAGAAATTCTCTCTTTCATTTTCAGTTAGTCAATCAACAAGTAAGTGCTTACTATGCATACATTTTAAAGTCCTGATTGATCAGATGAATTTTAGAGATCTTCTTGGGAATCATTTCAGAAAGAGGTTATACAGGGTATATGGAAGGTCATCTCAGAGGGAAAGCCCCAGGAGCAAGAAGAAAGAGGCAGGAAAGTACCAAACTTGAGGGACAGTCAATGAAAAGGATTAGAGTCAGGAGATGTTGAGTGTTCTTTGAGAAACAGCAAGGCCAGTGGGACTGGATTATAGAATATGTGGAAGCCAGTAAAGTTGTTGTTGTTCGTCCTTCATCCTCAGAGGACCAATGATATCCCAAGAGTGATGTCTTGACTTGGGAGTGAATTGGATTTAAGAGCTGTGCAAAGTCATCAGCCTCACTCTCTCCTCCAAAATCATCAGAGTCCTGTGGCAAGACAGAAGTCAAGAGGACTGGTGATGGCCTGGGATGCAGTGGGAAACCTTGGCTTTTCTAAACTGTCTGAAGCAATGCCCTTTTGAGTAAAGTATAAAAAAAAAACTGGAAAGATTAGAAGGATCCAGGTGGTAAAGGGCTTCAAAAAGACAAAGAGAGGATTTTATATTTGATCATGGAGATAACAGGGAGCCACTAGAAATTATTAAGTAGGGGAGTGATATGGTTCAATTTAGGGAAATCACTTTGATAGCTTAGTAAAGGATGAATTGGAGTGAGGAGAGATTTGAGGCAGGGAGAGCAGTCAGCAGCCTATTGCAATAAGATATCTAGGCAAGAGGTGATAAGGGCCTGCAACCAGGTGGTGGCAGATGTTGAGAGACCAAAACAACAGGACTTAGCAACAGATTGGATATTGGGGTGAGTTTGAGTGAAGAGTTAAAGATGGTGCCTAGATTTCAAGCCTAGGTGACTAGGAAGATGGTGATATTCAGGAGAGAGGAAGGTTTAGGGGAAACATGATTAATTGTGTGTACTCAACATGTTGAGTTTAAGAAGGCTATAGAGCATTCACATTGAGATGTGCAATAAGCAGTGATACAAGACTGGAATTCAGAGAGATTAAAGCTTTAAATTATCCAGATTAAATCTGGATAGATAGATGTGAAATTCATCTGCTTAGAGATGATCATTGAATTCATATTCATCAGGCAAAATAAAATAAAAGGGGAGAAGAGAATAGGACTCAGGATATAACCCATGGGGGACACCTGCAGTTAGTAGTCCTGACCTAGGAAAAGAGTCACCAAAGGAAAGTAGAAAGGAGTAGCCAGAGAGAAAGAAGGAGAATCAGCAGAGACCTGTGTCACAAATCCTAGATAAGAAGGACAGTCACAATATCAAAAGCCACAGAGAGGCCAAGAGGGATCAGGATTGAGAAAAGGTTTTAGATTTGACAATTAAGACATCATTGGTACCTTTGAAGACAGCAGGTTCAGTTGAATGATGGGGTCAGAAGCCAAACTGCAGAGAATTAAGGAGAGAGGGAGAGAAGAAGAGAAACCCATTATAAAAAGGGAGAAGAAACATGGGATTCAGACAAGGATGCAATGTTGGATCAAGGTCAAGTATGACTTTCTGAATGAGTCCTTTCCCAACCCCCCCCCCCGCCCCCTCCCCCGGCTACCACTGGCCACCTTCCCTAACCTACTTTGCATTTGCTTTGTATTTATTCCATATGCACTCATATATGTACAAGTTGTCTTCCTGGAAAAATGTAAGATCCTTGAAAGTACAGACTTTGTCAATTTTGGTTTTGTATTCCCATTGTCTCTTCCAGTACCTGACATACAGTAGGTGCTTAACAAATGCTAAATGATTGCCTGAAAAGTATTTCTTGAGCAGCTAGGATGTGCCCAGTCCTGTGCTAGACGTTTGGAGGGGATAATGACAGGATGTGATCCTTGCCCTCAGGGGTCTTCCAGTCTAACTGGAGACATGAAACGCATATGCAGAGAAAGGTCCCTACCAATCTCAGTGAGTGTATCCTATGAGGATACAGTCAGTACTGTGGAAGCTCAGAGGAAGGGGGGCACAGTGGGAGCTGGGTTGTCAGGGGCAGCTTACTAACTAAAACAGAACATAAATTGGGCTTTGATGAATATGCAGCCTTGTATTAGGTGGGAAGGAGAGGCCAGGGGACATTTTTGGTGGGATAGGGTAACTATAGTGTCAGCAAAGCTGTGTGGATAGGAAGGTACATGAAATGTTTAGGAAACAGATCAGTGTTTGTAGGACAGATTCTACAAGGCTGGAAAGATTGTGGGGGACTCTGAATGTCAGGCAAAAGAGTTTTGAATTTACCCTGTAGGCAATGAGGGGCCACAGAGGGCAGTTGAACAGGAACAAATTTGACTTGGAGCTGTTCTCTAGAGTGGTGAAGATGCCCAAGTGCCAGGGTGAATGGGAGAGCAGAACTTAGAGAACAGAAAACTAGTGAGGAGGGGCATTGCAGGAATCCAGGAGAGAAGATATGAGGAGGTGGACTCAACTCAACCAGCCTGATCCCATCCCCATCCCCAGAGCAATTTTTTTTAATTTTAATATTAATATTCTTTCCATTGCAGCCCGTGCTATTGGAAGGAGATGGGAATTCCCCTAGAGGAACCAGACTGGGGAGAATAAGAGGGAACCCTATCCCATGAACCCATGCTCTAAGGAAAAGGAGGAATAGGGACCTGAGCCAGGATCCTCTGTGCCCCCAGCCTAGACTTATGTAGGACAGCTCCTCCCAGCTTAGGGAGAGCATCTTGCCCTGAGTCAAACGTATTGGCCTGAGTGGAGAAGGAAATGGATGTCTCTTGTAATTAGGCATAATTCAGTCTGATGGGAGTCTGCTCTTAATCTGCCCTCACAGGTGGCTTTAGCTTGACCTTGTCTGAGATTGTTTGTGCCATGGGAGCTATGACTCTCCCCTGACCTGCACCCTCCCAGATTTAAGTTAATAAACCCAGTGTTGATCCTTCAGCCAGGTCCCTTTGTCATCCAGGCTCCCATAAGGAGGCCAGAGCCAGTAGGAAAAACATCCATCTCACTCCTCTTGGCACATCATTCTTCCCTTGGGTTGAAAGACCATAAAGTGGAAAGGGCTCATGGCTTTGGCCTCAGGAGACCTACACTTAGTACCAACTCCATCATCCAGCTTACTACGTGACCACAAGTAGGTCACTTCCCTTTTTCCAACTTCAGTTTCCTCCAAAGTAGAATGAGGGACTTGAGGTGGAATGATTGGCACAGTCCTTCCAGCTGTAGCATGGCACATTCTAAAGCCTCTTTTGGTTCAAACCATTGGACCATAGAATCTGAAGTTGGAAGGTGACTTAAGAGATCACTCATTACTTGATGCAGGAATAACAGCTGGCATTTATATAGAGCTTTAAGGGTCATAAAGCAATTTACATACATTATCCCATTTGAACCTTACATGGAGCTATGAGGTAGGTGCTATTATTATCCCCATTTCACAGCTGGAGAAACAGAAGCTGAGAGAGAGAGTTTATGTGACTTGCCCAGGATCACTCAGATAGTAAATACCTAAGGTAGTCTTGAACGCAGTTCTCTTTGATGACGAGAGCAGTGCTATAGCCATTAGGTTAACACTGCCTCCCCTTACAAGTCTGTATTCTAACATCTCTTCCAGCTCTCACGTTGCATAGTCTAAGGTCCCCTCCAGCTCTGGTATGGTATGTTCCAAGGCCCTTTAAAGGACTTCAAGGTGGCACAGTGGATAGAGTGCTGGGTCTGGAGTCAGGAAGACCTGAGTTCAAATCCAGACTCAGGCACTTACTAGATGTGTGACTCTGGGCAAGTTACTTAACTCTGTTTGCCTCAGTTTCCTCATTTGTAAAATGAGCTGTAGAAGGAAATGGCAAACCACTCTAAGTATCTTTGCCAAGAAAATCCCAAATGGAGTCACACAACTGAACAACAAAAGGGTTCTTTCTGACTCTCACATTCTACATCCTAAGGTCCTTCCTTCCCAGCTCTCACATACTGTTTTCTGTATTCTGAGATCCCTTCTAGCATTCCCTAAACTGTAAGGTCCCTTACAGTTCTCACATTCTCTAGGCTCAAGGGTCTGATCAGGAACTTGCAGCTCTCACCAGCAAAGAAAAGGTCTGTGGATAAAAGGCAGAACATCCAGAGTTGGCCCCTCTCCACACAGAGGGGAACCCTGGTATACATGCCTGGGGCTAGAGGACAGGGTTCAGTTCACACCGTTCCTGGAGCAAGCAAGCCATGCTAGCTCAGGCTTCCCTGGTTAGAGGTGGCTACCCAAGTCCCAGAGACACCAAACTCTATCTTTGATGGGATGAAATTTGGCACCTGCCCATGCCTCGGCTTTCTATACTCATCACCTCCTTCCCTTTGCTGACCTGGCCAAGGAATAGCACAGTGGGATGAGGCTGCTGTAGGAGGGAGAGGAAATTACCCCAAAGCCTAAAGAGACCTTTCTAGCCAGAAACAGAAAGTGAGGTGGGGAAATAGAGTGATTCATGGTCTAACAGTGGAGCCAGGATTGGGAGATTTAGCAGGCCATGCTGAGCTCCCAAATGACTGGAGAATTTGTATAAACTTGCCACTTACTAGTTTTGTGACCGGTGGGCAAATTTCCCAGGCTCCCTGAAACTCAGCTTCTCATCTGCAAAATAAGGATAATAACACTTCCAAGTGCACAGCAAAGGTGGAAAGAACGCTAGATTTGAAGTCAGAGGATTTGGGTCCACATCATGGCTCTCACACTTACTTTCTGGGTGCATCTCTGTGCCTCAGTCTCCTCATCTATTAAATGGGCTCTATAGTCCCCAGTCTTCAGTCCTACCCAACAGTTTAAAAGGAATCAGAGGGCTACAGTGGAAGAAATGCTGGGTTTGAGATTGAGAAGAGCTGGATTAAAATCTCAGCTCTATTAATTTCTAATTGTGTGACCTTGGACTCATTACATAACTTCTCTTTTCTGTAAAATGAGGAAACCTAGTTCTAGGAATAGAGAGAAATGAATGTCCCACTCTACTCTGCCTTCTTTGAGCCTCATCTGGAGCAAGGGTCACAGTTCAAGAAGAACATTAGTAAGCTAAAGAGTGTCCAGAGAAGGGCAAGCAGGATGTGGAAGAGCCTGGGGTCCACGTCATATGGGAATCAGTTGAAGGAGCTAGACAAGTTTAATGTGATAAAGACACAAGGGAGAAATGACAGTCATGTCCAAGTATCTGTTGTGGTGGAAGAGGAAATCTGGCTTCTGTCTGGACCCTGAGAGCAGAACTAGGAGCAACGGGTGGGCAGCAACTGCAAAGAGACCCATTGAGACTCAATGTCAAAAATAGAGCTGTCCCAAAGTGGAATGAAAAGGCAGCTAAGTGGCTCAGTGGATAGAGCACTGGGCTTGGAGTCAGGAAGATCTGAGTTCAAATCCAACCTCAGACATTTACTAGCTGTGTGACCCTGGGCAAGTCACTTAACCTGTTTGCCTCAGTTTCTTTATTTAGAAAATAAACTGGATAAAGAAATGGAAAACCACTCCAGTATCTTTGCCAAGAAAACCCCAACCCCATGGGGTCACAAAAATTTGGACACAATCAAACAACAATGAAAGTGGAATAAGCTACCTCCAGGTTGAAGTGGGGTAGGGGTGGAGCACTTCCCTGTCTTTAAGGATCTTCAGCAGAGGCAGGAAAACCACCTGTCAGATATGGAGTAATTTGTATTCCTTTGATGTATGGATCAGGCTGAATGGCCACTCAAGTCTCTTCTAGCTCTCGAATCCTGTGATTCTGTGACCTCTATGATTTCTTTCTAACTAACACTAGGACCCTGCGAAACTTAGAGCTAGCTTCTCCAGGGAAGTCCAAGGTAAAATGTTTCTAGGTGGAGGAAATGCTAAATTTCCTATACTAAATTTGTGCTGAATTGATACTGACCAAGGAAATACCTTTATGCTGTCGGAAGAAATCCCTTCTTGAAACTCATGAACTGCTCTGTATTTTGCTAACAGGATTATTTCTTCTCTGAGTCTCCCCATGATAACAGGCTTAAAAGGTGGGTGGAACCCAGCAGGCTTCCTCACCTGCCATTCCCTTTTCTCTTCATCCTTCATACTAAAAGCACCTGCTCCACATCAGGGACCAGCCAACACAGAATAAAAGCAAAGTGGGCCTGTAGGTGGCAGAGTGCTGAGTCCTAAGCACCTCTCGGTGTGTCCCCCTCCGCACCGAGTGTAACTGAGTGTAACTTCCAGGTGAAACTCTCTGAAAAACAGTCTGGAGGGAGTGAGGAAGGGAAGGAGAGATCACAATAGAAAAACTAATGAAAAGATCTAGCCTAGGAGTCAGGGGACCTGGACTCTTTAGTGCCAACTCTGCCACTATCTGTTGTGTGTTCTTGGTATTACAGAGCACTTGACTTGGAATCAAGAAGACCTGAGTTCAAATCTAACCTCATCTACTCGCTGGCTGTGTGACCCTGGGCAAATCATTTAACCGCTGTCTGCCTCAGTTTCCTCATTTGTAAAATGGGCATCATAATAGCCCTAATGTTGTTGTGAGGATAAAATTCAATAATTTTTGCAAATCACTGTGTAAACCTTAAAGAGCTGTATAAATGTGAGTTGTTATTGTAAGTGCCTCTCATCATCATTATTATTTTTATAAACTCCCTCATTATATACATCTGCTGTGTGTCAGGTACTATCAAGTCACTAGACCTCTTTATAAAATGAGAAAGTTAGACTAGATGGTTTTGAGCCCCTTCCCTTCCAATTCTGCCATTCTATCAATAAGGACAACAGAAACAACAACCATATACCACGTAAGGGTTTGCAAAGAGCTTTATATATGGTATCTTCATTCAGTTCTCACAACTGCCCTAGGAAGCAGGCAGGTGCTGTAATCATCCCCATTTTACAGATGGAGAAACAGGCTAAGAAAAAGTTAAGTGAGTTGCCCAGGGTCACACAGCAATTCTGTGGAATGATTTGAACACAAGGAAGACCAACGCATTATCCACTATGCCACTTAGCTGCCTCTCACATACCATCATATTCTAAGGGCCCTTTCAGCTGTAAAATCCTTCATCTGAAGTATTGGGACTCGGAATCTGTTTCAGATCTGCTTTCATCTCACCTTCCCTGCAGATTTTTTTACTTTTGATACTCCCAAAGGCAGCTTGATGTAATAGATAGAGAGCTGCCCTCAGAGTCAGGAAGGTTTAAGCACAAGTCATCACCTTTCTATGCAGCAGGAAACCATCTAAGATTAAACAGCTAACCTGTATTGATAGAGTTCCTCTCCAAGAGCTCCTTATAATGATGAAATCACAGGTCCAGTCAAAAAAAAAAATGCTTTTCCAGAATTTTGGTTTGGCAATCAGATGTGTTTTCTATATTATGATGATTAAAAAGTTGGCTTTCCTACAGCCCCTGGCCTGGCTCACCAGCCCTGGAGTGTGGTGAACAGTTCTCTCCCCTCTCTGCTGAGACAGGCAAGCAGAGGAAGCCAGGAAGATTCCTGGTGCTGCCTTTTGGTTATTATTTATTGATGATGTAAGAGCCAATCCATCCACCAGAAAGGCTCTCCCATTGGGGCTGCAGCCTTCCCTCAGCTGCCCAAATTCAACTGCAACAAGATAGCCCCAAGGCCAAGAGAAAGATAGAGAGGGAAAGGCTGGGGATACAGCTCTATCAGTGGGCTAGGAGGGAAGGTGCTCAACTAAAGAGATGTACGTAAACTCCTACTATACACCCAAGGCAAATTTCAATTCAGCTTAATTCTGATTTCAGATTAGTAGGCTGAGCATCCCCTGAGTGTCCAGTCCAGCCCAATATTAAGCACTGTGGGAAATATAAGAGAAGATCCACATTCTGCCTTCGAGGGGTTTATTTACACTCTTATTAGAAAAACAGAGCATGAACTTCTCTTCAGTTCAATAACGGGGAGGCACCATAGCATAATTAGTGAAAAGAACCCTGAATTTGAAGTCAGAACACCACTGTTCAAGTCCCAGCTTTTGGGATCAGATTTCTTCATCTGTAAAATGAGAATTTAATCCAATAGTTATGTCAAATTCAAATAAAAATAGATCCCCGTGGGCAGCATGTTGACTTAGAAAACCACAAATTAATATTATCTGTGTTGAACTGTATTTTTATTTATTAAATATTTTTCAATTACATATTTTTTTGCAAGGCAATCAGGGGTTCAGTGACTTGTCCAGAGTCACACTTACACTAGTAAGTATCCAGTGTCTGAGGCCAGATTTGAACTCAGGTCTTCCTGACTCCAGGGCCAGTGCTCTATCCACTGTGCCACCTAGCTGTCCCCCAATTACATTTTAAACTGGCTCCAGCAGCACTTGTGAACTTTGCAGGTTGGGAGTGACCTCTCCAGACTACAACACCTAAGGTCTCCTTTTAGCTCTAAAAATTTGTTCTTCTGACTGATATTTAAAAATTTTGTAAATATTCTTTTTTTAAAAACTAATCTATCCCTTCCATTATCCTTAGAAAAGAGTTCAATAATAATAGAAGGCAATAGAGTTTGTGTACAGTCAAGGCTATGGGAGCTTGGAGGAGAAGAAGAAGGATGTGGGCTGGGCATGAGCCCAGAAAACTTCTTGGAAGCGGGAATGGCACTGATATTGAATGTTAAAGGATGAGTAGGATTTGAAAAGGGAGACAATAGTAAGGGAGAGGCTAGGGTCAGGGCAAGGAATGAGTCTGCCCATCCTCATTTGAGAAGAGAAAGAAAGATGTGGAGGGACAAGGCCTGATCACGGAAGACTTCTTGGAAGGGGTGATGGTATTTAAGTTGGACGTTCAAGGATGGGTAATATTTGAAAGGGGTGGCTAGGTGGCTCAGTGGATAGAGCACTGACCCTGGAGTCAAGAAGACCTAAGTTCAAATCCGGTGTCAGACACTTACTAGCTATGAGACCTTGGGCAAGTTGCTTAACCTCTGTTTGCTTTAATCCACTGTAGAAGGAAATGGCAAAGCACTCCAGGATCTTTGCCAAGAAAACTCCATGGACAGTATTGGTGTGCTTGTGACCACAGAGGGTCCCAAAGAATAAGGCCTGATTGAATGACTGAACAACAAAGGGGGACAACATGGCAGGGGGCTAGGGTCAGGGCAAGGAATGAGTCTGACCAGTGAGCAGGGCAATGAGAAAACTGAGAGTCAGAGAGTTCAAAATGGTCACTGGCCGGACATGAGATTGGGTGGCACTAGATGAGGAAGGGGCTTGAAGACCAGGATAAAAGTTGGGCCATGAGGCAAGACAGTCATGGAAGGTTTTTGAGCAGGACAATGCAATGAAAACACTGTTTTCAACAGATTAATCCACAACGTGTGGAAGAGGCTGGACAAAGGAAAGTGATGTGATACAGAAATGAAAGCACATGCCAGGGGATCTGTGCCATAAGCCTGACTCTGCATTCACAAGCTCCCCACCCCCAATTTGGGCCTCAGTTTCCCCATCTGTAAAATAAGTGGGCTGGACTAGATAATCTCTAAAGTCCCTTCAAGATGATCTTTCAAAGTCTCTCTTACCTTTACAACTCACAGCTGGTGGTGACAGAAAATCAAAGTCTATAGACAAGGTGTGTCTGTGGGTCAGGCAGCAACTAGGTGGGGAGCATCCATGCAGAGAGGCTGGCACCCATAATCCCCCCTCCAAGAGACCCTCCACAGCCACCTGCCTCGATGCCTTTTCAGCCTTGCCTCTTAGGACGCCCCTCCATGTCATCTGTGCTCAAGCTTAGGAGGACTCCTTCATGCTCCAGCCATGTCCCTTGCTTTCCAAGCACTAGGCCTTGGCTCACACCCTTTCATGCATGTATCTGGCATGTCTTCCTTTCCTCTCTTCACCTGTGGAATTCTTACCCATCCCGGAAAGTCTAACTCAAGTGACAATAGTTTCCTGATCCCCAGACCCTCTTCTATCACACTTTGTCTTGCAGCTCTCTGAAGTACTTATCATGTAATATAATATCATGTTGTCGGTACCTAGGTTTATCTCAAATCTCCCTACTAGCTTGGAGGCTTTATGTTGGTAAGGACTTGCCTCAGTTTTTCTATTCCAGTGCATAGCATGGTGCTTAATAAACATTTGTTGCATTTGAATTTGAAAGGGGCATGGGCAGGGGCCTGCCAAGGTCTCACTGAACCCTACCCCTGCTGTTGTCATTGAGTCTTTTCAGTGGGGTTTGACTTGCCCAGGATCACACACAACTAGTAAATGTCTGAGGCCAGATTTGAACTCATGAAGATGAGTCTTCCTGATTCCAAGCCCAGTGTTCTATCCACTGAGCCACCTAGCTGCCTCTTTAGTTGAAACCCTAACCAGGGTATTTATGTGTATGTATGGAACAGAATGTGCTATCTCCAGAAAAGAAACTTGCAATCCAATTCCAGGGACCTCCATACGGTCCTCTGTCCTCTATGCTTCAGAGACATAATTTATTGTTTACGGGGGTGTACAGATTCACCCCTACTTTCCTGACTAGTAAATGAACTTGAAGTCTGTTGGAGCTGGGACCACCATAGGTTAGGAGGTAGACTTCAGCTGCGCTCAGCCCATTCTTGGAACTCTTTCATCAAATGCAGGCCAGGGACCTCGCTGCAGGGCCAACACCAGGCTCACCTGCAGCCTCAATAGTTTCTCTGACCCTGGGGCGGGGCTGCCTACCTCAGTCCTGGGGAACAACATGGGGCTGGAAATTTAGTCAGGAACTGGGCTTTTTCAGTAGAAAAGTGCTATGTTCCTGCCTAGCTGGCTGTTGAAAACATTAATATTTTGCCTTCCTCTTCCTTCAAGATCATATAAACAATAATAATACTAGCATTTGTATAATGCTTTAGGTCTTACAAAGTACTTTACAATTATCTTCATTTGATCCTTATAATTCTATGAAGTAGGTACTACATTAGCCCCATTTTACAGTTGTAGAAGATGAGGCAGACAGAGGTTAAGTGACTTGCCCAAGGTCACACAAATAGTATATATCTGATGCCACATTTGAATTCCAGGCCCAGGTTTCCCAGAGTTCCATCAATCAAACCTCATATATCACTCAGTCAACAAGGATTTATCAGTTGCCTACTAAGTAAGACACCCTAGACACCCTTCTTCCAGCCCAGTCATGTGCATTTACAAATGAAGGCCTCGTAGAAGCTCCACCCTCATCAACCTCACCCAGGGTGGAACTTTATCTATAGGACAAAAGATTGTCCCAAAGAGCTACACCCATGGAGGCCCAGGCAGCTAGGACTCACCTACCTCTATTTTGTTTCCCTACAAGGAAATGGAGATACTGCTTAGCATTGGAGACAGGGCAGTACAGAGGGGAAGAAAATCAGCAGACAAGCTATTGTGAAGGTTAAAGGGTCTCCCAGTAGATCTTGGTCAATGCAGGCTTAGTAGAACCATGGCATGGTAGAAACTGGCATAGATCCCTAGATGGGGGAAATCAGAAGACTTGAGTTCTAGTCTCAACTCTGCCATTAACTGTCTATATGACTTTGGAAAAGTCATTTCCCCTCTCTAAACTCCAGGGTCAAACCTGCAAACTTCCTTAGAGCAGAAACAAAGTTTAGTCAAGACCAAATAAAATAACCACTATGAAAATACTATGTAAACCAAAAAAGCTCTGTGGAAATATAAGAGACTATTAGTATTTTCAATTTCCTCCCTCCTAGTTAGCTGAGTTTGGACCACAGCATCAAAGAAGGTGTGCAGCATATTTCCATTCCCACTGGTAGGTGATGACAGGTAACTCATCTCCCTACCTCAGTGTCTCTATCTGAGAAATGGGCTAATAGTACATAGACAGCTCGATATAATTAAAAGAGCACTAGATTTGGAGTTAGGATGCTTGAATTCAATTTCCTGCTCAATTTTTACTACCATTGGGATCTTGAATTTAATTAACCTCTCTGGGACACACTTTCCATGTCTCTAAAACAAGGGAGTTGGATTACATGGCCTCAAAGGTCTATTCCAGTTCTAAACCCTACAATGTTATGAGTAAGGATTATTATCAGCTTATAGAGCCTGGCCCCACTCTTAAACGTCCTCTTTTAGTTTCATGACCTGTATAGAAAGCATGGAAATAATAATAATAGCCAACATTTACATAGCAAGGTGCATTATATATGTCATCATCTTTGCCCTTTGATTTGTCACAACAACGTTGTAAGGTAGGAACTACTATTATTATTTCTATTTTATAGACGAAGAAACTGAGAGTCAGAAAGGTTAAGTGATTTGTGTAGAGTCACAGCTAGTGAATATTAGGAACAGGATTTGAACCCAGCTCTTTCAGAGTCCAAGTTCAGCACTTTTTCAACTGCCTTCAGAGCAGAAAGTAGATGGAAAAGGTGAGACATAGAGAGGGTAAATGACTTGCCCAGGTCATATAGCCAAAGCTTCAGACCAGGTTGCACAGGAAACCCAGGATCCCTTCCACTGACCTCCTCCACTAAACCAATCCCCCAGGTTTTGAAGGGTTTTATCCATAGGCCTTTGGACATAGGCTGTACTTTATATCTCACAGAATAAGGATGGGAGGTCCGCATTGGCCATAGAACAAAAGCACAACTCTCCCTGTCAGCTCCAGCTCTCCTTGGAAATGGCAGTCTCAAAGCTCCTGACTGACACTCTCTTGTATTCCCAAGCAATTAATATCCATTGATCTCTTACCTATTAATAAGGTAGAACCTGGCTCAACAACTAAGCTGATAGCCTCTGACTTCCATAGCCTTGTTAAGTGATATCTCCTGGGGCCGACAGATATGCGACAAGCCAGGAACATCTGTCCCCTTTACTCAACACAGACTGAATGGAAAATAGACCTCAGTGAGAGCCTCAAAGTCTGAAAGTGCCTACTGCCAGTGTTAGCCAGCTGAGGATGAAAATACCTTCCATCATTATTCTAGCATTGGCAATAATAATGGAATTAAGAAAAATTATTATTAGCATTAATTATAAAAGAATTAGAGACAGCAATATAGCAAGCCAGCTTTGGAGCCAGGAAGACCTGAAATCAAATTTCAAGTACATACAGATTGCTGATACATACTGGTTGCTTGACCCTGAGCAAGCCACTTAATCCTTCAGTTCTCTAGAAAAAAAAGTCTTTAAGACTATGCATTGTGTCTGTGTGACCCTGGGCAAGCCACTTAACCCCACTGCCTCAACAACAACAAAAAAGACTATGCCTTGCAAAGGAGATGCTGATTTACACTGGTAGTAATAATAGTAATAGCTAGTATTTATATAGCATAGTAAGGTTTGCAAAACACTTTACAAATATCTTATTTGAACATCACAATCACCCTGGGAGGCAGATGCTATTATAATCCTCATTTTATAGCTAAAGAAATTGAGTAATACAGAGACTTACCCAGGATCACACAGCTAGCAAGTGTCTAGCTGAGGCAGGACTTAAACTCAGATTTTTCTGATGTCCAATCCAGTCGTATAACCAAGCCACCACATAGCCTTATCTAGGAACTCCCTATGGCCATTAAAAAGCAAGGCTAGTCTCTATCCCTATTAGCAATAAAATATTTTGTTGTTAGCAATAACAATAATAAAATCTTTCTATTGCACTATGACATTTGCCCAACAATTCTGCTAGATTTCCAGTGAGAGGATCATTACCCTCTTTTATGGAAGAAGAAAGTGAGAATCAGTTGGTAGAGAACCTGCATAGGCAGTATCTCACTTAATGCATACAATTGTCCTAGGAAGGAAACAACGTGAGCATTATCCTCCCTACCTTACAAGTAAGGAAACAGAAGTCTCCAGTAAGAAAGTGACTTGCTTGAAGTCCCAAATCAAGTCTAGGCAGAGCCTGTATATCTCAATTCAGTGTTCTTGACACTGTGCCTCAGAGCAGGATATAGGTCTCAAACTATATATGGGGAGTGTGTGTGTGTGTCTGTGTGTGTGTGTGTGTGTGTGTGTGTGTGTGTGTGTGTGTACTATAGGGAAAAGATCTATTCCTAAACCATTAAAATGCTAACTTTCTAATCATATGTTGTAGATTAACTAATAAACTAAAATGATGCTGAGGATAACTGGCTTATCTCAGCACTAGTCAAGCTTGCTTCAGATGAAAAATGAAATACTTACCCCAAAGCTCTTCCGAGTATTAGACAAAACTAGGAAGATGAAAGCCACCTTAGGTCATGGGATATTACTGCTGGAAAGGACCTTAAATGACAACATTTATCACTTCATAGAAGGAAAAAATATTAGAACATAGACTGTTGGAATTGGGAATGACCTTAGAACAACAACAAGTCAGGGTTAGAAGGGTCCTGAGATATCATTCAATCCAACCCTCCCTCATCCAACAGTAAGTCATCAGTGCTCTGGCTGTGGTTTGTCTGCAGCAAGGACTAGAACCCAGTCACTCTCTTCCTGACTCACAGTCCATTGACCTATTGAGGAAAATCTCACCAGTTTGGTGGAAATATCCCAGGAACCTTTACACAGGAGTAGGTGATTGCCTATCTCCAAGGCATTTATATTTGCTTTTCATTATTTTTATCCTCTGATAGCCCTTTGCCTCAGACCCTCTTTGACTGTGGCCAAAGGAAGGAGTTGAGGACGCTAATCACCAAAAGCAATCTGGCAGTCCCTCCCACAGCTTACCTTGCCCACAGCCCATTAAGGAATGACCAAAATTCAATCATTGAACAGTATCCTAATCACTATACCACCAAAAGATCCTAGGAGTTATAGCTAGAAGAACTCACTAATACAAATCACTAATTTTTCAGAAAAGGAAACCAATGCCCAAAGTTACATGTGCAGTAAATGGTATGGCTACTCTTTCCACTCAGAGGCAGGTTCAGCATCACAGAGGTCTGTTTGGTCTTCCAGTGGGCACAAGGTAGATAGTTCAGTGCCTCCATATTGGGAATCACTGATTACTTCAGAATAGGAAATTCCCTCGATAAAGCCAGATCAAAACCTGTGATTTATTAAATAAGTCCTAGTCACATAGAAGTCAAGTAAACTTCCTAGGGCCACATGGATAGTAAGTATTAGAGGATATGAATCCTGTTCTTCCTGACTCCAAGCCCAACACTCTATCCGTCAGGGGTTCTTAACTATTTTTGTGCCTTGGACCCCTTTGGGAGTCTGGTAAAAACCAATGGACCCCTTCTCATAATAATGTTATAAATGTATTTTAAAATGCATTAAGATGCATTTTAAAGTACATGAAATTATAAAGGAAATCAATTATATTAAAGGACTACAAAACAGTTTAAAAACAAGGTTGTGGACTCCTGGTTAAGAAATCCTGCACTAGACTATAAGTGCCAACATTTAGCAGATGGGATTGAGGTCCCAGTCTTTCCCCTTAATGATATCACTGGACCTAAAATCGTTGCCCTTGGAAGCTTTGCCTCAGGGCTAGTCATCACCAGAGTGTGTCTGCCCTGCCACATAGAGGCAGTCCAACCCCAGACATGTAGCTAGAGTCAAAGCAGAGGTGCCTCCATACCCAGGGATGGATTGATTTCTCAGCTCAGGACTTCTAATGAATGACCCTCTAATAATTCAACAAATTTCCAATCTAACAAATTCAATTCACCA
The DNA here is from genome assembly GCF_028372415.1 of Notamacropus eugenii. Classification (NCBI taxonomy): domain Eukaryota; kingdom Metazoa; phylum Chordata; class Mammalia; order Diprotodontia; family Macropodidae; genus Notamacropus; species Notamacropus eugenii. The sequence continues at coordinate 517,706,265 of NC_092872.1, forward strand.
AACATTTATTAAGCATCTACTCTGAGCTAAGTGCTAGGGAATCGAGACAAAAAAAAAAAAGATAGAATCCCTCCAGATAAATCAATGAGTAAATACAAAATCACTTGGGTAGAGAGAGAGCATTGGCAATTGAGAAAATCAGGGAAACCCTCATCAATCAACAATCATTTATTAAGGGCTTGCTATGCTCCAGTCAGTATGCTCTAGGGATACAACGGCAAAATCAGTCCCTGCCTTCAAGAAGGTGAAATCCTAGTGGATGCCTGGCTTAGGTAGAGAACTGGCCTTGGGACCAGGAAGACTTAGTCCTGCTTCTACTACTGTCTGTGGGTCTTTAGAGGAAAAGGCTCCAACAGTTGGGGAGGTGAACCCAGGAAGGGGGCGCAGCCCTCCTGTAGAAGCTGAGATTTGAGCTACATCTTAATGGAAGTCGGGAATTTTAAGAAGCAAAAATTAGGAAGGAGAGAATTCCAGGCATGGTGGACACTTAGTGAAAAGACATGAAGGCAGAAGATGAAGTGTCATGTTGGAGGGACAGTAAGTGGCTGAGATAGAAGCCTTAAAGAGAGAGGTTTGTGAGAAGCAAAGATGAGAAGGAAGATTACCATGGGTTTGTTGTACTAGTACACAAAGGCAGAAAATGGAGCATTGAGTCCAGGGGAAAGCAGTTTGACTATAATGGAGTTTAGTGGAAGGGAGCAAGATTTCTACCTGGGCCCAAATAAGGTTGAAGTCAACATTCCCAATTGTTCTCTCTATTTATCAGATAGGCAGCCATAGACACCTGGCAAAAGTATGATTTGCCATTTACCCAAGAAGTTTCCACAAGGTGATGAGTGGTTTTAATGACTCATGGAATGCCACAGTTGGGGGAGGGGGGATTAAAACAGAGAATGCTGGCCAGAGTTGGGGGGGGGGGAGGGACTTAAAGCTTATCTAGCCCAGGCTAACATTGACTGAGCAGTCTGGTGATGGCTCTGGACCCCTTTATAGAAAAATATTTTTAAAAGCATAAAGTAAAATCCATAGGATAACAAAAGAAACAGCTTATTAAAATACAGTACAAAATACAGTCAATATTGTAAAAAATATTTTTAAAAGACAAAGCACAGCGAAATAAAATACAAAAATGCAAAATAATTTTTAAAAACATTTTCATTTACTCCCTGAAATCTATTCACAGACATTCCCCTCCTTCTTACAGATGAGACCCTTCATTTTGCAGATGAGAAAAATAAAGCCTGGAGAAAGAAGTGATTAGCTTAAGGTCAAACAATAAATTAGTGGGGAGTCTGGGACTCGAATCAACTTTTCCTAATGCCCAAGTTAGAGCTCTTCTCATTGAACCATGCTGCCTGCCTCTCAGAAAGATAAGGGACTGAGCAGTCACTGGAACCCATAGCTCTGTCTTGCTATCCCCAGTGCTATTTTACAGCTCATACCATAACCTCCCAAGGCAACATTCAGGCAGTGTCTAATGCATGGCTAATGGGATCCCCCAAACTCAACTCAATCTCATCACATTTTCTCTCCTTCATCAATCACCTACCCAGGTAGAACCACAAAGATGCTACTCCAAAGATGATGACTGTGGTCCTAGTGTCTGGAGGCCATATCCTACCCACTCCCTACACCCAATCCCTTTCCCTTCCTTCTAACTTTCCTTTCCTTCTCCTCCCCACAATCTTCCCTTCTTTAGCCTTGGCCTCCTAACGTCTCTGAACATAGAAGACATTTGGTTATAATTTCCCTCTGGTCTCTTTGGAGCTGGGAGCTGTTTCCTGAATTGAACTGAATTGAATCCAAATGACCCCAAGTTTCCCCTCTCATTACCCCCACGAGTCAGCTCCCTCCCACCTGAAAGTTGGAAGAGTGTAATAAAATCCCTTGAGGCCAACAGGCTGCCCCTAATCCCCATAACCAGATTGGCTCCCATGATTCATCTGATTAAAACTGGGGAACACTAATTCCCCAGAGGCCAAAGACACCTGAGTAGTTGGAAATGGAGACGACCGGATGCTCTGGATATTGTCAGACAGCTCCCGCACATACCTTCTGTATTCTAAAAAGAAAAGGCGTGGAGAGAGGGAAGGGGAAGGAAAAAGGCAAATCACTTTCTGGAGACAGCATAATGCAGTGAAAAGAATACTATCATATTTAAAGTCAGGAATATATGCTCCCTGAGGGCAGGAACAGTTTCATTTTTGCCAGGCACAACACATAGCATGCAGCAAGCCCCTTATAAATGTTTGTAGATGAACAGATCTGGTCTGCCTCTCAGCTCCACTCTTAAGAGCTGTGTGACCCTGGGTAAATCATTTTAACTCTGCAAGTCTCTTTTCTCTCCTATAAAATAAGTATAATCTTCATGTTACCTAATACACAGGGTTGTTACCCACAGCTAGAAAGCTGACCTCAGAAAGTGGACATTCATGACCTCCAGATACTAACAAGTCACTTAACCTCTCCATACTAGAAGCGACTCTCTATGACTATAACTTGCAGAGGGCTTGCCAACCTACAGTGGTAAAGGGAACTTCTTTCGCCTTTAATCTGTGGGATCACAGGTCTCATCCCTATTAATTATTCTTTTCAAGTGAAAAAAAACTTCTGGAAATTGAACCAGGGACAGGTCTTTCCTGGGCTTGAAGTTGGAGAAGAACTCTGGCATTGTCTCTGTAATCATAGAACTTAGAGCTGGAAAGGGATCCGGGAGATCATCTAGTCTAATTCCCCCTAATTTTACAGAGAAGGAAACTGATTCCTAGAAAAGTTAAGTAAATTAATTAATTAGAAAGCTACAGGCAGAATTCAAGAGAGAGAGAGAGAGAGAGAGAGAGACAGAGAGAGAGAGAGAGAGACAGAGAGAGAGAGAGAGAGAGAGAGACAGAGAGAGAGAGAGACAGAGAGAGAAAGCAATAGGAAAATTATTCTAGAGACTCTTAATTGATCCTACTATACTCTAAACTCCAAGAAAATAGGAAATGTGTATATTACCTAACATTCTGTTTTCCCAATGGCCTAGGAAAGGGCTGTGAGCACAGTAAATGCTTAATAATGTTTTTTAAGCTTAGCTCAATGTAAGGAAAAACATATCAACCATTAGAGTTATCCAAAAATGTGCAGATTGCCATGGAAGTTAATGGAATCCTACTAACTGGAAGTCTCCAGGAAGAGGTCAGATACCAGTTGGGCTAGAGACCTGTGAGCTCCTTCCTGGCACTGAGATCCAAGGACTCCATAAGTGGAATTGAGAAACATCAGTGCAGTAGAAAGACTCCTATATTTGGAGTCAAGACTTGGGTTTTGAATCTCAACTTTGCCACTTGCCACCTGAGTAACGTAGAGTGAGTCATTTAATTTCTCATGATCTCATTTTCCTCAACAGTAAAATGAAGGAGTTAGGCATCTGACATCTCTTCCAAATCTAAATCTGTGGATAAAATTGGTGGCTCTTATTTTATTTTATTTTTTGAGTTTTTTGATACCTTTTATATTGACTTCAAAGTAATTTTGTTATGCTGCTCTCCTTACCCTTCTCCCACTGAGCCCTCCTTTATAACAAAGATGAAAACATTTAAGCAAAATCAACCAACATGTACTATGTTTGAAATGTATACAGCATAGCACAACTAAAAACTTCCCTTCCCCACCTCATCAATGAAAGGAACTACATGTATTCATGTCTTCCCTGAAGCCAAGATTGTTTGTTATAATGGCCAAATGACCAGCTTTATGTTATCATATTTACACCATATTATGGTTTCAGTGTATAGACTGTGTTCCTGGTTATACTCACTTCACTCTGCATCAGATCACACAAGTTTTCCCATGTCTCTCTAAAATTCTTCATATTATGTATTTCTTATTGCCCAATAAAATTCTATTATATTCATATATAACAGTTCATTCAGCCATTTCCCAGGAGGGCATTCACTTTGTTCCAATGATTTTTTTACTACAAAAATTAGTACAAACATCTTAGCATATATAGTGCATTTAGATGCTGTGCTCTTTGAGCAAAGCAGAACTGAGACATCACAAAGTAAATGCAGGATGCACAAATTTGGGATATCCACCCCAAATATTCACACAGACTATCTGTGCCCAACCTGTGGTAGAGCATTCCGAGCTCATATTGGTCTGATCAGCCACTTTCGGACACACTGAAATTTCACTTTACAATGGTGATGTCATTTTGGTATTCTTCGAAGACGAAGGACAACAACCATATAATATGTGTACATATATATGCATATGTGAGTGTGTATATGTCTACACACACATACACACACACACACCCCACGCTATATATAGGACCTTTCTACCTTTGATCTCTTTGTAAAGACTAACATACCATCCCCCATTGTGGGTATCTCAGGGTCAAAGAATATGAATAGTTTAGGCATTTTTCTGAAATAATTCAAAATTGTTCTCTAAAATGGCTGGAACATTTCACAGTTGGTGGCTCTGATTAGAGGAGAACTGAAAAGAGGTGATTGCTTTAGGGCCTGGATCAGTAGTGGCAATCTTCAGACAGCTATAACTGCTTTCTTTTCTTATTTCCATTCATTCTTTCTTCATTCCTTTCTTTGTCTTCCTTTCTTTCCATCCCTTCCTTACTACCTTCCTTTCCTTCCTTCCTTCTTTCTTTCATTTCATATTATTTCCTTTCTTTATTTCTTTCTCTTTTTTCTTTCTTTGTTTCCCTTAGATTCTTTCTTTTCCTTCCTTCCTTCCTTCCTTCCTTTCTTCCTTCCAGTCTTCTTCCTTCTCTCCCAGGCTAGAAATGCATGGGCTATTGACAGACCCTATTGTACTCTTGATTGGTACAGGGGCTTTGACTTATTCCATTCCTGACTTAGGCTGGGTCACCTCTCTTTAGACAGCCTAGTGACCCTATGGCCCTAGTTCAACATATTGCTTCTGGACTCAGTTCAGCCCCTGATCAGCTTAGCCCACCACAGCTCAGAACCCCCAAGCTCACAAGCCTCACACTCCCCAGGACTTGAAATTACAGGCATGTGCCAACAAGCTCAGCCTTTTCCTGCTTTCCTCAGTATTCCCTGTGTTCCTAAAGGGAACCAATCCCAGAAAAAGATCACGAGTCCTAAAGAATGTCCTACAAAGACTCTATGACCCAAAGTCCTGAATATCTAGTCCCCCTCCAAAATCTGATCTTGACGACAGGAGCTCAGCATCCCCTCCAGATAAGCCTGTGGACATCTTGGAGACCTTGGAGGAAGCATTGAGGCATGATGGAAAGAGCCCCAAGATCTGTGTCCATATCTGCCATTTATTGTGACTTGTGACTTGGATTCCCTTCTAGGATTCACTTTCCTTCTCGGTGAAATTTGATGATTTCACCAAGGTCACAAGACTCAGTATGTGGAAAAAACATCCATTCTGGAGATAAAGGACCTGAGCTTGAATCTTGCTCTGTGGTCTTAATTTCCACATCTATAAAATCAGAGAACTGGGCAAAATGGCCTCCAAGTTTCCTTCTAGCTCTTGTTCTTTCGTACTGTACAATCACAATTGTACCAAGATCCCCTTCCAGCTCTCAATTCTGTGAGAAAGGACAGGGCTAAGTATGCCAAACAGTCCTATCTATTCCCAGGGGTCAACTCCTCCCACTAAGGAAAAAGGGTTTGTTCTGGGGCATTTCCTGGAAAAGTCCTTCCTCTGATGAAATGGGAAGAGACCATAGAAGAATGTTCTTGGTTTCTATATAAATAGAACGCATTTCTATAAGAGTTTAATATGGTTGAAACAGCTTTCTTCTACACAAGTAGAAGTAGGTAGTACATTCTCATAAAGCAGGTAGTACAAGTATTATCTCCATTATATTGAAGTAAAAATTAAGACCCTGAAAGGGTGATTTACAGCTAAATCGTAGCAATCAAACCCAGATCTTTCGACTCCAAACCCAGTGATCTACAATTAGGCAGTCAATAAGCATTCATTAAGTTTTTATTATGTGCCAGGCATTGTGCTAAGCACTGGGCATATAAAAGAATGCAAAAACACAGCTCCTGGCTTCACTGTCTCTGAGATCACATCTGGAATATGCCATCTTGTCAGACCCCATCTAGGGTAGAATGTTCAGAACAAGGGAGGGGGGGGTGATCAAATCCCACCTGAGGCATTCTGTCCAATTGTCAGCATAGAATCATAGAAAAGACTTAGAAAAGCTGAAGTGTATTAGAGAAGATTCTTGGGAGGGGGCACGCAAAACCATGTTTTGTGAAGAAACAATTGAGGAAACTGGGGGGCATTTAGCCTAGAGTAGAGGAGATTCAATGTATACGTGAACACTGTCTTCCATTTCGGAAGACCTGTCATGTGGAAGAAGGATAAGATTTATTTTGACCCAGAGACCAAAACTATTAGGACTAATAATGACTAATTTTATGTAGTACTATATGCCAAGCACTATGCCAAGTAAGCACTTAGCAATGATCTCATGTGATCCTCACAACAACCCTGAGAGGCAGGTGCTAGTATTTATCATCCCCATTTTACAATTGAGGAAATTGAGGCAAACAGAGGTGAACTGATTTGCCCAGGGTCACATAGCTAAGAAGTATCTGAGTCCAGATTTGTACTTGAGTCTTCCTGAGTCCAGGGCTGACACTGTATCCACTGCACCACCTAGCCAACTAATAGGTGGAAATTACAGGGAGGCAGATTTTAATTCAGTTTTAGCAAACACTGTTGGACAGCTCAAACTGTTGGGAAGTGTTTGCTAAAATTAAATTAAAATCGCCTCCCTGTAACTTCCACCTATTAGTTGGCTAGGTGGTGCAGTGGATATAGTATCAGCCCTGGACTCAGGAAGGCTCGAGCTGCTTTGAGAAGTAGTGAATTCCCCTGCACTGCAGGTCTTAATGTGGAGGTTGAATGACCTATGGATGCTAGAGGTCCTAGAATTTTTGCACCACTCAGGAGGTTAGAGGCCAGATGAAATTTAATATCCCCTCTTTTTTAAAAACTTTAAATTTGTTCACCTTTTTTTATTTAAAAAAATTAAAGATCTTTTCCAACTCTGAGAGTCTATGGCCTTGTATTTACTGAGGGCTGAAAGAGGTAGGTTTGTAGATGGAATGTAGGACAAAAATGAGAGGAGAGGAAGTTGGGATCCCTACTTCGGAAGCTATTATCTACTCAGATAAATAGAAGAAGTGGAAAAATACCTTAAAAAATAAAAGTGAGAGACAGAAGGGAGTTTATGGGAGGCGGCCAGGTGGTTCAGTGGTTAGAGTGCTGGACCTGGAATCAGGAAGACCTAAATTCAAATCCAGTATCAGATACTTCCTAGGTATGTGACCCTAGGCAAGTCGATTCACCTCTGTCTGCCTTAATCTCCTCAATTGTAAAATGGGGATGACAATGATAATACCTACCTCCCCAGATTGTTTGTGAGGATCAAATGAGACAACATTTGCAAAGCACAGTTCCTGGCACATAGTAGGTGCTATGTAAATGTGAGCTAATAGCGACTATATAAATGCTAGCTATTATTTTTATTTTATAATGAAAGGCCAGCAGACAAGACGTACATGTCGCCCAAAGTCACACCATCAAACAGGACAGAACTCAAATCTAACCTTAACTCTGAGTCCAGAGTTCCTTCTCTTTTCATTGGTATCTATTTGGTATTTATTCTTTACCTTCTTAGATGTGTACGTGTAGCTTCTCCTGATAGAATGTAAGGTCCTTAAAGGCAGGAACAGTTTTGTTAAAAAAAAAATTGTCTTTGTATCTCCAGTGTCCAGCACGGTACCTGACATACAGTGGGTGCTTTATGAATGCTTGTTGATTGACTGATAGATTGATACACCATGCTGCCTTCTCCCACCAGAAGTTCACTTATACCACTTGGGGAGAATATAGGAGGAAGGGAGGTGATTTTCTCTTCTTCCTATGAGAAAGATATTTCTTTCCTGTCTCTGAAGAGTACATTCCCAGGTGCAAAGGGGAAAGCCACCTAAACAACCAGCCAAGGTTAAACAGACAATAGCTGGTGCGTAATTTATGAGTCTGCCTTTGCAGCACATCAGTTATGAGTATTCCACACACTTTGATAGGGCCTGGGTTTTCTGCAGGTTGAAAATATAGTGTATGTATCAAAACTCCAAGAAGCACTCTCCTAGTGATGTTTGCATTATCCCTTACTGCTTTGGGGACAGCTCCTCGCTAATCTTGAAAATCACATGCACACACACATGTACATGTGCACACATGCATACACGCAGACAGCGGTGTGCTGGTAAACGTTTACCAGCATGTGTATATCCATATATGTATATACATGTGTGTACATATAGTTAACAACATGTGTATATGTGTATGTACATATAATATAACATTTAATCATGTGTGTGTATAGTTAGGATCGTAGAACACAAAATGTCAGACCTGGAAGGAACCCTAGGGAGAGACTCCAACTCTGACATTTTGCCTATGAGAAAAGAGACTTAAAAAGACCAAGTGAATGGCCCAGAGTCACACAGGTAGTAAGCTACAGAGCTAAGATTTGAACTCAGATCCACTGATTTCAAATTCCGTGTTCTCACCACACCTCAACTTCTCCATCTGTCCAATGGTAGTATGCGTGGTAGTAGTATCATAAATGAACACTGGACCAGTAGTCAGAAGACCTGAGATCTAGTCCCAAACTTACTTTGTGTCTTTGAAACAAGTCACTTCCCCTCTCTGGGCCTCAGTTTATTACTCAGTAAAATGAGTAAGTTGGACGAATGATCTCCAACATCGTTTTCAGTTCTAGTATTTTATGTTCTGTGTGCAAATTTCCCTATGTGTTCTGGGTTCTATTATGCTGTATTCTAAGGTCCCTTCCAGCCAGGAGTGTGCTAGAACTAGCTCTAAACAGCTTACAAAGCCCATTGTTAAATGTTCAGTGAGTATTTACCCCTCCAAAACTGCCAATCACTGCCATTGAAGGCTTCAGTTATTTTGTTGATTTCTAGCCCTTAGTGTTAATAAAGCAGAGTAAACTTAAAAGTGGATGTGCAACCTTTTTTGAGAACTTGGTTGTTAACTGCTTACCAGCACACCCCCTGATAGCTCTAGAAATACTGCTTCAGCTCCACAGCAGCCCAGGAGAAGGCTCAGAGAATGAAGTCATCACTTGCCGGGAGTCCTGGTAACTCAAGGATAATAGGAATAATAACAATCACAACATTGAATATAATAATTAACTGGCATTTTATAGCACTTCAAGGTTTTCAAAATATTTGACGGCCATTATGTCATTTGACATAATGGTACTCCTGTTATTTCCAGTTCTAGCATTCTGTAAATCCAATCATAATCCAGTCACATTTCCATAGCACTTTAAGGTTTAAAAAGCCCTCTCATTACACTATGAGGTAAGTTAATGTACTGTTGCTCCCATTTTACAGATTAGGAAATTTATTACTTCTAGTCAACAAGTTAGTAAGAGTCCGAAATCAATTACAAATTAAACTTCCTAATTCCAAGTCCATGGTTCTTTCTCCTATACCATACCTGCTTTCTAAAGCAAAAGTAACCTGCAGATCATGAAGTGAGAAACAAAGATCTAGTTCCTAGGGAAAGGGACTGGACCTGGGATGTTGTTGGTAGAATGAACTCCTGGGGTGAGGAAACTCCCTTCACTAATACCGGGCTGCACCTTCTCTGAAATTGAGAGCCAAGAGAAATTACGTGATTTGGCCAGATCACACAGCCAGTGTGTGTCAAAAGTAGTACATATATTTAACATTTATCCAAGTCTTCCTGGGTTGGAGGTCAGCTCTCTGATATAGAGGACAGAGCATGGCATTGGGAAGTCAGGAGTTGTTCAGGCATGTCAGACTCTTCTGTGACCCTGTGAACCATATTATCCATGATGTTTTCTTGGCAAAGATACTGGACTGGTTTATCATGTCCTTTGCCAGTGGATTCAGACAAACACAGGTTAAAAGTGACTTACCCAGGGTCACATGGCTAATAAGCATCTGAGACTGGATTCGAATTCAGGTCTTCCTTACTCTAAAACCAGCACCCTGTGCATCACTCCATCTAGCTGCCTCCAACTAGATAATCAGGACACCTGAGTTCAGTGTGACACTATGGAAGTCATTTAACCTCTCTCAGACTCAGTTTCTTCATCTAGAAAGTGGGAGTAATATAGCACCTACCTTACAGAATTGTTATGATGATCAAATGAGATAATATATGTAAAACACTTTGCAAACCTTAAAATTCTGTATAAATTCTAGCTATTCTTATTATCTTCTGCTATGTCACACTGCCTCTCAATACAAATATAAAAGTATAAAATATAAATATAAAAGTATAAAATAATGACATTATTATCATGATTAATTATTATTATGAACTAAATCCAGCTCTCTTCTCTTCACAGATCCTGGCCATTATCTCCATTATGTTCATTGTCCTCTCAACCATCGCACTGTCGCTCAATACGCTTCCCGAGCTTCAGAGCCTCGATGAGTTTGGACAGAGCACCGACAACCCCCAGCTGGCTCATGTGGAAGCCGTGTGCATTGCCTGGTTCACCATGGAATACCTCCTCCGATTCCTGTCCTCACCGAAGAAATGGAAGTTCTTCAAAGGCCCCCTCAATGCCATTGACTTGCTGGCCATTTTGCCCTACTACGTCACCATATTCCTAACCGAGTCCAACAAGAGCGTGCTACAGTTTCAAAACGTGCGCCGGGTTGTGCAGATCTTCAGAATTATGAGAATCCTGAGGATTCTCAAACTTGCCCGGCATTCCACTGGCCTGCAGTCTTTGGGGTTCACCCTCAGGAGGAGCTACAATGAACTTGGCTTACTCATCCTCTTCCTAGCCATGGGCATCATGATCTTCTCCAGCCTGGTTTTCTTTGCTGAGAAGGATGAGGATGATACCAAGTTCAAAAGCATCCCAGCTTCTTTCTGGTGGGCTACAATCACCATGACCACTGTAGGCTATGGCGACATCTACCCCAAAACCCTCTTGGGTAAAATCGTAGGGGGGTTGTGCTGTATTGCAGGAGTCCTGGTGATTGCGCTTCCTATCCCCATCATTGTCAACAACTTCTCTGAGTTCTACAAGGAGCAGAAGAGACAAGAGAAAGCCATCAAACGTCGGGAAGCCCTGGAGAGAGCCAAGAGAAATGGTAGCATTGTTTCCATGAACATGAAGGATGCTTTTGCCCGAAGTATAGAAATGATGGACATTGTAGTGGAAAAGAATGGGGAGACCCTGGGAAAAAAGGATAAAGTCCAAGATAATCACTTGTCTCCTAGCAAGTGGAAGTGGACAAAGAGGACTCTGTCTGAAACTAGCTCTAGTAAGTCCTTTGAAACAAAAGAGCAGGGGTCTCCAGAGAAGGCCAGGTCATCCTGCAGCCCTCAGCACCTGAATGTTCAGCAGCTAGAAGACATGTACAACAAGATGGCCAAGACTCAGTCTCAGCCAAACCTCAACACCAAGGAGTCAGCTCAGCAGGGCAAACACAAGGAAGAACTTGAAATGGACAGCATTCCAGGTCCTGTGGTACCCCTCCTGCCCGCACGAACAGAAGGGGTGATTGACATGCGCAGCATGTCCAGTATCGATAGCTTCATCAGCTGTGCAACAGACTTTCCAGAATCCAGCAGGTTCTCCCACAGCCCATTGGCATCCCTCTCTAGCAAGACAAGTGGCCCTATGGCCCAGGAACTCAGCTGGCGGGGCCCTCCAGACTCTGGTGGAAGCAGGTTATCAGACTCCAACCCAACCCCAGATGGCAGCCAACGTTCCAGCTTCTTTATTGAGAGTCCCAAGAGTTCCATGAAGACAAATAATCCCTTGAAACTCCGGTCACTGAAAGTCAACTTCATGGAAGGGGATCAAGGCTCACCCTTACCTATGGGCAGCATCCTGGGGATATATCCAGATCCTCTCAGAAACCGGGGTGGTGCCACCATCATGGGCCTTGAGAGTGCTATGCTCCCAGATAGATCCTTGCTGAGCCCGGAGTCCTCTGTCTACACCACGGCAAGTGCCAGGACGCCCCCCAAATCCCCCGAGAAACACGCAGCAATAGCATTCAATTTCCACGATGCCAGTATCCATCAGTACATCGATGCAGACACCGATGATGAAGGGCAGCTGCTCTACAGTGTGGACTCTAGTCCTCCAAAGAGCCTTCACAGCAACACCAGTCCAAAGTACAGCATCACCAACAGTGGATTTCTCAGGCAAAGAGACAGTGTGCACAGGACGGACAAGAACCACCAGGAGCTTTCCCCCTTACCCACCTCGCCCAAGTTTCTAGGGCAGAACTGTGTTTATTCCATGGAAGCATTGACTGGAAAGAACCAGAGAAGTCAAGAAAAGGGCAAACTAGATAATCACATATCCCCAGAGGTCCATGTGCTGCCAGGGGGTGGAGGACAGGGAAGCACAAAGGATTCAAGCATCTGAAAAACCCTGGACAGGAGACCTGTTGGCACGTTTCCAGGGATGCTGTCTGCTCCCCCACCACTGAGCTTTTCTGCATGAACTTTACAAATGAAACAAGCTACTTGTTTCTAAATAAAATACAGAATGAAGTATATCCAAGGAAATGCCCAGAGCAGCCACACAAGTCCTGATGTGGAAGGATCATCTAAGGTACTTCCCAGTCCACAAAACCATCCATCAGAGTGAGGTTGACCAGGCAACAGTATCTCCTTGGATCTCTCCTGTTACCATCCTTCTTTGGAAGGGCTGGGAACAATATTCACAGCAGTCCCTGTCCCCACTCCCTCCCATACACTCTTCTCTTTCCCCATTCTTGGGACACTCCAACCTCAAATGTTCCAGCCCTGGATGGGGATATTTTCATCCCTCCCAGGAAAAAACAAAGCAGGGTAAAGGAGCAAACCTATGGGAAAGGAACGGAAGGGGGAAAGACAAGCCCAGTCTGGGGTCCTGCTTCACAACCATTGGGCACACCAGTCTTCTGTCTCCTGGATGGAGACAGTGTTTCAAGGTAGCAGGGGATGCTTACATCATGGAAATGTGAGCACTTGTACAAGCCAAGATTCTGGCCTGAAAAGCGTATTGCAGACCCTTCATCTAACTTCAGTATTCTGTAGAAACCTGAGCTTTTGTTTTGAGGTCAAAGCAGGGTGAGTTGCACCACTTGTATCTGATTTAAATTGACTCCTTACCTCCTGGGGAGGGGTTGGTAACTGATATTTACCCAATACAATGAACTCGAGCACCAAGAGAATGTTGTGGGAGAAAATGAGAATATTTTTGGAGATTTAACTAGCATAGAATCAAAAGATATGCAAGTATTAGATATGCAAAAAAAAATACCATAATCAAAGAGACCACAAGTGAGCCACAACGAAACCTAGTTGGTTTAAAACGGGGAAAAAACTGCAAAATTCAAAAGGAAACCAAGACCCACTTGCAGCACCCAGTTTAGACTCTGCAATAAATCCTTCCATGACAGGTTATAGCAACTACAAAGGGATTAACTTTTGTTTCTGTGATATTCACACTAAAAAGACAAAAACAAAAAATGTTCTAAACGAAAAGCACTTTATGGTCTCTCAAAGGTAGGATCTACCAAGGACAGGATAAACATCTAGCACTTTAAAACAAGCACTATTTCCACAGGGGCCACCTGTTCTGACTGGCAAGGTTGTCATTAAGGCATTGGTCACTGGCCACAGTTGGTCATGTGACTTGTGCGCTGTTACTGCTCTGTGTTGTGTCTGTGTCTGTGGGTTCACCTTCCCCACCCCCAGCCCCAGCCCCACAAAACTAACTTGTTAATCCCCATGAGTCTTACAAGAAAAGGCTTCTAAACCCCCTATGACAGTGTAGGTGACCTGGGCAGTTAACGATCCAGTCTAGCTGTCCAAGGGACACCATGCCTGCACTGCTGAGAAAGACAGTCAAGAGTCTGGAGTCAGGTGTCTCTGTTGCTTTCTTGTAAACTAGTCTTGGGTTTGTTTTCGGTGTAACTGTCTGTACAAAATGCTGTGCTCTCGTATTCCTGCAACCAGTGATGGCCAGGGCAGCCTGTACAGACAACAGCAATAAGTGCACATGTACATTGTCAGTGGTTGTGATTTGTAACTCCATGGTTGGTTGTCCCGTCCTTAGTACAATGACTTCTATGCTGCATATACACCTGGCTCTCCTCCCACCTCAGCATGCTGGGGGAGATGAATTCTCACTGAGTCAGGGTGGGCCCTGGGTGGGCTCTGTCCTTGGCCAGGTGACAGAGAAAAGTAGCAACTGGAAGGATTTGCCAAGATCTATTCACAGCACGTGTGCAGCAAATGCAAAAGTGTACTTAGAGGAATTGCTGCAAAGTATTCCCGGGATCCTTGTGTCAGATTGGGAGTATAGCACACTCCATGGCAATTATCCACCAAGGGGGCTTTTTCTCTGGCAAGCTATCTGGAGTGGCCTGTCTGCCTGTGGGAGCCAGTGGGAGGTAGTCCAACACAATGTCCGCCGTTCTTAGCATCTTCTCTTTGTTTGGGTCGCCATTCATGTCTGTCATCAGCACAAATGTGAAAATTCAGGGAAAAAAATAGCTTTTTTTTTTTACATATATTAAATATATATATATATAAAGTAAATAGTAGTGATTTCCAGTTGAGAAATTTTTAGAGCTGATGCTAATCTATTATGTTTAAAAATGACATTGCATATTTTACATATCAGGAAAGTGAACACATTTAAATATAGCCATATACCAAGGGAACTCACCAACCCTACTTTAAATTGATGCATCTTATTTGCAGGTGATGTTGACAAGAGGTGTCTAGATCAGTAACATGTCATGTTTTGGTTTGGTTTTTAAAACTGAAATCAATTGGTGCAACTCTCCTTGTAACCAAAGGCCCTGTCTGCCTTGTGTGATCACTTAGGACTCAACCCTTAGCTCGCCTAGTTTGTCTCACTTTAAAGTAGCATTTTGAGTCACTTTTGAAGGATGAATTCAGAAGTATCCTTAAAAACCTACCTTTTGTGGCATCAGAGCCAAAACCCTATAGATTTCTTATAGAAACAGAATCACGGAGACCCAGCATTTACTATGCTTGAAGAATGTTTTGATTTCTTTTTTTATTTTTCACTTTTGTGTGTATGTATTATGGGAAATGTAGCTCTTACCGTGCACCCAGTTCCAAATAAAAACATGACGAATCCAAATTTTTAAAATATGTGGATGTTATGTGCGTGCACATGCAGTCCTGTACATAGTTACACGTATGTACATATACACTGGGAAATCTACTTAGGTGTTACTAAACGGTGAGACTCAAACGTCCTTGGTAGAGAAAAAACACTGATTTGGATCCATAGAGTGTTCCTCTCCCTCCCCTCCCCCTCTCAATCCCACAGGTATCTCAAGAAGAAGGCAATTCAAAAATTCCCATCATATTTTTCTCCTGGAGTCAACAAAAAGCAAGCAGAAGAAAAATAAAACACAAACTCACAGGTGGTGGTTTGTAGAAATACAAATAGAGGTGGGCAGAGATGGGTAGAAGAGATCCCAAGGTTCCCTTCTCTTTGGGTAATCAATTCAGCAAAACTCACCTGTCAGCTGGATCCCAACAGAGAATAAAGTCAAACTTCCACCACTCATCCCTAAGGGAACAAGTGTGGGCAACTTTTACACTGCCTCATGATAGTTTAGGGGCAATAAAATCTATTTTTTTTTCAAAAGGGTCAGAACAGATCACATCAATAAGAGCATCCCCATGTCATTCCCATCACCAATCCCTATCCAGTTTGTTGAAATGAAGGCATATCCCAATGACTAATTCATTTTCATCCACTCATGGATCCCAAACCAACAACTGGATTCTGTGACAAAACTCTGGCCAAGTCAGTCAAATACTGGCTAGTTGGCCACTCCAATGCCACGCTCCAGAGACAATACTGTGGCCAGTTGTGGGTGGAGTGCTAACACTGGGAGGAGATGTTGTCTTGAACTTGTAAGCTTTGAATAAAGAAGAACATTACTTCCAGGCAGTAGATTTCTCAGTGCCTTTTTCTCTTAGGAATTTCATCTAAGCACACTTAAAGGGGACAAGGAACACAAAAAAAGGAGGAAGAAAAAAAAGATACATTTGTTCCTGTGACTCCTACTTTCCTAGAAGAGTTAGGGAATTAAGAATTCAGAAGAAGAAAAAAAAAGATTCCCTCTTGACTGGTGCAGCCCAACCCCTGGGAATCACAGGCGATGCAAACTTTGAACTGTCAACACATCCTATAGGTATCTTTGGTGACTCCAAGCCTTTCCTTCCCTTGCAGCTAATAAAGTACCTGTTTATATGGAGCAAAACAAAACAGTATTCTCTTCTGTAAAATTGTAATGTACTGTTAATGTTTGTATCTATTGTATATTTCTGTCTTGACTGAAATTATGGTTGGTACAGTTTCTAGTAGATGAACTAGGGGTAATTTAAGACTTAAACCAACCAGGACACTAAAGCCAGGTTCTCTCTCTCTCTGCCACCAAGTCTCACATCACATTATCCAAGACTCTGAAACAAGAACTTGAGAAAATAACAAAACTCTGGAATCTGGGCCCTGAACAGCAGGACCATCATGCTGAAGCACTTTGGTCACTGGCTTCAAGGGGCCACACAAGTGGTAAAAGGAGGAGCCACCATCTATAGCCACCCTGCCAGAATCGACTAAGTCAAACTAGAGGTTTCCCTTCTTCAAAGTTTCATAGCCTCTCAAGCCCTTGTGCTAAGGAAACCAAAACTAACCTCACACAACCATAGAATGTTTGGGGATACCCGAAGTCAGGGAGAAGATGGCTTTAATTAGTTCCTGAAAAGGTACAAAAGTGGGAATTACCTCGGTGTTTACCTTTGAGCTGGCCCTTTAAGTATCTGATGTATGGAAATGTCACAAGACTTTCGTGCATCTCAGAATAGTCTATTTTTCTGTTCAGATAAAAATATATATATGTATTTTTAGCAAATTTATAATAGGGAAATTGAGTCAAATATCTTCTTTTGTATTACAGAATAATATATTAGGAGACTTATTTATGGTCATTTCTATATCTGATTTCTTCTGGTCTTTTTATTTTATTCCTTGGTTTTTGTTGCTTCTAGGGGAGTGGGGGAGGAGAGGGAGGAAGGGGCACAGAAAAACCCATCCAAGGTTTTGGTGTCTGATTCCTTTGTGGAAATGTCAACCAACTGTCTGGTATTGTCATTTTACATAAGTTGTCTTTGTGTTGTTACTGTTTAAGGCTCATAAAGCAGGGACTGAAAGTGGAAGAGAGGAAGGAAGGAAGGAAAGGAGGAAGAAACGTATGATCTGTCAAATGGAATCCACTCAACACGGGAATCTGGAAAGGCTGTCCTAATCAAAGCTGCCATTCCAGACATCCTGGATTGACCAGGGCTTTTTGGAACCAAAATTCTCTTCCCATTCAAATTTTAGTCAACATTTTACATTCTTAGGTTCCTTTTAGCCCCAAATTGGCTCTTCTCAACCAGTCTGTAGCCTCTCTACCCAGCCCTATAACACTACCAAATGAAATGGAAAGTTATCGATGTTTCCAGACTGAAAGCCTTTCATTGGCTTATTTCTAGAAACGTCACCCAAGACCAACTGCCTCTCCCACACCTGGAAAGGAAAACTGCTTCTCAGGATGTGCTGTCTAAACTTCCTTTCCTTGAAGGTTGCCTAAATATGTAGCCAAATGGATAAGGATTCAGTGCAACTGGGTCTACATAGCCCTCTCTTGTTCAGATCTTGGGATTTCACTGATTTTTCCTCTGAGTTTGTCCAGGGGCATCTCTCCAAGTCTCCCTCTGTGCAATGATTAAAATCAGAGCTCATATTTCTATAGCACTTTATAAGGAATTGTACTCATAATAACCCTATAAGGCATGTGATTTGAAAGTTATTTTCCATATTTTATAGATGAGGAAACTGAGGCTTGGAAAACCAAAGTGACTTGGCCATAATCACAAAGCTATTTAGTAGGAGAACTGAGACTAGAACCTGATCTTCTGACTCTAAGCCATAGTGTGCCACACTATGTCTCAATGACAATGGGGGAGGGGGAGCATCCTTGTGTGTCCCTTCTTGGGACAGCAGATTTCTAAACCAAACTGTGAATGAGAAACTGGAATGGGTCACATTAATAATTCTGGACTCTGAATGGAAAAATAGCTAAATTTCAATTTCCACAGTGAATAATGAACTGAACCAAAGATCTTTCCCAAGCAAATCCTGGTAAACCAGTTCTAAGAGAGTCAAATGCAGTGTCTGTTATAACGTGGTAGAAAGAGCCCTGCACCAGAAACCAGGAGGACAAAATTCTGTCACCACCTCCCTGGGTGATTCAAAGTGTGTCTCTTCCCTCTCCAGGCCTCAGTTTCTTCTTCTCTAAAAATGAGGGGTTTTGACTTAGTTCTCTATAAGTTTCCTCCCAGCTCTGGTATTCTGTGTTCTAAGGTTGCTTCCAGCTTTGAAAGTCTATCTTCTATTTGCTAAGATTTTTTTCAGCTCTGAAATTTTGTGTTCTGGGTTCTAAGTTCCCTTCCAGCTCTGATATTCTGTGTTCTGTGTTCCAAGTTCCCTTCCAACAATGACAATCATTATGTTCTGAGGTCCCTTGCTGCTTTGACATTTTATGTTCTAAAGTGTCTTCTAACTCTGACTTCCTTTGAGTCAAAAACTATTGAACCAGTATAACAGATGTCCAAAAACCTTTCCTCGCAGGAACTGAGCCATTCAGTGTTACAGACAAGCACTTACATCAGAGTTTGATGTAGTCCCAGACACCACTTACCTGAGAATTTCTCCAAAGCTTCCCAAATGCCACTTTGAACCAGGATTGGTTTTTGGAGTGGTCTCATTATAAAATGACTACACTGACTACATACACACACATGCACATACACATACACATACACACACACACACACACACACAGACCCAAGTTGTCTCCTCCCTTCCAAGGAAGGCAGTCAGAGTTTTATTAATGTAAGATTAAGGAACCTCCTTTTATTAGTGTGGGAATGACTTAGAACAAAGTTTTGGAACTTTCCGATTCCAAAGTTTTTATTTGCTTTCAAGTTCTGATTCAAAGTTATAAGGTTTTATTTAGGGGATAGAACCTATATCCTGGGAATTGGTCATACTCTATGTCATATTTTCAAGCATATTGTTATATCTGTGTGAGATATTGTAGAAGACAGAAAAAGATCTTGTTCTCTACCCTCATGATGCTCAAAGTCTTATTAAAGAGACATAGGATAGTAGAAAGAGACCTGTATCTGGAGTTAAAAGGACCTGGGTTTGAATCTATTAACCTTGTTCAAAAGGCTTTCCTGCTTCTGGGCCTAAGTTTAGATGACCTCTCAAGTCCCTTCCATCTTTCGTATTCTGTGTTTAAAGGTACCTTCAAAGTCTAAATCTTCCTCTGAGCTCATATCACTAGTAGGCAACTTAAGGAGAGGGAGAGCTGTTCTTTCCTTCCTTTGAGCTGTAGGACACAGCACAACCTTTAACCAATGCCCTATTTGATCCCTGGTACCAAACTGAATTTTTTGACCAGACAACTTGTAATTCTCCCCCATCTCTGAGGCCCTCAGAACCTTTCTAAGCTGATGTAAAAAGGCTTTTCCTCTTAAACCCCTCATCTTTGCTATTCTTTCTCTCTCAGAGGCCAGAGTTTTCCATTTCCCAACTAAGTAGCATCCCAAGGAGTAGGATTTCCTTCCTGGAATGAGTGAATCTCTTGTAGTGCAGAAATGTGTTTTTCCTATGGCTGATACAGGTGCCCCTATTTAAAGATAGGTCCATTTCAAGTCCCCATCCATGGTATTCCATGAGATCAGCTTTCAGTGGGATCATCCTGGAGTAAAAGAGAAGGAAAGCCCTTGTCAAAGTTCTACCTAAAATTATGACTAAGAATTCCCTAGGAAAAAGGCTGACAAGAGATGTCTAAACCAGGACTCAAACTCAGGTCTCCTGATTCTGAGGCTGGTGCTCTTTCCAATGCATCTAAATAGAGGGGACCCTTCTCTAAAGCTCCTAGAATGGGACAAGATTAACAGTAGCTCACTGTCTTCTATCAGATTTTGGGTCTGTAGAATTGGTGGGGTATAAATTTAGCCCATACTAGATTTAAATCTATGTCACCTTATAAGCTGTGCTATAATGAAGGCCATATTTCATAGGAAACTGGACCAAGGGTTCCTAACCTGGATTGCATGGACCTTTAAGGATACGTGGAGAGATTTCAGAAGATCTATGAGCCTGTATGGGGAAAAAAATTGCATCTTTATTTTTCAATAACCTCTAATTAAAATTTAACATTTCCTTCGATTATTTAAAAACATGATACCAAGAAGGGATCCATGAGTTTCACCAGACTGCCAAAAAAAGTTAAGAATTCCTGGGATAGAATAACAGCCTTGGATTTTTTTCAGCACATACAGCTAAAAGCTAGAACATCCAAGGTTCCAGCTAAGTCAGTGTCTATGAGGATGAACACAATTCAGCACAATTCAGAATCTATTTTTCAAGAAAACACCTGTAACTATAAACCATCACCACCTCTTCTTTGTAATAATAATGATGATAATAATTCATGCTTCGGTAATGCTTAAAGATTTACATATTGCTTACCTCACAACAGCCCTGTGAGGTACGTAGTAGAAATAGTTTTGTCCCCATATGTCCATATAAGTGACTTGTCCAGAATCACCGAACTATTCAAACAGGTTTATTCTGACTCCAGGTCCAGCACACTTTCCATTACAGCAGTGCTCCTAGAGGCCCTCCTGTCTATTTTAGGAGCCTACGGGAATCTTTTACCTTGAGGACTTTGTGTGTTTGACAGTGCAGGACAGGAGAACCATTAAAGGGAACACAGATGGGGTTTGGATGGAAGAGAAGTAAATGTCCCTAGTGCAACTGGGCTTCTCCTTAGAAACCTTAGAACAAAGCTTTAGAACTTTCCCAGAATTTCAAAATTTGGCATTTGATTTCAAGTTATTATTCAAAGTTCTAAAGTCTTCTTTGGAATGAAATTCTTCTAAGTATTGGTTCATGAGGAGCAAGAGGAAAGTTATCCCAAGCCCAGATCCTTATGCCAGAATGAGTCTCTGCTACATGAAAATCATCCTAATCTTTAACCAGCCTAATTAGGCCCTTTTGGATTGGAATTCTGACCCCACATGTATTTGCTCAGCAACAAAACCATGCTGGGTACTCAATGGTCAGCATTCCCTCCCCTTGCGGCATTCACCAGCCTCCCTGTACCCTCCTCAGAGTATGCTTTGCTCATTTTTTAGGGATCAAACAAATAAAACTTGACCTTAGTTGGGCCAGTGACCACTAGGGAAGGGGAGAGAGCTTGGGGCTGGGGACTATGTCACTCCCTAATGCCCTTGAGCCAAATTATCTGCAGGCTTTATGCCTGACTCAGATTGGAGCCAGATCAACGCAGGACCTCCAAGTAGAGGAATCAGGAGTGGCACCAACCAGCTGCCGTGAGGGAAGTGTATACTTCCAGTTCCAGAATCAGGGTTGTACTTACTGGGAAACCAAAGAGGGATTGTCTCAACTGCAGTCCTTTCTTTCTGGCCTCTCATCTCCAGCTCCTACTTTGTGCACAGACTCGTACCACATACACTCAGACATACCTGTCTGTCTGTCTGTCTTCGTCCTTCTTTTTTGAAGAAGACCATGCACCCTATCTCCCAAGGGAGATAGATTTCAAATAAGGGAAAACCAGCATTTTAAGATTCCCCCACTCTCAAGAATCAAGAGTTCCCTGTTCCTAGATGCAGACATCAGACACAGAAGGCCTACTGAGGAAAACAGTAAAAAAGGTGATTTCACAGTTCACAAAGCTCTTCCTTCACACAGTCCCCATTGTATAAGATGAGGAAATGGAAAGTCAAAGATGAGCATTGGCAGAACTGAGACAAAAACCCAGGACCTCTGACTCCCAAGCTAGTGTTCTCTCTTGGAACTCTTCTCTGCAATCCAACTACCCTACCCCTCAAAAAAAAAACAAAAACAACCCAGGCCAAAGGAAAGAGGGAATCTCTGAGCCCAAACTGGAAAAACTTTTTTGCATAAATGGGAGGCCCAGCCAGATGCAGGACAGCCAGCTTGTACACCAACTGCCCTATCCTCTCTGCCATAGAGTGAATAGTCCTTCTTCCCATCCCATGCTGATGGCCTAGCTTGAGCCTCTCTCCTCCCCTGGGCAAGTACACCTCAGCCTCGAATCTCTCCTCCAAGGCCTCCTAAGCCATCCAATGCCACTCTGACTGGGACAGGGAGTGAGCCACCGACATTAGCCATATCGATGAGAGCACGTGGTCTCTGTTTTCTTTGGGTAACGTTCATCTAGTCTTTCTTTGTTCCAAGGTTGCTGACCTCTTCGAGCATTTCTGTAAAGGGAAAAAGAAATGTCACACACACTCACACACAGAGGAAAAGAAACTCGATGTCTTTATATGCATGTAGAGAGATGAAACTGTGATCCTTGTGTGACATTCAGAAACTGTACTTATTGTCTTGTAAATTGTGTCCAAATGTCTAAGGGTTTTCCAACCGTGGTCCCTTACTGCAATCTGCGGAATTAAATAAAAAGGTATGGAGAAAACAGTCTTGAACTACTTCATTTGTTCCTGATGGAGCAGGGGTTGGCAAGCTCCAGCCAGCATTTCCCAAATTCCTTCTGCCATAGAACACTTCTGGACTGGAAATATCCTGACCAAACCAAGAGCTAGAGATAGGATATCATGCCTATCTCAGATAAACCATGGAAGTCCATGTAGGTATGGCATTTTAAGGTTCATATATCATCTCACTGGATCCTGATAACAACCTGATGAGGTGAGTGATGTTATTATCACCCATTTCACAGACAGGAAAACTGAGGCTCAGTACAAGAATCTTTATTCGACTTATCCCATGAGATTGATGTGAGGCAAGAGCTTCTCAAATCTTAATGCTAAAATGAACATTAAAAATTGTCTATGTATAATTGGGAAAAAATAAAATATTATTTCTAAACAAACAAACAAACAAACCTTAATGCACTATTGAAAAATGGCACTCGAAGAGGCTTTTAAGTAACTTGCATGGTCACAAGGCTAGTGTATGTATCTAAGAGGGAAGCTGAACCCAGGTCTTTCCAACACTAAAGTCCGTGGGCTATCCCCTTTACTTCATTGCTTCTCATTAAAGCAAGATCATAGAAGTTTGGGAGCAAGGCATGAGGGGAGCCTGGAGCACTTGTGTGTGTCAGACACACCATGTAAGAGGGATCTTCAGTAAGTACAGGGATATGCCTATGAGACAGACAGCATTAGAGTGATCTATAAGATGTTATGTCTGAGAGACACCCAAACCCACATAGCCACAATGAGTGGTAGAAGTATATGTTGGAGACAAGATGTGGGAGATGGGGGTAGGTAGTCACGACTGGGTGGGACAGGGCCTCCACTCAGACAATGCAATTCTGAAAATAGTTAACAGACAGTACTTTATGTGTAGTAGAGGTTGTCTGGCTTGGTGGATAAGAGGGTCAGCCTTAGAATGAGTTTGGTGTCACTCTGACACATCCGGGCTGTGTGATCCCAGGGAGGTTACTTCACCCTTAGGGATTCCAGGTGATTCTCTAAAACTAAGTTGAAAAGAAGGTACTGAATTGTATTAGTAGAAAGTTTCCTCACAAGAGACTTCTCTATACCAGTAAAATCTCAAGTTCTGTCCCTCTTCCTGTCTTTTTACATACATTATCTCATTTGATCCTCACAACAACCCCATGAGGTAGAAGCTATTGTTATCCCCACTCTACAGATAAGAAAACTGAGGCTGCCTTGCCTAGGATCCCATAGTTTATAAATAGCTGAGGCAGGATTCAGATTCAGGTCCTTGATATCTGTTCCCTTATCTGGGACAGCTAGGGGGTGTAGTAAATAGAGCACCAGGCCTGCAGTCAGGAAGATCTGAGTTTGATTTTGACCTCAAACACTTACTAGCTATGTGACTCTGGGCAAGTCACTTACCCCTGTTTGCCTCAATTTCCTCATCTGTAAAATGAGATGGGGAAGGAAATGGCAAACCACTCCAGTATCTCTGCCAAGAAAGCCCCAAATGGGGTCACAAAGAGTCGGAAAAAACTGAAATGATTAAACAACAAAATCTTATATGAGTTTCAATACTACTCTGGGTGGGGGCAGGGTGAGGATTTTTGTCCCCATTTCACAGATGAGACAATGCGATAGCACCATACTAAGAGTAAGGACACCTGGACTCCATTCCTCTCATACTTACTAGCTCTGTGATCATAGATCTATCCTTAAACTTATCCTTAACAGGTCTGATGAATTCCTAATGACTAATTCCTCAAAGCAGCATTTTCTGAACTGTGTTCCATGAGGTCAAAATGTTCCAGGGAGAAGATTTTAAAGTTCCTAAAGGGACTGGGGATTGGAGCAGCTAGAAAACAAAATGAACTTATATTTGAGGCAGCTGGGTTGTATAATGGTCAGAGCTCTGGGGTCAGTCAGAAAATCCTTAAAATGCTAATGAAAGGTAAATAATTATGGTCAGAAAACAGAAGCCCAGTATGGGGAAGTAATTTGATCAAAATCACACAGCCAGCTCGTAACTGCCAGAGACAGCATTCAAATGCAGGTCTTCGAAATGCCACCATTGCCTCCTGTCTTAGCCCTTCTTGGACCCAAGCCTCAGGCTAATGTTCTAACATTCCCATTATGCTGAACCCACAGTTGAAGTCAGGATTCTTGCCTTATGGTGAAACTGAAAAATCTCTGAAATGGATAGCCTGCTTTGCATTGACCCTAACTTCCATCCTGCAGTGATTCACTGTGCAAATTCAGCTCAGCTGGTCACACTCACTAGGAAGGCAAATGGTCACTGAGGCCAGGCTCCCAGTGAATTTGACTGAGGATATAATATCAAAAACAATACATTCATTGAAAAGGCTCTTCCATTCATTACCTCATCAGGTCCTCACAATTCCTCATAATAACTCTGTGGTAGAGACAGAGCAAAGATAATTCTTCTCATTTTATAGGAAACAAACTGAGGCTCTAAATGGAAATGTGATGTGCCCAAGTCACACTCACCAGTAACTGGTGAAGGCAGAATTTAAACCCAGATCTCCTGTATCACTCATATAAGGTTCCTGGCCTTTGTATACAAGATATATTTATATATACATATATACATATACATACATACATATATAGAGATACACAGAGAATACACAATACAAAATATATGGAGAAATTTTACAGTCCTAATCTGGGCATCTGCTTAACCTGGGCCCAGGCCATCTTCCCAAGAGCAACATATATGGTTCTAAAATCTAGCCTAGGAGTTCTTAACCATTTTTTGTGTGTCATAGATGCCTCTGGCAGAATAAGGTTTCTAAATGCAGTAAAATATATAGGATTACAAAGGAAGTCAATTACATTGAAATAGTTATATATACATATGTATATATAATACAATATATAGTTAATATAATATATGTAATGTGTGTATGTATAAACAGCAATTTCACAGATGCCAGGTTAAGAGCTCTTACTCTACGATGAGGCCTGAGGATATTTAACAAGGAAATACCCTCCCCACTAGGGTAAGGTTATCTCCCCAAAGCTGGAAAGGTCAAATCATGGAAGGTCACAGGGGTTCCCTCAGGCACCTGTGATCCCTCCCCTCTGAGAAAGACCCTACTGGATTCCTTCATAGACCACCTGCTCCCACCCCAAAGAACATACTCCATTACCCTCTGTGAAAGACCCCCAGGGTGGGCAATTTAGAATCATCTGAACCTCAAAAGGACAGAAGAGTTATGTAGTTCTGGATTTTCATATGTAACGATTTTTTTTTACCAATTCACCAGACAGCATCGCATAGTGAAAAGAATGACAAACTTAAGAGTCAGGGTACCTGGGTTCTAATTCCAGCTCTAACACTTAGTAGCTACATGACCTTGAGAGAGCCCCCCAACTCATCTGAACCTCAATTTCTTCATCTATAAAATGGGGTTAATAATACTATACTCGGTTGGGACTATCATGAGGAGAGCTGTTTGTAAACCTCAAAGGCCTATAGAAACAGGAGCAATTTTTAATATAACTTTTAAAATTCCATTTTCCAGCACTGGTTCCATCCCCCTTCCCAACACTCATCTGTCTGGCCCATCACAATCCTCCCATTGCCTGCTTCTGGTCCCTTCTCAATTACATGAATAGGGCTGGAAGTCTAAAAGGAGCCATGCCGTCAGGGCTCTGGAGTGGTCTGCACAGCTGTCTTTCCCTCTCCAGCGGATGTAAGCAGAGAAGAGCAGGTGGACAAATAGATGTACTCCATAGCTCATGGTCTATCTTTGTATTTCCTTCTCTCCTGCTGACCATATGGTCTCTCATCTCGAAATCCCCCACTGCACATATTAGGATATCGAGTATTTTAACAGCCGGCATTGGGCAGCTCAGCAGCTACTCACTGTTGAAGTTCATTCATTCAAACCACCAACACTTTTAAAAATGCCTACTGCACGTGGGCCACACAAAGTGTAGAAGGGAGTTCAAAGTTTGCATAAGACACGGCCCCTGCCTTCAGGGAGCTTATACTCTAGCAGAGCTATAAGACACAAACACGGACAATTTTAATATACAAGTTAATGTACAAGAGGGATGTGAACAAAGCGACATGCAAGGTGTTCACTTACTTAGAGGAGACAGGTCTTTACAGATCACTTAAAGCTTCCTGGAGGAAGATGGATTTTAAAGAATGGATGGGCATTCAATAAGTAAAGAGGGGGAGTAGGAACAGTTAATCTTAATCAATCAGGTTCATGGCTAATTAAACTACCACCAATGAGTAGATCTATTCCCCCATCCCCCACTCCCATCCAGTAGAATGCAAAGTCCTTGGAGGTAAGAACTGTCTAATTTTCTCTTTTATCTTGTATATGGTAGGGACTTCTTAAATTCTCGCTAGATTACACTGGATTAGATTTTTAAAAAAAACAGAAGAATTTTAGAGCTTGAGGGAACTATGGTCATCTTGATTATAAAACTAGCTCACAGGCATATAATATATATAATATAGTATATCTGTAGCACCCCCTCTATATTAGCTCCCCAACTCAGCAATCACATTCACATATTGGGTCCCTAGAATGAGGCTACTACTCTCAGGTACTAGGGTATGCGGTAAGTCTACAGTATTAAAAGTCACAAGCCCCTACTGGTGAGTTTCCCCTTAATAGTCAGTCAGTAGACACATTTAATTCAAAGTAGAGGCATTTACTAAAATGGTGTAGTATGAAGAGTGGCTATACAGTGCCTAATATAAAGTAGATACTTAATTTTTGTTGATTGAAGTAGAAAAGCATTCCTCACATAAACTTGAGTTGTATTTTTCCATAAACACACAGAATTCTTGGGAAGAGTGATCATAAACTTAGAGTGACATGGCAGTAAAACTTATATGTAAATCTATATGTAAGAAAGGCATATAATGTGCCAATGCATGTGACCTATAACCCTTTCTCTTCTCGTGGAGTTCTCACATTGTTCTTTCTTAGGGGCAGCATTACCACCAGGTGGCTCAATCAGTTGGTCTGCCTTCATGTGCTCCTGCCCATAACGTAACTCTTGACTGCCAGAACTAGTTCTCTCGTGAATCCATGCTCAGCCCCTTTCTCTGCTTCCAGACATCTCACTCACTGAATTTGTTTCCTGCCTAGAATGATGCCCCTCACTGTCTGGGTCTCCATTTGGCAAGTGTGCCTCTGC
Organism: Notamacropus eugenii; assembly: GCF_028372415.1. NCBI lineage: Eukaryota > Metazoa > Chordata > Mammalia > Diprotodontia > Macropodidae > Notamacropus > Notamacropus eugenii. The sequence continues at coordinate 517,734,105 of NC_092872.1, forward strand.
TTCTGGCTGAATGCATCTCCAACTACACCTCAGACTCTCTACAAACAGACAAACTCTTCAGCTGTTGACTGTCTGATAAGAACCAGCTGGGAGGTAGCTAATCTTTTGTTCAGCCAATGACTAGACTCCTTTCCTAATTCAATCAAAGAAATTGTTCATGTTTCGTAAAAGGATGTAGGGCTATAGACATCTTTATATTTAGTTTTACATTTCCCTATCTGCCTCTTATTTTCTGTAATTCCATCCAGATTTGGTAAGTTGACTGGTCAGGGTCCAGTTCCTCCGCCTATACATATATTATATTATTTCTTGCCCACAACACATTTATGAAGTAGAGAGGTTAGATACTACCACTAGTTTATAGCTCAGGGCATCGAGGCATAAGTTGCATAGCTATGGATTGACTGAAGTGAAAGACTTGAGGTTCAAACTGAGGTCTTTGGATTCCAAATCCAATACTTTCTAATCCAGTCAATCCGACTAATATTCATGTGCAAGGTCTTGTGCTTTGTCCTGGGAGATACAAAAGCAACAGTTACTGTTCTCAATGACCTTATAGTCTAAATGGAGTGAAGACCAGAGAGACAAATAGCCATTGCGCTGCATTGCCTCTATGCCAATAACAATAATGATAAAAATAATAAATAATAATAGCTAGCATTTACATTGCACTTTAAGGTCTACTCATCACTCTGCAAATATTACCTCATTTCATCTTCATAACTTGTGAGGATCAAATGATATAATATTTGGGAGGCATGTAAAATTCCCATTTAAAGAAGAGGAAAGTGAGGCAGAAAGCAATCAAGTGACTTGCCCAAGTTCACATAGCTAGAAAGTACCTAATGTGAAATTTGAACACAGGTCTTCCTGACTCAAAGTCTCACATTCTACCCATTGTATCACCTACCCCTATAGATTTATAGATGTGAAACCTGAGATCTTGAGTGGAGAAGTGACTTCCCCCAGTGTGAATGGCCTAAGGAAGACTTAAATTCAAGCCTTCTCTCTTCCAGCTCAGGTCTCTTGCTTTTACTTCGTATCCAAGGAATATAGGAAAAAAGTCAAAAAGAGAGAAGTTACTATTCTGATTCCTCTTTTCCCTGGTTCCAGCAACTGAAAGAAAGGGTTGAAAATATCCCCCTTTGAAACCCAGCTTGATTTGTAGGGAGAGAAATATACTACAGTAAAATACACTCTGGTCTCCCAAGTGGCCCTGTAATTGGTGCCATGAAAACACAGGGAGGGAGCCAATCACTTAATCGGCAGATGCATTTGCAATGAGCTTTGTGCTAATGAGGAGAAGCAGGGAGTGAAAGGAAACAGCTCCCTTCTGCAATTGACCCTGCCCGCTGCTCCCCCCACCCCCTGCACTGAGGGGGTCTCTTTGGTTGGTTATTACCAAGCCCTCCTCATCTGTTTTGCCAAGGGCTGAGCTACCCACGCAAGGCAATTTAACAAATGAAGGAGACTGGATGAACTCAATCAATTCATTCTCTCATAGACCCTTAAAGTCAAAAGCAAACACAAAATATCAGAAATGGAAGGTACCTAAGAACATAAAATATGAGAGCTGGAAGGAAGGTGAGGACATAGAACATCAAAGCTGGTAAAGAAACTTTTGCGTCTATGATCCCATGATCTTAGGGTTCAAACTCCTCTTTTAAAAAATTTTATATTAACATCTGTTTTTGAATCACCTTCATGTCCAAACATTTCTCTCCTACCTTGGCAGCTAGGAGGGTCAGTATATAGAAAGAGCTTTAGGGCTTGAATTAGGAAGACCTGAATTCAAATGTGACCTCAGATACTTACTAGCTGTGTGACTTTGGGCAAGTCACAACCTCTATCTGCTTCAGTTTCCTCATTTTTAAAAGTGGGAATAATAATTGCACCTATATTGCAAAGTTATTGTGAGGATCAAATTAGATAACATTAGCACAATGTCTGTCAAATAATAGATACTTATAAATACTTGTTTTCTTCCTTCCCGCCTACTCCTCCCTAAAGAGATATCCTTTGTAAGAAAGAATATTTTTAAATTAAAAAAAGTAAAAAAATAATGTAAAAAATTATTTAAAAAAAGTTCAGCAAAACTAACCACCAACAGATCATTCAAGTCTGACAGTATATTCAATGTTTCCTACCCATAGCCCCCCACTTCTGCAAAGAAGGGAAGGAGATACATCTTCTCATCTCTTCTCTGGCTCTAATTTTACAAAAAAGAAGACTGATGCCCAGAGAGGGGCAGTGAATTATGCCAAATCACTCAGCTAAACAGTGGTTAGTTTGAGTAAGATTAGAACCCAGGTCTATCAGACTTTTAGGTTACTACACCTGGCTACCATGATGTCTCTTTGCCACAGTGTACCCTGTTATCCCTTTTAGGTGTCCATTTGTGCTGGCACACACCAAAGTGATCAGATGGTCATCCTCCCACACAAAAAAATCTCAGGATTAGAGAGTGAGGACAGTCTGAAGTCATCTATCCTCATCTCTCTGCCTTCTAATGGGAGAGAGAATCAAGTCCCTATTAATATAGATGAGGGCTGGCAATGACTGGATTTCCAAATGAGTTCAGGAGTTCAAAATCTCCATTTCTGGAAATACAAAGTTTATGTAACAAAAATTAAAAGGAAAATTGGAGAAGGATATCATAAATGCCCAGTTTATAGCTAAGTGCTCTAGGTCCCCAGATGGCATGGAAGATAGATGAGAGAGTGAGCAAGAGCCTGCAGAGACAATAGACAGATAGCAGATACAGTGACAACAGCTGAGTGGCATTGTAGAGAGTGTCCAAGAGAAGGAGCTGGCTCCAGAGCCGAGGTCTGAACCCTCCCTTTACCATTTACTAGTTAAAATCCTGAGCCTCCAACTCCTTATCTGTAAAATGGGGCTAATGACCTTTATCCATTTACCTCCCAGACTCCAGTGAGATAATGGATATGAATGCTCTCTTTAAAGGTAATCTGTAGCCTAGGGGCCCACCTCTTCTAAAATTATAGGATCATATATGGATTTAGAACTGGTAGAGATCTTAGAAGTCATCAGGTCTAATATCTTTATTTCACAAATGAAGAAAAAAAGGCATATGGAGGTTAAGTGATTTTGCTCAGGGCCAGGAAACAAAACTTGTAAGTATCTAGTTGCCAGGCATCATGCCAAGGCTTTACAAATATTATCTTATTTGATCCTCACAATAACCCTGCAAAATAACACTGATAAGTGTCTGAGAAAGGGATTTGATCTCAGGTCTTCCTGACTCCATACACAGGTCAGGTTAGAGCCTAGGGCTGGTCCCAAAGGTCACTTCTCTTTTGGTTCATTGTCTCTATCTGGAGTTATTCCTGAAAAAAGTCTCCAAAATAAAGGTTAGGTGTCTCAAGCTTTCCCTAAAGGTAAGTATCAAAGGGTCTAGCGCCCCTATAGGTACTTAAAGTAGCAATTCATATGGATAGGACAGTCTGTGTCCCCTGGAAAATGCACCAATAACAGCCAAAAAAACTCTTCCTGTTCGTTGAATTCTAAGTGATTTTTGCCTAAATGGGCCATTTTCCTTTCCCAGGATACCCATCCTCTCCCAAGGGAATTTCCAGAAGTTACCAGGCCCCTGGAGGAGCTCAACAGCTAATAGCCGAGCCCACAAGCTGGAAAATCACCTTTCCTAGAAACCCAGCCCCGTTAGCCTCTTCTGTTCCCTAAAGGACTCACTCCATCTTCCCTTCCTCCTCTTCTAGAGGAGATTCCTGGGCCCCATCTCTGTTTGGTTTCCTGTCAAGTCCCCCTTGAACTGTATATGTTAGGCAGCCAATGCTGCCGGCTCTGATAAACAATGGTGCTTTCTTTGGAAACTTTTAAGCCATTCTGTCTCCAGAAAATGAATGAGTTGTGACAGGTATCTTCACTCAGGACCACAGTGAGCACGTGAACCCATCTGACCTGAGCCATAGCCCTTTTGACTCCAGTGGGGTTATAGCAAGGCCTACTGTCCACAGTCCCAGAGTTATCCTCATCCTTCTTCTCTAAGAGAACCAGTCCCATTTTCTGGTTCATCATAATTCAATCGAAAGGGCTCTCTTAACTGCTGGAGGGAAAAAATATTGGCCTGGAAATGGAAGACCTGAGTATAATACCCAGTTCTTATTCTGATTAGTTAGTTATGTGATCACAGCCAGATCAATTCCCTCTCTGTACCTCAATTTCCTCATCTATCAAATGGGTATAATAATATTCTCATAGGGCTGTTGTGAGCAAAATGATATGGGAATGTGAGCTACAATTAGAAGTAGAAAGAGTCTGAGGACCTGGATTCAGATCTCCAGCTCTGCTAATATTCTACCCATGTGACCTGCTTTTCTCTGGATCTTAGTATTCCTATCCAAAGAGGCCTATTCACTGAATGGGCATTACCTCACTCAAAGTGAAAATCTGAAAAGCCCCTAGCCCAAAAAGGTCAGCCAGGGTCTTCCATTGCATCCCGGGCCATCTCCAGTCATTCTCATGAATATCTGGCCATTAGACCCAGATGGCTCAGGAGGAGAAAGTGAACCTTGCACAGCCCTCTCTCACTCAAATCAAAGTCAACTGCAAGTCATATCATCACCTTGATGTCATGGTCCTCTTCGAGAACAAAGAATAAACACACAACAAGTATTCCTATCTATAAAATGAAGGACTTTGACTGAGTGGCTCCTAAGGTTCCTTTTAGTTCTGAACCCAACAATCCTAAGAGTAGTAAGAAAAGAATAACAATTAAAGTTGTCAAAGAATGCAGTGGATGACCTGGAGGAGTAATGAGTCCCCATCAATGGAAGTATTCAAAAGACTTGACGAGCACTTCCATGAGATACCAGAGAGGATATTATTGAGTGAGGGAGGATTGGATTACATGACCTTGGAGGTTATTTCTAGGATTCTGGGATTTACCCTCTCTTCCATTCCTAGAGAAGTGTAATAGTCAGAAGACTCCTATTCTAATTCCTTCTGATACTGCTTGACTGTATGGTCTTAGAGAAATCACTTAACTTCTCTAGTCCACAAGCAATGCATGTCTTTTCATTTACTATTGACATTCTTCAGTCTCTGCCCCTTCCTTCTCTCAGAGACTGCCAATACCTCAATACCTAGCACAGGCTATCAGCTCAACTGATTAGTTCTTACTTCCAATCAATTGCCCTCTCCAGTCAGGTCCAACCACATCCTCTGATTAGTGGTCCACGTCCTGGGATCACATCCTGTCCTGGCAAGAAATATATAAGAAACCTCTACTTAAAGCCTGATTTTGCCTCAAAGTCAGATTCATTCCCCAGCACCAAGTTCATTGGTCTTAAAGAGACCTGGTACCTACCTAGCTAACCCAGATTTCAGATTTTTGCCATCCTTCCCTCCAGTTACCCAACTTCCTTTCTCTTCTGAGCTCTGGAAAATTTAGGTTCCCCTACTATCACCTGACTCTCCTGGTCCCAGAATTTACCTGATTAATAATGGTAACCCATGCTTCACCAATGCCCTGGAATCTGGACAAAGCAGACATTGAGGGCTGCAAGATGAGACAGAGAGAGCAGCTGGGGGATGCAGACAGCCTGGACATGCTGGGAATGTAGCAGCTGAAACCCCAAACTTGAGTGAGGTCTCTCCAGATGCTGAATAGAGATTCCCACTTGAGAAGAGGAGCCATGGAAACGGGACAGGTGCAGTGGGGTGCTGATAAATGTTTAACAAGTAGCTCTGTGGTGAAAAAATGTGTCTGCCTGACACACTTTTAAGTTCAATGTACATTATTGACATTTTCTACACCACTTTCTTAAGTCTATATCATCAAAACCAACAAATTAAGTTGTGATTTGTAGCATCTGCTGACTTCCAAGGTATAAATTCTCACACTGAAAATTTAACAATTGGCTCTCCAGATCTGGATTGAGCTGGTTCCAACATACCCCTGTGGCAGCCCTAAAAGAGATGCTTGGAGAAAGACCAGTGAGCAAGACCCAAGGCAGAGCCAACACTTTTTTCCTACATCTTCCTCACTAGGAAGGAACCAGAGTGGATTAAGCTTTGGGTATGAGACCTTATCACTCATCCCCATTGGGAACAATACCACTTGTAGCTACTAAGAATAATGATCGTAACAACAGCTCATGTCTCTGTCATACTTTATAAGGTAGAGCAAGTGCTAAAATCCCCATTTTACAAATGAGGAAACTGAAGGTCACAGAGCTAATAATGAGGAACTAGGTGGTGCAGTGGATAGAACTGTTGAACCTGGCATTAGAAAGACCTGAGCTCAAATCCTGCCTCAGACACTTGACAGCTGTGTAAGCCTGGGCAAGTCTCTTAACTGTTATCTGCCACAGTTTCCTCATCTGTAAAATGAGAACAATAATATTGCCTGCTTCCCAGAATTGTTGTGAGGATAAAATGAGATTAATATTGTAAGGTTCTATCTAAATGCTAACTATCATCGTTCAAGTAGCTTGCCCATAGTCGCACAGCTAGCAAAGGTCACAAACTCAGGATTTCTAGCTCCAAATTCTCCATTCTTTCTACTATATTTAACTGGCTCACTACCATTTCCAGAGCTATTTCATTTCAACTTCCATTCTGAAATTTTAAACACTATGAAACTCTTCAAGGCAAGGAGTTTGTGATTTGTGAAATAGTAACAAAACATTGAACGTCAGAACTAGAAAAGAAAAGAGAACATAGAATTTTAGAGCTGGAAGGGACTTAGAACATGGAATTTAAGTTAGAAGCAATCTTGGAAGATAAAACATTGATTATTAGAAGTGGGAGGAACCTTAGAAGTCATCTAAGGTAGTGAAATGGTTAGAGCACTAGGCCTAAAGTCAGGAAGACTTGAGTTCAAATCCAGCCTCAGACATTTACAAGCTGTGTGACCCTGGGCAAGTCACTTTTCTCATCTGCAAAATGGTGATAATATCACCTACTTCCCAGGGTTGTTGTGAAGATCAAATGACACAATAAGTATAAAACACTTGGTGCAGTGCCTAGCATGTAGCAAGAACTATATAAATGTTAGCTATTATTTATTACCTAATCCAACATTCTCATTTTATAGATGGAGAAAATGAGGTCCCTTACTCCTTCTGTGCATTCAGCCTTAGCAGCTGGATTAAGGACAAAAGAAGATCCTGAACATGGCAGAAGTCCAGCCCAATTCTCCAGCATGAGGTTATGTCCCTAAGGCACAAACAGCCCATCACTCTCAGCTGGCCGGCACCCACTCGGATCCCTGTGTCTCCTCAATTCTAGCTGAAGGAGACCTTATCTTCTGGCACGCGAAAAATAACTTTCCCCTCCATTCTGTTTCAGAGGGGAATCTGGGAGGGAGGGGAGCTAGAAGCCAGCCAGAGCCCAGGGGCAATGACGTGTTTTAGGACGACAGCGGAAAAGTCAAATGGAAGAGGGAGCCAACTGGACCCATCTCTTGAGGACGGGGAAGAGGTCAGGTACCAGCTCCCTCCAGCTTGCCTCTCACTGTCGTGACTCATTCAAGATACTAACGAGGGCTAGCCACCCCCAGAGAGAGAACTGATGGAGTCTGAATGCAAATCGACGCATACTTTTTTTTAACTTTATTTTTCTTGGGGGTTTTTTTGGCCTGTGTTTTATTTTACAACATATTTGGAAATAAGTTTTGCATAACTGTACATGCATAATCTATATCAAAGTTCTTGCCTTCTCAAGGGAAAGAAAAGGAGGGAGGGAATTTGGAACTCAAAATTAAAAAAAAAAACAAATTTAAAAATTGTTTTTTCATGTAATTGAGAAAAAAATAAAATAATATTTTTAAAAGACCCTTGCCTGGGGCTACCCCAGAGCAGACTACACCATGTGCTCCAAGTTCTGAGGGAAGACGCTGATGGATCCTAAGGTCCCAAAAATGACCTGGCATCCTAGAAAAACAACTAACCCCCTTGGGAGACTATCCTCCCTACCAGCAGTCATGGACACACATCTCCTTACACATATAAGCCCATACAATAGTAATAATAATAAACATCTATATAGCCCTTACTACGTGCAAGGCACTGTGCTAAGTAATTATTACCTTATTTGATCACCACAATTTCCCTGGCAGGTAGGTGCTATTATTATCCCCACCTTACAGATGAAGAAACTAAGGCAAACAGAGGCTAAGGAACTTGACCAGGGTCACACAGCTAGGAAGAGCCCAAGGTCAGATCTGAACTAAAGTCTAGACTCCAGACCCAGAACTCTATCCCATGGGCTACCTAACTCTGTGTGTATGTGTGTGTGCATACATACATACACACATACATAATTACAACAATAGCTCATATTTCTATGGTACTTTATAACGTAGAGCAAGTGTTAATAATACCCATTTTATAGATGAGGAAGATAGCTAAGTAGTACAGTAAAGTGCTGTATACACACACACACAGACACACACACACGTGCACACACACACATACACACACACACATGCACACACACACAGACTTGTAGAAATACACATGCATCAAGCTTTCAGTCAGCTCTCAGGAAAATGACCTATGCCCATGGCCCATACAATGCCCTTTCCCCTCAACACCCCAGGCTAAATGACAGCAGTCTCCTTCTATGACCCCCACCCCAAGACCACCCACGGGACAACCACTGCCTAGAACTTCATTTATCTCCTTCTTGGTGACCCCCAGCTGAGATGTGACCTTTGAGTTGTGTATTCAGAGGCCTGTGGCCCCCTCCCCTCAAGGCTAGCTCTCCAGAAGACCACTCCCCACACACTAGAGCCCACAGGGCCCTTAGGGTAAGAGGAAGGGACAGGCTCTGACAGGGTAACTCCCAAGATACCCCACAGGCTCTGGCTGCCAGGGTCCAGGAAGGCAGCTGTTCCTAGTGTTGACATTGGCTGGTGAAAGGCCCAGAAGGTTGCCATGGGAACAGCTGTCATCTCTCGTAAACAGTCCCTGGTTCAGGGCCATAGCACCCAGCTGGTTGGCTTGTTTACAGTCCCAGGCCTCCTTTCAGCTCTGCTCACCCTGTGCTCACCCCAAGATGAGCCCTGGAGCTCCTGCAGGGACCCGTTCTAGACAGTGGTATGGACTCCATATTCTGTTCCCCCTCACCTGGTGAGTCTGGCCTCTGTCTGTATCAAAGGCACTGCAGCTAGCAGAGAGAACCAAAGGAAAGACATTGTGCAAGGAGTACTGAGCAGGAGTCCAGACACCTGCGTTTTTAATCCCAACCCTGACACTAAATCATTGTTTGACCTTGGATAAGTCCCTTTCCTTCTCAGTTTCTTTACTTAAAAAATGAGATGAGGAAAAACTAGACTGGATAATTCCTAAGGTCGTTTCCAAGCTTTGACCGTCTATGTTCGGAGATGTCTTTCAGCTCTGACATTCTACATTCTAAGCCCCCTTCCAATTCTGACACTCTCTGTTCTAAGGTCCCTTCTATCTGTGATATTCTATTTATCTATGAATAGCGAGGCTCTTCTCCTCCGACACTACCATCTCACTGGGGAAGGGAATAAGCATTTATATGATGTCCACTCCGTGCCGGGCACTGTGCTAAGTGTTTTACAAATGTTGTCTCATCTGATCCTCACAGGGATCTATGATCCCTGTTTTACAGCTGCGGAAAGTCATGCAGAGAGAGGTTACACAGCTAATAAGTGTCTGAGGCTGGATTTGAACTCAGATCTTCCTGACTGCAGGCCCAGTGATCTATCCATTGTGCCACCAGATATGCCACCAGCTGCTTCTAGTCTATCCAAAGGTATGCTAGAGCCAGCTCATAATAAGCCAATTGTTAAATTATCAGTATGAGTATTTATACTGGTGAACATGATAAATCAGGCCTTAATTTATTGTCCAGACTTAAGAAAGTGATAGAGGGGAAGCTAATTTTGGAGAGCCAGTTGTTAAACATTTACCAGCACACCACTTTGTTCACCTCCAATACATTAGCCTCTAAGGTTGGGAAGTTCCATGCCTCAGAGAATCCATAAACAATCACTGAGCATCCACTATTTGCAAGAGCTATCCTAGGTCCAGAGGAGGAGACAAGAGAAACACAAAATGTAGTCTCTGACCTCTGGTTGCTCAGGGTTCTGGAGAAGATAAAACACATAAGCATGAAAAAATAACATGATGAAAGACTACATGCTCTAAAAAGTGAAACAGACAGATAAGAGTTATAGAAGGGCAGAGGAAGAAAAGATGAGCACAAGCTAGTGAAGACCACGAAAGGCTTCCTGAAAGATGCAGACCTTGAGCTGGACTTGGCAGGATACAAAGGATTTCAGTAAGACCAAGGGAAGAATTCCATTTAAAAGAAAGGACATGAAGTCAGAGTCAGAAACAAAGATCAGATACGTAACAACATATTCATAGCAAACACTCTTCACAGAAGGAAAAGCTAAAAGACAAAGTAGATGCCCATCGATTGGGGAATAACTGAAAATGGTATGGTGCAAGAAGAAGTGACAGCCATGCGTATCTCAGAGATAGACGGGAACAAGCAAGCAGAACAAAGAGGGCGACATGCCCAATGTTTATAACAATATAAATGAAGGAAGGTGTCTTCCAAGACTAGAAAACCAGCAAAGGTCTGGGAGAAGAGACAAGAAAACATACCTTCTCCTTTGTCGCTGAGAGGTAGGGGCCTACAAGGATAGACGATCATATATAAAGTCAAGATTTTTGTATCAGTTCTTTTTCCTTAATTGTTTTTCCTTGTCAAATGGGAGGGCTCAATTTAGAGGGGGGGGATAGGAAATGATGTAATATAAAGACAAATGATATCAATAAAATGCTTTTTTTTAAGGAAGGACAGAGAGAAAAAGACCACTGTCAGCAGGAGTATACAAGGTGTGTTTGGAGCATAGCACAGTGCACACAAAAATGAAGGAGACATAAAACTGATATGGTGAAGAGAGCAGTTATTGGTGTGATCACTTTTTTGTGAAATCAAATTGTGAGGCCAAGAAAAGGCCAAAGGGTGTGGAGGCAGCTGCTGTCCCCTGGGAGATGGAGAGGGATCACTTGGTATTTGACATCTAGTCAAAAATGCATAGATCCATAAAAGCAGCTCTGATGCCATAAATCTTTATAGCCATATCGGGGCATTTTGCAGAAATATTAATTGTCAAAGCTAGAAGGGACCTTAGAACACAGAATGTCAGAGCTGAAAGCATTCTTAGAATATAGAATGTTGGAGGTGAAAGGGGTTTTAGAACAAACTACAAAGAATGCCAGATCTTCAAAGGTCCTAGGAACACAGAACATAGAATGTCAGTCTCAGAAGTGGCCTTGGAGCATAGAATGCAGATCTCTGAGAGCTGGAATGGACCTTTATAAAGAGAATATCCATGCCTAAAGACAGCTGTCTCGTGCTGCCTCATGTTTATTCAAGAGGGTATCACTTAAGTGAGAGGGCAAAGAACTTTGTCCATTTTGATCCCTGCAACTACCAAGAAGGCTCAAGTTCTATACTGAAGGGAGAGACTATAGATGGAAAGGCTAATGGCACAGGAGAGAGACAGTAATTTAATTCCATTCTGAAATGTCTTGGAGATTGGCAGGAGAAGGTATTAAGAAAATAGCTGCCCAGATAGTTTCTGCTGGTCCCGAATCCCTGGCACAGAAAAGACTGTAAGTCTCACTGTTGTAGCCCTTAGACCTGGATCTCAAATTATTGGACCTCTAGATCTTTCAGAGAAAGGGAAATAGGGGAGAGAGAAAGGACAGAATGTGGGAGGATAGATGAGAGTCAATGAGATAGAGAGATGAGGGAAGATAGAGGAACAGGGGAAAGGAACAAAAAGGGGAGAGCGGAGAGAGAGGATGGAGAAAAGAAAGCTATCAAGAGGATAATGGGAGGACGAGGGACAAGGATGATCATACACAAGAACACTAAACTGGAAGTTATAAGACATGGAATCCAGTCCGAGGTCAGCCACTTGCTAACTATGCAACCTTAGGAAAGTCATTTCCTTTCTTTGGGCCTAAGGTTCCCTCATTTTTTAAAATGAAGTAGCTGGATGCAATAATATCAAGGGTCTCTTCCGGTCCTGGCATTGTATATTCTAAGATCCTTCCATCTGCGATTTTCTCTATCTCCAAGTCTCTTCTAGCTCTTTCTAGATTCAAAAGTCCCTTCCAGCTGAGACATTCTGTGAATCTGGGTTTAAAGGGAGAGGAAGAAAGATGACAGGAGATAACGAAGAGAGGGATAGAACTAGGAAGCAAGTCAGGAGAGAGAGAACAAGGGGTTAAGGAAGAGAAGAGAAGGGCAAAACAGAAATGGGCAAAAGGCTGAAGAGGAAATTGAGATGGGAGTCATAGGAGAAGAAAACAGACAGAAGAAAGCCAAAGGGCAACAGAAGGAAGAAGAAAGAGAAGGAAAGTCAGAGAGGGGGAGCAAGCAACGGGGGTGAGGGAGGAAAAGAGGGGGAGGATGGAAGAGGGAGACCGCACCCCCGCGCAGGACCAACCCAGCAACTCTGACTCTTGGATCACTTCCAAAGCACCCTGTGAAGCTAGCCCCGAAGGAATGAACAGTGGTCTCTCAGAGCTCAGGAACCTTGTGAGTGATGGTCTCCAATATCTCCTGTGCTCCAGTTCCTAAATGTAGCTGCATTCTTTAAAAATGTCTTGACTCTTATGTAATGCAACAATGACGAATGCTGCACAGATGGTGCCGTGACAGGCTTTTTGGAGATGATTAGGAGGTATATTGTAAATTTAATGTATGGGCATTTAGCAGAGCTGAGCTGGTCACTGGCAAAGCAGGAACTGACCATGTAACTTGATTAAGAATCCATAAATGGTCAGCCTCCTAAAGTACTGATCAAACACTCATCTCCTTCTGCTGGATGTGATAGCAAGGTCTGGGAGAATTAATCATTTGGGGTTAGAGTTACAAGTTTTAAGATGCGGTAGGACCACGTTCCATGTCTCTAAGGTCTCAGAAGGACCTTAGACCCTGCCAGAATGCCTCAGTCCCAAACCCAATACACTGGAGCCTCGTTACTTATTAATAGGCCATTGTTGGAACTTTTAAGCTATCTTCCAGAGAGCAGAATCTCTCTCTCTCTCTCTCTCTCTCTCTCTCTCTCTCTCTCTCTCTCTCTCTCTCTCTCTGTCCTCTCTGTCTCTCTCTGTCTCTCTCTTTCTCTCTCTGTCTCTCTCTCTTCTCTGTCTCTCCCTGTCTCTCTCTCTCTCTCTCTCTGTCTCTCTCTCTGTCCTCTCTGTCTCTGTCTCTGTCTCTCTTTCTCTCTCTCTCTCTCTCTCTCTCTCTCTCTCTCTCTCTCTCTCTCTCTCTCTCTCTCTGTCTCTCTCTCTCTCTCTGTCTCTCTCTCTCTCTGTCCTCTCTGTCTCTCTCTCTGTCTCTCTCTGTCTCTCTCTGTCTCTCCCTCTCTCTCTCTCTCTCTCTCCTCTCTGGCTCTGGCTCTCTCTCTGGGTCTCTGTCCTCTCCGTCTCTCTCTGTCTCTGTCTCTCTCTGTCTCTGTCTCTGTCTCTCCCTGTCTCTCTCTCTTTCTCTCTCTCAAAGATATGTTAGTCACAAATTACGTTAGATGCAGCAAGGCGAGCCACCAGCCACCATCCCCCCAGCCCTGCCACTCCCTCCTTGGTACTCAGAGATGAGATCATTTCTCTTGGAGCCAATTATAGACTGTGCATGCTTGTAATGTACAAGGAAACCATCGGGTCCTGATCTCTCATCACATGCTGTACTGTACGTGAGGCAGGGAGGGGCGGTCTGGTGTCTGACAGCTAGCTCAGAAATTTGCAAAAGTAGCAGATCCATCACAAGGAGTTCTGATCCTACAAACCTGAATGGTACCACTGGCTAGATTGAATCAATATGCATTCGTGGGCAGAATCAGAGAGTTTCAGAGCCAAGAGGGACCTTAGAAGATGGGATGTCGGAGCTAGAAGGGATCTTAGAAGATGGGATGTCAGGGCTAGGAGGGACCTTAGAAGGTGGGGTGTCAGGGCTGGGAGGGACCTTAGAATAGAACTAGTACATAGAAGATCAGAACAGAAAGAAGTCTTAGAACTTGGACTGATAGGTCTAGAAGATACATTAAAATATAAAACATAGAATTCTAGAACTGAGAGGAACCTTAGAACACAAGGGACTCTGGTGACTGTCCTTTCATGAATTCACACCTGACCGGGACAAAAGGATCTAAAGTTAAGTTGAATTCTGGGGCAGAAAGTGATGGCACCTAAGCTGCTGCTGCTGCTGTTACCACCTCCTCAGGGCATGACAGACCATGACTACCTGAGGACTATAATCCTCAGCCAGTAATTAAGAGCCAGTAATTAACAAGCAACATGTTCTGCCTGATTCTACAATGATACACCCCTTAGGGCTATCGCTCTGAAAATACCAGCCCACACTCTCTCCTCCAGCAGACCTAGACAGTGGTGATACTGGACACAGACAAGGTGTGCATTCTTCCCAAGCCACCAGAGAAACCCAGGGGAAAGCTGCCTTCCCCAGATCATCCAGATATCTTTTCTGCCTGCCAGTCTGGGGAATTAACCTTATTAATCTTCAGTAGATGGCCAGGTATAATTCAGTACAGCAATCTCCTTCTGCCTTAAACTATTGTTCTCCTTTTGAATCCCCGTTAGTTCTGGAAACCCAGGGCAATTCAATCCAATGCAAATATTTATTAGTTACGTACTATGATAGAGGCCCTGTGTTCAGTACTGGGGATGCAAAGATGAACATGCTCCCAGACTTCAAAGAGCTGCTACTCTAATAGAAGAAAGAATATATACACATCTAACTATGTGTTAGATACAATCAAGATGAGGATAAATGTACAGAAAAGGGGAACACAAAGCTATGGGTGACATTCAAAGAAGGGAGAGATCGCTTCCATGGGGGAATCAGGGACAGCATCCTGAAGGAGCTTTAAGACAGAGGTGTCTAACACGAGGTTTTATGTACCCACAGTAGAGCTTCAACCAATAAAATCGGGAAATATTTAGATAGATAGATAGATAGATAGATAGATAGATAGATAGATAGATAGATAGATAGATAGACAGACAGATAGATGAATAACAATAGGACAAAGGTAATGATCATGCAAGGTTTTCAGTTGGGGGCTAGTCACTACAAAATATCCATTTTATATTGAAATCTTTTTTAAAAAATCTTTCTATAAACAATTTTCTCTGCTAGACTATAAATTCTTTGAAGGCAGGGACTACATCTTATTCATTGTTACTTCCACAGCAAGGTCCTGTATACAGGAGAAGTTCAATACAAACTTACTGAATTGCTTGTGGCCTAAAGATCCCCTGGGAGGCCTTGTTGCTGTGCGGCAGAGAGGAAAAGCAGGTAGATAGGGTGGGGGGAAGATTGCATAGGGAGGAAACAACAGGGCTGGGCTCTCAGAGAGTGGGACAGCAAGGTGGAGACTGGGTTAGGGTATCGCTGAGGATGAGCCTTGAGAGACAAAGCCATTTCTGGGGCTCCAAGATTCAGGGAGATTGCCTCCTCTCAACCCACTTCAATCACCCTTGTCAAGGCCTCATCTCCTTTTGCCTGCATGACTAGAACTGCTTCATAATTAGTCTCCCTGCCTCTGATCTATCCTTTATACCCCTTCTCAGGTAAGTGTCCTAATGCACCTCCATGATCAATCATGCCACTCTTTACAAAAACTTTCCATGGCTGTCATCACCTTCAGAATAAAGTAGAACTCTGATCTCAGACATTCAAGACCCTCCCCCATCTGACTCTGATTGATTTAGCTCTCCAGTCTTCTCATACTATTTCTCTTCCTATTCTCTCAGTTCCAGTTAAACTAAACTACTTTATACTCCCCAATTCTGTCCTTCCCTCTTCTGGTTTCGTGCCATCCTCTTGTGCCTGAAATGGCCTCTTCCCTCACATGTTCATCTCTTAAAGCAGTGGTATCAAATTCAAATAGAAATGGGGACCTCTAAACCAAAAATAAGCATCCTTTCAGTGGGGCGTTGGGTGCCCAAGGAAACCAATCTCTAAGGACCATATTCTTTCCTTGCTCTAGACCTTTTATACATCTCTCATCAGTACTGGTCACCGTGATCCATCTTGCTAGCAAATCCTTGTAGGATCCTGACCTTCCACCTGAAATCAAGCATCAGCTAGGCTCTGATGGGTATAAGGCAGGCTGGCCAGAGGCACCAGGGCAGCTAAAAGATCTTGGCCCTTCCATTCGCTCATTCACATTCACACTTTGCATGCCCCAGCTAAGATGAAGGATTTTGCTAAGGGCCAACATTACTACTAAGTCTGGTTTTCTTCTAAGTCTATTAGACAAAAAAAAATTGCTGAGCTATAGTCTCTCCAAAACATCTTTATTCTCTACAGTAATATTTCAGGCCACACTGGTATAAGGAAAAGGGGAAAAAAACAAATAGAGAAAACAGAAAAAGGTGGGGGGGAAGAGATTTCCAGCGCTTTTTGGACTGGTAGGGGGAGGGAGAAAAAAGGCCTTCACATGACCAGAAGAATGCAAAACAAGTTTTCAGTCTTGAAGAGGGGGAGGTTAGGAGAGGGTACCATCCACCAGGATCCCAAAGCTCAGAGGCCCTCTATGGGTAGATAGCACAAGTTCATGGCCCCTAGACAAACAGGAAACTGTGGACAGCAGGACAGGAACAGACTTCCAGCTGCTGAAATCTCTTCCAGGTCCCTCTACAGCTGGGATTGCCAACAGCCTGCCACTGAAGCAGCTGGTCCCTGGAACAAACAAGCACAGAGCATAAACCTTCAAGGCGGTAGCACCTGTAAGTTGGTCCAATCATCCGCAGGGTCACCACAAGGCCATCTGGATATGTTTCATAGGGATCTACATCTTCCAAGGCTGGAGAATTTGGAAATAAACCAACAAATAGTATGAATTTCAGAATCACAGAATGAAAACAGCAAAGAACATGGAAAGAACCTAAAGAATGTTAGAACTAGAATGTCAGAGAAGGGGCAGAAACAAAACAAAAAAGAAGGTCCAAGTTGGAAGCAACCTTCGGGCAAGGAACACAGATTGTTAGAGTAAAAAACACCCTTAGAACATAAAATATCGGAGCTGGAAAAGGGGTTAGAACCTAGAATCTTAGAACTTAGTATACATCCAATGTTAGAACATAGAATCTCAGAGTTGGAAGGAACCTTGGGTCATAACTCTAGAGCTGGAAAGAACCTCCAAAGCCACAAAGCCCAACTTCCTCATTTTACAAATGAAGACACTGAGGCCCAGTAAAAGTCACACAAGTGAAATTCCAACCTCCCATGTAAAAGAGGAGCACCCCCTACAGCCTCCCAGAGAGGCAGACATGAAGCATCAGTTGACTAGCCAGGGAAAGATCATTTCACAAGTCAACGACTATAAGACAGCTCTAAACATCAGTTCTTGCTAATAGTGAGCCAATATTTGCCTTTCTAAAGACCTTGACCTAAATGGCCCAAGGTCTCCCAGTGCATCCTGGGTCATCTCCAATCATCCTGAGCAATATCTGGTCACTGGATTCAGATGGCTCTGGAGGAGAAGTGAGGCTGGTGACCTGCACAGCCCTCCCTCACTCAAAACAAAGTCAAGTGCAAGTCATGTCATCATTTCTCCAATGGCATGGTCTTCTTCAGCAATGAAGGACGAACACAATTCTGTAACTTCCATCCACACACATTGGTTCAACCTTCTGGCATCTTCCTTTATCTGGCTCACTCTAAACCAAGAGGGATGACTTCTTCACACACAAACACACAAACACAAACACACACCACCCAGTGCCAAAGTCCAGACTCTCACCCTCTGGATCCTTTACCATCCCCATAGCACCGAAGGCTTCTCATATCCAGGGCAGGTGGCTCACACAACACACAGACCGTATGCCCTTGGGTGAGGTACTTCATCCACTGAGTGAAGGGGGCCCTTGTCTGAAGGCAGCCCACAGTGATGGTCACCAGCTGGAACATGACACAGTACCTGTGGCCAACATAAGGAAACACGCATACATAACAACCATAACTACTAGCAATAATAGAGTATATTCTGAGACCATCCTCACCTCCAGCCCACCAACCAGAGCAAAAAAAAGCAAAACTTTGTTACGCGCCTACTTCCCCAATGGTACCCCTTACTCCCACTTGTCTACGTCAGCATCCTCCAGAAACAACCTAATCTTGTGTCCCTTTTCCTATTAATCCCTGCTAAGGTTAGTGTAAACTGCTCACCATGGACCCAGAATAGGAAGGGGTACCTAGAACATAAAATTCATAATGTGAGAAGAAAAAGGGACCATATAACTGTGAACATGTTGTGTTTCTCTCAATAGAATGCCAACTGCCCCCCCCACCTTGAGGGCAGGGATGCCTTCACTTTGGTATTTGTATTTCCAGGGCCTAGCAAGTGCCTGGAACATGTAGTAGGAGCTTAATAAAGGCTTGTTAATTGACTGATAACATGAAATATAGAATGGCAGAGCTGGAAGGTACCCTGACACTTAAAACGCTAGAAATGGAAAGGATCTTAGGACATAATAAAAGCTAGCATTTGCATAGTTTGCATTTGAAGTTTGAAAAATGCTTTTCATATTATCTCATTTGACCCTCACAACAACCCTATAAATTAGGTGATATTCTCATCCCCATTTTGCAGATGAGACAACTGAGGCTGAAAGAACTTAAGGGATTTGCCCACTTAACACAATCATACAACTAGTAAGTATCTGAGACAGGATTTGAAAAAATGGAGTCATTGAGCCCAGAAGACACAAGTTTGCCTTGCTTTCAATAACTTTGCCATATAAAAATTTCCAATTAGGGGAATGGGGATTCAATTTATAAAAGGATGCTTTACTGTAAAAAAAAAAAATTCCACTGGACTCCTGTATCCAAAAAGCTTTCCTAAGGCACCTAAATGTAATTCAATTTACAGAAATTCTATTTGCCTTCAACTTTGTGAAGAACTGTTTGGAGGTGGTGTGGAGCAGAGGGAAGGCTTAGCAATATCACCCCCTGCTGGGGAAAGAAGGAGACTGCCCTCCCCACTACCACATCTGTGACCACGTGCATCGGGTGCCCTCTAGTGGCAACAGATCTGAGCATCTCTGAAATAATCCATGGAGCTGTGGTTTTTCAGCCCTTGCCTAAAGCATTGACTTTGGGTGGGGGTGGGGACAAGGTTCCCAGGACTGGCCCAGGCTGCGCTGGAGAGTTGTAGTGTCAAACTCCAAACAGAAGCACAGGCCACTAAACGATACATAAGGATCCCTGCAGACTGCATGGTAACTTAGTAACATTAAAATGTAATGCTCTCTGTGTTCTACTTCATTTCTGTTTGCTTTGTTAACTATTTCCCGCTTACATTTTAATCTTGTTCAGGAGCAGTTTTGGACAGCATGTGACCTCTTGGCCATGGGCTTGACACCTTTGATGCAGAACACTGAACCAAGGAAATTCAAAGACACTCTCCCCAGAGAGCAAATAACCTCTTTTTTCATGGGAAAAACAACACAGCATAGTATACAGGGCCTGGGCTAGAAGTCAGATGTCCAATAGTCTTCTAGCTCTCATCTTGTCTCTTGATTCACTGGGTGACCTTAGACAAGTAATTTCTCCTCTCTGGGCTTTCATTTCCTCTTGTGAAACAAAAAGGAGGCTGGGATTGCTAAGAATTGGAGTCAGAGAACCTGGGTTTGACTACGGTACAATTTACCTTTTGGGTGAGTCCTAGGATAAATTGCTTCTCCTCCTTTTCTTAATTTTAAAATGCCACATTTAGTCCAGAGGGTCATTCTGCAGAAAAAAAGGGCTTTTTTTCTAGAAATGTAAACTGTCACACATGTGGGGGAACAGTGAGAAATAAGAAAGGAGATCACTGCAGGTTCTACAATGACTATTTTTTTTTTTACTTTTATTTTCAGTTCCAATTCTCCCTTTCTTTTCACCTCCTCCCCCACCACTGAGAAGGCAAGAAAAGTGATACCCATTACACATTCGAAGAATGAGCCTATTTTCTTAACAAAAACTTGAGTCCTGTACCGGCTAGCACTCTCCTCAGGGAAATGATGTTGTACATATGTTGTATTTAATTCCCCAAGAGAAGGCAAGTTTCTTGAGAGCAGGGAGAGTCTGCATTTTTTTTCCTTTGTATTCTCCAGCACAGTGCTCATTTGGCACATAAAAGGCACTAAACAAAGTGCTCTTTGGATGGATTAAGGAATGAAGAATATCTTTCTCACTAAGCCTCATTAACAGAATATTTTCTTTTCCCGAAATCAGGAACAATCACGATAATGATGGCTAACGTTTACATAGTGCTTACTATGTACTAAGCACATTACAGTTATCATCTCATTTGAATCTCACAACAAACCTGGGAGGTAGGTACTGTTATTATCCCCATTTCACAGCCAAAGAAACAGGCAGAGAATAAGTGACTCGCCCAAAGTCACACAACAAGTAAGTTGATGAGGAATTTGAACTCAAGTCTTCCTGTCTCCAGGTCAAACACTCTATCTACTGCACCTCCTAAAAAGTGACTGACAATAATGATCGCTGGTATCTCCATAGCCCTTTAAGGTCAACAATACACCTTCCTTACAACAAGCTTCTGAAGGAAGATGTGTAAGTATTTTTATTCCCATTTTGCAGATGAAGAACTTTGTAAACTCTAAATCCTATGAGTATGGATTATTATCAATTAATAGAGCCTGACCCACACGTAGATATTCTCTTTTCACTTCATGACCCTTATAGAAAGCATGGGCATAGCAACAAACATTTATCAATTGCTTTAACATTGTAGAATGAGTGTCTGAACTGGAAGGTAGCTTGGAATATAATTATTATTATAACAATAGCAACAATAACAGTAATTAAATATATTATCTTATATGACTTTCACAGCAACCCAATGAAATAGGTGCTAGTATTATCCCCATTTTAGAGATGAGAAAACTGAGACTGAGAGAAGCTTAGTGATTAGCCCATAGTCCCAAAGCTAGTAAATATCAGAGCTGAGATCCAAAGCCAGTTTTCCTGCATCTCCAGTCCAGTACACTTTCCACTATGGAGGAGATTAGATTTGATTCAGTCGGAAACAAGGAGCACTGGAAAGATTTTCAAGACAAGATGAAGACTGGGCTTTGTTTTTCTTGTTGTTCTTTTAACTGACATTTACCCTCCATCACAGACCTCCTCCAATGTTTCATTTTCATGGGGTATTCATGATCCCTGGTTCTTAAAGCTTTTGCCAATGGGGTATGAGCTCAGGCAAGAACCCCCCAAGATGGAAAGTCTTTGAGCATGAGCCCAGTGATGGACTTGCCATGTTTGCCTGTCCTTCAAGGCTCAGCCTAGCTAAGATTGGCCACCAGGGGGTGATTTTTTTGTCCATAATAACCTGTGCAGACTGCTGGCACTCTGGTGCAGAGGGGTTGAGATCTAGGCTGGTAGAGGAAATGCTCAGACCCGAAAAATGGTGGATTTTTTGAAGTCACTTACATTTACACAGGGACTTTAGGTTTTAAACGCACTTTCCACATATTAGCTCATTTGATCCTCACAGCAACTCCATGTAGCAGACAAGGCAGAGATCATCATTCCCCATTTCACAAATGGGAAACTAAAACTCAGAAAGGAAGTGACATGCCCCAAAGTTAGCCTCAGGAGACATTGTCTAGGTCCCCGTTCTCATCCTACTTACCCAGCTGATTTTCTCTCTTGGGCCACGGCTCTCTTTTTCCTCCCATTCTGGAAGGCCCCAGTGGTTATGAGAGCTGGGACTGTGGGGGCCAGAGAGAGAGAACAAGACTGAGTAACTGCCCCCAGCCAGGGCTCCTGAAGAAACAACAGCATCATCTACAGGAGAGCCAAGGCTGGTTCAATTTGACATTCAATCTATTAGAAAAAATAATACTTCAAGTTGCACTGAAAGCCTAGCCTTGCCATTCCTCCCACCAACAAGCAGGTTTTTGATCAGGACAGTTGCAGGAAAGAGAGGAGAAGGAGGGAGAAGAACTGAGTCAATTCACAAGAGGTGGATAAATTCTTCCAAAAGCTCAAAATGGCAGCCATATCACAATCACAGGGGCTGCACTGGGTAAAAGACCCAAGGTGGCAATCAGAGGAAGGAGTGTGGGACAATTCCAGGGCTTCCTTGCCCATGATTTCTCTGTAGTAGAATTTGGTTTTCATGGTTAGCTCACTGGATCACAAAGATTTAATGCTAAATGGAAACTAAGAGCGTGTCCATCAATTGGGGAATGGTTAAAGAAGTTGTGGTAGATAGTAATAATAGAATATTACTGTGCTGGGAGAAATGTTGAGCAGTCAGATTTAAGAAAAACATGGAAAAACTTGCATGAAATAATGAAGAGTGAAATGAGCTGAACTATGAGAATGTTGTATATAGTAACAGCAATACTGTTCAGAGAACAGCTGTGAAGTTATTACGAATACTGCAAATGCTCAAATCAACTACAAGGGATCTACGAAGGAAGATGCTATCCACCTCTAGAGAAAGAACTGATCAATAGAAGTATGCCCAGTATGATTATACACGTATTTATAGATCTGTGTCAAATGGTGACCTTCTCTAGTGTGGGGCAGGGAGAGAGGGAGGCAGACACTTTGGAATTTAAAATGCAACAAAGAAAAATAAATTCAATTAAGAAAGAAAGAAGATTTTGTGCTAGAAGGGACCTTAGAACTCCACATTTTACGGAAGGGTTAGTATGGGCCTAGATCGTAGAACATAGATTATTAGAATTGGAAGAGAACTTGAAAGAACATCTGGTCCAACCTCTCATTTTAGAGTCATGTAAACCAAGGCCCAAAAGTTAAGTGAGTTGCCCAAGGGTCCCACAAATCCATTGCTCATTCTAGCACGCAACACAGTGAATGCTGAAAGAGCAGCAATTATGCCATAGCTAAACTTTGTGCTTCTCCCAGCACACAGTAGGTGTTTCATAGCCATTTGCAACTATGGTCTTTCCTGCCTCTTTCTACTACTTAATAACAAAAGTGAATCACAATGACCAGAGAAGGCTGAATTTAGGTCACACTTTTGTCCCCAATCTGCCTCATATAAAACCTAAATACAGCCTACAATTGGTGTCATTTTTCAATTTATATATAATTTTTTCTTCCATTCAAAGTGCTCTCATTTTAGGGTTACAGACCTATATTTGGTTCTCTCAACCATAAAGGATGCCAAAAGATACAGTGGAAGAAAGCTTGGATGACCACTTACCCAGGATGTTGTGGAGAGAATTTCTGTTCAGGTAAGAGTTGGACTAAATGATTTCTGGTTGTTAAATTTTCAGTGTGAACATATCAGAAATCAACAAATCCTACAAATCAGGGCTTGATTTACTGTTTTGCTGATTGTCTCAGTTTAAGGAAGTAATAGCGAAAATGTTAGTAAAGCTAATTAAACTAAAAAATGTGTCCTAAGTATTGTAAAGCAATATTGCAATAAAGCAGCATTGCTTTCAGAGAGTGGGTTGTTAAACATTTACTGCATACCCTTGCTTCCAACCCTAAGATTTTGGGAAGGGAGGAAATCCATACTAGTCATCAGGGTGGGTATCAATACAGCACAAAGATGGAAGAGGGCAGAACTGATCAGGGAATAGCATGCCATGCAGTTTGGTTGAAATATAGGCTGCAACAAGGGGAGCAGATCATCCATATGTATCTTACATGGCTAGCTATTGCCCCATGATCCATTATCCCACTTTGGTCCTAGTTGCCAGGACGAGATTTGGAATTCCCAGAATGAGAATTCTATTCCTATTTGTGGAGTTAGGCTAAGGGGTCCTGGAGAGCAAAGCTAAAAAGGGAACAGTATCATAGCATTTGAAGCTAGAATGTTCCTTGGACAATATCTAGCTCAAAGGTGTCAAACACACAGCCTAGGCAGCCAACAGTCCTCTTGAGTGATCCAGATTAACATGTCATTGGGAAATATTTAACTAAAGAATAAAGATGCAATAGAACATGGATAATGTCCATCTGTGGTTTTCTAAGTCAATGTGCAGCTGGAAGGGACCCTTTTGTACAGTTTAGCTGTTGATGTTTCTATCTGAGTTTGACACCACTGCTCTTTTTTAATGGTCCTCGTCTTACAGAGGAAGACATTAAGACAAGTGTACCAGAATTCAAACCCCAAAACAGAACAGAACAAAACTGAGTTCTAGCCCAAACAGGTGAACCCTGAACACTCTTGGATAGGCACAACATTTCCTCCTCAGTATAGACCACAGAGCATTCCTAGATGAGGACATTCTTTCTACAATGCAGGGCAACACCTTCTTTGGAATGTAGGGTCTTGGAGAGTTACTTAGACCCCTGAAAGATGAACTGCTTACCCAGGGTCACACAGCCAAAGCTAGGAATGAAGCCAGGTCTTCTTAGCTCTGAGTAAAGACCTTTTTTTTCTTTTTTGAGAAATTCAAAATTGGATTGGGCTGGGTGAGACTAGAGGTATTGGAACAGAGACTCTAGAGATTCATCAGCCAACCCTCACCCTCCAGATCCATCTGATAGTAGAAAGACCTCTGGCCTTGGAGTCAGAGGACATGGAATTGAGTCCCAGCTCTTCTGTTTACCACTTATGTGACCTGGGATAAGTCATTTCCCCACCTTGGGCCTCAGTTTCCACATCTATAAAATGGATCAGTCTTTCCTAAGGACCCTTGCAGCACTATAATTCTATGCTCTATATTATAAAGTCTGTTCTTGCTCTATAACTCTATATTCTGGGAATCTTTCCAAGTCTAAAATCCTATGGGCCCTCAGGGTTCATAATAACGTTGATAACAATGACTCACATTTATAGAGTGCTTTAAAATGCACAAAATGCTTTGCATCTATTATTTCACTTGATCTTCGCTATAGCAGGAAGGCAGGCAGTGAAAGAGCTAGACTGAGAGTCAGGAAGATCTGAGTGCAAATTCTGATTCAGATGTTTGCTCACTATGTGATCCTGGGCACATCCTTTAACCTATCTCATCCTCAATTTCCTACTGTTTAAAGTGTGGATGATAATAGTGTCTACTTCCCAGAGTTATTGTAAGGATCAAGATATAAGATAGGTAAAGTGCTGTATAAACGCAAAATATTCTTATTAATTATCCTATTAATAGATAAGCACTATCATCACCTCTGTTTTTCAGTTGAGACAACAGGGTGAAAAGGTGAGTGACTTGAACAGGGTCACACAGCTATTTCATCTCTAAGGTAGGATTTGAACCCAGGTCTTCCTGACTGCAAGTCCATCCCTCTATTCACTGGCACTCAATAAATAAACATGTATTAAGTGTCCACTATGTGCCAGACACTGTGCTGCAGGCTGGGGATATAAAAAGAAGGACAGTCCCTGCCCTCAAAGAGCTTATAATCTAATGGGGGAAATAACAAGCAAACACATATATAGAAGGCAAGCTCTGCAGAAGATAAATAGAAAATAATTAAAAGAGAGAAAGCACTGGAATTAAGAGGAGTGAGGGAAGGCTTCCTGTAGAAGGTGGCAATTTAGTTGAGATTTCAAGGAGGTTGGGAGCTTTTATATCATGCTATCTCCTCTGGCACTTGGGGCTTTTTGAAAGTTTTCCCAGCCTGCTGTTTCAGAAAACCCTCAACTTTCTGCCTTGTCCCTTTGGCCCCTTCCTGGCACTCACTCAGGGCCTGTTGGCACTCCACCCCCTCATGGCTCCAGTATTCCACACAACCGGCCCTCTCCTCCAGTGTGGGGCAGGGGCCACCGCCATTCCTTGGCTCTCTTAAGATTTGTCTCCTTCGAACTCGAAAAGTGACAGTACAGGGTTCAACACACCGGCTCCAGCCACTCCACTCAGACACTGCGCAGGTCACAGCTGGAAGAACAAACAGAGATTCATGGTGTGACTCTCCCAGACCTTCCAAACCTTTCCAGACCTTTCTCTGACATCTGAGCCAAATTATGCCCCAGAGAGGATTACATTGTGATGGAAAAAACACTGAGCTCCAACTCATCCATTTACCACTAACTGATCAGGCAAGTCACATAAACTCTCTGTCACTGTTTTCCCATCTGTAAATCAGGCATAATGATGCATACCTCACAGAAATGTTGAGATGATCAAATGAGATAACAGATGAGAAGTATGAATGGTATAAAATAGAATACATACAAATATAAAGCATTGATTATCATTATTATCACCTATGAAAATTTCCATTGGAAAGGATCTCAGAAGTAATATAGTCCAAACATACCTAAACGAGGGGCAGCTAGGTGGTGCAGTGGATAAAGCACCAGTGCAGGAGTCAAGAGGACCTGAGTTCAAATCTCACCTCAGACACTTGACACTCACTAGCTGTGTGACCTTGGGCAAGTCACTTAACCCCAACTGCCTCATCCTGGGTCATCTCCAGTCATCCTGATGAATATCTGGTCACTGGATTCAGATGGCTCTGGAGGAGAAATGAGGCTGGTGACCTGCACAGCCCTCCCTCACTCAAAACAAAGTCAAGTGCAAGTCATGTCTTTATTTCTCTGATGGCATGATCTTCTTCAGCAACGAAGGACAAACACACACACCTAAACAAGTGGAATGTGAGTAAAGTCAGTGACTCACCTGAGCTCTCCCCAATTCCCCTTCAAACAATGTTAAAATAATGCCTCAGAATGGTAGAACCAACAAAATGATGGGATGAAACAATTTTCCAGCCCAAGACAACTTAGGAGGTTGACAAGGAAGATCTGTCTCACTAGCGTGAAAGTGAAATGCAATCTAGTACAGACTCTACCCCCAGCAAGTCAGCAGCAGGCCTTGAGGCTCTCAGCCCACAGACTCTGAGAGGCTCAGACAACTGATCAGAAGGAGATTACAAGGGCCCTGGGAGCAGGATTCTGTTGCATTGCCTATATTTAGTTCTGGGTCAAAGTCCCAGGGTGAGAAGGAGCCCTAACAGGAACAGGGACCCTGGTCGAAGTTCCAGGGTGGAAAAGAATGCTTTTGGTCACTCAGAAACCTGAGCATAAGCCAGAAGAAGAGTGACCACACCTCTGCTTAGATCCTACCACCTTGGAAGACCTGAAAACTTACACACCCCCAAAAGTAGCTCTGAAAACAGTAGCACAAAAATGTAAAGTTTGAGATAGTCCTTCCTTCTCCCCAAGAACAGAGCCCAACTTTAATAGAAAGTTAAAAGTCAAGAAATAGGTTGGAAAATGAGCAAACAACAAAAAATAACCTGACAATAGAAGGTTACTATGGTAACAGGGAAGACCAAAACACAAACTGAGAAGACAATATCAAAACAGCTACATGAAAAGCCTCAAATAAGAGTGTTAATTGATTTCACATCCAAAAAATAATTCCTGGAGGAATTTTTAAAATTCAAGAGAGGTAGAGGAAAAATTGGAAAAAGAAATGAGTGATACAAGAAAATCATGGGGCCACATCCAGAGAAAGAACTGTGGAATTCAATCGCAGAATGTAGCAGATCATTTTTTATATGTGTTTTATGTTTTGGTTTGTTATATGATTTTTCCCACTCATTTTAATTCTTCTATGCAACATGACTATAGTGAAAATGTATTGAATAGGAATGTGTGCATAGAACCTATATAAAATTGTATGCTCTCTCGGGGAAGGGGGGGCAGAAAAGGGGGGGGGAATCTAAGTTATATGGTAGTGATTGTAGAACACTAAAATAAATAAAATTAATTTAAAAAAGAAAAAAGAAAATCTTGGGGAAAAAAGAGTCTACAACTTGGTGAAAGAGTAACAAAAAAAATACTGAAGAAAATAACCCCATAAAAAACAGAACAGGACAAATGTTAAAAGAGGTACAAAAATCCACTAGAA
The DNA here is from genome assembly GCF_028372415.1 of Notamacropus eugenii. Lineage (NCBI taxonomy): Eukaryota > Metazoa > Chordata > Mammalia > Diprotodontia > Macropodidae > Notamacropus > Notamacropus eugenii. The sequence goes on from NC_092872.1 coordinate 517,761,968, forward strand.
AAGAACAGCTCCTTAAAAAGCAGAATTGGCCAAACAGAAAATGAGGTAAAAAAAAAAAAATCCTCAAAAAACAGAATTGGCCAGATGGAAAAAGAGGCACAAAAGTTCATTAAAGAAAATAATTCCTTAAGTATTAGAATTGACTAAGTGGAAGCTAATGATTCCATAAGACATTAAGAAGCAATAAAATCAAATCAAATGAATGGAAAAAAACAAGAAAATGTGAAATATCTCACTGGAAAAATAACTGAACTGGAAAATAGAATGAAGAGAGATAATTTAAGAATTATTGGACTACCTGAAAACCACAATCAAAAAAAGACCCTAGGCATAACATTTCAAGAAATTATCAAAGAAAACTACCGTGAACCACTGGGTAAAATAGAAATTGAAAAAATTCATTAGTCACCTCCTGAAAGAGATCCCAAAATGAAAACTCTTAGGAATATTATACCCCAATTCTAAAGCTCTCAAATTAAGGAAAAAATATTGCAAGTAGTCAGAAATAAACAATTCAAATATCACTGAGTGAAAGTCAGGTTAATACAAGATTTAGCAGCTTCTACATTAAAGGATCAGAGGGCTTGGGATATGATATTCTGGAGAGCAAAGGAGCTAGGATTACAACTAAGACTCACTTACCTAGTAAAGCTGAGTATAATCCTTCAGCAGGAAAAATAGACATTTGATGAAATAAAGGACTTCTAAGAATTTCTGATAAAAAAACACCTGAGCTGAATAGAAAATTTGACTTTCAAATACAAGACTCAAGATATGCATTAAAAAGTAAACAGGAAAGAGAAATCACAAGGGATTCAATAAAGTTAAATTGTATACATTCCTTCATGGGAAAATGATACTTATAACTCCTAAGAATTTTATCATTATCAGGGGAATTAGAAGGAGTATCCATAGACAGAGGACTTGGCTGTGAATTGACTATGATGGGATATATAAAAAATAATAAAATTAAGGAGTGAGAAAGGGATACATTGGGAGAAGGAAAAGGAGAGGTAGAATAGGATAAATCATCTCACATAAAAGAAGTGCAAAAGGGCTATTACAGTGGATCAAAGATGAGAATGGGGATGGGTGACAGGAAATACTTGAACCTTACTCTCATTGGAATTGGCTCAAGGAGGGAATAACATACACACTCAGCTGGGTATAGAAATATAACTTACCCTACAGTGAAGTAGGAGGGGAAGTGAATAAGATGAGGGGAGGCTGAGAGATGGGACAGTAGATTGGGGCGGGGGGGGGGGCACTGATCAGAAGCAAAACACTTTTGAGGAAGGACAGGATAAAAGGAGAGAGAAAATGATAAACTGGGGGAGGGGAGTAGGATGGATGGAAATATACAACTAGTAATCATAGCTGTAAATGTGAATGAGATGAACTCACCCATAAAATGGAAGCAGTAGAATGAATTAAAAACCAGAATTCTACAATATGTTGTTTACAAGAAACACTTGAAGCAGAGAGACACACACAGAATGAAGGTAAGGAGCTGGAGCAGACTATATCATGCTTCATCTGAAGTTAAAAAAAAAAAAAGCAGGGGTAGCAATTATGATCTCAGACAAAGCAAAAACAAAAATAGATCCAATTAAAAGAGATTATCAGAGAAACTACATTTTGCTAAAAGGTGCCATAGACAATGAAGTGATATCAGTACTAAATATATGTGCACCAAATGATATTGCAGCCAAATTACATTAAATTAAAAACGTGTTGCACAAACAAAACCAAGGCAGTTGAGATTAGAAGGAAAGCAGAAGACTGTGGGTTGAGGGGGAAGGATTTTACAGCAAGTTTCTCTGAACAAAGCCTCATTTCTTAAATATATAGAGAACTGAGTCAAATTTATAAGAATACAAATCATTCCCCAACTGGTCAAAAATTGTCCAAAGGATATGATCAATAATTTTCAGATGGAGAAATCAAAGCTATCTCTAGTCAAATGAAGAAATGCTCTAAATCAGTGTTGATTAGAGAAATGTGCATTAAAACAACTCTGAGGTACCACCTCATACATGTCAGATTGGTTAATATGACAGAAAAGAAAAAAGACAAATGTTGGGAGGGATATGGAAAAATAGGGACACTTATAGAACACACTAGAGTCCTCTTGACTTCAGGCCCAGTGCTCTATCTACTGTGCCACATAGCTATCTGAAGTTAGAAGACCTGAGTTCAAATCCAAATTTAGACACTTACTAGCTGTGTGACAAGTCAATGAGGGGAGCTAGTGCAGTGGATAGAGTACTGCACTCATCCTTATGAGTTCAAGTCTGGACTCAAACACTTCCTAGGTGACCCTGAGCAAGTCATTTAACCCCATTTGCCTCAGTTTCCTCATCTGTAAAGTAGGGATGATATTAGCATTTACCTTCCTGGTTGTAGTGAGGATCAAATGAGATAATATTTACAAAGTGTTTTACAAGCCTTGAAGCACTACGTAAATGCTAACTATTATGATTATTATTATTATTTTAAGGTCTTTAATAACAAGGAACCCACTTAAGGCAGCGTAATATAGTGAGATATAGAAATGATGGGGGTAAATTGAATGTTTCATGTTTTCCTTGAGCCTTCTCCTCCCCAGAGTAGACTCCACCATTTTCTTCAGCCATTCCTAATGACATGGTTTTCATTAGTCAAGCTCTAGTTCATAAGACCCATTCTGAACATGAAAGGTGGGAAGGGATTTTAGAGATCAATTAGGTCAATAGTGATCTCCCTTTCCCCTCTCAATACATTCTACAGATAGGGAACCTCAGACCCATCAGAGGGGGAAGTGCCCCAGGTCAAGTGAGTGAGTGGTCAAGGTGAGTCTCTGAGTCAGACTCAGTTCTCCTAGATATTCATTCAGTGCTATTTCCCGAGAGCTTTCATCTATACGTCATGGATATTGCTAAAACTATATAGTATGAGTATAACATGGTACATACTTGTATTAGATGTTTGTTGTTGTTCAGTCAGGTCCAACTCTTTGTGATGCCATTTGCTGTTTTCTTGACAAAGATACTGGAGTGGTTTGCTATTTCCTTCTCCAGTGGATTAAGGCAAATAGAAGCTAAGTGACTTGCCTAGGGTCACACAGCAATAAGTCTGAGGCCAGATTTGAACTCAGGTCTTTCAGACTCCAGGCCCAATGCTCTGACCACTAAGCCATATAGCTGTCTCCTATATTAGACATCTAATATAAGCATTAATATATAAAATTATAAGTAAATCAGTTTCAAAAATCATATTGATAGAGCATCATCATCTAGTTTCATCCAAATGACCTCAGTCAGGGCCCTCTCCCATGTGCCTCTTTCTTCCTTTGTCTCTCCCTTACAAAACAGGAACTATATCATCCTTAGAGCATCAAAGTTGCAGAAATAAATCACAGGGTAAAATGAAACTTGCCTTGGTGAGCACCCTTACTGCCTCAAGGAGGTCATTAGACTGCACAATGGATAGAATACTAGTCCTTAAGTCAGAAAGATGTGAGTTCAAATCCAGCCTCAGCCACTAGATGTATAATCCTGGGCAAGTCACTTAACCACTATCTGCCTCAGTTTCCTCCTCTGTAAAATGGGGGTAATAACAGCACCGATCTCCCAGGGTTATTGTGAGGTATTTGTAAAATGCTAAGCAGAGTGCCTGATATATAGTAGGTACTTAATAAGTGCTATATACTTCCTTCCAAAGGAAATGCTCTAAGAGAAATATTTGCAAATGCTAGGTCCTAATAAATAATAATAAATAATAAATTCATAACAGTCTTCAGGCCCTAAACTTTTCAGCCCTGGTGCTGCAGTAAGATTTCTAGACCCTAGACCAAATATGCATTTGCCTTCTTGCAGCTTCCAAATAAGAAGATGCTTTGGTGCTGGGGTTAGTGAGGAAATCCTTTGTTTCCTCTTCCACAAGATAAGAATCACAAACAAATCACCATCATCATTACTGTATTCATATAGTGTTTTACAAACAACTTTCCTCACAACTCTGTGAGGCAGGTAGCTTCACAAAGTTCTATTCTTACTCTCATTTTACAGATAAGAAAATGAAGACTCAGAGAGGAGAAGTGTTTACCTAAAGTGACTTGACTGGCAAGTGGCACAGCCAGAATCCCAACTCGGGTCTCCTGAGTCTAGGTCCAGCATTCATTCCACGGTGCTAAATCAGAATGCCAGAGCTGGACAGAGACTGCTATCTAAAAGGGTTATAGAAATGCAAATCATCATTATCATCATTATTACTGGTAAAAGTATCTTAGAGATAATCTACTCCAACTTCCTCATTTTACAAATATAAAAACTGAGGCCAAGTGACTTGCCAAAGGTCACACAGGCATTAGTGAAAGAGCAGGGATTAAAACTCATACCTTCAGACTCTTGGTCCAAATATTTTACCCCTCACATCAAAACCCAACTTTTAATTTTATTTCCTAAATAAAAATCCACAAGGGACGTACATACTTTGATTATCCGTGTAATGGTCAGCTCAGTGACCATTAATCAACATGAAGACACACATGTCTGAGGTGCTGCTATTTCTCAGCATTTATTCATTTGCTGAGGTTCCAAAATTAGGGCAATTCTCAAAGATTTCCATAGGAGCGGCTTTATTGCTTAGTGGGCTGCAATTATCAGCAAAGTAAATGGCATCATCCCAGTGCAGCAGAAGGAGCTCTAGACTGGAAGTCACAAGATCTGGGTTCTAGTCTTGGCTGTGCCTACTCTGTGACCTTGAATAAATCCCTTCCCCCTTCTGGGCCTCAGTTTCTCCATTTACATACTTAGTGAAATTAGGAAAAAGAACTCGATAACCTCTAACATACCTTCTAGATATAAACAATAGTCCTAGTCCTATAGCATTTAAGGTTTATAAACTATTTTCCCCAGAATAGTTCTAACGGAAAAGTTATGCAAGTCATTTGAGAGGAAAAAGCTGAGGTTCAGAAAGCAGTGAAGTGATTTCTCCAAGGTAACAGCTATTGAGTGGTGGAGGCAGGAGGCAAACCCAGATTTCCAGGTGGTAGGTGCAATGTTCTTTCCACTGCACCATGCTGTCTGTCTTAGAGTCAATGATTATGAAACAAGCTTAAGTTCACATACAGACACACAGTTTTTGGGCTGAAAGTTACTTTGAAGATCACCTAGTCCAAGTCCTTCACTTAAAAAACAAGGAAATTGGGAGCAGGTAGGATGGAGGGAAATATAGTTAGTCTTTCACAATATGACTATCATAGAGGTGCTTTGCATGATTACACATGTATAACCTATATCAAATTGCTTGCCTTCTCAATAAGGGTAGGTGTGGAGGGAGGAAGGGAGAGAATTTGGAACTCAAAGTTTTAAAAACAAATGTTAAAAACTGCTTTTACATGCAACTGGGAAATAAGATGTAAGGCAATGGGGTATAGAAATCTATCTGTCCCTACAGGAAAATAGTAGGGAAAAGGATAAGAGAAGAGAAGGGGAGTGATAGAAGGGATGGCAGATTGGGGGAAGGGGATAATCAGAATGTATGCCATCTTGGGGGGGAGGGGAAGAATGGGGAGAAAAGCTGGAACTCAAAATCTTGTGGAAGTGAATGTTGAAAACCAAAAAGAAATTAATTAATAAAAAGAAAAAAAACAAGAAAACTGAGGCTTCAGCAGAATAGGAATTGTATAGTATGGTGGAAAGAACATGGATTTGGAGCCATGGAACCTGAGCTAAACTCTTGATTCTTCCACGTACTGGCTGAGTGACCTTGAGAAAGTTTGTTTAAATCTTTGAACCTCAGTAAAATGAAGGGACAACACTAGCTGATCTCTAAGGGTCCTTCCCACTAGAAATCTATGGACTTTTGATCCTCTGTCTTGTCTGCTAGCATCTATGGGAATTAGGAAGGGCCTCTTGAATGAGATGGCACTGAAATTGAGCTTTGAAAGGTAGCCAAGGATCCCAAGAGACAGAGGTGAGGAGAAAGAGCTTTCTAGGCATAAATAGAAAAGGAATCAGGAGATAGAGAAAAGGAAGTAGGCCAGTTTGCCTGATGCAAAGAGTGTGAAGCAGAATAATATGTAATCTGCCTGGGAAAATAGACTGAAGTCAGAATGTGATGGGCTTTATATGGCAAACAAAAAATTTGCATTTTATCTCATAGGCAATAGAAAACCACTGAAATTCTTGAGTAGGAGAATGACATGATCAAAACTGTGTTTTAAGAATATCAGTTTGATAACTGTGTGGAGAATGGAGTAGAGAAGAGAGAACTAGGGAGATCCATTAGGAAGCTATTGATAACCCAAGTAAGAGGCAATGAGCACCTGAACTAGGGTTGTGGTCTGTGAGAAAAAGGAAGGAAGGAAGGAAGAAAAAATTAAGAAAGGAAGGAAGGAAGAAATAAAAAAGGAAAGAAGGAAGAAAAGAAGAGAAAGAAAGAAGGAAAGAAAGAAAGAAGGAAGGAAGGAAAGAAAGAAAGAAAGACATTTGAGAGCTGTTAAGGAGATGGAATCAAGACTTTAAAACTGATTAGATACGGAGGCGTGAGTGAGAGTAGAGAGTTGAGGATGGTTCCTAGATTTCATACCTGGGTAATTGGAAGAATGGTATGTCCTTGACAGAAACAGGAAAATGAGGATGGCTGGGCTTAGGGAACAATAGAATGGGTTCTGCTTTGGATTTAATGTCGATGGAACATCCAGATGGAAATGTCCAGCAAGTATTTAGAAAGTCAGAAATGGAGCTCAGGGAGAGGTATGAACTGACTATGGAGATGTGAGAGCCAACATAAAGAGTTAAATTCATGTAAGTTAAGGAGATCACTGAGAAAGAGTAGAGAGAGAAAAAAAAAGAAAATAATCCAGGCTAGAACCCTGAGGCACACCCACAAACACGAAGAAGGACACGGATGATAAATCTACAAAGTGCACTGAGAAATACAAACCTGCTGGATAAGATGAAAGCCGCAACCAGGCAGTATCATGACAACCTCGGTGAGGCAGAAGGAGAGGATTTTCCTAATATCTATTATTATAGAGAGGTCACTCCCTAACAGAATCTATCTAATATAACTTTCCTCTTATAACAAGAGGTAATTATTATTGAGGGAAAGAAACCTGATTTCAAAATGAAAATTCACCCCAAATTTATCTTATCAATCTATCTTGTATGTGAGGCAATTTTTATAGAGTTAATAGCTTCATTTCCCAGTTTTTATAAAGTTAACAGTTTCATTTCCCCTTAGCGGTGGAAAGGGGAAATGAAACCATTAACTCTATAAAAATTGCCTCACATACAAAGTGCTCAGGAAATGGAACTCGTCATAGCAAAATCTACACCACTAGGTGGCAATATTTCAGAAAATTCTAGTGTATCTATATATAATTTATTTATAATATTCCTTTACACTGTATATATCCTATGTATATAATGTATATTACTACAATGTTTTCCTAGTAGAAAGCACTAACTTAAACTTAACAGCAATAGCACCTGAACAACCCGAGTTAAAGCGAGTCAGCCTGTCCAAGTTACCCAGGTAACATCATGCCACCTGCATTAGTTGGAGCCCAGGGGAGCTTAGTCCCACCTCTGCCACTATGTAGTTTTGGGCATGTCTCTGGGCCTCAGTTTGCTCACCTGCAAAATGATTGAGTTGGACTATATGATTAGAAAGACTCATGCCAGCTTCTCCATTCCTTGTTTTAAAGGTAAGATCTCTCCTGGTTCTGACTTTCTCTGATCTAAGGTCCCTCCCAGATCTCACAATCAGTGATTTGACCTCTACAATTTTATCTTCCACAAGTCTTTACTTTTAACCTTCTTCTCTGATCAGATGAGTGTAGCACAAAGGGAAGTTCGTGCCTCACAACCTATATGATGTTGAAGGATAAAAGGAAGCTGAAGGGGATGGCACCTTCAGTGCTTATGGGAGATGTTTATGACAATTTCTACTCCCCCAAAACAATTCTTCTCCCCCTAGATTTAGAGTAATTTTTACAGAGAGACTTGACTAGAATACCCTGGATTCTCAGCATTCCAGTCATTCAAATGATAGAGTAGGGAAGGAGGGAAAGGAAAGGAGAAAACCCAACTTTGTAAGCTGTGGATAGATCACTGGAATTTGGAGTCAAAAAGACATTGTCACTTAACATCTCAGTTAAATTTCTTTTTAATTTTTAATTAATAAAATTTATTTAATTAATTTAATAAATTAAATATTTAATATTAAATAAAAATTCAATAAATTAAATAATTAATTAAACTTAATTAATTTATTTTAGGTAATTATATAGACAAAATAATTTATTCACTCATACTGTTACTATATACTAGGTTTCAAGAATTATTCCAAGTGCTTTACAAATATCATCTCATTTGATCCTCACAACCTTAGGAGATAGGTGCTATTATTATCTCACTTTACAGATGAGGAAACTAAGGCAAATAGAAGCTAGGTGTCTTGTCCATAGTTCACACAGCCTGTAAGTGTATGAGGCCAAATTTGAACTCAGTTCTTCTTGACTCCAGTTCTAGAACTCTATCCACTGAACCTATTAGCTGCCTCTGTGTGAATGAGATACATTTTTTTTGGACTTGGCCAAAGTGGGGATTTATTTTGCATGACTATGCATAGTTGTTACATAAGTATTGCTTCTCACCTTTTTTTTTTCCAGTCGCTAGGAGGGGAGGTAAGAAGAGAAAAAAATAAATACTTGTTAATTGAAAAAACAAAAATCAAAGTAAAAAAGAAAAAAGTTGTGTATCCTAGTGGCAGTGGAACTCCATCAAGCACTGTTAGTTTCAGGATTAGCCACTGAATACTGTGATAAAGCTATTCTGGAACGATGTCTGTTTTCTTGCCAATTACCTGATACAACAGAACACTCCAATGTCCCCAAAGAGATAAAAGTTGAAGAGGATGTCTGGAAATTAGTTGCTAGATCCCCTATGGAGGACAAGAGCTTGGCAAGAAATTTTAAAATCTTCCTGGAGAGAGGGAGATGGATGGAACATGAAATGAGGTATCTACTGAAAAAGATAATAAGCTTGCCAGTGCAAAGACAAAGTACTCACTATACAAAGATAAGAGCCTTTTTTTTCCATCCCTCCTCCAAACTTTTCAGGTTCTATCTGGGGCACAACCATCCTCTGAATCACTCAGCTTAACAGTCTAGGAATCATCTTCAACTCTTCTCTCTCCCTCATCCCCCATATCAACACTTGTTGATTCTACCTCCACGACATCCGTTGGTACCCATCCCTTTCTCTTTATTCATTTAGCCACCTCATCACTTCTTACGTGGACTGTTGCAACAGTCTCCTCATTGGACCTCCAGCTGCTAAGCTTGCCCTCTCTAATCCATCTTCCACATAACTACCAAAATTTTCTTCCTAAAGCACAATGTAAGCTTGATGACCCCCCTGCTCCAAAACTTTGGGAGCTTCCTTTTGTCTTTAGGATAAAAAACAAACTCAGTTTGGCATATAAAGTCCTTCACAATCTAACTTGAGACTATTTTATTGCAAATTTATTACACGTTATTCACCCTCATGCAGAACATGGAGTACATGTTTGGTTCCCTGAACTCAAAACACTGCTTCCATGTTTTTGTGCAGGCTTTTCCCTATACCTAGAATCTTCAAGAGCTAAGACATGTTCTAGGATTTGTTGGCAACTGTCAGAAAAGCACCACCATCGCTAAGTCTCTCAATGAGCTCACTTGCAGGTGTATGGTTGAGAAGTACTGGACACAGAAGGGCAAAAAAGGGAACAATCTCACCCCTTTGGCACCATTTGGAAGTCATTATGACAAAAAATTAAATGTTTTAAGGGACTGGTTCACATGTGCACTGGTCCTGGCTTCTCAAATTCGAGTAAGCATATTGTGTTACACACTGATGCTAGCCTGGAAGGCTTGTGAGAAATCTTACCCCAGAAAAACAATGGGGTTATAGGAACATCTACCAGCATTTCCCCACAACATGGGTTTGGACCACTCCTCTTTCTTCCCTCCTGCAACATGAATTAGCTTTTCCTAAAAGAACATAAAGCTGTCCCCTGGCTTCCCTGATGCAGCTCCCTAGTCATCTAAGGGCATAAAAAGTGCCAGCCAAAAAGAGCGGTTTCCTTGGACTTGATGCATTTCTGAAGGCCACAAAAGGCATGATGTCCTCCTTCAACGTATCCTACCCTGATGACCAGGAATTTTCTCATATGGAGACAAGGGAAGTCATGTCCAGAGAAGCTAAAATCATTGTATCTCTGTTGCATATCCTTGCCATGTTAGAGCAAAGTAAACCTCCTCTTGTTAACATTTCAATGCCTTGAGTGTGCTGTGTTTCATCCTAATATCCAACCGAAACTAAGAGAGTGTTGATGCTGGGGCCTCCTCCAACAAATTGGCATCAAAAGCTGATTACATTTTCTAGTTAGGAACTTACTGAGAGGGAGACTCATTATCCCATACACATTTTGGCATTCTTGGCTTTGAAGTAGGTTTTCGCTAATAAGTTCTAAGAATATGTATATTGTGACCAGTGCCAAATTGGATGCTATCTGCCAGGGATGGGCAGAAGCACTAGCCAACTCTGAGTTCATGGTGTACTATCAGCCAGGAAATAAGATCATAAATGCAGATGAAGCCTGGTGTCCTGTAGAGCACATGAGTCTGAAGCTAAAATAATTCCAGAATGGGGTAAAGATAATCTGAGAGAGTAAGAGAAACTGCTATCACAGACATGAGAGTAAGGCTGAGAATCTGGGATACTGACCATCAACCAAACCAGAGGAAAATTTTCCTGCTCTTTTTGTGTCATGGACTCCTTGGGCAATCTTAATTTAAAGCTGTTCAAGGTATAACAGGCACCTAGGTGGCACAGGGGGTAGAACACTGGGCCTACAGTCAAGAAGACTCATCTTCCTGAGTCCAAATCCTGTCCCAGATATTTAGTAGCTGTGTGACCCTGGGCAAGTCACTTAACCATGTTTGCCTCAGTTTGTTCATCTGTAAAATGATCTGGAGATGGGAAATCACCAGTATCTTTGTCAAGAAAACCCCAAATAAAGTTACAAAGAGTCAGACATGACTGCACAACAACAACATATACTTATTTATGTGTGTTTGTAATGTGTGGCACAAACATCAGGGTGTACCTCCCAAGAATTTTCAGAGTCTGAAAATTTTACTACAGAAAGTAGTAGTGTAGTAGCTAGTGGTTATATAGCATTTTAAGATTTCCAAGTCATCTTATATATGTCATCTCATTTGATCTTCACAACAACCCAATGAAATAGGTGCTATTATTATCCGCATTTTATAGATGAGGAAACAAAGGCTAAGTGACTTGCCCAGGATCATACAGCTAGCCTTCCTAACCCCAAGTCTAGCTCTCTTAGCCACTGAGTCATCTACCTATCCCCAGAGACATAAAGAAAGGATATCACCCCAAGAAATTTTGGGGAAAGACTTAAATCAGGGCAGACAAAGGACACGTTCTGCCCAGAGAAGGCTTTGGAGAGAAAAGAGTATTCAATGGAAGAAGGTTCTAAAAGTGACATCCCAGGGAGCCAGATATGAGGCATCGACCCACATTCCTACTTGTGAAGGCAGAAAGCAAAAAGGATGGAGAATGTCACGTTGAGAAGAAAAAATGACTGTGATCATATGCCAGTGTGAATCTTCCATATCCCACCCTGAGCTGGGTAGGGTATGATGGTCATCTCTCCTATTCCTGGAATAGATCAGAGCAATCTAATTCAAGAGTCCACCTATTCCAGGCAATGGAGACATTGATGGTACCAAGATCTAGTCCATTTGAGCAAAATTAAGTGACTACTGCATCTGCTTGTGTACAGAGGTGGCCTTAATTCCCAAGCTACTCCCTCTTATCTTTTGGGAGCAAAAGGAGGAAGAGTAAGGGGATCCAGGGAGGTGGAAGGAACAGTTGCCATGACAAGTGTATGAGGAGTCACCAATACCCAAAGAGACATTACTGAACCAGAGCAGTATAAATGAACTATGCACATGTTATGTTCAGGATAGGACCTACATCACTAAAAATCTGTTCAGGCCAAGGTAGCAATTCTCATTTCCTCCTCCACTTTCCTTCTCTCTCCTAAAAGCACAAGTAGACTCCTTTTAAGATCAATACGGACCTCAGGGCTTGTGAAACATTAATCCTTTTATATTAAAATTTTATTTTGTGTCTTGTGCATCAAAAGATTAAGTTATTAGTCAATGCATTTTTTAAAAAAATAAGGTGGCTACAAAACCATCTAGATTGTTGTGTTTGTCCTTTGTTGCTGAAGAAAACCATGCCATCAGAGAAATGATGACATGACTTGCACTTGACTTTGCTTTGAGTGAGGGAGGGCTGTGCAGGTCACTAGCCTCACTTCCCCTCCAGACCCATCTGAATCCAGTGACCAGATATTCATCAGGATGACTGAACATGACCCAGGATGCACAGGGGGACCGTGGGCCCTTTAGGCCAAGGTCTTTGCAGGCACTTTAGGATGAGGCAACGTCCATTCACTGAATAGGCCTGTTTAGGAAGTAGCCAGGGCATGGCCCCTTTAATGAGGTCAAGAAAAGAAAGACATCAGGCTGGGACGGAAACAGCAACAGTTACTATTGATAATCACTCTCAAGTTAGGAGGGTCCAGAGGAGCCCTCAGGCAGAGCCCCAATGGAATCCCAGTTTCAGAGTGCAGTAGGTTTAAGACAAAACAAAACCATCTAGAACTTCAATCACGAAACAACATCTGAAAGTAGTGTTTTTGGCAGGTCCTGTCCCTTTCCCCTTTTCCTCTAGATTAAGAACCTCTTTGAGTAGCTCAGCTAAGGAAACTTAGATACATAGAACCCCAAATTTGAGTGCTAGAGTCATGGAAGGAAAGGAGGAAATGACATTTTCAGTTGATGGTACCTGCTGTGATTTTAGGTTATCTCAGGTCTTTTGAGTTATCTACTTGCTGCTACTTGATATTAACATGATTTTCCCAACAAAACTTTTGATTACTACAATATACAGTTCAAGTGATTTGTTAACAACAGCAAAATTAAACAAGAAAAGGAAATTGCCAGTGGATGGAGGCAGAGACACAAGGGACAAGTAACCTTAGAACTCGAGAAGAGCTGGAAGAAGTTGGGACTGAGAAGTCTTCATCTGCCTACCCAGACAGGGCATGTGGCACAGGTGGGAGCCTGGCACATTAGGGAGGGCAGCTAGATCCCTGTGTCACTTTCATTTTCACTTCACACTTAACACAGTGCCTGGTAAGGGTAATTGATTCATAAAGATGTATATGGTGGAAGGAGCTCTGGAGTCATAATCAAACCACCTAGCTTTTAGTTCCAGCTCTTTTACTTACTCTTTCTGTGGCCTTCCTCACTCTGAGTCCCAGCTTTTTCTTTGTAAAACAAGGGAAGGGGTTAGATTAGGTGATCTCAAAAGTCACTTCCAGATCTAACATTCGGTATTCTAAGATCCCTTTCAGTTCCAATATTCTTTGTTCTCAGGTTATTTCTAGCTCTCACATTCTCTTCTTTTCAAGCTTCTTCTAATTCTAATATTCTATCTTCTAAGCTCCCATCTAGCACTAATGCTCTGATTCTATAAATTGAATAGAATTCCCTAATACTGTAAATAGGAAATTTTGGATCATAGTTTCCTTGATTCCTGAACTCACAAAATTTTCAGTTCCTTGGCCTTGAGCCCCTAAAATAATTTCTGCTGAATCTGGGATTGTTTATAAGCAGATGGAGATGTGCCAACCCATAATCAGAAAGTTGGTTTCTGGTCCCACAGTCCTTTCGTACTTACTGTATAAATCAGGACCTAAAACAGGGCAAACAAAGGGAACAGAAGCTTTGATGAACACAAGGAATTGTCTTTATCATCCCCCTCTCACCCACCCTCTTGCACACCTCTTGCCACCCTGGTCAGAGCTCTTTATATTCTGGAGAATGATGAGGTGTTGATAACATCAACTGGTTTGTGGGCTCTGGGTCAGGAATGTGGGAACATTTCCCTTCAAACAATGTAACCACTGGTCTTTTCTGCCCATCTCCCCCTCCTAGGGCCCCACAGCACTCCCTTTCCACCAGTGAATAGCAACTCATACAAGTATGTTCCACTGGAAGGAGCCTTAGACTGTAGAATGTCAAAGCTACATAACATGGATATTAGTGTTGGAAGTGACTACAGGACATAGAAAATGAACAATTAGAAGTGGAAACAACTTGAAACTATAGAAAGGCTTCTCTCTGGGACTGCAATGAAATCCCTGGCCCCTGTTTAGAACCCCACAGGCCACAGGCATGTCCCTGAAACTGTGCCTCAGTTCTCTTACTGGGAAATGTATATAAGAATGCCAGGCAGAAGGAATTGTGATGTTTCTGAGTCCCTGAGGATCCACCCTTGCAAGTATGTGTGGAATGATTGCAGGCATGTGCAAGTACCAGATGTGTAGAGGTAGAAAACAATCTTGTTGTTCTAGGCAGATGATTTTCCAAGCTTAGAATAGGCCAGTCTGGTGGCTTCATAATATTCAGAGAAGATATGGATATACCAGTACACATCTGGTACCTTTAGTGTGATTTAACATGGAATGAACTTCCCTCCCACCCCCTCTGCCTCACCCATCAAAAACAACACTTTCCCCCACAAATGACTAAAAGTCTAACCACTGGTAATTCCCTCAGTTCTTTAATTAAGAACTTGTGCCCTCTTTTAAAATGAAAGTGTTTCCAGAAAAGGTAACCTTATTATGTTAATACCTTAGAATTATGTTATGTCAGTGCTCTAGGGAATCCTAGAAATCATTTAGTTCAACCCCCTCATCTTACAGGAAATAAACCTGATATTCACCAAGGGGAAGTGACACCTAAGGTTATACAGTGAGGTGGGGACAATGCCAGGCCTAGAATTTGGGTCTTCTGACTTTTATCTCAAGGCTAGAATGTCAAAGCTAGATCTTAGTGCTCATCTGATCCAATCCCCTCATTTTACAGATGGGGAAATTGAGGCTCAGAATCGGGAAGGATGCTGACTCCTAATATCACACAGGGAATCAGAGGCAGAATCAGAGCCAGAATCTGGTCTCTGACTCCTCACCTAGGATTCTTCCTACCACACAAGGCATGATAAATAGTCAGCATTAAAGGTAAAGAAAAGCCATCACCATTCCAGGTCCAGCCAAACCCTGATCAGGTAAAGATGAAAATTCTCACGTTGGAAAGAAACTGAAAAATAACATAGCCAAGAATGAAAGCATCTCCTCAGTGCCTCAACTTTCTGTGAGTCTGCGGAATTTTTTTAAGGGGAGGGAGGTAAAATAACCTCTTATCTTAAGGAAGTTCTACATCTCCAAGAAGCAGAATAAGCATTCACTTAAATCATACTCCATGAATACTCATTATTAATGCAGATAATGATTATTGTTGGTTATGATAGTAATGGTTTTAATCAAGATGATACAGGGATGGTGATAGTCTGAGTCCTATTACTCTAATTCACTTAGGAAGTTATACTGTCACTGACCAGTCAGTAACTTCAGACACCATCATAAAAGCCCTCGGAGTAAGGGGAGAGCTAGACCAGTGGTGGTGTGGGGGTCCCATCCCTTATGGCCCTCTCCTATCAGCTCCTCAAGAATTCCTTTACAAATCCCTGAGTTTCTTTTGCCTTTCCATGCCCCTGCCTGAGGTCCCTAACTCCATGCCAGGCCCAGAGTCCCTCTTCCCCACAGTCCTAATTTCTACCCTAACCCTAATCTAACATAGTCCTATTCCTAACTAGGACCCCTCTACCCCAGGCCTGGTCCCAGCCCCCTCTTCATCCCACTGACCACTTTATAGCCTCACCCCACCCTATGACTTTGGGGAAGTAGGTTCACTTTCTTGGGTCTCAGTTCCCTCATCTGCCAAATGAGTGGGGTTGAATTAGATCACCTGTCGATCTGGGCTCCTGCTTTCCTTCCTCTCCTCACTGCCGAGCCCCTCTTCCCACTCTCAGACCTCCTTCTCGGTGCCGGTGCCCCTATCCCAGGCTCGGTCACCCTCGTCCCGCGCCTCTCCGAGTCCCTGTGGACCGCCCACGCCCACGCTCCCTGCTCATCCTCGCCCGGCTCCCACCTGGACAGGCACTCCCATAATCCTGGCAGCAGTCCCCGGCTGCGCTGCATGCCTGGTCGCAATAACAGGGCTGGGAGCCCAGCGAGAGACCCGCCGCTGTCCAGCCCCGGGAGACGCACGTCAGGTCCCGGCCGGGACAGCAGCGACCGAGCTCCGCACAGCCCGCTTGGGTCCGTGGGATCGCTCCCAGAGCCAGAGCCCAGGCCCAGGTCAGTACCGCACCATGGGCCATGTCCGGTGGACTCCCACGCCTGCCGAGTCCTAGGGAAGGATGGGAGGGGGAAGGGAGGGGAGAGTCAGTCAGGCGGAGCCACAGGTTTCCTCCCTGGGCTGGATCCCAACTCAAACTACCCCCCACGTTACTCGCCCCTCCCCGGGTCCAGATCCATAGAGGCACCCCTGTATGCAAATACCCCCATGCTTCCCCTCACTCTCCCTCCCCTCCACATCTTCTGCTCTCCAAAAGGAATAACCTGCAAGGAATTGGGACGGGGTGGGTGGGCACCTCGTCTGCCAGGAGCCCCAGAATCGCAGGGGTTGGCAGACGCTTTTTTAGAGGTCATCTATTCCTACCCTCTCACTTTACTGAAGCCCAGAGTGGGGAAAGGTATTTGTCTAAGGACACAGAGCTAGAAGGTGGCACGGACTTCTCCTAGGTTCATGCACTTAAAAAAAATCAGCACCTGCGATTTCATTGGCTTAAACTATAAAACTCCTCATGAGGAGTCTTCCTAAAGCGATGTAGCAAGCACCTGACCGAGAACTTCTAGGCTTAGACAGTTGCCTGAGGCACAGTTAGAAACATAGGTAGTATGAGTCAGAAGCAGGACTTGACCAGCTCTAACCCAGTCCCAAAACAGCTCTCCCTCCACTAGACCATTCAGCCTGTCCCGTGAAGAGTCATAAAATGTTAGGATTGAAAGAGGCCTTGGGGATCCTCTAGTCCAGGGGTTCCAAAGTCAGGGGCCACTTTGGCAGTCTGGAGAAGCCTGTAGACCCCTTATCAAAATAATACATAAAATAAGATGAGATTACAAAGGAAACTAACTCTAATGAAATACCTTTATCAAAATGTTGTGGGGTTTGGGGTTGTTTGTATTTGGTTTTGTTTGGGGTTTTTTTAAGCTAGTTCATGGGGCAGAAATTAAGAACCCTTGATTTAGCCTAACCTGGACAAGTGTGGAAACAGACTACAACCCACCACACTTTTCCCAGCTCTAGCAGACACTCCATTTTGGATTCCTATTCCCTCCTTTCTCTCAGCTCCAAAACCCTACCCTACCACAGACACCCAAACCAAATCTGTCACCTAAAACTCTCCTGCTCTAATGTCCTTCCCACACACATACAGGAACACCTGCTATCCCGTCCACTTCGGTCCACATATTTTCCCAGGTCAATATTCTGTTCCCTTCCCACTCCTATTCAGTGCCTGAACTGTCCCACTCTAAACATCTTTCCCCAGCTTTGGCTGCATGGGCGCGCGCACACACACACACACACACATACACACACACATAATTCAAGAAGTCCCAGTCACTCACCAGCACTTTTCTAGCCTAGGATATCTTGGAGACTTGGCATAGAAAGTAGGACTAGTTAGTAATCTGAGCTTTCTTATTCCCTGAGGTTTAGGCAGGAAGGACTTAATCAATCCAGGCCAAATTCAGGGAGATAAACTCTAGCAGCCCTGGGGAGGGAAATGAAGCTGTAGAGGAGGTTTCTGATAGGTTACAGATAGGGCTTTGCTGAACTGTATTTTTTTGTTGTTGTTCCTGCTCATCCAGGAAACAAGAGGGTAATGAGAGTTTCTGTGGTAGGTTGCCAATGAGACAGCCTTGGATTCTAAGGACAACTCTCCCTCCCATGCCTCGTTTTTTCATACCTAACAGACTCAGAGCTCCAATCTGGCCAGATGATGGGGGGAGAGGGGAGAATAAGAAGGGCAGGATGGCTTAACTAAAACAGTAATTTTAGCTGAAGCAAACATTTAAAAAAAAACAAAACTGTGTTCCCTGAAAAATAAATAGATCTCAAGGAGAGAAAAGAAGCATCCTTTCATGGCACCTGAGTTTTCTTTACATCTATGAATGGGGAAAAACTTCCTCCATCCTAATCAGTCAGTATTTACCAAGCATCAGTATAACCCCAATTCACAACAATCCTCCACAGAGTGAAATATCCAGCCAACATGCAGGTGAAGGTATTTTGTATGAGAAGGCTCTTTGGGGACTTCAGAAGCTAATGACCCAGGAAGAGGGTACAAGGCAAACCAGCTTCTTATTGAATTCCACTCTGTAGTAAGTAGTGTAAGCCAGGAAAGAATCTCCTGAGATCTCTCATCCTCAGTTTCCTCATCTGTATTTTTTAGAATGGCATAAATATCATTGTATCACAGATATGGAACTGGAAGGCCCAAATTTCTCATTATATAGATAAGGAAACTGAGGCCTGGGATAAGTGAAGTAACTTACTCAAGGTCACATAGCTACAGGTAGGACTAAAGGTGGCAAAAGTAGCACTTGATTGTAAGACTTTGATCCCATTGTTTTTCCATGATGCCACACTATACTTAGCAGCTGTGTGACCATGAGCAAGTCATAAACTTTCTGAACCTCAGTGTCCTCATGACTAAAATGCTATCTGCTTCACAGGGTTGTTGTGAGGAAAGAGCTTTGTAACTTTAAAATGCTAGTAAATGTGAGTTATAAAGTGGCTAAAGGGAAAGCAGGCCTTTGAATCCACTTGAAAAGATGACTCATTTGGCATCTTTAAAAATCTTCTAGGTTTCCTTATCTTGCTTCCATCCTCATCACCTCAGCAGATTTTTGATAGAGGAGCATCTGCTAACCTCAGACACTTGACACTCATTAGCTGTGTGACCTTGGGCAAGTCACCTAACCCCAATTGCCTTATCCTGGGTCATCTCCAGTCATCCTGATGAATATCTGGTCACTGGATTCAGATGGCTCTGGAGGAGAAGTGAGGCTGGTGACCTGCACAGCCCTGCCTCACTCAAAACAAAGTCAAGTGCAAGTCATGTCATTACTTCTCTGATGGCATGGTCTTTGGACAAACACCCACATCTGGTGACCCAATTCTCAGCTGATCTCCCTCATCGGTCTCCTTTGTGAAGGCCTTGGAGTTAGGGGGGCATTTGCTAGTCAACTTTTTCATAGGCACAAAGACCTGCCTATTCTCCCTTTCATTCCTTCCAGCTGGCAAAGAGGGACGGCACCACCCCTCCTTCTTGTCTGGCCTAGTTTGGGTGGGGTTCCCTGTCACCTGAACACATGAGAAATATGTACCAAAGGGAAGGCAGAATCATAGAATTTCAGAAGTAGAGGCTACACTAGAGGCTGCCTACTAACAAGTAGTCAGTCAGCCTCTGCTTTAACACCTCATTGGAGAGGGAACCCACTCCTTCTGAAGCAGCTCATTCCACTTTTGGACAAAGTTTTCCCTACGTGGAGCCTAAGTCTACCTCCTTGCAACTTCTTACCATTCATGAAAATTCTGCTGTCTGAGACCAGGCAACATAAGAACAATAACTTATCCAAGTAAGAGCTCTTCAGACATTGGAAGGCAGTTATATTTCCCCTTAAGTCTCTCCTTCTCCAAGCTGAAGATCCACAGTTTCTTCAAACAACCACATATTACATGGTTTACTGCTCACCCTCCTCTAGACCTACTGAGGTTGTCTGTGCCCTTCCCAAGATATGGTGACTGTGTCTGACCATAAGAAGAATACAGTGATACTATCCTCTCCTGCGTTCTAAACATTATGCCTCTATTAGTGCAATCTGCATAGCGCAAGCTTTCCTTTACCTGCCTGTCACACTAGAGGCAGGTCCACTGCTCACCTATTACCAACAACACTCTTTAACCCTCACTAAGATATACTGAGACTCTTGGATCCTAATTCCACTTAACTCATTATGTACGATACAAAAAATCTTTCCACAGGATTCCCTGCCTTACTTGGACACAGAGTGTGGAAAAGAAAATGGGTGGATAGATAGAATGCATTCTCTGTATAAGCCACCAGGTGGTGATTGGAGTTCAGACTGCTCCAGCTCTCCTCAGTCCCTCTCCAAGCATGCAAATATGGACTGACTGCCTGGTACCTCTGTTCAAATGCAGGACCTCAATTAGGCTGCCAGAGTTTCCAGTCTGGTCCCCTGTCTATTACTCTGGGTTGGTGGGAACAGAACAGCCTAGATTTCCTGAGGCTTTCAGTGTTCTAGTGCCTTGACTCAGGTTTTATCTCAGCTTGCTTAGCCTAAGATTGAAAATATAAAGATTGCCATAAGTCATTTGGCTCAGACCCCCAATGCACGTTAAGATTTTTGTCTCCTTCCCAACTTTGAGTGGCTCAAAAAAGTCTATGTATTCACATTATAGATTAGGATATACTTACTGAATGTAACTGAAAATAAAAGAATATAATATTAAAACTCCCATGGGACTGAGTACAACCATTACAATAAAGATCTAAAATTTACATTCCTTAGCAGTAGTCGTTCTGGTAAAAGTCTTAGTTCTCATATTCCACTTTCATCCAGGGAACAGAGACTCAGAAGCTGTATGCTAATGATTATCAGGTATTGCCCTAATATCAGTCACAAAGAGAAAACGAGATACAGTGAATCCCAACCCAACCCAATTCTATAGAGATAGTAGGCACATTCTAGCCCATTTGCCAAGCAGATCCAGATGTCCAATGGTCATCGATCATTCTTTTTGTGCTGCCTTTATGTACAGTCTAGGACCCCATGAACTACTGCTGTATACTCACCATCTGTGCTATGTCTTGGGCATCTTTTCTACATCCTCTTCTGAACCTCTTCTGGTGTGATTCCCATGAAGCAGATAACAGTCTTTGTTATAAAATTTTTATTGTCACATGACTAATGTGAAAATGTGTTTAATAAGAATGCATGTGTAGAATCCATATAAGATTGCATGCTGTTGTGGGGAGGGAGGGGGATAAAAATTTAAAACTTAAGGAAGTAATTGTTGAAATGTAAAAACAAATAAATTATTTTTTTTTAAATTCCATTGTGTAACTGGGGGAAAATAAAATACCAAATAAATTTTTTTTAATTTCATTGTTGAATAATATTAATGACCTCATACAGCTCCCTTTATTGTAAAAGACCCAAGAAATTAATCCTTGTCCCCCTGTACTTCTACATCTCTCTGTTACCTAGAAATAGCAGGAAATTGTTGAGGAAGTAAGCCAAGTTGTTTCAAGCATGAGTTTGAATATTTATTTCCTAATTATTCCCAACACACATCCTCTATTTTAGAAGATCAGTCATTCAGTATCCCACAAACATTCCAGCCAAATTCTTACATCTGTGTCTTTGTTCATGCTATGTATGCCTCATGCCTGGAAAATCTTCTCCCCTTCTCTTTGCCTCTCCGAATTCTACTCATTCTTTAAAACCCAGTTCAAGTCCCAACTTCTTCTAGCCATTTCTCAACTACTCCAATCCTCACTGATCTTCTCCTGCTCTGAAAGCCCACAGCTCTTACCATATCCCTTAGAACTTAAAGATACACTTTTTTGAGACTGTTTCTTATGTCTGAATCTTAGTTCCCTAAGTTATGAGTTCCTGAAGAGTGCGGACTATGTCTCCTAACTGTATCTGCACAGTACCTAAAATGCCCTTGAGCATACAGTAAGTGCTCAATGCATATTAATTGATTAAAGCTAAAATCTAACATTTACCCTCACCAGGAGCTAGTGAGAGACCTATGATTTCATCAATTTGAAAGCAACATAGGGACTTTCAGGCCTTGGATGAAAGCAGATGACAACACACAGATATTTTCTGCGACTGGACAAAAGACTCAGACATACCTTTGGGCCTATGTATAACATGCCCAGTCAGTTCAGAATCATTCCTTCCAGTAGCAGTCCCACCAAGAAGTGACTGGAAAATCAAGTGGTGAAGGATTCCTGAGAGGGAATTGCCTTTCTCTCTCTCTCTCTCTCTCTCTCTCTCTCTCTCTCTCTCTCTCTCTCTCTCTCCTTTCCTCTCCTCTCCTCCCTCACCCACCACTGACCAGGTGATGACCTTGTGAACTTTGAAAAGTCCAAAGAGCTGGAGTTGCATCAGCATCAGTAGCAGTGTCAGTCAGAGCCAGCAGTTCAGTTCTCAGAGCACTAGTACCGATGGCAGCCTCAGCTTCAGAAAACAAGGAAAGGCAGCTTCAGAACCACTCGCCCTTAGAGTCCAAAAAAGAGTGACACCAGTGAGAATTTCATGAGTCCTCTACAAAGCAGGAGGGGAAAGGGTTTCTAGTCCTTCAAGGTCTCAGAGACCTTGTGTGTGTTGAAAGGGGAAAATGCACACCTGGTTTTGGGGAAAATGTTTCTGTACCAAATGTTGTTGCTTTACCTTCTTAGTAAATGGAGAATATACTGGCATGGTCTTGTGAACAATACTCAAAAACCCAAACCCCTCAGGGTCACCCTGAGGATAGTAGTAGTAGTTAGTAGTGATAGTAGTAGAAGTGGTGGTGGTGGTGGTGGTGGTAGTAGTAATAGCAGTAGTGGTAGTAGTAATAGTAGTAGTAGGCACCCTCTAGGGACCTAACTTATCAGTGACAGGAGGAACTGGGGAGGTTAGAGAAGACAGAGGAAGGGAATATATACTTGATTTTCTCATCACTTCTTATGAAGCAACATATTTAAGAGTGACTGATAAATAGTGGAAAGAATGTAAAACTTAACGTGCCTGAGAAGTGGGTTTGAATCTCAGCTCTGACTTCATATAGTACCTATGTCATTTTCAGCAAGTTATTTTATTTCTCTGGGCCTCAGTTTCCTCATCTGTAAAATGGGAATAATATTTATACTACCTACCTCACCAGGAAGTAGAGAAAAAAGATTTTTTGAACAACGTTAAGTGTTATATAAATATGAGCTGTTTGGGGGATGGAGTAAGAAAAATAAAAACCATATCTAGGAATATTGCACCTGGGGAAAGCAAGAGGGTAAGGATAGGCTAGGGAGAAACTCACCTTGGGATCCCACTGTCCTTCACTTTCATTGTTCTCTAGGCGGCTTTTACTGAAGCCCTCCATGGCTGAGTAAAATCTCTCCAGGGGAGGGGGCAGCCCCTCCCTCAGGGAGTCTAATCTATTCCTCTTCTACTCTGTATAGACCAATCCCACTGCCACAGATCCTACCATCTCCGCTAGAAAAGGCATCATGGGCATCTCCCTTAACCAAAGAAGATGCAGCAGGCAGAACAGGAGGCAGGGATAGAAGGGACTAGGTAAGGGAGCAGAGACAGCTGTTTCTGATACAGGCCAATGGTACAAGATGAGCATAGCTGGGAAGACAAATCCCTCATTTGTGCCCCAAGTCACCAGCTTCTCATCCCAGGGCTTTAGACTCTTTTGACCCTCCTCCAAGGTGCCATGGTAATTCCCTGTTGCTGAAGTGGCTTGGACAGTTCATTATGAATCTGTTCTTAAACTCTTCCCTTCCTCTGGCCTTGGCTGTTGAATGCTGAAAGGAACAGTCTCAGCAATAGAAGCCATTGCCTGGCCCAGAGATTGCTAAAACAAAGATTGTTTTCTTAAGATGCTAGTTTTTGCTTCTGTCCCACACATTTAATAGTCACTAGGGTTGTAAGCTTTGGAACAGAATCTTCAGATACATTACCTACCATGTATATGTGAACAACTATTTCTTAAATTGTTTTTGAATTTTCAACCATTTATGTTTTCTCCTTCCTACCTCTCCCCTCCAGCATTGGGATAAAGAGGAAAGAAAAACAACATGTTTGTAACAAATGACAATAGTCAAGGAAAACAAATTTCCACATTGGCTACATCCAAAAATGTTTGCCTCATTCTGTGTATTATTAGTCTATCATCTTTCTGTCAAGAAGCAGGTAGCTCTCCTCCTCCTTGGTCTTCTAGAATAATGACTGATCACTGAATTGATCTGAGTTCTTAATCCTTTCAAAATTGTTCATTTTTACAATGTTGATGTTCTTATATAAGTTGTTCTACTATCGTTCACTTCACTCTACGTCAGTTCATACAAGTCTTTCCAGGCTTTTCTGAAACTGTCTCTTTAATCAGTTGTTACAGTAACATAGAATTCCATTATTTTTGTGTGCCATAATTTGTTTGGTCAGTCTTGAAGTGAGAGGAAAACTCACCCTACCTTAGTTTCCAGTACTTAACCACTACAAAGAAAACCGCTGCTATAACTATTTTGTACATACAGGCCATTTTCCTATTCCTCTGATCTCTTTGGAGTATAAGCATAATCATGGTATCCTTGAGTCAAAGGATGTGCACAGTTCAGAAACTTTGTAGGCATAGTTCCAAATTGCTTTCCAGAATAGCTGGACTAATCTATGGTTCCACTAAGTGAATTTTTAGAGCAGCTATGTGGTGCAGTGGATAGAGTGCCAGATCTGGAGTCAGGAAGACTCATCTTCCTGAATTCAAATCTGGCCTCAGACATTTACTAGTTGTATGACCCTGGGCAAGTCACTTAACCCTGTTTGCCTCAGTTTCTTCATCTGTAAAGTGAGCTGGAGAAGGAAATAGTAAACCACCTTAGTATCTTTGCCAAGAAAACTCTAAATGATGTCATAAAGAGTTGGACACAATTGAACAAGAGTTCAATTCAGTTGGATGACTTAGCTCTTCTTAGCAATATAATGATCCAAGGCAATTCCAAAAGACTAATGACAGAAAATGTTATCCACATCCAGAGAAAGAGCTGTGGAGTCTGAATGCAGACTGAAGCATATTATTTTCACTAATTTTAGTTTCTTGTTTTTCATGGGCTTCTTTTGTTCTGTTTCTTCTTTCACAACGTGACTAATGTGGAAATATATGTAACATGATTGTACATGTATAACCTATATCAGATTGCTTGCTGTCTTGAAGAGGAGAAATGGGAGAGAGAAAGGAAAATTTGGAACTCAAAATCTTATTTTAAAAAAGAATGTTGAAAACTATATTTAAATGTAATTGGAAGAAAAATACTAAAAAAGTTTCTATGGAGACAGATAAGCTCAAGACACAAACTCAGAAGGACAATGACTTGAAAACATCTATAAGCAAAGCCTCAAAAGGAAAAAAAACAGATTGACACAAGCTCAACAAGAATTCCTAGAAAAAGAATTAACAGCTTGATAAAAGAGGTACAAAACCTCAATGAAGAAAATCATTGGGAGAGCAGCCCAGCATGGGCCACACAATGTAGCAGGGACAGGACCAGAGCAGGCCTCTGGGGGCAGAATCTCAGGTAGCAGCTGTGGTTCTCAGATTGCTCAACCCACAAACGCCAAAGACAGCTTCAAATGTCAGTGAGAAAGCTCTTTCACCTGGGTGAGAAGGGAACACTGTCTGGATGTGACAACAGCAGCCACTCTATTTTTGGAGCCCTCGTCTTAATTGAGGAAATTGAGGTGCTGATCTGAGTCTCAGCCCTGAGTGGCAGCTCTGGGGTGAGAAGGATCACTGGCTGGTATGGTGGAGCTGGAGGCAGTTGTGGAGAGGGAACCCTACTCACAGATCCTGGGCAGAAGAGTGCTTGTGGTTGCTCCCAGACCAGAGTGTAGGCAAGGAGAGGAGTAAACTCCTTTCCCTTGATTGTGCTACCTTGAAGGAATGGAGAATTTACAAGTCCCTAGAGTATACCCTCCTCTTGACAAAGGACTCAAAATTCAAATAACTGGCTGGGAAAATGCCCAAAAAAGGGGGAAAAAGTAAGACTATAGAAGGCTACTTTTTTGGTGAACAGGTATTTTCTTCCATCCTTTCGGATAAGGAAGAACAATGCATATCATCAGAGGAAGACCTAAAAGTCAAGACTTCTGCATCCAAAACTTCCAAAATAAATATGCAATGATCTCAGGCCATGGAAGAGCTCAAAAGGTAAGAGAGGTGGAGGAAAAATTGGGAAGAGAAATGAGAGAGATGCAAGAAAATCATGAAAAGTAAGTCAACAGCTTGCTAAAGGAGACCCAAAAATATGCTGAAGAAAATAACACCTTTAAAAATAGGCTAACTCAATTGGCAAAAGAGGTCCAAAAAAATCAATGAGGAGAAGAATGCTTTAAAAAGCAGAATTAGCCAAATGGAAAAGGAGGTCCAAAAGCTCACTGAAGAAAATAGTTCTTTAAAAATTAGAATGGAACAGATGGAAGCTAATGACTTTATGAGAAACCAAAAAATCACAAAACAAAACCAAAAGAATGAAAAAATAGAAGATAATGTGAAATATCTCATTGGAAAAACAACTGACCTGGAAAATAGATTCAAGAGAAACAATTTAAAAACTATGGGACTACCTGAAAGACATGATCAAAAAAAGAACCTAGACATCATCTTTCATTAAATTATCAAGGAAAATTGCCCTGATATTCTAGAACCAGAGGGCAAAATAAATATTGAAAGAATCCACAGATCACCTCCTGAAAAAGACCCAAAAAGAAAAACTCCTAGGAATATTGTAGCCAAATTCCAGAGTTGCCAAGTCAAGGAGAAAATATTGCAAGCAGTTAGAAAGAAAGAATTCGAGTATTGTGGCAATACAATCAGGATAACACAAGACCTAGCAGTTTCTACATTAAGGTATCAAAGGAAGTCAAAGGAACTAGGATTAAAACTAAGAATCACCTACCCAGCAAAACTGAGCATAATATTTCAGAGGAAAAAATGGTCATTCAATGAAATAGAGGACTTTCAAGCATTCTTGATGAAAAGACCAGAGCTGAATAGAAAATTTGACTTTCAAACATGAGTCAAGAGAAGCATGATAAGGTAAATAGTAAAGAGAAATCATAAGGGACTTATTAAAGTTGAACTATTTACATTTCTACATGGAAAGATAATATTTGTAACTCTTGTAACTTCCCTCAGTATTTGGGTAGCTGGAGGAATTATACACATATATATAGGCAAAGAGCACAAGGTGAGTTGAATAGGAAGGGATGATATCTAAAAAAATAAAATTAAGGGATAAGAGAGGAATATATTGGGAGGAGAAAGGGAGAAATGGAATGGAGCAAATTATCTCTCATAAAAGAGACAAGAAAAAGTTTTTTCAATGGAAGGGAAAAGGGGGGAGGTGACAGGGAAAAAGCAAATCTTACTCTCATCACATTTGGCTTAAGGAGAGAATAACATGCACAGTCAATTTGGTATGAAAATCTATCTTACATTACAGGAAAGTAGGGGAGAAGGGAATAAGTGGAATGGGGGGATGATAGAAGGGAGGAAAAATGGGAGGAGGGAGTAATTAGAAGTACACACTTTTGGGGAGGAACAAGGTCAAAAGAGAGAATAAAATAAATGGGGGGCAGGACAGAATGGAGGGAAATATAGTTAGTCTTACACAATATGACTATTATGGAAGTCTTTTGCAAAACTACACATATATAGCCTATTTTGAATTGCTTGCCTTCTCAGTGGGGTTAGGTGGGGAGGGAGGAAGGGAGAGAAGTTGGAACTGAAAGTTTTAGGAACAAATATTGAGAATTGTTTTTGCATGCAACTGGAAAATAAGGAGTATAGAAATCTATCTTGCTCTACAAGAAAAGAGAGAAGATGGGGATCAGGGAAGGGAGGGATGTAAGAAGGGAGGGCAGATTGGGGAAAGGGGTAATCAGAATGCATGACATTTTGGGGTGGGGGAGGGGAGAGATGGGGAGAAAATTTGAAACTCAAAATTTTGTGTAAATGAATATTGAAAACTAAAAATAAAAAAACATTAAAAAATAAATAACTAAATAAAATGCTAAGAAAGAAAATCATTATAATTATTATTATTTATCATAATTATTTTAAAAATAATTGGTCAAGTGGAAGGTAATGACTCCATAATAAAACATGAAGAAACAATTAAAGTAAATAGACTGAAAAAATAGAAGAAAATGCAAACTATCTTATTGGAAAAACAAATAACCTGGACCTAGGGTTATGCTGACCAGAAACCAAATCAGATCCAAAAATAAATTCAAGGAGTTTTCTCACAATTGTACTTCTCAAGTAATATATATGTCTTATCTGAAAATTGACTGTACTACTGATCAATCCGTTATTGTTCACCTTTTCCTTTGAATATTCACAGACACTTTGGGGAGTGAGACATGTCCTTTTCTGACTTCAGGGAATTGTACCTGTTCAATCTCTTTCTCCCAACTTGGAAAGTCCCTAATCTTTCATCCAATTAGAAATCAGATTACCTAATGTTGTATTGTTTTCTTTTAACTTATTGGTCTTATTTAATTGTTTTTAATGTATAAAAGAGTCTCCCCCTATATTGAGGAGGTCCAGTATCACTTTGTCAGGCAACTGGCACGCATTGCTTAATAAATTGATATGCTCAGAAGATGGAACCTTTGTTTTCCTCAGTCATTTCATCTTTTACCTGCCACAGTGGTGGTGGTGGTGGTGGTGGTGGTGAAGGAATATGTTCTAGGAGGCTGGAAATCCTGTTGGAAAAGAAGGTAAAAAGGAACTAAGAATACCAGATATTATTAAATGCATTGAAATTTTGAAGGCTCTTGTCTTAAATAAATGTTTCCTGTGAGAAACTGGCTCACATTTAGTAAAACAATAGGTTATGCAGCCAACAAGTCACTCTCCTCTGCTAATGTAAATTCTGCCTCAGGATCTTTTAGCTTCTAGGAAATATTGTCTGGACCCTAAGAAATGAACCTATTTCCTTTAACCTCAAATTCATTTTTCAGCCAATCCCTCTGGTTCCGCTAAAGAGCATTTGTCTTTGCTCATCTCTTTGCGTAGTTCACAGCTTCACTGCTGCCTTTCTCCTCATCCTTGGCAAAAAAAAAAAAAATCAATGCCTAATTAATTTCTTCCAATTCTTTCCAGAGAAGTCTCAAGAACTACTAAAATGCTGGAGCTGGAAGGAGTCTAAAATCATAGAATGTCAAAGCATAAGAGAACTTAGAAAATGGAATGTGAGAGCAGAGAGACCTTAGACCCCAAAAATGCCAGAATTGGAAAGGACCTTTCAAAATAGTGCCTACCACAGTTCCTTGAATATAGTAGTCATTTAATCAACATTTGCCAAATTTAATCAAATTGAATGTTAGAGCTGGATGGAGTATTAGAATATGAAATGCAAGAATTTTTTTAAAAATCTTAGACGTCACAAATCATAGATATAAAACTGTAGGAGACTGAAGTGGCCATCTAGTACAACTCCCATCCCATTTTTACAGATGAGACAATTGAGGCCCAAGTAGGTTAAGTGAATAACTTGCCCAAGTTCCCAAAGGTAGTGTCAGAGGTGAAATTTGAACCCATGTCTTCTGACTGCAGATCTAGCGTTCCTTCTTTGATACCACGTAGCCTCTCTCCTGTCCATCCAAAACATCCCTCTCACCTTCCAGTGAAAGAACCTGAGCCCCAGAGAAGAAGAGTGACTTTCCTAAGATCACACCACAACTGTCAGAACCAGTGAATTAAACCCAAAACTTGTGACCTCCCTTCCTCTTCCCTTCAAGTCTAGGTGGCCCAGTGTATAGAGAGCCCTGTGCCTCAAGTCAGGAAAACCTGAGTTCAACTGGCTTCAAACACTTAGCAGCTACAAGACCCTAGGAAAGTCGCTTCATTTTCATCACTGTTTTCAGAAACTCCCCTTGAAAGATCACATTAGCTCTTGGACTCCTCCCTCTCTCTGATTGGAAAGGACAGGGGGAGGACACTGGCATTTTAGATCCTCTATTCAAGGAAGAAGCCCAGGAAGTCATACCATCAATTCCCACCTCCTTCTCTCCCACTACTCCACCCTTCTCAGTTTCTTTTAATATTAGATTGTGTGCTCCTTGAGGGCAGGTACTATCTTTTGTCTTGCTTTTATCCCCAGCACTTAGCACTGTGCCTGGAACCTAGTGGGTGCTTAATAAAAGCTTGTTTTCTTTCTTCTCTTCTATTCTACTATTACCACCACAGTCTAAAATCACTTGCTAAAGGTTTCTAAGACCTGGTCAACCATGCAAATTCCCTGACCTGGTGAAAACCCCATAGTGACAAAATTTAGCTTAAAAGAAACCAAAAGCCAAGTCCTTTCTGCAAAATCAGAATGACTCCTAAATTTATGTCAGATTTTCCTGAGATTCTTGGGAAAGGAGGGGAAGGGTGGAAATGAATTTCCTTTGTGAGACAATAAAGAATGTTCTCCCTACCCTCCGGGAATACAAAACTCTATTTCCAATTTATATCTACATTCCTAAGTTTGTTCTGAAACAAATGACTCTCCATGAAGATAATGCAGTCATTAATCCTGTCAGAGATGGGTTTGTCACAGCCAGCTTCCCATCTGGATAATTAAAGCAGCTGGCAATTCCCTATTAGAGTCGCCACTGTCTGGAAACAAACAGAGCCCTGAGACTCCCATATACCAATGATGGAGTTCTGAGGTAAGGATCCGATATGAGGTGACTTGAGGACATCACTGGGCAGGTTTTCAAGGGTCCTGGAAAGGCAGGGGAGAGGATTTCGGTTATTGATTGCTCCATCGTCTCCCCTCTAAACAATATCCTCCTTGACACTTAAAGCTATGCATAGATTTTTTTTTAATAATAATAAGTGTGTCTTCTTGTGTGTTTGCAATTTGTACTTGCCCCGTCTCCACCTCATTGGCCTCCTTAAAGGCAGTGTTTGTATTCTCAACTTTCCTACTAATTCTTCATAGTCTACTTTAGGATCTGTGTAGGGCTGTCCCTAAGAGTCCCAGCAAATCATGTTGTGGGTTCCTTTCCCCTCTTCCCCTTCTCCTCCCCTGCCCCATTATGATCAATATGATATCTGGCTAAAATGATTTCACATCCAAAAGCAGTTTAGGAAAAGGCAGGATTGAAGAGTTTATGAAAAGATACAAGCCGATGCTTTTCCTATTTCTCAGAGAAGGGGGTAATGATTTGAATTACAGACTATCGGAGCTAGGAGGGGCCTTAGAACACAGAATGCCAAAGCCAAAAGGGCCTCCACCATTTTACTAAGAAAACTGAGACTCAACCAAGTAAAACAACTTTTCCAAGGGCACACAGAAAGTTAGTGGAGAGTCGGAAAAAAACTAGGTCTCATGACCACTGAGTGGTCCAATCCTCTTTTTACTGGGAATCAACTGTACGCATGTGAGTCCCTCATCTTTTTTCTTATCCACCAGAAAAACCTTCCTGAGTCCCTTGCCTACCACCAAAGTGCTGCTTCACTCCAAAGACAACCCAAATCATAGGGCCCTAAGGGTCAAATTCTGTTTTCCGGCACCCACTCTCTGGAAGCCCATCTTGATTTTCCTTCTTTAATTCTCTATCTAATCTATCCACCACCTACATCTCGCCCACAACAATAAACCTCTGTAAGATCAAGACTCCCAAAGCTAAGGTCCTCAGAACACAGAATAGTGAATATTGAATGTTAATATGAGAAGGGGCCCTTAAGACTTAGAAGCTGCCTGCTCTACACACTGGAGTAGAGGGAACTCCCAATCAAGAAACTCCTTCTGCCCATTGAAATCACCTGCTGCTCTGCAATTCATTTGCACAGAAAGTTTCCTAAAGCAACAAGAAATTGTGACTTGCCCAAGGTCACACAGCCAGTATGTATCAGAGGCAAGAATTGAACCCAGGTCTTCCTGACTCCAAGGCCAAACTATCTATTACTCCAAGCGACCATCTAGCTCTGCATATACTGGGAGCTTAAAATATAATGTTGACTGACTAGGTTAGATGTTAAGAAGCAGAGGATGAGAGGCATTCTTGTTGCCCCTAGCAGGCAGAGCTGGGGTAGTGGGTAAAAGTTATGATGCACATATTTTGGCTCATTATCACAAGGAATGTCTAAGAAACAAGACTGTCCAGCAATGGAATAGGAAGTGTAATCATTTCCTTCTCACTGGATGAAACAAGTAGGTGGCAAAGTAAATAAGGCATTGGATTTAGAGTTAGGAAGACCAAAGTGAAATGTGTAACTCTGGGCACTTAGCCCCTCTCAGCCTCTGTTTCCTCATCTATAAAATGGGGGTGATTATAGCACCTACATCCCAAGGTTCTTGTGAAAATCAAGTGAGACAACTTGTATAAAGCACTAGAAAATCGTAAATGCTAGCTTATGATTATCTATCATTTATTAAGTAGCACAAAGACCTGTGAAGGGTGTTGTTGTAGGAGGAGATTAATACACTATGGGAAAGGGGTATGGAGAGTTGGACTAGTTGTTCTTTAAGATCCCCTCTAACTAATTTAATGACCCCATCCCTCTCTCTCCATTTCTTTCCCTTGCCACCTCCATCCCCCACAACCATTTCTTCAATTTCAAGGACTGTGTTCAATCTTTGCTTTAAGTGAGGTCTGAGGCTGGCCTTCTCTCTGATCAGGTTTTCATTACCAAACATTAATAATGAATGTGAAAATGATTAACCAAGTAACTGGAGCTTAGAATTATTGGACATGCTTTTCTGTCCATCCACAGAACTAACTAATGGCCAGACCAGGGATCTGGCAGTCAGGACTCCTGGGTCCAATTCTCTGCTTTGCCTTTTATCCATCTGACATGGAGCCAGTTGCTTCCCTTCCCTGTGCCTCAATTTTCTCCTTAGGTTAAGTCAGGACAAGTCAAAGTTTCTGGTAGAGCATCATTTGCAGTTCTGATAGACAAAATCTAGCAGAACTGAGATAACACATTTTAAAATGCCAAGTGAGATTGAAGCATACTATTTTTATTTTTTTTGGTTTTTCTTTCATAGTTTTTTCCTTTTGTTCTGTTTCTTCTTTCACAATATGACTAATGTAGAAATGTGTTTTACATGATTGCACATGTATAACCTATATCAGATTGCTTGCCATCTTGCGGGGGAGGGTGTAGGAAAGAAGGGAGAAAAATTTGGAACTCAAAATCTTTCAAAAACTGAATGTTGAAAATTTTCTTTACATGTAATTAGGAAAAAATTAAATACTATTAAAAAAAAGAAAAATGCAGCCTAAAGGTTTGCAACAAACATTTATTTCTTAAAAAGACCATATTCTGAGGACCCCCATACCTGAACTACAGAGTTGCTAGAATCACCGTTGCTCCGTAATACCCCCTGAACATTTAATAAAGTAAACCTTAAACTTCACCCAGCAAGTATTCCAATACCCATGCTTCTTTATGTACTAAACTGTGCAGAAAGAAATCTCTTCCGTCTCTACCTTGGCATCCAGGGTTTCCTTAGTTTACAGTGACCTCAACTCCTGTTTAATGCTTCGAAGCAGGTAATTAAGCAGATGCTATTGCTAAGCTCTCCTAGAGAGCAATCATGTGCCTGTTGTGAAGCATACCTCAAAGAGGATGTGAATGTGTGCGCCTATGTGTAATGGTAATTTAAATGAGGAGATTTTTCCCATTCATTAACAGGCCCTTGTGACCTGTCTGGGTCACATGGAAGTCTGAGTCACAAAGAAGTCACTTGGAGCCTGTGGTGGGAGGAGTTTGCTGAACAGTTAGAACAGGAAGGGTGGAGCAGGAAGAGATGGAGCTAGAGCAGAGCTGAGAGGAAATTGGTCAGAGCAGTCAGAGCTTGGAAAGACGCTGGCTACTGGCTAGCATGAGTAAAAGAGCTTGTTTGAGATTTTGTTTAAGAGAGCCTGCTTGTGATTTGTTTAAGTGAACTGGTTTGTGGGAAGCCTAGCAAAGGAAAGGCTTAGGGCTAGTGTTATTTTCTGCATTGTTATTGTATATAGATTTTTGTTACTATGATGGATTTGGCTCTCTAGTGTCTGAATAAACGTTTTGGTTCTGTCTTCCATGTGGAGAGTCTGTTGCATTTTGCAATTCAGAATTGTACCAGGATATTCATGGCCACCACAGGCACTGTGAACATTGCATTGGCACTACAAATGACGACAAGGATGGGATCGTGAAATATCAGACCACTATTTGGAGACAGGAAAGCAGAGGAGACAGAAGAAGAAATGAATGTCCCAGGGTGGGACATAGCAAGAGAATGGGTTGGCACAGGGCTCTGTGAAAACTGAGAACCAAGTCTACAGAAGGGAGAACTTGGAGACTTAGAAAGATATTTGCAGAGAATACTAATAGAACCAGGGAAAGAAATGACAGGGGTGTGTAGCAGAGGCTGGGGCTTGCTAACAAGTTATCAAATTATATGTAAAAGCAGAGACAAGCTGCTGGAGGAGAAGGATGAGATGGAAAAAGACTTGGCTGGTTTGTATGAGAAGCTTTTTTATGGTGCACCATTCAAATTCTCCTTTAGTAGAGCAAGCCAGAGGGTCTCAGATGGTAGGAAAAGCTGTTGGTAGTTCAACTCATAAAAAGAAGCAAAAAAGTAACAAGAAAAACGATGTGTGGGTGGCTTCTCAGGTAGAAGCGCAACGGGAGAATCAAGGGGACCCCACAGTGATTGGGGAGGTAATTCAGGATTTTACTCAACAGGAGGTCACAGATATTTTGAGTCAGTTCAACAAAGGATGGGAGAATTATTGGTGTCTTGGATGGTGAAAATCAGTGAAAAAAAATAAATTTCCTCAAGAGAGAAGAATAAATAGCCAGTGGATTCAAAGTCAGAATAGATTGACAAGGAAAGATTTGTTTACTGCTCTATTGAAGGCAGGGGTAGATTTTGAAAGAATAGATGACATTCCAACTAATGAACTATATAAAATGTACTGAGGAAAGAGGCTTGATTTTAGACTGAGCAGACAGATGAGAACTGCCCCTGCAGATCCTCCTGAAACATTTTAACCAAGTTCTTCACACCTTCAGGGAGAACAGGAGGTTGGCTAGGCCCCAGCCCAGATTTTAAAAAGTATACCTCTAACCAGAATGATGACCCCAAAACTTCAAATTAGAAAACAGTAAACAACAGTGAAAAAAATAATGGATTCATGGACTCCAGAAGCATGGCTGACCCTATATCTACCCAGTTTTGGTTGTTGTCTCCTTGTTTCTTTTTGGCTTTTTGTCTGGTCACCTTGTTGGTCAGATTTATTTTCTGCAGGCTTATTACCCTCCATCTGCAGATGCCTGATCGATTAAGCTGGATGTCACCCCCTATCCACGATTGTGATGTGTCATCTTTGGACCTGGCATCTACCAAGCTCCAAATTCCAGCTGAGGAACTGACCCCTCGAATGGGACCTCTTGGGGCAGGGACAGCTCCATATCCAATTTCAGCAGGAAGTAGCTATGGAAGAAAAAACCTTTGCCCCTTACCCCAAGATTCTGGGCCCCATTTGTTTGAGGGAGAACGATGGGGGACTTGTGCTCAAGCCCTGCTCTGAGATACTGTTTTATGCGCTTATTTTGAGTGATCCCTGTTATTGTGGTGCACCAGTTGCCTGAACTATTGTTTTATATGCTTATTTTTTGTTATCCCTGTTAAAGTTCTGTTGATTGATACCCGTTGCCCCAGTGACCTATGTAATGAATACAAAAGATCTTGGGGATGAATGTAATGGTAATCTACATGGGGAGATCTTTCCCATTCATTAATAGGCCCATGTGACCTGCCATTGAAGTCTGAGTCACATGGAGCCTGTGAGAGGAGTTTGCTGACCAGGTGGAACAGGAAGGGTGGAACAGGAAGAGTCAGAGCTGAGAGGAAATTGGTCAAAGAGCCGTGAGAGTTAGGAAGGATGCAGGCTGCTGGTTAGCATGAGTGAAAAAGCTTGTTTGTGATTTTGTTTAAGGGAGCTGGTTTGTAGGAAGCCTAACAAAGGGAAGGCTTGGAACTGGTGTTGTTCTCTGCATTGTTATTTTGTATTTATTTTTGTTACTATGATGAATTTGGCTTTCTGGTTTCTGAATAGATGTTTTGGTTCTGTCTTCCATGTGGAGAGTCTGTCGTATTTTGTGATTCCAAATTGTGCCAGAATATACATGGCCACCGTAGGCACTGTGAATCTCATGTTGGTGCTACACTATGCATGCCAAAGTGTATGTTGTAGGGACACAACACAAAGTATTTTATTGAGCTTCCAGTAACAAATGCAACATGAGGTGCACCTAGAAAGGTCAGAGAATTGGCAAAGAATGAAGATGAAGATGAAGGAAATTAAATAAAACTTTACCCTTTGGCAGATGGTCTGCACTGGGTAAAGGGATGGGAAGTCATTGTTTTAAAACCATAGCACTGAAAAGGAACTTGGCACAGGGGATATCAGATCAGGCGGAAGTCTTAAAACAAAAATCTCTGAACCAGAAAGAACCTCAGAATAGAGAACATAAAATATCAAAGCAGAAAGGGCCCTTAGAATATAAAATTTCATACCAAGGAGGGGCCTTACACTTAGAGCATCAAATGTCCAAGCTCAGAGGGGCCCTAGAACACAGAATGTTAGAGCTTCTAAGGACCTTATAACAAAGAATGTCAGTCGGAAGGGAGCTTAGAATGTATAATTTCAAATAAGGGAGGGGCCCTTAGAAGACAGAATTCTAGAGCTGGGAGTTGCTTGTATAACAGGGGTCTGGCATATGTGCAGAGTGCCTTGGTTAGCATATCTGCATGTGAAAAGGCTGGGGAACCTGCTTCCAGGAGAGTTGTGATGATGTGAAGTGGAAGTGTTTTACAAAGACTCTGGGAAGCATGAGTACACATTCTATTAACTGATTCCAATAGGCTATAACCATGGAAACCAAATGGGGGGCTCTTTTTAACTGGCTGCAGAGGCATTCAAAAGCTCTGAGTCACCTTTGGCCTGCTCTCTTGCCTCAGTCCTTTCCAACACTTTCTAATACTCTGTGGTTAGACTACTTCGGGATTTGTTCTATAAAGTTTGGATTCAATCAAAGGACTGAACCCAAGGACCTAGAAGGCCACATGTGATCTCGAGGCCACAAGTTCCCCACCCCTGAATTAGAACCTCAGATCTTATGATTTTCCAAAGGTCAGAAGAAAGTCTCAGCATGCTGGAATTCTAGAATCTGGTTCCAAAGCCATCACAGCATCAAGGAGCAAGGAATGACCTTTAGAATCCAACCCAATGGTAAAATAGATGTTTTGGTTCTGTCTTCCATGTGGAGGCAAAAACTCATCTGGAAGCTGTGCTACCTTTAGATATGAACTTAGTGGAACAAGTGTCATGTAAAAAATCAGGCTACACTTGTGGTCCCAAGTATTGGGGGGAAAGGTTTATACTTTCTTCTTATAATACCTTCAAAGCAAGTATCTCTTTGTTAAAGTTAATTGATGTTTAATGTTAAAATAGAACCAAGGAGCTAGTCACTGGAATCTGATTAACTTCCTTTGTTCCCAAAGAGGACCAAAATGACATAACTGTGTTGGGGTCAAGATACAGTGTGTCCAACAGTGGCTGATCAGACCAATATAAGCTCAGACGACTCTACCACAGATCAGCCACATGTAGTCCATATGAACATTTGAAATGGAGATGTCTCTAAATGTACGCACCTCACATTTCCTTTGAGCCATTTCCTTTGAGCCAATTCTGCTTTGCTCATAGATGAGAGTGTCTTTTTTGATGAGGGCATGCCGTTCTGGGTGGTCCTGTGCCAGGGTATCCCGTGTCTCACAGTCAATTCCAAAGTTCTTCAGAGAGACCTTGAGAGTATCTTTATATCACTTCTTCTGACTTCCATGTAAGCACCGTGTAAGTCTTCTGCAAGTTCTCTGTAAAATAGTCTTATAGGCTATTATAGTATACTTGGCACTTGAACAACATGACCAGCCCATTAGAGTTGTGCTCTCTGCAGTAGAGTTTGAATGCTTGTCAGTTCAGCTTAAGAAAGGATCTCAGTGTCTAGCACTTTATCTTTCCAGGTGATCTTCAGAATCTTCCTAAGATAAATCAAATGGAAGTGATTCAGTTTTCTGGCATAGCACCAGTATACTGTCCAAGTTTCAAAGGCATACCACAATGAGGTCAGCATAACAGCTCTGTAGGCCTTCAGTTTGGTAGGCAATGTAATACCTCTTCTCTCCCACACTTTCCTTCAGAGTCTCCTAAACACTGGCATTGCATGTGTCAACCTCATCATCTATGTGGACATCCCTGGAAAGTATACTGCCAAGATAAGTGAACTTACTGACAGCATTCATCACTTCCTATGGTTCCTTGTGGTGCTGGCTGACAGACAACCTCTGTTTTCTTAGTGCTAATTGTTATACTAAAATTAGCGAAAGCAGCAAAGAATCAATCCATATTTTCTTGCACCTCAGCCTCAGAGTCTGCACTGAGTGCACAATCATCAATAAACAAAAAATCATGCACCAACTTTCCCCCTACTTTAGTCTTGGCTTGTAGCCTTTTCAAGTTAAATAATTTACCATCATTACAGAAGCTGACTTTGATACTGTTTTTGTCCTCCCTGAAAGCATCCAACAACATTCTTGAAAACATCATGCTAAAAGGCATGGGAGTAAGCACACAGCTCTGCTTCATTTCATTGATGACCAGGAAAGCTCAAGAAGATTGCCCATTATCCAGAACCCATGCAAGCATACCATCATGAAACTGATATGCAATACTAATGAACTTCTCCGGGCAACCAAATTTTGCCGTAATTTTCCACAAGCCCTCATGACTGACACTATCAAAGGCCTTTATTAGATCAAGGAATGTTGTGTACAATCCTCTGTTCTGCTTCTGGCATTTCTTCTGGAGTTGTCAAGTAGCAAACACCATATCAACCATTCCTCAGCCCTTTCTGAAGCCACAATGGCTCTCACGTAGATGACAATCTTCCAGGTGAAGGATCAGCCTATTAAGAAAGACTCTGGTAAGAATCTTGCCAGCAATGACTAAGAGAGAAATGCCTCTGTGACTGCCACAAGACAACTTATTTCCCTTTCCTTTTTGTAGAGATGGACAGCAGAAGCAGTAAATATAACCCACATAAAAATTTCATAGGGGCCCCTCAATAATTTTTAAGAATGTAAATTTCAAGAGGAAAAGTACTCATTTTTATGTAAAAATATTATAATAGAATTTTTTGTTGTACCAAAAAACTGGAAACAAAGTGGGTGCTCAAAAAGTTTGAAAACTACCAGAGTGGTAGAAAGGGCTCTGGACTTGTTATCAGGCTATCTGAGTTCAAATCCTGGCTCGAACAGTTATTAACTATGGGACTGAGGACAAATCACTTAACCTCTCTGGGCTTCAGTTGCATATCAGATGGCTGTTGTTATTACTATTGTTTATCCTTCATGCAGAAGATGATCAGGGACATCACAGGATGATGATTTGACTCGGCCATGCATTGAATTTACGTGAGTCAGAGTTGCTCCAAGTTGTCAGCCTCATTCTCTCTCCCTGAGTCATCAAAGTTCAGTGTCAAGACAAAAGTCATGCAGTGGACAACCTTGGCATCTTCGATGTCTAACCAAGCACCAAGTGCTCCACAGGACCTGCTTCAGCATCCTTCATGGCCTTGGGAACAAATTGTTCTTATCTGCCCACTCTGCCAGGAGAAGGTCTTCACATGCTTGGGGATACACACCATGCACCCCATATCAGATGACAAAGGGTATATATTATAAATTATTGCAACATTATAAAATATTGCATGTTATAAACCTTGAAGCATCATCTCAATATTAAATGTTAATGTTATTTGCTGTGTTTGGGGGGCTCTTTGTAAAACTAAAAGAACTACAAAAATCAATTATTTGTCTAATTCTGACATTCTCTAGTCAATAAGTAAATTCACAGATAACAGCATAAGAAATAAATGCACAAAAAATTAGCTGACCTATACAGGAAAAGGTGGGCTCTCCAACTTTCCACATCAAAGTACTTGTTACCAGTGCCTAATTTTCACAGGGCTTAATACAGGGCTTCAAGACAGCCAATATCACTTAACCAAGCATCTGACTCTGATGCTCTATCTTGCCTTTCCCGTGACCAGGCTAAAAAATTCTATCTTTTTCAGGTGCTGACACACTGCCTAAACTCAACTGACCTTCTAACTTTCTGATTCCTTGGCTTTTAGTCATCTGGCTGGTTTTAAATATCTCTACCAGCTCCCTAGTCAAATGAGTGTGACCACTAATACCTAGGTATTTCACTACTAGGCTTATACCCTAGGGTATATGAGTGTATGGGGTGTTCAAGCAGGATTTGCTCCTCTGGTATGAGGGCTTTCTGAGCCTTTCACAGAGCTATTCATCTACGTTTGGTATCCACTTTTCACTCAACTCTCTCCTGTGGCTCCAAGAAGCTGTAGCATGTGCAGTGGTCACACTCTGGTAAACCATCTCAGCAGATGGGTTAAACCAGGCTGAGGGTAACCAACAGGCCTCAAACTTGTTGATGAGTTGGGTAATGTCTAACCCAAATATGTGAAGATGTCCTTCAGTGGAATGGGTGGGTGAGAACAATTTGTTCCAAAGGCTATGAAGGTAGTTGAAGCAGATTTTATGGAGCCATTAGACCTTGGTCAGACTTGGAAGATGTGGAAGATGCCAAGGTCATCCACTATATTCCAGGCCATCCTCAGTTGTCCTGACTTTTATCTTGCCATTGGACTTTGATGATTCTGGAAAAGAGAGTAAGGCTTACAACTTTGTGCAACTTGACTCTTTAAGCATCTCTTTCTGACTTGGTACATAATGACAGGCAAGTCACTTTACCAATCAAAATCTGAGTTTTGTCCTCTGTAGAATGAGTGGATTGTACTTGATTATCCCTGAGAGCCCTTCTACCAGCTCAAAGATCTAGAACTAGAACAGACCTTAGTGTTCATCTAATCCACCATCCCCCTCAGAAGCCCAAAAGGGTTAAGTGACTTGCTAAATGTCACACTGGTATCAAGGGGTAGGGCTGAGATTCAATCCCAGAGCCTCTGACTCTAAACTTAGTTCTCTGTACACTACCTGGTATGGCCTCTTAGTTCTGATGAACCCTAT
The DNA here is from genome assembly GCF_028372415.1 of Notamacropus eugenii. Lineage (NCBI taxonomy): Eukaryota > Metazoa > Chordata > Mammalia > Diprotodontia > Macropodidae > Notamacropus > Notamacropus eugenii. The sequence goes on from NC_092872.1 coordinate 517,802,980, forward strand.
GAATACTACCAGGCTCTCAAAAAACGGGAAGGTTTTTCTGAGGCACCACCTCACACCCAACAGATTGGCTAATATGACAAAAATGGAAAATGATAAATGTTGGAAGGCCTGTGGGAAAACTGGGAGTCTAGTACATTGTTGGTAGAGTTGTGAACTGATCCAACCATTCTATAAAGTAATTTGGAACTATTCTCAAAGAGCTGCAAAATCATGCATAAACCCTTTGACCCAGTAGTATGACTACAAGGGCTGTATCCCAAAAAAGATTTAAAAAAAAGAGAAAAGGACCTATTTGTACAAAAAAATATTTATAACAGCTTTTTTTGTGGTATCTAAGAATAAGAAATTGAGAAGATGTCCATCAACTGGGGAATAGTTGAACAAATTGTGGTATGTGAGTGTAATAAAATATTGTTGTGCTATAAGATGATTTTAGGGGGAAGAAAAGGAGGTAGAGAAAATGTAAAACTCAAAATCTTATTAAAGTGAATGTTGAAAACTAAAAATAAATTATTTAAAAAGATAAAGGAAGAGGAGGCTTGGAAAGTTGAATATATATATATACACATATATACATATATATATATATATATACATATATATATATATATATACATACACACACAGAGAGAGAACTGATTCAAATTTATAAGAATACAAATCATTCCCCAACTGATAAACTATCAAAGCATATGAATAGGCATCTTTTAGACTATTTATAGGCATATGAAGAAGTGCTGTAAATCACTTTTGATTAGAGAAATGCAAATTAAAACAACTCCGTAATACCACCTCGTACCTATCAGTTTGGCTAATCTGACAAAAAAAGAATATGACAAATGTTGGAGAGGCTGTGGGAAAATTGGGGCCCTAAGGCACCGTTGGTGGAGTTGTGAACTGATCTAAGTACTCAGGAGAGCAATTTAGAACTATATCCAAAGGGCAACCAAACGGTGAATACCCTTTGATCCAGCAATACCTCTGCTAGGTCTGTGTCCCAAAGAGATCATTAAAAAGGGAAAAGAGACTACATGTGTGTAAATATTAATAATTCTTTTCATGGTAACAAAACATTGGAAATTGAGGGGATGCCCATCAACTGAGGAATGGCTGAACAAGTTGTGGCATATGAATAAAATAGAATAATTATGCAATAAAAATGATGAAAAAAGGCAGACCAGAAAATTCTGGAAAGATTTGTACAGGCAAAGTCAAATGAGCAGAAGCAGAAAAATATTGTACTCAGTACCAGCAACATTGTATGGTAATCAGCTATGGATGGCTCAGCTCTTCTCAGCAACGCAATGATCCAAGACAAGTATAAAGGATGGAAAATGCTATCCACATCCAGATAAAGAACTGATGAATTCTGAATACAGATTGAAGCATATTTTTTCACTTACTTTATTATTTCTTGTGTTTTTTACCTGTTTCTTCTTTCACTGCTGTGATTGATATGGAAATACTTTACATGATAGCACATGTATGAACTATATCAAACGTTCTACCATATTCAGAAAAGAGAAGGTAAGGCAAGGAGAGAGTGAGAAAAATTTGGAACTCAAAATCTTGTAAAAATGCTAAAGATTTTTCTGGACATGTAATTGAAGAGAAAATAAAATACTACATACTATTAAAAAAAGATGATTTCAGAAAAACCTGGAAAGATTTACATGAACTGATATGAAGCAAAATGAACAAAACCAGGAGAACATTGTGCCCAGTAACAGCATCATCGTACAATGAACGACTGTGAATGACTTAGCTCTTCTCAGCAATACAATGCTCATCATGAAAAATGCTATCCACCTCCAGAGAAAGAACTCATGTCGTCTGAATACAGACCAAAGGATACTATTTTTCACTTTCTTTTTTTGTTCTAGTTTTCTCGCACAAAATGACAAATATGGAAATGTTTTACATGAGTGCACATGTATAACCTAGATCAGATTGCTTACTGTCTCAAGGAAGAAGAGGACGGATAGAATTTGAAATTCAAAACTAAAAGAAAGGATGTTCAAATTGCTTTTACATGTAATTGGTGGGAAATAAAATATTATTTTTAAATGAGGAAGGTTTTGTTTTTGTTTTGTCCTCCTCCCCTTTGCTGGCTGCCTCTCTAACTCTGGGCAGTCATGGGATTCTCCTACTTCCTGCCCCTTTGCTCACTTGCCGACCTGTGTGATGTGCTACCACGCTTCTTAAATGACAATACTACTCTGAACCCAGTAACAGGACTGGAGCAAAGGAGGCATCCTAGAAAAGTTTAGAGTTTTGTGTAGGGGTCAGCCAATTGTTCATAGGATATCACATACTTATTAAGTGTCTACCATGTGCCCAGAATTGTGCTAGGTACTATAGAGGCCTCAGTAAAAGCAGAAGATATAAGCTTTAAGAAGCTGAGTTCATTTTGAACTCAGGAAATGTCATACACAGGAAATTATTAGAGGACATAAGTAAATGACTATGCATATATAACGGATGGCTAGTAGCCAGAATAAGAGGGCAGGACAATCCTAGCCTCTTCTGCCCTTGCCATACACCGTCTATATTATGTCTCATTCTGGATGATGCATTTCCCGGAAAGTTACCATGTGGGTGAGGGTACAGAAGAGGGAGCCAAGGAAAAGGAAGAGAACTCAAAATCATAACCCACAAGGAACTAAAGACATTAGCCTAAAGAATAAAAGGCTTGGGAGGAGGAGTTGGGGGAGGGGGAGACACGATGGCTGTATTGGAATATCTGCTTAGAAAAGAAATTAAGCTGTTCTGCTTGCCCTAGGGGGTAGAAATGGAAACAATAGGTGATAGAATTTATTATGTTTGCGTGTATGACTGTTTATACTTGTGTGGACACGTGTGTAAATGTGTCTATATCAATAGTATGTGTTTATGTGCACGAGTATACATTGTGTTTGAATTTGTTTGTGTATGAGCCTGTATATGCATTTCTATTTGTATGCAATTGTGATTATGGCTCTGCCTATGTGTACATGCATATAATCCTCTCTGTGTGTCTGGTCAAAAGTCTCTGAGTTATAACTACAGTTCTGATGCAAAAAATCTTTGTTCAATTACCTGTCAGGGCCTGGCAAAAAGGAAGCCTGCCCTTAATGAGCACAAGGCACTTCAGATGTGGACAGGGTAATACAGGATTGGGGAGAAGGGGCAAGATAGAGCCATTGACACCAAAAGTCCAAAACCCAAGTGAGTGTTCTCCTGGGGCCCTTGGAAATACCATCATCCTGCTGCAGGTCAGAGATTACAGTCCTCACCCTCACCAGGCTCACCCTTCCAATAAAAGTCAAAAGGAAAGGGAAAAGGGCGGGAGTTCAAATGTTTCTCTACCCAGATTTGAGGTGTGGATCCCATCCAGTCACTGCAAGTGAGTCACATCCTAGAGTTACTTTTCTTCTGTTCCTTCCAGTCTGGTCACTTCCCTCAATGACAAACTATCTGGTCAACTAAAAAAAAAAAAATGTCCCTTTGTTTGACTGGTTCCCCTTGGAAAATCATTAATAAGGAAGTTAATAAAATCTTCTTCACTAGAAATCTCTAAGAATTATAATAGGACACATTTATATAATACAATACGTAGTTAATCTACTTTCTCTGGGTCTCAGTTTCCCTATCTGTAAAATGAGGGGGTTGGTTTAACGATTCTACAGTTTCCTATGGCTGTAATGTCACATGTTTCACTTTGAGAGGCAGGGTAGCATGGTGAATAGAGTACTATACATGGGGTCAGGAAAACCTGGGTTCTAAACTTGCTTCAGATACTTAGTAGTTCTATGACCTAGGCAAGTCACTTAACCTCTCTCCCCTCAGTTTTCCCATGTGTAAAATGGGGATAATAATAGTGCCTACCTCATAGGGTTGTTGTAAGGATCAAATGAGTTAACTTCTGTAAGGTACTTTGAAAACCTTAAAGCACTGTAAAAATGGAAACTATTATTATTACATATAAGGTCCCTTCTAGCTCTGATATTCATTCCATGTCTGTCTTCTAAAGTCCTTTCTGGAGTCAGCATTTTTTATGTTCTAAGTTCTCTTCCAGATTCAATATTTCATATTTTAAGATCTCTTCCAGATTTAACCATCTATATTCTAAGGGCCCTTCCAACTTTCTATGTTCTAGTATTCTAGACCTGCAGGAGGTTTCTGACTCTCAGAATCCTCTTCTTAACAGTAGCTTACAGCAATAACATTGATATAAGCTAAGAATGCAATTTCTAGCATTCATTACACAAGCAAAGAAAAATGAAAAATAGTCTAGGGTGGTGAATGGTTACATAGCACTTTAAGGTTTGCAGAGTACTATATATACATAATCTCATTTCTTCCTCACAACAGTTCTGGGAGGCAGGTGCTAATAATAATATTATTATTATATATCATATATTATTATATAAATCATATATAATAATATTATTTTATTACTTGTATATACTATATAATAATAATATTATTCCCATTTTACAGATGAGATATGTAAAAGAACTTTTTTTTGCATGTTGCACTTCATATTTTTCCCAGCTTGTTCTGTTCACGTTTACTCTCTTACTTGATTGCTACATCAACTCTGTGAGACTAGGCAGAGCAGAGATGATAATCTCCATTTTCCAGGTGGAGAAAACAAACATAGAAATGTTAAGTCATTTCCCCAAGTCACTCAGGGAGGGAGAGTATACAGGCGTAGACCAAGGTCACCCCTTGCATCCTGGACCATCACCAGTCCTCTTGACTTTTGTCTTGCTACTGGACTCTGATGACTCTGGAGGATAGAGTGAGGCTGACCACTCTGCACTGTTCTGCCCCACTTATATCTTCTACCCCACACCCTTGTGATGTCATTGGTCCTCTTTGAGAACAAAGGATAACCAATAATGAGCTAGAATGAACCATGTCAGAGGTATAGAAAATATAGAATGGCAGAGCTGGATGTGACTGAGGTCAAGAAAAGTTCAATGATTTTCCCTAGGGGACACAGCGAGTTACTGAGGGAGCAAAGTCTAGAAGGGAGGTCAAAATTCCAGTCATGCACCTCCTGTTGTAACGACTGCCTCCTATTATTTATGTACATGGCAAGGGAGGAAGGAGAAAGGGTGGTCCAGACTTGTGATTTGATGGGTAAAGTAAGAAAACCCTCTCCACAAGTGTAGATCAACAACTATTTTGCAACTTGTAGTCTTAGCAAATTGCCTAGGGGAACTGAGTGGCTAAATGACTTGCCCAGGTCACATAGCCTGTCTGCTTCAGAAGCAGGATTTGAGCCTAGGTCTTCCTTACTCCTAGTCAGGTTCTCTATTCACTATCCCAAGGCGTTCTATATATCCTATATAGTGTGACACAAACAATCCTGAGAAGTAAGTTGGTTCCCCCCACCCCAACTGCCTAGGGGAAGAAAATCTACCTTTGGATAAAGGTCTGCGGTCCTTGGAGTTCTGCCAGGGGGTTGGTACTGATGGAAATTTCCTAGCCTGCTAAATAGAGGTAGATTGCTCAGCCCCAAATACTGGCATAAATATGTGGAATATAATTACCCATAGAGGAAACCATGGTCAAATGCCTTATCTGTGTCACAAGGATTTTAAAATTTTCCTATAAATGTATAATTAAATTCACTGGTAAAATACTGAAATATAAAGCTGGAAATCATCTCTTATCTCCTCTCTTTTCCAGTCTATTTCACTAACAGAGGAAAAGGAGCAAAAGCCCCATAAATCTTAGAATCCTAGCTAAAGCTAGAAAAAAAACCACCTTGGTACAATAGAGTTTAAAGAGACCACTGAATATAGAACATAGAATATTACAGCTAAAAGGAACGTTAGAACATACAACAGTGATTGTCAGGGGTTGGAGGGGGCAGTCTTTAGAATATAGAATGCTTGAATATAGAGTGTTTGAAATGCATTATAGAAATCCTTAGAATATAGAATGCTATACTGATCAGTGTTTGAAAGGTTGTTAGAGTTGGGGACACACAAAACTGCAGAGCCTCTATCTAAAACAATCTCCCTGCTGTCCCTTAGTCTGAAAAAAAATCAGCAGATGTTAATTCAATTTAGTAATAAGAAGGAAAGAAAGAGAGCTAAGGGAAAAATTGAATTATGGTACTAGAATAAGAGACTTATGTAGGCCTGAAGGAAAGGGGACTGAAACCCAGCTCAAGTTAATACTGCCCTCCCATATATTATTCAGGGCAGGAACCCAAACCAGAAACCCCTATATCTCCCAAAGCAAAGAGACTGAGACAACCTTGAAACCTAGTCTGGAGTGGAGGGAGGAGGGGAGGCTGTTGTACCCACTAGAAAAAGAAGTCCATAAAGTAACAAGACAATGGGAGAGAGAGACAGAGACAGAAAAGAGATTTCAAGAAAAAGCCTCAATAAAAGCCCAAACACTAGCAGAGAAGTCAATAGAGAAAATCCTAAAACCAGAATGTTGAGTAGGAAATTATTATGGATAAAAGATTATAAAGGATAAAGTAAAAATTGTTAAAGATATAAAGAATGCCCATAGCCTAGAGACGGAGGGTCTTGTTCCTGGAATAGCCAGATGACCAGTGTCTATCACTGGATTGAAGAGTACGTGTCTGAGAGTGAAGACTGGAAATGCAGGAGGGGGCTAGGTTATGAAGGTCTCTGAATGCCAAACAGAGCATTTTGTATTTGATCCTGGAGGCAATAGGGAGGCACTGGAGTTTATTGAACAGGTGGGTAATAAGGTCAGACCTGTGCTTTAGGAAAATCACTTTAGTGGTTGAATGGAGGATGGATTAGAATGGGGAGAGACTTAAGGCAGGCAGATCAATCAGAAGGCTATTTTAATAATCCAGGTATGAGGTGACCAGGGCCTACCCTAGAGTCATGGCAGTGTCCTAGAAGAGAAGGGAGCATGTTTGAGAGATGATGCAAAGGTAAAATTGACAGGCCTTGAGGGGTGAACTTAGACGTGGGGGGTGGGGAGTGGTAAGAGATCATAAGGAATCCAAGATGATTCCTAGGCTGTGAGCCTAAGGGCCTGGGACGTTGGTGTTGCCTTCTACAGTAATACAGAAGGATGGGGGTAAGGTTCAGGGGAAAAGATAAGGAGTTTTATTTTGGACATATTGAGTTTAAGACATCTGAAAGGCAGCTGGAGATATGAGATTGGAGGTCAGCAGAGAGGTTGCCCCAGGATAAGTAGATTTGAAAATCCTCAGCATAGAGATGATAACCAAATCCATGGGGACTGAGGGTTTCCCTAAGAGAAGTAGTAGAGATAGAGAAGAGAAAAGGCCCCAGGACAAAGCCTTGAAGGACACCATTGTTATAGGGCATGATCTTGAAGAGGATCCAGCAGAGGAAGAAGGGAAGGAGCAAGCAGATAGGTAGGAAGAGAACTAGGAAAGAGTAGTATCCCAAAAACCTAGAAAAGTAGAGAAGAGAATATCAAGTGCTATAGCTAGGACAGAAAGAATGAGGATTGAGAAAAGGCCATTGGTTCTGGCATCTAAGAGATCAAGAATATCTTTGGAGAAAGCCATTTCAATGGAATGATAACAAGCTGGATTGTAAAGGGTTAAGAAAAGAGTGAGAGGAAAGAAAGTGGAGGCACCTTATTGTAGTTAGCCTTTCAAGGAGTCTGGCTGCAAAGGGCAAAAGAGATATAGAATGATGGTTAGCAGGGATGGAATGATCAAGAGAGGGTTTTTTTTCAGGATGAGGGAGACATAGGCAGCAGGAAATGAGTCAGTATTATAGGGAGAGATTGAAAATGAGTGAAAGAGTAGAAATAATGGGTCAGTCTGTTGGAAGAGTTTGAATGGAATGAGATCACTTGAACAAGTAGAGGGGTTCCTGTGTTCGTCCTTTGTTGCCAAAAAAAATCATGCCATCAGAGAAATGATGACATGACTTGCCCTTGACTTTGTTTTGAGTGAGGAAGGGCTGTGCAGGTCACCAGCCTCACTTCCCCTCCAGAGCTATCTGAATCCAGTGACCAGATATTCATCAGGATGACTGGACATGACCCAGGATGAGGCAATTGGGGTTAAGTGACTTGCCCAAGGTCACTTTTATAGAGGGGTTAGCTTTAGTACAGAGTATGCTACCTATAGTACCTACCTCACAGAGTTCTTATGAAGCTCAAATGTTTATAGAGGGTTTTATAAACTTTAAGATACTATATAAATGCTAATTATTACTAATATTATTAGGAACTCTCTCCTCATAGTTAATAGCCTTCCTTCAGTAAGGAACTGGAGTTCACACTGCTTATGCAATTCAAAATATACATTATATATTAACTCTACATTACATTTATTCCTAGCATTTATTCCTAGGCACAGTGTCCATTCCCATAACAAGCTAGCTCCCACAGCCATTGTCTTAGTGAAAAGCCTCAGCTTATGACTTATCTAAATATTGGAGAACCATTCCAATCACAGGAACTGTTTTAGAACACCATTCTGTTTTGATGTTTTTCTTTCTTTTCCCCTTAAAACAAGGAAACCTCTAAGTTTTTTAAGAACTGAATAAGATATAGGAACTGCTATTGGACAAAATTCTTGATTCTGAAAAAAATAACAGAGCAATCACCACTTACAACTGTCTCAGCTCACAGCCATACTCTGGTGAGCTTCCACCAACAGAAACAAAGTAAATAGATTTTGCCTTGAATGACACTTCTCAACCTAGAGCTATGTTTGTTAAATTAGGTATTCTTGGCATGTTAAAGAGTTGATTTTTAAAAAATTTCCTAGGGGACAAAAACAATTAATTACCTTTCCAGTCTCAATAAACATCATTGAAATGAACAAATAGTAGCTATTAGTAAATAAGCAAACATCCACGCCAACAAAATTCTACAATGGATTAAGTTTGTGAAAGAAGTGATCAACCCAGCATGAGTTCAGGAAGAACATATTGTTCCAAACTACCCTTCATTCTTTTTTTGATAGGGACATTAGACTGTTAGGTCAGAGAAATTGAGCAGATATAGCATATTGTGATGTATAAAAAGTTCAAGAGACATAGCTTCTCAGTAATTAATAATTTTATTAATCATATGGAGGGTTAATGGAATATAATACCTTCCCCATCCATTAATAGGCCTTTGTAACCACATGTATTCCTTTTTCCCTTGGAACATGAGCGTTGTTCCCAGGTCTACATCGTGAATCACTTAGAGCCCTGATGCAGAGCCAATTAAGCTCTGGACCACGTGGATCCAATTAAGTGCTGAGGCACATAGGTTTTCAACTTTTCTGTTTGCAAACTATGTATATTGAGAGGTTGGTATTTTGTTTTGAGGCTCACTCATGGGAAAAATGTTTCTTTGTGATTTGTCCAGATGAGATTCTGAGTAGTCATTGTTTTGAACCCAGATGTTGGTGCTCTCTGGTCTGGTGATGTAAATTGTTCTGTTACTTTGCTTAGACAGTTGGAGCCTTCTCTATTGAATTCTTTCTTAGATACTCACTCCTTTCTGCTTCTCTGTCTGCATTGTTTAATTCAAGTACAATTGTTGACCCCTTTGAAGTAGTCTTTCCTTTAGAAAAGCAGATCAAAGAGCCTGTGCCAGCAGCCTACCCTGTATGCTAGCATGGTTGCTAATACATCATGCTAGCATATAATTAATAAAAGGGATCAGTGGTGCTCTAGAATGTCAAAGACTCCCACGTGGAACCCACTCAACATTTATATGTCCTTGGAAGAGTGGGTGTTCCTGTGGGTAGCAATCAACTCTGATTGGTTAACAATTAATGAGGAGAATGAATATTATAATGAGGGGTGAGCCTATTCAAATGAGGGAATGGGGATGTAACTGATCACTCTTGCTCCCAGACCACCTCCAATCTAGGTAATCTAGACAAAGGACCTACCTCTACTCAGACCTGACTGAGTGGAACACAATGGGTCAGAATTCACCTTAGATTACACTCTTTTGAGTGGGGTAACAATTCTAAGATTTCATCTCATCATCTGCTCTGCCCTTCAGAGAACTAAGCTTTGACCTAATCTCCAAATGAGGAAGGGAAAACAATCCTAGACAACCCCAATATTAACAATTGGTTATTCAATAATCATTTCTTTCAATATCTTGGTTTTATCAAGGAAGAATCATGGACAAAGTAGGAAAAGCACTGGTGCTAAAATCAGATGATTTTATCATCAGATGAGATGATTTGCCCCCAACTCTTACTACCTGAATGACCTTGGACAAAGACTTTAACCTTCCTAGGCTCAGTTTCATCATCTGTAAAGGAAAGGATTAGACCAGATGACCTCAGGGGCCCCTTCTAACCCAAATTATGATTTAAAGGACTCTAGAAATAACCTTGTAGGACAAGAAGGAGTACTGTGGGCTACCTGAGTAGAATGCAGGCAATGTATTTAGAGGATACAATGTAAAGCTTTCACTATGACAACTATGATTTTGACAATATTGAAGAAGTAGGCTTCACTAAGCAGACCATGGAAGCCTTTAAATTAAAAGGTGGAGAGCTGAAGGGAGCACACCCAGTATAGATATATTAAACTTTCATCAATGTGTAGTTAATGCATCCCCTAAAAGACCAATATGTGGGTAGCTGGGGAAGATTACTAGGCTCCAAAGAACATATATATTCAATTTTGCATTGGGAAAAAAAATGCTGTGACAACCCCTCCAGACCCAAAAAGCAACACAGAGCAGCAGACCTATTTTAGCAAAATGAGCATTTGTTTAAATGAAGCTGCCAAGTCAAAGAATCCAGATTTCTCTTTTTCTCCTTCTCTGAAAAGCCACAGATATAAATAAGCCCAAAATGATCTGTTTCTGCCACAACTGATAAGATGAGGCAGACGCCTGCCAAAGGGATCTGAGTTTATTTCAAGTTCAAAAAACAATGGAAAGAGACTAGCCTCTGGACCAGCCTGTTTGAACCTGGATAACAACTTTAGAATTCCTGATTCTCCTTCACCAGGACTGTCTTGGCAGAAGGAACCAAACTGGCTAAGTAGGATGGTGGGAAGGTAGGAGAGCAGCGACAGAGAACACACTCCTCCATACCCATGAAATTCCAGCTTCCTGGAACTAAATCTCTATAAGCTAAAGCAAAGACACTCACAGGATAAGCACTAGGCTTACATAAGAGACCGCCCAGACTTTCATCCTTATATGCCTTCCACCTGTTTTCCTTCAAGTTTCATGGCCTATAGTATCCAGTAATATATACTTAGTATCAGTCTGTATTTTGAAGACATAGTAAGTTTACTTATAGCTAGGTGGAGCAATGGAGCACTGGATTTGGAGTCAGGAAGACAAGTTCAAATTCAGCATCAGACATTTAGTAATTTTGTTACCCTGGGCAAGTCACTTAACTTTGTCTGCCTCACTTTCCTCAACTGTAAAATGGGGATAATAATGGCACCTACCTCCCAGGGTTATTGTAAGGATCAAATGAGATAATATTTCTAAAGCACTTAGCACAGTGCCTGACACATAGTAAGTGCCTAATAAATGCTTGTTCCCTTCCCCTTCTTTCCCTTGGAGGAGGCAGCATGGCATAACCATGCAGGGGTGGGGAATCTGCATCCTTGAGGCCACATGTGCCCTTCTAGGTCCTCAAGGGCAGCCCTTTGACTGAATCCAAACTTCCCAGAACAAATCACTTTAATAAAAGAATTTGTTCTGTAAAACTTGGATGCAGTCAAAAAGCCGCACCCAAGGACCTAAAAGGTCACATGTGGCCTCAAGGACGCAGGTTCCCCACCCCTGAAAGAGCAGTGGACCTAGAATTCCAACACTGAGGTTTGAGTTCAGACTCTACCACTAACTTGACCTGTAACTACGGACAATTCACTTCCCTCCCCTGGACCTCCATTTCCTTATCTGTAAAATAGGACAATTACACTAAATGATCTCTAAAATCCCTTCCATCTCTGATATTCTTTACCCTGAAGTCCCTTCTAGGTTTCATAGCCTAAGTTTCTAATGCCCCTTCCAATTCTGACATTGCATATTTTAGGATCTACATTGTAACGCCCCTCCCAGTTCTGACATTCTAGCTCTCCATGATTCTATGCTAAGATGAATAAGCCCAGGAAAAGACTGGAGAGATGACAGTAATATATAATATGATACAAGATCGGTAGTGTGATGAATGATGTGGAAAACACTACGCAAGATGGATATTTTCTCCTTTGGTTGATATCATACCCACAGACACAGAACTTCACAGACCATTGAACGAGATAAGGGCAACTCCTAGTTATACCTATGAGGAAGGTGAGACCCCTAGAGAAGGAAGTGAACTTGCTCAAGGTTACACAGCAAATTAGTGAGAGATAGTCCCTGAGCAGAGATTTTCTCTTTTTTCCTGTTCTCTGTAAAGAACAGATCCTCATCATGTTAGTCATTCTGCCCAGATAGGAATTTGGTCTTTCTTGGGCTAATACAACTCAACAGAAAAAGGGCTTGCTTTCTCTAGATTGAGAATTTATTATTCCAGTTTCATGTTGGCAAGTTGTGTTTCTCTTGCAACTTAGGAAAGCCACTAAAAGTACTCATGCCTTCAGCCTATCCTATTACACTTGATGAATGAGGAAGGAGACATTCCTGATTTAAGTAGAAATGGCCAAACTACACAGGTTCTGCCTTCAGGATCTTAGACTATTAGGCCTGGAAAGGCCTTCAGAGAAAGAGGAAACTGAGGCCCAAGGAGTGGAAGTGACTTGCCCAAAGGCATGCAACAAGTTAATGGCAGAGATAGGAGTGGAACCTGGGTTCCTGGCTGTTAGCCCACTGTTCTTTCTACTACACTAATTATGAGATATTGGCAATATGTCAGAAATTATCTACCTCAACTTGCCCCTTTGGGAATTTTCTCAGAGAGATGTCAGTCAATTAATGAGCCAACAAGCATTTATTATGCACTTACTTTCATCAGACACTGTGCTAAACACTGGAGATACCCAAAAAGCAGAAATACAGTCCCTACCCTCAAGGAGTTTTTATTATAATGGTGAAGACAACGTACAAAGAATAACACAGGCAAGATATATTCAGCATTAACAGAATTTGTCTCTGATGTCACTTGAAAAAAAATAGTAGTCATCCACAAAGATTTATTAAGCCCAATTATGTGACAGATATTATGCTGAGTTCTAGGGATAGAAAGAAAGGCAAAAAACAGTCCCTGTTCTCAGGGAGCATCTCATATAGTAATAGCAATACTTATTACTTTAAAGTTAACAAGGTGCTTTGCAATCAAGTGCCATGTAAAGTAGGTGAGGCAAGTACTACTGTTCCCATTTTACAGATGAGAAAACTGAGGCTTAAAAAGAGTAAACAATTTTCTGAGGGTCAAACTTCAAACTCAGGTGTCCTAACACAAGGTCTAAAAAGTTCTTTGCAGGACACCAAATATTTTATGGTCATCTAACTTACATTATCTTATTTTGTCATACAAAAACCCTCTAAGGAAGGGGTTCTTAATCTGGGGTACATGAACTTGTCTTTTTTTATATTTTGACAACTTTATTTCTGTAATCCTAGGTATTTTATTTTATGTATTTGAAAACATTATTCTGAGAGGAATCCACAGGTTTGAACAGTCTTCTCTAATGTAAGTTTCATATAAGTATGTGTGTGTGTTTTATGCATATACCATTATCATCATTATCATCCTTTTTTACCGATGAGTAAACAGATTCACCAGTATCAAGGTCACCTTTGGCAAACGAAGGAACCAGTACTTGATCCTGGGTCTCACTAGACTTATTCTTTCCTCTGATCTGGAATGGAGAGGGGGACAAATGGGAAATAATATTGTTTGACTGCTTGGACTGGTGTGTCCCAGACTCGGAAAACAAGAGACAATGCATTGATTGTGAATCTCTCCAAACTATTTGAAGTATGTGCACACAGTGCCGCCTGCAGGCAGGATGAGGCTGATTCAGGCAGCCTGTCTCCGAGCATGCATGGACTTTGTACCCTGAGGGAATTCAGTGGCCTGGCCACATAAAAGTCACAAGCTTAGAATCCACAGGGAGGGAATAGGGAAGCAGGGAAATGAGAGTCATTTAAATTAATGTCAACAACCAGTACCTATTGTGTACCGTATTTAGCATCAGAGTTTAGTAGCAAAAGTCAAAATTCTTCCAGATATGCTTATGGATTCCTAAAGCATCAAAGCTGAAAACGACCTTGGAACATATAATGCCAGAGCTAGAAGGGACTTTAGGACCCAGAACTTGAGATATTAGATCTGGAAGGAAACTTAAGATATATAATATAACAAGACATTATTTACCATAATCTTCTTTTAGATTAAAAAAAAAAACAGATCTAGAGAGGAGAGGTGATTTGTTCAGGGTCATCCAATGGAAATTAAGCAATACAATAGTAACTAAGAACCCAGGTTTCCCAGTTCCCAGTCCAGTCCTCTTCCCAACATACTTCCCTCTCTTTGATAAATGTTTGTTACCTAATCAACCTGAGAGGAATTTATTTACTAAGAACTAGAAAGGTGACCCTCCCACTAAGGGAGTTGGGATGGGAGAGGCAAGATAGGTAAGGGGGCTTCAATAATGAATGGATCAGACATTTCAAATGCTTGGCTGGGCTATTCCACCAGCCTCTGGTTGCAGTTCATAGCTGCACTCTCCTCCAGAGAGAAGGGTATTTCCTGGTTACTACTGTCACTATTTGCTTCATGGAGAATTTCATTGTCCTTTCTTCTGTCAGACTATCTGAGAGAACTTGTTCTTGCCTTCCTACAGTCAGAGTGATATTAAAGACAGAGACCAAAGTAAAAGAATAACCTCAATGACTTTTTCCTTAGGAAAAGTATCTAAGAGGCACAAAGAGCCACTATTCTCAAGAAGCAAAGTTAGAGTCTTACCCTGCCAGCAGAAGCAATGGTTCAGCTCTCTTACTTTCCCAGAATGCATTACCCCCACATGGGTACCACCCAGTCCCTGCTCCCAGGCTGCGGAAAATGCTACCTATTAGCCTTCCTCACTAAATTATTAAGTCCCTCCTTAGAAGCAAAACTTTAAGTACTCTTGTCAATAAGAATAGACCTGGCTCATATTTAAAGGAACCCTTGGAATTATGATTCCTCCAAATGAGCAGGTTCACTTTGGGGTTTTGAGAAATTGCTTTTCCCACCAATGGGACTCTTTCCTTCTCTTGTTGGTCTGAAATGAGTCAAAAGACATTCATTTAGGCTGTGGGCCACCTGCCTGTTAAAGCTTCTAAGGAGCCGGTGCTTTTAGGCTCCAACCTAACTTCCCATAAACAATTATCCAAGCATTTTATTAATTGAGCTCTTGCTATCAGGGAGAGGATTGATGATAGCCAAGGAACTACCGCAAAGATCTGAGGAAGAGATTGATAGGGGAGGGGAAGGGGAGCATAGCACATAATTCTCTCTCTAGCCTTTCACTTTTCCTGATGCCAGCTTGGGGAACATTAGCAGTAACTGATCTGCCTGTGCCTCCTGCTCCCACCAAAGATCAAAAGCAGCCTTTATTATGGTGCTGACTCGGTGAAAAAGAACCTCACCCCATTGGCTTAATGAGGCTAAAGACAAAGGGCTGCCAGGAGTCCATCTTGGGAAAGCAGTTTCAGCACAACATTAGCAAATATTCAGGCACTACCTTTCTCATCTCAAAAGTACATATATGCTCCCTTTCCCCCATAGACCGATGCAACAAAAGGTCATTGCCATGTGTGCCAATAATTTATGTTGTCTTAATTCAACTCAAACATTTGTTCCTGTGTACAGAGAACTTTGTGAAGACACAGCCGTAGAATTAAAAGATTAAGAGCAGGAAGGGGACTTAGAGAAGGTTTAATTCAATCCTCTTATTTTACAGGAGGAACCTAAGGCCCATACCACTTGTGTCACCTGAGGCAAGGTCACTTATTCTCTCTGGCCTCAGTTTTCCTCATCTCTACCAGACCTGAACAACTTGGCACTAGGTAATAGCCAAAATTAAAATAGCTAAACTTCTTTGGGCTGCAAATAGGTTTCTAGTGGCTCATTTTCCAAGTAAAAGGTATAATTAATATTAAACTATTTCTCGAAAACACTTTTTTTACCAGGATATAATCCAGATATTGCAATCAGCAAACACTTCTTTATGAAGTCTCCTTCAGTAAAAGACTTCCCAGCAGCATCAATTTCTTTAGAAATCTGAAAACTAACCTTAGTAGCCACCTCATTTTCTGGTTACTTTCTTTTTTTTAATCTTAAATTCTTTTATTATTATTATTTTATTTGTTTTCAGTACGTATCTTAGAATTTTTTCCCCTCCTTCCCCCCTTCCCTCCTATCTCCCTACTTCCTCCCTGAGATGGCATACAGTTTTATATTGATTCTACACCTACATTCCTATTAAATACATTTTCACCTTAGTCATGTTGCATAGAATTAAAATGAATGTGAGAAATCATAAAACAAATCAAAACATAATACAAAAGAAAATGATCTGTTTCATTCTGCAATTGAATCCCATAGTTCTTTCTCTGGATGTGGAAGGCATTTTGCCATAAGAGACCATTGGGAATTATTTAAGTCCTTGCATTGCAATGAAGTACTAAGTCTACCAGAAAAATTCCTCACACACTGTGGTTATTGCTGTGTACAAAGTTCTCCTGGTTCTGCTCCTTTCACTCAGCATCAGTTCATATAAGTCTTTCCAGGCCTCTCTGAAGTCTTCCTGCTCATCATTTCTTATAGCACAATGGTATTCCATTACATTCATATACCACAATTTATTCAGCCATTCCTCAATGGATGGGCATCCCCTTGATTTCCAGTTCTTGGTCACCACAAAGAGAGCTGTTATAAATACTTTTTGCACATGTGGGACCCTTTCCCATTTTTATGATGTCTTGGGGGTACAGTCCTAGAAGCAGTATTGCTGGGTCAAAGGATATGCACATTTTTGTAGCCCTTTGGGCATAGTTCCAAATTGCTTTCCAGAATGACTGGATCAGCTCACAGCTCCACCAACAATGAATTAATGTTCCAACTCTCTCACATCTTCTCCAACATTTATCATCTTCCTATTTTGTCATGTTAGCCAATCTGATAGGTGTTATGTTATCTCAGAGTTGTTTTGATTTGCATCTCTCTAAACAATAGTGATTTAGAGCATTTTTTCATATGACTATAGATAACTTTAATTTCTTCCTCTGAAAACTGCCCGCTCATATCCTTTGATCATTTATCAATTGGGGAATCTGAGTTTACTTTCTTGAAAAGCTGTGGTTCCCCTCTGAGATTTTTCAACAATTTGGACACTTTAATTTGGCTTTCATTGGAGTCCAATTTGCTTAAGTCAGGATATTTTTATCGAAATGGCAACAAAAATTGTATTCCTTTGGAACAGCTATTACTTCTCAACAAACAAGGCACAATATTTTGTCACTCGTATAAGTAAACTAGTATCTATCTGTCCACTCCAGATTTAATACTATATGTTCTAATTCGATCTTCTGTTTCTTTTTATTTACAGTCACCCCAAAAACTTTAATGTTAGAACCAAAAACACAGCGATTGCTCACATACAAAGAAATACTGATCTTAGTGTCCAACCTTGGAGAGAGCACCAGACCCTCATGTAACTTGGAGGGCAACCATGAAGCTAGAGAGAAGAAGCCCTTGAACTGTTGTTAATCATCACATAGTCAGCTGTGTTGGCGTGTAGCTGGCTGCACTCACTTTGCCCCTGTTCAACACCAGTAATGACCAAAAACACAGCTAAAGGATACGATTCTCACTCTTCTCAGACTAGAGACAGACTGATGATGGTTGGCTTCTGTGGGTCGTATGACAGAAGAGAGTGCGTAGTGGCAACCCACCCACCAAGTTTCATGACAGGCACAATAGTGACTCATGGAAGGCAGTTTAAGGGAGTCGCAGACAAAGCACTAGTTACATCTTCTACATCTTCTACACCTGAAATCTTTCACTTTGCCAAGCGACCCATCATGCAGGCATGGTGTCTTCAGTGAAGGGGTTGGACTAGATTGGTTCTTAACTTGGGGTCTGTAAACTTTTAAAATATATTTTTAAATCATATTTTAATATAATTGGCTCCCTTCGTGATCCTATGTAGCTGACATATTTAAAAACATTATTCTAAGGGGTCATTATTCTAAGAAGGAGGCCTTCACCAGACCTCCAAAGGGGTCCATCACAAAGAAAAGATTAAGACCACTATGACTAGATTTCTAAACTCCTTTTACCTGACTTGGGATAGTCCTTGTAAGAAAAGAAAACCATGTTTTCAGCTTAGGGAAAAACCCTTCTTTAGCAAACTGCTACCACTACCATCCCCCCTTTCTCATCTTCCTTCTACCTATGTACTCTCTCCATTTAAAAAAAAAAAACCCTCCTTGCTAATAGCTCTCCTTTTCTCAGCTAAACCCTGAAATTACACTAGATGCTTTCTCTCAGTCTTTTCTAAACGATCTACAATCTGACTTCTGGCTTCACCACTCAATTGAAACATTTCCCTCAAAAAAAAAATTTTTTTTTTTAATTAACAGGTATTTACCTACCTTGCATTTACTCCTTTCTCCACAGGCAGCCTTTTTAACAATCCTTTTTACCAAATATAGTCAAGCAAATTTCTGAATCCAAAATTATTTTGCATCTTAAAACCATCATCTCTCTGCCATGAGATGGATAATAAGGTTCATCATTAGTCTCCTAGAATTGTGGTTGATTATTGCATTGATCAGTTCTCATCATTCAAAATTGTTTTTTCTTAACAATGTTATTGTATAAAGTGGTCCTTCTGTTCCTATTCACTTCACTCTGCATCAGTTTATGTGAGTTTTCCCAGGTTTCTCTGAAGCCATACTTTCATCTTCTCCGATGATACAATATTACATCACTTTATCTACCATAATTTGTTCAGCCATTTGCCAATTGATGGGCACCCTTTAGTTTCCAGTTCATTGCAATAACAAAAGGAATTGCTGTAAGCATTTTCCTACTTAGAAATCTTTTTTATCTCTTTGAAGTTGAAATTATTTTACTATTATGTTAGCAACCAATTATTAATTTGAAATCCATTCTTTTCTCCTTATTTCCTCCTTTAAGGTTCAGCTCCTGTAAAAACTCAGTCTCTGAAGGACATGACTTATTGATGGCATTGTCCTAGCCTTCAAGGTACATGCGCTTCTATTTAGTGTAAAATGAATCCCATCTGTATTCACTCTCACTCGGAGGAAATGAGCCCCTGTCCTTGTACTCCTCCATTAGAGTTTAGGAGGAAAACCAGAGTGGTCTGGATGTCGATGGATTGCCCGGTCCAGATTGCTGGAGGTAACTGAGTCTCATTGTTTAACGCTTTCGGGCTCTCCATGACTTGTCTTTGGTTGTCAAGAGAAACCATTCTCAACTTATTATTGGCTGACCTAATTATTAATTATCCAGAAGCTCTGTCTCTAGGGTTTTTTCATTTGTTACAAAGTGTAAGACTAATCGTGGTTGTGGTTTGCACTTCATTCTTGGAGAGAACTGTGATATCAGGAAAGTGATGCCATGACATGCAAGTGAATTGGATTTAAGTGAGGGAGGCCTGTGCAGTCACCAGCCTACTTCCTCTGGAGTCATCTGGGTAGAGTGGCAAGATATAAATCAGGACAACTGGATACGGCCCCAGATGCAATGTGAGATCTTGGCCTTTTTATGCTTAAGGTCTTTCCCAGGTCTCCGTCTCACTGAGACAACACTCATTCAGTGATTAAGGCTAGGTAAAAAATGAGGCAAAGAATGGCCTCTTTTACCGACTTAAAAAAAATCAGTCTGGAAGGAGAAGACCCTCCGGGTTTCTGGCCAAAACAGAAACTATTGCTGTAAATAGCAACTAGTTGTGGTATCACTGGGTCAAAAGGTATGCATAGTTCCAAACTGTTCCTTCTCCAGTTTCCCAATTGCCAAATCTAGTGAGTTTCTTACTGCTTTTCCTTCTTGATTTCTCTGCATCTGGCACCATTTATAACCAACATTACCTAGGTTTTTGTGATAATGCTTTCTCTTGGTTCTTCTCTTATTGCCTGACTACTTTGTCTTCTTTGCTGGATATTTATCCGTATTACAATTAACTACAGGTGTCCCAAGTCTGTTCTATCCCTTCTATGTAGATGATTCAGATCTACATATAGTCAGTCGTTCACTCTTGAGCTTCAGACCCACTGACTATCCTTTAATACATCCTCCAATTACAAGAGAATTATCTCTTCACTCAATATTGGCATTATTGCCTCTAGGACAAAATACAAATGTATTAAGTTTAGCACTGAAAGGCCTCTAAGGCAAAATACAAACGTATTGAGTTTAGCATTGAAAGCCCCTCACATTCTAACCCCAAGCTTTTTCATGCTCCAAATTCCTCTTTGCACATTGTATTTCATACTGGTCTACTAGATGTTTCTTCCATAGCACGCTGTTTTGCTTCATTCACAGAATTTACTAGCTCTACTCTAAAGACACTTTCAAGTCTCAGCTCAAATATCTCCCTTATGACGTATTCAGATATCCCCAACAAAGGGTCCCCCCCCCATAAACAATGTACTTTACTGTATTCATTTCCTCCAACATAAGGAATCAATCATCTTAGAATTGTCATTTTTGACTATTCAAAGTCATGGCCGACTATTCACAAGCCCATTTGGGGTTTTCTTGGCAAAGACATTGGAATGGCTTGCCATTTATTTTCCCAACTTATTTGCAGATGAGGAAACAGGCACACAATGTTGACTTGTCCAGACACCAGATTTGAATTCAGGAAGATGGCTCTTCCATACTCCAGGCCCAGAACTCTATTCACCTGTCTTGGTATCACTAACATTAAAAAATGGCCTATGAGTAAACCACTGTGCCAGATGCTAGAATTACAAAGACAGTCCCAGCTGAGAACATTTCAGAACATTACATTCTAGGGAAGAGGTAGAGATTCAATCACATACAAAGATTAAGAACTACTATGAGCCCATTTTGGTTAGAAATAATCAAGCAGGCCAAGTATGGTTATTTTTAAAAGCTGAGTTAAAGCAGCTATTGGGGGAGAATACCGTTAAGACTTGACAACTGGACTGAACATAGAATGGGTTGACAGGAAAAAAAATAGTCAAAGATGACTGATTGCATGACTGGATGAAAGGACAAAGTTTAGAGAAAAGATAGGAAAATGAGCTTTTTGGTAATCTAGTAGACAGAGTCCAAGAAAGGGCTGAATAGATGTCTGAAGTAGTAATTTTAACCCCTGGAAGAAGGGAACAAGTGTAAAGACAGTCTAGCACAGAAACCTAGGGAACACCCTAATTAAAAATGACCAGTGAAGAACCAGAATTAAAAGGAAAATATGTCACGGAATGAGGGACTGGCAGGGCCCCGAAGTCAGAAGACTGAGGACTGAGATTACCTGTAAAGGATCTCAAGGTAGAAGTGGAAACGGAATGGGGATAGTGGAAAGGGGAGAGAATTAGTAAAGTAACATGAGGGCAAGGTTAGTACCAAGTCACCAATATGTCTAAATTCCCAAAACACAGGTCTCCCTTAAATCCAGGCTACCCATATTTTTAAATATTTCTTCTATAAACATCTTGAAATGAAGGCACAGGTGGCTCAGTTAGCAAATTTTTTATTTATTTGCAAAATGTAAAATAAGATGATTTATTCTAATAACAGCTGTAACAGTCAAGTCCATGTTTCATATTCATAAGCAAAGGCTGCCTCTCTAAAGACACACCTCAAACTTTTCAAGTCTCCACATTTCACTTACTTCACTCCACTTAGTCATCCACCAATTTTACATACCTATGAAAGAAAAAACAGAAGCAATCCTTTATTAAAAGTGCTTCATCATACAAACAATTTTACCTTTCTTTGGTTACATGCTCACTTTTATTATGCTGTCTTATTAATGTAAAGCTCTTGTTAATGTAAAGTGGGCTCTTGTATGAGGGCTATCAATCCTACACACTTTACACATAAATATACTGGGGGAAGAGGTCAATAGTGATTAGATAACCAGAATCTATATAACCAACTCCAGGATCTAATGGAAATCAGACAAGTTTTGGCTTAAAATGTTCCTGATCAGCATTGTCGATCAGTTGGGGAAAAAAGTTTTAGTCATCATGTACCACAGACCTGGAGATTTTAACAAAGAATCTTGAAATGTGCAAAGGTAGTCATACCTTAGCCCACGACTTTAGGTCTTAAACACTAACGCTACCCTTCATATATTCCAAATATCAACAAGTTCTTCTGCAGCAATAACATGAATTTCAGGAAATTCACCTACCTTTAATAAAAGCTGAGTACTTATGAACACCATTCTTCTGGTCTGTATGGTATTAGACTGACATCACTCCAACCCTAAGCTTCTGCTCATTTTAAGAGCTAGCCTATAAAATATATATCCCAAAGAAAGAGTGAGAATGCCATTTAACAAACTAAAAGATAAAACTATCTTGAAGCTGCTGGTGTGTCAGAAAAAACTGGCAAAAATAGTTAGGATCAACATGGTCGATCTGATGGGGAAAAAAGTTCAATCATGCACACCATTCTTAAAACCTTTAGCTTATAGCAAATACTTATTCCATGATTGTTGATTATCTTGGGAATCTTAGCAAGATGACTTTTTAAAGTTGCCTATACCTCTGGTACACTCCTTTCCTGACAGCCCAATGTCTAACTTTAATGAGGCAACACCAATAAACTATTATAGATGAGTAAGTGTAACTTACCAATCCTCCCAGGAGTTAGGAAAATCCAACAATCTAATCCAAACCAAGTCACTGGAATAGTATCAAGTCTGAGAAATTACAAATAGAAAAATCAGCACAAAAATTAGAGAACCAAATGACATGGATCATTTTTTTTTAAAGCTGGTATATCAGAAAAAACTGGCAAGGAATAGTAGGATCAACATAGTCGATCTGATGGGGAAAAAAGTTTAGTCATCATATATACCAGCAGCCAGAAGGGCCTACAGCTCTAGAAATAAAGTGATGATCCATGAACCTCTAAAACTACCTGCAGACATTTGTAGAGTGCTACTACTAGGGAAATCTGGTAGGCTACTATTGGGTGAATACATTGTTCTGGGCAAATCTCTTAAGCTTTATGATAAAATCACCTGGCATGCTAGGAACTCCTAGTTAAACCAGATTTAAAAAGCTAATAACTTCCCAAACACTCTCACATGAATTCAAGACAGCACAGGTCTCAGGGGTCCTGATTTCCTAACTGCCTAGATTAGGAGTGACTATGTTTCTGATTACCAGTGATGACCATATTTAGAAAGGCCTTTCATTCATTTTATCCACATGGGGGAAATATTCAAAGGAGCTTAACTCAATTACCCATTTTTACTGACCACTTCCCCTGGCTGTTTCCAATTCATCTTCTCTACCAAGCTTCCCTGGCTTCCTCTCAAATTCCAAGGTAAAATCCCAAGAAGCCTTTCCCAAATCCTCTTAATTCTAGAGCCTGCCTTCTGTTGATTATTTTACTGGCATGTGTTAGACTCCCCCTGAGCTCCTCAGGCCCCAGGACTACCTTTACCTTTCTTTGTAATCCTACTAAAGGTGGGAATGAGGGGAAGAATGTCATTAACAAAGGTGTTTACTCTATGCCAGGACTGGTGTGCTATTTAAACTCAAATCAGGTTGGACAATAATAGCCCCCAGTCCATGGCTCATAGCTTCCACTTCAAGGGCTTAGATTGAGTGTGAAGATCAATACTTTTTCTGTTCTAGCTAGAAACTTGGAGGGTCTTCCCCTTCCAGACTTATTATTTTTTTGATGGTGAATTGGGCCATCTTTTCCTCTCAATTCCTAACTAGCCCTAGAGTCATTAAATGGGTGCTTCCTCAGACAAACTGAGACAGGGAAAAACCTTACTTTAAAAAGGCCAAGGTCACCTACTGCAAGCCAAGACACATATATTTGTCATTTGCATTCTTCAAAAAGGAACACGTCTCACTTTTAGAGAGTAATAATTGTGTCTTTTATTCAAAAAAGTTACATATACAGATTTACAACTTCTGAGTCTTAGTTACCTTTAGCCCAAACTCTTGCTTACCTTATGATATCGGAAGAGAAGCCAGCATGGGGTCATGGTGCCTGAACACCCAGGTCTCCAAAATCCCCATAACATGCCTCCCTCCTCCTTCCAGAAGCAGTCCTGTGAAATACAAACAAGAACGGTCACAATCCTGCAAGGCCAGGCCACTTATGGACTGACTTTCCTGGGCTGGTGCATCAGAACTAAACTGGCAAAAATGCAAAGAGATCAGCAAGGTCGATCTGATGGGGAAAAAAGTCGGGTCATCATTTACACCAGCCTGCTGGTTATCTACAACTGGCCCTCTGGCCCCAAACCAAGAAGAGTGCCAAAGCGCGCGGCCCTTTTCCAGTGCCTCAGGCGAGCGTGGGAAGGCCGTGGAGGAAGCGACCCAAAGGGACCGAGGCTCTGGACACAAACCCAACCCTTCCAGTTTCCAGGGAAGGAAACCTGGACTTCAGGGTGTGGCGGAGTGGTAGAGCCTGGCCTGAAGTTCGCCTTTCTCTGAACCTCGCTGGAGAACTTAACGCTGCCCCGTCCCCAGGCCGCCCTGCCCCCACGCGGCCCCGTCCCCAGGCCGCCCTGCCCCCACGCGGCCCCGTCCCCAGGACGCCCTGCCCCCACGCGGCCCCGTCCCCAGGACGCCCTCCCCCCACGCGGCCCCGTGGGTTGCCAGCACGAGGAGGCAGGCCCAGGACTACCTGAGCACGCTAATGCGTAGACTGCGCGCCAAGGGTACGTGGGCTGCGAGCCCGTGGGGGAGCTGAGACGAGTAATCGAACCTTGGAAAAGACGTGAAGGGAGAGAAGATCGAACTCACCACCAAGGGCCATCCCAGGACCATGATGGCTGCGGATGGAGATCGACACAAACCAATCGCAGAGAAAACGAAGACGAAAAAGAGGGAGAAAAGCCGCGGAGCTGCCTTATATAAGGCAGAAAATGCCCCAGCGCCTGCGCGTCACGTACATCCTGGCCCTGCATGGCTCTCTGGGAAATGTAGTCTCCGGGCTTAAAGAAGCTGCGGAGAGGTATAAAAGGTCCAGCAGCGGTTGCTAAGGGCTGATGTCGGTTGCTAAGGTCTGATCCCGCCCCGGCCTGACCCTCTCCCGGGCCCGGCCGGAGTGGAGTCTCCGCCATGTTGCTCTCGCCTTTCTTTTTCAAACCCCGAAGCTACCAGGGGCCTGGGCCGGTGGGTGTTCCCTGCTTTCTTCCCGCCCTCCCCCACCTGGGGCTCCACTGTCCTGGGCTGGGCCAAGCACTGCCCTCGGGGCCAGGGGGACTTCGCCTGGGCCGCCCAGCCCTTGGCCCCCTGGGCTCCGGCCCGGCCCCGAGAGTTTCCTCCGCCTCGGGAGGAGGGAGGCGGGCCCAGGCCGCGGGCCCCGGATCCTCGCCCGGCTCCAGCTCCTCCCTCCGGCCCTCCCTCGCTCCGCCCGCCCTGCCCCGGCTGTTGGGGAAAGGAAACTGAAAGTAGAGCCGGGGCCGGGCGGGGCCGGACCGACTGGGCCCGATTCCGAGCCGGAGCCAGACCCGGAGCAGGCGGCGGTGGCGAAGGCAGCTCCTGGAGCCCGGGTGAGTGTCAGCCCCTCTCCCCGCCCCCAGGGGCTCCCCAGCATCCCCCCTCGGGCCCCCAGCATCCCTACACACGCCGATCGTTGCCGTCCTCCTTTCCCCCACCTCCCCCCCCCGTAGCCCTCTCCCTCGCTAGGCTCCCCATTTCTGGGCCATCGCCCCCCAGATCGCTGCTCCCAGGAGCTGACATCCCCCTCCCCGGCCACTCAAGCTACGTTTCCGCCACCCGGTCCCCAGGACCCTGCAATCATTGCCACCCCTCCCCCCCATTCTCGCCTCAAACCCCTCATCTTCCCACCTGCCTGTCTTTCCTCCGGGACTCTCCGTTGTCACCTTGTTCGTCGGTGGATTAACGTAAATCCTGGTTCTCCCCCCTGCGCCCCCATCGCCCTTCCTGAGCATCCCCTTTTTGTTTGTTTGTTTCTACCCCTCCTCTCAAGTCTCAGCCCAGGTTTGGTTTCCCTCAGCCATCTGGGTAGATTGTGTTTCTGTGTTATTATTTCTAAACAACACGAAGGAAGAATTTTACCCTCAAGAAAAACCAAAGCTGAGGCTACAAAAGCCTGCATTATGAGGCCGAGTTTGATGTTGAGCGGAAGAGATCTGAGCTGGGAAGGAGTCACCTAACGTTATTCCCAGGCTAGTGGATTTCTTTGTGATGAGTGCCCCTCCTCCATACCACCAATTTCAAGCTAAAATTGCCAGTTTTCAACCCTAAAAAATGTAAACTACCTATCAGGGAAAGGCATAGATTTTAAAAACAAAAAAACTGTTTTCCTCCGTGAGTCACACCTCCATCACTACCGTTATGAACTAGCATTTTAGTAAGCTCTCACTTTCTGCTACCTGGACCCTGTTTAGGCTCTGGAGATTCCGAGTTCCACACAGCCTCCACCCGCTGGGAGCTTCCATTCTAATGGAAAAATATGCAAAGAGGATGTCTATTGTGAAAATGGGAAATGATTCCTGTGGGAGGGCCCTAGCAATGAAAGGAAAAGTCTCTGGCTGAAGGTGAGATTTGAGCTGAGGAGCTGGAGAGGGCAGGGGTCGACATCCAGCCAATGAAAAATTAATAGAGGCTAGTAGCATCTCAGGTTGGTAAAGTAAGTGGAATGGGGGAATAAAGTATAAAAAGAATGGAAAGGTGGGAATGGTCCAAACTGGGAGGGATTTTAAAAGCCAAACAGGATTTTATAGTTGGTCCTGGAAATCACTGAGTAGGGAGATGTACTGGTCAGATCTGCTTCAGAATCAGGCTCTGTTAGACTTCCTCTTCCAATATTGGTTGACACATAGTAACTAGACAAATAAAAGATGTGGCAAATTTCTAACTCAAGAAAAAAACTACCGTTGTTGGAGATTTCAGGACTAAGAGCTGAGTGTTTTTTATTTTTGAAATATTAATTTGCTATATAACATTTTTTGTTGTTTAGTTGTTTTCAGTCATGTCCAACTCTTCATGACCCCATTTGGGGTTTTCTTCACAAAGATACTATAGTGGTTTGCCATTTCCTTCTCCAGCTCATTTTTACAGATGAGGTGAACCAATTTAAGTGATTTGCCCAGGGTCATCAGCTAGTCATCAGCCCAAGTGTCTGAGGCTAGATTTTAACTCAGGTCATCCTGACTCTAGGCCCAGCATTCTATCCACTGAGCCACCTAGATGCTCCATGTAATATTTCAAGGCATTTTTCCTTTGAGGAAAATCTGCTTACTGGATGTGGCACTTTAAAATATGAAGAACATGAATGTAAAATGGTGTGATGAATCCATGATGCCAGATAAAAGAATATATAGCCATTTTCTGCAAGAAACAACATTCCTTTAAAGGAGAGCAGAGAGAATAAAGCATAATAACTTGGTGTCAGGGTGATGTGTGCAGCAAACATTTTAGATGAACATTTAAGAGAATCGTTGAAACTAACACTGAAAGAGTAAAGGAAAGTTGATCTGTTCAGATAATTTATAGCATTTATATAGCACTGAGACATTTACAAAGCACTTTACTGACCATATCCCCATGAGGTAAGAAGTGCAAAGCATCATCTCCATTTAAGATTAAGAAACAGAGATTAAGTGCCTTGCTAATAAGCTAATAAATATCAGAATCATCTCCTGGCTCCCAAGTACAGTAGTACTCTTTTCTACTTTGTCTTTCGATTAGAAATCAAATAGTTTTAATTACCTAGCATTTGATGTGCCCAAATAACTTCCCATAATTACAACTGAATTTCTCTTGATTTTATTCTTATAAAATAAACTGAAGCGTTCAGCCAAAGATTGGACTAGTTAAGGCTTTGCTGCTTGGTGCTTAAGCAGTACTGAGAGCTAACCTAAAATGATTTCTTTGTAGCAGAAAGCCCATTGAACATCAAGTAACTGAAGACATTATCTGAAATGGATGGCAGACCCAGCCCAGACCCCCCACCAAGGCATTCTAATGTCAACCATGGAGGTAAGCAAGCTCTGCCACTTTTAACATGAAAACTATAGTTAAGAGTTTGAAAACCCATGCTGAGAGCAGGACAAAAATATAAAATTCCATTTAAATGAAGAGTACTTTGTACTATAGGAACAGCACAAATGACCCTGAAAATTGACAATGCTTTTCCCCTTCCCAAAGAGAGTTAATGCATGCTACATTTCATTCAAACAAAAACTCTAAAGGAGGAGTCAAGAGCTGAAGTTACTGTATTGTTTTGTCCTGTTCATGCACAGACGAGTTATTCTCAGATAAACCTGTGGATGTATTATGAGAAGTGCAGTGGCCCTTTTTTCACTTGCTTATAATTTCCTAAAAATAACTTTCTGCTTTACACAAGTATATTATATGTCACAGAAGTTTTAAGTGTGGTATAAATGAGGAACAGTGTTTTTCTTGGGGGGAGGGGAAGCAGGAGGCAGTAATACAAACATACTAATATTGTGGCAATAAGAAAAAAATAATACTTTTCCACATTGCCAGAAAGAAATTTTGGGCTACTATAAATCATTTCAACATGTTATACCATTCGTTTTCTTAATAAATGGTTTCTTGGTAAATGTCACAAGTTTGAAAAGAATTGTGGAAGTAATAATAGTAAAAGCGTTAAAGTTTGGTTGTACATCTTGGCCTGTCGTTATATCCTACATTTCCTGTTAAGGGTACTCCAATTCACATCGTCCACCAAGCCTTCCTGATCCTCCAACTGGAACCTTTTTTACCTGATGTACCAGTGTTCTTTATTTTTTAGGCCCTTACCATATTCTAGTGTGTACTAATCTGTTACATATCTCCTTATAATCTGCAGAAACTTTCTTGAATAAATATTTGTGCATTTTTATGACATGAAACTCAGCATTCTTGTTAAGCTTAGTTAAATGTCATGTTTTATGCTTGGTTGCATGTCATATTTTATGTTTTTGGAATATTTTCTACCTTTAATTGCAAAATTTATTGCTCCTTTGCACAATCATTTAATTCTCACTAAATCCTCAAACAGAAGAGAGGATTAGGTGATTTCATGTGTCAAAGTCAATTTCAAGAGTATCAACTCTAGTTTCAATCCATTTGGCCAAAATTGCCTTTCACATGTGCTTTATGTGTTGTCCTGTGTTGCAGCGTTAGTGTTTTTAGACCTATAGTACATGAGTGAACTACTGTTTTCATGAGCTCAACTCCTGGATTTCTTGATTTTTTTTTTAATTTGCAAACCAGCATTCCACTAACTCAAACCTGTAAGCTTATTAAACTTTGCCTTTTAAAGTTCTCTCATTGATTCTGGGCTAAATTCAAGAAATTTCTCTCTTCAGTTTATTGTATTTGATATCATTATAGCCCATAAAATAGCTAAAGAATTTTAGGATGCTGGCAGGACTAAAACCTTAGAAATAGACTGTAGAAGGAACTCTTAGTCCTTCAGTTTAAACTGTAACTGAATAGGAATTCCCTCTAATATTTTCAACAAGTAGTCATCAGTCTCTGCTTGAAATCAGTAAGGAACATCCAGTAGAAAACTGTTAGCAGCATAGTGCCAGAACAAGTGAAGAGATCTCCTATTTATTAGCTAGGTTCTGTATTTTATTCCATTCTCTTACCATAATAAACTACTCTTTACTTTAAAACAAATTTAATACATTGCTATAAAAAATAGCTTGTTCTTTGTAGTTGTGTTGTGCCTTTGCTCCTTGCTTTCTGTTCCATGGCTTTTTGTTTACTGAAAATTTCCTTTGTGTTCAGGCCACATAGATGAAGAACTACCACAAAGAACCAGAAATTGGGTAAACAACCCACCAGTTAATGTAGTAAGAGGAAGAACAGACTTACCCAGAAGAGATGCCAGAGCTAACAACACTGTTCCTCGATGGCAGAGGGAGGAAAGGTTTAGTGGCATGGGGAGGAATCCTCATCAGGGAAGGAGATACCAGGGTGGACAAGCTGATGATGAAGCTAGAGGGCAAAGAAATGGTCAAGAGAATGAAGCCAGAAGAAGAAATGGGAACCAAGATGGGAGAGACCGAAGGCATCAACCTGCTGAAAATGTCCATTTTCGGAAAGATCCCACAAAGTGGCGGAGTCCACATCAAAAGGCTGGGGAACAGTCTCAACAAGTTAAGAGGATTGGCTTTGTATTCCTAGAAAGTCTTCTTCAGAAAGATCCTTCAGAGGTGGTCATCACACTTGCTGCTAACTCTGGATTTAAGGATCTTCTAGATCATACATTCATGAAACCTGGCTTACTTCAGCTTATCTGCCAAGTCCTTAGGAAGGCATGCAGCTCTAGGATGGATCGACAGAGTGTTCTGCACCTCTTGGGCATTTTGAAGAACTCCAGTTTCCTCAGAGTGTGCCTACCCAGTTATGTGGCAGGAATGATAACTGAGTCTGTCCCTGCTGTTCGACACCAGTATCCAGAGCATATTAATAACATCCTCTCACTTCTCCAAGACTTAGTAAGTGTGTTCCCAGCCAGCTCTGTGCAAGAAACCTCCATGTTGATGTCCATTTTGCCAGCTTCTCTCAATGCTTTGAGAGCTTCTGGCATTGATATTGGAGAAGAGACAGAAAAAAACCTGGAAAAGGTTCAGACCATCATTGAACACTTGCAAGAGAAGAGACGTGAGGGCACTCTAAAGGTTGACACCTATACCCTGGTGAAACCTCAAACTGCAGAGCATGAGGATAACTATAGAACAATGACTATTTACCCTACATACAATGAGGTACACCTGGATGAAAAGCCCTTTCTTCGACCAAACATCATTTCAGGGAGATATGAAAGCACTAGCATCTATTTGGACACTCACTTCCGACTCCTACGAGAAGATTTTGTTAGACCCCTGAGAGAAGGGATTCTGGAACTGCTTCAGAGCTTTGAAGACCAGGGTTTGAGGAAGAAGAAATTCAATGACATCCGAATCTACTTTGACACACGGATTATCACACCTCTTTGTGCATCATCTGGTATTGTATACAAAGTACAATTTGATACAAAACCATTAAAGTTTGTCCGTTGGCAGAATTCCAAACGTCTGCTCTATGGTTCCTTGGTCTGCATGTCCAAGGATAATTTTGAGACATTTCTTTTTGCAACCGTTTCTAACCGGGACCATGAAGACCTTTACCATGGAATTGTGCAGCTTTGCTTTAATGAACAGAGTCAGCAGCTATTAGAGGTTCAGCCCTCAGACTCCTTCCTCATGGTGGAAACAACTGCATATTTTGAAGCTTATAGACATGTGCTAGAAGGGCTACAGGAGATTCAGGAGGAAGATGTCCCCTTTCAGAAAAACATTGTTGAGTGTGAATCATATGTACGAGAGCCTAGTTACTTGTTAATGGGTGGCAGATACGATTTCACAGCCCTAATAGATAATGGCTTAGCCAGTGAAATTGGGAAACCATCTCTAAGGAACATTCCAGACTACAGAAGACCAAGAGTTAATGTTTTAGACCCCAACCAATGGCCCTCAAAAGAAGCCCTGAAGCTGGATGAATCACAAATGGCAGCTTTGCAATTTGCTCTTACTAAGGAATTGGCTATTATTCAGGGACCTCCAGGGACAGGTGAAGTTCTGATATTTTTTTCTTCAAGCTTTATCATATTAACTATTGGGATGGGCAGGAGGGAGTAATCAGGTTCCCAACATATGCCCAAATCATAAATGATCACCCAGAATTGCTTCCCAAGAACCAGAATAAAAACAAGGATGGAAAGGAGTGCTAGAGGCAAAGAGATGTTATAAATCAAATACCAAATCATTAATAATCACCATCTCTTACCAAGGGACACTAAATTATAAATTAATGAGCTTTGTCAGTTTTTATTTAAGGAAAGCTGCCCATAGTAAATATTCTCTGTCACATTAGTAGAAATACCAGGTGCTTTGTAAGAGTTTCACAATGATTTTTTATAGGCAACTTAACTGATATCCTCTTTGGATGTACTTTTGTTCCTTGCCCCTCCTCTCTTCCCCATCAGGAATAAGGACCCTAAGCATACTACAAATAATTTTCTTAAATGTTAACCTCTGTATTTTTACTTATCTTATAGGGAAAACCTATGTGGGTCTGAAAATTGTCCAAGCCCTTCTGACTAATGAGCAGGTATGGCAGATTAACACACGGAAGTTCCCCATCCTTGTTGTGTGCTATACCAATCATGCCCTGGACCAATTTCTGGAAGGTAAATTTTGCAAGATAACTTGTTCTCTACTAGAAAGTCAGTGTTGACATTAGCATTTACATGTCACACACAGTATCTTATTCATTAACACCTAGAAGTACCAGTGTTTCCCTTAAAGACAATATAGGAGATGCCAGGATTGTAATCAAGCCAAAGCTACTCAATGTACTTACTCATTCAAGAGGAATTTTTTTTTTGTGGCTCTTCTCACTTCCCATTATGTTTACTTTTTTCCTCAGGAATATATAAATGTCATAAGACCAGCATTGTTCGAGTAGGTGGAAGGAGCAACAGTGAAGTCTTGAAGCAGTTCACACTAAGAGAACTGCGAAACAAACGAGAATTCCGACGAAATCTCCCTGTACATCTCCGGAGGGCCTACATGAGTGTATGTTCCAAATTAAGACTAGCTAGGGAGTAGAAGCCCCAAGAGGTTGAAGGGAAACCATAAAATAACACAACAGATATGAAAGTACTTTGGAAAAATTAAGTGCTGAAAGTAACTTGTGATTTTTGTTTCTCTTAACTATCTTCCAAAAGTGTGTTACATCAGAATTGGGTTTTAAACAAACCTAGTTTCTGAACTTGGGTAAGGTGGGAAGCAGGAGAAAAGTGGAATGGCCAGCTTATAGGTTTTAAGTGCATGCATTTCTTACCCTTGCTGTTTTCTATGGGCCCAACTGCTTACTTGGGAATACTTCCACATTGAAGTTCAAAAACCATGCTGATATGTCCCTGTATTTTCCTTGCTGTAAGGAAATCTCCACGAAGAAACTCCCTCTACCAACGCAGATCTGACACCTGTTCTGGAACATATAAAACTAGAACTGCCTTTAGTACTCACGTTCATTGGCTTACCCAAGATCTTATAGCCAATTTGTCAGAAACAAGACTTAAGCCAAGGTCTTAACAACTCTTTATACACTATGCCTTGCTGTCTTTTTTCCCCTGATTTTCTTACTGAATTCAGTTTCCTTATTTTCAAATACTTGTTTGAGGGGCTGAGGGAAAGGGAGTGGTATTTTTTTATCCCCACAACACATCTTCTTCCTTGAGCAGATCATGACAGAAATGAAACAGTCAGAGCAGGAAATCCACAAAGGAGCTCATCATTTGGAGTGTACCACCAAGGGAGTTGTACATGAACGACATCTACAGAAATACATTGCCCCCCAACACTGGAACAGCCTGATGAATGGGCCGGTAAGCTGCCACAGTCATTCCAAATTGTTATAAATATCTGACTTGCCTCCACCATCCATAATTCTAAAATATGGGTCTGCCAAGCCAGAAAGGTAAACTTTTGTTAATGGTAATTTAAGGACAGAGAGAAGGCACTATTTGAAATCCTCAAATGAAAACCACAACTCATTTTCTTTCTGTAAGCCAACAGGCTCATTACTGTTCATTAATGCTGTCTCCCTTTATCAGGATGTTGAATGGCTTTATTCAAGGAAGGGCTGGAAACAGTCAATGATCCTGGAGTGGCTGGGCCTGGGTTTTACTGCCTTCACCCAAAATGTGTCTTCACCCCCCAATGAAGAGCCTGAGAATGCAGGTAAAAGGCTTATACTAACATAATCTCCAAAGCTTGGTAATGAAATGGGGAGGAGTAGAGAACCAGTAGTACTTGATGAATGTACAATCAAGTCTTTCAGGGCTTTATATTAACCTCCACTCACATTTCATAATTTGAAGACTTCCTTTTCTTCTTCATTTCCTAGAGTCTTTTGTCTTTCTTTGTCAGAAATTTCTCTCTTGCTTTCCCATCTTCACTTTAGCTCGGCAGGAAGGGGGCGAAGAGGAAGAAGCTGAAGAGGAGGAAGCGCTAATTGAGATTTCCGAAGAGGCTGACCTGATCCAAGCAGACCGCGTGATTGAGGAAGAAGAGGTTGTTAGGCCTCGACAGAGGAAAAAAGTTGATAATGGAGCTGTACAAGAACTGGCTAAAATGCTATTGGCCATGAGACTTGACAACTACGGCCAGGTAGCACCTGAGCAGGAGCAGGCAACTGGAGAATGGGAGGTAAATTTCTTTTTAAGTAGCATCTAGAAATTCCCAAGAGTGTAAATAAGGAAAGGACTCAAAATTGCAGAAATACTATACTAACCATGAAGAAAATCCAAGGCTAGAAGACAGTATCACTGGTGGCTTTATTCCTAGTACTGACCCCTAGCAATATTTTCCTTCATTTCTTTAATTTGTTGGGGGGGGGGGGGATGTTTCTCTGGGAGGGAGGGGCAATTTTAACACTCACCTATCGAGGTCTATGATTCTAAGACCATAAATCCAGTGGTTCTTATTGGTGCTTTTGCATGTAGACTCAACGCAGTCAGAAAAAGAAGATGAAGAAGAAAGTGAAGGTAGAGCTCCGAAAGTTGAATGCAATGACTGAAACAGAAGCTAAGGAAATAGAGGATGTGTGGCAACTGGACCTAAATTCCAGATGGCAGCTCTACAGGTATCCTCTTCACTCTGCCCCATCTGGTATCACCAGGGATTTGTTTTCCCCACTTTTCTTCACCTTTTCTATTTCTCCAGTCCTCATCTGGGACATTTTTCCAGTGTATTTTCACTTGCCCTTCCTCACTCCAGTCTGTTCTACTTCCAGCAGCAAGAACCATTTCCTCAATTGTAATTGTGATCCTTTCAGTATCTTAGAATCTTATAGTAGATCCCAGATGCCTCTTGCATTAAATTAAGATCCTTGATTGTAGGCTTTAAAGCTGTCCTCACAACTTCTATGACATTCTATTTTTCTATTACCTACAATATAATTTTTTCATTTTATGTTCTGGTCATTAAGCAGATCTGCTTCCCTTATATACCCTATTCTTTTGACTTTTCCATCTCATCGCATGTATATGTTTGTTACTTGTTTATCATGGGTATTTGTTTGACCTTTCTTCCCATTAAATTAAGCTTCTTCCAGTCAGGAATTTCCTAGTGTCATAACAATATACAGCCAAGTAGACACTCAAGAAATGTGTTAACAAGCAGGGATATACCTTCTACTTCATGACCATTTTACCATCTGATTGCTTACTTTCATTCACTTTCTGTAGGATGTGGCTGCAGATGTATCAAGCAGATATTCGAAGAAGGATCCTAAACCATGAACGACTATACCAGGCCTCAGCAGAAAGGATGGTAGAGCTGAAGCTACAAGAGGATCTCTGTATCCTCAAAGATGCTCAAATTGTAGGCATGACAACTACAGGTAAATAGATATGGGGAAAATTAGCAGCTTCAGTTTAAGTCCATAACTAGATCACAGCTATTAGCAAATTGGAAGGATAGAAAGATTCATCTCCAAAATGCCTCGTGACAGAAAAAGGCTAGTATATAGGAAACTGTCACTAGGCTGCCTCTGAGTTATGCTAGTCTCAAAAAATGTGAGTTATTCACCCTGTTATTTGAAGGTCTGATTTGATAGATAAAAAGTCCAGATTCAGTGCCACCTTATAAATTAAGGGGAGTGCTTGGTGTGCTGTTGTTCAGTTGTGTCTGACTTCATGACCCCATTTGGGGGTTTTCTTGGCAAAGATACGGGAGTGGATTGCCACTTCCTTCTCCAGCTCACTTGACAGATGAAGAAAATGAGGCAGACAGGACTAAGTGACTTGCCCAGGGCCACACAGATAATACATGTCTGAGGCCAGATTTGATGAGTCTTCCTGACTCCAAGCCTGGGACTATCCACTGCACCACCTACATTGGTGTGTAGGTAGGCACAAAGGATAGTTCCCCTGTTGTAGTAAGGGTCTTCATGTTGCCCAAGGAGTTTATTCTTTCTCCCTATACTTAAGGTGCTGCCAAGTACCGCCAGATCCTACAGAAGGTGGAACCTCGAATTGTCATAGTTGAGGAAGCAGCAGAGGTCCTAGAGGCCCACACCATTGCCACACTGAGCAAAGCCTGCCAGCATCTCATCCTCATTGGGGATCACCAGCAGGTAAATTCAGGCCTACTTTTACACAGCCAATAAAAAAATTCAAATAATGAAATATTTGTGATGTGCTTTACTTCCCTCTGAAATTTCCCTCTGTTGCCATTCTCTTCACAGTCCAATCTGAAAAGTATTGTTAGGGCACCTGATAAAATCAAAAATCAGATTTTGCCCTTTCCTCTTTAGTTAACTCTACCAATTTTTCTAATTTATTTTGTAGAGTATGTCAGTTTGGCTGTACTTTGAACCAAATATTACATGTGTTATATATTTTTCTCCACTCCCTACAGCTGCGCCCCAGTGCCAACGTGTATGACCTGGCAAAGAACTTCAATCTAGAGGTCTCACTCTTTGAGCGGCTAGTAAATGTCAACCTTCCCTTTGTCCGTCTGAATTACCAGGTGAGAAACAATAGACCTTGGCTACGGATTTGATATATTTCTTTTTTATTCCTCATTTACTAGCTGAAAAGTATTAAGGTCTCACCATTAACAAAACTGATTTCACATGAAAGTAAACTGTACTCTCACTGATGTGACTCTCAATTCAGTTTTATTTTTCTTCCTAAGGCTTGACTTGGGTATAGCTGGTTTGGCCATTTGGAACATTTGGCAATGTGCTTTCTCCCAAGTTTTTCCAACAGCAAAATTAGGATTATGCATCTTAGCCTTTGGAGCATTTGCCCACTTTTCAGGATTTAAGAGTATCATGCTTCAAATAACATGTCTATTTGTTTCAGCATCGCATGCGCCCTGAAATTGCACGGCTGTTGACACCCCACATTTACCAAGATCTGGAGAATCATCCCTCTGTTCTCAAGTATGAAAAAATTAAGGTGAGTTTATTCAAACAGATATTTTCTATGATTATTACTAGCAGTTTAGGGAATTGTATAAGAGAAGAAAAACAACTGCTGAGAGTGATACAGCTCCTTCCAGCTTAATCAGCAAGAAGTATTCAGTAGAAAACATACCTGGCCTTTGGTAATCCAGTTGGTCTATTGACTTAATTAGATATAATTAGGAAAAGGTCCCAATCAAAACAAAGAGTAGAATAAAAGTAGAGTCAAAGAACTTTTTTTAAAGAGTGTCTTTCTAGAAATGAGCCAACCATCCATGTCAGAGTTAAGTCACATCAGCAGTGACTACTAAACTATATCTAGGACTGAATTTCAGTCACCTTTTCGAAGTGCCCAGTTGTGCCTATCTTTAACAGGGTTTTCTTTTTATTTTTCACAGGGGGTCTCTTCCAATCTCTTTTTCATAGAGCATGACTTCCCTGAACAAGAGATCCTAGAAGGGAAAAGTCACCAAAATCAACATGAGGCTCGTTTTGTGGTAGAATTGTGCAAGTACTTCCTGTGTCAGGAGTATCTGCCATCCCAGATCACTATCCTTACAACCTATACTGGACAGCTTTTCTGTCTCCGCAAACTCATGCCAGCTAAGACATTTGCAGGTGTGAAAGTCCATGTTGTGGACAAATACCAAGGAGAAGAGAATGACATCATTCTGCTATCCCTTGTGCGGAGCAACAAAGAAGAAAAAGTTGGGTTCCTGAAGATCAAAAACCGAATCTGTGTAGCTCTGTCCAGAGCCAAAAAGGGAATGTACTGCATTGGGAACATGGGGATGCTGGCCAAAGTTCCATTGTGGAGCAAGATCCTTCACACTCTGAGAGAAAATGGTCAGATTGGCAGTGCACTAATGTTGTGCTGTCAGAACCATCCTGATACACAAACACTGGTATCCAAAGCCACAGACTTTCACCAGGTGCCAGAAGGGGGTTGTAGCCTCCCCTGTGAATTTCGGCTGAGTTGTGGACATGTCTGTACTAGAGCCTGCCATCCCTATGATTCTAATCACAAAGAATTCCAATGCATGAAGCCTTGTCAGAAGATACTCTGTGCTGATGGACATCGGTGTCCATCAGTTTGCTTCCAGCCCTGTGGCCCTTGCCAAGTAAAAGTCCCTAAAACAATTCTGCGTTGTGGACACCAACAAATGGTCCCATGTTTCATGCCAGAGTCAGATTTCTGCTGCCAGGAGCCTTGCCCCAAGTTCCTGACATGTGGGCACAGATGCAGTCACTCCTGTGGAGAAGAGTGTGTTCGTCTTTGTTCTGAGATGGTCACTGTCAATCTCAAGTGTGGACATAACCAGCAAGTGAAATGTGGCAATGTAGAAGATCTTCAATATGGCTTACCTGTCAAGTGTACTACCAAGTGTGGCACAATCTTAGACTGTGGGCACCCTTGCCCCGGCTCTTGCCATGACTGCTATGAAGGACGATTTCATGAGCGCTGCCAGCGTCCCTGCAAGCGCTTACTCATCTGCTCACATAAATGCCAGGAGCCTTGCATTGGTGAGTGTCCACCTTGTCAAAGGACCTGCCAGAATCGCTGTGTTCATAGCCAGTGTAAAAAGAAGTGTGGAGAGCTGTGCAGCCCATGTGTAGAACCTTGTACTTGGCACTGCCAGCACTACCAGTGCACCAAACTTTGCTGTGAACCATGTGATCGGCCCCCATGCTATGTGCCTTGTACCAAGTTGTTGGCTTGTAACCATCCTTGCATTGGCCTGTGTGGGGAACCATGCCCTAAAAAGTGTCGTGTGTGTCATCAAGATGAAGTAACACAGATTTTCTTTGGCTTTGAAGATGAACCAGATGCCCGCTTTGTACAACTGGAGGATTGTAGCCACATCTTTGAGGTGCAGGCTCTTGACCGCTATATGAATGAACAAAAAGATGAAGAAGTTGCCATCAAGTTGAAAGTCTGTCCTATCTGTCAGGTTCCTATCCGCAAGAACCTTAGGTATGGTACTAGCATAAAAAAGCGTCTGGAAGAGATTGAGAGGATCAAGGAAAAGATACAAGGCTCAGCTGGCGAAATCACTACCAGGCAGGAGGAGCTACAGGTCCTGCTAGAAGCGAAGACCAATATCCAAAGGTTACTCCCTGAGGATTTTCTCATGCTAAAAGAAAAGCTCTCTCAGTCTGATCTGTCTGTGAAAGCCTTGGGTCTAGCTGAAAATCAAATCAGCTTCTATGAGCGCTTAGCCAGCATACGGGAATCCCTGAGCAAGATAGAAGTCAGTGAAAGGGCTGGGGTAAGGATGCGGCTGGAACAAGTCCATAAGTGGCTAGCAAAGGAGCGTCTGAGTTTTACCAGCCAGGAACTGGAAGACCTCCAAAGTGAAGTACAGAGGATAACATACTTGGTGAACCTCTTGATCCGCTGCAAGATGGCAGGGGGGAAAATGAGCAGTTCAGTAGTGGAAGAAGTAGCTACCCTTCGAGAGATCCTAGAGGGCACTTTTAAATTCAGTAAAAACGATGAAGAACTGGTGGTGAAGAAATTGAAAGCTCTGGATGCTGTCCTTCCTTGCTGTGGCTTGGGCATCTCAGAACAAGAGCGGGTACAGATAGTAAATGCTTTGGGCTATCCCCAAGGTCACTGGTTCAAATGCCCTAATGGCCACATCTATGTGATTGGCAATTGTGGGGGAGCAATGCAAAGGGGTAAATGTCCTGATTGTAATGCAGTAATTGGTGGTGAAAACCACACTCTGGAAAGTAACAACCAATTGGCTTCAGAGATGGATGGTGCCCAACACGCAGCTTGGTCTGAAACAGCCAACAACCTGTTTAACTTTGAGGACATCCACAGGTTGATCTAGGAAGATGATTTCCTATTACCTTTCCTTTCCTTCTCTCTCAGCCATAGCCAGGCTGGGCTTGGCTTCCTGAAGAAAGGACTGCTATTTCTGACTTCCCTGAAATCTTGGCACTCTACCGACCCATTTTAGGACTTTTCCAATGTTTGTTCCTAGAGTTAGTCCTGCGCTTAAGTGAGCACTTTACCTCTAATCGAGAATAAAATTAATAGACAAGATTTTCCCTTTTCTTTCTCTTATAAGGTCAACCTCCCTGGTGCATGTTTTGGGCTTAAGTTGCCTAGTGATAATCTTCTGGCCCTGTCTTCCTGCCTGTCTTAGCTAAATGCTCTTTGTACAGTGCTTATAATGGCACTAGGCACATGGTAGGAGCTTAATACTTAATGACTGCATCTCAGGCCCCAGCTATGCAACCCAATTTTGTCCC
Source organism: Notamacropus eugenii (assembly GCF_028372415.1). Classification (NCBI taxonomy): domain Eukaryota; kingdom Metazoa; phylum Chordata; class Mammalia; order Diprotodontia; family Macropodidae; genus Notamacropus; species Notamacropus eugenii. Next base: position 517,843,342 of record NC_092872.1, read on the forward strand.
AAAGGAGCTACATAGAAGACATTTGTCCTTGAAAGAAGCTCAACTGGAACATTTCCTGCATTCTTTTGGGGCCACCTTTACTCCAGAAGGCACTGAAGAAAATACAGAAAATTCAAAGTCTATGACAGGGTTTTAAACCTAACTTGGGCCTTGCACATGTCCACGGTGACCAAGGAGTTAACAACAGTAATACTTCCATTCCCTTGAATTTCGAGAAGGCAAGAAGTTTTTTATTGCGTTTTAAACAGGTTTGGAAGCAAGGCTGCCTCATGGGGCATGCCTCATTCATTCCCCCAATGGAATAAAAGTGACATTCAGTACCAGCAGCACCTTCTTATCAAAGTGTAACCCTTTCATCTCTCCTTCCTTTATCATGGCTTTTGCCTGGGTGGAGCTTTTAGCATGCCTCCGATGTCTGCAGGCCCAGGCCAGGCTCAGGCCGTCTGTCCTGCTTAGGTGTTGCCTCCATGGCATTTGTTCCATAAAAGACATAGATTTCTCAGGTCCTTTCTACTGTTTGCAAGCAAAATTCCCCTACCTTATGTATGCGTTCCCTTTTTGTCTTTACTATGCACTTTAGAATATGATGCCAATTAATAAAGCAATTATTGACAAAAGTAAATGATCCGTATTTCCTTCTAATAGCTGCTGCCAACTTGGCTCTGTTAGCATCTCTACTTTTTTCAGTCAATAGGTAACCAAGACACCATGCTTCTATGGGATAAATCAAAGTTTCCTCTGGTTCTGCTTCCCTTTATAAAGCTAACTTTATCTGTCCACAACCTTTGTCGCATAGAACAAAAGAATATATCCCTTCTCAGGCAAGAGGAGTAACCTCAATCCCCATCCCATCCTTTTAGAAAGAATTATGATACAGATTACTGCCACAAAATCCCAGTATTACCAAAGAAATGCAATTACGTTGTTTAAGTTGATGCCCTGGATAGGAAGTATTGAGAATGTTTTTATCTGGCATGGAACACACAGCAAGACCACCTTAGAATAAAGATGCTCAAAGAAAGATCAGTTTTTTAAAAACAAATGCAAACTACTGAGACTTTTAATAGAGCTTTTTAAAGAGCATTTTTACAATCAAAAAGAAGAGTGGAGTTACATTTCCTCTAGGGAAGGGATTAAAGGCTTAAACCTTAAGTACTTCTTCAGGTAACTATAGCTACTTCCTCCTCTTGTACCTGTGGAAAGAAATAGACAGAACTATGGTCATAATCTCTGTGTGTTCATCCTTCCTTGCCAAAGAAGACCACGCCATCAGAGAAATGATGACATGACTTGCACTTGACTTTGTTTTGAGTGAGGGAGGGCTGTGCAGGTCACCAGCCTCACTTCTCCAGAGCCATCTGAATTCATCAAGATGACTGGAGATGACCCAGGGTGAGGCCATTGGGGTTAAGTAACTTGCCCAAGGTCACATAGCTAGTGAGTGTCAAGTGTCTGAGGTGAGATTTGAACTCAAGTCCTCCTGAATCCTGCGCTGGTGCTCTATCCACTGCACCACGTAGCTGCCCCAATAATCTACTTACTTGAAAAGGGACCAGGATCTTATTCAATCACCAAGCAGACCACTTTTACCTGGATTTAGATTTGAAGTTTCCTCCTCTCCTTGGGTGGAGTAATCCCATCTGTTTCCGTTCTTCAAAGGTGGGGCTGTGATCAACATAGTAACCAAGCAGGATGCTGGGTTGTGGACAACATTCTTATCCCCACAACTCTTCCCAATAGTCAAAAGAGCAACTTTCATGTTTTGACCATAGAGAGAGAAAGCTCCATCCAGGTAAGCTTCTCTCCTTGGTTTACGTAGTAAATTTATAGGGAAAACCTTACTTCTCATTTCTATGTAAAAAAGTGGAGATATGAAACCTAGACATTAGTCCTAAAGTTCTAAACTTTTATCTACTTCTCCAAATTGTTACATGGTGGTCAGCATTAAAGGAAGAATAACAATTCCAACCTGCTTGTCACATATGCCAGAAGTGGATTCACAGCAGACTCAAAAAACATGCTTAGACTGTAAGTAAAGTTAAATTTAGGGTTCTACATGACTCCCAAGCTTTGGCAGCTGTCATTTTACCCTACATTTCTTCATTAAATGTATCATTTCAATTGTAAGGCCATGTGCATGTGTGTATTGAGTATACACTGTATGAATAACTTTAAATGATTTAAAATCCTACCCAGCTCGATACTGTTTCAAAGCCTTCTTGCTAGTGTTGGTAAGTTCCTCATCAAACACAGATTTCTTCAGCTTCTTTTGCTTCCTGCCTATAAAGGGAAACACTCAGTTATAAATTCAGGCCCAGTACCTTGAAGTGTGTTCTTCACTCGGTTCCTAAAAATGCCCTTAGTCCAAATTGATGTGGTGGCATCCTGGTTGGGCATCAGACAATGTTCCTGCCTGATTTACCAAGGACCACAGGAAGAATAACTCCTATTCCAAAAAATGGTCACTCTTACCTGATCAGATTCATCCCTTTATAGGCTGTAGTAATACCCACTAAGGCGTGAAGTTACACATTGTTTACCTACCTGGGGCTAGGGCTGGATCCTCCTCAGGCATGGCTCGTGCTCTCTTGGCCCTGCGATTCCTCTTAGCCAAACGCTCAGCAAACATCTGTGACTTCAGAATCTCAAATTGAGACCTTTCTTCTGGCTGTAGAAGGAGGGTGGGAAGTGAATAAGGTTCTGAACAATTGTAACCCACCAAGCTCCCCAGACCTTGACATCCAAACTCCAACTCACTGTCATTTCTCCCTTTTTCTTGGAGTCCTTCAAAAACTTCTTTCTCTTTTTCTTTCCCCTCAAAGCCAAATCAAACTCTTGCAGGGCCTTTGCAACTAAAGAAAGAATAAGGACACAAAATTCAAGGGCTGTTTCCTAAGCAATGGAATTTCTATCTTGAAGTTAACAACCACAAAGTAAAAAGCTCTGCTTCAAGAAAGTCCCTACCATTTACACATTCTTATTATTGTCCCTTATGGAAAGAGTGACTAAGAACCTAAAACCTATCAGGAGGGCCTGATCACAACTCACTTTTTTCCTTCTTCCTCTCCTCTTTACTCTGGAACCAGGTTCGCTCTGGCTCTTCATTCCCTTTCTCTAGGAGTTTTTTTGCAGTATTTATCTGTGAGAAAGACAGAAATGAAACCCTGAGCATGCCTGCTCAGATTGGTGAACTAACTGGCCACTAATAAAGACATCTATTTGAACACATCCATTATTCCTCAAAACATCACCAGTGAAGAGAGTCTGACACCTAAGATGGTTCCTGATCCCCATGTAAATATCAAGCTTCCTAGATGGAAGACCAAAACAAGACCAACAAAAATAAGTGCCCTCTCAAAGACAAGGAGCCATTTCCTCCTCCTGCTTACCTGGGCTTCTGAGTGTTGCATCTCCTTCTCCTCAGCCTCTAGCCTCAGGACTGCATACACATCTTTCTCCATCTTCTCAATCTTGTCTCGGAATTTTAGGATTACATCTAAGTGGGATGGAAAGAACTAAAACTGCATATGACTGAAACAGCAACAAACAAATCAGAGGCCAACCATGATGCACAGAAGTGGCACAAAAGCCATCGTTAAGGATGTAACTAGAAAAAAGAGGTAGGTCATTCATGTGGTAAGAGGAAGGGATTGACACACAACCTAATAAAACAGAAAGACCTCTTATGGAAGACAAAGACTCACACAGGATGAGAAGGCATGGATGGTTTGTGATCTGTATCAGTGATGGATTACCCACAATGATGAGCTCACGGATTCATGTAAGTAAATTTAAATGAAGAAAGAAAGCCTAAAAGGTATTCAAAGAAAAAGACAGATCTAAGCCTCTCTCATTTCAATTAGGATGATAAATGGAAAGTAGTTTTTATTCTCAGAAACAGACACATCAAGAATAAAGAGATGTTCAACTTCTACCTAACGTAATTTTTTTTTGACAATTACAAACCAGAGACAAATGCAAACCAATTTTTTGACCCAACAGTCAAATTTCCTATTTCTTCCAGAGAGCTGGGATAGAGGAAGAACTCCTGATGGAACGATATCTAGAGTGCCTACCTTGAGGAAGAATCCTGGCCTTCACAGGTGCTTTGGCTGATTTCACAATCTCCTTCAACATCTTACGTTCCTCCTCTCCCACCAGGGAGACAGAGCGTCCAGCCCGGCCAGCACGTGCTGTTCTGCCTACCCGGTGCACATAATGCTTGATGGTGTTGGGCATTGTAAAGTTGATGACCTGGAAGGAATAAAGTGAGTTTAATAGAGGCAAAGTCAGCCTTATGACTGAGGGGAATTGAGAAACAAACAAAAAAAAAACCCAGGCCTCCCAACCAATGATAAAAGTTCATTCAGGACTATGCGAAAAGAGATTAGTTGTCTCACTGTTTTGACACCTTCGATGTCTAGGCCTCGAGCTGCCACATCTGTGGCCACCAGGATGTCAATCTGCTCATCCTTGAAGCGCCTTGAAATGAAGAATAGAAAGGATCAGAGTGACCCAGCAAATGTTAAACTGGGAGCATTGACTAAAGGACACCACAACGTTAGAAGACCTTAATTTTTGCTTCTAATTCTGACACTAGTAATTGTATCTAAATGAGAAAGTTTCCCTGTCCCCAATTTCACCTTGGGAAGCTTATGTGAATTCTGTGAAGTTCCTTGGTCCATTTCCCAAGATACTCCCTATCTTACCTGAGGGCTTCCAGACGCTGTGTCTGAGAGAGATTCCCATGCAGCTCTCCCACCTGTAGCCCCATAAGCCCTAGAAGGATGTGCATACGATGAGCCTGCTTTTTGGTCTGGGTGAACAGCATCACGTGGTCTGTGAACGTTCGTGTCAAAAGAGCTGAAGAGAAAGCAAGGAAGGTTATGAGCAAGAAGCAGTCATGGTAACATACACCTCCCAAAGCTCAAAGAACGGAAGGAAAGCTTCCCCCAAATCTTCTCTAGTTCCTCAAGTCTCACCTGATACAATGGCTTCCCGGTCTCCTTCTCGATTAGGTCGGATTCGAATGAATTCCTGCCTGAGGAATGGAGCCACATCTGTGTTGCTATTCACAAAGATCCGGACGGGATTCTTTAGTGAGACTGAGGCCAAATCTTTCACCTACCAGACAAGAAAAAAATTCTAGCTCATTTACAAAAGAAAGGGGGATCCCCTGGAGCCAATTCTCCTTTCCTTAAACCCACACCAGATACTTCAGCATGCCAACCTGAGTTTACACATGCTGAGATGAACTTGAGAGGCCCACCTCATCTGTCATGGTGGCTGAGAAAAGCATGGTCTGTCGGTGGTGGGAACACAACTGAATAATTTCTTTCATCTGTTCTTCAAAGTACTCATCTAGCATCCTGGGAAAACAGGACTACTGTGAGACAAGTATAGGTTGGGGTCTTGCCCTCAAACAAAGAAGTAAAAGACCAAGACTTGAGAGGAAAACTGGGGGGTGGGAAGACCCAAATACAAAGATCTAAAAATAAAAATACTTAAATAACATTCAAAGAGCAAGATACAAATAACAACAACCCCATAAATGACTGTTCTCATAAGGGTGTTATGATAGGGTATCCTGACATGTTGGACTTGTTTAGTTTCCTTTACCAATATTGGGTTACAGAGGTAAAAAAGGGTGATAATCCCAGAGGAAAGAGAAAGGATATTGTTCAAGAAATATGATTTTGCAATAGGGGTAACAGATGGATCAAGAGCTAGTTTAGCTAGGTTTAACTGGGGAAGAGGATGGGAGTATGGTAATAGCTCACAATTACATACGCTTTTAAGGTATAATAAAGCACTTTACATGCATCTTGGTTAGTTCATAAGTACATAAGTCTGAAAAGGGCCAGGAAACACTCTTGGGTTTTTAGGAGATCATGACTAAATACTCTTCTTCAAAAAGTTATCTGAAAAGCAGTCCAGAAGTAAAGCTGCAGAAGTAACACAATCAGTGTCCACAACTGGAACTAAACACCAAGAAGGATAATAAAACAACAACAAAAAGCCCCACCTCCTGTATAAAAATAATCCTAGCACTGCTATCTGTAACAGCAAGGGATTGGAAACAATTAGCAGTTTCCAAATCGTAGAAAAGTCAAACAAATTATGGCATACAAACATAATGGAATATAACTACATCATATGAAAAATTCAAAGGAATATGGGGATGCAAAGCAGGTGAGAGAAAAAAAGCCGAACCAGAAGCAACAAGTTAATTTGGTTTTGGGAAGGTGGGGCTGGGTGCAGGGGGCTGGTCAGGCCTGAGAGTTCATTGGTATAAGGAATTCCTGGTACTCAAACTTCTGTTCCTGACAAAGAGTTATAAAAGATTTGCCTGGGGCACTGAGTAAAATAAAGTGACTTGCCCACAGTCACTTAACTCTGTGTCTCCTAACTCTGAAGTTGGCTCTCTATCCACTGCCATGCTACCTCATAAAGACAACACTAACAGCAAAAAATCAGCTAAATTTGCACAGGGAAAGTGATCAAAAAGAAGTGGGGATACAAACATGACATGACTACTGCATTAACAAGAATGTATCTCTTGAGGATGAGTTAATGGTTAATAATTCAAGGTTCAGACACATCTACAAACATTATTCACTATTATTTTTGTTGGGTTTCAAGTGTATATGTTGGTTTTACTTCTTTTTATATGCTCTAGTTCATATGTTTGAATATCTACACTTGTCAATGGAAGTCAAAATAAAATTCTATATTTCTTTAAAAGTGGGCACTATACCCAGGAAACCAGGGAGAATATGAGTTATGGCTGTTGCTGTCAGGTTCTTAGGATCCCAATGTCACCACAATCTCAAGCTTTCTAACTACCTGTCAGCTTCATCCAAGATCAGTACTTCAATACTACTCAAATGGAAAGAAGGGCAATTGTGGAGATGGTCAATGAGCCTGCCAGGTGTAGCAATGAGGATATCTGGTCCAGCCCGAAGAGCTGCCTCCTGGGATTTCACATCCAAGCCACCTAAGGAAGAGAAGCCCAATGATGTCATGACCCTTTAGAATAGAAACAATATCTGAAGAGTGAAGCATCTAAGATCCTAAAGGGAAAGCTCATAAATACTTGACAATCTATAGGACAACTAATTGTTGGCAGGAGACCTGCTCTCTCACCCTTAATCCATCCTGGTTATCAACTAATTATGACAAAACATAAAAATTAAGAGATAATATAGACAACTAAGGCAATGCCATCTAGAATAATAAAGGTGCACCACAGTTGATAATCTCAGTGGTATTTGGAGTCTGGAGTGGAGTGAAGTTTAAAGAAGTTCAAACCTTGGGAAATGATGCCATGTGTTTTGTAACCAGAAAGTGAACAGCATTTTTTCCTGAATTGTGGTTGGCAGAAGCATAACAATAAAAGGAAATGGAATAAGAAAAAGAACCACATCTTTTTTTGTACTTTTACTTAAGGTGCCACCACATAGTGAATGCTTCTTTACTAACAAAGAATTACTTCGGAATTTCAGTTATTTTAATGTTTTTAGATTTTAGCAGGCAACTTACCCACGGCAAGGCAGGTGGTAACAGTGGTGAACTGGGCCAGCTGCTTGGTGACAGAGTGTACCTGAATGCCCAATTCTCGAGTGGGAACTAGCACAAGTACTCGGGTTATGGGAGCCTGTCGAGGTTTGTAGATAAGACGCTCCAAGACAGGAAGGGCAAAAGCAGCTGTTTTACCTGAAGAGAAAGAAGATAATGAGAACTAAAGAGAGAGTTGAACAGTGGCATAGGCTTACTCAGAGCTTATGAGGGTCTGCATCTGATAATGGGAGTGTTTCCTAATAAGGGAAAAGGGCATCAACTCTTGATGACTCAATAATGAAAAAGGAAAAGACCTAGATAATACAAAATGACCTAAAATAATTAATATTTGTCCCCAAAATACAGTTAGAAACCTACTTTCTTTCTCATACAGGCCCTTATATCATGGACTCAATGGCCTTCTCAGTTTGGCACTATTAGGAACCAGCTAGTTGCAGTTGTGAGGAAGATTAAAGAGAATAATAAATAAAGCACTGTTAATCAAGAACTGACTACACCATATAAAAAACTATATAGGTTCAAATAAAGATGACCCCTGGCTCCCAAATTTGACTTGTATGAAATCTGAATACAATATAATGTAACAATACTGTAACAGTAATAAGGATAAAAAGACTGACATTTACAAAGCACTTTACACTTCCATTGACACTTTACTAAACACTTTACACAAACTATTTCACTTGATCTTCACAAGAATCCTATGAAATAAATCCCCATTTTCAAAATGAGGACATTTAGAAGTACTTGTGCTTAAAATTAAACAGCTATACATGAACAAAAACAAATGTTTTTAAATTTTTATATAAATATTTCAGGTTTTTTTCCTTTCAAAGAGATGTCATTGTAGAGATATGACCCACATTCAGATGAATACACTGTGTAATTAAGAATTTTATACTTAAAATCAGTATGGATGGCAACCACTAAAGCTTGGCTACCAAGTCACACATGTCAACATCACTCCGCCCACTTTTTTCTCAAATCTCTTACCTGTTCCAGTGGCTGCACAAGCACAGATATCCTTTCCTAATAGCCCTACAGGTATGCAGGCCTTCTGAATAGGGGTAGGTTGCTTGAAACCCATAGCTGTAATGGCCTGAGAAGATGTAACTCAATTAGACAGAGGAGAATGAATATCCCTACTTCTATAAACTACATATTACAAAAAGCAAGTACTTCTGCACAACCCAAAGCCAACCCCTCTACTCATACCTATAGCACACAAAACAGCCTTATACCTTCAAGAGAGGTCGAGATAGATTCATGTCCTGGAATGTGAGGTTCTCATCGTACTGAGAAGCATCTTCAAAAAAACCTGTTTCCTACACAGAAAACACAGACTATCTAAAGTAAGCAACCAGTAAGAGAGGCCTTATTCTCATAAGGGTGACAATACAGAAGCCAGAAAACCCTTTTGTGATCAAAGTCTTCTAGGATCTAGACAGAACATCAAGATTTCCCAAAGCCATTATCACCTTCTCTCCTTTCTTCTGTTTCTTCATTTTCTTCACCTTCAGCATATCTACAGAGAAAGGACAATAATGATTATGTGAGATAGGTACTATTTGCTGTTTGTCCCTGCACACTAAGACCTGGGATGGAATTCAAGGGCTTCTTACCCAAACTGAGTCTCAGTCACACAAAGAAAGTATCTCACAAATGGATGCATAAACCAGCTGGACAAGATTTAAAAATAGGGGAAGGGACAAGGTTCCAAGAAAAGCACTGGATGCAGAGCAGAAAACAGGATCCAAAAGAAAATAATACAATAAGGAGTCGACTAGGAAAGAAAGTCCCACATGAAACAGACCTCTTCAATTCATTTTGCAAGACTGTGCCACATAACATTTACCTGCTTTAGTGAGGATGTTTTCATCAGCTGATGAATACTCTGATTCTGATTCTTCCTCTTTTGCCTCTTCCTCAGGTTCTCTTTCAGAGTCATCTTGGTTTTCCTTTTCAGAACCCTCATTTCCTTCCTTCTCATCTACTGTTTTCCCAGATTTGGCTCCTTTTTCCTGAGAAAGGAATCAGAACCTTGTAGTCAGAGAAAAATCTGGAGTTGGATGAAAATAGGTATTTAGGTCAACAGACTTTATTAGTTGCATATGGGTTCTAAATAACTAATAGTACACATTAGAAGCAGCACCTTCTTTGCCTCAATCCACACACAAAAACTCCCACACTAAAGCATTAAAGGAAAATTGAGGGATTCTGGATAGATAGCAAAGTTGGGGGTTTAACTATGAAAAAAATCACCCTGCCCTTCTTTCTCACCTCATTCTTCCGTTTTTTTCGGACTTTCTCAATCTTGTCATCTAGTGTTGTGGCTGCTCTCTACCAAAAAAAGAAAATTGAAGGAAAATAATGTGAGGCAGAATTGTGATTTATGTAAATACAATTATAAAACCCACTTGAGAGAAATGATAACAAATATGTTAAATAATATTAATTGCTCATCACTGGGTAGTATGAATATAAAAATTTGATAATAATATAGCATTAAGATATATGTGCACATATTTTTAAAAAATGATAAAAATTAAAGATGATATCAAGCTACCAAGGAAGTATTTTACAGAGAAAAAAAATAACACTAAAAGTCATTTGAAGAAGCAAAAGTTCTAGGATTTCAAGGGAAATAATAAGAACAAATGGAATGAAGGGGGATTAGTACTTCCAGACAACCTATCATAAAGCAGGAATCACCAAAACCATCCGATACTATCTGAAAAACAGATAGTGGAACAAACCAGGTAAAGCAAGAACCAAAAACAACTAAATTCAATAATAACCCAAATCTTTCATAAACCAAGAACATAAGATAGCTGGAGAAGAAAGTCCTTTTTAAAATGAAAGCAAGGAAGCAGCTTAGTAGAAACTAGATTTAGACCAACATCTCACATTATACACTGCAATGAATACAAAATGAATATGAAACATGAATATAAAAGATCACACCTCAAAAAATTACAAGAAAATGAGATCAGGTGACTTTTACAAACTATGGCTGGGGAGAATTTTCATACAAAGGATAAAAGCTATTACAAAACATAAAATAAACCATTTTGATTTCATGAAATTAGAAAGGTTTTGCATGAACAAAACCAATGCATGTAAGAAGGGCAACTGTCAAACAGGAAAAAATCTTTGCATCAAATAAATCTAAGGGGCTGACAGGAAATATATACATAATTAATGCAAACACATAAGATGATGAGCAACTTACCAATAAAGTAACATATTTTTTAAATGGTTTTTAAAAGTATCACAAGCTATTAATAACTACATGAAAGAATATCCCAAATCACTGATAGTAAGAAAAATGAAATCCAAACAACTCTGGTTTTATTTCACTCCAACAAATTGGCAAGAATGAAAAAAGATGGGAGGAGTCAATGTTTGAGGAGCTGTGGGAAGACAAGTACACAAACACACAGCTAACTGAGCTCTGAAGTGACCCAACATTCTAAAAAGTTGTTCTTACTTATACTACAGTAACTAAAATATCTATTTGCCCCAAAGATCTCACTGCTACATAAGTACCCCAAAGAGGTGAAGGAAAAAAAAAGAAATGTCTTATTCATTCATTTCTTTTATTTTTAGCCAACACTTTTCATGGTAGCAAAGAATTAGAAACAAATTAAGTTCCCAAAATTTGATAAGATTAAACAATTCATGGTGCACAAAAATAATGGATTAATATTATGCTATAAGAATCAACAAATAGGAAGAATTCATAAAAGCACAGGATGACTTTTACTAAGTGATGCAGAATAAACAGAATCAGCAAAAAAAAATATGTAACATGAAAATAACATAAATGGAAAAGCAAAAAAAGAAAATGAATGCTATTTGATTATGACCTTGGAATCCAACCGTGGACTTGGTCCTAAAGAACAAATAAGAAAATGTAGTTTTTGCACACACAAACAAAACCAGTGCAACCAAATTATAAGGAAAGCAGAAAAACTGGCAAGGGAATTTGGCAACAAATATCTCTGATAAAGGCCTCATTTCTCAAATATCTAGAGATGAGTAAAATTTGTAAAAAAAAAAAATACAAATCACTCTCCCATTGATAAGTGGTCAAAGGATATGAAGAGGTAGATTTCAGACAAAGAAATCAAAGTTATCTACAGTCATATGAAAAAATATTTTAAATCACTATTGATTAGAGAAATGCATGTTAAAACAACTCTGAGGTACCACTTCACACCTATAAGATTGGCTAATATGACAAAAAAGGAAAATATAGGATGTTGGAAGAGATGTGGGAAAATTGTGACAATAATGCACTGTCAGATTTGTGAACTGATCCAACCTTTATTCTGGAAAGCAATTTGAAACTATGCCCAAAGGGCTACAAAACTGTGTGTACCCTTTGATCCAGCAATACCCCTGCCAGATCTATATACCAAAGACATCCCCCCAAAATAAGGGGAAAATGACCTATTTGTACAAGGACCTATTTATAGAAGCCCTTTTTGCAGTGACTAAGAATTGGAAATCAAAGGGATACCCACCAAGTGAGGGAGCGTTAAGAAAGTTGTGTTATAGGATTGTAATGGAATATTACTGTGCTTTAAGAAATGACAAGCAAGATGATTTCAGAAAAACCTAGAAAGACAAGAATGGATGCATAGTGAAGTGAACAGAACCAGGAAACACTGTACACGGTAACACAATATTGTACGATGAAGAACTATGAATGACTTTCCTATTCTCAGCAAAACAATAATCCAGGACAATCCCAAAGGACTAATGATGAAGCATATTATCCACCTCCAGAGAAAGAACTAATATCGTTTGAATGAAGACTAAAGCATGCTATTTTTCACTTTTTCCTATTCTTTTTCTTTGAGTCTTCTTGTACAAAATGACACGTAGAAATGTTCTACATAATTGTGGATGTATAACCTATATCTGATTGCTTTCTGTCTCAGATTGGGGAGGGGAAAGAAGGGGAGAAAGAATTTGGAACTCAAAATTTTAAATAGAAATGTTCCTAAAAATGTGAAACATCTCACTGGGAAACAACTGACCTGAAAAATAGATCCAGGGGAGATAATTTAAGAATTATTGTCTACTTGAACCCCATGATTTTAAAAAGCATATAAACATCCTATTTCAAGAAATTACAAAGGAAATATATCTTAGATATATTTAGACAGATATCTTAGAACCAGAGAGCAAACCTGAAAGCCGGAAAAAATGAATCCACTGACAACCTTCTGAAAGAGATCCCAAAATGAAAACTCCCAGAAATATTACAGCCAAATCCCAGAGTTCTCAGATCAAAGAGAAAATATTGTGAGCAGCCAGAGAGAAATAATTCAAATATCATAGAACCAGTCAGTATCATGCAAGATTTAACAGCTATTACACTAAATAAGCAGAGGACTTAGAATATGATATTCCAGGAGGCAAAGGAATGAAGATTACAACCAAGAATAAAATACCCAGCAAAACTGAGTATAATTGTTCAGAGGGAAAGTAAACATTTAATGAAATAGGGAACTTTCATAGAAAAACTGACTTCAAACACAACAAGAGACACATAAAAAAAAACATGAAAGAGAAATCATAAAAGGATTTAAGGTTAAACTGTTTCATTCCTATATGGGAAGAAAAATACATGTAACGCCTAAAAATGCTATCATTATGGCAGACAGAAGGAGTCTACATAAAAAGAAAACACATCTGTGACTTGATTACGTTGGAATAATCTCAAAAAAAAAAAAATGGAGGGGGACAGCTAGGTGGCACAGTGAATAGAGCACTGGCCCTGGAGCCTGAGTTTAAATCTAGCCTCAGATGCTTACTGTGTGACCTTGAGCAAGTCATTTAACCCCAACTGACTCGCCTTCCCCCTCCAAAAAAAAAGTGGAGGTGCAAGAAAGAGGGATATACTGTAAGAAGGGGGAAGGGGAGTAAGAACAGGGGAAATTACATAAAAGGGAGCGTTTTTACAGTGGAGAGTAAAATGAATCCCACTCTCATCTGAACTGGTATCTCAAATAAACTTAATAAAGGCAGACTGAGGTACATACTCAGAGCAAATCAGTTTATAACGCACATAACTGTTAACACAGTGGGTCAGACTGTCTGCCTCAGTAAAGCTGCTGACCCCAATGAAGAGTGGACTCTCTTTACTGACGCACAAGAAGAGGGTCTTGGTAGTCATGGAATACTATGACTAGCTATATTAAGAAAAATTGGATGGCATTTCAGTGAGGCTAATCACACTCCTCACTGACAATTAAGGAATGTCGATTTATGGGACCTATCTGCATCTTGTAATCTTTGCTAGAAGATCAAAACTACCAGACTTGTGTCTCCTTCAAAGAGATTTAACTTCCCTTAAAATCACAAGGACAGACAAGAATAGAGGACATATCTTTCCGGGATGATACCAAGTTAAATTATGTAGCTTAAGGATAACAAACAGACATCCTGGAAGTATCCTAGGAGACACAACAACTTTTCTCTTAATTATACCTTTAAATTAACTCAGAGGGAAAGCCAAATTCCTAAGCTCAACTCAAGATTATAATAAGGTGGCTTTAGGCAAATGAAAACTCAATTACAAAATTAATACAGCATAAAAACAATTACATTGTAGAATCAATACAGTAGAAACTCAAGGCAATATTATCTTTTCATTAGTTAAAACACACATACACACATACACATACACACACACACAGAGTTGTTATAGAAATCTATCTTACCCAACAAGGAAGAAGGAGGGGAAGGAGCAAAGAGAAAGGAAAAGACAGATTAAAACAGACTTTAGAGGAGAGGAAAGGTTTAAAAAGGGGTAGAAGGAAAGAGAGAGAAATGGGGTGGGTGGGTGTGTGTGTGTGTGTGTGTGTGTGTGTGTGTGTGTGAGAGAGAGAGAGAGAGAGAAAGAGAGAGAGAGGATAAACAGAAGAAAATAAGAGGAAGGAAAATAGTAAATGTAACTGTGAATGCGAAAAAGATAAATTCATTCATAAAATGGAAGCAGATACAAGAATGATTAAATACTGTTTGGACGAAACACTTGAAACAGAAAGACACACATAGAATTAAAAGAAGAGACTGAAGCTGACTCTATTATGCTTCAGTGGAAGTATAAAAAAGGCAGGGGTAGCAAGAATGATATCAGACAAAGCAAAGGCAAAAATAGACCTAATTCAAAGAGATAATCAAGGAAACTATATTTTGCTAAATGCTACCATTTAGTAATATCAATATTCAACCAAATGGCATAGCATTCAAATTATGTTTTATTTAATATTTTATTTTTATTCCAAATTACATATAAAAGCAATTTTGAACATTCAGCTTTTTTTTAAATTTTGAGCTCCAAATTCTTCCCCTTTCTTTCCCTTCCACCCTCCCTCACTGAGAAGGCAAGAAATTTAATTTAGGTTATACATGTATGGTCATGCAAAACATTTTTCTATATTAGTCATGTTATGAAAGAAAATACACACCAAAAGAAACATGAAAGTTTATTCTGCTTCAATCTATAATCAGACTCCATCAGTTCTTTCTTTGAAAATGGATCACATTTTTCATCTTAGGTTCTTCAGAATTTTCTCGGATCACTGTATTGCTGAGAACAGCTAAATCATTCAGTAGATCATCATACAATATTATTATATACAACGTTCTCCTGGTTCTACTTGTTTCACTGTATCAATTCATGTAAGTCTTTCTAGGTTTTTCTGATAGCATCCTGCTCATCATTTCTCATAGCACAATAATATTCCAATACAATCATACACCATAACTTGTTCAGTCATTCCCAATGGAGGGGCAACCCCTCAATTTCTAATTCTTTGCCACTACTAAAAGAGCTGCTCTAATTTTTTTGGACATATGGGTCCTTTTCCTTTGTTTATTCTCTTTGGGATACAGACATAGAAACGGTAATGCTGAGTCAAAGGGTATATCAAAGGGGATATGCACAGTTCTATAGCCCTTTGGGCAGAGTTCTAAACTGCTCTCTAGAATGGGAGGAACAGCTTACAACTCCAACAACAGTGCATCAGTGTCCCAATTTTTCCACATCCCCTCCAACATTTGTTATTTTCCTTCTCTGTTATATCAGCTAATCTGATAGTTGTTTTAATCTGCATTTCTCTAATCTATGGTGATTTAGAGCATTTTTTCATCTGGCTATAGATAGCTTTGATAACTTTATCTGAAAACTGCCCATCCATATGCTTTGACCATTTATCAATTAGGGAATGAATTGTATTCTTATAAATTTGGCTCCATTTTTGGTATATTTAAGAAATGAGGCTTTTCTCAGAGATACTGTAAATATTTTTTCAGTTACAATTACTAATTGTATTTCCCTCAGTATTTTCCCCATTTATCCCATTCTCTCTCTCTTCATCCTGTCTATCCTCAAAAGTGTTTTTCTTCTGACTATCACCTCCCCCAATCCACTCTCCCATCTATCAGCCCTACCCACCCCCTCTTCTTTTATCTCCTCCCCCTCAAACTTTCCTGTAGGGTAAGATAAATTCCAATACCCAACTAAACGCATATGTTACTGCCTCTTTGAGCCAATTCTAAAGACAGTAAGGTTCATGTGCTCCTTTCCCAACTTCCTCCATCTTCCCTTCCTCTGTAAAAGCTCTTTGATGCCTCTTTTATGTCAGATAACTTACTCCATTATAACTCTCCCTTTCCTCAATGCATTCCTCTTTCTCACCCCTTAACTGTATTTTTTTAGATAATCATCCCATCATATTCAATTCACACCCACAGCCCTCTATGTATATCCCTTCTAATTGTCTCAAGAATCAAAAAGTTCTTAGGAGTTACAAGTACCATCTTCCCACGCAGGAATGTAAACAGCTTAACCTTACTGAAACCCTTGTGATTTCTCTCTTCCATTGACCTTTTTATGCTTCTTTTGAGTCTTGTATTTTAAAGTCGAATTTTCTACTCAGCTCTCTGATCTTTTCATCAGGAATACATGAAAGTCTTCTATTTCATTGAATATGTTTTTTCTCATTTAGGATTATACTCAGTTTTTGCAGGATAGGTAATTCTTACTTGATTAAGCTCCTTTGCCCTCTAGAACATTTCACATCCTCTGGTCCTTTAATTTGGAAGCTACTAAATCTCTTGTGATCCTGACCTTGGCTCCATTATGTTTGAACTGGTTTTTTTCTAGCTGCTTACAATATAGTCTCCTAAAAGTTCTGAACTGATCCAACCATTCTGGAGAGCAATTTGGAACTCTACTCAAATGGCTACATAAAACTGTGAATGCCCTTTGACCCAACAATACCACTTCTAGGGCTGTATCCCAAAGAGATCATAAAAATGGGAAAAGGACTTATGTGTACAAAAACATTTATAGACATTCTTTCTGTAGCGGCCAAGAATTGGAAACTGAGGGGATGCCCATCAATTGGGGAATGGAAAGACAATTTGTGGCATATGGATGTGATGAAATACTATTGTTCCATAAGAATGATAAGCAGGCCGACTTCAGAAAAATTTGGAAAGACTTACATGAACTGATGATGAGTTAAGTGAGCAGAATCAGGAGAACACTGTACACAGTAACAGTCATACTGTGTGAGACTAACTTTGACACACTCAGCTCTTCCCAAGAACACAAGGATCTAATTCAACTCCAAAAGACTCATAATGGAAAAGCTATCCACATCCAGGAATAGAACTATGGAGTCTTAATGCAGATCAAAGCATACCATTTATTTTCTCTTTTGTAGTTTTTGTTTCTTCTTCCTCATGGTTTCTCCCATCGGTTATAATTCTAATTTACAACAAGACTAACGTGAAAATATGTTTAATTTTTAATTCTTCTTTACAATATGACTAATGTGAAAATGTTTAATTTCAACAGATATGTATAGCCTAATCAGACTGAATGTTATCTGGGAAGCAGGGAAGAAAAGGACAAAGAGAAAATTTAGAACTCAAAATCTCAAGGAAGTGAATGTTGAAAACTAAAAATAAATATAAATCAATTTTTAAAAATATTTTCTCCTTGACCTGGGAGCTCTGTAAATGGACTACAATATTCCTGGGAGTTTTCATTTGGGGGATCTCTTTCAGGAGGTGATCAGTGGAGTCTTCCAATTTCTATTTTTCCCTCTGGTTCTAGAATATCAGAGTAATTTTCCTTGATAATTTTTTGAAATATGACATGTAGCATCTTTTTTTTTGATCATGGCCCTAGAGGTAATACAACAATTTTTAAATTATATCTTGTGGATCAATTTTCCCAGTCAGTTGTTTTTCCAATGAGATATTTCACATTTTCTTCTAATTTTTCATTCTTCTGATTTTTTTTTTTTTGGTATCTTGATATCTTATAGAGCTATGAACTTCTACTTGCCCAATTCTAATTTTTAAAGAATTATTTTCTTCATTGAGCTTTTGTACCTCCTCCTCCAACTGTCCAATTCTGCTTTTCAAGACATTCTTCTCTTAAGTGAATCTTAAGTGTATCTTTTTCCATTTGGTCAACTCTGCTTTGTAAGGCATTCTCTTAAGTAGATTTTTATGTCTCTTTTGACATTTGGTCATTTGGCCTATTTTCAGGGTATTATTTTCTTCAGTATTTTTTATGCCTCCTTTACCAAGCTGTTGACTCTTTTTTCATGATCTTCTTACATCACTGTCATTTCTTTTCCCAATTTTTTTCTACCTCTATTACTTGATTTCTAAAATCTTTTTTGAGCTCTTCCAGGAATTCTTTTTGTGCCCAAGACCAATTCACATTTTTGGGGGTTTTTTTGAGGCTTTGGATGTGGCAAATTTTACCTTTGTTGTCTTCTTCTGAGTTTGTTTGGATGTTCCCTGTTGCCACAGTAACTTTGTCTGGTCAAGATCTTTTTTAGCTGTTTGCTGATTTTTCTATCCTACTTCTTGATTTCTGCTTTATATTAATTTTGGCTTTACTCTTGGGGGGAGGGGAGAGGCAGACTGGGCACACTGTCCAAGCTTCAGGTTTCTCATGCTGCCATTTTCAGAGCTAGTTTGGTTTTGGGGAAAGAGGGATGCTGGGGGGAAGAAAGTTTTCAGTTCTTCCAAGGTGGTATGACATAAGGACAGGTGTGTTTACTACTTTCCTGGCCCAGGCTCTGCTTTGTGAACAACCACAAGGAACTGTGAACAAGGTTCCCACTTCCCTAAGGCCTCAAGCTCTGATGTACCAGAGCTTTCACTCGAGCTCTTGAACTTGGAACCAGGACTGTAACCCCAAATCCAATATGAGCAATGCAACAGAGTCTTGTACCCAGTGCCTGAGAGGAAAGGAAGCCTGTAATCTCCTTCTGATCAGTTGCACAACCCCTTCTTCTCCCTTACTCAACTCAGCTAATTTTAATTACGTGAAATTTTAAAAGTTTTTGCATAAACGAAACCAATGCAGCCAAAATTATATGGTAAGTAGGAAACTGTTTCTCTGATTAAATTTATAAAAATAAGAGCCATTCCCTAATTGATAAATGCTCAAAGGATATGAACAAGCACAGGAATACAAAGGTTATATGAAAAAAATGATGTAAAGTACTAATGACTATAGAAATTATAGTAGCTCTTTGTGATGACAAAGAATCATAAATCAAGGGAATGTCCATCAACTGGGGAATGGCTGAGCAACTTGTGGTGTATGATTGTGACGCAATACCATTGTGCTCTAAGAAATGATAAGAGGATGGTTTCAGAAAAATCTAGGAAGACTATGTGAACTGATGCAAAGTTAAAGTGAGCAGAACCAGGAAAACATTATACATAGTAACACCAATATTGTAACAATAACGAACTGCGAAAGATTTGACTACTCTGATCAATACAATGATCCACAAGGGTTCCAAAGGACTCATGATGAAAAGTGCTACTGGCTTCCATAAAGAGAACTGATGAACTCTGAGAGTACATTGAAGTACATTTTTTTCACTTCTTTAATCTTCCTTTTTTTGGGGGGAGGAACACAGCTAATATGGAAATGTGTTGGCATAACTTCACATATCTAATGGTTATCATACTGCTTGCTTTCTCAATGGGCCAGGGAAGGACTGGAATAAAGGAGATAAGATGGAACACTAAGTAAAAAAAGAAATGCGAAAAAAAAAAGAGGGGGGGGGCAAAACTCTCTCAGTAAGATAGGATATATTCAGAAAGGAATGTGATTTTAACAACAAAAATACATTTTTTAAAACTATATGGTTTGTAACAAAGAAAACGAGTTCCTTTCACAATTCAACAAAGAAACATTAAAAATTCCCAGGACACATAAGAAATGAAAAATGTGATGGAAAAAATGTGATAGAAGCATAGAAAGGCTTATACAAATTGATACAAAGTGAGAAACAGAAAGGACAACAAATTTAAAAAGCATTCAAAACTGAATCCTGCAATTCAAGCTTGGCCCCCAAAGAAGAGAAACAAGAAGGCAACTCTTCCCCATTGTTTATCTGCAGAAGTAGGGGGCTTTGAGCGTGAAACACCTCATACAACATCAAACTTTTTTGATATTTTGGCTAGTTTCCCTAAAACTAGTTCTCTGTTTTGGTTTTTTTTTTTTGGTTAAAAGAGGATTACTCTCTAGAGAAAGAGGGAGAATAAGGGAGAGGGATATATTAGTAAATATAGGTAAAGTAAAATAAAAGCTATCAATAAAATTTTATCATTAAAAATTCATAGCATAATTCCAAATGGAACTCACGTCTATTGGCTACAGGAATGATGAATGGCAAGTAACTAATATTCTGGTCCTGGAACACATTCTTTTGATCCCCAAATAAATCAGGACCACTCTCTTAAATTTCCCAATCACTTCAAAACTCACCTTTTTCTTGAGTTGACTCATAACATCAGCCATAGCCCAGCTTCCATCATATGCTCCCTCTTTCTCAGTAAAAACAAAGTCTGGATTGAAATCAACACTCCTATTCTTCCGCAATGCCTGCTTTTTTCTGCCCAGCACAATGGGCTCCTGAAAAGAACAAGGGGGGAATTCATGCCAGAATTGGTGCTCAACAGAGTTTAGATATGGGAAGACTAGAAGATGGAAGCAATCTCATTCTAACGTGAAACCTTTATTTTTTTCTTAAACAAATTTTAACCTTTCCCTTGAAGTTCACTAAATATATCTGTATGAAATAAAATTTGAAAAAAGCCCTCCATAATCAGGTTAACACTGTCTCTCAAGACTTGCTTCAAAGTACTTACCTGCTTTACCTTTCCTCAAACTTCCCTATTTCTGTGTCTTCGGTAAGGTTTTACAAGGCTGGAATGCCTTCCTATATCAGATATCTTCACCTGCTGAAATTCTTTTGCTGTTTAGATGTTTTGGTCATGAACCACTGTTCCCGCCCTGTGTGGGGTTTTCTTCACAAAGACACTGGAGAGGTTTGCTATTTCCTTCTCCAGCTCATTTAAAAGATGAGGAAACTGAGGCAGACTGGGCTAAGTGACTTGCCCAGGGTCACACAGCCAGTTAGCGTCTGAGGCTGGCTTTGAACTCCAGGTGTGGCCCTCTACTCACTGGGACACCTGAAATTCTACCCAACTGTAAAGACCTAGTCAATAAGCCATTTCCTGTAACACTAATTCCTCTCGTCGCTCTGACTTTCCAAAGCAAC
Organism: Notamacropus eugenii; assembly: GCF_028372415.1. Classification (NCBI taxonomy): domain Eukaryota; kingdom Metazoa; phylum Chordata; class Mammalia; order Diprotodontia; family Macropodidae; genus Notamacropus; species Notamacropus eugenii. The sequence continues at coordinate 517,864,557 of NC_092872.1, forward strand.
CTGCACCTTGACCAGGCACGCACTGTTCACCAACTCTGTAACGCAGGTGTCACTACTCACCTTACACCCGACGATGGGGTGTGTGTATGATACGGACCGCATCACCAGCCATTCCCTCTCCCACCCCCACCCCTGGGGAACAGGGCCCGGTGTTCGGAAGCCGTAAGGTCAATGTTTGCACCGATGCATCGACAAGCCGTCTTGAGCACCACCTAAGCGCCAGACTCGAAAAGGAAGCAGTCCCCGCCCCCCGATCTTACTCGAACCCACTCGTTTCCTAAAGTCCTAGCACTTTTTTCCACTGAACCAAGCTGCGTCCCGGAGAAGCAACCTACACACACCCTACCTCTTCCTCATCATCTCCGCTGTCGGACTCTGGTTCCAGGGGCCCCTCATAGTCTTCCCCAATAGTCCCGACCAAGTCTAAACCCTGCAGCATGGTGCTTCCACAAATCCTTCCCGTAGCGTGGAGAGCCGCCTGCACTTCCGCTTCAGTCACCACCCATTTCCTCTCTTCGGCCACCGTCGATTTACGCATGCGCGGAAGCAGGGCGGGCGGCTGCGTGTGTTGGGAGTAAAGGTGGGGGCGGAGGTGGCAAAGGCTCTTTCCTTTCTTACGCAAGTTACGTCCAGGCTTCCAAGTCTGCGCAGGCGCCGTAGCGGCACGCAATTCTGTGCCGGAACCTCCGCTCTTGCGGGCCTTTGCTTCAGTCAAAAAAGCGTGGGGGGAGAAGGGTGTCCGGTTAATTGGGCCGATGCGGCCTCTTGGGAGGGCGAGGGTTTGTGGCTTGATTTGTAAATCAGTGCCCTCGTTCTAACCGATGAGGGAGAGAGCAGCCCGCAGAAGGGAGGACGCGGAGGAAGGGAAGGGCTGCAGGCGGTCACCGAGCCCTTCGGAAGGCCCTGCTGTGTGCCCGGCACTGGGCCCAGTGAGGAAGACGGGGGAGGGAGGGTCCCGGCGGACGGCCGCCTCGGCCTGATGACCAGACCGCAGCCCCCGCTCGGGCCCCGGCACTTCCAGCTGCGACGTTTCCTTAACTTACTGTTGCTCTCCTTGCCTCAAATCTTTCTCCTCTCGAGGGGAGAGAATCGGTAACCAAATATTCCCTGTGGTGGAGCCCTCCACCTTGGGCACAGTCCTTCCCTCAGACCGGGGCCACGGCTTGTCTGCTGGTGCCCCCCCAGCCGGGAGCCGGAGTGGCAGGTGGCCACAGACAGCGCTCGTCAAGGCCAGCCTCCTCCTCTCACAGAGTAGAGAACGGAGGCCCAGGCGGAAGGTTACGGAGGGGATCGGCCGCGGACCACCACACGAGCGACCACCTCTTCCTCTTCTCTAAGCCGGAAGCTATGTGGACAGCTTCCACATTTACCCGATGGTGACAACCGCTGGTCTTAATCTTTTAGCAGTTGTCTCATTCTATGGTTCTCCCTTGAAGTTTGCTAAGCTGTAATATTGAAAATGAACCATCACAGTGATGTATGTGTGGGATTTTTTTTTTTTAAGAAAAGTAATGAGAACTGAGGGGCTATATTTTCCAAAAACAAAATCAGAGCACAAGGTCTACTAGGATATTTCTAACCAAATTAGAAATATCGTATATTCCTTTCTTGAAATTATGAGTCTCTTGGAAAATTCAGGCTCTGTGGCCACCATATGAGCATTAAACTATAAATTGCTTAAAAACAAAAACCAGGTGCTATAAAGAACCTAGCATATGCTCAAAAATGATAAGTAACTGGTACCAACATAAATCAAGGAAACTAAATCCAAGGCTACTTAGTCTTAGTCCTCTGTTTTATATCTATATGACGTGATATTTAAAAAGGTTTTAAGAGACATAATTTCTGAAAATTTCATCATTTTATTAATATGCCAGCATGCTTACTAATAAAAGAATGAACACTTGGTATCTACACTTGGTATCTCTTAGTCCAAAGACAATCATGAAAAAGGGCTTATGGCTTATATGGCCATGGGGGGAAGGAGGGGGAGGTGTTCCTAAGGGTAGCAATCAACTTTGATTAGTTAACAGTTAATGAGAGAGTGAATATTACAACGAGGGACTGGACCTAAACTTTGATTATATCATTTATTTCTTGAGTTACCCCCAGCCTTGGGCAATCTATTCAAACAATTTATCCCCATCCAGATCTGAGGAGAACACAATGGCTACCCCACCTGGGTGAACAAGAAAGTGTGTCCAATCTCATTATCAGTTATATCCTTCAAGAGAGCCAAACTTTTTATTAGGAAAACTATCAGTGTAATTGATCATATCAGCAACAAACCTAACAGAAGTCATACGATTATCTCAATGGATGCAGAAAAATCTTTTGAAAAAATACAACACCTATTCCTATTAAAAATACTAGTGAGCACAGGAATAAATGAAGCCTTCCTGAAAATAATAAGTAGCATCTACCTAAAACCTTCAGCAAGCATTTGTAATGGGGATCAGCTAGATGCATTTCCAATAAGACCAGGGGTGAAACAAGGATGTCCATTATCACCATTATTGTTGTTCAATATGGCACTAGAAATGTTAGCTTTAGCCATAAGAGAAGAAAAAGAAATTGAAGGAATTAGAATAGTCAAAGAAAAATTTAAGTTATCACTCTTTGCAGATGATATGATGATATACTTAGAGAATCCTAGAAAATCAAGTAAAAAAACTACTTGAAACAATAAACAACTTCAGCAAAGGATATAAAATAAACCCACAAAAATCATTAGCATTTCTATATCTTAGTAACAAAGCCCAACAGCAAGAGATAGAGAAATTCGACTTAAAATTACTGTAGACATTATAAAATATTTGGGAGTCTACCTGCCAAAACAAACCCAGGAATTATATGAACACAATTACAAAACACTTTTCACACAAATAAGATCAGATCTAAATAATTGGAAAAACACCAGTTGCTCGTGAATAGGCCAAGCTTACATAATAAAAATGACAATTCTACCTACATTGATTTAATTATTCAGTGCCATACTAATCAAATTACCAAAAAATTATTTTATAGACTTAGAAAAAATAATATCACAATTCATCTGGAAGAACAAAAGGCCCAGAACGTCAAGAAAATTAATGGAAAGAAATTCTGGGGAAGGTGGCCTAGCCATACCAGATCTCAAATTGTATTATAAAGCAGCAGTCATCTAAACTACTTTGTACCGGCTAAGAAACAGAGAGGTAGATCACTGGAATAGGTTAGGTACACAAGACACAGTAGTCAAATGATTATAGCAGTCTACTGTTTGAGAAACCCAAGGACACCAGCTTCTGGGTTACAAACTCACTGATTAACAAAAACTGCTGGGAAAACTAGAAAATAGTGTGGTGGAAACTGGGTATAGATCAATGCTGGTTACCGTATACCAAAATAAAGTCCAAATGGCTACACGATCTAGGTGTAAAGGCTGATACTATAAACAAATCAAGGGAGCAAGGAAATCAGATTTATGGAGAATGGAGGAATTTATGACCAAAAAAGAGATAGAGTATTATGAAATGCAAAATGGATGATTTTGACTACATTACATTGAAAAGTTTTTGCACAGACAAACCCAATGCAACCAAGATTAGGAGGGAAGCAGAAAACTGGGAAAAAATCTTTACAACTAGTATCTCTGATAAAGGCCTCGTTTCTAAAATATATAAAGAACTGAGTAAATGTGCAAGAATACAAGTCATCCCCCAAATTGATAAATAGTCAAAGGATATGAACAGGCAGTTTTCAGAGGAAGAAATTAAAACTATCTATAATCATATGAAAAAATGATCTAAATCACTATTGATTAGAGAGATGCAAATCAAAACAATTCTGTGGTACCACATCACACCTATCAGACTGGCTAAAATGACAAAACAGGAAGATGATACATGGTGGAGAAGATGTGGCAGAGTTGGAACACTAATTCATGGTTGGTAGAGCCGTAAGCTGGTCCAACCATTCTGGAGAGCAATTTGGAACTATGCCCAAAGGGCTATAAAAATGTGCATACCCTTTCACTCAGCAATACCACTTCTAGGGCTTCATCCTAAAGGGATCATAAAAATAGGAAAAGGACCCATATGTACACAAATATTTATAGCAGCTCTTTTTGTAGTGGCCAAAAAATGAAAGTTGAGAAGATGCCTATCAATTGGGGAATGGCTGACCAAATTGTGGCATATGAATGTAATGGAATACTATTGTGCTATAAGAAATGATGAAGAGGAGGACTTCAGAAAATCCTGGAAAGACTTAGATGAACTGATACTGAGTGAAGTGAGCAGAACCAGGAAAACATTGTTCACAGAAACAGCCACAGTGTGCGATGACTGATTTTAATAGACTTAGCCCTTCTCAGCAATGCAAGGACCTAAAACAATTCCAAAGAACTCATGATGGTAAATGCCATCCATATGTAAACAACTATGGAATTGGAAAACAGTGTGAAGCAAACTATTTTCTTTTTTGTGTGTTGTTTTGTTTTTCTTTTTCATGTTCTCTCCCATTTGTTATAATTTTTCTAAGCAACATGACTAATATGAAAATGTATTTAATAGGAATGTATGTGTAGAGCCATATCATATTTCATGCTATCTTGGGGAGGGAAGAGGCAAAGAGGGGGTGAAAATTTAAAACTTATGGAAGTAAACTGAAAACTAAAAATAAACAATTTTTTAAAAAGTTCTAAAGTTACTCAATAGGCAATGGGGAACCATGAGTTTTGAGCAGAAGAGTAACATTACTAAATATGTGCTTATTTCATATAACAGTCACAAATGGGAAAATTTATTTGAAGGCTACTGAAGTCCAAGGCAATAGTAATGAGTACTATAGTAAGGTAGAAGTAGCAGGAAAAGAAAATGGATAGATATAAAAGATATCTGGTGTTTTGGAAATAGAAGAGACAGAACTTGATGACTATTTAGGAGAAGTGAGAATAAGGGAAGAATCAAAAACAACATAATTGAATATTGTTTTTCCTATCAAAAATGTGTGCTAAGTTCCACCACTAATTCCATAGAATGATAAATAAACTTTTAAAATATGAAAAAAAATCAAACTTTTAAAATCAGGACATTAGGAAAAGAGGGGAACTCTGGATCTCCCCAGATCATTGGTTGTTAATAATCACTTTTCTCAGTGAGATATTCCTAAAATGATTTTTATTTTATAAGATTTATATTAATTTACAATTTCATATTCTACAGAAGGGCCACATCTTAAATTCTTGAGCTTCAAAGAAATGTTGAGTTCTTCACAACCTATTTTTTTCTTATTCTTGGGAAGAGCTCTTAAATCCTAAATGTAATGACCTTTTTTTAGACCTCATTCTACTTGACTTATGAAGTTTTTAACATTGCGGAATACCTCCACTCTCTATACATTTTCTCCTCCCCTAGGTTTTAAGACTGGGCTCTTTTTCTCCTAATATAGACTTTTATATCTCCTTACCTTAATTTATGCTTAATGTGCCCCTCCCCAAAACTTTAGTGAAGTTTCCTGTGTGCAGGACCTGTTTGATTTTTGTTTACATGTATACCACTCCAAGCACAATGTCTCACATCTCTATGCCTTAATAAATATTTATTGAATTGGATTACCCTTGGTGTCAGGTATTAACAACCAAACAGAAGCCCCAAGTTTCATTATAGATGGGTCAACAAAGCTGTAACAACATTTGAAAGCTACTCATTTCAGGATTTTTTTATTGTGAGATGTTAAGTTTTATACAAAGACAACAGTTAATACAGTAATACTATTTTCTGTAGTATACTATAGCTATCGCAAATGTAGATTTCATAATATCAGGCTAAAGAGGTCACTTTAATTTGTAAATGAATTAATCAGCTTTGAGTTCTTCCTTACTCACCATCTGCACTAAAAACTCAAACTATCTTAAAAATGAATATCTGGTTACATGATAGACAGTAACTGAGAAAATGTAAATAGATTAGTACCAATCTACTCTGTCCTATGACTTCTGTAGGTGATGTCCTCTCTCCTAAATGGCTGAATTGGCCCATTCGGTTAGTCATTTGGATGATTCAAACTATACATCCTGCAGACATCTCAAACTCATTATTTGTCCAAAACAGAACTCATTATCGTTCTCCTAAAGTTCATGGCTTTCTGTCAGGGAAATCCTCCCAGTCACCCCAGCTTGACAATCTCAGAAGCATCCTCAACTCTTCATTATTCAACCCCACTCCTATCCCTATATCCAGTCAGTTACCAAGTTTTGTCAAATCTACTTCCACAATATCTTTACTGTTTGTCCCTTCATTCTACTTATATGTCCCCGATTCTAATTCAGGCCCTCATCACCTCTTGCTGTCATATTTTATTAACTTCCTATTGGTCTTCTTACTTCAAGTCTCTCCCCTCTATAATCCATCCATGTAGCTATCAAAGTGATACTCCTCAGGTTCAGACCTGACCGTATCATTCCCTTTCACCTCTAGAATAAAGGGTAAATTTCTCTTTGTTATTTAAAGCTTAACAATCTCTGCCTACAACTTATCTTCCTAGGGCTGTATATCACTCCTTTCATTTACTCTTCAATCCAACCAAATTTACTTTTTTGCTGTTCCCCATACATAACATTTGGTCTCCCATCTCTTTGACTTTGTGAAAGTTTTCCTAGCTTCAGAGTGATTATCAGTAGTAACTGTTGTTGTTTCCCTCCCAGCCTGAAGTCTTCCCATGTCTTCCCTTCCCTTCCCTTTCCCAAAACCTTACACCTACTGCACTCTGAAGCTGGGATGCCAATGGGCGCCTGTCTAAAGGCTCTTCTGGGCCCTCCTCGCATTAGAGTGATCATCAATAGTAATGGTTGTTGTTTCCCTCCCAGCCTGAAGTCTTTCTTTTTCTTGGCCTCATTAAAGGGGCCATGCCCTGGCTACTTCTTAAACAGGTCTATTCTATGAATGAGTATTACCTTACCCGAAGTGAGTACCTGCAAAGACTTTGGCCTAAAGGGCCCACAGTCTCCCAGTGCATCCTGGGTCATCTCCAGTCATCCTGATGAATATCTGGTCACTGGATTCAGATGGCTCTGGAGGAGAAGTGAGGCTGGTGATCTGCACAGCCCTCTCTCACTCAAAACCAAGTCAAGTACAAGTCATGTCATCATTTCTCTGATGGCATGGTCTTCTTCAGCAACGAAGGATGAACACAACAAGCTCTAAGCACTCCACAGTGCCTGCTTCAGCCCCCTTCATGGCTTTTGAAGCAAACTGTTGTCATCCACTGGGAGGAAGTCATTACATTCATCACATGGGAGGTAGATATCTCTCAATTCACCAATAGTTTTGAGGCCTACTGGTTACCCTCAACGTGCTTTAGCTAATCTGCTGGGACAGTTTTACCAAGGTATGGCCACTGTGCATGCTATAGCTTCTTGGAGCCACAGATGAAAGCTGAGTGCCAAGTGGACATCAATAGTGTATGATGAGCCCTGAAAAGGACTCTGTAATCCTCACACCAGAGGAGCTACTGCTCCCTGAACACCCATATACCTCCTTTGGTTCTGCTTTTTATATAACAGACTTTTCAGAATAATACCATATTTCTTCTTCTTATCCTTCTTCTTGGGTATTAACTATTCACCACTCTATGAATTTACCAAGATGATAGATGAAAGGATTTTGCTTCCTCTCTTTTTCACTTTTCTTTTTGCCATTTACTTCCTTTTGTTGTGGTGAAAGTACTTCTTTTAGAAGACTGTGCTTATCCAAGACGATAACAATCAATTTTTTTAACTTTTTTCTGTACTGATTTGTTAGTACTCTAAGGCACACAATCAATAAATATTAAGTGCCTACTAGATACATTGATTCCAGGGATACAAATTGTTGTTGTTCATCCTTCATTCTCAAAGACAACCAATGACATCAAGAGGGTGATGTCTTGACTTATCAGTAAATTGGGAAGCAGAGCTGAGCAAAGCCATCAGCCTTACTCTCTCCTCTAGAGTCATCTGAGTCCAATGGCAAGACATAAGTCAAGATGACTGGAGATGGCCCAGGATGCAATGGGAGACGTTTAAGCTAAGGACTTTCCCAAGTCTCAATTTATCTGAGGTAAGAATTGAGACAAAAGATGGCCTAGTTTGCTGATATATTCTGAGAAATGAGCTATTAAATCCATCTTCCTCCTTTGCATGGTACCAGAATTAGGAATTCAAGATTGCATAAGAAGTAACTACCAAGGCTGGAAATTCCTAAGTCCATTTCTCAGAATTACTAGTCAACAGAGAGGCAGAAGATAGCAGCCAGAAATTGGAGGATCAAGAAACTCCAGTCTCAAACTTACCGAGGAAAACATGTCTCCCACTGCTATCTTAAGTTTTGCTAAAAGGTACAGTGACTAAGAAGGAAGAGGTAAGAGAAATTCCCCTACCTTGCACTCCAGTGTAAAAGTAGATGGTATATAGATGTTTATTGCCTTCCTCTCTTAGAAGTCAAGTGGAGAGGAGGGGAAAGGGGGAGAAAATGTCTCAGAAAGCCATTTCTTTTCACTATTATAATCTTGGGAAAGGAGTGGGAGAATGGTTGAGGACTGATCAAAGGAGTTCAGTGTGTCCTTTTAGTAAGGAACCAATGTACATGCCCCTAAGCAAGAGACTAGGTTGAATATCCAGTTCCATGGAAGGTATTACCATTCATTAATCAGTTCCCCTGATCATCTCTGCTACAGAAACAAATCTGTTAACATGAAAACAGGCAGCCTGTTATAGTGATCAGGTCATCCTTGGGTATATATTTCCAGCCTCTGACGCAATTCTGGTTGTACAACTCTGGTCAAATCATTTAATCTCTCAGTGTCCCAAGCAACACCCTGTGCCACTAGATTATAAATTGCAGAAAAGCTTCCCGTATGCATTGATAGAGAAAATTTCCTCACCTGTGGCTCCATATATTAACAAAAGCACAGGTCCAGTAAAAAAAAAAAAATCAATTCAACTTATATAAATGACACAAATCTAAAAATTCCTTAACAATATAGCCAAATAAGCTATGATATCTATTATGAACTATTAGTATACTAAAGTATAACTTCTAATCCAAAATAGGACCAAGTGTAGAAATTCAAGTGAGGTCAGAGATTTGAAAGATATGACCAAAAAACAAATTGGGCAAACTTGCTACATATAAGAATCTGTCTTCAACTGCTTATTATGAATCAAATTGAGCATTTCATCACATACATTTCTAGTAGAGTAGTCACTAAATGATCCTTGATGTGACATTGTTAAAAATTTCCAATGGGAAAAAAATACATAATTTCAATAACTTGTTCAAGTGTCTAACAATCTTTACTATATCTATTAGCTGTATTTAAATCTAATCTAAATTGAGTTACATTCCATCTCCTCTCCTAAGTAATGATAAAGAACAAGTAAGTACTATTCTCTACTACACTGCTGGTAATAATTCTCTATCTAAATGTTCAAGTTGCTTACAAAGAGAAATTTGCCAAACAGGCAGACTGCTTATGATGGCTGTTCCTTTAGCCCAGACAGGTCCACTCTCTCCAAAAACATCTTCTTAACTTGTATACTTTGCCCTGTGTTGAGTTATTTATTTTAAGTATGGAGGATAGCTAGTCTAAATAATGCCATCTGCCATCTTTGATATTAATGTTTGATCAGTGCAATTGCTATTTAATCTTTTTGTATTATGTAATATCTACACTGTTGTTATGTTATCTCCCAACAAGTCATCTTACTCTAGATCCATCCTTGCATCATGAAACTTCTAAAGGGAGTTGTAACTGAAATATAATGAAAATTTTATTGAAATAATATAAAATCCTCCCCACCCTCATTTGTTAATTTTTTTTTGTCACTTGAGAGAGCAATAGGAGGGGTAAAAGATATCAAAAACAATATATTTCACAGAATCAAATAATGTCAGACATAGAAGGTACCTCAGAGTCAATCTAGTCCAACTTATACTAAACAAGAATCTCTTACAACACATTCAAAGAGTCATCATCCAACCTTTGTTGCCAGACTTCAGGGGAAGGAGAACCCACTATTTCCTGACAGGCCCATTCCATTTTGGGATTATTCTTAATATTAGGATGATTTTCCTTGTGATAAGTCTAAATGTTCCTCTTTGCAACTTCCACTAATTACTCTTTAGGTCTCCCCTACTTGGGCCAAGAAGAACAAATTCAATCTCTCTTCCACATGATAACTTCTGAAATATATAGTATTATGTGCCTAGAATGCTCTCCCTCATCTCCACCTCCTGGTTTCCCAGGTTTCCTTCAAGTTTTAAGTAAAATTCCATCTTCTAGAACAAGCTTCTCCCAAATCCTCTTAATTATGGTGTGTTCCTATTTATTCTGTACGTAGCTGGTTTGTACATATTTGTACATATTCTCTCCCCTATTAGATTGTGAGCTCCTTGAGGGCACTTTAACATAGAGTCAGAAAACCTGAGTTCAAATTCTGATTCCATCACTTAATAGCTATTTGACCAAGGACAAGTCACTTAGTTGCTTTGAGCCTCAGTTTTCCCATCTATAACATTGGGATAATAGTATTTGTACCTCATATCATCCAGGGCTGTTGTCAGGAACATACTTAGTAAGTCTTAAAGCACTATTACATATAAATTGTTATTATCTGAAATATATAATTATGTTAAGCTACAAAAATATGTCTATTAAATACAACATTCAATTAAAAATACTACCATTAAGAGAATATTCTTAAACATTTTATTTTTACCTTTTAATATTTTAATGTAATTCCCTCATTAAGTTGGTAAATGTTACAATGAATGCTCCAGTTTTTTGAGACCTACAATTTAAATGTTGAGATTGAAAACTATTTAGATAGTTAGTAACAACTCACATTTATGTAATGTTTTATAGTTTGCAAAGTAATTAGTTTTAAGTGACTGTGGAAAAAGTATCTATGTTCAAATCTTTTTTCTGCTACTGATCACCTTCGTGACCTTGGGCAAGTAACTTGTAGGATTCAGTTTCCTAATCTTTAAAACAAGGGGGTTCAGTTAACCAATCTCCAACGTGCCTCCCATTTTAAAAGTCTACTTTGCTGTGATTTCATTGAGGAGGCCCTATAATATTCCATGCTATTATATAATCATCACAGCATCATAGGGAACAGAAATATCTGTGGAACCTCACAAAACAAAGAAAATCTTTTCTCAGATTTTCTTATAACAAGTCTATATATTTACATCATACATGATTGTAGAGGTGTCAAACCCCATGGCCTATAGGCCACAAATTCCTTGCAAAACTCCCAAATCAGATTAAAATGTAATTGGAAATGTTTAACAAAATTTAAAAAAATATGATACATTTGTAGTTTTCTAAGTCAATATCCTGCCCTCAAGGATATGTTTCTACTTGAGTTTGATGTCTACTGTTGCTTAAAGTTAAATGTCTATTCTGCAGATGATTTCTAAATCTATGTATCCAGCTGTCATCTTTCTCCCTTACCTACATTCCCACATTACCATCAACTTGTTGGACATCTCTGCCTACCCGTCTCAAAGCCTCTTTAAACTTTACATGTCTAAAATAGAATTTATTTTCTTCCTCTGCAAAAACCCTTTTCCTAACTTCCCTATTTCACTTGAGGGCACCACCCTTCTTCTAGTCACCCAGGTCCATAACTTCTGAGTCATACTCAATTCTGCATTCTAACTCACCCCCATAGACAATCAAATTACCAAGTTTTGTCAGTTCTACTTCCACTCACACATTCTCTCCACTCACATGACCATCAATTTAGTTTTTAGCACTAATCATCTCTCTGCTTCTAATTGTTCTCCATGTCTCCAATCTAGTCTCTCTCTCATGTCTCCTCCTTATAGCTGCCAAAATAATGTTCCCAAAGCACAGGTCTGACTAGGTCACTTTTCCTTGAGCAGGAAGTTTCATAAATTCCCTAACACCTCTGGGACAAAATGCAAATTCTTTTGTTTGACATTTAAAACCCTTCACAATCTAGACATCTCAATTACTTTTCCCTCCTCCTCATTCTCCACCGGCTACACAGTGTTCTGACCCACTTGGACTTCTTTATCACGCCATAATGCCCCAGGAACCTCATATGTAATTGGGAAATCTCATTATCTTGCAAAATCAAATTAGCCCTGGTATTTGCATCTCTTCAGTGCCATCTGCCCCTCTGACTGGAAGATGGAGCTAAAAGCTCCAAAAACACTCTTTTGAAAGAGGACCCAGGGCAATCAGTTCCTAATTTCCTACCAACAGCTCTGCTTTTGGATTTCACTGGTCTTCTCCATTATGCCCTCGAGCTTGGTACCTCCTTTCACCCTTTTTTGCTTATAAATACATCATTATATTATCCTATTTTCTTTTTTGAATTGTTATTGATATCGGGTTTTTACATCACCTTCATTTTCAAATATATCCCTCACCTCTGCCCTCTCCTAAGAGTTATCCCTTCTAACAAGGAATAAGACCAAAAAAAAAGCATTGCAACAAAACTAAGCAACACATTGACCAAGAGCTGCCAAAGTGATTTTCCTAAAGCGTAAGTTTGACCGTCTTGTGTCAATTCTTCATGACCCCATTTGGGATTTTCTTGGCAAAGACACTGGAGTGGTTTGCCATTTCCTTCTCCAGCTGATTTTACAGATAAGGAACCAAGGCAAAAAGGGTTAAGTGACTTTCCCAGGGTCACACAGCCAGCAAGTGTCTAAGTTTAGATTTGGCACTCTATTCACTCTGCCACCTAACTGCCCGACCATGTTACTCTACTTCTTAGTAAACTCTAGTGGCTTCCTATTGCTTCAAAGAAGAAATAAAATACTTTGGCATTTAAAGCACTTCACAATCTGGACCCAGCCTACTTTTCCAGGCTTATTATACATTTACTCCATTTCACGCACTCTACAATCCAACTAAACTGGCCTTCTTTCTACTCCTCATACACAAAACTTCAACACTACTCTGTCTCATTGTAACTGCTCTCCCTTACACCTTAGAATCTTTCCCCACATCTTAGAATGCCTAGAATCCTTTAAGATACAGGATCCCTCTAGATTTTTGGTGCCTTCCCCCTCTCCCAAAATTATCTTTCTCTATTTACATATATACTTGTTGTCTTTCCCTCATGCCAGACAAGGTCCTTGAGGGCAAGGACGGTTTCACTTTTTCTTTGTATTTCCACCATTTGGTATGTAGAATACATTTGTTAATTGACTGACAGAATATTAATTGTTACATATCCACAATTCCCCACCTCTGAAAAGAAGTGACAGAGACGCATTTTCCCATCTCTTTTGTAATGACCAGGTCTGATCATTACTATTAGTTTTAAATCTGGGGATTTATTTTGTCCTGTCTATTGTAGTCACTGTATACATTATTTTTCTGGTGTTTACTTCCTTTTGTGTCAGTTCATATATATCTTTCCATGCCTACCTATTACTAAATATTAATATCATCAGTTACAGATATTATTAACATTAACTAATAATTCTATAACATAATTAATATACTATTTATGTTGAATAATAATCATATTTATTTTATGGTGCACATGTTCCATTACATTCAATTTCCCAAACAATAAGCATCTATTTTGCTCCCAATTCTTAGCTATTGCCTAAAAGTGTTGGCATGGATATTTTGATGTGTTTAGGACCTTTCTATCTTGATTTCCTTGGGTATATACCTAGCAGTAGAATCTCTGGATAAAAGTCTATGAACATTTTAGACATTTTCATTGAATTATTCCAAATTACTCTGCTGTAACAGCAATATACAAAACAAAATATAATTTAAGTCCCACAAAAATACCATATAGCTTAAGTACCAAATGTTTCTTTTTAAACAAAAACAAAAGGTTTTTGTGATGTGGGAAACAATGGAAGAACTATGTGTTTTTGACACAACAAAAGTTTGAAAATCCTGAAATCAAACAAACAAAACAAGAATAGAAAATTGTGTCATTCCTGAGGCATCAGAAATTACCCAGGGTTCTCAATTAGATATCAGAGTAGAGCTTTTATTTATTAGAGTGTCAGCCAGGTCAGCCAATTCAAAGTAGGATCTACATCATTGAATTTGAATATTACTTGACTGTTTCCTCTTGACATCCAATTTAAATGTAATTAACATGAATTTACTGAGGATCTACCATAGCACTATGCCAAATATGCCACTTTCTGTGTGTTGTTGTGTTTGTCCTTTGTTCTGAAAGAGTACCATGACATCAAGATGATGACATGACTTGTAGTTAACTGTGATTTAAGTGAGGGAAGGCTGTGTGAGACCTTTCCTGGTCCCCTACCTTTCCCCTCAAGATTACCTTGAATTTGTCTTATATATGTGTTTTGTACACATAAAATGTATGGTTTCGTACATATATTTATATTGTCTCCAGGTTAAAATGTAAGCTCCTTGAGGGAAGAGACTGTTTCGATGTTTTTGCATCCCTAGCACCTAGTACACTGCCTGGTACATCCTTAGTATTTAATAAACGCTTGTTGACTGACTGCTATGATGAGAAATGATAAATCATATTCTTTACACTATAAAAATGGATTTTAATAAGTACGATTCTTAGCACGTGAAAGTAGTGAGGTAGGCCACTCATGTACTTAGAGTGAGGGAATAACCCAAGTGTTGCAACAGAATCCCGAAATACAAAAATCACCAACACAGAAGAAACATCCATAGCGTATTGGATAGATCCTTTAGGGAGGAATTATGGGAAGATATGTCCCAGAAACATGTAGAGGTGTTAAGAATGGAGATAGCCTATTTCACTTTCTATAAAAAATACAAAGGAGAGCATATGAAAAAAAGATGAGTGTAAATTGAAAAGTGAAAGTATGAAGCTAGAAACAACAATGTTGGAGAATAATAATTTCAGGGTGTGCTGCTGGAAAACCTAGGTTAAATACAGACTAAGTTAAAGTTGGTACAAACTATAGAGCATATTTATTTAACTTGCTTTTTTTTGGAGGACTGAAGGATTCTGCATATAAAGTCATCTATGATGTTAACTCCTGCTTCTCTATTTGGAGGAAAAAGGAAGGAAAGAAGGAAGGAAGAGGAGGAATTAAGGAAAGAGGAAGGAAGGAAGGAAAGAAGGAAGAAAGGGCCCTTTGGGATGGATCCTAGAGGCCGCCAGCGTTACCTGGGGGGTGAGAATGTGTGCCACCGAAGACCATGAGAAGGATGGTTATACCCATACATGTTGGCTGAGGTCTAAGTGAATGACACCAACCTGTTCCTGGACATTCTATCGGAGGTAACCCCTGCCTCTGCTTTTAAAAGGCTGTCACTTCCTGCCCGCTGTCCCTGAATTTGGGCCTGTGCATCCTGCGGGAACTACATCTCCCATCAGTCGAGAGCAAGAAGGGGTAGGTTAGGATAGCCCCCAGCAAAGGACCACACCTCAGCTTGATCGCGAAAGACAATTTTGATTCCCGACGTGGAGGGTAGTGGGTAGGGTTTCATGCAGTGCCTGCTGGGAATTGTAGTCTCCGTAGCAGGAGCTGCGCTGAACCTGCCGGGAATTGTAGTTTCAGTAATGGGGGGAGGGGATTGGGGAAGGAGGGGGGTCGGGCCCTGTCCCTCCCCCCCCGTCACTTCCTGCCTGGCTGCGGGAGCCCGAGCGGCTCATTCTCTTTAGTGTTTGCCCTGTGGCCGCAGCGTCTGGCTCGGCTTCCCCCTCCCTCCCTCCCCGATCCCCGGCGCCCGCCCCCCCACAGGCCATTCCGCCTCCCCTCCCCTCCTCACAACCACCGCCTAACCGATCCTTCGTCGGGGGACGAGTCCCGGGAATCCAGGTGAGGCGCTTCGGCCCAGCCCGTTGCAGCTTGGGGGAGGGCCTGGTGGGTGAGGGAGAGGCGGAGGGGACGGGAGACAGCTCCCCTGAGCCACCCCGGCCTAGCTCGGCCTGAGGAGGCGAGGCAACCGGCCGCTTCCAGCGTGCCTCGGCCGACAGGGCTGGGGACACCAGGCCGCTGAAGGAGTCAGCTTCCCTCCCCGGCCGGAGTGGGGAGGGGCTGCCGCCACCCCCTCCCCCAGGAAAGGCCTCAGTCCCTCCGCCCTCCTCGGGGCGGGGATCAGGCCTATTCTGGGAGAAGAGCCCTCAGCCTTCTCCTCCTGCCGCTGCCCCTCGCCGTCCTCCCGGGGTATGGGGGCTCGGGAGGCGCCGGTTCCTCCGCCGCCCCTTCTCCATCCTTGGTCTTTTTCTGCTTGATGCCCTTCCCCGCCTTTTCCCCAGAGGAACGGTGTTTGCTGCAGCCCCCGTCTCGCTGGGGACCCATGTCTGCTCCCCCCCAGCAGGCCCCTTCCTCCCTCTGCACCTTCTCGGCCTGAGGGACGTGCAACAGCCTTTTTAACCTGTTCTTTGCCACGGAGGGGAAGACCAGGCCCTTTTTAAGGCAGGAGCCCCTCGTAAGCTCCTCTCTTCCGGATTTTGCACACACACACTCCCCCCCCCCCCCAAACCCTAGCCCAGTTCTAAGGCTAGAGTGTTTATCTCTGAATGCCTAAAGAAATTTATTCTGACCCTTTCCCCTACTCCGCTGCCTGCCAGATTGTCCATGGAATGTTCGTTGAATTGTTGAAACTCCAGCAGTTTTTTATTGTTCTATGTCCCAATCTTCATTATCCTAAGGGAGAGGATAGACTGGTTCTGGGTTGTTTTTTTTAATCCTCCGAGCTTTCCTATATCAAATATGCCTTTCGTATTAGGGAGGAAGTTAGGTATGGTTCTGGTTCCTTGAAAGGAAGGAAACAGTAGTGGTATCAAACAAAGTTCTGAGCTGCCGCCCTCATACACCTGTGCACTTGGGGGAGAAATGCATTTTTCTGCAGGCAGTTGTGTTGAGGAGAAGACTATTTCAGTTTAAACTTATCCATGGCAACTGATGTGGATGTGAGAAATTCATCATCCCTCCGGTAGAAAGTATGTGGAACCAGCTGGTTATCATTTGGGGCCACAACCTGTAAGAGAAAGGTAATATTGCCATCCCGTATTTAGTAAGTAAATAGATTCAGTGGCTTATTTCCTTCCTTGTCCTTACTCCAAATTGCCTCGTCTTCTACTGTAATATAATCCAAACCTCTAACACCATACCTTTTTGCCAGCTCCTCTGCCCTCGTTTACTGATGCCTATTATAAGTCTGTGCACTTACCCATGTGGCAATATCATTCGTGTATGTAAGAGAATCTCTTCTATAAGGCCAAATATGTATGGCAGCCCAGTCATCTGTGGGTTTTTCTGGCAATGGGAAAAGCTTTAAGGTTTCAGGGACTTTGTTGTTTTTCTGTATGCTGTCGGATTGTCTTGATTGTTGTGAGTCTGCAGGAGAAAACTGATTTTAAGTTGTTCGTGTTATCTCTAGGTAATCAAAGTGAGATAAATTATACTAAGAGTTATTGAAAGTTAAAGTGGCTGGATTGCAGAGAGTAATTTTAGAGTTGACAGGTGAGATTTTAGTGTAGTAGGTTCATTTGTGCATGCTGAGTTTATTTTTAATTCAGAAGTTAAGTATACTGGTATATCTTGTACTAAGCAAACTGGATTGTGAAAACCCTGATTTACAGAAAAGATTAGGCAATACTTGTTTGTTCTATTAAAAAGTTCTTTTATATTATTTAAATTATTTAAATAGAATCCCTTAATTAAAATATTTGATTTACACATCACCTTAGAAACATCTTTTGCTTAATTTTATGAAGTTAGTACGTTGGACACTTGCCTATTATAGTTTGATACATTTATAAAGTCTTGTTATCCATTTCAATGTATTTTAAAATCGCTGTAAGTTTCCGAAGTGTTTAAACTATGAATCAGACAAATTACCTGTTGCCTTTTGTAAAGTGCACTGCTGCCACAAACAGCATTTTAAAATTGTATTTTAAAATTGATTTGGAATATAACTAATTTTTCCCAAGCTGTTATTCTCTCTAAAGTTACTCATTTTTATAATGAATGTATAAAGTTATCTTTTAGTTAGTAATTTGCAGTTGGTAATTATTTTATTTTGTGGGGTAAAAATTATTGTAATATACATTTTTATAGCCAAAATGGAGGTTTTGGTGAATTACATGTGAGGCAGGATTTAGATCATTTTTTTTTTTAAGATTACAAGCTATATTATTTGCGTATGAAACAGCAGTTTTTTCTTTGTGATACTAGTTTAAAAAAAAAATCAAACGTTGGATTTTTTCTTCCTGGTCTAATGGACATTTGTTAAACTATCTTTAATGGAAAATAACTTTTTGTGTCAAAGTTAAACTATGGTTAATAAGTTATGTGATGAAAAACTTTAAAAGGTTCTTTACTGTGGTTGTGCAAATATGCTGATGTAATTTTAGGTTAAGAATTAAGGAAAGAATATTCTGATTAGAAACTTTAAATTCTACTCTGGAGGATTTTTTTTTTTAAAAAAAAGCCTCATTACCCACTATACTTTTTAATAGTAAATTTAGTAATTTTGAAACCTTCTTGATTTTAGTAGACATGTAATACCAACGTAGCTATAGATGACAAGCAAATACTGCCCTCTGTAATTTTAAAAGATATTTATGTCATTTAGGGAAGTTGTTAAGAAACATATTTAATTTGTCAGTTACTAGAATTATTAAATGTATAGCTATAAACGTTGCTTTCAGAATTGCTTTGTTGTATGCATGTATACTAGTATTCCAGTTGTCTGTCCTTAGAGGCAGTGGAAATGTTATGTTTTGTTTTAGTCATCAAAACATGGCAAGATTGTAGTTTTTGAACCCACACTTACTACTCTAGAAAAGGAAAAGGTTATGTTTTATTTTGAAAAATGCTTCAAGCTTTCCACTATTTTTCATTTATAAATTTTTTAGTATTGTTGCTGTCATAAATATATTCCCTTTTGAATTAATTTTGGTCTCTTTCAGGATATAGTCAGAAAAAGCACATTTGTATATAGATGCCAAGTTATGGAATAAATAAAAACTTGTAAAACTATTTTGGGGGCAGGATTCCACTTCTAAAGTGTCATGCATCCAGTAATGGAAAATGAAAAGACATGCCCCTGCAACCCGGACATAGTCACACTAGGCCAAAAATACTTAATACGTTGAAGCACAAAGTGAGTGGAACTTGTAGATTCCTGCCGATTTCCTTCTCTTCTATATTTCTTTATTTGGAATTAAACCCATTAGCAGTAATACAGTTTTTCAATTTTGCAAAGAATTATTGCTTTTACTCAGTATGCAGTGTGACTTATTAGATGTTTCAGCAACAAATCTGACGATAGTCAGTGCCTGAGGCCTTGTTAATGTTCTTATGTGAATCCCCAAACTGGATCATGTTATATAGTATTTGATGTCATGCTTAGAATCTGGTAGAATGATAAAATATTGCTTAATCTGGACATTATAAATCCTTTTGTCATATTAAATATGGGAATTACTTCTAACTGGTTAAGGTATTTGAATGAGTTTGGGTGGTGATTGTAATGTTGGTCACTGAAATTACTAGAACATTTTAGTGAAATTTTTGGTTTCTATCAGACCTACCAGAGGTTGTTTCAGAGATTTCTCCCCTTTACCTCCCACTGTAGAATGCAAACTTTTAGGGGCCTAGGCTTTTTTTTTTTTAATCAGTCTGTTTATATCACATAGCATGGTGCCTTACAAATGATAGTCATTAAATTTAAAAAATATATAGAATAGATATTTAATATATTTTTTGAATTTTGAATCTTAGTGACAGGAGGCTTTGAAAATAAAAATAGTTTTCTGTTCTTACTTTCTCCTGACCTCTTTAAGTAAATCTTTTATTATGACTCAGGTCATAGCACTAGGGCAATTCTAAAAAAGATGAAATTGCAATCTAAAGTTTTAACTCTCTGAGAAGATGTGCTAGTTATTAAAGTTAATTTTTAACTAAGATGGATTTATATGTTCTTTTCAGGGTTATGTTGAGAGAAGAGATTGATTAGTTATAGAAATAGAAGAGTAAGAACCAAGTTCTGGTTTTTTAAATACCAAGATTAATGTTGATTGTCTTTGACATATTGCTTAATGAACATCTATAAATATCTGTTGAATCTCATCTAATTGAGCTACCTTTAAGGAAGGATATTATGAAGCTTGGTTAGTTAGTACTGACCATATATATCCTTTGTGCTGGTGATCATAATATCATGTGAGGCAGAGAAGGGTGGTCATTTTTATCCTTATTTTACAGATGAGGAAATTGAGATTCAGGGGGGCTAAGTTGAAGGTGCTCCTAGCGCTAGTGACTGAGCCAGGACTTAAACCTAAGTTTTCTGAGGCTAGCAAACTAGTGCTAGCTTTCTTTTGTACTCTGCTGCCAGTGAAATGTATAGTTGAATAATAAGTTTATCCTAAAGATAGAATTTAGACCAGCAAACTACATTTTCAAGAAAACACCGTGTAAGACTATTGTTTATGTAATTGTGTACAAGAGATTGCAACGTTGTCTCAGATGGTCAACTTTACTGAATGCTGTGGGCCAAAAAACACCCTAGCACCACTAAAGCAAAACTTATTGCAAGTAGTTTAATTCACTTTGTATATATTAAAGTTAGTAAGACTGGTGATATCACGTCTGTGATTCTATAGATAATGTAGCCGTAGATCTACAAAATCACTGGAGACTATATCTACTCTTATCCTGAATCAGTACATTTAGGATTTTTTTTTTTGCTTCTTTAAGGGTTTTGTTCAGTCTTCTTGTACAAGATATAATTCCTAAAATCTGGGATAAAAAAAGTTGAGGAAAGTATTTAGTTTTAATTAGACTTCTTAATTGTCACTTTGTAACTGAGATGTAATACAAAATTTCTTTCATCAAGATATTAATTTTATAGATGCAATAAGTGTGAATTTGTAGGGTTTTTAACAATACAAATTAAACTGCATTGTTTTAGCCTTGTATAAAAATCAGTTATCCAAGGAGTTTTGCTTACTTCACTGAGCCAGATGATAAAGATTAAAAAATTTATTAGACTAATATGGTTTGTATTTGTTTTAAAAACATGATTGGAGGTTACTGATGAACTTAGGTCTCTTTCTAGGATCTCTGGCTGCGGGTGTAGGAGTGGTGTCAATTGTGTACCCTGGTTGAGGGCATTATACTTTTCTTGTTTCCATATTTTTCTGTTGTACTTCAATAAATTTTCATTTGGCTTTAAAATTATTGTGTGAGGATCATTTGATGAAGAAAAGGAGATAGCACTGAGTTTTGAATTAGGGAGCATGAGTTAGTATTAGTGTCTTCATCTGTGACAAAGCATCATGTTGTAGTGTATAGAGAGCTGATCTTAAAGCCTGAAAGACTTAGTTCAAGTCCCACATCTGATATGTGCCACTGGGCAAGGTTAGTCTCAGTATTCTTCTAGGCAGTTTTCTCAGCGCCTTAGAGGTGTTGAACTGCATTGTTAGAGGATATTTCTTCACCTTGGAATGCCCAGTGAATTTACAAGTTTGGTGAGGACCCTTCCAACTCAAAGAGGAATTTTTAAGGTCAAACTACATCATCATCTAATTATGTTTCTCTACTACTGTAGAATCATAGAATCTCATTGTTGGAAGGTCCTTCAGAAATAATCTGATAGTCCAAGTCATCTCTGAACAAGAGCACCTCTACAACAGAAGTGTCAAACTCCCGGGGTGTAAGGGCCAGCAAGACTCCTGAGTGTTGTCTGAACCATAACAAAATAAATAAAAATGGAATACAACATGGATAATGTCAATTTGTGGTTTTCCAAGTTAATATATGACCTGCAGAGATCTCAGGGATCGATTCCTATTTGAGTTTAACACTACTCCATTATCCTTAACAAGTGGCTGTAATTCCACTCTCTTCTTGAGGAAACCCATTCACCTTTGGAGCAACTTTAAGTGCTAGGATATTTTTCCTTAGATAATATTTGTCATTCTGTAATTACTACCCATGAACAGGTCCTAGCTCTGTCTTCTGGAGTGAAGTAGAACAAGGACAGTCCTTATTCAAGTAGAAAGCTAAGCAAATACTGTTCCCCATTCTGTATAAAGTTTTCTCCTAGTTGTCAGTATTCTACTCTAATATGGTACCAAGAATTAAATACAATACTCTAATTCTGGTCTGAGCATGGCAGAATGCAGTAGGACTATTATAACCTCTTTCATTCTGAGCATTATTTCTCTATTCGCACAACTTAAGATGCCATTAATTTTTTGTTTTTTGTTTTTTTTTTGGTTGCCATGTCATAAAATTGACTCATTGACCTTGCAGTAAATTTAAATCTCCAGGTCTTTTCTATCATAAATTGTCTAGTCATATCTCCCTTTCTGTACTTGATTTTTTGAACCTGAATGTAAGGCTTTACATTTAATTCTATTATATGTCAGTGGTTCTTTCCATTGTCCTATCTTGTTGAGATCTTTTTGCATTCAAAAATGTCTGACCTGTTAGGTTTCTATCCTAGCTTCGTGTCAGCTATTGCAGATTTAATAAGTTTGCTATCAGTGCTTTTCATGGTTTATTCTCCTTGTCTTTTTTCTTTCGTAACCAGAGTTTGTTTTTAATGAGATAGGGACATTTTGCTTATCTTTTCATTGATTAGTGATTTGACCAGTCATTCAAATATTTTAGAATGTGCTGATAAATTATCTCCCTGTTGTTGTTTTTTTTAATTTTTATTTTTGGAGGCAATTGGGCTTAAGTGACTTCCCTAGGATCACGTAGCTAGTAAATGTCTGAGGCAGAATTTGAACTCAGGTCCTCCTGACACCAGGGCTGCTGCTCTATCCACTGTATCACTTAGCTGCCCTCCCCCCAAATTTTTTTTTAACATATATAGTATTTCCCCCCAATTGCATGTTAAAACAATTTTTTAACATTGGGGTTTTTTTAAATTTTGAATTTCTAATTCTATCCTTTTTTCCCCTTCTCCCCCTCCCTCAGATGGTAAGCAAACAGATATAGGTTATACATGTGTAATCAGGTAAAACATTTCCATATTAGTAATTTTGTACAAGAAGACTCCAATTAAAAAAGAGAATGAAAGAAAATGAAAAATAGCATACTTTATGTATGCTGTATTCAGACAATGACTTCTTTCTCTAGAGATGGATTATATGCTTCATCATTACTCCTTTGAGATTGTCTTGGCTCTTTGCATTGCTGAGAATAGCTAAGCCATTCACAGTTCTTCATTGTACAATATTACTGTTATTGTGGACAATGTTTTCCTGGTTCTGCTATTTTCAATTTGCATCAGTTCATGTAAGTCTTTTGAGGTTTTCATGAGAGGATCCTGCTCATCATTTCTTATAGGCCCAATAATACTCCATCACAGTCACATACCCCAGCTTATTTAGCCATTCTCCAGTTGATGGGCATTCCTTTGCTTTCCATTTCTTAGCCTTTGCAAAAAAAGAGCTGCTATAAATATTTTTGTACATGCATATCCTTTTTTTTTTTGGCGGGGTGGGGTTTTTTGTGATAGAGACCTAATAGTAGTATTACTGGGTCAAAGGGTATATGCACGGTTTTATAGCCCTTTGGGCATAGCTCCAGAATGGTTGGATCAATTTACAACTCCATGAACAGTGTATTAGTGTCCCAAATTTTCTATATCTCCTCCAACATTTGTCATTTTCCTTTTCTGTCATATTAGCCAATGAGATGGGTGTGAGGTGGTACCTCAGAGTTTTAATTTTCATTTCTCTAATCAATAGTAATTTGGAGCATTTTTTCATATGACTATAGATAGCTTTGATTTCTTCATCAGAAAACTGCCTCTTCATATATCCTTTAATGATTTATCAATTGGGAAATGACTTATATTCTAATAAATTTAAATCAGTTTTCTATATAGTTGAGATTCTTTATGTATCAAAGAAACTTGCTATTAAATTTTTCCCCCAGTTTTCTGCTTTCCTTCTAATCTTGACTATGTTGGTTTTATTTGTGTAAACCCTTTTAAATTTAATGTAATAAAAAAATCCATGTTACATCCCATAATGTTCTCTTATCTCTTGTTTGGTCACAGATTCTTCCCTTATCTTTATATCTGACAGGTAAAGTATTCCTTGCCCCCCTAAACTCCCTATGTTTTAAACTTTCCTCTTTTTAGGTTTTTGTATGACATAGATAAAGTCAGAAATTAATGTCAAAGTACTTTTATTTGTGGTAGAATTTATTATTTCAGTTCAAATACCATCTTTTCCAGGAAGCATATCTTAGTTTGTCTTTCCCAGCAAGAAAGGCTCTTTCCTAACTCTCATAATACTTTGTGTCTCTTTTAATCTACTTCTACATTGCACCTTGAGTTATAGTTATGTGCATTCCATTTCTCACCTACTAGACTATAAATCTCATGAGAGTAATAACCACGTTCTCATCCTCTTTGGATCCCTACAGTACCTAATATAAAGTCATGTTTAGAATAGGTGGTTAATGTTTTAATGACTTAACTATTGTTAGTAAGTCCCACTAAAGTGAACTTATGGACTAAATTTTTTAAATATAAATTTTTCAGTGAACAAAAACCTATTTTCTCCCTCATCTCTTCCTCTTTGAAAAAGAAAAGAATAACAAATTTTTTTTCTTTTTTTCTTATTATTTTTTAATGTTTTACAATCCCTGCCATACAAATTAAGATTTTATCCCCCCCACATCTACCCCCCACTACCCCACTCCCTCCCCATGACAGCATACAATTCTGTATAGGTTCTATATATACTTTCCTATTGAGTACATTTTCACTGTAGTCATGCTGTGTAGTCAAACTAAAATAAATGGAAGAAATCATATAACAAATCAAAACATGATACACAAAAACACATACACAAACATGATCTGCTACATTCTGCAAATGACTTCCATATTTCTTTCTCTGAGTGTGGAATGCATTTTGCTTAGAAAACCACCATTGGGATTTTTTTTTTTAATAAGTTCTTGCATTATTATGAAATTCCAAGTCTACCAGAAAAAACTCTCCCACACTGTGGTCGTTGCTGTACACAAAGTTCTCCTGGGTCTTCTCCTTTCACTCAGCATCAGATCATATAAGTCCTTCCAGGCCTCTCTGAAGTCTTCTTGTTCATCATTTCTTATGGCACAATAGTAATCCATTACATTCATTCACCCATTCCCCAATTGATGGGCATCCCCTTGACTTCCAGTTTTTGGCAACTGCAAAGAGTGCTGCTATAAATATTTTTGTACATGTGGGACCCTTTCCCCTTTCTATGATCTCTTGGGGATACAGTCCTAGTAGCAATATTGCTGGGTCAAAGGGTATGAACATTTTTGTAGCCCTTTGGGCATAGTTCCAAATTGCTCTCCAGAATGGTTGGATGCGCTCGCAGCTCCACCAACAATGAATTAGCGTTCCAACTCTCCCACATCCTCTCCAGCATTTATCATTTTCTTGTTCTGTCATGTTTGCCAATCTTATAGGTGTGATGTGGTACTTCAGAGTTGTTTTGATTTGCATCTCTCGAATCGATAGTGATTTAGAGCATTTTTTCATATGATTATAGATATCTTTAATTTCTTCCTCTGAAAATTGCCTGTTCATATCCTTTGACCATTTATCAATTGGGGAATGACTTGTATGGTTATACATTTGAGTCAGTTCTCTATATAATCTAGAAATGAGGCCTTTATCCCCGAGCTTAGCCGTAAAAATTATTTCCCAATTTACTACATCCCTCCAAATTTTGGTTGCGTTGGGTTTGGTTGTGCAAAAACTTCTCAGTTTAATGTATTCAAAATTATCCATCTTGCATTTCATAATGCTTTCTATCTCTTCTTTAGTAAAAAATTCTTCCCTTTTCCATAAATCTGATAAATACACTATTCCTTGCTTCTCCAGTTTATTCATGGTATCAATCTTTATACCTAAATCATGTACCCATTTGGACTTTATTCTTGTGTACGGTGTCAGGCATGGGTCTATGCCTAATTTCCGCCACGCTGTTGAATAACAAAATTCTTGTAACAAATATACATAGTCAACCAAAATAAATTCCCTCATTGGCCACGTCCAGTTAAAAATATGTCTTAAGCTTCACACTGAGCCCATCTCCTCTGTCAGGAGATGGTTAGTATTCAACTGTAATTCTATGTTCCTTCTAAGAAAAAGTTAAATTTCTAGTTCCAGGTCTTGGCTCATAATTAGCTAGCTGTACAGTGTTGCCTTTTGTCCTTCCTATTCATTCTTTTATGTTACTCCAATTTATTTCTCCTCTTCTATCTTTATTTTGCACTTTGTGCCATTCCTTTATGGTCTGATGAAATGAGATATTGACAGGAAATTTTGGTTGAGTATTCAGGTGCCTTTGAATCAGTTCTTCCTAATTTGATATGAAAGTATTCAAGAAAGAGGTTTACATAATACTCCAGATGAGCAGCAGTGTTTATAATAATACTTTAACCAAATGGATTAAATATATTTAGATTTTTAGTTTCAGTGAGATTATATATGCATATGCGCATATGAGATTTGATGCTGTAGGTTCTTCTGGGATAACCTGTGTGGTCTGTAATGACATAAGTGTAGCTCATTAATATCAGAAAGGATGTTGAGAGTTTTAATTTTCCAAATGGAGTAGATAATGCTGTTTAGGTTGTCAGGGAGTTAGCTTTATGGTTTAACAGGTTTTATCTGTCCTTGTGCTTATAAATTAAAATCACGTATCCTGTGAATTTTTTATCTCGTATATACAGTATTGTCCTATGCCATTGCTATTATGATTCTATTTAGAATGGCTTTTCACTCTAAAAAATTATATGTATGATAAGGTCTTACTGTTTGGTGGTTTATGTTGTCTGTGTTACAGTTGAGGTAACTTGTTCTGACTCCATCTTTGAACTTCTCTGACCTTTTCCTATATGTCATTGGAATGCCATTGGGCAAATAAATTGCTTTTTAATTAGGACTTCAGTCCTCTGATGCCCTCAGGGATGAATTAATCTTTCTAAATAGAGTTTCCTGGATGGTTGAGAATTGACACTTTTAAGGGACCACATTTCATTTTAAAATTTTAAATGTATTTTCCAGTGGAGTATATGGATTTACCCCATGGCACCTCCTGGAGAACATCTCAGTGATTGATGATAACAAATTGATTGGTTCACACTCCTCTAGGATGGACATTGTGGACTTCCTTTGTGCTGGCTTAAAAAAGAAGTCCTTATGCTAGGAGCTGGGATTAGACAGGATCCTGAGGGATTTCTTCACCTAGCCTAGCCCTATCCATTAGTGGCTGCCTTGAGACAAGACCCTTGGACAGTTATTCCAGAGATGATGACTTCTTTGTCCAAAACACAGCAGTAGTTGGGCAATGGTTGAGTGTTGAGTGTGAGCCCTGAAGAATTAGTTGCAGAGAAACATATGTTGTCAACTATGTAGCAGCTATGGAAAGAGGAACCATATGATTAAAGTGTTTTGGAGTTCCTCACCCCAGTTTATAGGGGAGTGTTGAGAGTTCATGCTAAGAAGTCATTCTTTAACAGCCTCAAGTTTGAGAGTTCCAGAATCCAGCCTTTTATCAGAGAACGGAAGTTTCTGAGGGTTCCTAGACACTACCCAATCAATACCTGACTCTGACCTTCTTACAAAAGGATAATTTCTGGATGAGCAGGATGCTCTAAGAAAAACCTAGACTTACATGGATTGGTGCAAAGTGAAATGTAATGGGTATAAAGTAACAGCAATATCGTAAGATGACCAGATGTGAATGACTTAGCTATTCTCAGCAATAAAATGATCTATGACAACTCTGAAGAGTTTAGGATGAAAAATGCTATCTATCTCCAGAAAAGAACTGATGGTATCTGAATAAAGATTGAAGCAACTTTGGGGGTTTTTTTCACTTTCTTTATTTTCCTTGAGGGTTTTTTTTTGTTTATTTCACAGCATAACTATTATGGATGTTTTGCATGACTACACATATATAACCTATATGGAATTGCTTGCCTTCTCAGTGAGGGGAGTGTAGGGAGGGAGAAAGGGAGAGAATTTGGAACTCAGTGTTTTCAAAACATGTTAATAAATTGTTTTTACTTGTAACTGGGGAATAATTAAATACTAAATAAATTTTTAAAAGGATAATTTCCTAAACAGCACCTGCCTTAGGGATTGCCTTACCAACTAACCCACTTTCAAGAATCTTAAAGTCTGTCCTATCAAGAAAAGGGAATTTTTGTGGGCAAAGGTTCTCTGTTGAACAAAGAAAGGCCCCAAAGTTGGAAGTACAGCAAATAGCTAAATACCTTAATATGAGGGAGCAAGGAAACCTGGAGTTTGCACTTTTATAGTGTCATGAAATAATTCAGATGGTGCATGGATAATTGAGGGGGAGGTGCTACCTATCTACTAGCCTGCCCTAAGCTTGTTTCCCTTCTCAAGGAATCCAGGTCCTCCAGTAATTCTGTAAGGTTTTATGCTTAAGTACATATCTCTCTGTAGGGTTAAATTGGGACTTGCAGAAAGTCTTTCTAGCATTTCCAACTTTGTTTCTCTTTCTAAATGCTGTAAGAAAATTTTTGTTTCAGTGGGAATAATTTTTCTATAGCATAATGACACCCAAATCTCTGGGTGGAGCTTTGAATTAGGAGGAATCTATGGAAAGTGAGAGGAGTATACTGATTATGAACTATGTACCGTGACCCTTTTATGTATTTTACTACGTTGTTTGTAGGCTATTGTCTTTTCAAAAAATTTTCTTATATGGTGAAATAAAGGATGTCTGGGAATTGAATAGGCCTATGTATCCAAAACTGAAGGGAGACCTAGATATGAGCTTAATCAGAGAATTACCCAGAGCAGACTTTGGGTGGAGTACAAACAAATGGGAGAAGGGGGCCTCTCAAGATTGAACCCTGTCTTTGTACAGAATTTGAGTCACTGAGCCATTGGTAATAATGAAATCAATAAACTGGATAGATACTTCATTTTGTCTACTATCAGGACAAGAGAGAAATAAAAATATAAGGAATTATATTAATAGAAGTTGTAAATAATATAATAATGATCTAAATGTAAGAATGTCTTTTGGATATTGTTACACTCATTAAAAGTGAATGAGAAAACTACCCACATAGAAATCCATGCCTGAAAATTTGAGAATTCATATTCTCAGATGTCATTTTGTCTGAGATACTGGGTTAGTTTCACTGTTGGTAATTTGTTGTACTTAAATCTTCCCTCCCTTCCCCCCAAAAAACAGCTTTGAGGGCATTTTATAGAACATTCATGCAAGTACTTTGGGGTACATTTTTATCTAATAATTGCATTTACATTTAGCCAAATAGAAAGTACCTTTATAAAAATAAAACATTTGTATATATATTTTTAAAATTATCTGTTTGAAAATTAGGATTTTATGATTGTATAGTATATGATGTTTAGTTTTTTTATAAATATGCTTTTCAGTCAGAATTAGTTTCAGTTTTCCTAAACACTCTTTGATGGAAAGAGTTCAGAATTAAAAAAATTAGGTATCTCCTAGCATCTGTAGAATCTGCATTTCCTTTCAGAGACAAAATTTCCAGGTAATTGGGCCTTTTGGAAAGTCTTTTTGCAGAGTTCTGCATTAAGAAATATATTTTCAGAAAATTTCCTTATTTGTTTTTTGCTTCTACTTTTGGGTCTAGCAGTATTTTCCTGCTCTTAATGGGGGGAAAGCATCCTCAAGAAAATTATTAATGTTATGTTTTTCTTGCCAGGCATCTCTAACCCATAACATCACCGAACTGAAACCAAAACTACATTGTCCCTGGAGCACCCTCTTTTCAAGGTACCAAAAATTTACATTAACTCTGAAATTGTTATCCTGTTCTTCATTGAAGGGATCACTCATTTTTCTGATGTTTGGTAAGCAGATATCTTAATTCTAATAGTGTTTTATAGTATAATAAAAGTGGAATGAATCCTATTAATGCAGTTATTTTTGTCTGAGTTAGTGTCTTAAAATTTAATTAAAAATTAATTGCAGGAAAAATTGATGACTAGAATATAAGAACCCTTAGCCAGTACTTACTTCCACATACTTTTAACATAAAGACATAAAAATTTGGCCATTTGATATTTCAATTAAACACAGTTTGTTTAATGATCATGTCTACTAGTCAAATTGATTTAAGGATTTGGGGAATTTTTCTGCTTCAGTCTCTGATTTCACCCACTGTTTGTACTAAGCTTTGTTTTTCACAACTTTACAACAGTGTTAAATTGGTCTTGAGATGTGATTGTAAATCAACTTTCATTATTTATCACTGGCAGCTTCTGATCATCCAAGCAAAAGAAAGAAAAGTTTTGCAAGAATCTGCATGACTTTTAAAGAATACTTCCCTTACATCATATCTCTTTTCTGTAGACCCTAAAACTCTTTACATGCTTTGATTAACAGGAATGCTTTGTAAAAGCTTTTTTTTTTTTTAAAGCACTTTCCTTCCAAGTGCTAAAAGTTCTTTCTCTTTTGCCTAACTGAATTTCACAATTTAGTTTCCCTGTGAGGTAAGTAAGGGACAAATATCCTCCTTGAGGATGAGGAAATAGTGATTGCTTACATTACAGTAGAGCTCTATGGCTTACACAGGACTTTTCTCTGTGAACATAATGCTACTAATACTCATATTTTATTCATTTCACAAATGAATAGATTGGGGATCCTAGAGGTAAAGTGACTTGCTCAGGGTCACATGCCTAATAAGTGATCATTGAAACTCAATTCTAACTCTTAGGTTCAGGGCTCTTTCAACTACTTCATGCTGCCTTTCCCAGAAAACTGAGACAGATTGGTTAGGGAAGTTGCACAGAGCTCCAAGACAATGGACTGGGGGGAGAGAGGGAGTGAATTATATATGTAAAATTTATGCTTTGAGTTTGTCTAATACCTTTCTTCAAAGAATGTATAAAGTTTTTATATTATACATAGCCTGCTACTCATGTTTTAATTTACTAGGCAGCCAGCCCTTTGAAACTTTTATCACAATATTATTGTGGCCATTTGGCAGCTGAAGGGAAACTGAGGCACAGAGAAGTTAATTGCCAAGAGTTATTTACTGGAGCTAACAGAGAGATTCACACTCCTGAAGATTAGTCTTGTTTCTCTGATTTGACTTTGTTGGTTACTACTTTGCACTAGGGCTGATTTTTTATAAACAGGATCCCAGTACTTGCCTATGTTGAAGAATATTGTGGCTAAGGCAGTAATGTTTCTGAGTAGATGGCATATGTCATGAGGTTTCTTTTCTTTGTGAGGCAAAATGGCTAACAATTGTTACATTGATCCAAGTCTCTTAGGCAGTAATATACTATTTTTGCAGTATGCTTCTTTGTATCTCAAGCAAATCATAAGTATTGTGTATTGAATGTGTATACAAAACTTGATTAAAACATTTGTTGCAGGAGGGACAATTTCTTTAAGTGTTACTTTATAAAAAGTTGAATTGGAAGAACGTGTAAAGGAGAAACCTGAAAAAATAATTAGAAAAGAAAATAAAATATTCAGACTTTTAGGCAAAAGAGATATGTTTTCTTTAAATTTAGTGAAAAGTTTGATAAAGGTTGTTTTCTAGATTGGCCCAAGTAAAATAAACCATGCTTTATAGTGGTGATGGATTGTTGTTGTTGTTAATAAAAATAATTAATTTAGAAAAGATGAAATTCTGTATCAAATACCTGGCATTAAATTAGTTTTACATGAGAGCACATTTAGTCTGTTGGGCCTGATGTAAAAGTCTCAAACAGTGTGGATCACTTCCGATCATTATTTTTGTTAATGTTTTCCTATAAGTGATTACTTCTTTTTTTAAGTTAATTTATTTTAAATTTTAAATTTATTTATTTTTAATCTTCAACATTCACCTTCATAAGTTTTAAATTTTCTCTCCCCTTCCCCAAGACAGCATGCAATCTGATATAGGCTCTACATATACATTCCTATTAAACATATTTTCACATTAGTGATGTTGTATAGAAGAATTGGAATGAATGGGAGGAACCATGAGAATGAAAAAAACAGAACAAGACAAGAAAACAGTCTGCTTCACTCTGCATTCAGACTCCATATTTCTTTCTCTGGATATGAATGGCAATTTTCTATCATGAGTTCTTTGGAGTTGTTTGAGGTCCTTGCTTTGCTGAGAAGGGCTAAGTCTATCAAAGTCAGTCATTGCACATTGTAACTGTTACTGTGTATAGTGTTCTTCTGGTTCTGCTCACTTCACTCAGCATCAGTCCTTCCAAGTTTTTCTGAAGTCTGTCTACCTGTTCATCATTTGTTATAGCACAATAATATTCTATTACATTCATATACCACAATTTGTTCAGTCATTCCCCCAATTGATGGTCATCCCTTCAATTTCCAGTTCTTGGCCACCACTAAGAGAGCTGCTATAAATATTTTTGTATATGTGCATCCTTTTCCTATTTTTATGATTTCTTTGGGATACAACCCTAGAAGTGGTATTGCTGGGTCCAAAGGTATACACATTTTTTAATAGTCTTTTGGGCATAGTTCCAAATTGCTCTCTAGAATGGTTAGATCAGTTTACAACTCCACCAACAATGAATGTGTTTAAGTGATTACTTCTTAATTGCTACTTTTTCTGTCTTTCATCATATGTTTGAATTACTAAGTATGTGCTGCTATTTGTACCAAGCATCTCCTAAATAATGCAGTTTTATCTTTAAGGGGAGCAAATTTCTGGTTGAAGAGTGTTTGAGTAGGTATATTTTGTTTTTCAGCCTTAGTATTTATAACCCTGCTGCTAGACATTCTTTCCTATAATTTTCATAGCAAATGCTTCAAGAACTCACTATGTAAGGTGGATCATGGTGGAATTTTTTTTTAATTGCTGCTGTTCATAAAGGTTAGGCTAAAGTTTGGGGCTTATCATTGTTTCCATATCTGGTGGATGTGGAAATGGAGGATACTACTGATTTCCAGTAATCTGGAAAGTGGTTTCTTATAAAATACCCAGTCTGAAAAGTGGTTTCTTATGAAATACCCAAATCGTTATTACATCTAGAAAGAAATTCCAGAAACTTGGAGAAAATAGGAATAATTAGGAAGTTCCCTTTTTAGAAATGGCCACAGAATTTATTAGAGTTGTTTTTAATCTATTCAACCAGTATTAATCATGGACTTAACTGTGAGTTCAGTACTCTTGGGTGCTGTGAAGACCACGTTTTAAGGGAAATATAACAAAATCTGTTTTTTGTTTTGAATGGAAAAGAACCTTTAGGGTTTGTGACATTATAAATGTCTCATTTGAGCTGAACAGTATCCCTTGGAGGGTAGGTGCTGTTATTATTTCCATTTTACAGATGAGGAACCTGAAGCTGAGAGGTTAAGTGTTTTGTCCAGGGTCACACAGCTAGTAAGGATCTGAGCTCACATTTCAACTCAGGTCTTCCTGACTCCAGGTCCAGTGTTCTATCCACTGAGCCAGTAGATATTTCCTAGATTTTCCTGGTAGAATGAAAATAGGAGATAGAGGATAGGGTTTTATATGGTGGGGAAGATTTTAGCTTAAATTTTGCATTGTTATCAGAGGTAGTTTTGAGTGGATGGAATCTCCCAAAACTTAGGAAGAAAAAAATCTGTGCTTTTGAGCAATCACTACCATAATTAGCTTTTTGAATTGGACAAAACAGAAGTCATTTATTCCAACCACCTAGTGCAGGAGTCAGTCTCTCCTACATTTATAATAGGTAGTTATCCAGATTCTCTTTGAAAGTTGCTAGTGATGGCTAAAAAACAGCTTCTCACGGCAGTCCATTCCATTTTCATATGTATCAAATTATTACCAGGTTTGTGCTTATGTTAGGCCAAAATGTGCCTTTCAAAAACTTCCACCTATTCACAGGATATTGCTCTCTTCTTCAGACTAATAGGTAATGTTTATTTAATGCTTTAAGGCTTCAGTTGTTCCTTATGTAACTTGCCTTTAAAAGTAAGGTACTTATATTTGTGGGTGATGTTTACACTAGGCTGATTCTTCTAAAGTAAAGCAAAAACAACTTTTGTTTCTTGTAGGTCACAAGATGGATAACGTTGTTAATGTTCTACAGTGTAAATTGTCTTTAATACTTTTTATCTTTATCTAATGTGTTCCGGTGTCAGATTTTTTTTCCTCTTAACACTTGGCTTCCCTATTCACACCACTGTCTCCAAAAAATGGTAGCGCATTCAAGAAGAGAAAAACTTGCTACATCGTTGTGGCTGAGTCAGAGGGGTAGCTTGATAAAAACTCTGAGTGCTTTTCTGTTGGAGCAGAGTCTGGAAAAATATCAGTTATTTTGTAAAGGACACTAGAGTGATATTGTTGATGAGTCATAACCGTTTTTACAAGTGACTTTGTCTTAGTCTTTTATGTTAATGTAATTTTTAAAATTTGATATTTTTGCCCATGTCTGCAGACATATTTCTTTATTACAAAGATTGAAACTGTGTTGACACTTAAAGGCGAAGGAAGCATTGTAATTTGTGTGTATATGACTGAAGATACTTCTATAATCTCTTGAGAAAAGTCTGCCTTAACTTCTTATGTGTTGATAATTATTGAATACGTCAACAAAATACATTTGGTTCTTAGTTGATGTAGTGTTCTTTAGGCATCCAGTATATTGCTATTTGGGAGCACATTCTGTTTTTTATTTTAAAATAAAGTTTTTCTGTAACTCATGAACTCTGACTTTTTTCTCCTTATTTCAGCTGAAAACACTTGTAAAACTGATGTGGCAACCATTGTGATGCCTTTTTTCTTTTTTTTAAAGAAAATGCTGTGAAACTGAATTTAATGTTAAGAGTTGGGAAACCTTGACTTACAAGCATTTTGAGGGGAAAGTACAAAATCCCCTTCTATCAGTACCAAGTTTCTACATAACATATACAGCTTTGAAATAACATTAGCCTTCTTTTCCTTAGCCATTGAATGACTAAAGCTGTCCAAATAGGAAGAAATCAAAAGGATATCATAGTATTGTAGGCTTGATAGGGCTTTTTTTTAAACCCTAAGTGTTCTATTCAGAGCATGTTAAAGGTTTTTACATTTATATGTTTGCATAAAAACTCTAGAATTTTGCAGTTGCTAGTCTCTCTAGGACCTGTTAAGCTGTCAGAAAACCTATGGCTATGTTTGCATGTTTGCCAAGTCATTTTTCTGGTTGAAAAGCTTATGCTGTGAGGTAGCATGGATCTTAAAAACTGATTGGGGCAAGGAGGGGGGTGTAAAATCTAAAATTTGCATGAGAAGTGTCTGTCTAAATTTATGCTTAAATAATAAATATAAAATTATAAAAATCGAAAGTCTACTTATTAGCAAATTTGCATGGAATCAAAAAGCAATAATAGATACCTTTATTTGTTTTTCATTTGAAAATATTGTTATGTAGTATGTGTGTCAGAGGAGGGTTTCTACTCAAATCCATGAAAATTTTCATGGATCTGATTGTGTTTTAGACTATTCGGTAGCCTTTTAGGGAAAAAGAAATACCCTTTTCTGGAATTTATCAGTTAAATTACTATGAATTTCTTTATGAGGAGTAGTACTTTTATGTTTGAAACTAGTAAGAATAGGAATGAGGCCTATTGAGAATCAGGAAAAGCCTTTGGATTTCATTTTCAGACTTTAAAAGACCTACATATATTAAATTGCTAACAAATTTGCTAAAGTTAAACCCAGTGAGCAGATTTTGTATCTTTCATTTTAGTCCTGTTGAGGATTTCAGATTTTCCAAGGTTACTTTCTATTAAGAAGTTCCACTTTGGAAAGACCAATTTAGCTTCAGAGTAGTTCAGGATTAAAAATTCTAATCGGCTATTAAAATGTTTCGTGTCCTTCTCCAACCCCTAGGAAGTTATGGAAGGTGTATGTTTGGGGGTGCTTGTTAGCAGTAGGTTGACTTTGATCAGCAGTAACTAAAATGGTTATTTTCAGTCCATCCTAATTCACAGATTCAATCTCTAGGCTACTGAGAGTGTAGTTCAGTTGTTCATTACATGCAAGTAGATTCTAGAGCAGATAACTTTGCCTTCATTTTATTTGAAGCATGTGTTCTGCATGTGGTGCCAGGGACTCCTTCTGTCTATGAAGTTGATATTTGTTTCCAAACAAAAATAACCCATGACAGGTTTTCTTGTGAAAATAAAAGTTTTGTTTTGGTGGGTAAAAAGAAAAACATCTTTATAGATCTCAAGGCCAGTGTTTGAAACTATTAAGATCTTAATAACAGTCTTTAGAAGATTTTGTTGCCCATATCTGTGACCTAAGGGGTCCTTGGTGTGTTATGATTTCTTGTATGTATATAAGTAAACAAGATCCTTCTTATTAGAGTGTTTACTAAGGTCATATTTATACTTTTTCTATAAATTATTTCAATAGAGATAGCTTGAATTTTTCAGTCTTCGATGCATTTGACTGTAAGATATAATGAGTTGAAATACACAAGTATTTGGGAATTGCATAGTATTTGTCTTGCTCCTTGCTTCCTGTCTTTAATCAGGGGAACAGAATAAAAAATCTTGACATTTTTATAAAAGTAGCATGTAATTTTATTCCTCATTGTAAAACTATTCAATTAATTTGCTAATAGCAATTTCCTGTTTAGTTTCCATAGCCCAGATGTCCAGATTTGCTCCTTAGCAATTTATGAGTTGAACTGTTTGCCATTTCTTTAGGGTTGAGGATGTGTGTGGTGTGTGTGTATGTGTGTGTGTGTGTGTGTGTGTGTGTGTGTGTGTGTGTGTGAACGAGAGAGTTGTGCTAGTTATTATAAGGCCTTTTGAGTACTTAGAACATTTTCATTATTTGGAAGGCCACAAAAAATGAGCAGCATTGTCCTTGTGTTTTTTTTTTAATGAATAATTCTAATTTGATCAGAAATAATGTAACATTTTCAAAGTACTCTTACCTCATCAGATGAAGATCTCTTCAATTCTAAACCACCCAATAACAACCAAACTCCAAAAGATCTGTTATATCTATTCCTGTTCTTCTCTTCTCCAGCACCACTTCTGCTTTTGATAACATTCCTATTGAATAATCTGTTCCAATCTATTTCTCATGATGTTGTACATTAAAATGTACATAACACTTTGCTTGCAGTAAATAAACCAAATTAATCTTAAGAGAACATGCTTATGAGTTCAAATTGTTGATACTTGTTCTGTCATCATCAAAGAAAAGAAACAGCTCAAGTTGAGACTTGCTCTGTGTCCTCCATCAGCTTATAGTGAAAGGTTCATATCTGAGCTCAAGATTCTTAGAATGGAAAGTGTTGATACACCTGTTAATATCCTTGAAAACTCAATTTGCTCTCAGCTTCTTATATATCTTAAGAATAGTAATTTCAGTAATTAAAATTTGCACTGTGAGGGTTTAGGAAGTATGTGGATAGTTTTCAGATATGCACTGGTGCAAATTACTGTGCTCCACTGAATCAAATAGTAAAATGAGCAAAAATGAAATCTGTCATTACAGAACATGTGGGCATTGAAAATCTTTTATTTTTCAACTGTGAGAAGGCTGCAAATACTGTATGTCAAGTAGAAACAAAACATCTGCCAATTAAAATATTTAAATACATTTTTAATGAAGTGGCCCAATCACAGGCTAAAATTGGACTATTTTCCTTGTTGGGTAGGTAACACCAATTTTTATCTGGATATCGGCAATTACATATCTCCTCTATAATTTATCTTTTTATTTTCTTTTCCTTACAACTTTTAGGTAGAACTTTAGACTTCATAGCACTGAATTAACCTGCACTGAAAGCTGTTTACCTGCAGTTGTTCACTTTTGTTGAAAGTGAACATGTCTCAAGTTCAAGTTCAGAACCCATCAGCTGCTCTCTCAGGGAGCCAAATACTGAACAAGAACCAGTCTACTATCTCACAGCCTTTGATGAGTATTCCTTCTACTACTAGTTCTCTGCCCTCTGAAAATGCAGGTAGACCTATTCAAAACTCTGCTTTACCCTCTGCATCTATTACATCCACCAGTGCAGCTGCAGGTAAGCATATAAATCCAAGTGTCTTCTATTTCAACTGTTTTCTTAGCCTGTTTTATGACCTGATAAGTAGTTTGAAGATATAGAGAGCAGTAGCAAAAGTTACTTCAAAAAGCTACCTCCTGTCCTTTATCCTTGAAGTAAAAATACTGGCCAGATATTAGGTTGTTAGACCCCTTTTAAAAGGAAAGATTTCAAAGTTGTAAAAAAAAAAAAAAACAGAAGCCAATGTCACCAGAAATAATCCATTATAAAAGGTTTGTTACCAGAAAGATTTGACAGTACCATTTTAGAGATTCGTTATTGGATAGAAAATCTTGTCTGCTTTTAAAAACAACAACAGCAAAGTTTTTCCTGGAATTGATAGCTCTTGTGTATGAGCAGAACCCTTTCTTTGTTTTTGGGAGAAATGATCCCAAACTAAGGGTTTGTGGTACTTTATGGAAAAAATAAGAGAGACCCCATGGCATTTGTGCATTTTGATTATGGACAAGCAAGTTTAAGTGCACAGGGTAGGTACTAAGATGTGCGTTTCAGAGATGAGAGTGCAGAGCCAGCAGAATGTGAGGAAAATGGTCAAGAACAAAATTGAAAAAGAATTCCCAGAGCCCTCCACTCTGTGTTCTAGGAAAGCAAAAAAATCTTCTGAAGATACCCATGTAATGATAAGGTAACACCTAAAACATTAAAACTTAAGGCGCCCTCCCCTCCCCCCAACCCTGCAGTTGGCTATTTGGGCAACAATCTAACAAACTAGGTATCTCTAGGTGGTTCCAAACCAGAGCCAGTTTACCATGACAGAAGCCCCTTGAAATACATCTCTTAGATCCTGCATCTCTCCTCACATTTCCTCCTTCCTCTCTCTGTTCCTGTACTTTATCAATCTATTCTCTGAGTGTTCCCTTTATTTCCTTCTCCCTCTCTCATCTGCATGGCTTCTTCCGTGTTGTTAGCTCTAGTCTTCCTTGAGCTAGCTCACGAGATATTACTATTCTTGACTTTGTCACACTCCCCAAATGATTCAGTTCCCACCAAATTTTGCCATGTAAGAGGGTCTTAAAAGGAAAAGACAAAGGATTTCATGCCTTTGGCATCTTTTGCTTTCTCTTCTGACATATTCTTCTGCCTGAATCTCGTTAGCTTCATAAACTCCTCAAGCCCTGGCTGTGTCATTTAATATAATTATCAGCATTAGTTACTAAGTCTGTGAGTAGCAACCTTTAGGAGAAAAAAAACCAGGAGGTGCCCCTAAAAGGAGAACTTTCTGGAAAATGGCGAGCACAGTGCCAATTTAGAAGTGGCACTGGCATGTTGCTTGTTATGATACAGCAGAGTAGGTGATGCACTAAGCGGTGAGTCTTTGCTAAAAAGACTTCCTTGCTCTTCCATTGTTTGGTTACAATGGCTGATCCTATGTCTTGCTTGCTGCGTGCTTTGGGTATTCTATTAAAACTCCTATTCTCTCTCCTTTGAAGATACATCTTCTAGATCAACTATCTTTAACTGATTCAGAAAAAACAACAGAGGTCTCTTCAATAGCCACATATCTCCTACTGTAGGGCCTATGGTTTTACATGGCTTCATCTGTAAATACTCAGAACTTCAGTTTGCTTTCCCTTGATTTTCATATCCCTGGGAAAGCATCATTCTTACATACCAGCAGTTGACTTCAATGCTCTTACATTATTTTTCAGTTGCTTCTAATATGGCAAACCCCAAAGAGAAAACCCCAATGTGTCTTGTGAATGAGTTAGCCCGTTTCAACAAGATTCAGCCTGAGTATAAGCTTTTGAGTGAGCAAGGTCCAGCTCACTCTAAGGTAAATATTGTCCATACTGCTTGTGCATTTATAACCACCAGGAATGTTTTCTCTTACTGTTGTAAGTGGTGCTGTGGTGCAAGAGCTGTTAAGAGGGTGTCTGACACTGAAGTATTAAAGCAGTTTCTTAGATGGGTTTTTGACAAGTTTCTTTATTTTACATCCTTGCAGAGTTGGGCCAAAGGAAATGTATACTTGATTTAGGCATTAGAACTATTTGGCTTTTTGAAAGTTTCAATTAATAAACTTTTTTGTGGTTAGGTTCTGAGTACCCATAATGACTTTTTGTCTGAGGGCAATCAGTGTTTCCAGAGTGGATTATCCAGGCCCTTGGTCCCTCCTCCTCTTGCTACTACTGTGCCTGCCTTTTGGTCATGTCATTTCTTATTAGCACTTGTACCATAGGCAGGGAAGGGAGAGGAGGTGATGAAGAAAACAGTTTTGTTTAACAGGTGATGCCTCTGGTAAAAGGTTTGAAGAAAAATGGTGAAACTAGTTGGCAAAATTAGGATTTTGGATTATCTGTGGATTTTAGGTATCCATGTCATCCCTATTCCACAAATAATGGAAAGTTGGCCATCTTTTTGAATTTTAATAATTTGTTATAGCTACCTATCAGTATTTTAATCTTTTAAACTTGGCTCAAAGTTTGGATAAATTGTGTGGGCTTGAAACTTTTGCACATCTAGGTTTTTCCCCGTTTCTGTGATCTTAGCAATTTAATATTCGGAGAGAATGAACAAGAGGATAAAGAATTGAGACACTGGTTTTCTGCTGTTAGTTTTTTTCAACAAAGTTGAAATAATTTAGGGCAAGTTATTTAACCTCTCTGTGCCTCACTTCCTTGACAGTTAGAACCTCAAATAAAGCATCATATTATTGAAATTCGACGTTTTTCTTGGTATTTGTCAACAACAGGTCTGAGGAATTTCACATTTAAGCAAAATGGAAATTTACACTTTCTGCAAAATCAGTTTCAACACTACATTTGGGCATAATTTTATTTTTTTAATTTTCATATTTGAAAGGCAACTAGCTTATATAACTAATGTCTCTCCTACAGGATTTTTCTTTGCAGACTTTAACTTTGGGATTCCCTTTATTAACTACTTTGCTTATTTTGGGCAGGGTGGTCGGGAGGGGAGATACTATGTATGTTGTCAAAAAGATAGGGGTCCATTGTTAATGGACAAAGGCCTTTTGGGACAGTCTTGGTTAAGAGATGTAAGACACATGATTCTTTGGACACCCAGTTTTTTAGGTCTGCTCTAACAGTTTGGTGTTTTGCCTTTGCCCTTAATAGGGCCAATGAGTTTTAGGTACTTTTAACTCTATCAAGAGTAAGATTTAAACTTCAATTCACTACCAGCACTAGCTATGAAATACCACAAGGATGAAACTATCTCTAATAACACAACAGAATCCAACAGAATGGAAGCAGCGCTGGATGGGGAAGTCCTGGAGAGAGATGAGACTGTTAATGAAATTAACTTTTCTTTTTAGTCCTTACCCCTTCAATGCCTTTCCATACAAGGATCACCAAAATGGCCCTGGAATTTCATAGCTGTTGCAGATTGCTGCTATTTGCCTTGCCAGGTCAGCCTGGATTATGAGTATATGCTGTTGGCACTTAAATGATTATTAACCTCAGGAACTGCAGCAAATATATAGGAGACACCTGATATTTCAAGGGGGGTGAAGGATTCTTTAATTTTTTTCCCCTGGTAGTGGAAGCTCTGCACTGAGGGAATCCTGAAGTTAAGACCTGCAAGAAAAATCAACAATGAAGGCAAGTTGCCCCCACCCCCTTAGGCCTACCAGTTTTTATGTTTTCAACACAATAGAACTGGCAATGCCCCTTGAAGTTAGTTTTAGGGTTTTTTGGTTTTTTTTTTTAGTTGTAGGATGAAAAAAATTCAGAAAATATTTTTCATTGTTGTTGCTAAATTCTGAAGTATATATGAAGAGTTTTTGAATATGATATAGAATTTAATGAGGAAATTAATAGCATCACATTATTTGAAAGAGTGGGTGTGCATGATGGGGTCAGTTTTGTGCTTTAAAAAGGAGAAAGGAAGCTTGCCTTCACGGTGGCATGCAGAGGATAGGATGAGCTGTTTCAGCATCTACTTATGATTGAAGTTGTCATGATCTTAAGAAAGAACTTTGCTTACGGTGCATCTGATTTTTATGAAAATCCGTAATACCTGTAGATGCTACCATTTTGTTTTGTTTTTTTATGCTGAGTCTTTAAGGAAAGTATTACGCAAAATTTACAATTTGTTCCCAGATTGGCTCAAGCCCTGGTCCTGATGGGATTATATTTTCAGGCCAAGGTCAACAGACATTATAGCATCAAAACAAACATTTTCTTAATTGTTTGAGATAACTATATCTAAATAAAGTTAAGAAACTCTGTGCCA
This sequence comes from Notamacropus eugenii, assembly GCF_028372415.1. Lineage (NCBI taxonomy): Eukaryota > Metazoa > Chordata > Mammalia > Diprotodontia > Macropodidae > Notamacropus > Notamacropus eugenii. The sequence goes on from NC_092872.1 coordinate 517,906,806, forward strand.
TGACGGGTGGTTAGAAGAACTTGTTCATAAGGAAGATGTCTTCTAAATGATCAGAGTCTAGGATTTAAACCCATGGGAGAATATTTTTTCTTTTTTCCCCCATCCTTTACTTTCATCCAACTTTCAAGAGCATATTCTTTTTTCCATGGCATGTTGTGCTCTTTTAGTCACTGACTTTTTTTTTCCTAAAAAATAAATGGGTTGGGGGAGAAAGATACACAGAAAAATTTATGGTTCTTTTGGCCATGGCAGTAAAGTCCAGGTGATATGTTCAAAATTATATCAGACATAAAGGATTGAGAACTCACCATTTTCATGTGTAGGTGTTTACGGTGCAGCTGACACTTGGAGACCAGCACTGGGAAGCTGAAGGAACTAGTATTAAAAAAGCCCAACACTCAGCTGCTGCCAAAGCTTTGGAAGGAACAAAATTTCCTAAACCTACAGCCCGTCCTATTCGTAGCGAAGGAAGGAATCCAGGTATTATGCGTGGGCCAAGACAGGTTCCTTTCAAAAGTGTGTCTAGAGGTACCCATTTAGTATGTATATGAATATTGCTTAACTAATGATCTTGAAAGCACAGATTATACCCTGTCAATGGCAAACTTCATGTTTAGGAAACCTTCATCTTAACCTAGAGGCCTCCTTTACAGTACCTGAGTATATAGTAATACATAAAACCTTGAGTTTATCAAATAAATTCATTCTCTTTACACATAAAAATAAATTCAAGGAAGCTTGTCAGTGTTATTTTTTACTTAGAATCTTGTACTCTTAATGCTAATTAATTCTTTATATCACAATATGTTCTAATGGTTTGATATAACTAAAATTACCTAGTTTTTTTTCCTACATTCAAGGCTTGCACGAACCTCAAAATAATCAATGGGGAAGCTCAGGAAAATTTGAATTTGTGTTTGAAATTGGCATTACCTCTTGTAGTCAGCAGTCCCATGATTTTCATTCTTATTCTCAAAGTATTTGATGAAGGTGCATTTTGGATTTGAATTTTTGTCTTTTAAAAAAAAATGAATGGTTGTCATTGATGGTGTTTTTCTGTGACTATTGTAAAATAGCTATTCTTAAATGTGATTTAGATACTCATTTTTTAATGTCTAAAATTTATTTTCTTTGTTAACAACTCAGAGGTTTATAAACTTGGAAAAGGAAACAATTTTTTGAATTTTAATGCTTTGTTTTTTCAAATTATATGTAAAAAGATTTTTCTACCATTTTTTTAAATACAATTTTGAGTTCCAAATTCTGTCCCACTCTTCTTCCCTTCTTCCATTGTTGAGAAGGCAACATTATATATGTGTAGTCATATAAAACATTTTCATATTAGTCATATAAAAGAAAATACAGACAAAAAACCAAAAAAAATAAAGAAAGCAAAATAATACTACACTTTGATCTGCATTCAGATTCCATCAGTTCTTTCTCTGGAGGTGAATGGCATTTTTCTTCATAGGTCAGAATTGTCTTAGATCTTTGTGTTACTGGGATTAGCTAATCATTCACATTTGATCATTGTACAAATATTGCTATTACTGTGTACAATGTTCTCCTGGTTTTGCTCAGTTTGTATCAGTTCATGTAAGTCTTTCCAGGTTTCTCAGAAAACATCTTACTTGTATTTCTTATAGCACAGTAGTATTCCGTTACAATCATATACCCCAACTTGTTCAACCACTCCCCAGTGGATGGGCATCCCTTCAATTTCCAGTTCTTTGCCACCACAAAAAAGGTTTCTATAAATGTTTTTGTACATATAGATTCTTTTTCTTTTTTTTTAAAACAATCTCTTCTGGATGCAGACCTAGTAATGATATTTCTGGGTCAAAGGGTATATTCACATTTTTACAGTTTTTTGGGCATAGTTCCAAATTGTTCTCCAGAATGGTTGGATCAATTCACAACTCCACCAACAGTACATTAGTGTCCCAGTTTTCCCATATCCCCTCTAATATTTGTCATTTAGAAAAGGAAACATTTTTGGAAAAAGAACAGCATACATTTCCAAAGATAATAATTCTGATTTTGACTAAAATTATACTTACTTCTGTGGTATAAAAAAGTGATTAGAACTTCTTTTCTTCTTTTTCTAAAAAGTAATATTGTAGGTCAAATACCATTATAAATAACACAAGGTGAAAATCTCTATGTAACAAATATTGTTCCAAGACCCAGATGACTCCATTGTTTCAGATACTATCAGCTACATTAGAATTCACAAAATAATTTAGACATTTCTTAGAAATTTAAAAAATGAATTAAATCTTAGGCTTTACTAATAAATATCTGGTGTCAGAACAAGAGCAGTAATAATCTTACTGTACTAAGTGCTACTTAGACCCACAACTGGAATAATATGTTCTTTTTTAGATTCAACATTTTAAGAGGAATCTGGACAAACTGGAATGTATTCAGGGGAGGGTGACCAGGATGGTGAGGGGGCCTTGAAACTGCTCTGTGAGGACTTATTTAAAATACATATGTGTGATGTTTAGCATTGAGAAAAGATAATTTAGGGGAATCTAATGATTCTCCTCAGATCTTTGAGGTGAAAGACTAAATTTACATTGCTTGCTTTCAGAAGGAAGATGATTTAGCAGTAGAGATTTTAGGTTATTATGAGGAAATATCCTAAGATACTCTGATACTTTGATGATGTGATTTGACTTGCAGTGGAACTTAAACTTCTAGTATCTAGCCCTATATATCTGTCATTAATTTCTGAAATTGATAAGCAACGTACATTAAATTGCTAACATACTAATAAAGTTTTCTGACATTAACTCCCTATGTGTAGAGAAATCACAGTATAATTTATTCTGTTTCCTGACCTGGGGTGACAGTGGTTGACAATGTACCTTATATCAAGAATCTAATTAGCATATGGCGTGACATTCTTGATGACTTAATAAACTGAAGTTTTCTAACGTTGACAAAAATAATTCTTGGTGTTTTGTATTACAGACAGTGTAACCCCAACAGTGGAACTAAATGCACTTTGCATGAAACTTGGAAAAAAACCAATGTACAAGCCTGTTGATCCCTACACAAGAATGCAGTCCACCTATAACTATAATATGAGAGGAGGTGCCTATCCCCCACGGTATGTTCTTAAGATAAGGCATTTTTGCTGTATCCTTGAAAATAAAAATAAATCTTTAGATAAGACAACATAGATAAGACGATTTTGCTTTGGCCCTTTCCAGGCTTGCCCTGTACTGAAATCCATTTTCTTTTCAAACTGTTGTCTTGACATTCTTACAAATGACTTTGGAAAGAGAATGTGTGATCTAAGTAGTAAAGCTCATCTCCATTGTGCCTGACTTTTGTGACTGTAAATCATATTTGAAGATTGTTTCAATAAACACCAAAAGTTCTTAGCATTAACTAAATCCTTAACCATTATTTATTGCTCACATTCTGATTTCTAAACCGTATGCTCCAGAAAATGACTGACTTTAAAAGCTTCCAATTGTCAACAAAAAGCAGGATCAGTTTCTACTTGACTGGGTCAATATCATTAAGTTTAAGCAGCAGCCAGTAACTCATTTGCCTGTCAGTCTAGGCCAATTTAAAGGATGGTTCCTAAAACTAAGTCATTTAGTAATGCATAGAAAATTGCAAAGACAGACTCCCCTTTAAAAAACTGTGTTCCAAGAAAATTACAACCTATATTTAGCATTTCCAAAGTATTTCACATTAATTCTCACAGCATCTTGCAAGATATCAGCACCATTTTTTTTATTATACTAGATGGGCTTCAGAGCATAGCATTATACAATGAAAAGACTCCAGTGGTTCTGGAGTCAGACAACTTAGTTCAATTCCAGTCTCTGATACTTACTATCTGTATGATCTTGGCAAGTGACATATATCTCCCTGGGTCTCAATTTCCTCCATCTGTTTAGAAAACAAAAACAAAAAAGGAGGGAGCTGGCCTACATAACCTCTGAGATCCCTTCTAGCTCTAGCTCTATGATCCTGTGATCTTAAAAATAAAAACAAATTTAGGACCTGTGGTAGAAATCAAGGGAACATATATATATATATCTTTGGTTTTTGTCTCAGTTTGTCTCAGATCCTAAAGCATTAAGGATTGATAGTCAGAAGTCTGCATGTTATATTGAATAAGCAATTAGCTAAATTCCAAAGAGCTTTAAACTTGAGTTCCTCAGTTTTCACACTGCCTAGTAGTTCTGTCTCACCTTAGACTTCTAAGGGTCTTTTAGTATATCCATGTAAAATGCTTACTAGTAATTTAACAGATTGGTGACCTTAGAGAAGCTATGAAGAATGGAGTATTTTGAATTTCATTTTCTTAGATATGGGTCAGATAGAAATCGCAGAAATGTAACTCTCCTTTCCCCTCTTCCCATACCCATTTCCTGATTATTTTTTTCTTTAGGTACTTTTACCCATTTCCTGTCCCACCTTTACTTTATCAAGTCGAACTTTCCATTGGAGGACAACAATTTAATGGGAAAGGACGAACAAGACAGGCAGCAAAACATGACGCAGCTGCAAAGGCGCTGAAAATCCTGCAGAATGAGCCCCTGCCTGAGAAACCAGAGGTCAGGATCTCATTGACGATTTTGTTTCCTAATCTGCCTCCCTCTTATGCATTTGCCCCTGAAAAATGCTGATGGTGTCCTGGTATTGATGGGAAACTTTGGAATTCTGGCCCCTTCATGCCATTTCTAGTATTTTCACGGAAGACCCCTAACCTTAAGGCATAATCTTTGCTATGTGTCACAGTAGAGTTGTGAATGGCTGATATGTTCTTTGGAGGGAAAGGTTGTTTTTACTAATTAGATCCTTTTATAAATTTGTGCTTTTACATTTATTTCAAGTGATGTCAGAAGACACCACAGAAAAATTCTTTAGATGTTTCTAAGGCTGACATTTAGTCTAAAGAAATATTTTCTTTATGTAGGGAAATTTTTTTGCTGGGGTGTGTGTGTGTGTGTTTTTACTACATCAGAATATGACACTTATGATATGAGTATCTCTATGCTCTTGTGTTGAGTGGGGCTGCTGCTGCTATCTTTTGGCACATGCAGCTTAGGTGGCAATATACCTCAATCAGCAGGATAACAGAGTTAGGTGTAAATGAGACCGAAGTTTACTTTTGATTTAAAATACCTGATCAGTTCTGGCATTGTGCTTAAAGAAGAAAGACATTTCTTTCATATAGTTCATGGTACTAAAGTGGGCAGTAGACCTACATCACACTTAAGAAGACCATACCCAGATTTTATGACCTGGCTCAGTCACAACATAGTTGATAAACTGAGGGAAATGTTCATCTTCAGTCAAAACTTAAACAAGACTTGATTATGGCCCTGGTCTGCATTTCAGTTTTTTCTTTCAAGGAAGTAGACTCTAGACCAGAAACTGATGGTGTCTTTGTGATCACTCTTGAGCTGTAGGGTGTGGTTTAATATCTGCACGTGTGTGCGTGCGTGCGTGCGTGCGTGTGTTGGTATCCATGACCTCAGATGAGCGGAAAGACAAGATTGATATGACAGGGTTGGTTTTTCAGTTGTTTGATTTGTACTGTTTTCCAGTGACATGTCCTTATGGAAATTATTTGCTTTCCTTTTTTCTGAGTACAAAATAAGATGCTAAAGCAGGAGAATGAAGGATTTGGGTTATACAAAAATAATTCCTGACAAGGTTATAAAAACACTTACCAAACGAAATTGTAAATCTGATTTCTGTGAGGGGCTTTCATTTATCTAGCATATAGCTCAGTGAAATGAGGGTCACATCTCTACTACCTATCTCAGGCTCAAGTGAAATAATGTATGTAAAGCACTCTGCAGACTTGTAAAGTGTTATAGAAAGGTTTTCATCATCATCATCATCATCGTTATTATTATTATTCTCTAAATGTAGTTCAGACCAAAGGTGGAAAGATTACGTTTCAAAAAAAAACAGGCATTTTTTAGCCTCTTTCGAACAATGTTAAGGAGTGATTTAAGTCATGTAACCCAGCAATGTAAAGTATAATCAGTATTCTGGGGCAGGCAGATTAGGGTTCCTTCTGGTATGTGTCATAATGTTGTTGTGAAAAGAGTAAAAAGATTTTAGGATGTACATTTGTATCTCTTAAATCTGATGATATAACCTTGATGAAAGTAAGCCTATTCAGCTAGAACATCTTTAAGATTAATGTGCAAATACTTCTCTTAGTTAAATTTTCACTGGCTGATTTATAGCCTATAAAATATGAAATTTATAGCTTATGAAATAAAATATGGGTATATTTTAAATTGATTTATGTCATTGAATCATAATGGCATAATGACTTATGCTTGTAAAATTAGTAGGTATAACATTTCATGAAGGGAGCATTTTAATGAATTGTTAATGAAAATAATTGTTCCAGAGTGTAACCAAGGGTCTTCCTAGGTTCATATTAAGCAGTTAAATAAAGTTAAAGCAAAGATCCCTTCACAGAGTGATAAGTTCCACTTGTATATATTATTGCTACATAGATTTTCAAAGTAAGGCTATTGTATATGATAAAAACTTGACATAATACAGTTAGTTTATAAGTGGTAAGGGGATATACTATTACCAACATCAGCATTATAAAGGACTTTTACTGCATTTAATTGTTTTTAAAAACTTTATCAGTGTTTTTGTTTTTATTTTTATCTCATGATCTTTTCCATATATATCCTCTGCCTTCCCTTATAACAACTGGAAAACAGTTTTGTGGAAATTAGGTTTAGATCAGCATCTTTTATCATATACCATAGTATGTTCAAAATAGATATATGACCCGAACATAAAAGGTAATGCCATTTAAAAAATTAGAAGAGAAAAAAGTAAGATACCTTTCATAGCTATGGCCAAAAAGACTTCTTGACTAAACAAGAGTTAGGATCCACTACAAAAGATAAAATATGTAATTTATATAACATGAAACTTAAAACTTTTACATGAATAAAACTAGTACAAAGCTGTTGATTGGGGGGGAAACCTTTGTATTGTGATTTCTGAAAAGGGTATGCTATTCAAGATAAATGTACATATATGAAGAACAAGAGCTATTTTTCAGAGGATAAGAACAAACTATCATAAGCTTGACCCCATAGAAGAGATATAAAATGGTACTTCCTCTCTTCTTTGTAGAAGCAGGGGACTATGGGTGTGGAATACTACATATATCAGACTTTTTCAATGTTAGTTTTGCTGAGCTGTTTTTTTTTCTTTCTTTTTTAATTTTTTTGTTATAAGGAATAGCTCTCATGGTGAAGTAGGGGAGGAGGAAATGAGGAAATGTAATGATGTAAAAAATAAATGTCTATACCCTTTGACTCAAAGAACTCATAACTCAAGAAGGTTAAAGATAGAACAGAAGCCTTATATGAACCAAAATGTAAATACAACATGGCAGCTCGGTGTTTAAGTGGATAAAACACTTAGCTGGGAGTCAGGAAAACCTGTATTTAAATCTAGCCTTAGACACTTTACTAACTGTGTGACCTTGGGTAAGTCGCTTAACTGCTACTAATTTCCTCATCTGTAGCATGGTGATAATAATTCCATCTACCTTCCAGACTTATAATTAGGATCAAGTAATACAATACTTGTAAAGTGCTTAGCACAGTGCCTGGTACGTAGTAAGTGCCAGATAAATGCTTTTCATCATCATGTTTGTGGTACCACTTATTGTGTTAGTAAAAAAAAAAATGGAAACCAAGTAGATGGCCACTGAATAGCTAACCAGATTGTGGTATAAGTTACAGTGGAATATTACTGTGCCCCAACGAAACAATGAATATGAAGAATATAAACAAAGAGAAGACTTCTAGAATTGATGCTGTGTGAAGTAAGCAAAATCAAGAAAACAACATATGCAATGATTATGACAGTGTAAAAAACTGCAATTATAATGACCAAGTTTGACCTCAAAGAAGAGATGAAAAAATGTATCTCCCTTTTCAGGGACTACAGGAAGAAACTATTGTATATATTGGGAGTCTTCTTTTTTAAACACTTAATTTTTATTTTTTTTCTCTTACATATAAACAAAAATTTTTAACATTTATTTATCAAAATCTTGTGTTCCAAATTGTTTCCTTGCCTGCCTCCCCTCAAGCAATTTGATATATTTTACACATATGTGGAGTCATATAAAACATTTACATATTACCCACGTTGCAAATGAAAATGCAGACCAAAGAGACAAGAATAATAAAGACAGTAAAAAAAGGATGCTTCAATCTGTATTCAAACTCCATCAATTCTTTTTCTGGAGGTGGATAACATTTTTCATCATAAGTCCTTCAGTATTGTTTTGTATCATTGTATTGTTGAAAATAACTATCATTCACAGTTGATCATCTTACATTATTGCTGTTACTGTGTACTGGCTTCCCACATTTTTCTGAAAGCATCCTGCTCATCATTTTTTAAAATAATCAGTTTATTTGTTTTTAGTTTTCAACATTCACTTCCATAAGATTTTGAGTTTTAAATTTTCTCCTCCTCCTCAAGACAGCATGTAGTCTGATATCAGCTCTACTTACACATTCATATTAAACATATTTTCATATTAGTTATGATGTAAAGAAGAATTAGAACTAATGGGAGGAACCATGAAAAAGGGAAACAAAATAAAACAACAAAAGAAAAGGAGAGCAAATAGTTTACTTCCATCAGTATTCAGACTCCAGAGTTTTTTCTCTGGATGTGGATGGCATTTTCCATCATGAGTCTTTTTGGAGTTGTCCTAGATTCTTGCATTACTGAGAAGAGCTAAATCTATCAAAGTCAGTCATCTCACAACATGACTGTTGCTGTGTACAGTGTTCTCCTGGTTCTGCTCCCTTCACTCAGCATCAGTTCATCTAAGTCTTTCCAGGTTTTTCTAAAGTCTGCCTGCTCATCATTTCTTAAAGTACAATAATATTTCATTACATTTATATGCCACAACTTGCTTAACTATTCCTCAGTTGTTGGACATCCCCTCAAATTCCAATTCATTGCCCTCACAAAAAAAGCTTCTATAAATATTTTTGTGCATGTAGGTTCTTTTCCTTTTTTTTTAAATCTCTTTGGGATACAGATCTAATAGTGGTATTGCTGGGTGTGTATGTATGTATGTATGTATGTATGTATGTAGTTACGTACATTTCTATAGCCTTTTGGGCATGGTTCCATATTCTCCAGAATGGTTGAATCACTTCACAACTCCACCAGCAGGGCAATAGTGTCCCGATTTTTCCTTGTCCCCTCCAATATTTGTCATTTTATTTTTCTGTCATATTAACCAATCTTTTAGGTGTGAGGTGGTATTTCAGAGTTGTTTTAATTTTCATTTCTCTAATCAATAGTGATGTAGAGTTTTTTTAATATGATTTTAGTTACCTTAGATTTTTTTCATCTGAGAATGGCCTGTTCACATATCAATTGGGGAATGACTCATTTTTATAAATTTAGCTCAGTTCTCTATATATTTGAGTGTTCGGCCTATAGGCCAATGGGCTACCCGAGTCTACTTACCTTTCGCAGGTCTTCGGAGGCCAACCCAATAAACGTATTGAGAGAAGAGACTTTCCAGAGTCAAACAAGGGTTAGGCTTTATTCAGGGTCTTATTTACGTATCCATATGCAGGGTGAATTCTTCCCCAGGAGAGAGGAATCCTCCTCCTCCCAAGGGGCAAAGATCATACAGCAAGAGGATGGGAGCGGAAGAGGGGAGGGACCCTCTTCCCTTTAAGGGCCCCACAGCAAGAAGAGAGGGGCGAGACCCCCAAAGGGGACCCCGCATCCGGAAGAGGGCCTTCAGGCTTTCCTGTCCCTACTTAAGCTCTCCCTCTGCATAGTTTACACGTGAATACCGTGCATGCTCTCAGCCCCCTAGCTAATTAACAACAAGTGTGCTCAGACCACAGGACCAATCTCAAGAGTGGGATGCTCTCCCCAGCAAGTTTCCCACTGAGAAGAGGTGGAAATGCACGAGATAGCCCGTGTTTCATGCCTCAATCCCCAGCTGTTCCCTGGGGGGGCCTCGTGAGAACTCTGAGGTTTAGAAGTCCTCACTTTTACCTGCCCGAGACTGTCCACGTGAAAACTGAGCTTACACCCCCAACATTTGAGAAATGAAGCCTTTATCAGAAAAATTTTCTGTTAAGATTTTTCTGCAGTGTCCTGCTTCCCTTCTAATCTTGACTGCGTTGGTTTGTTTGTACAAAAACTTATTAATTTGATGTAATCAAAATTGTCCATTTTTTTGTCTTGTAATGCATCTCTCATCTGGTCACAAATTCTTCCCTTATTCACAAATCTAACAGGTAAAATATTCCATGCTCCCCTGATTTGCTTATGATAATCACCCTTTATGTCTAAATAATGTTCCCTTTTCACCCTATCTTGGTATGTAGTGTGAGGTCTTGGTCCATACCTAGTTTCTGCCAAATTGTTTACTGTATGCTGACAATCTTAGTTGATATGTTAGTTTTGCTGAACTAGGCTGGGAGGAAGGAATGTATTTGAAAATGAAGAAACATAAAAATAAAAAAATTATCAAGAAGAAATTTTCTTAATAGTTCAGCAAAACCAAATAACATGTTAATTGTTGCAAATACAACATTTCTTCACTATTGTCCCCTCACTTCTCCAAGTGGTGGAGTTAAGGTACATGTTCTCAACCCTTCCTGGGTTAGACTTGGCTGTTATAACATATTCTGTTTTTACCTGACTGTTTACTACATTTATGTTGCTGTAGTTGTATATGTGGTTTTCCTGGTTATGATTATTTCCCTTTGCATTAGTTCATATAAATCTTCCTGTGCTTCTGAATTCTTCACATTTGTCATTTCTCATGGCGCAGTAATATCGCACATCCTGTTGAGTCATTCATATACCAGGTCCTGTTTAGCCATTCCTCACTTAGCGGTACCCACTCTTTTGCTAGTTCTTTACTACCACAAAAAAACACAAAAATTACCACAAAAAATACCTTAATGAATATTTTGGTCTATATGAGACTTTTATGTTTTAGATTTCTTCATGATATATGGCTAGTGGTGGGATCTCTGAGTCAAAGTGTATTGACATTTTCAAGTTACTTTTTTTATTTTGTCATAGTTCCAAATTTCTTTCCATAATGGACATGGATCATTGCTCCACACTATATTAACATTCTGGTTTCCCAAAGCCCCTCCAATATTAACTGTTTATAGCTATTGCGATCCATGCCAGTTTTCTAAGTGTAAGATGAAACCTGAAAGTGACTTGCAGGAATCTTACATGTGGTTTTTAATTTGTATGGTTTCATGTATTTTGTAATTTATTAAGTCTCAAATTTATGTTCTGTCACTGATATTCCGTTTTATTAAGTCACTGATTCATTCATTCAGAGAAACAAAGAATAACAAATTATTAAATTTTTTTGGTGGGGGGGTGGTCCAGACTTGTATTTTCATTGATATAGGTGAAAGTAGCTCCTAGTCCTTTTAACCAATACAGATCAGCCACTTCTGTGCATTTAACAAGTCCTGGAGAGTTGCTCAGGACACTGAGAAATTAAGTGACATGCCCAGGGCCACAAGAGCCAGTTTGTGTCAGAGGCAGGACTTAAATCCAGGTTATCTTGACTCTGGGACCAGCTCTAGATCCACTAACTTACCACCTCTTAGTAATTATTGAAGTTAACACATTTCTTCTCTGTGCACTTTACAAACTTAATCTATATTAAGGGATCACTTTTAGCACCAATGTGATACATCCATTCACCTATTTGGAACAATGAGGCATCTGTTTAACAGCTCTTGGGAGCACTGAAAAATGGTTTAGAACAGAAAGTGGAGCAAAATTCTGAGAATTTAGGTAGGTAGAGTGTAGTTGACTATTGGTGAAGGCCAAGAGTGTTCACTTCTCATTGTTTTCATATATTGCCAGTAGAAATAGAATAATTTCCAGTGGTCATAGGCTTAGCTTTTTCTTTGTTAGTCAAAAAACCTACTGCTGAATCATTATCCTTGCCTAAGGTAGATTTTTGATGTAGGAAGATGATATAATCAGAAATAAAAGCATAAAACAGAAAACTTTAGCCTTGAATCAGTCTTGGATGGGATCATGGAACATGCAATCATATATTTAGAGCTTGAAAGCATCTAAGAAATCATTTAATTCAGCCCCCTGAATTTATAGATGAGGAAACAAAATAACAGAGATTAAGTGCAGATCATATAGATATTGAGTTATTAGAACTGGGATCTAAGCTCATTTTCTCTGTTCTCTAAATCTAGCATTTTTTTCTACTTTACTATGATGAATCCCTGTAAGGATGCTGGAGTCCAACACCATTATTTTAGAGTTGGAGGAAGTAAGGTTCAGAAATTAAGTGATTTACCCAGGGCCACACAGGTAATTCAAGGCGTAGGACTAACTATGGAGTTATAGCAGATGATAGGGTGAGATGTGCAGCACACACAAAATGTATTTTATTGATGCCTTTTGTCTTTATTTTATAGTCATTTCCCATCCAGATGAGACTCTTCCCTGTGACAAAGAAAACAGTTAAGATAAAACATCTCACATGCATATTGTATCTAATAGTATATGCAGTATTGAGTCCTAATATTCCCCCTTCTTTTGCCTTGAAGGAGGAGGTATAACTCATTATTCTCTGGGAGGTTTTTTCCATTACTCAGTTCGTCTTTTAGTGATCTTTTCCTTCACATTATATTTGATGTCCTTTTGCTTCTGTTTTCTTTGCTCTGTATCACTTCATGTGAATCATTTCCTACATTTCTCATATTTGTCATTTCTTACTGCACAATAATGTTGCATTTTATTCATTTTTCAGCCATTCTTCAATAGAAAATCATTGCTATCACCAAGAGTACTGTTGTGAATATTTTGCTCTGTAGTAGATTTTGTTTCTGTCTTTGGCTTCCTTGAGGTATATTTCTGGTAGTAAGAGTTCTAGCTAGACCAAGCAGAAGGAACAGTTTAGTCACTTTTCTTGCCTAATTCCAAATTGAAATAGAGGATAGTTGGACTATCTTAAAACTTCATCAGCAGTATGTGTGTGTGTGTTCGTCCTTCATTGCCGAAGACCATGCCATCAGAGAAATAACGACATGACTTGCACTTGACTTTGTTTTGAGTGAGGCAGGGCTGTGCAGGTCACAGACTCACTTCTCCTCCAGAGCCATCTGAATCCAGTGACCAGATATTCATCAGGATGACTGGAGATGACCCAGGATGAGGCCATTGAGGTTAAGTGACTTGCCCAAGGTCACATAGCTAGTGAGTGTCAAGTGTCTGAGGTGAGATTTGAATTCAGGTCCTCCTGACTCCTGCCCTGGTTCTGTATCCACTGCACCACCTACCTGCCCCAATCAACAGTATATCATTGTGCCTAAGACAGGGTTGCATCTTCAAGATGATAAGTGCTATCATGTACTCAGAGGGCAGTTATCCTTAGATTAATATGTTATCCCTAGCTAGTTAGCATTCTTACTTACATGAAAAACTTACAAGAGGAATGGTCTATATGGGGGGTCACACTGCTGACATAGCTAAGTCTTTCAGATGCCCATGATATATCATCTTCTTGCTGAAGTAGACCAGTCAAAATAGGATTTAGTCATAGATGAACGATGATGAGACTAAGTATTTCACTGGATAAGTGTTAAAGACTGGTCCTAGCATTCAAAACCATCTATAATCTGGTTTGGTTCTACCTTTTCAGCCTTTTCTCACACTATTTCCCATCATTTAGCCCACATTCTAGCTAAACCGAATTATTCTCTGCCCCCATTTTTATCCTTTCCTCTTTAATCCTCTTGTCTTTGTTCACTCTGATTTCCATTCCTAGAAGCACAGTTGCTGCCAACTCCTCCCTGACCTCTCTCCACTCTGTCACCCTAGATAAAAAAACAAAACCTCTTTTCTTATTGTACTTTATCTGTCTTTGTTTTATAGCCTTTCAGTACTCTTTCTTATCATGGGGGTGTGTGTGTGTGTGTGTGCGTGTGTGTGTGTGTGTGTGCGTGTGTGCGTGCGTGTGTGCGTGCGTGTGTGTGTGCGTGTGTGCCCGCGCGCGTTTATCAGTACTAAGCACAGTAGTACTAAGTACTAGGTACTTAGTAAATCCTAGTTAACTTTACTTCCACCTCTAACATTGTGAATTCTTTTGAGTGCAGAGTCTCTATTGTATCTGTATTTTTAAGTTCCCATAACCCAGCACTGATTCTTCCAAGTAGTAGACAATAGTGTTGAGTTGAATTGAATTAATTTGTTGAATTAAGGATAAAACTAGGGATTCAGTAGGCTTTTTTTATCTGTCTGAATTATTTGGTGTATAGGAGCCATACACATTTGGTGTGTCTAGAGCTGAAATGGAACTCAAGAGTCATCTAGTATGGGGCTTCTTAAACTTTTTCCACTCACGCCTTTAGCACTTTCGACCCACAATTTAAGAAGTCCTAGCATGGTCACCTCATTGTACAGATGAGGAAACTGGGGTCCAGAGAAACTAAATTGCTTGCCCATAGTCACATGGTGAATTAATGTTGCTTCAGGGAATAGAGATTCAAACAAAGTTCGTTTGACTCCGATTTCAGTTCTTTTTTAATTCTGGCTCACTTTGTTTTAAGTTAATTTATTTATTTTTAGTTTTTAACAGTTACTTCCATAAGTTCTAAATTTTTTCACCCTCCCTCCCAAGATGGCATGCAATCTGATATAGGCTTTACATATACATTCCTATTAAATATATTTTCACATTAGCCATGTTGTATAGAAGAATAGAAGAAATAGGAGGAACCATGAGAATGAAACAAACAAAAAAAAAAAAACAAAAAAAAATAGTCTTCACTCTGCATTCAGACTCCATAGTTCTTGCTCTGGATGTGGATGGCATTTTCCATCATGAGTCCTTTGTGATTGTTTTAGGTCCTTGCATTGCTGAGAAGAGCTAAATCTATCAAAGTCAGTCATCGTACACTGTGGCTGATACTGTGTACAGTGTTCTGGTTCTGCTCACTTCACTTAAGTCTTTCCAGGTTTTTCTGAAGTCCACCTGTTCATTATTTCTTATAGCGCAGTAGTATTCCTTTACATTCATATACCACAACTTGTTCAGTCATTCTTCCAATTGATGGTCATCCCTTCAATTTCCAGTTCTTGGACACCACAAAGAGAGCTGCTATAAATATTTTTGTATATGTAGGACCTTTTCTCATTTTTATGATATCTTTGGGATACAGCCCTACAAACAGTATTGCTGGGTCAAAGGGTATACACATTTTTATAGCCCTTTGGTCATAGTTCCAAATTCCAGCATGGTTAGATCAGCTCTCAGCTCCACCAACAATAAATTAGTGTTCCAACTTTCTCATATCTTCTCCAACATTTATCCTTTTCCTGTTTTGTCAGACAGTTAGTCAATCTGATAGTTTCTGCTTCCCTTTTTAAAGAACAGTATGCCCAGTAACTTCATTACAGTTTCTCTAAAGCCTAGATAAGAGTGCATAAAGTATTTCTTCTAGATACTAATCTTACCACTAATGTTTTTTCCTCCTAACTCCTTTAGGAAGCTTTTACTTAGAGTTCGTCCTCCTCTGATTTAAAAAAAAAAAATTGTTCATCCTCTACAGATAGGATTTCTTTCTCCCAAGAGTTTACAGTAACAACAAAAATAGAAGTATGTGTTTAAGTTAATAAACTACCAGAAATATCATACAATATAATTTTGACTGGGCCAAAAGTACAGTGAAATCATATGTGAATGAGAATGCTGAACAAAGAGAGGGGAATTAGATGCTTAATAACATTTATATGTCCACTCAGAACATAGAGACATAGTTATGGTCTCAGCGACTTTGATGAGATTTTTCACTTAGAATTTAATTTCTTTCATTTAGCTTTACCCTTACAATTGCTGCTTTCATTTTTTTCAGGGTAAGATACACCTTATCCACTCATATTCTAATCCCAGCTCTGCTACTATTGTTTGCTATTGGCAATATATTTAACTTCTCTGGCCCTTAATTGCCTCATCATCCACCTGATGGACACAATGAAATGTATAGCACATATACAATATGTGCAGCCTCTGCAGACTTCCATGTGGTCCTATGGTCCTGTCCACATCTGAAGATCTTGGGTTCTAGTCCAGCACTGTCCTGCTTTGAAAAATATTTCAAAAGAAGGAAAATAGACATAAAATATTTTAAATTCTCCTGCCACTAAAACAACACATGATGATCAAAAGTATCAAAGCTTAGAGAAGTCAGGAAGGATGGAGACTGATAAAAGGCTATTAGGCTTGGCAATTAAGATAAAACCTAAATAACCAATTTATGGCCAAGTTTGTATTCTTATGTTTCTGGTCCCTAAAAGTCCCAAACATTTTCCAAATCCTTTGCTGAATGACTTCACTGGGTAAAGGAAACCATACACTTGTACATGATGGTGAACTCCAAGAGTGTTGTTCTTTCAATCTCTTTTCCAGTCTAACTAAATCATCCATTATCTTATGTCGTCATTAAACTTTTAAAGTACATTGTTGTGAATTAACTGTTTACCTAGAGGCTTGTGAAATATTGTATAGAATTCAAAAGATTAGCATTAGTTTGCATCCCAAAGTTAACTAGTAGAACATTAGTAAAAGTCTTGTCAGCATCATATCACAGCCTCTTCTTTGTCCACTGTACTCCCCATGCCCTCTTTTCAAATCAGTGTAAGATTACTTCAGATGCAGAAAATCCTCCAAAACTGCCATTTTGCGTTGAGGCTTTTATTTGAATACATACTGACCAGTCAGTTCTTTAGTAGATTATGAATCTTCCAGAATAAGATTTGGTTCACTGTTGCCCATTAAAGATTTAATGGTCAAGCCGTTGCTCTCGTCAGGAGTGGCACATGTCTGCAATGGAATTTAGCCCCAAGAATATCCAAAAATATTTAATTACACTTTTGCCTTAGTTGGGTAGATTGCTTGTGGTGGATCTGAGGCACAATACAACTTGAGTTTAATAGGCTGTGACTTATTTTATAATACAGTAGTAAACTGTATGTGCTTAATTTTGGCCAGTTTAATAGTGATACCCATAAGGCAAAGATTTGAAAGCTTTTAGTTTTGTGGTCTCATCAAACAAGTTACCTGACAGCTATAATATATGATTGTTTTTAAATGACTAATTTCTAGGTGAATGGAAGAGAACCAGATGATGAAAATCTCAATAAATCTGAAATAAGTCAAGTGTTTGAGATTGCACTTAAACGGAACTTGCCTGTGAATTTTGAGGTAAGCTTATTAATAAGCAAGAATGAAGTTCATACTAAGAAATACTCAGAGTCTTCATTTTGGAGAAAATGAGAATTAGCTGTGCAGTTTTCTATAGTTTGAAACCTTTAATTTAACCTTGGAGTTTAGTTATTTCTCTAGGCTCTCTTGTGAAGTCTTTGAGAGGTTTCCTAAGATCCTTTTGAGAAGTTATCTTTTAAAAAAAACTACTTATATACTGCTTGTAAGAAATAATATCCTACTTTTCCAAGTACATATGCTTAAAGCAAATCCCACTGCAAGAAATCCAAAATAGAAAGCAAGTATTATACTTGGATTACCTAAAATGACAGTAAATCCAATTAATTTGGGAAAGTAAAGAGAAAAGCATTTTTATTTTCCAAAAGTACTTTAATTCTTTGCAAGTTCTTATTTAGTTTTGATTTGTGTATCCAATCTACAAAGGATACTTTCTCTTTTTCCCAATTTGTCTACTAGTCTCAAAAATAAAGTTTCAGAGCTTCATTTTTTAGAAACTGTAGCTGGATACTTCCACATTTTCTCCCATTTTCACCTTTAAGACTGAAACCAGCTCATGTGGACTTTCAAAGGAATTCTCAACTTTGGTCAAATACTGTAATATCAGGCCAAAAAGTTATCATTTTAGGTAAATGCTTGTTATTTCCATGATAAGGAAAGGTATAGTTTCTGAATATATTATCCCCCCTTATACAGAATAGCTATAATTCATTCTCTTGTAAAATACTTAGGCCTTAACTATTAAAAAAAAGCAATTTTTTAAGGCAGACTTGATTTGACATTTTACCAATCAGCTATTGGTTGGTTAGCCCCAACCCTAATTCTACTCTAATCCTAACTTTATTTGTATTTGTGAAATTGTAGGAGCTCCCTCTGGTGGTTAATACATCTTTTGAATAAACACTTTTAACCCTCAAACCCTCTTTTTAGCTCAAAACTATACTGTTTTGAATGTTCTCATATAATTATTTAAAAGCTGACATTTTCCTCATACTTTATCATATTTCTAATAATGACTTTTGCAGTTTTTTCCTGACTAAATTAATTTTTTGATGCAAATGTGGGCTAAATTAGAAAACTAGGCTAATAAAATATTTTGGTAGAAAAGACTAGAGTTACATATTTGTTACTTCAATAAAACTTATACAGAATTTAAATGTTTATAATACATTTGCAAATGTGGGTAGAAATGTGATACTGTTGTATGATAGGATCACTAGTGGGTATTATGTCATGTGTTCATAACAGTCACCAATAGAGATTTTTAAAAAGTAAATGTAAAATAAAAGTGAAAAGTAAAAACGAAACAATCAAACTGATGAAACTGCATCTGATGTTTGAGCAAAAAAGTTGATTATTTATCAAGCATCCCTGGAAAATGTTCCTGAGATGTACAAATGGAGCTGTGAATTTACAGCAGCAGAATTGTGCAGCTGGACGGGACATGGGAGATTGGGCCCACCACCCCTTCATATTATAGAAGTGAAAATGAAGGTACAAAGAAGGGAATGAATTTTCCTAAACTCATGTAACTACTACGTGATAGAACTGGAACACAATCTTAAGTCTTTCGATTCTGAAGGCAATATTTATCTTATTATGCCACTCAGTTTTGATCATTTGGGGATAACATAATGAGTGAGATAGAGTTTGTTCCCCAGAGTTTATGGGGAATACTTAGATACTTAAAAATCGATAAGATGAAGAGGAAAAAACACATGCAGAGTTGTATCAGAAATTCATAGAAGTTAATGAATTGCTTCCTGAAACCATGTGTTGTAATAGTCAAATAATTTTTGTTACAAGTAATTGTGTTAATTGATAAAGTTGTATACATTATTTTGTATCTTTCTATACATGTGCCATATTTGCAAAACATAACCATATTAGGAAGGAACTGAATATCCAGTGTCCTCTCCAGCCACAGCTGCTTTGGCTCTCAAAACCTACTTTTGAGAAGAGACGACATTACATATTTGGCCCTCATTGTGTTTTGGGTCAGTTGATGAGTTCCCCCTAAGACCATGGGTAGTTGTATTATAAAATGTGGTAGAGTGGGAAGTTTAATGCTTGGATTTTAGTCCTGTCTCTGCTAGGAACTTGCTGGGTGACTTTGGAATTATCAAGAATGTTATTATCTTTTTGTACTGCATTCTAGCTCCTAGAATCTTAGAGGAACTAGAAGGGGCCTTAGAGGCTGTAATGTCTAATCCCCTTATCATACAGATGAAGACACTGTGGTTTCAGAATGTTAAAGTGACTTGCCCAGGAGAGTAACCAATGCTGGATTTGAACTCAGGTCTTCTGGCTCCACATCCAGTGTTGTTTCTGTTCTGCGACAATGCTGCTCCACTGTTTCACTTCTCGGGTTCAATTGTTGTCTGTCTCGGGTTCAATTGTTTTGTCTGCAAAATGAGGAACATTTCCCCTGGGGTTGCATGACAACCTGTAGAGCGAGACGGAGTTTTCTTGAGAGCTTTTAAAGATGCAAGTATGAAGGGTCACAAAAAAGGGGGAAAGCAACAAAATAGCTTTGAAAGGTCAGTGAGAAAAATGTCCCTTTATATATATCTCCTTGACATGTCATATATCTCATTTAGAAGTTCTGTCCTTTAACCCCCATTCTGTATTTCGTGTTAATGAACTTTGCTGTAACCAGTGTCCCCTACCATTTTTAATAAGTGTTTATCACGCTTTCACTCAGTTTTTCCCTCTGAAACAGGTCACCAGGGAGAGTGGCCCACCTCACATGAAGAGTTTTGTGACAAAGGTGTCAGTTGGTGAATTCATGGGTGAAGGTGAAGGAAAAAGCAAGAAGATTTCAAAGAAAAACGCTGCTATAGCTGTCCTTGAGGAGCTAAAGAAACTGCCGCCACTTCCAGCAGTTGAAAAAATGAAGCCACGAATAAAAAAGAAAACAAAATCGATAGTTAAGGTCAGAACACGTCCTTTCTTTGTTATTTATGGTCTTATCCATGTATTTTGTTTTTGCATCACATACATTTACATATTACTCCTACAGACTTCCTGTGAGAGGTCTCTTGTGATGAAATTAAATGGTTAAACTAAACTGTAATAATACAGTGACTTCATCTGAAAGTGCATGCAACATTTTACATCTGTAGTACACCCCCCTACTTCTGTATTTTAAAAAAAAATTAACAAATCTATTATCTCTCCCTCTGATCCTTCACACCATGAAAACAGTTCTTTCAATAAATATCCATTGGCATGCAAAGTAATTTTCACTGATGGCTTTATGCAAAAAATATATCTCATATTCTGTTCCCCAAATTCATCATCTCTTTCTTTAGACATTCCCTAAAAGTACCTACTTTGTTTCAAATTCTTTGCTACTACAAAAAAAGATGTTGTAAATATGTAAAATGTACTTGCAGTATATGGGACCTTTCTTTCTGTTTTTAACCATCTTGTACCCACTGACTTTTTTTTAAGTTCTTTATTGATACCTTTTTTATATCACCTACATTTTTAATTATATCCTTTTGCCATCCCCTTCTCAGAAAGCTATTCCATATAGTGAAACATTCAAAAGAGGGAAAAAACCTTGTCAGCAAATTAGCTAGCACTTCAGGAAAAAAGCTGACATCATATGCAGTCAGTGTTTCATGCCCATAATCCCCTACCTGATAGTTTTGTTGTTGTTGTGTCTTTTTACGTTATCATAGTCATTATATATAATTTTCCTAGGTCTACTTTGCATCATAAGGTCATAAATGTAGGTCTGGAGAAGGACCTTAATAATCTCTACTTAAATCCTTTCATTTTATAGATGAGGAAATAAAGGCTGAGGGGTTGTGACTTCCCCACAGTCACATAGGTAGTAAGTAGCAGTGCCAGAAATCAAACCTGGGTCATGTGACCTCAGTTGTACCACTCCTTCAGTTGTACCCTACTCACTCCTACCAGTTCATATAAATCTTTACATACTTCTCTGTAGTTACTGTATTTAACATTTCTTACAACACGTATTCCATTGTATTCATTTGCCACGACTTATTTAGCCATTGCTTCATCAACAAGTCCATTTGATTTACTAAGCTTTAGAATTGGAGGAAACTTCCAAGATAATGTAGTTTAATCTTTGTCATAAGTCAGAATCCCTTCTAACATTTGCAGGGTCCAAGAAATTTCAGAATAGTTGACTCAGTGTCCCTGAGCCTGTTTTGTGAATTATAAAATGAAGTCGCAATGGATGTAAGGATTGCTAAGGCCTATTCCAGCTTGAAATCTATGGAGCTAGGATTTTGAACAATCCACAAACATATTCAACAAGCATCTACTACATGCCAGGCGCTGGAATGAAACAGACAAAAACAAAATAGTCTCTGCTCTTGAGGAGCTTCTGTCCTTTCAGGGAAAAACACACACACACACACACACACACACACACACACACACACACACACTTTCTCTCTCTCTCTCTGTAAACAAAATAGTCTCTGCTCTTGAGGAGCTTCTATCCTTTCAGGGAAGCGCACACACACACACACACACACACACACACACACTCTTTCTCTCTCTCTCTCTCTCTCTGTAAACAAAATAAATAAAAACTCATGGGGAGAGATATTAGCAGCAGGAAGAATCACTGAAGGCATTGCATAGAAGGTGGAGTTTGACTCAAGTTTTCAAGGAAATTAGGGAGTCTTAGATGAAGAGGAAAAATATGCCAAGAATGGGGAATGACTGTTGTAAAGGCACAGTGCCAGAAGATGAAGACGCTGCATGCGTAGCACGAACAAGACCAGCTCAGGGGACTCTGGAATATGACAAAGGAGGAATATTTAATAGACCAGGTGTCAGCTTTAGGATCTTAAAACTGCTATAAGACTTTTGGGTCATCTGAGCTTGGAAAGGTAGGTTATGAAAAGTTTTAAATGATAGTGTGTATTTTATCCTAAAAGTAACAAAGCCAGTAGAGTTCATTGTGTTTAGAAATGACAGTCAGTTGTGTGTTTTGGGCTAATCACTGGCACAGGTGCAGTGGGTAGATTGGAGAGGACAACTGATGATTGTCTAGTCACCACTGAAGCCCTTCAGTGACAGGGCACCTGTTTTTTGTTTGTTTTGATTAATAACAGGTTCTTTCTTAAACTGAGCTGAAAATGTTTTCTTAACCTTCTACTCATTTGTTCTGCCCTGAGGAACTAAGCAAATGCCAAACAGGGACCTCCTCATATACTCTTAAGAATGTTTTTAGTTCAGTAGTTTGCCCTTCCCATTTCTGCTCCCTCCTACTACCTTTACAAAAACAAAGCAAAATAAAAAACAACCCACCCCCAAATAAATATTACCTTTCTTCTAGAAAGAATAGTGTACACTCTCCACCTCCACCTTCCTGAGCTCTTAATAACTGTTGATTCAACCCCTTGGAGTTCTTCCTTCCTAATCTTCTCTTTCAAATGTCATCAATGATTTTTTAAAAATCTTATTGATGATGCCTTTTGTTTTTATACCACCTTAATTTCCTAATTTATTGATCCCTTTTCCCAACAAAAAATAAGAAAGATGATTTTAAAAGTCAGCAGCACTCACCATGTCAAGACAGTTGGACATTATATATGTATGCAGTGTTTTACACTCATATTTCCCCACCTCTGCAAAAAGTAGTGAAGTATGCATTATCTTACCTTTCCTTCAAGACCAAACTTGGTCATTACAATTGTGCAGCATTCCCTTTTAATTTTTTTGTTCCTATTGTTTCTTACAATCAGTGACTAGCCGAATCTAATGCCCTTTTCTCAGTCCTCATCCTCTTTGGCCATTCTCTGATATTGGGGTAAGTTTTGTTGTTGTTGTTGTTGTTGTTGTTTTTTTTACTATCTCTTCCACCTGAATTCTCTTTTCTTCATTGGCTTCCATATTATTGTTTCACTGATTCACCTATTACCTTTTTCAGTCTTTTCTATTTCATTATTACCCTCCTCTTGCACTCTAAACATGAGTGCTCCCAAAGGCTTGGTCCTAAATTCTCTATTCTCCTCCTTTGGTGAACTCATCTGCTGTCATGGGTTCAATGATCACATCTCTGCAGAAATCACCCCTAATTTATGTATTTCTAATTCCTAATCTCTCTGAACTTCAGGGCCGCACTAGACAGCTATGTGGCATATAGTGTGTTACATTGCCTCATCTGTAAAATGGGGATGAAAATAATAGCACCTGTTTCACAGGTTACTTTGAGACTCAAATGAGATAATGTGTATGAAATATTTTGCAAACTTTAAAGCACCATATAAATGTTAGCCATTATCCCCTTTTGCTTATTAGACATCTCCATTTGGATATCTGACCAACACCCCAAACTTGACTTATCTAACTCAGCATCTTCACTTCCTTGCAAACAAACAGACATCTAGCCCCTCTTACTGTGTTCTGTGTTTCTGTCAATGGTGCCACCATCCTTCAAGTCAGCCAACTCAAAAGTCCTTAAGTTATCTTCAGCTTTTCCATCTTCCTCATCCAGTCACTTACCAAGTCTTGTCAGTTCTGCCTCCCTAACATCTCTTGCCTCAGTTCTTTTGCCTCCACTTATACAAGCCAACCCCCCTAGTTCAGGCCCTCTATTCTGGATTATTATAGTAACTTCTCATTTGGCTTTCTGCCCCAAATCTCTCTCCTCTCCTGTTAATCCTCCATATATTTATCAAAGTGCTGCTGTTCTCAAAATACAGGCATGATCATGTCGATTTATCAGATTACAGTTTGTATCATGTGCCAGTAATATAGAAATTTATCTGTGCAAGAAGTCCATTTTAGAAAATGTAAAGTTTTGGACTTGATATTGATAAGATGTTCTGTGTATGTCTCCCATCTGTGTTCCTTGTACCCTACCTTATTAAAGTTCATTTTTACATTATAATAACAGTTCACATTTTATAGTACTTTTATTAAATACGTACCTCATTGTTCCCTTGTGAACTAGGCAGGACAAGTATTATGTTATGCTTCAGATAAACGATCTGAGACATAGAGAAACTAAGTGATGTACCTCTGTTCATGTGGCTCATACTAAAGCTAGAATGTGAACCCAGGGCTCTTGTCTTTTGGGTTTTACTGTTCCTTCTCGGAAAACATGCTGCCTTTTGGTGATTGAGCTTTCCTATGATTATTAGTTATCTGATTCAAGGTACTAGCATTTATTTGTGAGGAAGAAAATTTTAATCCATGTTTTCAAAGCCATAATATTCACAAACCTTTTTAAAATTTCTTAAATTTTAAACATTTATTAAGTTGAAATCAGCATTCACTCTGAGCCTGAAATTATTTCTGTCAATAATGTAACAGCCAATTTCCCCAACATTATGTCCTCTTTAGCTACAGACAAGCCCAGAATATGGTCAGGGAATGAATCCCATTAGCCGACTTGCCCAGATCCAGCAGGCCAAGAAAGAGAAGGAGCCTGAATATATACTTCTCACTGAACGAGGTCTTCCCCGGCGCAGGGAGTTTGTTATGCAGGTAGGTGAAGGAAAGGGTCGGGCTTGACTGACTTAAGGGTACCAATTTTAATACATGGCAAAGTTGTTAATGAAGAGGTAGGTTTCTTTATTCTTCCTCCTGGTGCCTTTCTTTTCTCTTTCATGACAACTTGGACATGCATCTTCTTGTCCCTTATAGGCTTGCTGCCACTGCCACATGACCACTCTTACATTTTCCCTAGTTTTTCTCTGGAGTTTGTTTCCTGGGGGTTTATTGCTTCCCTGCACGTCTAGTCCTGTTCCTGAAATTGATAGTGTATAGGAAGGTTTCCCTGGGCTTAGTGAAATTCAGTCATGTGGGCAGCCTAATGTTACCTTTTGTTTGGAGACTAGACATTCTTTAGGAGAAAACATTCTTTGTAATGTTTACTCATTTTTGAAACGCCTTCCTGTAATGTTTTGTTGTCTCCCTGAAAGTCCCAGTATTGGGATACCTCTTGAAACTCATTTAGTTGACAGTTCTAAACACTCTTTACTATTTGCTCAGTAGGTTTTGCCCCCAAACCATCTTGAACCTTTTGTCCATACATGGTTTCAGATTAGGTAAAACTGTTGTGTCATTTATTACGTGCCACAGCAGCAAGTCATTTGAGCTCTTTTTATACTTAGGCATTTGGTAGACCCTAAATCCCCTTGTTTTTATATCCAGAACAACTTAGAGGTAGGACTATGAGATGAAATAAGTCATTCTTAAAAGTCAAAGTTGGAAGGGCCTTTAGCACAGAACACTGTGGAAGTTAGAGCTAGAAAAGGTCTTGGAGTTTTTACACCAGTTCTTTCATTCTCTCTATATTTGATGTAGTCTAGAGTTTGTGACTTCATAAAATGGAGAACAGCTTGGATAAAAATATAAATCTGTTCAACTTTATCTGATTATTTGATTTGTTCTCTTAACAAACCAACCATGGTTTGATTTTTGCACTAAACATTTAATTATAATTGTGTTGCTTGATTTTGCACAGGTCAAAGTTGGTGGCCACACTGCCGAAGGAATGGGCACAAATAAGAAGGTGGCAAAGCGTAATGCAGCTGAAAATATGTTAGAGATCCTAGGTTTCAAAGTCCCCCAAGCCCAGCCCCCCAAACCAGCGCTAAAGACAGAAGAAAAGGTAACCATCCACAGACAGAAATAATCTCCATCTCTAAGGAGACTTATCAGTAAGAACCAACATCAAATAAGGTGCTTGAAAAGTCCTGTCTCTAAAAAGAAACATGGTCACGTGGTTGTTTTAACACCTCAGGCGTGAGAGTGTGGTCAGAAGTAGGATGATATCTTTCAAGTATCTATAAAGGGACTGTGAAAAATTGTTTATGAATTCTTATCCTTGTTTAATACCTTAAAGGCACCACGCAGTTGTTTAAAAGAGATTCTTCTTCTTTGCTTGTGAAATGGTGGATAATTGTACTTGAAATTTGGGTGGGATTTAGTCTCTTCTTAATGTGTAGAGGCAGAATGCCCAATTGGATAAAGAACTGGCCTCGGAGCCAGGAGATCCTACTTGAATCACTTAACCTCGAAAGTTTCTAGGAAATTCTCTTAAGACTAAGTTGCAGAGAAGATAAGGGAGGTTCCCTCTATCAGTGAAGTCACAGGTGCACTACCTATCCCTATGCCTTTAAGTAAAGTGTGCTTAGGAGACTGATTAACATGAGCCTTAAATTAGTGAGTGAGCCAGAATTGATTTTTCAGAACACAAATACAGTGTGATGTTAGATTTGGAAAAGAAGGCACAGATTTCTAGTGGTATTGGAGGGATTTTTTTTTTCCACCTAATACAGGTTGCCTTGTGCTCAGAAAGAAATGTCAGGTAAAAATAAAGACATGCTGGAAATTTTCAGTTGATCCCAGGAATGGGCAAGCTTCACTTCCTAGTGAAAAGCTCTATGGTTTTCTCCTTTAAAATTTTTGAATGGTTCTGTTAAAATAACCCTGAAAATACCTTGATTATGTGCTCTGCACAGTTCTGAGAACAGTCATCGCCTGTTGCTTTACAACAGCAGAGGCCCCAGACTGCTTTTTTATAGTATGCCCTGTCTAACCGCTGGGCTTTGCTTTGAAGAGCTTCCTGCCAAAACTTGTAAGGATTGATCTGTCATTAATTACCAGGAAGGTGGGAGCCCTTCCATTTCAATCTGTGTCTTTGATAATAAGTCATAGAACATTAACTGTCAGAGCTGGAAGGGCCTCCAAACATCCTCTAGTGCAGTCACTTCATTTTGTAGATGATGAAGTTGAGGCCCCAGCAAGGGAAATGACCTGTCCAGTCAAAGAAAATTATTGATAGCTGGAACTTAAACCCTGAGCCTTTCCCTCCAGTTCTGTTTCCACTACACCACACTGCCTTTGTTCTGTTTGAAACAGTATCTTACTTCCATCCCAGTTGGGATGGTGATATTAGTCCCAGAATGTTCTTGGATTTATATATTTATAAATTAAGGGTCAACCTAAAATTTTCCTTTATGTTAGCGTGATTGCACATTATTTCATCATCTTTTGGCTCCTTTGGGTTAAGTTGTTCATTTCTTACTGCTCTTTCTTTGAATGCCATTGTTTAGCATTTCAGGGTTAAGAGAAAAGCACTTTATATATAGCTCTGATATCTGAGGACATATAAGAAAATGTGAGTTTTATAACTTTCTGTATTTATATGAAAAAATGCAGCATATTTTAAGGGGCATATGATCTTTTATTCTGTGGATGAATAAGGTAGCTTGTGATGAGTTTTACTGCATATGGTAGTGGTGACCCTGAGCTCCTGCACAGCTCTGGGTGGTGACAGAAAGCTGTGTAATTTAGAACTACAAATATAAACCCTAATAGACATTGTTAATCTTTTGACATGTAAATACCAAAAGCTAATTTTTCCTCTCTGCAATCAAATTCTTTAGAGAAATGCTATTGGTTTGTGTCTCTGACTTTGTTTTTTTAAGACCCCAGTAAAGAAACCTGGTGATGGAAGAAAAGTTACCTTTTTTGAGCCCAACTCTGGTGATGAAAATGTGACCAGTAAGTGTGACCTCATTGGAATTTTGAAATGGATTGGCCTGATTATGTGAATATTGTATTTTGTAGAGGGGAAAAGGAAACATCAATTAGAATTCCTTTATGATTAACTTAGTATTTTCACCCCTTGTGCTTGCCTTTGTCATTGGGACTTTTTGCTTTATTGATTATGCTTTAGCTAAGCATCAGTTTCGGTAGTCTCCTTTGCCTCTTCCTTTGTCTTTATCCTGATTTTCTCTTACATGCTTCACCATAAAGAACAGTTTGAATACCTGTTGTTTCTTCTTGCCATCTTTCTTTTCATTTTTTTTCCCTTGCACTAGGAATCTGAAGACCTGAGGTCTAGTCCTGGCTCTCCTTTTAATTGGCTTGTGACCTTGGGCAGGTCACTTCCCTTTTCACATGTTATTTTCCATAAAATGAAGTGATTAGATGAATGAATCTCTTCCCCAGCTATGCTATTATAAGTTCTATGTTCTAAGGTCTGACAGCTCTGACATGCTGTAACACATGCATATAAACTTTTATTTATATATATGTACATATATGTAATATGCAAATTCGTGTGTATATGTAGTGTATCTCAGAGATGAATAATACATGATTTTTCAGGGACTTGTTGCCTTCTCTTTCTTGAGTTCATTCCCATATTCCTTTGTTTCTATTACATCTCTCTGAGATTGTGAGCCAGCTTGGCAAGCAAGTAGCATTGCTAATCCTTGGGTTTGTATAACATCTTAGGTATTCATTGGTGCCCAATCTGTATATGACAACACATAAACCATTTTTTCCATATGATTTTATGTGTATGTTGCCACTTTGCCTGTTATTTATATGTATCATGCATTCAAGTTCAGTGGAAGTTTTAAACTTGTGTACATGACTTGTGTACATGTCTCTCTAGGTAATAAGGAAGATGAATTTAGGATGCCTTATCTCAGTCATCAGCAACTTCCAGCAGGAATTCTTCCCATGGTGCCTGAAGTGGCACAGGCGGTAGGAGTCAATCAAGGACATCATACCAAAGAGTTTACCAGGGTAGCTCCAAATCCTGCCAAGGCAACAGTCACAGCCATGATTGCCAGAGAGCTATTGTATGGGGGGACCTCCCCCACAGCGGAGACCATTTTAAAGAATAACATCTCCTCAGGCCATGTCCCCCATGGGCCACTCACCAGACCCTCTGAGCAACTGGATTACCTTTCCAGTGTCCAGGGAATCCAGGTAATTGTTTTTGAATCACACCTCATATAATTGTCATGTCATTTTCCCAGCTTTTTGGGGAGGAGGAACTTTTTAAAGCTTATGGAGCTGTTTTGGGAAATTTATCAAATACCACAAGGACTAATTATAAAGATTCCTTTCTTCAGGGGAAAGACTGAGCTAACTAACTTCTCCTTTTAAGAATTTTTGCTCATCTTTTAGAAAAGGTACTTTATATCTTAGGTCTGAGAAAGGAAGAATTGGAAAATGTCACATCATTTAGTTGCTAGAGGGAATCTAGTGCCTTTGAAAAAATAGACAAGCCTTCTGGAGAAATGAAGCCTTTGATTTATTGGCCTTCTTCCAACTTAGCCTTTGAAAAGAGCAGCTTTGATGATGTTGACATTCTTTGTATGTGTCATTTTGTTCACCAATGTGGAGAAATGACTGCTTCTTTCAGACCTGGAGAAGTTATCAGATATTAAGGGTCCCTAAGAGGTATGTCTAGGCCCAGGATTGATTGTGTCTCTGAGGAAATCACTTTCTCCTCAGCAAGAGCAGAAGTAATCCATAGGGAATGATTTGGTGCTAATGAGGGTTGAAAAAAAAGTGTGTGATGGTGGGTAAAAATACTAGTCTCTAATCCTTGGCTCTTCCTTCCTGACCCACTCAGGCCAAGTAACCAATCTGGAAGATGCAGCCAGAGGAATGCAGGTGTGATCTCTCTGGCCCAAAACATTGTTTCATTTTTCTTAATCTCTTACATAGGACTCGCTGAGCCTTGCACAGGCAGTTTCTTAGTTGTCCTTAGAAATGACTGTCATTTGTTGTGTTGGCCTTCTTAGGTGGAGTACAAAGACTTCCCCAAAAACAACAAGAATGAATTTGTCTCTCTTATAAATTGCTCCTCTCAGCCACCTCTGATCAGCCATGGCATTGGAAAGGACGTGGAATCCTGCCATGATATGGTATGGTAAATACTTAAGGGCCCTTGCCTGTTCTCAGGATGGTGCTTTTGATTGAGAATTAAATAAGTGTAGAGCTGTGAATTTAAAAACTCGGGTGTTATCCCACTTATTTCAGCTGGTAATTGACCTCACAATTACTTTGAAAATCTATTCTCTTTATAATTCCATCTCTTTGCAAATTCCGCATTTATGAAGAACATTACCCCAAGGACACTATAACTACATCCTGAGTTGGTTGTTGAAATTTCTGATTGTTTCTCACACAGAATTAATCCACTTTTGACTTGGTTAAAATGCAAACATTTCTCAGGAGAGAAATTCCTCTTGGATGATCCTCTCATACTGGGAGGAGAACTAATTTTTGCCATTTCCTCCTTATATATCTTTTTCTTTTCCTTCCTTACACTGCTTCTCCTATCAATTATGACTTTGGGATCAGTTGTCTTGAATCATAATGGTGCTAGTTCTTTGTTAGCCTTTGAGAACCTCTTAATTCTCACCAGAATAAAATTCGTCAGTTCCCAGCAGTAGCACCAGCTGGAACACCTGGTGCTGTCGGTGAAATTCCTCTTGTACATAATGTTTACCTAAGGAATCTGT
The DNA here is from genome assembly GCF_028372415.1 of Notamacropus eugenii. Taxonomy (NCBI): domain Eukaryota; kingdom Metazoa; phylum Chordata; class Mammalia; order Diprotodontia; family Macropodidae; genus Notamacropus; species Notamacropus eugenii. The sequence goes on from NC_092872.1 coordinate 517,937,400, forward strand.
GGTTTCCTGTGAATGTCCCTCCTGCCATACTTTGGTGGACAGTTGTCCACCATGAGTTGTCATGTCTGCCAAAATATGTGACAATGACAAAAATCCTAGTGACAAAATCCCTGGGGATGAGCTTCTTTGAACTTAGAGCTGGTCAGGCCTATACCCCAAGGCAAAAGATACACCGGAGCTTGTGGCCCACCTTGGACAGCCCCAGGCCACCTCCTTGCCACCATCAAGATCATAGTAGAATAACCATTAAATGGGAAAATGCTGAATGATAAAGTTTCTTCCTCAAACTGATCTTAAGTTATTGATGCTCAACCTGACCAATCACAGAGTGATCCCCTTTCCCCACTTCAGGGTTATTAAGCCCCTGTAATTAATGAGAAATGCCCTTCCTCTCCTTTCTTTTTTCTGTTCCCCAGGCTGCACTGAACATTTTAAAGTTGCTGTCTGAGTTGGACCAACAAAGTACAGAGATGCCAAGAACAGGAAATGGACCAATGTCTGTGTAAGTTTATTGTTAGTATAGGAAACAAGCCTTTGCTCCCCTCACACTAACTCCAACAGTTCCTCTGCTGGGTAATGATCTTTCTCCATTCCCCTAGAGAGTACTTTTCCATCTTCAGTAGAAAGTGCCCCAGTTGGCCTTTGCTACAAGCCCAAGCCTGCCTGCTGGATTTCCTGTATGTGTGGGGGTTTTTGTTTTATTGTTGTTTTGGTTTTTTGGTCAGGGACTAAACAACTCATATTTCATAACCAGTGCCTCATGACTTTTGTTTTGTTTTTCTTTAAAGGTGTGGGAGGTGCTGAACCTTTTCTGGCCACAAACCACTTTAAAAGTTCAACATATATACTGAATATACTGAAACTGCTTTGCAATTTTGGAATTTCTGATGCCTCCAATGGGCGGAGAGATGTGGCGAATGATGAAATGGAGAAGGCAGTAGTGATGAGAATGGAGACCAACAGGAGGAGGCTGTGATTGTGAACTCTCATGGTTTCTTCTGGTGGGGCCAGACAGGAGGTGGCAGTGGGGGAGTTCTGACAAGAGCTAAAATCATGCACAAGCTACTGCTTGGATATGTTCATGGGGAAGGAGGGTCACGTGAAAGGAGATCAACTCTCTGGTCTCCTGCATTGAATCCTCCTGTCTCAACTAGGAAGTAATTGTTCATCATCCTGGAGTCACATGGTCTTCTTCAGTGCTTTGTCTTGTGTTTTTATAGATGTGTGAAACCAGAAAAGGAAAGCAATCCCCTTCTCAAACTGGCTAACTCAAACCTTTAGGGACAGACACTGGACAGCAGTGCCTGACAGGCGTTAGACTTGACTCAAGTTTGAAAGCACCAGAGAAAATCAAATGCTTCCTATTCAGTGTAACCTGTTATAGAGTGAGTGCTGCAGCCCTTCCATCTTCCTTGTAGTTACTGAAACCATAACCATTGCTTTATCCTAAGACAGTGATGCATTTTTAGTTTCCTTTTTTTGTTTTGATTGAAACGACACTATACGTTTTTGTTTCATTTGAAAGTTTCTCAATTGTATCTAGTTATATAGCACAGTTTAGAAACTTGTCTGAGACTGACGTTCTCTGTAAACTAACCTGCAAAGATCATATCCATGTATGTGGCTATACATTTTGTTTCTATTGGAATAGCCTAGGACCATTCCGATGATGCCAATTGTGTGCCATCCAGTTTAATGTCCCAGATATCTATAGAGATATATATGTATATATATTCACATATCCATATATATATCTATATCTATATATATATATATATATCTCTATATAGAACCTTGATGAAGTTACCCAGTGGTTTGTAAATTGGACATTTTAGGAATTTTAAGCTTCACATGATCATTTGGTTCATTTACTATTTCCTTTTTGTTTAACACAACATAACTTAAAATAAATGAATTTTGATCTTTCTTTTTAAAAGATTACTTAAATAAATGTGTGTATGTATATGTATATGTATATGTATATATATATATATATATATATATATATATACATATATCTGTGGCACACAGCTTTCACAACACTACAGGATATGATCTCAGTGTAGTACATATAAAAACTGCAGATTGATTTTCCTTGAGTGCTTTATACTGTTGAATTACATCTCCATGTAGGGCTGAAAAAAATTAACGATGTTTATATATAAAACTGTGTTGCTTTTGATGTTGTGTTATTGTGCACAGAAATGTGTGCAGTAAGTTTTTGCATATGGTCCAGGTAAAAAAGCACGGTCGCCTTGCAAGTTAAGTACTGCTTCAGTTCATTGTTCACGCTGGAAATTTTTTCTCCCCATGGAATGTAAGTAAAACTGAGTGTTTGTCACCAATAAATGGTCATACTAAATTTTTTTGGTTAATTTATTCATATATACTATTGTTTCTGGATTGCCTCCCCTTCCTTACCCTCCTTGGGGGAGAAGAGGTAAGGATTTGTAATGCTAATGTGATTCATTCTGGCCAGTAAACAGATGGTCTGAAATAACTTTATATAAAAACCATTGATCAATAAAATTGCAACTAACGAATCCTGGTAATCTTGAGCAGTGACTAAAGAAAGGGAATGCAGAAACTTGTTTCTGGATCACAAACCTCATGGGTCATTGGACTCTGGTGTTAATGGTTGTGCAGTTGTAAACAGGGCAGCACAAACTCGACAACTTCTTCTCTGGGCTCGCTCTTCTATTAGTTCCCTTTCCCTGAAGCCACATCAGCACTGGCAGACTTACTTTCCCTTCCATGCATCCTTCTGGGATTTGGAAGCCTTAGGTGTATCACAGAGGCATAGACCAGATTCTCAGGGGAGGAGAGTAAGACAAAATGGGGTAGCCCCACTCCTGTCCCCCGCCCTTACTGAATGTGTCCTGGACACCACAATTACATATCTGTGAATGTGATATGGAAACGTTACTGAAGATTTGCAATTCCAAAATCAAATGTGAGTTAACTTGGAAGAACAGATTGAGCCACTTGAGGGAGCTGCGATGGCTGCCATACTTCTACCCTAAGTCAGTCTTACCTTCAATCTGTATAGTGCTATCATTTTATTAAGTAGGTAGAAGACAGCTCATCAGTGATTCCTGTTCAAGGTGTTGGAATTATTTTAGATAGGAAGTTAAGCAGAAGGACCTTATTAATATTCTCAACTTACAAAGAATTAAAGTGAATAAATACTAACCCAGTAAGTTGGTTTAGATACTCTACAACAGACATTGATGGTAAAACGCAGGTGCAATAATTAAGTGGCAGAGCGTCTATGAGGTTAAGCACTTGCTCCACCCCAAGGGAATGATGGATCATTTCAAGTATCTGAACTATAAATCAAACTCCACATCATTCTGTACTCACAGGTCCTTAGTGAGAGCACATGTTGAGACCTATAGACTATGGCTAGAATGTCAGTAGTCTTTCTTCACTCAACCAGTTCTCTACCAGCTCTTTTAACATCTACCATTAAAAAGGCACAGGTCTTTGATAAGCAATTGAGCACATCTTTTCTCTGTTTTCTTGGTTATTTTAACACTTATTTTGGTACTTAATTGCAGAAACCATTGGAATGTACTAAATGTTTTCTAAACTGTATTAAATTGATTTTGAGCATTGCATGCAAAATATATGGTTGAAGGGTTTTATTTAAATTTTTTTTGACAGAACCAGAATTCTGTAAAAACAAATTTAGCATGGTATTTTTCCAAGCTGACACAGATTTTTTGCACCTGAATTAACTGGCTAATGATATAAAAATGACAAGCTTCCAGGAGGGGTAGAAAGGAGGTTTCATGTCTTTTATTTAACACATAATAGCTCCCATCATTGTAGTATTTTTGAGTTTAGAAAGAGTTGTCATTACTACATATGGGTAGTACAAGCATTAGTTCCATTTTTAGATGAGGCTGAAAGCTCATTCAGGGGAACGAACTTATTCAAGATCTTACAAGAGTAAAGCTAAGGTAGGCAGGCCTTGAACTCAAATGTCCCAACTCCTGTCCTCATCTCATTAAGGATGGGTAGGTGGAGCTGAATCTCTAGTTCTTGGTTTTTAATTTTCACTGATGTTTTTTTTTTTTTTAACATTACCTTCATTTTGAAAGATATACTCCCTCTTTTCTCTGTCCAATTTGGCTCTTGCTTTTTAAATTTCTAATTGTGAGATACTTCAATAAGTAGTTTAATTCTCTGGCTGTCCTTAAATATCAATTATATTGAAGATTTTGCCTCTGGAGAAGGCCATCTCTTTGTCAAAGTGAAGGGCTATGGTGATGTTTGAGGCTTGGTTATAATACTGTGCTAGTATGGCTGAATCTGCATTTGAGAACTCTGAAAACTGTATATTCTGCCACCAATCACCAGTGCAACTATGATATTATCTCTGTTACAGGTGTGTAAACTCAGGGCATCTCCTACCTGAAAGGCTGAGTGCTTTTGGTCGGCTCAAGAAATATACAACAGAAGATCAAGAGAAGGGCATCTGTGAGGGTCAAGGGCAGTGGTGAGGAAAGTGAAAACATTAGAGTTCTTCTAGGCATGTATTGTTTTGAAGCTGGAAGTTATCTAAAGTAACTCCAGCAAGGACACACAGCTTATAACCCTGGGGTAGTAGAATGAGATGCCTTTAGAACTTGAAAGACAAGTTTATTTCAAAAAGGATTTTTTTTTCACATCGGGCAATAAAATTACTGGAGCTAGAGGTACTCTAAATCACCAGCAGTGTCCATACAGTTGACCTAGATTCTAGCAGAGCATTTGACAACTTTATTTCATGTTATTGCAAACAAGAGATATGTGGCCTAAAGTAGATTTGTGATTGGTCTGATATATCCAGTGAATGACCTCGAGTGATTCATGATCTCTCGTGGAATACCCCTGGGCCCTATTCTGTTATTCAGTGCCTTTTATCAAGGCACAAGTTGGCATGCTCATCAAATTTCCAGGGCACACTAAACTGGTAGAGGTGGCTTAACACTTTGTATGACAATTCAAAAAGATCTTGAATACCAAACTTAATATGGTAAAATTTAATGGGGATATTTGTTTTATGAAAAGGGAAAGGTGTGGTTAGAAAGCAGTTCAACTAAATAAAAGGTCACAAAGGCTTACAAATGAGGAAGCAGGGATTGAGATGGAAGCATTTTAGAGGGTGGGCCCTAAGAGGCACTGTTCAGGGATAGGGAGGTGGTGGTCTAGGTGTGGTTTGCCTTGGTCAGATATATGGAATTTGGAGTGCCACACTTTATAGAAGGGGCCTTGATAAGCTGGAAATCTCCAGAGCAGAATAATCAGGATCGTAGAGGACCTTAATCCTGCAAAATAAAAGGTTAAAGGAACTGAGGATAATTTTGTTGCTGTTTTAGTCACGTTAGTAAAGACAGAAGTGGCTTGCCATTTTCTTCAGCTCATTTTAGATGAGGAACTTGGGCAAACAGGGTTAAGTGACTTGCCCAGGTGTCTGAGGCCAGATCTGAACTCAGGCGGATGAGTTTTTCTGACTCTAAGCCCAGTGCTCTGTCAACTGTGCCACTTAACTGCCTATAGGCCAGAAAACTTTTAGGGGATAGCAAAGCAGTTTTCAGACAGTATTTTAATATGCAGATAACAGAAAGACAAGTAATGAATAAAAGTTGGCAGAGAGGTTTAAGGTTCTTAGGGAAAAGTAATAATAAATAAAAATAATAAGAGCAAAGTGAAGGATTTCCCTTCACTAGAGATCTCCAAGCAATTTCAGGTCTGAGTTTGGCCTCTGGGGCAACCAGAATATTTCCATATCCACCTTTAGATGTACTTAATGGTGGCTATTTTCTCTAAATCCTTCCAGGCTAAATATCTCCAGTACCCAGAATACTGAAATTAGTGGACCATGTTACTAATACTGTGAAGCATTCATAGCTTGTTTTGCACCAATTCATCTTCCTATGGGGAATATGTATGTACCTAATACATTAGATCTAAGATCTAATGTACCTTATACTATTTAAAGAATTGAAGGCTAGTTGAATATAGCCTTGTGAATGTTTTTTCTGTTTCTTTTGAAAGCTTTTCCAGTGTCCTACCTATAGTCTTCCTCCACTTAATTATGTTAGCCAGGGATAAATGCAGAATGGTGAAGGCTTGGATTCATGATTCCTCAAGTCTCCTTCAAGTAACATGGATTATTCAGATGGGTGGATCTAAGCTCCAGTGTAATGCAGTACATGAGCAACAGAATAAAAATGGTACAGTTCTAAAGCTTTTGCTGACCACTGGTGAACTAAGGGGCTGTCTTCCTTTTTTACACATGTGAAAACCTCAAGTGTGTATTTTAAGATTATGTGCCCCTGAATAAACAGAAAGCCAATTTGGATGTCAGCTTGAATTGGACTTCTCAGCTTGCTAAGTGACTTCATAGGTACGTACCAAAGGGTAGGCAATGTAAAGCATGCTTCAGATCACTTGGGCACAAATGTAGACTTTGCCCTATCTACCTCACAGCGCTGTGACAATGCCAGTACCAACAATGACAAACCTTCTCCATGACAACATGGGGATGATTAAATTTTCTCGTCAAAAGCAACCCAGCAAAACTGAGTATAATACTTCAAGGGAAAAAATGGTCATTCAATGAAATAGAGGACTTTCAAGCATTCTTGATGAAAAGACCAGAGCTGAACAGAAAATCTGACTTCCAAACACAAGAATCAAGAGCAGCATGAAAAGGTAAACAGGAAAGAGAAATCCTAAGGGACTTACTAAAGTTGAACTGTTTACATTCCTACATGGAAAGATCATATTTGTAACTCTTGAGGCTTTTCTCAGTATTTGGGTAGTTGGAGGGATTATACATGTATATATAGACAGAGAGCACAGGGTGAGTTGAATAAGAAGGGATGACATCTAAAAAAAATTAAGGGGTGAGAGGAATATATTGGGAGGAGAAAGGGAGAAATGGAATGGAGCAAATTATCTTTCATAAAAGAGGCAAGAAAAAGCTTTGTCAATGGAGGGGAAAGGGGGGAGGTGAGAGGGAAAAAGTGAAACTTACTCTCATCACATTTGGCTTAAGGAGGGAATAACATGCACACTCAATTTGGTATGAAAATCTATCTTACACTACAGGAAGGTAGGGGAGAAGGGGATAAGTCGGGCTTGGGGAGGATGATAGAAGGGAGGGCAAATGGGGTAAACACTTTTGGAGCAGGGATAAGGTGAAAAGAGAATAGAATAAATTGGGGGGTAACAGGATGGAGGGAAATACAGGTAGTCTTTCACAACATGACTATTATGGAAGTCTTTAGCAAAACTATACATATACAGCCTATATTGAATTGTTTGCCTTCTCGGTGGGGAGGGAGGGAGAGAAGTTGGAACTCAAAAGATTTAGAAGGTTGAGAACTGTTTTTTCATGTAACTGGGAAATAAGAAATGCAGGTAATGGGGTACAGAAATCTATCTTGCCCTACAAGAAAAGAGATGATGGGGATAAGGGAGAGGTATGATAAAAGGGAAGGCAGATTGGGGGAAGGGATAATTAGAATGCAGGTGTTTTGGGGTGGGGGGAGAGAAGGGGAGAAAATTTGGAACTTGAAATGAATGTTGAATGCTGAAAACTAAATTGAGAAAAAAAAATTTTAAAATAAAGATCCTAATTTTTAAAAAAAAGACAAAAGCATTCAGCTCATTATCAATGCTATTCCCAGAGAGCCATCTATTTATCTGATGTATATACAGTGAGTGTACGTGTATATACTTACATATACTTTTATTGATGCAAACAGACAAATAGGATGGGCCTTGGAATTTGGGAGTGGCAGATGACAAGGTTTTTGTTTTTTGTTTTTAAACAATGAATTGCATGTGAAATTGTGCACTTCTGTTAGGTTTGTGTTCACTTCAACATCATAGTAACAAAAACTGTCCTACTTGTCTATGCCCTGATCTAAATTTCCTTAAGCTTTTCTGTGTATTTAAAAAATACTTTATTGGTTCTCATCATCTGCTTGGTCTTGGTGTTGCTAGGAGAAACCAGGGGGAAGGGGATGGAGAAAAAAGAGATCGTGGAGCTCTGCCTTCTGAGGCATCATCAGCACCCTTCATATGGAGAGTGAAGACAAATTGTTAACACTAATTATTAACTAATTATTAATTATTAGTATTTCTGATCCTTGCCTTGGGTGGATATGGGAACACATGCTCTGTGAAGGCATCCTATCTTTAATTAAAGTAGCAGGAAGCCTCAGTTTAATGTATCAGAACTGGGCATTTGCTATACCTGGGGAAACACTGCAACAGATGTCTACTCCTAGCAAAAGTAACATGCTTGGTCAGAAGTGCTTAAGTTGTGAGCTTATAATTCCAGAGAGTTCTCATTTGGTAACATAATAATGTGTTATTTGGTAACATATTTCTTAGGTTACCCCATTTTACAGAATAGGAAACTGAGGTTCAGAAGTAAAGTGACTTTACCCATGGACTGGATGAGAGTTAGCATGATTTAGATCAGGTATCAAAACCAAGGCATGTGGCTTACAACACTCCCGACTGCTGCCAGAACCAGATTAAAATGTAATTGGGAAATGTTTAACAAAATAAAAATACCATACAACTTTCATGTTAATTTGTGGTTTTCTAAGTCAGTGTGTGTTCCTGTGTTTAACACAACTGTTCTAGATCAATGCTTATTGAACCTCTTTATGGGATCTCAAAAAATTTGGCAATAATTAAAGGGTTCTGAATACGCAACAACAAAAAATTAATTAAAAATCAAACCAATGAATCTAAGGTGTTTCTGGCAGGGCATGCTTGTGTTGTAGCGTGCAACCTAGGTTCTGAATGAGCGTGCGCCCTCAGGCTATGCAAGAAGCCCTGATCAAGATGTGTGAGCCATAGACTCATGGCTTCTAATTAGCTTTGTATCTGCAGGAAGATTCACTGCAAAATGTGAATGCATACTTCACAAAATCTAGATCAAATAAGACAATGAAGGAGAAAATGTTAAGTAAATTAAATGTCACATTCTCAACTAAAACTTCTTCATGGCTCTGCATTTACTTCCCCACTATCTAAACTTGAGGGAAGAATTGTTTATTTGTGCTCTTTCCCAGTACCTGCCATAGAATAGGTAGCTATATGCTTTACTGAAAAAAGTGAAAACTACTCCCTCTCCTAAGCTACCACGTCCTGTGAATGTGTGCATTAACAGTTATCAATAGTACAAAACTAGGGAGAGTCTAAAGGGGAAAGTTTCTGCATCAAAAAGATGCATTCTGTTATTTAAAAAGTTGAAAAGTACTTCTGAAGTAGTTTTTTGCATTTGTGTTCACGTACTGTGGTTTTTGCCTTGGCATATACACTTTTCTTTAACCCATTTTGTCAGAGTAAAACAAAAGGGTGCTGATTACCTCAGCTGAGATGTAAGTAACAGGAGGATATATATTTAAAGAGCCATCAGAAGTACGGAGTGACTGGACTAGCCTGGCTTTCCCCTCAATGGCTCTCTCTATCCCTGACCATTAAATGAGGCAGAGACATCCTCCTCCTCTTCTGCATATAACTTAAAGAAAATAACATTTTTAAAAAATGGACAGCAATATATATATTTGCAATAAATGTGAAATAAATCACATTTCAGAGTACACTAAGAAGCTGGAGATAACCATTAACTCTTGAACAAGGGGCAGCTAGATAACTCAGTGAGTAGAGTACAAGGCTTAGAATCAGGAAAACTCATCATCCTGACTTAAAATCTGGCCTCAGACACTTAGTAGCTTAGGAGACACTTGGGGAAGTCACTTAATCCTGTTTGCCTCAGTTTTCTCACCTGTAACATGAGCTGGAGAAGGAAATGACAAACCACTCCAGTACCTTTGCCAAGAAAATCCCAAATGAAGAGTTGGATACAATTAAAAACGACTGAACAACAAGGAGTTCCAGAAACTTTGTTAACAATGGACTAGAACTTTCTCAACTCCACTTTACAAATAAGAGATGACACCAAGATTCAAAGTAAAGTGAAAGTCTGTTAAGTCCTGAGAATTCTGGGTCTGGAGTCAGAAGACCTGACTTCAAATATAGCATCAGATTCACCTTTGTGAACCTGAGCAAGCCACTGAACGCTGTTTGCCTCAATTTCCTCAAATGTAAAATGAGCTGGAGAAGGATTTTGGCAAAATGCTCCAGTATCTCTGCTAATAAAGCCCCAAATGGGGTCCCGAAGAGTCAGATACAACTGAAAATGACTAAACAAAGAATTCTAGACTTAGGTATTCGTATCAGTGCTTTCCTTCTTTATGTTCATTCGATTAGATCAGTAATCAAACTCATTGGCCTAGTTTTTATCATTTTATGCTATGGACCTGCTTATTACCAAAAAAAATTCTAAAATATACATGTGATAATACCTGGACTTCTAACTTGGCATGTGACCATTACAAAATACACGTTGTAATTTTGCCACTAAATTGAAAGACTCCTTGTAGAAATCTGTGTTTGCCTCTGATGATGAAGACTGTAGTGGTATTTCTGGGCAATTAGGAGGGCCTTGGGAGTCAGATGGCCATTTCTCCTCCCTGTAAAGGATTAAGGTGTTGACATCTTCATTTATGGCCCAGACTGTTGCTTTTCTCTTGTGAACAAACATGGTCTGACAAATTATTTGTCAAGCTCTTAAACAATGCTCCAGGCTTGGCTGCCTACTCTCTTGCCTGGCTCTTTTCTCAGGATTCTTCCACCAAATGTGTCGGTGTCACTGTTTTAAGAAACTACAAAAGGCTTCATTTCCTTCATTCAGATATCATATAAACTTGTTTTTTACTGCAACAGTGAAAATGAATAAATATGACTGACCTCAGAGAAAGAAGGAAATAAGATGAGCTTCACTATAAAATAACTTGCTATTATTTACTTAATTACTTAATGAAGTCATGATCTCATCCATATGGAAATGGCCACCATCACAACCCTTCTGTACTTTATCTTATTCAATTCTCTTAAATCTTCCAAAGAGAAACTAACTCTAGCTTTTAAAATATTTTGTGCTTATCGAACATCTGAGCTCCGCAGTTGCTTCCTTCCATTCTCCCCTTGTGATCAGTGTACTGCCTTCCCTAGTCACCCATCTGATAAGTAGCTGTTTAGAGCTGACATGCATCTTTCTCTTAAGGTCGCCCGCAGTTGCCTCACTTCAGCCATCATAGTATTCCTTAGTTTTCAGCCAGTGAGAGTCATTGAAAGTAGTCTTGTTTCCCAAACATGATCCGGTCCATTTTCAGCCAGTTCTAGACCGTGCTTGTTGGCTGTGAGATATGTACTGATGGTGTGTTAAATGGTATCTTATAATAATCAGAGACATGTTAAACTGGTCCATAGTAAACAGAAAATAGTTATGTTTCAGATTAAATACTATGAAGAACTTATTATACGATGCCACTTACTTAAACAAGGAGAGAGGACTGTGAAAGCAAAGTTTCAGTAAGCTTCACATAACAATATACTAATAGTCACTTCCATGGCACAAGAATAATAATCCTTAAAATTCAGGCTCAGTCAAAAGGCTACAGCCAAGGACCCAGAAGGCCACAGGTTCCCCACCCTTGGAAATAGTTAACAAACTTCTATCTCCTATTTTATTTGAAATTCAAATCTATTTCTAAAGTGAAGATTTGGCCTTGCTAATACAAACAAACCAATGACTGGACTAAAGGCTTTGGAAACAGGAAGAAACAGAGAAAAAAAAGCCAAACTAAATTATTTAAGTGCAAATACACAAAATTTTCAAGTAGTTAAAAAAATTAGTAAGCCCAAGAAAGAGAAAAGGGTGGTAGGCATTCGTGATATGACTCCTGTCTGATCTAGCATCTCCTGATTTATCTTTCCCTAGAAGAAATGAAATATATGAAACTGATGTTGACAGTAAAGATAGACCTTAAAGTATAAATTACTTTTTAAAAACATTTTAAAGTGTCTAGGTTATTTATCTTAGTTTTTTTTATTTTTGTTTTTTTTACAAATGTATACATGAAAAGTTTTTTGGAATTACTCTATGAGAGGGAACCTGACAGAGTGGGGAGGAGTTGGCCTCAGAGTCAGAAAGATTTACCTTCAAGTTCCTCCCTAATACTGTGTAACCCTGGGCAACTACTGAATAATTTGTATTGGTAGAGGAAATCCTCTGTGCTCTCCCTACTCTCCCTTCCCACTGAAAAAAACACCCAAACACTTCCACTTCTCCCTCTTCAACTGCTATGGTGATTTTAATGCCCTAATAAAACAAATCATATTTTTCTTTCCATAATAAGGCAGCAGATGTTCTACATCTTTAGACAAATCATTTCAATACAACGTTAAAAAATTATATAGCTTGACAAAGACTTAAAATCATAAAAATGAATCCTATGTGCCTGCTGAGTATGTCAGCTGTCAGAGACCTGAGATTTCATCTGATCCAGTGCCTCCTTTTACAGAAAAGGAAACTTAAAACTCCAAAACATATTAAAGTAACCCCGATGACAATGCTTGTCAGTAGTAGAATCAAGACTAGAGCCCCAAACTCTTCACTTCCAATCCCATGCTTTTTACACCAAGCTGCCGAGTCCTATGTGGTTTTTATGTTACAGTGTCTAAACAACACATCACAAAAAAAATCTTACTTGGAGTCTGCTTTCCTTTCCACAGTGCTGTAACAAAGCAGATCTCATACAGCTTCTGCCAGACATTTTAGAATGATGAGAACAGTGCTCAGGTGTCTACTTGTTTAATGAAAGTGACAAAGCCAGAAGCAGTCTTACTAGACCTGCTGCAAACACACTTAGGCTGCTTTAAATGATTCATCCAAAACTATAAAAAACAATTAGCATTAAGAGCAGTAGTAAGCATTTACAAGGCAGGCGTGTGAGGTTTTATGAAAGTGAAAGCATATTCTTGAATAATTATCACTAAAAATTCAGTATTAGGGTTAGCTTTAATGGATAAGATCCTGAATATATATAGTTTCTGCATAAAGTAGATTCCAAACATAATTCAGTTAAAAGGAGCAGAGGGCAAGTGCTGAAACTCTTTAAGCTTTGTTACGTTAATGGAAGCCACAGGACACTTTAATAGTCAAGCTAAGAGATTATTCAACTTTTGCTCACATTAAACACTGCTGTCAATATTATCTCTTATTAAGAAGAAGCTGAACTCATTTCCTTTTTGGGCATGCCCATAAAAGTCCTGAGCCAAACCTTGGGATAGAAAGGAGAGGGAGAGATTATCTTCTAATATATCAACTCCAGAAAAGTCTATTGGGGTAAATACTAAGTCCTTAAAAATCAAGTTATGTGTCACTGATGGAAAACACAAGGCAGAAAAAGACCACAATCCCAAACTGACTTCAATTCCTAAAAATGAATATAAAGGGAAAAAAACCCCACCTAGTACCTACATACATGGCAATGAAGGAGCCAAAATCATTTAACAAGACAAGGAGAAATTCTCAGAGGATCCTTGTGAAGTTGAGATAGTAAAGTATTAACCCCAATTTGCAAGCAGAGAAACTGAGGAAAAGAACAATCATCCAGCCAAAAGTAACATATCCTCTTCTTCAGTGTTATTGTGGCAAAGGTACAAGAACTGCTTGAAACAGCTCCATGGTTTTTCACAAAATTTAGACATTTAATTCACCTTTAGACATGGAGAGATGAATGTCTCAAGGTGAGTTTTCCCCCCAAGGGACCACTGTTCTAAAAATCCCAAAGACCATTAGTAAACTATTCTTCAGCTATTCTGTAACACAGTTTAGAGTTTTCTTTATTGCTGACTAAACAATTAAAACCACTCACAAGCAATTCTGTATTTATCCACATTTTAAATAAAAGAAAGACACAGAAAGAAAACACAAAATGACAAAAGCATCAAAAAGAAAAAGGCATTTAGTGACAGAATATGAGTCTCTACAGCAGTGCTCTCCAAAAAGTTAAAAGGTCATCCAAACACAGCAAATGTGGATCTCAAAATCAATCCCAAATAATGAGCTGCTACTAATATTCCCTTTAAAAGCTTCAAACTGGGAATGGAAAAAGGCACCCACCTCCATTACCTATGATCACATAAACCACCTAATTTGCTCAAGTTCTGCTTTAAGTAACATTTAATATCTTTTACAAGCTGGATTCTGTGATAATTTCCAAAAGGAGATGCTTGCACTGGTTTATCGAAGCTTTGCTTACAAGTCAATATCCTTTTATAGGAAACCCTTATTGAATTGTTGCCCATCAAGTAAATGAAGTTCAGAGCAGTGTTACACTTGCTGCTTGGAGATATCCCTGGAGATACTGTAATGCTTCTGCGTTCAGACTAGTGCTCACCATTGAAGGAACCTTCAAAAACAAGAAAAGCAGAAGAATTTCATTGTAAACTACTGGACTCTAATCTACTTCAAATATTATTTTATATTAATGTTATTAATGAATAACACCAAGAAAGCTTGTTGTAAAGTCATTCTTTTGGCTAACAAAAGAAATGTAAAATGTAAAATAGCTGATTAGCTATTAACTGAATGACACAAGCATCTCCTCCCCAGAACATTATATCTCATCTCATCTGATGATAAGGTTCTGCTTACCACCAACCATACAGTTTTCCAATAGGACTAGCTGTCCCTGATACTATCATCATTTTGCATATTGTTGCCTTCTGTGGGATATGCATATATTAGGGTCTTGAGGTAATCCAAGTAATAGCCAGATATCTGATAACACAAACTATGCTTTACAAATAAACATCCACAAAAATGCATCCTGGAGAATAGCAACATGCCATGTCATGGAATTAATTCAGTAATGAATAAATGAGGTTACTGCAACCAGAAGTAAGTGAGAGAGAGAGAGAGAGGTGTGTGTGTGAGAGAGAGGGGGTGGTGGGGGTGTATATGCGTACACACTGAGATATTCACCCTGAGAACTCTAGTAGGATGCCTTAATCACTTGCCAATACTTATTTCTCCTTAGCATATAAGAGTTCCATCAGGGTAAAACGCCCTCCTCCTGGTCCCCCCAAAAGGTCAGTTTAAGGAAACTGCAACTGAAGAGCACTAAAATGGAAAACTGAAAGTGTTTTTCCCTGGTCCAGATATCTGAAGGTGAATATGTGACAGCTGACTATATTTCAGAAAGAATATTTAGAGTTTTCCTATTTCCAGATTACACACAGAGACACACACACACAGACACAGACACACACAGACCTTAGCACTCTTTCCCAAAATATCTCCTTTATAAAATTACTCAAAATAACATCCTCAATCAGATGTATGGGGAAAAAAAGGGCTCAGTTCTCTATTAATCTACAAAAATAAATTTAGTGAATTGTAGTATGAATACGCAACCAAGATTACTCGGCATTAAGAAAATAAATTTTTAATTGGGTTCTATTGCAGTGATCAATAAAACAGGAAACCAAATGAATTTCTCTATCAGGCACCAAAAAGCCTGTTTCACCTATATTTTTCCTCTGTTCACAAAAAAAGTGATACCTACCCTTCCTGGGCATGCAGTAGACAATTTATGAAGAGACTGTGCCAGGTGGATTTTGGGATTATTCACCAATTGACCTACAGGATCATGTTCTTTTTTGCCAGCAAAGGCAAGTTGCGAGAAAGCAGTCTGGTATCCCGGTGTATCTTCAATATCAATAAAATGTTCTTCATCAGGGATTGTGTCATCTTCAGGTAATTCAAAAAGGCCAATCAGAGATTGCAATAAAGGTGTCCTAGAAGAGAAAGTGGAAGAAAGTAAAGAAAGAATCACCAAATGAAAAGCAGACTTAATCAAACAATAAATTGGAAAATACAAATTAACATTTGAGTATTAGCTATTCCTCTGAGAATTAGAATAAAACAAACTGAGACCTGGAAAGGACATAAAACACACTCTCAGGGAAGATTCATGTAAGATGGGATTACATTTTACTGGAATGTATTGTTGTATACAGGCAGCTGGGTGGTACAGTGTATAGAGTAATGGGCCTGGAATCAGGAAGATTCATTTTCCCCAGTTCAAACCTGGCCTCATATATTTACTAGCTGTGTGACCTTCAGTGAGTCACTTAACCTTGTTTTGCTTCAGTGTCCTCATTTGTAAAATGAACTAGAGAAGGAAATGGCAAACTGCTTCAGTATCTTTACCAAGAAAACCCCAAATGTGGTCAGTTAGATACTACTGAATACAATTGAACATGACTATGTTATCTTCTCAATGTCTCATTAGAAGGCAATTAAGAAATGATTATTGAATTTTAATCACTTAACTTGACACCATCATTTTACAGATAAGGAAACTAAGGCCCTGAGAAAAATTACTTTCCCAAGATCACAGAGCAAATATTAGTGGCAGACTAGGAATAGAGAAACAAGATTTCCTGAATTATAATTTGGGGTTCTTTCCAAAATTTTCAGCTAAGCAATTTTATGATCCTAAAGATGTGTAGAAGTAGTAATGAAAATACATTTAGAGCTCTGTACTTACCAAAGCTTTGTGTACTCAGTATCCATCATTGGAGGACATTCAGTTAGTAATTTAGTTATGCCAACAGCACAGATTTTCTTTTCTACTTGTCCAGAAACTTTCTGTATTTCAGGAATAATAATTTTCTCCAAGACCATTCCAAACATTCTGTTAAAATGAAGATTCACTCTGCATCAGTATCAAAGTAGAACAGAATGAAGAAATAATAAAGCAAAAAGCTTGGACATCATTTTTGTGCAAATGTTGAAAGTAAAAGAAACAAGTTCAAAGATTACTCTTTCTACCACCAAGGAGAAGAGGTTTTTACCTCCTGGAATTTGAGCCATGAGTAAAAGACCAAAAGGTCATCTTTAGCAGTCAATACCAATATTTGAAAATGGATAATGATCAGTATAATTCAGGTCTTTTGACAACGTAACTTTCTAAACTAAATATTAAGTATTAATATAATTTTTATCATAGCCCAACTCACTCTATGATTTAAATTGCATCATTGGCTATGTAGGAGAATTTAATTGGAGATAAACATGAAGTTCTAACACCTTAATCAAATGAGATGAAGAAATAACTTGGGGCACCAGGGGAATTTCTCAATGGAACTATCTACCTTATAGCACATCTCCAAAAACATTGTGGAAACCAAAGGAAAATCAAATCAGCCAAGGTGTCAAACTGAGGAGCAAGTCCCAGGATACAAATGTCCTACAAAATATATCTGCTACTGAATGAAACAGACTATTTTCTATTGTGTTATACTGTTTGGTTTTTCACATAGTTTCTCCTATCTGTTTTAATTCTTCTATGCAACATGAATAATGTGAACATGTGTTTAGTAAGAATGTGTGTGTAGAATCCATATAAAATTGCATGCCATCTCAGGGAGGGAGAGAAAATTTAAAACTTATGGAAATGATTATAGGAAACTGAAAACAAATTAAAAATGCATATACACATATATGTATATATGTACACCTGCTAGTTTAAGAGAAACTGCAAAGGCTAGTCTCCTATTCTCCTGCTAACTCTTGCACAGACGTGATAACAATCTAAGAAGTGAAGCTATATGAAAAGTCAGGTAAAGGAGGAAAAGGCAGAAGGACAAAGATGGTAAGAATGATGGCTCCAGCTAAGAGATACAAGAAGCAAGATATAAGAAGAATCCAAAAGGAAGGTGGAATGGAGTGGTGGAGAGGATGGATGTCTAAGTGCAAAACTTACCATGAAGAACATTAAAGCTTAACATGAATACTGGGGGGTGGGGGTGGAGGGGTAGAGAGTTGTTATCCTTCTTGCCCCCACATCCACCTATATGACCAAGTGGCTTTAATAAGAATGGTATTTATCATAAGGAAAACTGGTGCAAGGAGGAGATGATTCATGTAGACACGAGAGAAATGGAAAATATAAGAAGTCTTGTTGTCAGGTAGTCAGTCAACAAACATTTACTAAATGCCTACTATGTTCCAGGAATTGTGTCAAGTGCTAGAGATTGCAAAACTGGGGAACTGGGAGAGATTTCTTGCAGAAGGTGGAGTCTGAGCTGAATCTTGAAGGAATCTAGTGAAAATAAGACGCAAGAGTGAGGGAGCAAAGCACTCCAGGGATAGGGGACAGCCAAGAGATATACTGTAAGGATAAGGAACAGCACATATAACCAGATCATATAGAATGAGTGGAAGAGAGTACAATGCAAGACTGAAAAGGGCACAAAGAACCAGATTATAAAGGCCTTCACAGTTAATCCTGGATAAGAGGGAGCCACTGGAGTTTACTTCTAAACTGGGAGTGGGGAGGGCCAAGGAAGAAACCTAGTCAGATACACACTTTAGAAAAAGTACTTTCTTAGCTGAGCTGAAGATGAATTGGAGTGGAAAGAAACTTGGCAAGGAGGACAATCAGAAGGCTACTGCAATTTTCTACGTGAAGGGGTAATGTGGATTTGATGTATAGTAGTGGCTGTGTGAGGTGAGAGAAGGGGATGCATATGAGAAGGCAGATTGAAAATGTGGATGAATGAGTGAGGACTATAGCTCTAAGGGGGGAAGACTTTAAGGGAAAAGATATTGAGTTCTGTTTTGAACATGATGAATTTGAGACACCTACGAGACACCCAGTTCAAGAGGCAGCTGGTGAGGCACGCTTGGTTTATCAGAGAGACTAGGATGTTTTTAACTTCCATTGTATTGTCACTGCTTAGTACAATCCCCAGAACATTGTAAGTACTTAATGAATGTTTGTTGATTCACTAACTAATGGCAGAGATTACAGCTGAAGCGATGGGATCTGATGATATGACCAAAAGATTTAGTACAGAGCAGAAAGAGAAGTATTCTTAAAGGATACTCATAGCTAGTGAGTGTGACATGAAAAATATGTAACGGAGACCAAGAATTGGTGATCAAAGTCAGGAGAACAAGTAGAGAGGAGTGTCACGAAAAACTAGACAGGAGAAAGTGACCGAGTCAAATGTTACACAGTTCAAATAGGATGATAACCAAATAATTAAAGACATTTAGCAATGCACATTCTCATGATTAATCATAGTCATCTGGGGCAATAACCCTTAGGAATGGATAGGGTGTGGACCTGTGATTTAACTGACATAAGAAACTAATGCTTACATGGGACCTTTCAAAAGTCTTAATTTATGTTATTCTTTGATACTGACCTTCAATGGGAGGTGGTAGAAGGTGGTCACAACTAGAACACAGATTTGAGGGCTAACAAATCACATATTATTCCTTTCTGAGATATTAAAAAAAAATGATAAAGAGCAAAAACCTAAAGGATAGAGCGGTTAGAAACTTTTGAATATAAAATTTTAAGTCCACTGAAGGTCAAATAAACACATGACAATTATACTTACTTTGGCTGTATGCTGTCAAAGATCTCTTGAAGTGCTAATGCCCCATATTTTATGCAGTATAAATTAATAAAGACTAAGAAACCTGTTGAGAAAAAAATGCTCAATGGTAATGATTTTACATTTGCTCGAAGGGAGAAGGTAACATAGAATACACAAATCTAGGAATACACCAAAGTCATCTGAAGCTTCAAGGACACCTTGGCTAAAGTACAGCAGCACTAACTGTTCACCTAATAATGGAATTTCATGCCGATGTCTGGTAGTCATCCCAAATTCAAAACCTATTATGCATAGGTCATTCTCAATTTCCACATTTTTTTTTATGTTCTAGCATTTATTTTTGAATACAGAATTTGTCTTCCTTTTTAAATAATCCAGGTGAAATCCCTATTTCCTTACCAGAAATCTACTGATACCTTGAACTATTAATTGAATTTACTTTCAAGTTTTAAATTAAATATCCACACAGCATTTCCAATCCATAAAGTGTTGGTGTGGGGAAATTAAGCATGTTACAAGTAGATTTTGCATAGTGACAAGATTGTGTGATTTGCTACAAAAGAATGACTTACAAATGGTGCTTTTTCCATCAAAATTAATGGAATTATAAGTATATTCTGCGATTGTTTATGATGCACTCCTATATAAGTCAGATTTTTAAAACTGTTCACTTTAACCCAGCATTAAAACATCAAACTGAACAACAATGAAAAGGAAATAAATTTAAGGCTGCGCTCCTATGCTCTTTGCATTAAGGTTACTCAAAGCACATGCCAGGAACCTCAATTATTCATACGCACAGAGACACTGACAAATGCACATTTTGAAGAGAGCTCCTCACAGACATCATCTCACTGATCAGTGAACTTCTTTCACTGATTACTGCCTCCCTTTTAAAAACATTCTATTGAAGAAGTGTTATCTTTTCACACTGAGGGTTTTTCATAATGTTTTAGGAAAATAGGTGAAAATATTAGCCAATAACTATACAATATTACAGCTCGGAGGGACCTTGGAGTTTCATCATGTTCAACACCTCCACTTTACAGATCTGGAAATTGAGGCTCAGAGAGGTTAAGTGACTTGCCTTAAGTCACACAGCTAGTTTGTGGCAAAGGCAGGGCTAGAATCCAGGATCTCCTGACAAATCTTAGGCAAGTAAAAAATAATGTATGTATATGACACTTTCCGACTTTAAACAGACATATGTTCTGGGGGCAGAAAACTTTCTATAAATAGCCTGAGAACACAGATGATTGGAAAATTGAATGGGAACTTTGTGCTACATATATATGGATTACTAGCTTCAATTTTTTGAAACATAAATCTCTTTTTTAAAAAAAAATCAAGAAAGAGTAGTAAATCCATTATTATTTGTTCATTTCTTGGGAAAAGTGAAATTTTAAGTATCTGAATGATACACTTCTTATTACAGGTCAAGAAAAGTAAAATAGCCAGTAAAATATATTTTAAAATGCACACACACATTCAGCTTTAACAGAACTAAAATACAATCCAAATGGGGGAAAAAAACTATTTGATCCCAAAGTATCAATATGGAATGATTTCATATATATATACGGAATTTATGTAAGGTGAAGATTTAAATCCTATCAATTTCCATATCTGACCGAGGGAATTCACAGGGTCATAGGGTCCACCTACTCAAATTCCTTAATTTTACATATCAAGAAACTAACCAACAAAAGGTTAGTTAAATGACTTTCCCTTGATCATGGAAGTCTCATATCTACATCCTACAGTCCCCATTCTTCTGGAAGTAATCATCCTTTGTCTTTTTATCAGAATTTCTTGGGAGTGAGGGATCCAGAGAGGGTGTCTTCTACTGTGAAATCACAGCCTTAAAATGATTATGTATGTCAGGCATCAGTGTTTCCAACCACCATCCTATGATTTTCAAAGAAGTTTGAAACTAGGTAAAAACCTTATATTTAACTAATACAACTCCCTCATTTTCTAAAATGAGGAAATTAAAGCCTGAATAGCTAAATCCCCTAGGTCACAGGAAGTAGGGCCAGGCTCTAAATCTAGGGCCTCTGCCATACCATATGACTGCCTAGAGTCACCATCATGGTCACATGCATTCAAGCACCCAGAGTTCACACTATTTTCCCATGGAAACAAATGTTACAAATAGTGGTAGGATACTGTTGAAATAATATTACTACTTCAGTTCTGATACATTATAAAAATGCTCTATGGCTGGAGTAGTAATCTAACCACTGGGTTTAATACTGTTTCTATGGGAAAATCTACTCTGAGTTCTACGTAACTACTGAAGAAAAAAAAACAAACACAATCACCAGCCCACAAAGTACCACAGATTCAGAACAATACACTTTTGAAACATGGCCAATATGCAAATTTGTTTTGCTTTATTATACTTATTGGTTTTAAGGGGAAGGTTGAGTAGTGATTTTGATGAGAAAAAAAGAAAATTAAGAAAAGATATCAATGAAATATCAAAAATACAGAGAAGAAAGATGTTCAGGAGGAGACAAGTGGCAGTGCTGATATTAGTGTTGAATACACATTTTAAAAAGCAAAATGTATGTAACAGGGACAGTTTCAAATTCTATCTTTTTTCCTTCTTTGTATAATGAAATGTCCATGTTTGTTATTATTAATTTTACAAGAAAAAAAATTTAATCTTAATGAAAAACAACACCAAAGCGTTTTTTTTTAAAACTACAATCTGTTCCTGAATTGGGATTCTCTTGCCAATGTAAATAATGGAAACTAAAATATTTTTTAAAATATCTGTTATAAGTTATCGTTTCCCTAATTAATTTGTCCCTGGAACATTCTTGGCCAGAGTTCCAATAGCCTCCTATTTATACAGCCCTCTAAAGTTTACAATACTTTCCTCTAAATGCTAACAGCTGGGTGATACAAAAACTTTTTTAAGTCTGAAGGAAATTGAGATTTGGACAGGTTGAGGGATTTGCTCACTATTACAGAAAAGGTAGGGCTGCAAGCTGAAATCTGAAAGGAGGCCTTCTGATTCCAAGACCAATGCTATATCCCTCATATGACATCAATGAATTCATTGATTAAATGAATTTAAATTCAACGAATTCAAAGGGAGATAGGAGAAATTTTAGGGAAAGTGAAGAGAAACAAATATTTTTATATAATTAAATATGAATTTTATAAAAGTTTGTGATTTTGTAAATAATTCTCTTTTCCTGTTCAGTGTTGATGAAATTTTCATGTTTGATGCGTGTCAAGTACAGAAAAACAAAAACAAAAATTTTAATGAGAAAATTTTGCATTTTATAGAAGAGTAATGAGTAGCTAGAATAACCATTTTCTCATAGAGTCCTATTTATAGGATCACAAGCTATCCAACAGGAAGGGGTTTTTAATGATTATCTAAGGATTTATATCACATGAAGCATAGAGTTCATGTGTATGTGTTTAATAAATATGATTATTTATGATCAAGATTTCCAGTAATATTTCTACTTTTTTTTTTTAACAAAAAATCCTGTACATCACCAAAATATCTAGTGTTCACTTACTCTTGATAAACTTGGTGGTTTTGGAATTCTGAAGTCTTTGGAACAGTAGAATGAAGATTTGCTTTCTGTACTGGTCAACTGACTCCCTAGGGAATAGAATGAAAGTATTACATTACTGAAATAGCTTTATTATCTTACTTAACATTGAGTGAAGAAGTGATGAAATACAAACAGAACTGAACTCATACTCACGGAGGCATGTGCTCAATAATACTGTTGAGAAGAAAGAAACCTTGGTGATCATTTGCTTTAGAAGCAATAAGCTTCTGGAAAACACCTAGTAATCCAGGCTGGAAGAAAAAATAGTCATAATTAAAAAGAAAAAAGAAACACTTCTTTGTTCTGCATATAACAGTTAAACACGTCACCAATGTTAAAAAGATGATCAAAGATTAAAAGCAGCAACTTTAATACTAAGTTCTCTTTCAAATGCAATGAAAATACTGTACTGAACATGAATTAACTATGCTTCTGGGGTCATTTTAAAAAAATGGTAATCTTGAATGACATCACCTTTATAACTAGAATCTACCACACCTCTCATCACAAGGCCAGAAACCCATCCAAGACCAGATCTGCACCAATAGCTAGAATACAGGCTCAACCCATGAAGTTTTCAACCTTCCAATAAGCAATTCTTTGTCACATGGCCTTCAATCTGTTTATCAGAAGGTCCATCTTTGCCATTTGTCACGCTGTACAATGGCATATCCCACTGAAAAAGTCCTAAATTCAAACACTTTCCTGCTGCTTACTAATTTTTTTAGTAACTCTTCATAATTACTTAATGTCTTACAATTAACAAAACATTTACAAAATTTACAATGACCCTGAAAATAGTACAAGTACTTTTTTATCCCCATTTCACCAATGTGGAAATAGTCAGAGGGGTTAAGTGCCTCTAACCTAGGTTTTCTAGCTCCATATATGGAGCTACATATCACTATATGGTACCACTTGCATACCTAAAGAGCATGGATAAGGAAGAAAAATGACTGTGAAACTCTAAGTCCTTTAAGCCAATAGGATTTTTTAATTTTATTTTTATTTTTTTATTTCATAAAAATAAAGTTTTTCTGGTAAGGTCAAAAGTATTCTTTTTATGATTTTTCTCATGGGATTACAGATTTAGAGCATAAAGGGTCCTTAGAGGTCCTCTATGTATGATAAACCTGAAGCTCAAAGCCATTAAGTCATTCTTACAAGGTCAGTCAGTAAGTACTTAGCAAATCCAGGATTCAAAAAGTAGAGATCTTGTAGTACTAACTTTTCAGGTGTCAGGACTGTGCAATATTTTAATAATCTATATAAAAATAACTACTATCTATAACGTTTAAAATATTACAAAGCACTTTCGTCACAACATCCCTGAAGCAGATAATGCAAGTATTAATGAACTAATTTTAAAGAGGAAGAAACAAGGACCTATATTGATATTATCTACTAACTGATTCAATGTAACTCATCTTAAGAAAAAATAAAAACATACTTTAATTATCTTCATAAAGCTAGCTTTGAAAATTATAATTAGGAATCAAAATTAATCCAACTTACAATTTTATCTGCTGCAGCACTTGCTATTGTATTTGAACCTTTCTCCAAAAATGCCTGGAGGAGCCTCACCAGAGGAGGAATGTTTCCTGCTCTTTCCCACAGCACTGGCTGGAGAAGGTGAGGAAACAAGGACATGTAGGAAGATGGAATGCCATTTTTGTGTGTTTCCAGAAGCAAAGACATCACTTGAAACACATAGGGAATAAACTCTATTTGATGGAAGAAAAAACATTCACTTTAGAATCAATGCAACTAATAACCACATCATATAAATGCTCACCCCTTAAAATTGTTACAATCTGCAATCATCATTCTTACTCCGTAGTTCAGCAACAGACAACCTGCCACTATCTTACCTTGTACATCATTCTGCAGAATTTCTGTAAATACCATAAACAAAGCCTCCTCAAAGTTTACAACAGCAGCAGGGTTGGCCTTGCAAGTTATCCTTATAGATAAACATATTGCCTCAAACATGTAATGATTAAAGTGAGGTTTACTTGGGTTCTAAAACAGAAAACAAAACCAATGTAAATTACTTTATGGTTAGTACTTCGGTAGCTACTTTAAACTGCTGATGAAGTGCCTTTATTTCACTTTATAATAATGGCTCAAATTATATGATGTTTTATAGTGTACAAAGCCCTTTTTTGGACAACAGCAATTAATAAATATTTGTACAGACAAGAAAACTGAGGTTTGAAGGGATGCAATATTGCACAGCAGGACCAAAATTTAGAATCAGGTTAAGAACTGGATGTGCCAAAGGACTCTATTTGAAAAATAATTCCACTGACAACTGATAACTGAGTATTCAACTTTCACATAAAAAACTCTAGTAAAGGAGAATTCACCACTTCCCAAAGTAAATCTAATTGTTAGGGAGTTATTCTTTACATGAAATGAATTCTACTTCCCCACAATGTTTCTAGTTCTTCCTTCTGGAGCCAAGAAAAATAAGTATAATCCCTCTCCCACACAGCAACCTTCAAAAGTTGTATTATGTTCCCACTATCTTCAAACAATACCCACGCAGCATGGCCACCTGACTCCACACTCCCCTAGCACATCTTATCTGGATATAGTCCAGCTTGTCAAGGTCGTCTTTAAGATGTGACTCCCAGAACTGAACTCTAGATGTGATGGTTTAAGAAAGGAAGAGGGTGTCAGAACTACACAATATAGGCACGGCTCTTTCTACTCTGTCATACTTCCCTATCTGAATTAATTATTTCATAAGAGACCCTAAAAAGCAGCTATTCAAATTTAAGTTTTACATAAGTAAACTTAAAATTCATTTAAGCTAGGAATTCTTATGCATTTTTTATTCTATTGCAAAAACAAAATAACTGCAAAAGCAAACTAAGGTAGAAACAAAGGCCTTTCCTTCACCCTTAAAAAAGGATTCAAAATATTATCCTAGCCTGGAGTCTTTAGATTAATCTGAAAGAGAAACCCTTATCAGTCTTGCTTTAGATATCAAGTCAGAAATCATAAGTAGCTACCCCCTCTGTAAATCAGTCACAAGGATTTTTCACTCAATTATTAGAGCCAGGAACCCTTGAATGATCTACTCAACAGGATTAGAGTATAAACTAAAAGGAGAAAAGGAAGTCTCAATTATTTCAATCACCAGTTGGGAAAACTCTTGAGAAGAGTGGTCAAAGTCAAACACGGTGATTTTAGGAAACTGATTTTCCAAGGGTGTGCCTTGTCTGTTAGATGTTAACCCTAAAGTATGTAATAATATTTTTTTAAACTACGAGATTTTCCCCATTCAAAGTTTCTATATTACTTTTTAAATGTCTTGTGTTGAGAGATGCATAAGGACATAAGAGATGATTGTGGACTTTTTTTTTCTTCAAGAAAATTTTTTATAAATTGTTCTGGGGAGACTTTTCTGTGTCTAAAATGCAGAGTTCCCTACTAACATTCTTCTAACTTTTCAGGATATGTAGCAAAGTAATTACATAATCAGTGAATTTTAGAGCAGGAAAAGACATGAGAGATTGTTTAGTGACATAAATAACTGTTGTATCACCTAATCAAAATTAAACAGCTAAAATACTAAACCACATCTTTTCACATAGTAGTTAGGAATGAATACTAAAAAAGGGAAACTGTCAACTGCGAAACAACAATCAGTTTTTAATCTAATAAGCTATCCCAAACTATTTAAATGTAAATCTAACAACTGGTTAAGAACTGAGTAGAACATAAGAGTAAAGGAAGAAAACAGGAAACAGAAGACAGACTCAGTGACAAATTTTCTTCACAAACTAAGTTTCTGAAGATAGAACAAAAGCCTAAAACACAAGTTTTACTGGGAGCTTTTTGTTATAAAATTCTTTTCTAGCTGTAATGTTAAATGAAAATATAATGAATAACAGTTTCTAAACAAAGATGTGATTACAAAAAGAATTATAGTTTCTAAAATGTCTATTGCATATGGAGTCAAATTTTCCACAGAGTCCAATGTCACTCCCTGAAAATAACATCAAATTTTGGAAATCTTCTTGGCCAATAGGGTACCATTTAGCAAAATGTTGGTCTGATACACCTCCCTTCAATGTCTAATTTATTATAAAGGAGTACACAGAGAACTACAGTGTGATTGGTATTTTAGAACTTTCTCTTCTTTACCTTACTAACAGCTAACAGTTTCTGTGTAAGCTGTGTGATGAGAGTGGGGATATATGGAATTATGGCTTCTTGCAGGAGAGAAAAACTTCTCATGATAGCTGTAAAAGAAAAAAGGAAAAAAGAAATCAGGCTTAGTCAAAACTCCAGAACACAATAGTAACAGTTGAAGAGAAAAAAAAGCCTCTGATTCCACTGTGAAATGGACTATCAGGTAGACTAATTAGGTAGTGACTATAACACTGGGCCGGAACAAGAAGTTTGAGATCAAATTTGACCTCAGACACTTATAAGCCATGTAACCCTGGGCAAATTATTTCACTTGTCTGCCTCCTATTCCTCATCTGCAAAAAGGAGATAATAACAGCATCCACCTCTCAATGTTGTTGTATCAAATAAAATATTTGGAGTACAGATCTCTGCAAACCTTAAAGTGTGATATAAGTGTTAGCTATTATTATGTTAATAAAATTTGAAATATCTTTTTCGCTTCTGATAAAACTTTACAG
The DNA here is from genome assembly GCF_028372415.1 of Notamacropus eugenii. NCBI lineage: Eukaryota > Metazoa > Chordata > Mammalia > Diprotodontia > Macropodidae > Notamacropus > Notamacropus eugenii. The sequence continues at coordinate 517,964,998 of NC_092872.1, forward strand.
TAATCCTGTGAATATAAAAAACCACAATGAATGCTAGGCTCCACCCCAAACTTTTATTTTTAATAATTTTAATCATATTTACTTAACACACAAAACAAATGAAACACACCCCATAAAAAAGTTAGTTTCTAAGTGGGACAGATTAGTATCTCACACACTAAGCTGAGTCTTCTCAGCTGCCTGTGTAGCTACAGTAACTACTTCACAGATTTATTTCCTTCCACAAAAAGTGCAAGATACAAAGATCACTGTAATAAAATCAGATGATACAGACTGGATGGTAGAGAGACAGAAGAGGTGTTCCCAAAGACAGTGCATAGTCAGTAGTTTTTTAGCACACTAAAACTTTTAACAAAAATTAACTGTTTATAATAAATTTATGTGTGTATATTTATGGTAGTAAATGTTAAAACAGGTATTTAATATACAACATTTCTGCATATGACATACTAAAATGTTTTAAAGTTTTCTTCACATACATACCTACTCAGTAATTTTCTACAGAAAATCTCTAAAAATTCCCATTTAATTATGGATAATCAACCTCAGAATAACCAAAACCATGAATGTGAAACCTGAGAATGTCAAGGGATGACTATAATTCTCTATGTTTCCTACAGAATAAGCCCTCAACATTTTAGTTGACAATAGTCTTAACTAGTTAGTTTCCATGGGCTCTTTTAGTATACCTAAGGCAAAAGACTAGAAAGAGAGGAGTTAGCAGCGAAGTTATAAATTTGGGGGCAGGAGAAGGCCTCAAGTGCCACCAGTACTACAAGGTTGATTACACCCAGTCTAAAGGATATGGGAGCCTCTGCTTTGAGGATAGAGGTGTAATGTTAATGTAAGGTTAATGGGGGGGGAGAGTGTGTGGAGAAATCAAAGATATTCTCCATCCATTAATAGGCCTTAATACCCTCTGTTAATTTCTACTGAGGCAATGGGTCAGAGGGTGTGCCTTAGGGTTCTGAAAAGTGTGTAACTGCTTTGAGGTGAAGTTTTACTTTGATGCTTACTCACTGGAAGTGTTCATTTGGCCAATCAAGATTCTGAGTAGCCATTAAGGAGCTCCTCTGGCTTTAAAAACCCAGATGTTAGTGCTTCTCTCTGGTAACTATGTATGTATGTAATAATCAGACAGTTAGAAGCCCTGTCTGTTGGTCTTTAGTTCTCTGCTTGTATTTTCTGTGTTGGCATATGTGATTGATTAAAGTAATTTTTCACCTGGCAGACCTTAAGCCTGACTGAATGCAAGTGGATAATCTAATCCTGCCTGGAACTGACATGAAGTCAGGGAGATATTGTATCCCTGCAATGTCCCTACTCTTGGTGGCAATTTCCTATAGTGGGGTTGCAGATCTTAATACCAGATCTATTCAATTATAGATTATTGGTAGGGGAACATCTGAGGTTAAGTCTAAAATTAAGGTATCAGACATAGGATTTTGGACCAACAACAATAAGTAAGGGTCCTTTAATTCTTAGCAATACTGTGGAGACAATTAGGTCAAGAGCTTGTGAAGTCAGCAACTTAAATATTATTTGTGTCTCAGTTGGTTAATGTTTTAAAAAAAAAATTCTTTTGGGGTCCATATTGTAAATGCTTTAAAAAGAAGTATCACCTGACCAAAAGTTTGAATTGTTTTATCTATTATAAGCTGTGTTAAAAAACGAAAAATAAAAATAAATAAATAAATAAATGAAGTGATTGTTGACCCCTCAAAAGTTGCTTCCTTTAGAGAAAAGCAGATGTAAGAACCTGTACAGCAGGTCTTCCTATGTATGCAAGTGTCCCTGCTGTTACAAGAGGGCCCAAAGAAATGCCACTAATCTGAAAAAATAAAGGAACGACAGGAAACCTACACAAGTCACATAGAACTACACTGAACGGTAGAATTGTCAAAACAGTCCACCACTATCAAATTGGTCAGAACCAGATTAAAACATAATTGGAAAATACTGTACAAAATAAAAACAGACAACAATACTTTTTAAAACTAAGTCAACAAGGATCCTGCTTATGGGGATTCTTATGCAAGGATTAGTTCCCCTCTACTCAGTTCTATTTGAGTTTGATATCACTGCTCTAAGCAAATGTTATGCAAACACTTTGCACCTCTGTGGAAAACACTAATACAACCACAGAATGAGGAAAACCATTTTTGCAAAGGCATAGGAGATCTTGAAATTGCTTTGTAATGAAACAAGACAAATAGCCATTTCTTCAAGGGAAGGGTGCCGTTTTTGAAACTTTTTTTCCCTAATCTCAATCTGTAATTAAAATGCTATGCTCCTATTACATTTCCTAAACATCTTGGAAAATTTTCTTAAACATCATTTTGGCATACCCATACAGTTTTTGAGGCACATAACTAGGTACAATGCTGAGTAATTATTGCCTGGAATTTGAAATCAGACACTTAGTTATGGTCCCAAGTTATGCTAGAGAAATGCTTACCTTTCATTATATACTCATTTTCAGAAGAGCCAGGAAGTGTGAGCGCTTTGAAAAGGTTTGTTAGCAGAATCTCTACAAAGGGTGCGATTTCTGCAGCTGTAATACTGTAAGATCAACACAACTTCCAATTAATACTAACAACTATTTTCACTGTGGATTACCCTAAAGCAAAAATTTTAATTCTAAACTAATTTCTGCCACTCTGCAAGCCAATAGGCTATTTCCCACCAGATTCCCACTGACTGTTCTGGAAATAATGATGGGACAAACCAAAGCCAAACTTAATTAGAAAAGCATTTTTTTCCCCAGAAATAGGAGTAAGGAACACATATACTCAAACCAAATAACCCCAAAGAATGTTTTTGAGCACTCACTGATTTTCCTCTATCTACTACTACATGAAAAGCACGATTGGAATAAGAGAAATGGTTCAAGGAAGGCACAATTCACAACTTTCACTAAATAGGCTCAGTAAGGCTTCTCCATAAAAACCTTCCAACTATGAATGTCATAGTTCTGGTGTCAGATAACTCACAGTAACCACATTAAGAGAAAGAACCATGGAATTCAGTCACAGAATGTAGCAGTTCACGTGTGTGTGTGTGTGTGTGTGTGTGTGTGTGTGTGTGCTGGTTTCTTACATGATTTCTCCCACTCATTTTAATTCTTCAACACAGCATGACCATAGTGAAAATGTATTTAATAGGAATGTATGTAGAACCTATACAAAATTGTATGCCATCTTGGGGAGGTAGGAGGGAGGGAGGGAAAAATAATAATCTAAGTTACATGGTAGTTATTGTAGAACACTGAAAATAAATAAAATTAATTTAAAAAAAACTCACAGTATAGTGTTGTTGGATCCTTTCATGGTAAATAGTCTTTCAAGAGCATGAGCTGCATATGTATGAACCACAATACTTTCTGCTTGAAGATGATTGATCAGAAGAGGAATGGAAGCCAAAAGTTGCTCCTTAGGTACCTGAATAATTCAGTAATATGCTTTTCATTCATAATAAAAGTGTACATCTACATAATCAGATATAAATCAAAGAAAACAGATTTTTACTTACATCTGGAAGTTTATTTTAAAAGTCATTTTAAAAAACATACTGTACATGCGATTTCACCAGCAATGTGTTTCTCACCCCAAAGTCCCTGGTCCAGTACCAAAAAAAAAAAAAAAAAAAGGCTAACTTCTAGAGTTGTCTGGGAGCAAAAGACTTGCCCAAGGCTGTCCCAATGTGTTTCAAAGACAGGATCCAATCCCAGGATTTCTACTCTGAAGCATTACTACTCCATTCAAGACGCCAAGCTGTCCAATGATTTGCTATACTAACTTTTTAAAGGACCAACTAGGGATCTGCAGTGGAACAAATCACTTTAAACTCAATACAGAATAATGTCCTTATGTAACTGGCAAGAATCTTGCAGGTATGTGGGTAAATTGTAAAATGTCAAAATCAGAGAAAAGATTAAGTTATGTTAACAAAAGGAAATTATGAAAAATCAAAGTTCTGAAAAATCTGATGCCAAAGGGTTACCAAAAATATATATTCAGTAAGTCTGTTCAGAAATGAAAGACAACACTATTACTTCTCATTGTGTACGAAATGCTCCAGCTTAAAAAGCATTCCCATCTAAAAAAATCAGAACAGATATTTACACTGATCTTAAAAGTTCTTTGGTGAGAATAAAAAAGTATTTTAAAGGGGTTAGAGCTTCCTAAAGTAGGTGAATCAGAGGGGAGACAATCTGTTAACGTTAAAAGATTCACCATTGTTGACAAAATTGAAATTGCTTTCCAAATAACAGAGAAAAAAAGAAAATAAGAGGGAAACTATTTCAAATGTTAGCAAAATTTATTTTATAAAACTTCTTATTAAAGGAAAATAGATGATAACATTCTTGGTAAAAGGGCAAGAATTCTCATGTATAAAGCATTAAGAGGTTTAGGAGGTAAATAGTGATCAAAAAAGAAAAAAACTTACTTGATTCCTGAAAATCATGATATATTTGATACCATCAGCTTTAAGTACAGGAAATTCATTCACTATTAAAGAACAACAGAACAACGTGGTAACTCAAGCCATAAGAAAAGAATCACTAAACAGCAAACCATAAGTAAATCACTGCAAAACTTTAAAGACATCTGCATGTAAAATTTGGTTTTACTTATGCTTAAATTCCATTTCCAATCCTTTAGGAAAAGTCAGTTCTTAATAGCTAATTAATAACAATTACAAAAAGATTTCATATATGCAGTTCTGCTACTAATGTATTTTGATAACATAAATTTGTTCCACAGCAACTGATACTAGGGAACATTTTAAGCATAATGTGAATTTCAGGGTTGGCTTATGCAAAACTTCTTCTAACAGAAACATCAAGAATGCAGGAAAGTGCATGATTTCACAATAACGTACTAGCTGTAATCCTTCTGACACCCACTGCCACATGCAAAGTTCAGCTCTTTGCCAAGGTCAAGTACCTGATTTACTGTATATCTTCCGGTACAGTAAGAGTTGTGGGCAGAAGAAGGTTGGTCAGCTGTTCCACTTACCTACTTGCAAATAGAAGGGGTGGTCAGGGGGCCCTAGAACTTTGACCTGACTAACTTGTCAGAGACTATGCCAAGCCCCGTCAAAACCAGAACTGGGATAAGCATCAGGTTAAGGCCAAGGACTATGCCACATTTTATTGTAGTATTTATGTTTAACTACTTAACATGTTTAAAATCATAATACCATTTTTATCATGTTCCTTTATTTAATACATCACTGATGAAGTTTTTGAGAATTATGCTCCTAACCCTAGTCTTCCCATATGCCTTGTGCTTTTTTATCACACAATTACACATGGCACATTGCTTTCTGGGGAAAGCTTATGTCTTGTTAGAGTAGAACTAATTCTAAGTACTTTCCTTAAGGCAAGGTCTTGAGTCAGCCTGGCCAACCGCAGTAAGGAAAACCAATACGTATAAACACTCCACTAAATTTACTATGGGTAACCCAAAAATCTAATATAAAGGAGCCATAGCACAGCTCTTACCCACAGTTAACCCCCAAAACCAAGAGCATAAATGCACCCTCAGCTCTCCAACACCAGGGAAATAACTAACTGAAAGGACTACCATACAAAGTAGGAGTAAATATCTCTAATTTTAAAAGTCCTAATGGACAAATGCCACACCAGTGGTGGATGTTATATAGCTTGGTGGTCTAGTGGATAGGGTATCGAACCAGGACACAAAACATCTGAATTCAAATCTGGTCTCAGACACTTAATAAGTATATGACCCTGGGGAAGTCATTTAACTTCTGTCTACCTTAGTTTTCTCATCTGTAAAACAGGCATAATAGCACTACTTGCCAAAATTGTTGTAAGGATCAAATAATATTTGTAAAGCCCTTTGCAAAACTTAAAGCATAAAGCATTGTATAAATGCTTGCTATTAGTTATTATGGGATTATCAGGGTCCAGACAACTTTATCTTCAATATATAAATCTGAAAAGTATGTTTCTTTTTTTAAGGACAAATGTTCTCTATGAAGCAAAAAACAAACAAACAAACAAAAAAGCATCTTTCAAAAATCTTTAAAATTAAAAAATTCATTAACCTCTATGGGACTGCCAGATTAATAACAATTTTTGGTCCTTAATGATACCTTTTCAATAATCAGATTCAATCTGTAGAAATAGATTAAACATAACAAAATGTAGGGGAGAAAGTTAACAAAGCTCAACTTACCACTGGCTGATTTCAAATCAGGCTGAATGTGATTCACAAAGAACTCAGTAAGATTTACAAGTTCATTTGCTTGTGTAATTCCATGCTGAAAAATAAATTTAAATACAAATGGAATTAAAATCCTCTAGATTCTAACCTAGCATAATAAAAACATGGGGAGTTTAACAAATATATATTTTAAAATAAAGACTAAGACTTCAAAACATAAATAAAACATTCCATACAAAGTATCAAGCAGGGTTTGAAAATTACAGAATAGTGAACAAAGATTCTATCATAAATCAGTGGAAAATTACTGAAAAAATATCCCTGATATATTTTAGAAACCAAGGCTCTGAGCTCAGGTAACAAAGATGATATCTAGTAATTATTTTCACCCTCAACAGATAGTAGGCCACACTGTGCCATCAGAATCACACTCTCTGAGCAAGGTTAAACAGAGAATTATGGCTGTGTAATAATAGAAAGAGTACTGGGAAATACAAGAATCAAGAGACGCATAGCAAAGAAAATCATGAGACTTATTAAAGTTGAACTGTTTACATTCCTACATGGAAAGATGATATTTGTAACTCATGAGACCTTTCTCAGTATTAGGGTAGTTGGAAGAAATAGATAAATAGACAGACAGAAAGACAGGCAGACAGATAGAGAGCACAGGGTGAATTAAATATGAAATGATGGTATCTAAAAAATAAAAGGGGTGAGAGAGGGATATATTGGGAAAGGAGAAAGGGAGAGAGAGAATGGGGTAAATTATCTCACATAAAATAGGCAAAGAAAAATAAAGAAAAAAAAAGTACTGGAATTAGAGACAGAAGACCTGAATTCAAGTCCCAGTTCTCCCTGTACTACCTTGGTTATTTGTGAGAAAGGTGTTTTGCAAACCTTAGAATACCAAAGAAATGAGTGATTAAGTACATCCTACACTGGAAATATCAATCACTAGCATCCAAGAGTTACAAAATACCCTCAGCAGTTAGAGAGACAAATAAAGCCAGTCTACAATCACCATTATACTAATATTTCTTGACTGGAAATTACAGCACACTAGAACTGTAATGTATAATATAGGTGATCTAGTCCCTTTTTAAAGATGAGAAAAATGAAGCCACAAAAAGATCAACAGTTTTATCTCACGTCACATAGTAAGACAGTACAGAACCAGTACTAGAACCTTTTTCTATCCAGGGTTCTCTTTCACCACACTATTCCCCCACTACCCAAAAAATAATTTCTTAAAATGAAAGACATTACTCTTTGCGTCTGAGCTTTGGAAGCTAACGATGTTACTAGATAAATAGCTGCATCTTTGTGTTTCCAGTTGACAGCTGGGTTCTTGGCATATTCCTGCAGCATGGAATTGACATAACCAGAGAAGATTCCTGTCACAGGTCCTTCAAAAAACTTGCATAGTCCTCGTACCAGATCACAAGCAGCCCTGCGTCTGGTATCAATATCTATAAAAATCAAAAAGGGAAAAATGATCACAGGAAAGAGAAAAAAATTAGTAGAGAAAGACATAAACTACTATATAGCAAACATGAAAATAAACCAAGAAAATGATCTGTGATGGCAAAACAAATAGAAATTAACCTAAGGAGATAAGAAGTCTTTTGTAACATCATTTGTAATGAGGGCCTATGAAATCATAAAGTATGTGAATTTTTATGCTGCTGGTGATGCATTACATGAAGGAATTTCAGGCTAAAAGCACTAAACTACTAACAGGCTCACATTTAGAGAACATTTTACAATTTACTAAATACTTTTCTCAAAGCAATCTAGTAAGGCAGCAGGGTATCACCCAAAAATGAGATTCAGGAAGATTACGTAAAATGTATACAATCACACAGCTAGTAAGTCCTAGCCAGGATCTGAACCCAGGACTCACTCACTGTGAGGCTGTGAACAAGCTGCTGACCATCTTTGGGTCCAGGTCCTGAAAAGAGGGGATCGAAGGAATAGGAAAACAGAGAAGGAGTCAGCAAAGTAAGTCTGCAGGGGGACCAAATCCATCCCATATGGATTTCTGTAAGCTAAGTATGATTTTTACATTTTAAAATAAAGCTTTATTGTACTTAAAAAATTAAAACACATTCTTACTCAGGGACCATACAAAAACAGGCCAACCCCTGGCCTGGATAATCTCTAAGGACCCTTCTGGCTCAAAAAACACTAACTATATGCTCTGCTGAGTGCTGGGGATCCAAAAAAAGGCAAAAGATGTATCTTGCTGTCAAGGAACTAATAATCTAATAGAAACAAGATGCAAACAATTATGAACAAATGAGGTATGTACAAGATAAATTAGAAACAGTCAACATGAGAAGGCAGCACTATTAAGGGGAATTGCAGGGAAAAACCCTTCCTGAAAAAGGTAGAAATGTTAGCTGGGCCTTAAAAGACAACAGGGAGAGGTGGAGGTGGAGATGGACATGAAGTTGGGGAGATTTTCCAGGCTGGAAAAAGAGGAAGCCAGTTATGAAGCGCTTTGAGTATTTCTGCATTCATAACAACTCCCCAATATAGTCTCTTCCCTCCTCTGACGAAAGATTTTATCAGGTCACAATAGAGTGCTGGTTGGTCTCCCTACCTTATCTTTCCCTTCTCTAGTGCATCTACTACTCAGCTGTCAGAAATGATTTTCCTAGAGCCCAGGCCTGACTATGTCATCCCATACTCCATAACCCATACAATCAAGTTCAGTGTCTCTATATCACCTCGAAGATCACATATAAAATCCTGTTTGATATTCAAAGAATAAGGAAACTGAAGGAAAAAAGTTTTTATAGCAAATTTCTGATAAAGGCTTCATTTTCCAGTCTATAGGGAACTAAGCCAAATTTATAAAAATGATATCCATTCCCCAACTGATATATGGTTCAAAGACATAAACACAGTTTTCATAAGGGAAAATCAAAACTAACAATAATTACATAAAAAAATACTCCAAATCACTATTAGAGAAGTACAAATTAAAAGAATTTTGGGACACCCCCTCACAACTACCAGAAATAATGAACGCTGGAGGGGATCAGGAAAAAACTGATACATTAATGAACTGTGGTAGAGTTGTGTACTGGTCTGGAGAACAATTTGGAACTATGTCTCAAGGCAGGCCACCATAATCTGCAGTGCAAAGGATTTTAGGTGGCCCCTGAAAAATTTAGAAGGAAACAGCCCGAAATCCTTTGGTGTGCCTGAGGGCAATAAGCAACCAGTGGGTCACAGGCCTGTCTCAAAGGCTATAAAACTTAATACATCTTGACCGAGCAATATCACTACTAGATCTGCATGTTCCAAAGAGATCAAGGGAAAAAGACTTACATGTACAAAAAAATTTATAGTAGCTCTTTATGTGGTAGCAAAGATTTGGAAATCAAGAGGATGCCCAACAGTTGGGGAATGGCTGAATAAGTTGTGGTATATGAATGTAATGGAAATGATGAACAGGAAGACTTCAGAAAAACCTGGAAAGACTTAAATGAATTGATGCTGAGTGAAAGAAGCAGAACCAGGAGAACTTTGTACACAGCAACAACCACAGTGTGCAAGAATTTTTTCTGGCAGACTTAGTCCTTTATAGCAATGCAAGGATCTAAAAAATTCCCAATGAACTTTTGAGGCAAAAAGCCTTCCACATCCAGAGAAAGAACTATGAAACTGGATCGCAGAATGAAGCAGACCATTTTCTTTTGTGTTATGTTTTGTCTTGTTTGGTTTTGTTTTATGGTTTCTCCCATTCATTTTAATTCTTCTACTCAACATGACTATGGTGAAATTGTATTTAATAGGAATGTAGGTGTAGAACCTATATAAGACTGCAAGCTGTCTTGGGGAGGGAGAAGGGGGGAAAAGAATCTAAGACATATGGAAGTGATTATAGAACACTGAAAACGAACAAAATAATAATTTTTTTTAAAAAAAGAAAGAAATGAAGTGGGGGATGGTTTCAGAAAAATCTAGACTTTTGCGAACTGATGCAAAAAAAGTGTGAACATTATGCACAATAACAATATTATAATGACAATCAACTGTGAAAGACTTAGCTACTCTGATCAGTACAATGATCAAAGACAATTCCAAAATACTCATGATGAAAAATGTGATTCACCTGCAGAGAGATAACTCATGAACTCAAGTGTAGATTGAAGGGTGATGTTTTTTCACTTAATTTTTCCTTGTCTTCCATTAATTTTGCTACATGGTTAATTTGGAAAGATTTTACAAAACTTCACATATATAATGGTATATTGATTGTTTCTCAATGGGTGGAGGAAGGAATGGGTGGTAAGGGGGAAAGGTGGAACTCAAAATGTGGAATTCAAAAAATGAATGCAAAAAAATAAACAATTTGATGAAATATTCAAAGAGTAGCTAAGGAGGTGGGGGAAAGGTATATTCATAAATAAATGCAGTTCAAATGGAGAAGATATCAATCAAAAATAGTATCAACAAAGAGAAAAGATTACCAGATCCTTCCAAATCCCTCCTTATGTATTCTTCAGAATTATCTTCAAAGGCCTCCTCATCAGCAGCTGCAAAACAAGAGTTGATATATGATACATGCAAAATTAAAACAATTTTACAAGTCATCTCATTGTGCTGCTAAGTACTTATAACTTTAGTTTTATTTCACAGAAATACCAAAATTGCCTCAACTGAGTAGATGGCTTTTTGTTCAGAGGTGAACTGCAGGTATCATTTTGAACTGCGGCTAGTATCGAGTCAATTGAGACAGCAAGTCATACATTGCCACTGTAGGATCCAGATGTCCCAATATATGTTTTACAGGAAATGTGCTCTACAAATTTGCTAACTTACTTAACCTTCTATATTACATATTATGCTCCCAGACCCTAGCAGAAAGGATGCCTCTTTGGTAGAGATGGCACAGTAAAAAGCACAAATCAGAAACTTATAATTAAAATCAACAAGAAGCAGAAACCAACTAAGGTTCCAATTTTATATTCTGAAAGTATCTGATCACTTTGCTTCATGGAAGATGCAAACAATCGCCAAGATACTAGCAAACCAAACCAAATTGTATAGTACTCCATCTAATAAGGTGACAGGTTAAACCAGAACTGCACAACATACAGCCCATCTCAAGGGCGACTTGTGGCCCACCAGAAATGTAAAGGACATGAAAGAAAGTAAGGAGGTAATGAGTGCTTCGTCTGTACCCCAATTAACCTGCCTTCCACTAGTAACTATTGTGCCCATCATGTAACTTGGTAGGTCGGTTGCCACGGTATACTATCTCCTGTTTGTCACGTGACCCTTGGCAACCAACCATTGTCAGTCTGTCTCTAGTCTGAGAGGAGGGATTTCAGGATAATATGTGTAATTTAGTGATATTGATTGAAATTTCCTTTTTTAAAAAATATGGTTTATTTGAAAAATTGTTTAATCACTAATTATACTTTTACTTGGAAAGCAAACCACTAAAAACCTATCTGAGGCCCAAAGAAGTTTAGATTATTTTAATTTTGGCCCTTACCTACTGCCAACTGTGGAGGTCCGGGTTACACTATTCTTTATCTTCCCTTAAATCCAATAGCACTATAGAAAAGAATCTTTTTTGTCAAAGAGTTCTAAGGAAATGTTTCTAGAAAGTTTTAAAAGTCTAAAAACATCAGGCCCCATTAAGAAGAACTGCTTTTGTCTGAAGGGTCTAGGCCTAGGTTCAATAAAGACTAAAGAAGGAAATAGCTGAGAAAACATCAGCTTTATTCTCAAACTTAAAAATGCAAATTGAGTAAATAAGAAGTACATAAAAATGTAAAAGGACACAGATGACATCCTATGAACCTGTAATCTGTTGTTTTAAAACCAAGAACTCATTAATTCAATAAGCTAGTTGCAGAAATGACAATAGTTACCTCTAAATTCCATGTTAGGAACAATAACCTTTTCGCAGATACTTGTGAGCGTATTCTGATCTTCAAAGAGATTCTTATAATGAGGTCTCTCACAAACTGAAGCCAGAAATTGAATTGCATTACTTACCAACTAGAATAAAACACAAAAAAGAACACTTAAAAAACATAAACGAAGATTGTATTTCTTGAAAAATGAAACTCTAAATATCTGTTCTGATCACCTACTTACCAAATCATATTTGACTTCTTGGCCTGTTGTTACTAATAAATTCCAGATTGCTGTGACAAATCGAGGCAGATATGGCTGGAATTCTTCATCATATTTTTGGGCATAGAGTGCAGCATTATCACAAATTTGAGATTTTAATAACTCCAATAAGCCCGCTTCCTCTTCATCCTCACATAAAAGAAAACTGAAAACTCAAGTACACTACACCATGAATTTAGAAAACAAAACTGAAGACTCAAAAACTCAAGCTACTAAGGATCAAGTTCTCTAAATTTTACTATCCAAAGAATTAGTATAATACAAGAGTGGGTAACCTGTGGCCACAAGGCCACATGTGGCCCTCTAGATTCTCAAGTGCAGCCCTTTGAACTAAACTTAAGGGGATTTATTCTGTGAAGTTTGGATTCAGTCAAAGGGCCACAGCCAAGGACCAAGAAGGCCGTGATGTGCCCTAGAAGCCACACATTTCCCACCCCTGGTGAAAAACATGAAGATTCATTTGCTCAATCAACCATCTGGGGCAGTAAATGATGAAATATTTTCAGTTTTACACTTATTTAAAATTATATTTAAGGGATGTTGCTGAATCATGCTCTCAGAATACTCTCTGCCTTAAAAGTTTTAAACAGAAAATATCTGGACATTAAAATGAGATAAAATAAGACATTTTACAGAGAACCTGGAAGCTAAAGTAACAAATTGTATTACTTTAGAACTTGCAATACGTTGTTAGTTAAAAAACATGGTTTGAATGCTTTTTTTAATCAAATATTCCAATGAATTTGATAAAGACGTTTCTTCATGTTAATGTGAAAACAGTAGCAACCTAACAGCACGTATTTGTCAGTATAGTGCGTCGTATAGGAACACCTTCCTGAACCAAAACCTTTCAGCAACTGGCTCTGTAAGTCCTACAGAACTTCCTGAGAACACAGAGGTGAAATAATTTGCTCAGGATCAAACAGCTGGCTAAGTGTCAGAGGGAGGATTTAAAGACAGATCTTCCTGACTCTAACTACAGACCTCTAATCAGATGCCAAGTTGCCTCCAATATAAAATTACCACATAATAACCTCCAACATAAATCAATTAATTAACAAATACTGAGAATCTATTATAAATAGCACACTGCAAAGTCCCTATGGGGACAATAAAATATATGACCCCTTAAACAGGTTATAGAATAATGGGGAGATAAAGGATCAACATCAAATGAAAAACTATGCTAGTTAAAGAACAGATTACAATATCTTGTAATAATACAAGAGGACAAAGAAGGTATAATGTATTATCAAATGGGTAATGCAGATTAATACTGAGATTCTGGAGGGGAAAAATAAGACAATTTTAAAACCTCATAAAGTGTGTGCTTATTTTTTCAAATTACAGATCAGAAATTTACTTTTCAGATCAGACACTTCTTATGTACTTGCTATTTTCCTTCATTCCCAATTTGGAAATAAAATTATTATTGTACTACTAAATATCAGTTTTTCAAATAACAAGCTACTTTGCATACTTTAGAATTTTCACAGTGTGACTAATCAATCAGCATAACAAGATTTAGAGCCAGAAGTGATTTTATAAATCATCTAAAATCCAAAGCCTTCATTTTACTGATGAGGAGACAAAGTCTCTGAGTAGTAAAATGATTTGTCCAATATCACATTAGCAGTAACACAGTCAAGATTTGAATTCTATTTGTCTGACTATATATCTCATTAACTATAATCTCATTAACTTTATCTCATTAACTTTTCTCAAACTGTTAAATCAAGCAACTACAAAATTCAGGGATCTGATGTTCTTATCCATCAACAAGTAGCTACTGCGTGCCTACTGTAAGTCAAGCGCTGGAGATACAATGAAAAAAAGAGTCCCTGCCCTCAAGGTTTGTAACATTCTGTTGGAAGATATAGATGTAAATATATACAAAATAAATTTTTGTTATTGAGATTCATGGGGGGGGAGACACAAGAGTTACTAACAGCAGTGGGGATCAGGAAAGGAGAAGTTGGCACTGCAGCTTTCAAGGAAAGTAGGGATTCTAAGAGACAGAAATGAGGAAGGATTTGTAAATTTGCAGATTGAAAATAATTAAGGAGATTAGGAAAATTAAAGACAGAACTTATGGTAGAATCAATTGAAACATATTAATATCTGAAATGTCTGAATACTCTTGTCTTATATGGTCTCATTTACACAGGAGTATTAAAAGTACATTTATGGGAAAGTGAACCCCAGATATACTCAACCACCTTTTACAGCATTTTCTAGTGTTTTATATCAAGCCAGTCTCCTGGAATAATACCAATAAACAGTCAATGTCGAAGGTAAAATAAAAGACAACTAGTATGCTTTACGGGCAGCCAGCTAGTAGAGTGGACAGAGTTCTGAGCCTGAAGTCTGGAAGACTCAACCCTCCAAGTTTAAATCTGATCCCAGATACTCAAGACACTTACTAGCTGTGTGATCCTGGATTTAACCCAATTTGCCTCAGTTTCCCCATCTGTAAAATGTGCTGGAGAAAGAAATAGCAAACCATTCTAGTATCTTTGCCAAGAAAACCCCAAGTGGGGTCACAAAGAGTCAGACAAGACTGAAATGACTAAATTAAGAGTATACCTTATATAATACTTACATCAGTTTGTAGCAGCTTATTATCCAAAGTTAAGAGGTTATGGAAATTATTCATCCATGTTTCCATATTATCTTCAAAAAATTCTGGTAGGTCCTAAAAAATTAATAGATGGTGGCCAAAGAAATTTCATTAAAGTGAAGCATTATGCTAATTTTTATAAGTCCTCCAATTTTTATGTTCCTTAGTACATTTTTACTAAATTCCAAACTCCTTAGACTGGCAGTCAAGGATCCCTAAAATCTAGTTCCTCCAACTTACCTTTTCTCACACTAAATCCCTGTGAGTACTCTATGATCAGGAAACTGAAGTGTTTACAATTCACCTTGCCTTTCCAGTGCCATTTTCCACACCTTCTCTGAACCCTGTGGCGTCCCAACAAAGCTAAAGTGATTTTGTACTCTAAGGTCCTATAGCACTCCTTACCTCTCCATTTACCATTTGTATTAAGAGTATTTTCTATATACAGGATTCATACAAATTAAAGAGCTACCATTGTTTTTCTCTTATCACTTTCAAAATCAAGTACCATTTAATATACAGTACCTATAACAAGTGCTGAAATAATTCTTGAATTAAGGAATTTAACATGATCTCCTCAAATACATATTTCAAAACAGGAAAAGGTACAATGTCTCATATTTTATACATAAGGGGAAAAAGATCTGCAGTCTTCCTCTGATGTCTCATTGTGACAGAGAGAGAAATATTGAGTGCTTGGTTCCTGAAGGTTATGCTCTGGCAGGTCCTATCAAAACAGGAAAACTTCCAGTATAAACCCAAGGACAGACTATTATCTAACTACAGCAGATGAGACTAAGCACTTAAAGGTTAGCTACTGAGCAATGAAAACTTTGGTCAAAGCAATTAATTAGGCCATCTACTAAAGCAAACTGACTGGGTGAAAGAAGCTTCCAGAGAGAAAATCATAAATTTTTGATATACTGAAAGTCTTTCTTATACAGAATTCTGTGACTACCGAAATAACTAAATGAGAATGGGAGGAAGATGCTAAACTTCCTTAATAAAATAATTAAGATCCAAGTATTTTTTATATCTTATAAGAGAAAAGTAAGTAAGAATTAAGATGAAGCTTACCTGAAAGTTTAAACTGTAGAACAGCTTTGCAATCAAAATTAAAGAGGAAAAAAGAACTTTCAAAGCAGCTGCATCATTTGCATGGGTGCTGCAGAGTTCAATAGTAGCCTTAAAACAGAAAGAAGTTTAGGTATATAACCAGTAAAGCACACGCAGTCTCAGTCATAGATTCATTGCTCTATAATATAAATAAAAGCCTTTTATTTGCATAATGCAGTCAACTACCAGGCTGGTTCTATTTACAGTTCTTAACCTAGACAAAGAGTCAGCATAAAAGCAAACGATCTTCTTAAAATACATTATTTTTTCTGAATTAACATCTCTTTTCTGTAACTAGCTCATATTAAACAAAAATCAAATTACATCAGGAAAATGTTTTTAAGTTAAAATAAAACGCCAAATACTTTGCCAAAACAAGCTTTCAATAAAATTCCATAAATTTGATTTTTAAAATTTGAACAAACTCATTTAACTTAAAATTCTCATCCATACCTTGAAAAGATTTGTCAAAGGTAGTGCAAAGGCATCTAAAACAAGTTTAATTTCAGTCCATAACTCGTTTGACTTAAATTCGTGGCGATATCTAGGAAATAAATAAATGGCCATTCTATTTAAATTGTTTTAGCACTTGACATTGATGATCAACCCTTCTCCACATTCTCCTCAAGTATGGCTTCATGATATATACCTTCCCTACCTATATGACTGTCTCTTTCACTAGTTCCTTTTCCTAATGCTTTCTCAAGCTATTATTATTTTCTTCCCGTTTTTGGTTGTTTTGCTATTATTTTCTACATGCAAATATGGACTGCTATATGGTAATTACATTACAGGTACTTTAAATACGGGAGATACGGGCAAATCATTTAACCTCCTTGAGACTGTCATCCCATCTGTAAATTGGAAATGTTGTGAGGTTAAACTGAGTTAATGTATATAAAATGTTTTGTAAACTTTAAGGTACTAGATAATAAAATTAACTATTACAAAATATATTAGTAAATATGTTATTGTACAGGATCAAAAATTTGTACATGTATCATTTTAGACTGTAAGCTCCATGAGGAGACAAGTCCTCTCCTAATTTTTGTCATTTCCTCAGCACTAATACCTTTTTTGCTTTCCTAAAATTTCATATTTTCATCATCTCTATTTAGATGTTTGCTAATTTAAGAAATTATATGCTGCATTTCTATAAAATTGATGAGACAAATTTTTCCCATTTTTCATAAGTCTGGACAGGGTCATTTATGTTATGATATCACAAAACAAATGAGATTTAACTTAGTATGGAATTCACTGAGGAGTGTCTGGCATCTACTAAGAACTTCAAAAATGATTTTCAAATGAATTATTTTGAAAACATTACATAGTAAAATATAGGAGAGATTTTACATATTTATAAGAAAACATAAATGACACACAGGAGAATTTAGGGGAACAACATGTATGATGTATCAAAACTGAGAAACAGATACATGTGTGTGTATATGTATATATGTATACACATATATATATATACGCAAATATATATAAACATGAAAAAAAATCTTTCTTGCCACAGTAGATTAGACTTTGATAAACCTAAAGATTCAAGTTATTAGGACAAGAAACTCACTATTTGACAAAAACTGTTAGGAAAACCGGAAAGCAACCTAGTAAACACTAGACAGACATAAATCCCTTCACTGTATATCAAGAAAAGCTCCAAATGGGTACATGATTTAGAAATAAAGAGGGACTTCATAAACAAACTAGAAAAGCATGGGAAAAATTACCAAATCTATGACTGAAGAATTTTGAAACAAACAAGAGAGAGGGTCAACAAGAGGCAAAATGGACAACTTTTATTACATAAAATGTAAAACTTTTTTGTATAAGCAAAATCAATACAGCTAAAAAATTAGAAGACAAGCAGGAAACTGGGAAAGTATTTGCAGATTTCTTTAATAAGAACCACCCCTCAACTGACAAGTGATCAAAAGGCAATTTTCAGAAGAAAAAAATTTAAGGTACCAATAGTGATATGCAAAAATGTTCTAAATCACTACTGATTAACAGATAAATAACAAAACAAATCTAACATACCATCCCACGTTCATCAGAGTTGATAAAAAAGAAAAATGACAAATGCTGGTGGGGTTCTGAGAAACAGGTTTAATAATAAACTGCTGGTGGAAATGAGAACTGGTCCAATCATTATGAAAAATACTAAAGTGTTTATGCTTTTTGACACAGCAATAACACTAGTTGGGCTATACCCCAGAGAAAAAGAAAAAAAGCCTATCTATAAAAATATTTATAGCAGTTCTCTTTCTAAGATAGTAAAAAAACTGCAAACTGAGGGGATGCCCATCAATTAGGAGAAAGGCTGAACAAATTATGACATATGAATATGATAGAATGAATAGAATCAGGAAAACAATTCTGACAATAACAACAATATTTTATAAGTCAAAAGACTTAAAAGATTTAAGAACTCTAAAAACACAATGATCAACCATAATTCCAGAGGATTCATGATGAAACAACCTATCTCTAGAGAGATAAGATTCAAGGGCATGTTTTTGGACACAGCCAAAAAGGGAATTTGTTGTGCTTGACTGTTTATGTTTGCAATGGGCTGTTTTTCTTACCTTCTCAATGGGAAAAGTAGGTGAGGAAGAGAGAATGTGAGGAAGAAAATAAAACTGAATTAAAAAAAAGTGCTTGTTTTATTAAAGAGTCAGTAATTGAGCTTTAAATATAAAAACCAGCAATCACAAAAATAAACTGCAATCCAATAAACATTTACTAAGCAACTATCACGCACAAGTACAATAAAGATGTAAATATATTTGAAAAGCAGAACTGAATAAGCATTTGGATCCTTAAAATATCTGAATTCATGCTTTCTGTATACATACACCCACACATAAACCCCATACCTCTTAAATAATGAATGTGCTGTGCGAAGAACACCATTGATAACATGGAAATCTCCACTCTGAAAACGATTGACCATTTCTGTCAGTAAGTCAGGCCATTTTTGAGGAAAATCTTCTCGGCCAATGATACTAATTGCATCACTCAGCTAGAAACAAAAAGAAATAATTCAATTGGGTGAAAGCTTGATAAAAACAGTCTAAAAAGATAATAAAACATTATATGATCCCATATTACCTGTTTCTGAATCTGTTCAGGACTGCTAAGCATCAAGTGCACTATATTGGCTTTAATGGCTATCCGATCTGCGTCACAAATTTTGTTTGGTTCATCCTCAATCTAAAAGTAAAGTTTTGATAACAAAAAATGATCATACACTCTCTTCTAAGTTCTTGGACAAAATATAATTAATTTTTCTCAGTAAGGTGGAGAAGTTTGAAAACTCCTTGCTACCCATTACCATTTCTAGATTTCCCTTCTACCTGCATCATTCACTGATCTCTTCCCTTGAGGTCCATACAATCTACACACACCACCCTAAATCAGAATCCTGACAGTGTTACTGACCTCTAGGATACTGTTCTTTCTTCAAGTTCAGTACCTGGCTCACAGTCTTTTTTCTCCCTTCCAACTCCAGCCCTCATAACAGGGGACTTCCACATACAAAAGGATACTCTCTCGAACATGCTCATACCTCTCACAGTTCATCAATTTATTCACTTCAAATCTCTTCCTTCTCCATCCTATCTTAGTCACATATGGTCATACCCTTGATTTTGTCGTCACCCACAAATACATCATTTCTGGGTTCACAAACTCTGAAATTCCCTTATCTGATGACAATCTACTGTCATTCTACCTCTCTTTCAGTCTTGCAACCTGGTGGCTTCACCATAACCTCCAATCCCTGAAACTCCCAGTTCTTTCCCATGCCAACAATACCTTTCGATTAGCCGTACTCTCCTCATCCTGACTCTTTGGTAAATAAGTTTAATTTACACTGCCTTCTTCTTGAGTCCCTGATCCCCTTATCATATTGCCATTCTTGCCCCATCAATTCTCATTCTGGGATCAGATCACTTCCACCATCTGCTGCCTTTGCTCCTACATATATACAGCTGAATGAAACTAGGAAAAAAATTAGAAAGTCATGAAGAATGAGTCCACTGCAAATTTTCTTTACATAACGTCAACAGGGTCCTTATTATAGCAAGGCAATCCTTTTACACCTCCCTAATTAACTCACCATTCTATTTAACAAATTTTTTCATCTCTTCTCCAACTTTCCAAGGCTCTCCCTCCCCCCATCCTCTAAGCTAAGAACCTTGCCTCATATTTTCATGGAAAAAAAATTGTTTTTAAACCATTTGCCCTCTTCTCTCCTCCTCCTCATCTCACATCACTCAGATGCCTTATATCCTTATCTCTCCACCTAATATAATCAGGCAGCCTTTCTACTTGCTTTTACATGCACAAGTGGTCTCATTCCTTCCTATCTTTTGTTCAGCAGGCTGCCCCCTCCATTATTCCATCTTCTCACTTCTCTTCAATCTCTCATTGTCTACTAACTCCTTTCCTACTGCCTACAAACACACCCAGGTGTCCCCCATCCTTAAATATTATCTAATGTGATCCATTATCTCTCCTCCCCTATTACACTCTTCACTTGAGAAGGCCATGTACAATAACTATCTCTACTTCCTCTCCTCTCATTTCCCCTTGTTAACTCTACAGTCTTCTAACCTCACCATCCAACTGAAACTATGCTCTCCAAAGTTTTCATTGATCTCTTAATTGCAAAATCTAATGGCCTTTTCTCAATCCTCATCCTTCCTGACCTCTCAGTAGCTTTAGATATTATCAATCACCCTTTTCTCATTGATAAAATCTCCTACTTCAAGGTTTTGGTGACACCACTCTCTCCTGGTTCTCCTACCTGTCTGACCCCTCCCTCTCAGTTCCTTTACTAAATATTGATACAGGTCATGCTCACTTGTGGAGATCCCACAAGGCTCTGTCCTTCTCCCTCTAAACTATTTCACTTGGTGATCTCAGTGTAGTTTCAAGTGTCATGTCTATGCTCATGGTTCTCAGATCCACCTATCTGACACCAAACTCATTTCTGACCTTTCACATTTCCATCCATCTCAAAATGGATGTCCTCTAATCATCTTAAATTGAACATGTCCAAAACTGAACTTGTGATCTTTCCCCCAAAAGTCTGCCTCCTTCAGAACTTCCCTATTATTGTTGAGGGCACCACTACCACCCTCCAAGTCCCCTGCACTCACAACTTAGGTGTCCACCTCCACACTTTACTCTCTTTCAATCCCTATATCCAATCTCTTGCCAAGTCATCTCATTTCTACCTTCACAGCATCTCTCCTACATAATCTCTTCTCCCCTATGACACAAATACCACCCTGGAAGAGGATCTTATCAGCTCATGCCTGCATTATTACAACAGAGTGCTGGCTGTTCTCTCTACCTTATCTCACCTCATTCCATTATATCCTCCACTGGGCTGTAAAATCTTACTAAAGCACACTTTAAACCATTTCACTCAATTCAATAAACTCTGGTGGCCCCCTATCACCATCAAGATCAAATACAAAATTCTCTGGCACTCAAAAGATCCTTCCCTGACCCTTTCATACCTTCAAAGTTTTCTTACACCTTACTCACCCCCACATACTCTATAGTCTAGTGACTGGTCATTTTCACTTGCTGTTCCACACGCACTGAATACTGTCCCTCTTCATCACCACCTCTTGGCTTCCCTGGCTAAGTGTCATCTAAAACCCTATTTTGTACAAGAAACTTTTCTTGATCTCTTTTAATTCTAGTACTGGCCCCCTATTGATCAGCTACAATTTATGCTATATATACACCTATAAATGGTTGCTTTCAAGCTGTGTCCCCTCATTAAACTGCGAGCTCCATAAGAGCATACTGACTAACTTTTAAATTACTAATTTTCTGGGCAATGCATCCCAGAAGGGCCTGTCTACCACCAGCAATAAATAGCACCATGAAAACATGTCATAGGGAGAATTGGTGCTACAGTAGTAAGATGTTGCTACACATGCAAGAAGCCAGACAATATGACAATGGGAAGCAAACAGTCAAAGAAAATAACTCCACTGGGGCTCAAGTAATAGTTGCAAAACATTCCATTTCATTCTTCGTCATTAACCTGATGTGGGTTTCTTTGGCATTACATTCTTTCAGACTTCAGTATCAATAGATGTACCATAAAAAAATGCTGGTCAAGATATTAAAGAACAGCATGCTTGCCTGAACATTTACTTGCTTATAAGGTCTGCATCCTTCCAACTTTACCTCACTTGTGTGCAGTAACGAAATGAAGACAAAAGTTTAAAAATGTGGTAGAAGTTTCTTCATTTCAAACCATAATCCAAACCCAACCAAATGAATGTTTCACTCTAATCCCAATCTAAGGAATCAAAGACTTTTATAAGACAAGTTTTTGGAATTCCAGACCCAGACAGAGCTGGATGATTGGAATGCTATGTAGTGCCAACACTCATAATAGGCTGAAAAGAAACAAAGTATCTCTTTAGAACCACAATGTCTCCAAAGAATGTTGTGTTAAATAAGAAAAACAGAGGTTCTGGGGGTAGATTGGTTCTGTTCAGGGAGTTTGAAAAGAGGAAAGGGATGGGAGGGTAAAAGGAATTCACTAGTGCAGAAAGGTGAAGAGGGCAGAACTTAATATTTCCCATACTTGAGGTGCATTAGAAGAGTAGGGAGAAAGGGATGGAGAGGAGTGGGCAAACAAACTTTATTCTTATATAAAAAGGACAAAGAAGTGTTGGAAACATAATTGGATAGAGAAATATATCAAACTCAAGAAAAAACAAATAGGGGATCCGAGATGGAAATGGAGGGATTAACAGACAGAATAATACCTAGAAGGGAATAGTGGGAAGCAAAATAAACTTCCCTATCCTAAAGCATCCAAAAAGGCCCCCCAAATTTTTTTTAAAGAACTAGAATACAGAGTTACCTGAGATTGCCTCATAGACAAATGGCTGAACAAATTGAGGAATATGACTGTAACAATATTGTTGGACCATGAGAAATGACAAAAAGTCATTTGAAATGAAATAGAGTAAATTGAACAGAATAAGGACAGCAATTAAAACACGGACAGCAATATTATAAAGACAGGCCTAGAAGGACTTATGCTAACTGATGCTGAGTGAAATGAGCAGAACCAGGAGAACACTATACACAGCAACAACCACAGTGTGCAAGGACTTTTTCTGGCAGACTTGGCCCTTCACAGCAATGCAAGGACCTAACACATTCTCAAAAGACTCTTGAGGCAAAATGCCTTCCACATCCAGAGAAAGAACTATGGAATTGGATCACAGAATATTTTCTCTTATGTTTTGTTTTATTTTGTTTTTTCTCATGGTTTCTCCAATTCATTTTAAGTCTTCTATGCAACATAACTAATGTGAAAATGTGTTTAATAAGAAATGTGTGTGTAGAACCCATATAAGATTGGATGCTGTCTCAGGGTGATAGGAGGGAGGGTGGGGGAGAAAATCTAAGACTTTTGGAAGTGACTGTAGAAAACTGAAAGCAAATTAATAAATAAAAAATAAGCAACACCTCTAAAAAAAAGAAAAAGGTTAACAGAAACATTTTTAAAACTGCACAGAACAAAAGTTTAAGGAGAAAAAAAAGACAGCTTCAAAACTAAAGTGCAGAAATTGTTGTCTACCTAAAAAAAAGAATATGATAAATAAAAAATTTTTTAAAAGAAACATCACTTCAAAGAAGCTAAGATAGTTGAAATTAATAAAAATTAAGAAGAAATCAATAAAAATGTAAAATTTAGAGCATTATCAAGGAAAGCAAATTTATGGAAACTGCTCAAGTAATCAATAAGGGAAAAAAAGGACTTTGAAACAGAGGGTTGTTCAAAAAAAGTTTCTATTTAATTTGTGTCAACTAGTACTCTGTAAATATTGCTTGCAAAGGTCTTATACTTACAGGAGAGATAAAAATTTTAAGATTCTATTTACTAAAATACCTACAATTCTCCAGTTCCTCTTGATATAGTTCTTGAATGTTACTGAGGCACACACTTTGATGACATTATCTTGAGACTTCTCCAGCAATGTTAAAAGCAATAACGGGTAATTCTGATTTCCTTCAACAGACTCGAGAAATTTCTCAGCTGTAAAATAATATCATTTTTAGGGAACATCAAATAATCTTTATTAAATATCAAAATCCTTTCATTTTAAGTAGATGAAAAACACAGAAATTTCAAAATTAAGAAAATCTAATTAAACCCACCTAGCTCAGATGTTAAGGTGTTCTTAAGGTACCCAAAAACTTCAAATGTTAAGAGCATTGCCTCCATTCTAGTTTTCCTTTGTAACTCAAGATAAATCTATTAGGCCCTATTTTTTCTCATGCATAAAATGAAGGGAATGGACCACACCATATGTATTTTAATATGTATCACCTCCTTTCATCCTTAAAGCAACACAACGGGGTAGATATTTTCATCCTAGTTTTAGAGATGAAAAATAAGCAAAGTAAAGGGAATTTTGGTAAAAATCATAAGCAAATAAGTTGCAAAGCTGGAACTAGAACACTTGTTGAGTTGTTTCAGTTATGTCCAACTTTTTTGAGTTTTCTTGGCAAAGATACCAAAGTGGTTTGCCATTTCCTTCTCCAGCTCACTTTTCAGAAGAGGAAACTAAGGCAAATAGAGTTAAATGATTTGCCCAGGTTCACACAGCTAGTCAATGTCTGTGGCCATATTTGAACTCAGGAAGATTATTCTTCCTGACTTCAGACCTGGCACTCCATTCACTGAGCTACCTGGCTGCCCTAGAACACCTAGCTGTAGTCTAGTCACCAACCTGAGATTAGAATACAAGTTATGACTTTTAGTCCCACATTCTTTCTGCTACCCCATGTTGGCAATCTATGGTCTCTAATTTGCTTTCCAGATATAAAATACTGCATTTATCACCCATGAATTTACCTAAATCCTTTTTGAATCTGTATCTTTTCACTTCACTTGAAGTAAAGAGTTGCTTAATTTCTTTTTTCTTGTCCATACTGTAAAGCAACACGTTCTTTAATTTCTACTATCTTCCAAATTTTAAGGTTTTCTTTTTATAGTATTCAAAGATTTGCTTTAAAAAGGCTGTATTCTTTCTTATCTAAAACATTAATGACCTTTGAGAAATCAATTTATGTGTCTCAATTCTTTCAGGGTTTATACATACCTTTCTACTGCCCTTACATTTCTTAAATGAATCTTCCCCTCCTGCTCATTTAAATATGCCCTTCTTTCCATCCTCTCAATTTTCACTATATTTTTCTCCAGGTATGATGATCAAAAATAGGAAGGGTATACCAGGTCAGATAATCCCACTAAGTACTAGACTTCAAGTAATGCCAGATTACAACTTCAATTACTTCCTTCCTCATACATTACCTTGAACATGCCCACAAGGAAATTTATGTGATACTTTTTTCACCCCTTTACAAAACCACCAAAAGAGTTGTGACATATATTTCTCTCATCTTAGCATTTTTATTACTCAAGAAGAGTGTAAAAACAATTGAAAATTTGGAGATTTCACTGTGTTTTCTCCTCCAAACCACTTAGAATGTAAATCCAGTTCCTATAAAATATTCTGGATAAATTCTCTATGTGGAGAAGTATCAGTTGACTCCTATTCTTTATTTTCTATAAGACAATTCCCTAACTAGGGCAAAATATTACCTAATGCTTTAGTGTATTGTACTCATATAAATATTTAACAGTTAAAAATATACATCAGGTATGTTCCTCCTCTTAAAAACTACAAAGCCTTAAATTTTATTATATATGCCACCAACTAGCCAGTCTACACATCAATAATTCCCTTATAAATCCAGGGACAACCTCAAAAGCAAGTTGGAAGAAAAGCAAATTATGTATTATTGTATTATATTATGTAAAATGGATTATACTATTTGGACTTCTAATATTTCTAATAGATATTAGATAAATTTAGTAGGAAATATTCAATTACTGTTTTCAAAAAGTTTGAGCCTTAAAACAAGTGTATTACATTCAATACAAGCTTAGAAATTGGCAACCCTATTCTATTTGATTCCCACACTTCAACAGAAATTTAATAACTTGCTTTTAAGTTAAAGTTAATAGAAATTCATTCTGTGCCATTCTGTCCATTCTTGAAATGGACAAGTTTTAACCTAGGAATCAAAAAAAATCAAGAAGAGCAAAACACCACTAATAAAGACACAGTTTTAGATTTAACCCTAACATCTTTTCAATTCAAAGATCCTACAATCAAAAATTAACTACTGAAAATGAAAATAAAAATTAAAGGTAATAAGCAGACAATCAGGCTTCACTCAATAATAATGACTGAAAGAAAAATCAATATTGGGCTGACACTCGAAAGTGAAGTGGATTGAATTAAGTGCTTTTTCCATTTGTTCTTTAGGGGAAAAAATTCAGCATATTACTTTACCTGGACGTCTGATAGTAGGATCAGGATCAAGTGTTTTCTTTAAATACTCTGTTAGAGTTTGCAAATTTGCATCACTTAGTTCCATTGTAACAGAACCTAAAATACAAAAGAAGTATGAGTAATTTATCAAGTAATTGTGCTATAATTTCATTAATAAGAAGATCCATTCACAATCAAAAGAAATCTTAAAAGTCAAGTCCAAACCTTTCAGTTTACAAATGAGACCCCCCCCAAAATTAAGTGACTTAGGTTAGTTTCAAAGGGAAAAGTAGCAGATCCATGTTCAAAACCCAGTTCCCTGACAAATCTACCACATCAGGCTACTTGAACATGATATATCCCTTCTCGTATATATTAACCTGTTATGTGTGGGGTATAAGTTAATTAAGAAAGGAACTCCAGGAGTTGGACTTTAAGGTAAGAATGATTATCCTGACAGATGAAAACAAAAGTATATCGGAATAAGGAAAGGTGTGGGAAAACATAAGAAAAGAGCAGATGAAGAAAAAGAAGAGCAAAAAGAAATTTTATTTAAATCCCAAAAGATAGAGATAAGCAGAATAGGGTGACAGCATAACTATGTTGGTTCTCTCAAAGACCATGGAGAACAATTAATAAGGAAATGTTATGTGGTAGATGATATTCTGAAGTTGGGGGTCAATACAAAACTAAATAGTTCTGAAGTTTTTTCCTAAAATAACCAGAATATAAAATAAATTCAGATAAATCATCAGCATTTCAGCATATTATGAACAAAACTAAGAAGGAATAGAAATTTCATGTAAAATATTTGTGGTATGAATACAAAATAAAAGTTTTATAAATACAACTACAAAATCCTGCTTATGGAAATAAAGATAGATTTAAATAATTGGAGAAATGTTCATTTTTCCTGGGTAGACTGAATCAATATAATAAAAATTACAACGGGAAAGAATTTTTGCATCTAGTATCTGTGATAAAGATCTCATTTCTTTTTTTTTTAATTTATTTTTATTTTTAATGTTTTACAATCACTACCATAAAACTTAGATTTTTCCCCCCCATACCCCCCAACACCCCCCTCCCTCCCCAAGAGAGCATACAATTCTATATAGGATCTACACATACATTCCTATTGAATACATTTTCACTATAATCATGCTGTGCAGACGAACTAAAATAAATACATGCATGCACGCACGCACATGCACACACAAATGATCTGCTACATACTGCGAATGAATTCCATAGTTCTTTCTCTGAGTGTGGAAAGCATTTTGCCTTAGAAGACCATTGGGAATTTTTTTTAAGTTCTTGTGGTGTTACAAAGTTCCAAATCTACCAGAAAACCTCTCGCACACTGTGGTCATTGCTGTGCACAAAGTTTTCCTGGTTCTACTCCTTTCGTTCAGCATCAGATCATATAAGTCCTTCCAGGCCTCTCTGAAGTCTTCTTGTTCATTATTTCTTATGTCACAATAGTACTCCATTACATTCATATACCATAATTTATCCAGCTATTCCCCAATTGATGGGCATCCCCTTGATTTCCAGTTTTTGGCAACTACAAAGAGTGCTGCTATAAATAGTTTTGTACATGTGGGACCCTTTCCCCTTTTTATGATCTCTTGGGAATACAGTCCTAGAAGTGATATTGCTGGGTCAAAGGGTTGTGCACATTTTTGTAGCCCCTTGGGCATAGTTCCAAATTGCTTTCCAGAATGGTTGGATGAGCTCACAGCTCCACCAACAATGAATTAATGTTCCAACTCTCCCACATCCTCTCCAACATTTATCATTTTCCTGTTCTGTCATGTTTGCCAATCTAATAGGTATGATGTGGTACGTCAGAGTTGTTTTGATTTGCATCTCTCTAATCAGTAGTGATTTAGAGCATCTTTTCATATGACTATAGATATCTTTAATTTCTTCCTCTGAAAACTGCCTGCTCATATCCTTCGACCATTTATCAATTGGGGAATGACTTGTATTGCTGTACATTTGACTCAGTTTTCTATATATTCTAGAAATGTAAAGGCCTCATTTCTGAAGTATATAGAGAACTGAGTCAAATGTACAAGAATACAAGTCATTCTCAAATTGATTAAATGGTCAAAGAATATGAACAGGCAGTTTTCAGAGGAAGAAATTAAAGCTATTTATAGTCATATGAAAAGATGCTCTAAATCACTACTGATTAGAGAGTATCATTCAGAAACTATACTCCTTTCACATTCATGTTCATAATGTCATCCAGTCTTTGAGCTGAAATGAAACTGAGCAATCCTCCAATCCAGCATCTTCATTTAACAAATGAGGACCATGAACTACAGAGGAAGAAATAGGTCTTAGCTAACATCACAAAGCCAGTATGAAAAAAGACAAGACTAGAACCCAAGTCTTCTGACTTCCCATCCAGGATTCTTTCTAACATGACCTAATACCAATCTCTCTATATATTTTTCCCTATTATCAAAGAATTTGCTTATAATTGATTAAAAATTAGTAACTCATCAAAAGTTCTACAGAATCTTTTGGTAGTAACAGAATAAAATAGGTAGGGAACTGGATTCCATGGAGGTTCTTTGTCCCGCCAAAGTGGTTCTAGGCCAGAAAAAGCTTAAGAATCTCTGTTCTGGACCAAGTTAAAAAGATTTACTTTTTCAGAACATTTAAACCAATCCACCAATTAACAAATATTTCTTAGGTGCTGGAGTTACCAAGGCAAAAATTAAAGGTTTTCTCCTCAAGGGGCTTACTTTCGAGACAACATGTACATATATAAATATATAGAAAATAAATACCAGGTCAGTGGGGAGGTACATGGGACTAGCAATTGGGGAAATACGGAAAGCTTCCATGTAGAATGTGGCACCTGAGCAAAACCTTGAAGGGAACCAAACCTAGAGGTAGAAGTAAGAGTGTATTCCAAGCATGGAAGAACACTAGTACAATGGCATATAGACAGGAGATAGAATAAATGTTAGGTGTGAGAAACACAAAGGAATTCAGTTGTAAAGTATGAGGGGAAGACAATAATATTTACTAAGAGTAGAAAGGTTAAGTTGGGGCCTGTTTGTGAAGGGCTTTAAATGCCAGAAAAATTTGTATTCGATACTAGAAGGAATCACTGGAACTCATTAAGTGGGGAAGTGACAAGGTTAGATCTATGTCTTAGGAATTTCCCTTTGGTGGCTGTGTGGAGAATGGATAGGAAGAGAGATCTGAGGCCGGGAAACCAATTACCAGACTAGAAAGAGTGACTAGGACCAAAAACTATTCAAGGGATGATAGAGTGAGTGATGATAAAAGGACAGAAGCAAGAGAGTTTGAGGTAGTAATGAAGAAAATTGGTAAATAACTGGCTATGTGGAGTGCAATAAAATGAGAAGTCCAGGATAATACTGAGGTTGTCACTGTGGGAGACTGAATGAATGGTGATGCCTCTACATCACTGCCAAGGAACTTCCTGTGCTTCAGGTGGGCACTTTTAAAGCTTTGAAGTTTTTACAGACCATGCAGCATCAAATCAGTGTTAGAAGAAGAGCCTAAAATTGTAGAAGGAACAAAGGCTCTAGGTATTGTTATGTGAAACTAATCATATAGAAGAATTTCACAGAAGGGAGCCTGATGGATTTTTGGGGAGGTGAAACTTCCTGGCTTTTATGATGTTTAAATTTGAGGGTAAGAGGGTAGAGAATCACCTCCAATTACCCTCTCACCTAGTCCTACGAGTGGACCTTTAAAAACACCACTGTGGATATGTGACAGGGTTAGATCTTGGTGTGCTAGGAAACTGTTCTTGAATCTGCTCTTTTGTTTAATAGATACACCTACTACACACCTATGGTTCTAGTCTCATCATGTCTGCCTCTGAATTCAGAGGAGAATGGAACAACTTATATGAACTGATGCAGAAGGAATTAAACAGAACCAGGAAAACTACATTCACAATAGTCACAAAAACAGAACTGGAAAGAACAACTGAAATAAACTGAACATCGTGATTGTAACAACCAAATTTGTCCATAAAAATAAGGAAATATGGGTATAGAATACAGCCTATACTGTTAGACTTGGCTGACATATTAGTTTTTCTGAAATGTTTTTTTCCCCTCCTCTTTTTGTTACAAGTGATAGCTCAATGGGTAGAGAAAGGAGAAAAAGATGCATGTATATATCACACAAATGAAAATGAAAGCAATGTTAAAAACAAAAGATATCAGTAAAAACTAAACATTTTAAACAAAAAGAACTCCCCAAAATTTTCTAGGGCTATCTTTATAAGAAGCA
Organism: Notamacropus eugenii; assembly: GCF_028372415.1. Lineage (NCBI taxonomy): Eukaryota > Metazoa > Chordata > Mammalia > Diprotodontia > Macropodidae > Notamacropus > Notamacropus eugenii. The sequence continues at coordinate 517,995,804 of NC_092872.1, forward strand.
ATAAAATGGGCTTTAGTTCTATTTTTAAAATAATTTTCATTTGTTTAACACTACAAGACACACCTAATACATTTGAGATACCTCACCAAAAGAAAGATTGCCCTCTAGACAGTCGGAATGACATGACATTTAATCTAAACATGATTAAATGAGGTAACCTATATAAAGGTAGTTGGAAAACACTAAGGCACTATACAAACATAATGAACATTTATGACACCTGAAATCAGAAGCATTTTTAATCTCCTATCAATTTTAGGCTTAAAGCAAAGGCAGAACCAGAAAAACAGAGGAACTTAATTCATCAGGAAGAATAAAAGTTTAAGAATTTCAAGGGAAATAAATCAAATTAATAAATTAATAAATATTAATGAAGCATCTATTGAGTACTGGACACTGTGTTGAGTCTAGTAAAAAGTAGAATGAAAGAAAGCCTAATACCAGATCTCAATAACACTTCAAAGCAGTGATAATAGAAACAATCTGATACTGGTTAAAGAGTAAAGAGGTCTACAGTGGAACAAATTAGTTACACAAGAAATTAGAAGCAAACAAACATGGTGCTATACTGTTTGATAAACCCAAAGACTCCACAACTACTGGGGCAAGAACTCACAATTGAACAAAAACTGCCAGGAAAACTGAAAAGTAATTGGACAGAAATTAGTTTTATTAATATCTCACTATACAAACCAAAGTTAACTTCCAAATGCATACATGACTTGGATATAAAAAAATCAAATCATAAACAATTAGAGGAACAAAGAAGGAAACACTTATAGTGAGAAAGTTCATGACCAAACAAGAATCATAGAAAATAAAATGGACAGTTTTGAGACCCTAAAATTGAAAAGGTCTGGGCAGAAACAAAATTAATAGTTAGGATTTGAAAAGAATTAACTGGGAAATCTTTACCATAGGTTTATCCATCAGTTAACAAGAATTTATTAAGCATTCACTGTGTACCAGGTACTGTACTAAATGTTGGAAACACAAACAAAAAGAAAGGTAGTCCCTATCCTCAAGGAGTATACATTCTAACATGGAATGCTTAAAGGAAGGGAAAGGCATAAAAGGAAGCTGAAAGGGGCCGGGGATGGACAGGACACACCCTGATATCTAAGATGTCTGAGTCAAAGATAGAAGAGTAATTATCGTTACCCAACAGATAAATGGCTAAAGGCTAGGAACCAACAGTTCTCAAAAGAATAAATTAAGCAACCAAGAGCCAAATGAAAACAATGCTCCAAATAACGGACAATTAGAGAAATTAAAATAAAAATAACTTTGAGATTCCAGCTTCCAACCATTAGATTAACAAAAAAAATAAAAGAAAAAGTCAATTTTTTTAGAGACTGAGAAAAATAAACACAATAATCCAAAGTTGACAAACAGCGAATTGATCCAGCCACTCTGAAAAGTATTTTGGAACTATACACCAAAATTCACTGAACTATGCCCTTTGACCCAACAATAATACTACTGGGAATTAAAGCTCCAAAGAGTTCAGAGAAAGAGTCCATTTGCACAAAAATGTTTATAGTAATTCTTTTTGCAATGGCAAAGAAATAAAAACTAAAGAAAGGATCAATAGGGAAGAATGAACAGATTATGGCATATGAATGTAATGGAATATTATTGCTCCATAAGAAATAATGAAAGGGACAATTTCAGACAAACCTGGAAAAACTTGTATAGACAGATGCAGAGTGGACATGAGCACAACAATTTATATAGTCACAAAAACATTGTAAAGAAAAACAACTAAAAAACTAAGAACTCTGATCAATGTAATGACTAAGTTCATTCCAGAAGACTTTTGATGAAACATACTGCCCACCCTCTGATCGTGACAGGATGAATTCCCAGCACAGAATGAGATATGCTTTTGGACATGGCTAATATAAGGATTAGTTTTATTTAATGATGCAATTTGATTTTTAAAAATGGTTTCCTTTTCTTTCTTTCAATGGGGTGGGGGGTGCTGAGGAGGAGGTGTGAAGGAGAGGTAGATTAGATTATCAATACCCAAAATGGAAAAGAAAAAAGGGGTCATGAAGTTTTTTGAACGCATAAAAAAGAATAAAAGGAAGATTAGTAGTAAACATAGACAAGCAGGATAGTTTTGAAAATAACAAGTTGGGCAGTCTTTAGATGAAGAAATCAAAGCTATAGTCATACGAAGAAATGCTCTATGTCACTACTGAATAGAGAGATGTAAATTAAAACAACTCTGAGGTACCACCTCACACCTATCAGACTGGCTAATATGACAGCAAAGGAAAATGATAAATGTTGGAGAAGATGTGAGAAAATTGGGACACTAATAGATTGTTGGTGGAGTTGTGAACTGAATCAACCATTCTGGAGAGCAATTTGCAACTATGCCCAAAGAGCAATCAAACTGCACATCTTTTGATCTAGCAATCTAGGTCTGGATCCCAAACAGATTGGGGTAAGGTGCCTTCTCAGATTTTTCTTTGAGGTCATTACAATTATAATTTCTCAGATTGGCTAACATGACAAAACAGGAAAATAACTGTTGGAGATGGTGCAGGAAAATTGGAACACTAATGCATTGTTAAGAGTTATGAACTGATCCAACCATTCTGGGGAACAATTTGGAACTACACTCAAAGGGCTATAAAACTGTGCATACCCTTAGGTTTGTAACCCAAAGAAATCATAAAAACAGGAATAGCAGCTCTTTTTGTGGTGGCAAAGAACTGGAAACTAATGGGATGTCTTATGTTTGTCCTTCATTCTCGAAGTGGACCTTGACATCAAGATGATGACATGACTTGCAGTTGACTGATTTGAGTGAGGGAGGGCTGTGCAAGGTCACCAACCTCATTTTCTTCTCCTGAGCCATCTGAGTCCAGTGGCATGATATTCATCAGGACAACTAGACATGGCCCAGGATGCAATGTGAGACCCTAGCCCTTTCAGGCTTAAGGTTGTGGTATATTAATGTAATGAAATACTACTGTACTACAAGAAATAACGAGCAGGAAGATTTCAAAAAAACCTGAAAAGACTTACATGAACTGATGGTAAGTAAAGTGAACAGAACCAGGAGAACATCATACACAGTAACAATGTTTAACGACCAATTAAAATTGACTGAGCTCTTCTCAGCAATACAATGATCCAAGACAATTCCAAAAGACTTATGGAGGAAAATATAATCCATATCTAAAGAAAGAATTGATGGAGTCGGAATACAGATTGAAGTATACTATTTTCACTTTATTTTTTCGAAGTTTTTTTCCTTCTGTTACTTCTTTTACAACATGACTAATACAGAAATGTTTTACAAGTGTACATATATAACCTTCATCAAACTGCTTACTGTCTTAGGGAGAAGGGAAAGAAAATAAGGAGGAAGAAAAATTTAGAACTCAGAATCTTATAAAAAAAAATGACTGCTGAGGGTGGAGCCAAGATGGTGGAGTAGAAGGACAGACGGGTAAAAGTTCTCCCTCAAAGCCCATAAAATGCCTGTAAAAAATGACTCTAAACAAATTCTAGGGCAGCACAAGCCACAAAATGGCAGTGAAAGAGATTTCCAGCCCAACATAGCTGGGAAGACCAAAAGGAAAAGTCTGTTGCACCAGGCTCTGAGCAGAGCGCAGCCCAGCCTTGGCTGTGACTCAGAAGGGACAAGATCCCAGCAAGCCTCAAGGGATGGAATCCCAGGCAGAAACTGTGGTTCCCAGATTGCTCAACCCATAAATGCCAAAGACAGCTTCAAAGGTCAGTGAGAAAGCTCTTTCACCTGCGTGAAAAGGGAACTTGGTCTGGACCCACCAGCAGCAGCAACTGGAGCAGCAGCATTGATTTTTGGAGGCCTTCACCTAAAGACTCTGAGGGAACTGAGCTGCTGATCTGGATCTCAGCACTGAGTGGCGGCCCTGGGGAGAGGAGGAGTTCTGGTGTGGTGGAGGTTCTGCACAGGGAATTCTACCAGCAGATCCTGGGCAGAAGAACGTGCTCCCAGATCAGTGCGCAGGCCAGGAGAGGATTTTGCCACCTTGGAGGAACTGAAAACTTACAAGTCCGTACCTTATACCCTCCTCTTGACAAGACTCAAAAGTCAAGTAACTGGCTGGAAAATGCCCGAAAAGGGGAAAAAAAAAATAAGACTACAGAAGGTTACTTTCTTGGTGAACAAGTATTTTCTTACATCCATTCCGATGAGGAAGAACCATGTATACCATTAAGGAAAGACATAAAAGTCAAGATTTCTGCATCCAAAACCTTCAAAATAAATATGCAATGGTCTCAGGTCATGGAAGAGTTCATAAAGGATTTTGAAAAATCAAGTAAGAGAAATGGAGGAAAAATTGGGAAGAGAAATAAGAGCGATGCAAGAAAATCATGAAAAGTAATGCGGAAAAAAATAACACCCTTAAAAACAGGCTAACTCAAATGGCAAAAAAGGTCCAAAAAGTCAATGAGGAGAAGAATGCTTTAAAAAACAGAATTAGCCAAATGGAAAAGGAAGTTCAAAAGCTCACAGAAGAAAATAGTTCTTTAAAAATCAGAATGGAGTAGATGGAAGCTAATGACTTTATGAGAAACCAAGAAATCACAAAACAAAACCCAAAGAATGAAAAAATAAAAGACAATGTGAAATATCTCACTGGAAAAACAACTGACCTGGAAAATAGATCCAGGAGAGACAATTTAAAAATTATGGGACTATCTGAAAGCCATGATCAAAAAAAGAGCCTAGACATCATCTTTCATGAAATTATCAAGGAAAACTGTCCTGATATTCTAGAACCGGAGGGTAAAATAAATATTGAAAGAATCCACTGATCACCTCCTGAAAGGGATCTAAAAAGATAAACTCCTAGGAAAATAGTAGCCAATTCCAGAGTTCCCAAGTCAAAGAGAAAATATTGCAAGCAGTTAGAAAGAAACAATTCAAGTAGTGTAGAAATATAATCAGGATAACACAAGATCCAGCAGCTTCGACATTAAGATACCAAAGGGATAAAATATGATATTCCAGAAGTCAAAGAAATTAGGATTAAAACCAAGAATCACCTATCCAGCAAAACTGAGTATAATACTTCAGGGGAAAAAATGGTCATTCAATGAAATAGAGGACCTTCAAGCATTCTTGATGAAAAGACTAGAGCTGAATAGAAAATCTGACTTCCAAACACAAGAGTTAAGAAAAGCATGAAAAGGTAAACAGGAAAGAGAAATCCTAAGGGACTTACTAAAGTTGAACTATTCATATTCCTACATGGAAAGATCATATTTGTAACTCTTGAAACTTTTCTCAGTATTTGGGTAGTTGGAGGGATTATACACAAATACACAGACAGAGGGCACAGGTTGAGTTGAACAGGAAAGGATATCTAAGTAAATAAAATTAAGAGGTGAGAGAGGAATATATTGGGAGGAGAAAGGGAGAAATGGAAAGGAGCAAACTATCTCTCATAAAAGACGCAAGAAAAAGCTTTTTCAATGGTAAAGGGGGAGATGAAGAGAAAAGGGGAGAGGGGAAGGAAAAAGGGGAGAGGCAGAGGGAAAAAGTGAAGCTTACTCTTATCACATTTGGCTTAAGGAGGGAATAACATGCTCACTCAACTTGGTATACAAATCTGTCTTACACAGGGAAGAAGGGAATAAATGGGGTGGGGGGGATGATAGAAGGGAGGGCAAATGGGAGGAGGGAGTAATTAAAAGTAAACACTTTAGGGAGGGACAAGGTCAAAAGAGAGAATAAAATAAATGGGGGGCAGGACAGGATGGAGGGAAATATAGTTACTCTTACACAACATGACTATTATGGAAGTCTTTTGCAAAGCTACACATGTATAGTTTATACTGAGTTGCTTGCCTTCTCAGCAGGGATGGGTGGGGAGGGAGGAAGGGAGAGAAGTTGGAACTGAAAGTTTTAGGAACAAATGTTGAAAAGTGTTTTTGTATGCAACTGAGAAATAAGAAATACAGGTAATGGGGTACAGAAATCTATCTTGCCCTACAAGAAAAGAGAAGATGGGGATAAGGGAAGGGAGGGGTATGATAGAAGGGAGGACAGATTTGGGGAAGGGGTAATCAGAATGCACAAATGTTTTGGGGTGGGAGGAAGGGAGAAAATCTGGAATTCAAAATTTTGTGGAAATGAATGTTGAAAACCAAAAATAAATAAATAAATGTTAAAAAAAGAAAAAATTGAATGCCAAAAATTATCTTTACATGTAATTGAAAAAATGAAATACAATTTAAAAAAAATAACATTGAATTTTCCTTTTTTGTCACATTAGCTAAACTGATAGGTGTGAGGTCATACCTTAGAATTGTTTTAATTTGCACCTCTCTATTCAATAGTGATTTAGAGCATTTCTTCATATGACTATAGCTTTCATTTCTTCATCTGACAACTGCCTAACATGTTATCATATTTAAAGAAAAAATGGGTGCTGATTCTCAGTGCTTTTTTATGTTTTTTCTCCCTTTTTTATTGCTTTATATGTGGAAATATCTTATTTAGCATTTGATAAACTGAAGATAAAATAAAAAGTAGCAACAACAAAACAATAAAAACTACATATATAACCAGAAGAACATTATACACAGTTAAAGCCACATTGTGTGATGACTAACTTTGATAGACTTGGCTCTTACCAGCAATGCAAGGTTCTAAGACAACTCCAAAAGACTCATGATGGAAAATGCTATCCACATCCAGAGAAAGAATTACGGAGTCTGATTTAAGACTTAAGCATACTATTTGCTCTTTATCTGTTTTGTTTCTTCTTTCTCATGATTCATTTCATTGGTTCTAATTCTTCTTTACAACATGACTAATGTGAAAATATGTTTAATGTGAATGTATGTGCAGAGCCTATATCAGATTGCATGCCACCGTGGGAAGGGAGAGAAAATGTAAAACTCAAAAGCTTATGAAACTGAATGTAGCAAACTAAAAATAAATATTTTTAAAAAGCTAAATGTGGAGAATTTATGATTATAATGACCTCAAAGAAATATCTGAGAAGGCACTTCATCCCACTTCTCTTGGCAGAAGTGAAGGGATATGTTATGGAACACTGTATTATGTTAGGTCTTTTCAAATCTTTGTTAGTTCTGCTAAATTATCATCCTCTCCTTACAGTGAGGAAAATGTGAGTAAAAATTAATTATCGATAAAAATTTATTTTTTAAAAAAGGCAGTCATAAAATACCCATACTTTGACTTAGAGATCTCAGTGAACAAGAATGTCAAAGACAGGAAGATGCCATATATGCCAAAATATTTACAGCAGCACTTTTCGTTGTAGCAAAAAACTAGAAATGGGGAGGGAATGGATGAACAAATTATAATACATAAATGTAAAAGAATGTGAAAACAGAGAAGTATGAGAATTTATGTGAAATGATGCCAAGTTAAATAAGCACAACCATATAACTGCAACAATGTAAATGAAAAGAAAAAAATAAATAAATAAAATAAAATAATAAGTAATAATAATAAATAAAATAAATAATAAAATAAAATAAAATAAATAATAATAAAATAATATGATAAATATAATAAATAAATAACATAATAAAAATAAATAAAATGAAAGCTGTCTAATTATAATGTCCAACCCAGGTCCTAAAGAAATGAGAAAATAGATTTCCCTCCCTTCACTGGAGAGATGGTTGATTAATTTTACAGGACTGTGATGTGTTTTCCCCCCCATTCTAAGGGGAGGAATATTTGGGGATAATGTAAAAAAGTATTTGGAGATAGGAGCAAAAATATCAATAAAAATTGTATTAAAAAAAGATTTAGTGTCACCATGCTTTTCTCACACACTGAACTTTTCAGGAAAGCACTGAAGTTAAGTCAAATTAATCAATAACTCATTGGATTTTGAGCCTCTAGACATCAAGGGTACTAGATTCCCTGAAGTAACCAGGTCTGAGAGATCATAAGTATTTGCTCCAAGTGTAATATCTTATAGGCATGCTAGATCCCCATCATTTTGGGATGAAGCTACAGGTACTGAATATGAGTTCATATCTCAATACTAGGTATTCACTGATCCAGATGCCCAGAGAAGGTATCTAGGCATCTGCTGATTCCATTTACCTGACAACCACAATCCCCAGCTCTCTACTGTTTGGAGCAACAAAAGCTTGGAATCAAGTCCCTAACTCCAGGATAACACCTTGTTCAGTCAATTTAAGTTATTCCCTACTCTACAGATGGAAAACTTCCACTTCAGGCTTCCCTTACCCTATCTGAGTTGATGACTTTCAACACAAAAATCCTTTCGCCCTGCTATATACATATCCATCTCAGTCCTACCCCTTTTCCTTGTCTTTCCCTTCCATTGTCCTTATGTTCCATTGTGCCCTTTATCATTAACAAACTACAGCACTGCTCAAGTCTTCATCTCACATTCTATCTTATAGAAGTAACCACAGAAACTTGGTTCTTTCCAAAAGATAACGTATCCCTGGCTACTCGCAGAACTCAATACTCCTCTTATGTTCCACAACACACAAAAAGGAATATAAGCATACTTCTTTCCTCTCACTGCTATTTCTATACCTTTTCTTACCATCAAAAACTTGTTTTTCTTTGCCTTTCACTTCATCTATCTATACTATCTAGTTCAGATCCCTGTACAGTTTGAAACTCACAGTCTTCCTCTCCATCTCAACCCTTGTCCAAAACTCTGGGACCTCAATATATAAACTGTCTCCTCAAACATCTTGGCTACGTAGTAAATCAACGACCCCAAATCTTATAACCTCTAACTTAACTCTATTTCAGCCACCCAAAAAGATAGTAACATCTTAGATTTACCTATCACACATAAATATACTACCTTCAGTATCTTGAACTCTGAAATTCCTCTGTTTATTACTGCCTATCTTCCTATCTGTCTCTACTTTACTCCCCCCAAACCTACTTCTTATCCTTATTATTATGCCTTTAGTCTCTCCTTATCTCCTTGTTTTCTCAATAAATCACCCATGCACTAGGCTTACTTTCCTTCTTTCAGTCAGGCTTGACCCTAAAATTGACCAATTCAAATTGACACTAGCTTCCTCCTAATGATACTTCTGTGCCTTGCCAAAGCCCAACTCTTGATTATATTCCCAAAGCTCAACTTCTTCATACCTTGTCAAGGAATGCCATTATGTAATCATGACAACTAGGTCCATTACATATTAAAGTTCTTTAATCTCAACTGAACCCATATGCTGCATGGCAGTCCTTTTATTCTCTCCTTATTCTCTATTACACCATCTGAAATGGTGTTCCCTGTTCTCCTCCCCTTCAAAAGAAGAGTTCTCATTCTACTTTACTCAGAAAATAGAAACTATCCTTTCTCCTCCTCAATGCATCTTAAAATGACTGCAGAAAGTCCTATTCCCATTTCTTCTGCTCCGTCTTTGAGGAAAATACAGTCACTCTCTTTGCCAAGGCCTGATCTTCTACTTCTGCCCTGGGATATCATCCTTCTGGTCTCTGGTTCTTGGACTAGTATCCTTAATCATTTTTTCATCTTCCATCATCTTCCAGTGGTCCTTATCCAGTTCAGTTTCTGCTTCTTAAAAACACCAAACAGAATGTTTCACTTTTATCTTTGAATTCACAAGACATAAGCTTTTTAAATTAAATGACTGTTGAATTAAATGACTAAGTTTCCAGCCTTGAAAAAAACTTTACTTGACCCTGCCACTTCTTAAATTGTCCTGTATCTCGCCTCCCTTTCACAGCTAAACATTTAGAAAAAGTCACCTACATTTACTTTCTCCCATTTCCTCACCTCTTTTCAACCCCTTCCAACCTGGCTTTTGATTTAGCATCTTTACTGAAACCCTATCTTAAAGGTCTTCAAGAATCACTAATTGATGAATCCAATGGTTATTTCTTACTCTCCATCCTATCTGACCCCTCAGCAGCCACAGACACTGCCAAACAGTCCTCTTCCTATATAGTCCTCTCTTGGCTTTTGTGATTCTACTCTCTGTTGGTTTTCATCCTACCAATCTGACTGATCTTAGTATCCTTGCTGGATCATTATAAACTCTTCCTCATTAAGCATGGACATCCCCGACAACATCCTGAGCCCTCTTCTCTATATTCTCTCAGGTGATTTCAACAACTCACATGGGTTCTGTTATCTCTATGCACATGACTCTCAAATCTTTACCTCCATCCTTTCCTATATCTCATATAGATGGTCTCACACTGCTAATCAATTACTAGTACAGTATGATTAAAAACCTCCCCATATTGCCTTTAGGATAAAAAAATTCAACTAGTTTTCAAACTCCTCCACAATTTAGCTCCTATGTACCATCCCAGACTTACTATTATTTATCTCTACTCCAGTCTACTTGGTTGTTTCCCAAACTCAAAATTCTATTATCCGTGCTGAGAATACATTCACTCTTTTACTTCCGTGACCTCTCAAAACTTGCCTTCTCAAGACTCAGAGGTAGAGAAAGCAGTCAGGTGAACTCTCTTAATATTTCCCTCCAAACAACTTTAAATAATGTCTCAAATGGAATTTTGGAGTGGCAGAACCAACAAAAGATCACATTCTTCCAGCCCAAGACAACATGGGAGGTAAAAAAGAGATCTGTGACATGTTAGGATGACATAAAAAAAAAAAATCAATGAATAGGTGAGAAAGAGGGATGCCCTGGGAAAAGAGGGAGGAGACTGGAAGAATGGGGGAAATTATCTTCCATAAAAGAGGAGAACAATGAAGAGCTTCTACAGTAGAGAGGAAAATGATGAAGGGGCAGGCAATACTTGAACCTTACATCTAAATTGGTTCAAAGAATATATATACTTAAATGGAAATAAAAATCTATCTTACCCTATATGCAAGTAGTATGAGGAGGATCAGAAGCAAAACAGACTTTAGAGGGACAGGACAAAAGAGAGAAGGATAAACAGAAGAAAATAGGATGCTGGGAAATGCATTTAGTAATCATAACTGTGAATGGGAATGGGATGAACTCACTCATAAAACAGAAGCAGAGAGAAGAATGTATTAGAAACCAGAATTCAACAATATGTTGCTTACAAGAAACACACCTGAAACTGAGACACACACACTTAAAATAAGGGGCTAGACCAGAATCTATTATGCTTCAGCTGAAGTAAAAAAGGCAGGGGTAGCAATCATGCTCTCAGACAAAGAAAAGCAAAAACAGACCTAATTTAAAAAGGAAAAGCAAGTAAACTGCATTTTGTAGAAGGAACCATACATATCAATACTAAACACAAATTGACCAAATGGCATAGTATCAGGAAAAGTTAAATGAATCACAGAAAGAAACAGACAGTTATAATAGCTGGGGACTTCAACCTTCTCCCCTCAGAGCTACATAAACTTAATAAAAAAGAAATCAAGGAAATGAAGAGAATCTTAGACAAGTTAGACACAATAGATCTCCATCCACTCCTGCTACACCTCATACTATCTTAATGTATTTATTTATCTGTACATTTTGTATCTCTACAACAAGTAAATTCCTTGGAAGTAAAAGAGTTTTTTGGTATTCCTAACACAGTGCATAAACATTTGTTGAACTGAAACTCCCACCAACACACATTAGTGCTAAAAATAAGTAAATTAAATATTCTCCCCCATCCAAGAAAATTCCAACATTTTTCTGTTGGATCATTGTTTGAAACCTCTAATTTCCCTAAATTAAAAAAAAATTATTTTAAAAATGATTTTAGAACCAGTAAGTCATAAAGCAAAGGATAAAAGAAATTTAACACTGAGATTTTTTGAAACCAATAGTGTATACACTTTCCCCTGTAAATTTACAATTTAATGGATGACTCTAATTTCAGACTCACGAAATATGAAAGAAAGGATACCCTAAAATAAAGGCTTAAGGACAAGAGTTAACCAATGTAACCATTACTTTGGGCAGTTTATCACTCCCAAAGACTTAAGACTTTAGATGTTCCTATATCCAAACAGGCTACTCTAATCCGAAGCAGAGAACGGATTTCCCCACGCGATAAGGATTCCCCATTAGACGGTTTATCTATAAACCTTTCTATCCGCAAAGGATGCTGAAAGACCATTAACTTGGGAGGAAAATTGGTATTATTCCCCTGAATTGGGGGTGGGGAAAAAGGAAACCGAGAAAAAGAAAGGCATATGGAAAAATCTGGCAATGAGGAAGGTTAAGTAACAGAAAGGGCCCTGATCATTAGGAAGGGAGCCGACCACAGCACCCCCCCCACCAAAAAGGAAAGAATAAAGAAGTCCTGTCCCCCTCCTCCCAGTCCCCTCTATTTATAGCCTAGAGGGGAAAAGATGCCAAGTAAAAGATATATCTATGTACCTCCTGGAGGCGATAGAGCACTCCTGCCTCACCCCAAAGATCCCACTGAATTTAATGATGAGAATTCCGAGAAACTGCTAAAGATAACAATCTCATCGTAGAGAGAAAAAAAGCCCCAAGCCGCCCGCGGCCGAGCCCCAGCAGAAGAGGATAGCCAACACACACCACTGGGGAAAGGCGAATCCCTCATGCTTAGGGCTTCCCTCTCCACCTTAACCTGCTCGAGTGAGACGGACGTGAACTGCGAGCCAATCACAACCAAGTACCCTCGCAGCGAAGAACCGCCTCAGCCAATGAACTAGGCGATGGGGGAAAGGGGCGGGCACCCCGTCGCGATCACGCTAGGCCGAGTCTCAGCTTTTCCCGGCCCCCACAGGCCCAGCGTCCACCCCGTCTCGGCCTAAGGGCGCGGGCGCCGCGGGAACAAGGGCAGCGGCTCCCGCGGAAGTGGATGAGGGCAGGGGAAAGAGATCACGGGGGAAGGAAGCAGTCAGAAGGGCGACCCCACCATCCGCCTTCGCCTCACCACGGTGCGGCGCGGCCCCCAGTTCCCGGCGGCCACAACCGGGCCCCCAAGGGGAATGACGGGAACCTGGACCAGCTAGCCGGACCCAACTCAGCCCCGCTTCTTTCCTTACCTCTTAGTAACACGGGAAAGGAGAAGAGGATGCCCGGCGTTAGACAGTACCCAGCTATGCCGCTCCAGCTGCGGCACCGCCTCACATTCAAACCCCGGCAAAATGGCGCGGTGGCGCGGCGGAGACCAGTGCGCAGGCGCGGGGGCGACCAGCAAGGGGGCGGGCTCCAGAACGACACTGATCCTGCCCACGAAGGGTACAACCAATCCGCTGCCCGAAGTCTGGATCTGGCTCCTCCCACTCACCCGACGCTTGGCGTTCCCCCTCCCCCCTCCCGGGTATCCTCGGGAATTAGAGAATTTTGCAAAGTAAAATAGCTAGAATGCTCTAGAGTAGTAGGACCTTGGGGTTTAGAGGTCATTTAATCCAAGCACCTCATTCTTACAATTGAAAGAAATGTAGCCAGCGTCGGTGGCGGAACCAGGATTAAAAACCAGATGTCATTCCCAATGCAGCTTTATTTCCTTTACGCCACGCTGTGTCCCTATTGTTGTACGAAAAACACCGTATAGGTTTTAAAGCGCTCTGCAAATGTGGCCTGCGGTTATAGGATCGCAGATCTAGAGCCAAAGGGCCTTTAAAGCCTCTCTCTTGGAAGGCCGACCTTTATTTACAAATTATGCAAATAAGGCGTGGGAAGCTGGGAGATGCCCAAGGTCACCCAGGTAGCAAAGGTCACAAGTCCTGGTTGAACCTAGGTTCGATGACTCCAGAACCAGGGACTGTTTCCGTCCTTGTAGCATACCTTCAAAAAGTTTTACCTTGTTGCCTCATCATAAAATAAAAACAACCGTAAGATTACTGTATGCTAACAAAATCTAACCTCTGACAGGTCCTGCATCACTGTGCGAAAGTCCTGGTAACGGATTACCTATCTGCTGTCCAAGTATCAGCTTAGTTAAGTGAAAAACAAAATCCTTATTGGAAGGAAGGCTGGGCGTCAGCCACAATTATTCATAACATTTGGTCAATTTTGTCTTTGTATCCATATGACTTTGGCATAGAGTAGGAGCTTAATAAATACTTGTTAGGATGAAGAGCTGTTCATTCAACAAAAATTTACTGTTCTATGTCTGAAAGGTATACTAGCAAGTGATAATATTTAATGTCATTTTTGGATTTTAATAAGGACCAGAGCTTAAATTAATCAGAAGAGCCTGGACCTACCCGTCTTTTTGTTCTCTCAAGTGAACTCAGAGAATACCTCTTCTTATGTCAACAAGGCCAGATGGGGCTGACTTAGTGTACATACTTTATGAGACCCTTCACCAGAGACACTATCTTGAATAATGGGACTTTTTCCATATCTTAATATTTTCTGGACATGTACTACGTTATGGCATGTTAATGGTAAAGAAAACACAACATATCCTGGATCATAATTTCAGTTGAAACTTGGTTAACTCTGTTATCTTATTGTATTTACAACCTATTCAATTAAGAAAATTCCTTTCTCATGGAATGCTTAAACACATACAGAGACCATAAATCTGAGGGACAGACACCCTTGGATTGTCCTAAAACAGATTTAAACCTGATCATTCTTGCATTAGTCAGTCCGAGATTTCCTTCTGGCTACATGGCCATGTAATAGCTAGCTTTAAGGGGATAAGCAAGATGCATTCAGCCTGTTTGCCTTTTTTAACCAAACTTTCAGGTCTACACAAGGTACTCAGGAACATGCAAAGATGCCTAATTCATAGTACTGCACCCCTCAGAGCTTACAATTCAGTTGGAGAGAGAGCTTTACTTTGAACCTTGGAAGTTCTGAAGTTTCATTAATAAGCTCACAACACTTCCATGTAATTTAAAAAATTATTTTAAAGCTTTCCCAAGTTTTTTACTTTACAAACATTTGTAGGTTACTCTCATTTCATGAGAGTTCTACTGTAAACAAAGTAAAAGAAAAATAAGTGTCCTTGTATGAAAGTTCATATAATATCTCACATCTGTAGTATAGTATCCCCCCTCTCTCTTTTTATTAATTAACAAACCTATTTTTTTCTGACTTTCCAACCAACCAATTTTTAAAAGATTTTTAAAGGAACTTCTTAAAATAAATATGTATAGTCAAGCAAAACAAATTCCCCCAATGGCTATACAAAAAAAAAAAAATACTTGCATCTCATTTCAGAACCTAAATCTATTACTTCTTTGTAATGGATAGCACAGGGCAGCTAAGTTGTGCAGTGGGTACAGTGCTGGGCCTAAAGCCCTGACCTCAGATACTCCTTAGTTTTGTGACCCTAAGCAAGTCACTTAACCCTGTTTGCCTCTGTTCCTTCATCTGTAAAAGTAGCTGGAGAAGAAAATGGCAAAATAGCCCCATATCTCTGCCAAGAATACCTCAATTGGGGTCACAAGCAGTCAAACATGACTACCCAACAATGGATAGTATGTTTCATTAGCTGTCCTCTGAAATTATAGATCCATTGCATTGATAACAGTTCTTACAACTTTCAAAGTTGTTTTTATACTGTTATATAAATTTGTCACCCAATTATTCTCCTTTCATTCTTCATTGGTTTAAAAAAGTCTTCCAAAATGTTCATTTTTCAATACTGATGTTACAATTTAAATCATTCAGTTTCTGCCTATTTCACTCTTCACCAATTCATACAAGTCTTTCCTAGAGCCTTTAAAGTTAACATGTCCAAAACTGAACTCATTACCTCTTCCTCTAAAACCTCTCTCCGCATTACTGTCCTTCATTCCTTGTTATCTTTCACTACGCCCCTCCATATCCAATGTGTTGCTAAGACCTGAAGATTTCACCTTTGCAGCATCTCTCCTTTTCTCCTCTTTACTGCTACCACCCTCATGAAGTCTTTCAGCATCCCATGCCTTGACTACTATGATAACCTGAAGGTTGGTCTTACTGCCTCATGCCTCTCCCCACTCCAGTCCATCCTCTTCAGTCACATAAGGAATTTTCCTAAACCATTGATCAGACCATGTCATCCCTATACTCAGTACACTTCAATGACTTCCTATAACCTGCAGGATCATATAAAAAATCATCTGAATGGCATTCAAAACCCTTTGTAACCAAGCTCTTCCCCATACCTTTCCATCCTTCTTATGCCATTCAACCCAGCCTCCCCACCCCATCCCAATGTATTCTTTGATCCAGTGATTTTGGCTTTCTTGTTGTTTCATGAACAAGATACTAAGATACTACTTCTCTCAGTTCTGGGCATTTTCACTGACTGTCTCCCATGTCTAGAATCCTCTCCCTCCTCATCTCTACTTCCTAATTTGCTTGGGTTCCTTCAAGTCTCAGCTAAAATCTCACCTTCTATAGGAAGGTGGGATTTCCCTCTCCCTCTTGATTCTATTGCCTGCTTTCCATTAATTATTTTCTGTTTATCTCATGTATATAGCTTGTTCATACATATTTGTTTGCGTATTGTCTCCCCAATCAGATTTTGAGCTACTTGAGGGAAGGGACTATATATATATATGTATATGTATATATACATATATATATATATTTTTTTGTATTTCCAGCACTTAGCACAGGGTCTGGCACATAGTAAGTGCTTAATAAATGCCTACTAACCAACTGATTTCCATGTTTCTTTGAAATTATCTCTTTTTTCAATACTTACATCCAAGAGTGTTCTGTGACATTGATAGATCACAACCTACTCAGTCATTCTCAGTAGTTGGACATACTCTTAGCTTCCAGTTTTTGCTACTACAAAAAGTTTTGCTGTCACAAAAAGAAAGAAATGCTATATTTTTTGTGTATGTAGAATCTTTTCCTCTTTCTTTAATCTCTTTTGACTTTAGGCCTAGCAGTACTATATCAAGGTCAAAGGGAATGTCCTATTTGCTAACATTTGTGTAAAATTCAAATTGCTTTTTTTAATTCACATTTATTTTATTTTCATTTCCAAATTCTCTCTCTCTTCTCACCTCCACCACCTATTGAGAAGGCAAGAAAACCAAAACCCACTGCAAATATGTATAGGTATGGAAAACAATCTCCCTTACTAACCATATCCAAAAAAAAAAAGAAATGAAAGAGGTGAACATATGCATTCTGGCTCCAAAATGGTTACGATGTTTCATCATGAGTCCTGTGAAATGGTTAGTCATTTATTGATCAGAGTCTTTCAAAGTTGTTTGTTTTTACAGTATTATTGTTACTATATAAATTATTTTCCTGGTTCTATTCACTTCACTTTATCTCAGTTGCTGTAAGTCATCCCAGGTATTTGTGAAATGAAATCCTTCATCATTTGTTATAATCTTATAGCACAATAATCTTTCATCACATTCATATACCATGTTCAACTATTCCCTAATTGATGAGCATCTTCTCGTTCCAATTCTTTGCCACTATCCAA
The DNA here is from genome assembly GCF_028372415.1 of Notamacropus eugenii. Taxonomy (NCBI): domain Eukaryota; kingdom Metazoa; phylum Chordata; class Mammalia; order Diprotodontia; family Macropodidae; genus Notamacropus; species Notamacropus eugenii. The sequence goes on from NC_092872.1 coordinate 518,013,148, forward strand.
AAAAAATGCTGCTATAAATCTTTTTATACATATGGGTCTTTCCTTGATCTCTTTGGAGTATAGATCTTACAGAAGCATTGCTGTGTCAAAAAGTATGCACAGGTTAACAGATTTTTTGGGCATGATTCCAAATTGCTTTCCAGAATGGATGAATTAGTCCATAGTTCCACCAAGTAGTACATCATGAGTGTACCTGTTTTCTCATAGCACCTCCAGCATTTGTCATTTTTCTTTTTTGTTATCTTAGTCAATCTGACGAATGTGAGATGGTACCTTTGAGCTGTTTTAATTTGCATTTCAAAAATGATTAGTGATTTAGAACTTTTTGGTAGGTTGAATTTCTTCCCTCTGAATACTGCCTATTCATATTCCTTGACCATTTATCAATTGGGAAATGGCTCTTTTTCTTGTAAATTTGACTCAGTTTCTTATATATTTTAGAAATGAGACTTTATCAAAGAAACTTGCTGCAAAGAATTCCCCCCACCATTTTCCTGTTTTCTCCTAATTTTAGCTTCATTGATTTTGTTTGTACAAGAATCTTTTCATTTTATGAAATCAAAATTATCTATTTTACCTCCCATGAACCTCTCTTTCTCTTGTTTGGTCAAGAATTCTTCCCTAATCCATGGATCTGACAGGTAATTTCTTCCATGTTTCACTAATTTAGTTATGATATCACCTTTTATGTCTAAGGCATGTACCCAATTTTGAGCTTATCTTGGAATATGGTAGGAGATTTTGGTCTATATCTAGTTTTTGACAGACTACTTTCCAGTTTTCCCAGTAGTTTTTGTCAGATAGTGAGTTCTTAAACTTTGGGTTTATCAAACACTAGGTTACTGTGTTCTTTTGTTTCTACATATTGTGTACCTAATCTGTTCTACTAATCAACCTCTCTATTTCTTGCCCAGTATCAAATTATTTTAATCATTACAGCCTTGTTGTATAGTTTGAGATCTGGTACTACTAATCCTCCTGTCCTTAATTCTGATTTTCTTTTTCATTCATTTCCTTGTTATTCTTGACCTCCAGAATAACTTTGTTACTATTTTTTTCAAGCTGTGTAAAGTGATTTTTAGTAGTTTGATTGGTGTGTTATCGAATATGTAAATTAATTTCACTAAGGTTGTTCATTTATTTTATTGGCTAAGTCTTCACACGAGCAATTAATGTTTCTCCAATTTTTTGATCTATATTTATGTGAACACTTTTATAATTGTGTTCATAGAGAGCAACTAGGTGGTGCAGTGGATAGAGAACTGGCTCTGACATCGAGAGATTCTTACTGTGTTACCCTGAGCAAGTCACTTAACACTTGATTGCCTCCAAAAAAAAAAAAAAGAATATATAATTGTATTCATATAATTCCTGGGCATATCCTAGTAGACAGACTCACAAATATTTAGACTATTACTGGTTGTTTTAATGAAATTTCTCTATCTCTTGCTGCTGGGTTTTGTTGGCAAGATACAGAAATGCAAATGATTTATGTGGGTTTATTACATCCTACAACTTTGCTAAGATTGTTAATTGTTTCATTTAATTTTTTAGTTGATCCTCTAGGGCTCTCTGGCTAAACTATCAATTGTTGTTCAGTCATGTTTCATTCTTTCTGACTACGTATGAGGTTTTTGTGTCAAAGATAAAGTGGTTTGCCAGTTTATTTCTCATTTCACAAATGAGGAAAATGACACAAACAGAGTGAAGTAACTTACCAAGAGTCACACAGCAGCATGTGTCTGATTTCAACTCATCTTCCTGACTTCAGGCTCTGTATTCTATTCACTGCATCGCCTAATAACCCTATCATCTGCAAAAAGTGGTAGTTTTATGTCCTCTTTGCCTTGTTTCTTCAATTTCTTTTTCTTGTCTTCTTGCTATATTTAGCATTTCTAGTACAATATTGAATAGTAAATGTGATAATAGATACCCTTGTTTCACCCCTGATCTTATTTGAAAGGTTTTTAGCTTATCCCTATTACAGATAATGCTTTCTTTGGGCTATATATATATATATATATATATATATATATATACACTACTTATCATTTTAAGAAAGGCTCTATTTATTCCTGTGCTTTCTAGTGTTATTTTTTTTAAACAGGAATATTGTATTTTGTCAAAAACTTTTTCTTCACCCGTTGAAATAATATTATTTTTGTTATGGTCAATTATATTATACTTGCTTCAATATTAGTTTTCCTAATATTGAACCAGTCCTGAATTCCTGATATAAATCCAGCCTGACCATAATATATGCTCTTTCTGATATATTGCTGTAAATCTCCTTCTAATAATTAATTTTAAATTTTTGCATAAATATTCATTAGAGAGATTGGTCTAGAGTTCTCTTTCTCTGTTTTGATGCTCTCTGGTTTATATATCAAGAATATATTTGTGTCATGGAAGGAATTTGGTAGGATTCCTTCTTGAGCTATTGTTTCAAATAGTTTATGTAACATCAAAATTAATTTGTCATTCATCTATTCTCTCTTTTTTTTAGGTAAACATCTAGAGATGTAAATCTTCCCCAAACACTGCTTTGGTTGCATCCCACAATTTTTTGTATGTTGTTTCATTGTTGTCATTATTTTTAATGAAATTGTTTGTTCATTGACTCATTCATCTTTTAAGATTGTTATTTAATTTCCTACTAATTTTTAAACTATGTTTCAAAGGTCCTTTATTAAATGTAGTATTTATTCATTATGGTGAGGAAAATATATATTTAATATTTGTTTTTCCGCATTTGTTTATGAGGTTTTGCTGCCCTAATGCATGAAATTGCCATGCACAGTTGAGAGAAAGGTATATATATTTCTATTCTTATTCACAATTCTCTAGAGCATTGCTTCTTAAACTGTGGGTCACAACTCCATATAGGGTCATGTAACTGAATGTGGAGGCTGTGAAAAATTTGGCAACAACAAAAAAAAACCAACAATAAAAGATTTCTGGACACAATGACCCAAAAATTAATTCAAAATCAAATGCGTAATGGATCTAAGTTGTTTCTGGCAGCACTTGTGTATCACCAAGGCAACATTCATAGCACTGACAGTGACTATGAATATGCTGGTGTAGTTCTGAATTTCAAAGTATAACAGACTCTCTATATAGAAGGCAGAAGAAAAACATTTATTTAGACACCAGAAAGCCAAATCCATCATTGTAACCAAGAAGTCAATACATGTTAGCACTGCAGGGGGCAAAGCCATTCCCAAGCCTCCTTATATGGAGAGGACATCCCCCCACACCATCCAGGGCCATCCCACAAACAAACACTCATAAGACTATCTGTGCCTGCCTGTGTCCTCTCCTCCACCCTAACTGCTCTTACCAACTTCTTCCCAGTTCTACTCCACCTTTCCACCCGTTCAGCAAGATCCTCCCACCACATGTGACTTAGGCTTCCATGTGATTTAAGCAGGTCACATGGGCCTCTTAACGAATGGGAAAGATCTTCCCATTTAAATTACCATTACAACTTACCTGTGTTGCATCATGCAGCTTCACTGTAGCCTTGGTTCTGAACACACAACATGCATGCATACTTTGTACTACACATGCCACCGTGCTGTGCAACACCAACAGATGCTGCCAGAAACACTTCAGCTCAGACTTGACACTATTGTATGTTATAAATTGCAGTGTTTTTACTGTACATACAAAATTATTAGATGAATTTTGATTTGGGATGAGGACAGAATTTCCAACAACGTTTGAAATGACTGTAAACATACTTTTGCCATTTTGTACTACATATTTATGCAAAATGGCATTTTCAGCATTGAGATTATAAAATTAAAATATCATTCAGCTCTGAAAAATGTTGAAGATGCTCTCCATCCTGCAATATCAAATATTTCAATAATTCTTTATGCAAAAATAAACGAACACAACCATCTTATTACTATGTAAATTTGCTTTTACCTTTAATAAGTAGCAAAATTATATGTATACCAAAGAATTGTTTTAAAATAAATTTCTTCATAATTTATTATCAGTAAATGTTTGATTTGTATACCTATTTTATATACCTATACATGAGGGACTGCATAAAAATTTTTCAGGTGAAAAAGGGTTACAAGTAGAAAATGTTTAAGAAGCCTACTCTAGAGACCTTTCACATGTAATTTTTCAAAAATTCAGTTTGTTTCTTTAACTTCTTTTTTTGTTTATTTTATGGTTAGATTTATCTAGATCTGAGAGGGGTAAAATGAGACACCCACCCCCCCATAATTATAATTTTACTATTTCCTCCTATAACTCATTTAACTTTTCCTTTAAGAATTTAAATGCTATACTATTTGGTTTATACATGTTCAGTACTGATATTTATACATTATGGTGAATACTACCTTTTAGAAAAATGCAATTTTCCTGTTTATCTCTTTTAATTAGGTCTATTTTTGTTTTTGCTTTATCTGAGATCATGATTGCTACTCCTGCCTTTTTTACATCACCTGACACCTATAGATTCTTTTCCAGGGTCGTATTTTAAATATGCTTATCTTTCTGCTTCATGTCTGTTTCTTATAAACAACATATTGTTGGATTCTGGTTTTTAATCCATTCTGTTATAGTCCTCTTTCATAGGTGAATTCATCCCATTCACATTAACAATTATGGTAACTGCGTATGACTGGGTCTGCGTGCAGGTAGCTCTCTGCTCCTGTTCCATGGCTCACCTCTCCAAGGTCAGCACATGAGCAGTTCTCTGCTCCTTTTCCAGGGCTCTACCTACAATACAATCTCAGGGTGTTCCTGCGGCTTCACAAAACCATTCAGACCCAGGCAAGAGCCAGGAGCAGCCTGGCTCCTGCTGGAGGAGGAGGAACCCCAAAGCTCAGAATTCAGTTCCAGGGCAAGATAAAGACTGAGAGGCAAGGCAGGAGAGCTAAGTGTGCTTTTTTGCAGCATTTTTCTGAGATGGTTTGGGACCCAGGGGGTGGAGTTGCTTATGTAGGGTGAGGGGAAGGGCACCCAACGACTGCACATTGTTGGCTTTGTTGACCATCTGCCTCTCAGGATTTGGAAGCAGGGGCTAGAGCAGTGTTAAGACTGAGACTTGGGTCATTAGAGCCTGCACCTGAGAGTACCTAGAGGAAGCCTGCAATGGCATTGTGGAGAGAAGGACACACTCCGAAGAAGAACTTTATTTGGACATTTTTTTGTTTCAGATGGAGGAAGGAGGAACTGGTTGCTCACTCCCCAAAGATTGAAAACCCTCCCCCCCCAATGAAGTTATGTTATGTAGTCTGCAAATGTGATGTTCATGATGTGTTTGTGGAAATTGTGTTGTATTTACTTAAGAAATGTTAATGTCTTTTGCCTATGTAATGGACTTGAAAGATCTTTGGGCCCAATGTAATGTTAGAGTTCAGGATCTTCTCCATCCATTAGTAGCTCACCTAAAGCCCATTTAGGGAAACTTTTGTTAATTTCTATGAGGCACTGGGTCAGAGGGTGGTGCCCTAGGGCTCTGAAAAGTGTATAAATACTCTGAGGTGAAGTTTTACTTTGGGGCTTACTCGCTGGAAGCGTTCATTTGGCCAGTCAGGACTCTGGGGAGCCTTTAAGGAGCTTGCTCTGTGGCCATTTTGGAAATGCCAGATGTTGGTGCTTCTCTCTCTGGTAACTATGTACGTATATAATGGCCAGACAGTTAGAAGCCCTGTCTGTTGGTCTTTATTTCTCTGCTTGTATTTTTTCTGTTGGTGAATGTAATTCAACTAGATTGTTGACCTTTCAAAAGTTGCTTTCTTTTTATTAAAGCAGACCTAAGAACCTGTACAGCAGACCTTTCTGTGTATTCCAGGGTGCTCGCTGCTACAGATGCCCATTGTCTCTTTGATAAAATATAAACTCCCTAAGCTTGGCATTAAATGCCCTCCATAATCCAGCACCAACCATTCTTTTACATTACTGCTCTTTGTACATATAATGAGGAGTGCATCTCCCCTTACATGTAGTATGGGAGGTATTGTTTGTTTGAGGGAGGTAAAATAGGCATCTCCAGCCTCTAGTCTAAGCAGAGAGTAGAAAACTAGAGGTTGGACTACTTTATTCTCCTCAGAAAAAGCTGGTATTGGGCTAGAATTCTATCTGGATCCTTAAATGGTTTTCTAGTTCAGGCTAAACTTCTAATCACTCTTCATTAATGGGGTAAGCTTTATATCCAAGGCTTAACTCCCTTCTCACCAAGTACCAGTTCCATAATGAACACACATAGTAATTAGCAAAGAAACTCATTTACTCAAGTTGATAGTATTAACCTCACAGAGTTTGGTCTAATAAAGGCAGACTAGTAGGTTGTGTCCATACATGTTTTTATTTCTCTCAAACTGGAGACATGCATGCATTGCATGGGAACTGCAGTCCAGGATTGGGACCTCCTAAGGTAGGGGTTGGGAGACATAATTTATATATCCTTTGAGTGAAATCAGGTTAAGTGAAGACACCTCAGGCATGAATTCCCCCAAACCCCTACCCTTCCTGCCAAAGCTAAAATAACTAAGTATCCCCCTTAAGCAAATAAAATGCTCCAGGATGGAGGATGATAATATTTAATATAAATTTTGGACTTTAATAAGGGCCAAAGTTTGAATTAAGAAGAGCTCGAACCTAATATCCTCTTTTGTTATCTTAAGTAAATTCAGAGAATGCCTTTTGGTATCAACGAAGCAAATTAGACTGACTTAGTAACTTCCTTACCAGATCCTTCTTCTGGCATCTTAGTGATAAGGAAAAACAAGGATGTCCTGGGTTGTAATTTCAATTGAACCTTTGTTAAAGGTACCCTTTCCTGTGTCAGCTATTTCAAGGACCTATTTATGACAGGAGGCCTGCCATCAGAGTGGTGGGATTTTCTCCTTATGTGTCACAGACATATGCTACAGAGGGGAAATTCACACAACTTGAGATCGTAAAACTCAATTGACACTACTTTGTTAATTGTCTTGTCTTACTAAATTTATGATTTGTTCAACTAAGAGAGTTCTTTTCTCATGGCAAAATGTATTTAAACCTGAACATTTCTGTACAGGACAGTCAAATTAACCTCCAACTCCGTAGCACTGTTATCTTTATCTGTTTATCTGTTTAACTGTTATCTTTAAGAGGGAATTAATTAATAAATAATGCATGCCTTTAGCTTGATGTCTTTTCTTTAACTGAGTTTTCAGGGTGACAAGGAGAACCACCAAAGTTCGCATCATGTCACCTGGTATACCTTTCCCCTTCACCACCCCCTTATGCCAGTCACATCAGCATTCTTCCCTTAAGTTCCATATTTGGTAACAAAATCCTTCATTGGAGAGCAAGGATCCTTTCCATGTTCTTTGTCTCTGGGGTAGATTCCCATGCTTAGACTGTATGCCTGGATTCCCAGCCAATGGGAAGAGAGGCTAGGGGCCACATTAGGGACTATATAATGCTTGTACTCCCCTCAGCTCAGGTGCACTCCCTTGCTGACACCACCCATGGTCTTGAAGGAAGTGCCCCTTCTCATGAGATTGTAATAAATTCCTTTTTGCCTTCTACCTTGAGAAGCCTCTGAGTTGAATTTGAGTAAGGGTCTGCATCCCACACATCTTCAAAAAGTAGGTGTTCCCAAGGGGTGCCAATCAATTCTGATTGGTTAATACATTGGGAGGTGGGCTATAGTAAAATGAGCGTCTTGGGGTGACTTAGGTCACCTAAATCGTGGTCAAAGAGATATCAGTTCCCACATTGTCTTGACCAAAGGGAGAATCAACATTTTCCCAGACCTGTCAGGGCAACATAATGAGCAGGAATATACCCATTAGCCCAGGATCAGGAGAATCTGGAAGAAGGCGAATGGGAGAAGCTCCAAGACAGTGATTACTAAGAAAAATCATTTTTCACAATAGTAAAATAGAAATCAGAGAAAGTCTACATAGAGGAATATATATACCAGACAATATAGTGTGAAGGAGCTAGATAACAACTCAATCAAGAGGGGCCAGATCTCACCCAAGGAGAAATTCCTTGAAGTCTCTAGCATAACAAGCTGGGGATAGGGACATGATGGAGACTGCCTGCTCCTTTCATGTTATATTCTCCCCAGAGTCCAATTTTCCCTTTCAGCAACCTGAAGTGAGGTTAGTATCATCCATCTTCTCTCTAAAAACAGGAAAGCAGAAGTGCCCAAAATGACTGCAGAGCCCAAAGAGATTGAATAGATTCTTGAAAAGTCTGAAACTTTAAGAGACTTAAGCTCTTCTCTCCAGATCTGGTCAACTCCACCCCACCTCTTAGGCAGGCACAGGGTGTTGATTTCCACCAATGAAGAGATTGTTTTTACATTGGGATTTGGGCAACTAGATTTTTAAAAATTTCTTATTTCCTTATTTTAGCTTTTTTTTCCCAAAAAACTGGGATGATTAACTTTTTGTCTTGTGTACTTTTCATTTATTTCTTGAAATATAGCTCCAGAAAAAAAAAAAAGACTTTGAAAAAGTCTATTGTGATTCACATGGAGCTACCTTAAAACCCAAAGCACTCAGGCTTTCATTGAATGGCCAATAATAGTGAAGGGGGTTCGGACTCTGGGAACCTCCTAGAGCTCGCCTTGAATCTTCCCACTTAATCTGGCCTTTTTTACTCATATCTAATCTTCCCATTTGTTCCAGCAATCTCAGGAAGCCCAAAGACTTTTCATTATCATTCTATTCAGGTCTCGGTTGCACCCCCCCCCCACCCTTGATCCCATCAAAACCCCATTCCCCAGGCTGCTGACCACTCCCATCAAGATCTGTATCCATTCCCATACTGCCCCTATCAAGATCTCTGGATTGCCCCATATGCTTCCCACCCAAACCCTCCATTGTCTGATATCTTCTGATAGCCTCCAGCTGTTTCCAACCTTTGACCCTCCTTGGACTTTTTCCTCAAGACCCTTCCTAAATCCCTCCTCCCATCACCCTGGACTACCAGACCACCCCCCAGATCCCTCCTATACTCTTTTCTGTATTTAAGTTCCATCTTGCCTCCATGAAGGTGCTCAGATGCAATCCAGCTCAGACTCTTGTCTAGCTGGTATTCTATCTGACCCACTTGTGAATACAAGTGTTAAAAATACTTAGGTTCCTTAAGAGGCAACCTAATTTGGTGAATCTTTAATAAACTTTGTTTTCTTTGGCTTTAAGAAGGCTTGAGTCGAATTCATTCGAGCACCACCTGGATGGTCGGTATTTTGGGGTCCACGATCACCCCTCAACCTCATCAATAGGTCATAGCAAAAGCTTCTCTTGCTCATTGTTTGGATTTTGATGGCTCAGAGTGAGTATAAATAACAGTTGTTTTCAGTTCCAGACAGAAAAGAGAATGGACTGATGACTTTGTCTCACTTAAATCCAATTCAAGGGCTAGTCAAGACATCACCTTCATGAAGTCATAGGTTCTCTCAGCATTAAGGACTAACAACACATTCCAGAAAATCATCATCCTTACTGCCTGCCCCCCAGCTTGGCATTCTACTGTCTTTGCATACATAACACACTCTTCTCACATCTGCTTTAAGAATCTCAAGCTTCCTTCACATCTCAGCCCTTTTACTGGCTTTGTGATTTCCTTTCTCACCACCCCTCCAACCCCACCCCACTCCCTTACCCCCACCCCCACCCCCACCCCCACCCCAAGCAAGGGCCCCTTGGCCTTCACACAGGTCATCTGGGATCTCTCCCTGTTGCAATGAGAGATTCTAGGACTACCCTTCAGGGTAATTGCACTTACTCAGATGTCTTTGCCTCCTTAAGACTTCTGATGCTCTATCCACTTCTCCCTTAGGAAGAGGAGGGTTCCCTAGTTTCAAATAAACATTGGTGAACTCCAGTTGCACAAAAATGTGGCAGCCAGAACTGAACATAAAATTTTAGCTATGGTCTAAATCAGAGAGGATAACAGTAGAAATAAGAAAAATCATGGTAAATATTGAATGGGAACAGATTTAGTGAAGACTTCTCACGAGTATGGAGTCTTCTCCCTGGAGTGGAAGAGACCTTAGGCCCAGGTTTCCATTCCTCCAGACTCAGGTCATTTCCATATAAGGCTATGTATTGCATTAGGATCAATGATTGGATATGACTCACTAACTCCTCAATACCTAATTTGCATATGCGCACTTGCAGTCTGCAGTCCTCACACAGGTCCACCTGATTTGCATAAGTTCTCAATGACCAATTTGCATGTCATCAATGCTTCATTTGCATATATTTCCAATGCCTAATTTGCATATAATGACATGTATTTTCGTGGGCTTTGTAACGTCCAGGGGTGGAAAATTTGAAAGGAGTTTCAAAAGGGATTGGTTAGATTTCTCACCTAGAATGTAAGACCGTGCTTCTCAGCCAATGAAAATAATGGTCAGCTGTGGGAGAGGGACTTCCGAGTCAGGGTCTATATAAATTGCCATTCTGCTTCTGTAAGGCGCCTCCCTACTCCAGCTTTACTGGTGAAGGGACTGTCCAGTTTCTCCAGAGAGCCGAATAAAAGAGATTTTCTGTTTTTACCTTGAGATGCCTCTGAGCTGTCAATTTGAGTAAGGGGAGTTTGTGCTTTCCCCCCAACATAGTATGAAATAATTTAATTTTAGGATATAATTTATTTTAGGATATGTAGCACAGACCCCTTACCACCTGAAGGTCAGGTGTATTACATTTCATTCTTCCCCCAGGGTTCTCATTGTGTGATTGGGGAATGTCTGAGCTCTCTGCAAACTGCTCCAGCCTCTACTAATGTTGTTCCTTCAATTGTAAGGGGTGATCCCTACAATTCAGTTCCACTTATTTATTAACAGCCAGATTAGCTTTTACTGAGGAGTATTTGCTTCAAAAAATACAACAAATACATAAACATACTCCTCCAACACATGGAAGGTGGAATCCTCTTCCCCACTTTGCAAATCCAAAAATGTGTGCGATGTGTAATACTTGTGACCCTTTTACCTTCTTGACCTGAAAACTTGGTTAAAGAAAAGACAACAGGCTAAATGCATACATTTTAAGATTTAATTAATTAAACAAATCCCCATAAAGATAATGGTTACATAGCGCTACAGAGCCAGGATCAAATCTGGCTGTCCAATACAGAAATCTTCTGGGTTTTATACATTTTGCTGTGAGAAAGTGTATGGGATAAAAAGACCCTTACTTAAAATTTTAAATAAATGAAGAGGCTTCTCAATAAGAACAGAAAGAAAAAGATTTATTACAATTCTCAAGAAAGGGACATCCTTCCACCAGGTCAGGGAATCTGATAGAAGGAGGCAACTCACAGAAACTGAAGCACAATTTTCATACCCTAACACAGAGAATCCCACCTCTCCATTGGCTGGGAGGTGGGCTCACAATCTAAGCACAAAAAACTAGGCAAACCCTGGGAAATCTTCACCTATCCCAACACAATTACCTCATCTAATATCTAACTTAACTGCTGATATGGCTTTAGAAAAGAGGGGAGGGGGAGAAGAGGGAACTGGTAGTGTTGATGTGGCAACAGTACAACAAACAAAGGGGAGATTTGAGTAACTTCCAAGTTTTAGCTGCAGCCCACAGCACTTTCACAAAGAAAGCTGGTAGCTGGTAAGTGGGGGGAAACCAACTGACCATCCACAAGCCCTAGATACCTGAAACTCAGGTATCTAAGGAGACAGCCCTTGTGGAAGAGAAATTTTATTTAGAAAATCCAATATTCCCCATATTTTTATTATGAAAAGTCTTCACAATTTCCTCATCTCACTCAAAAGGAACTCTCTTAGTTGAACAAATCATAAATTTAGTAAGATAAGACAATTAACAAAGTAGTGTCAATTGAGTTTTGTGATCCCAAGCTGTGTGAATCTCCTTTCTGTAGCATGTCCCTGTGACATAAGATAAGGAGAAAATCCCACCACTCTGATGACAGCTATCCTGCTGACACAGGAAAAGGGTACCTTTAACAAAGTTTCAACTGAAATTACTACCAAGGACATCTGTGTTTTTCCTTATCACTAAGATGCCAGGGGAAGGGTCTGATAAGGAAGTCCCATTTGCTTGCTGATATACCAAAAAGGCATTTACTTAAGATAACAAGGGAGACTATTAGGTCCACACTCTTCTTAATTCGAACTTTGGCCCTTATTAAAGTCCAAAATTTATATTAAATATTATCAGCCTCCATGAAAAGGTTGATTGGGAGAGTCCTTTCACATTTCTTCAACTGAGTCCTGCTTGATCTTTATAATTTTTGTTACATTCACTTTTGAATTTTGAGGGTGATAATCATTTCAGATTATTTGAACACCAATAAGGGCCAAAGCCTGAACTAATCAACCAGACATTCTTTGCTTTGCTCTAAAAATGCTCTTTCCTGTGCCAGCAACTTTAAGACCAGATGAGGTTTATCAGGAATATTCTTTCTTTTTGTAACCACAAAAGGACAGGATGCATATGTGGGAAGTAAAGTTCTGTTGTCCACATTCCTAAGTGATAGGGGTTGTGACCTAGCATGGACAGTTAGAGGTCGGAAACTAAGGCACAGTCCCAAGTAGCTGTGTGAGGAAGGGCCTATCAGAGAGAAGAACATGGAGTCACATGGCCAGGGGATGGTGTTGCAGGAGATCCAAAGTTCAGAAAACAGTACAAGAAGCCCCATCTTACTGCATGTGTTATAGTCTTCCTGTAATCTTCCTGTAACCTCACTGGGGGAGGCTACTTGTTCATTCCGGATGTAAAGATTAATAAAGGCCTTCCTGATTTCACAAAAGGTATTGTTCTTTATTTAAGGTGAGCATGTTTCTCACTGTTGGGGGCTTGTTAAACGGGCTCACTTCTAACACATAGAAGCAGATATAGACTTGGATAATGGGACTTTTTTTTATCTTGGTATCCTATGGACATATGCTATATAGGGGAAACACAGATATTCTGGGATCACAATTTCAATCGACATTTTGTCAATTGTATTTACAGCTTATTCAACTAAGAAACTTCCTTTGTCGATATGTTTAAACACACATGGAGATCATAAATTTGAGAGACTATCGCCAAGGCAATATTCACAGGACTGGTGGTGACTATGAATATGCCAGCGTAGTTCTCAATCACAATATATAAAAGACTCTCTATATAGAAGGCAGAAGAAAAACATTTATTTAGATACCAGAAAGCCAAATCCCAGAACCAGAAAGCAAAATCCATCATGGTGACCAAGGAGTTAATAAACATGATCCCTTCAGGGAACAAACTCATTCCCAAGCCTTCCCCACTCTGCCAGTGCCTTCTCACAAGCAAACACTCCTGAGCCTGAGCCTTGCTGCATGAGCTTGTCTGTGTCCTCTCTCCTCTGCCCCAATCACACTCCCTCACTTCCTCAGGATTCTGCTCCACCGCTCTGGTTCCACCTGTTCAGTAAGCTCTTCTCACCACATATGACTTAGGCTTCCAGGTGATTTAAGTAAATCATTCGGGCGTATTAATGAATAAGAAAGATATTACAGAGACGCAGACATCCTGAGGCTGGGATTGTTCTAAAACATACTTAAGACTGGTCATTCTTTTATCAGCTAATCAGAAGTTTTCTTCTGGCTCCATGATCATGTCTCTTCTAGGTTTAAGGGAATAAACAACCTAAATATATATCCTCTAGCTTGTTTGCCTCTTTTAACCAAACTTTCAGGTCAACAGGGATGTAGTTGTCTTTTCCACTCACATTGTTGTAGTTCTAGTGTGGACCATTTTCTTGGCTCTGCTCACACCACTCTGCATCACTTCATAGAGATCTTTTCATGTTCCTCTGTATTTATCAAATACATCATTTCTTACAGCACAGTAATTCATTACATTCATGACTACAATTTGTTTTGCATTGCCCAGTTGTTTATAATTCTTTGCTATCAGAAAAAGTGTTACTATGGGACTATGAGAAACATGCTTGCAAAAGAATAAGATATTAACTAATAAACCCAGGAAGGCATTTAATTTAGTTCTTGAAAGAGTGGGTAACCTAAACATAGGCATGCTTGTTTAAGGCAAATAAATCATATTTATACCTCTCCCCAATTTGCATTTCCTTCCCCTGCTCCCATTGGCTGGGAGTAGCAGGGTTCCCAGTCTATTCAAAGATGCACAAAACTTACTCAAGTAAGTCTCCACCTCTGATTACAATTCACATTCTAATTCCCTTTATATTTTGACAAGTCATAAATTCTTCCAAAGGAATCTCTTTAACTGATGTACAATTTTTCTGGTGTCGATATGAAAGTTTGGTTAAAGAGGCAAACAGGCTAGGTGATATCTTAATTGATTGGTTGGTAAATACAATAAGACAAGAGGGTTGACAAAATGTCAGTTGAATTACAACTGAGGATATCTGCATTTTCTTTACCATTAACATGCCATAACATAGTATGTATCCATAAAATATTAAGAAAAAGTCCTATTATTAAAAATAGTGTCTCGAGTTAAGGATCTCATAAAGTATCCTAAGTCAGCTCCATCTGGTCTTGTTGACATAGGAAGAGGCTCTGAGATTACTTAAAGAACAAAGAAGCTCTTAGGTACAGGCTCTTCTTCTGTTGGATTAGTTCAGGCTCTGGCCTTCACTGGGGATCAAAATGATATTAAATGATTATCACTGATATTACAGATATTAAATGTTTTCTGGGTAAACGTAAGTTCAATTCATCTCTTACAGATCTTTCTCTTATTGATGACTTCCATGGGGTATAAGTTCCTCTGATTTAAAGGATCTGGACATTTTAGTCACCTTTTATTTTTTGAATAATTCCAAATTGCTTTCCCAAGTGGTTATACCACTTCACTATTCCACTAAAAATGTACTAACGTTCCCATAATTTCACAAGTCCTTCAATATTGAGTACTGCATTTCCTACCAATTTGCAGGGCATGAGGTGAAATTTTAGTGTTGTTTTGATTTGCATTTCTTCTATTGTTAATGATTTGAAGCATTCCCTCATGTGGTTGTGAGTACTTTGCAATTCTTCTTTTGAGAGCTTGTTTTTTTTTCATTTCCTTTCACCACTTCTCTATTGGAGAATGGCCATCAGTCACTAAATGATGACTCCTTATCAGAGAAATTTGATACCAACATTCTTTCCCATTCAACAAATGCATTTTTGAGGGGTTCAGGGACCCCTCAAGGGTCAGGATGCAAGATAGCATCATCTAGAAAGAATTCATGGACTCCAGCATTCTTTAAGTCAAGTTGGCAAAGGATTATTTTTACACTTTTCAGTGGGCAAAAGTTCTTTAGGAACCTGCAACCTTAGAAGAGTACAAGGAACCTGCCATCTTAGAGGAGTACAGTTAAAGTTTATATAGGATAAACTACAGTAAAACATGTGCCAACTATGCTAACTGGGTTATTCAGGGTGGGATTAGGGATTGATTAAGGAGTGGTCAGTTCTTAAAGGTACATACACATTTAGAATCTACTGCACAGGCTTTTTACCCAGAGTTCACCAGGAAAAGTCCAAGAAGGAGGGGAAGGGGTCACAGGGAGGTATGGTTTTTAGGTCTGCTATATCACTAAGTTAACTAGCCGTCAGTCTAGTTTGCCAGGTTTTTGCCAGTCTGCCACCAATCAACAAGACAGATATAAGGAGTATACATATGTCTAAAATCTAGGATATACATAAGGAGGAGTCCAGGATGTGTATAATGAGGTAGGGAGTTGGTATAGATAGTCCAGTGTGTACTGAGTATCTTTATGAGCTAGTACAAAGCCACTTCAAACTAATAATTCCTACAGGGGCAGTTTGTTACCAGGGAGACAGATAAGTTTTTTACTGGGGCCCACTCAAGAGTAATTGCTAGGCATAGTGTCGGACTAGGGAGTAACTGCCAGGAACAGTGTTTTGAGGCGAGGGAGAAATAGAGTGTTGGAATTGGGGTCTGAGTGCAGGCACCCAAGCACCTCATCATGACCACTTCTCTTCTCATCCTAGACACATTTATATTGTTTGTACAGAAGTTTCTAATTTCACATACTCAAAGTTATCTATTTTATCTTTTGCAATTGCCTCTGTCTCTTGTTTGATTAAGAATACATTTTCTCCCCGTAGCTATGAGAGATATAGGATCTGTTCATCTTATAAAACTTCTTATGGGACTGATGAGTTCATGGTGTGATCCAAAAATGTTGGGGTGCCATCAGAAATAATGGAGAGCAGATGGATGTGTTCTAGTGTCCTGAAGAATTCCCTCAGATAGTCTCCAAATTTAAAAAAGGCATTTATTGGAGCAGATCTGCTCCCATAGGAGGCAGAGCATTTGGCCAGGTTATCTGTCTGGTCTTAAATACAATTTAACAAGAGAAGGGGAGGAGGGGCAAGAATGGCTCTGGAATGCCTGGGATATCAGGTACTCCAGAGGTGTATAAATAAGCAAGGAGAATAGGAAAGGGGAGGGGATGAGTTGTTCTGGAATGTCAAGTAATTGGGGGTGTTCTGTGAAAGAACACAGGTAAGTCCATGGTGGAGGGCTCCAATGCATAGTCTTCTTTGATCAGTTTTCTGGCTGGTCACATCCTCCATCTTATATCACATTCTGCATCCTGTTTACTCTGTCTGCCTCAGGCAGGCACTCACTCTTTTCTACCTCATCATTATGGTCTTCAATATTAAGGTTGTGTATCCATTTAGAAGTTAGGTAGCTACGTAATGCAGTGGATAAAGGATTGGGCTTAGAATCAGAAAGACTCAAGTTCATGAGTTCAAATCCGGCTCCAGACACTTACCAGCTGTGTGACCCTGGGCAAGTCACTTCACCTTGTTTGCCTTGGTTCCTCATCTGTAAAATGAGCTGGAGAAGGAAATGGAAAACCACTCCAGTAACTTTGCAAAGGCAAAAGGGGTTACAAAGAGTTGGACATGACTAAAAAATGATTAAACAATCCATTTAGAAGCTATTGTGGAATATAGTATAAGATATGGATATAAGCCTAATACTTGTCAGACTGCTTTCCAGTTTTTTTTTTTGGTAAGAAACCAATGTTTATTTTCCATCAGCATTTTCTCAACACTTAGAGTATCTGGATTTTAAGACCTCTCCATGGCAGTTCCTACCTTCTCAGCAACCTGAGCAGTAGGAGCTTCAGAGCAGCCTTCAGCAATTGGCTGAGCACTCCAATCTTTGGTTGGTAACTGCTGAATGGGAACAGATGGCACCTGTACTCAGACCAGTCAGCCACTTCCAGTTGTGTAGCAGTAAATTCTGGGGCAGGTGCAGTCCATTCACCCTGAAATCCCTCCTTTGCCCCTGCCTTCGCAGCTGAGGCCTGCTCTTCCTTTTCAATCTCCTCTGGATCCCTATAGAAGTAAAGATCAGGCATAACCTCCCATGGGTGTTCATGGGAGATGGTGCCACACCCATGTAGGGCTTCACGAGCCAGCATCCACCACATCAGACCCACTGAGTGAACTCCCCTGTTGTTGCATGAAATGGCAAAGTCCACATAGCAGAGTGGGGAGTCTGTGCTGCACAATGCAATGGTTGGGAGGTTAACAAATAATGCTTCAGTCAGAGGCTGGTGATGTGCCTGAGGATCAGTGACCACCAAGAGGCGAGGGTCCCTAAAAGAAGCCTGGATCTGGTTAGTGAAGGTGCCTGGTGTGAGACATCCAGCAGCAGGTGTGATGCCAGTGGCAGCAGCAAATTTCAGGACAGCCCACTGGCCAGTGTTCCTCAATGAGATGAACTAACATCGACTGTGTTTTCAAGTGGCAATAATGGCCAGCCAGAAGCTTTTCCCAAATTCTCTTAAAGTTAATGATATAGATGCCATACTCTCTTTCATAGATAAACCGTTCCATCTGGAAATCCAAATTGGTGTCACCCAAATAGGTTCCTGCAGCAAAGAATTTGAGGACAATCCTTCTCCATCAGCAAGACGTCTAGGGCTCCAGACATTGTGAAAGTTTCCCTTTAAAGTTATGACATAAACCGAAAACACTGCTCTATGGAACCCTCTTCAGGGCCCCATGCAAGGAAAAGTTTGCTTTCCAATTTGCCCAGCACTTTTTAATCAGAGGTTTCCCTTAGGCAATCTATGTTTTCTTTGTTATCAAACACTGGATTATTGAGTTCTATTGTTTCTGATTCTCCTTTGTTTAGTCTGTTCCTGACTACTGTACCTGATCTGCTTCTCTATTTTTTTAACCAATACCAGATGGCTTTGATGACTTCTGCTTTACAATCTAGTTTGAGATATGGAAGTACTATTCCTCCCTTTGTCTCTACATCCTTTCATCATTTCCCTTGATATGCTAGATTTTGTATTTTTCCAAATGAATTTTATTATTTTTTCAAATTTTATTAAGTATCCTCTTGATAATTTGACTGATATAACATTAAAAGTGTAAACAGATTTTGGTAGTATTGTCATTTTTATTATATTGGCCTATGTAGCTCAGCCATGAACACTGAAGCTATTTAAGTTGTTTTTTTATTTCTTTAAGGAGCACTTTATAATCAAATCTATAGAAAACTTTTGCATGTTTTGGCATTCCCAGATATTTTTTGCATTTTATAGTTATGTAGAATAGGGTTTCCCATTCTATTATTTCTTCTTGTGTTTTATTAATACATAGAAATGTTGTCAATTTTTAAAAGTTTATTTTGTAGCCTGCTATTTTACTGAAGCTACTAATAGTTTGAATTAGTATCTTTGCTGATTTCCGAAGATTAATGGCTGACATGTACAGAGAGCTCGATGTTGTCCTTCTTTTCATTTATCTCTTTGGTTTTAGTTTTCAACATTTTCTCTTATAAGATTTTGGGTTCCAAATTTCCTCCCTTCCTCTCGCTGACCTCTTCACAAGACAGCAAGCAATCTGACATAGGCTATACATGTACATTCAGTACATTCATAGTAAGCATATTTCCATATTAGTCATGTTGTGAAAGAAGAATGAGAACAAAAGGGAAAAATCGCAAGAAAGAAATGTCTTTCTTGAAGGCAGGAACTATTTTGCTTTTGTATTAAATCTCTAGTACCTAGCAGAATACCTGTCACACACAGTAGGTCCTTAATGTATACTTCTTGATTAACTAAATGTTGCTTCAGTGATGCCTATCAGCAACTTGGGGTGACCTCCATACCATGAAAGAATATCTTTAGTCAGAGTGGTGTCAATGTTTACTGATTTTCTAGGGAAAAAATGTACACACAACACACTTTTAAGTTTAACCTGCATTAACATTGTCTTTATTACTTTTAAGTTTAAACAATGAACGTAACAATGCATCAAACTCTGACATAGCTTTTGCTGATTTTTGAGATATATACTTACACTAAAAATTAATACTTGGCTCTCAAGCTAGTATTATACAAAAATGAATTACTATTAAGTGCTAGGCTAAAGTATAAAGAAGAGAAAGCAGATAATGTAGCGAAACATTTTCAGTGTGACATCTGAAGCTGCTTTTTAGTCAAATTCAGAAGGATGAATATAAAGGGAAACATCCAGGGACAAAAAGAATTTTCTATCTGTTGACTTTACCTGGCCTTCACGGTTCAGTCAAGTGAGACATCAAACTGACAGAGTTTTTGGATATTGAGACAAGAATTCACTATCAGGTTGGAAATCATTTTCAAGTATCCAGGCATTTGGGGTAATATAAAGAAGTAAAAGACATGCTGAGTCAGGACCAGGGATAGGAAAAATAAACATAGACACCCAGGGTGCCGTACGAGGAAGGGTTTGCTGTTTGGTTGTTATTTCCGATATGTCCAACTCTTCATGAACCCTTTTGGGGTTTTTTTGGAAAAAAATACTGGAGTGGTTTGCCATTTCCTCCTCCAGCCCATTCTACAAATGGGGAAACAGAGGCAAAGAGGAGTAAGTGACTTGTTCCAGAGCTAGTAAGTATCTGAGGCCAGATTTGAACTCAGGAAGATGTCTTCCTGACTTCAGGCTAGGCACTTATTCAACTGTATCACCTAGCTGCCTTAGGTTGCAGGATTGAAATGTAAAACATTTGTTCATATTGCTTGGGATTTGAAAAATAAATTTTATTGGCATATTTAAATGTGTAAATACACTTATCAATTATATCATTTAAATATTATTTGTGTAAAAGTAATATATAATTGATCACATGTAAATATTATGTATTTATAAATTATATTTACAAATATTTATTTTAAAATAATTTTTATTGGCATATTTTATTTTACCTAAACCTCCTCCTATGTTTCTTCTCCTCTCAGAGAACAATTGCATATAACAAAAAATATGTGTTTTTAAAAAGAGAAAAAAAAGTAATAATGTGATGTTACAAATTTCAGACATCTTGTAAAGATGATTCTCTTTGGGCAATGGGCCAGAATAAATGGCTACTGAGGACCTTGGCAACCCTGAACTTTTTTCTGGGAAAACAGAAACAAGGAGATAATAAAATCCAAAGTTTAGCTTCAGATACATGACACATAGCTGAAATGTCCCCCTCCAAAAGTGAATACAGGCATTTCTCAATTTATGAATGTTTTGTTCCAAAACTTTGATCTGACAGTTGTTTGAAACTCAAAAATTTTTTTTCCATCTGAAAGAATATTATAAAGCGGGTGGATTTCCTTGCTATCCCAGGAAAAGCCAGTGAACTTATTTGTGCATTTGTCAAACTTGAATAATATTAATAACAACCTAAGTTCACAGTTCCTGGAAAAGGTAACATGACATGGATTTGGAGTAAGAGAATTTTGGTAATTTCTTTTCTGGCTATACCTATTCAGCAAAGATACGTAAAAGCAAACTGATATTAGCTAGTTGCTTGATATGGGAAAGGACACATTAGATTGGGGTTCACAAGCAATAGCATTAGCACCCACAACTGCTTAATGTTACTTCTGCAATCTCGAAAAGTGGTCAGCCACTTTCTGATGACCCAGCTTGTCAGTGTGAACAGCCATTGGGAAAGTAAATCCAGAAAGGATGTTACATGTAGGGATTTCTTTTAAGATAAATCTTAAGCCCCTTGCATTTTGAAAGTCCAACTTGAAAGAGAGAGGCAGAGGGAGAGGAAGAGAGGGAGAGGGAAGGGGGGGGAGGGAGAGAGAGAGAGACAGAGAGAGAGGGAGGGAGAGACAGAGAGAGGGAGGCAGAGACAGAGTGAGAGAGAGGGAGAGAGAGAGAGACAGAGAGAGAGAGAGAGAGAGAGAGAGAGAGAGAGAGAGAGAGTAAATATTGTCATCTGTGTATGGAATGCTCTCCCTCCTCAATTCTACTTCTTGGCTTCCCTGGCTTTCTTAAAAATTTAACTAACTTCTAGAAAAGGCCTTTCCCAGTGCTTCCTCCCAACCCCCTTCTAGTGCCTTCTATGAGATTACCTCCCACTTATACTGAATATATCTATGTATAGGGATTTGTTTCCTTCATAGAATGTGAGCTTCTTGAAACCAAGCATAATGCTTTTGTCTTTTTTTTTTTTTGTATTCCCACAGCTTGGCACGGTGCCTAGCACATAGATGGGACTTAATAAATGCTTTTGACTAGCTTGTCAGTAAATCCTTTTGGAAAAAAAAAACCTGACTTGTTAGTATGTTTCCCTTTCTTTTTAAAGTTGGGATTCTTAATTTGGAGTCTGTAGATCCCCAAGGGATTCATAAATACATTTCAGGGTCCATGAACTTGGAAGGGAAAAACTTTTTATTATGATTTTTGTCAGTATTTGGTTTCCATTGTATTACTATGTATTTTATTTTCTGTATTTAAAAACATTACCCTGAAAAAGGTTCATAGGCTTCACCAGAATACCAAAGGGGTCAGCACTCAAAGAAAATTAAGAACTCCTGTTTTAGATTGTAATTGTACAGTTGGTTTTCTTTGTGATAACCTTTGCCTGTTTGAATGTTTAAGTGCTAATATTTATTGCATTACTGTCCCCTGATGAGTATGGAAGCTATGAATTGTATGATTCCTGTATCCCTAAAATACTGGTACCTAACATTTCATCTCGATTATACTATGATAGTTCATACATGCGACTTTTAAAAATTATTTTTAAATAATCACTTTTATCAGGTGCCTACTATGTGCCAGGTACTATGATAGGGGTTTTACATTTAACAACTCATCTGATCCTCCCAACAACGCTTCAAAGTTGGTGCTATTATTATCCCCATTTTATAGATGAGGAAATACAGAGAGAGGTCAAGTAACTTGTCTCCAGGAACATACTTAGTAAGTATCTGAGGCCAAATTTGAATGCAGGACTTTCTGACTCCAGAATGGCACTCTATCCACTGCATCACTGAGTCTACCTGTCTTACTGAGATCCTTATGGACTACAGGTCGATGGGGTCAGGATTACTTGCTGGCCTAGAGACTTGAGGTTCACTTTAAGCGTTTAATCCCTTTTAGGAGTCCCACATGTTTGAGGCTTACCTGATCCTTGTTTCTTTTCCCAGATGGAGCCTATCATCCTACGATTATGTGAGTTTAGAATTCCATTTGAATTAGTAGTAATAGGGATTCATTGAAGGAAATTTCAAGTGCTCATATGAATAGGGACTCAGAGGAAATTCACCTGGGCCTCCAAGGAGATCACCCATATGTGGGATAGCGATCCCTGGGGAAAGAGGGACACTTAAGAGATTTTGTCCAGATCCTAAATTAGTTGGCTTTAAATACTGAGGGATTAATGGACAAGATTTCACCCAGGACAGTTTGATTTCTGCAGGTGAGAGGGTACCAGTCATTTATAGGTCCTAGGTCCCTTCTTGGGAGAGGGTCCCAAGTTCTAGAAAGCTCTGTAGGGAACAGGTTTTCTTCTAAAGTAGGAAGCTTGGTTTATTTGGATCCTTCTTTTCTTTATAAACGGATGGGGAGGGGTTGGAGGTGGAGGGAGTAGAGTTTTCCTAAGATATAGGATTTCAACATTCTCCACCAGAAGTAGTTTAAACTTAGAACTACTGAAAATAATTTTTCCCCTCCAGGGTATTAGTCACTACATGACAACATATCTGTACAGGAGACATTTTAATGGGAGCTGCAATGGTTTGTTTGCAATTTTATAAAGTGGTGCTAAAGGACCAGAGTTTCATAGGTGGTGAACTCAATCTTAGACCATCAGTGCAAACTATGGGAATATTTCTCACACATAACACAGTTTAAACTCACGTGCTTTTGTAGTTACAGCATTAATACAGTATAAAAGGAAAGGACTCCTAAAAAGCACATATTGATGGTACAACCTAACACTTAAACTTTGGCAGCTTTGCCAGCCTAATCAATTGGAACATTGTTCCTAACCGTAGCATTCATATTGTTCAGCGTGTAGAGCCAACTAATGGCAGACCCATTTTTATCTACACAGTATATACAAGTCCTAAGAATGTCATTTCATTTGCTTAATAACCAGTAGAGCATGGAAAGATAATTGAACTCAGAGTTAGCAGAACCCTGGTTTTGGATACCATGTCCAACACCAGGCATGAGAGGAGGAAAAGTTTCTACACTTGTCTATACTTAGTTTCATCTGTAAAATGGGATCACATCTCACAAAGTTAAATGAATTAACATGTCTATTGCTGGAATTCCGGCCAAGAAGGCAACTTGAACAGAAATAGGCAGCCCAGTTACCATTCCTCCAGGAAAACTCAACGAGAAATCAGTTAGAATGACCTCATCCCAAACTGCACAAAATGTCAGTTAAAAAGGCCATAGCACCTGTCAGCAAACAATCCCAGCATAGACAAATAATCCATCAGTTTCCCACTACCTGGAGACCACCCTGAAGCCTTCAAGGATAGCAAGAGTAAAGGGCTCTTCTGACAAAGCCCCACGATGGTAATAAGCCCATGCTGGTCAACTTGGGAGCGACCAGTGTAGTATGGCAGTGCTCAGGCTGGGGCACTCCAGGCCTAGGGGTTTGAGATTTCTAGCATTCTGTCCTAAGACACCAAAAAGGGACCTGAAGAACAAGAACAAGAGCTCTATAGAGGAGCCTAATGCTGAGAGGTGGAAATCAGCTTAAGAACACAGATGACCTAGATCAAGATGAAGCAAGGCGCAGAATCCCACCAGAAAGCAGAAAGGGCAGAGCCTGGCTATAGCACAAAGCCCCGATTCAGGAAGGTTGCAAAGAGGAGTAGATGAAAGAAGTTGCTAACTATACTACAAAGGATTACTGTAGATCCTGAAATACTCCAAATCCAATCTATGAATAAAGAAAGACAAACCTCACAACTGTAAATGGAAACTAAAACATAAAAAAGGGATTTTCTACAAGGAGTATATGAATACTTGGAAGAAATTAAGCAAGAGATATAAAATGAAAATAAAGGATCTGGTAAAAAGGATTGGAAGAAGAATCAATAATTTAGAAAAGAAAGTGGTAAACCTTATTGGACTCCCTGAAAATCAAAATAGACCAAAAAGAAATAAATGATTTCATGAAGCAAGAAATATTAAAACAAAATCAAAAGACTGCAAAATAGAAGAAAATAAAAGACATTTGCTATTAAAAAAACCAACTGAGTTGTACAACAAGTACAGGAGAGATTACTGAATCGTTAGACTCAGCTGGGCATGGTGGGACATACATATAGTTGTGGTTACTGGGAAAGCTGAGGTTGACAGAGTGTGGCCTGAACTTGGTTGGGCTGAACTTCAGTAGTACTAAAAATCGAGTGCTTGCATTGGGTCTGTGGGTGATCCCTCACTAGTCTGCCTGAGGGGGTGAAACAACCTAGATTGGAAATGGAGCTGATCAAAGTTTCTGGGGCACTCAGCAGTGGGACTGGCCCACTGAGTATCTGCTTCACCTCTAGCATGGGCAAGACAGGGAGATGGAGTCTTTAAAAAAAGGGAATCATCAGACTCCATGATTTTTAAAAATTGCCATGACAAAATGTTTCAAAAAATCATAAAAGAAAACTACCCAGATGATTAAAAACCAGTGAGAACAGAGAAGAATCCACCAGTTTCCTCTTGGAAAAATGAAAAAGATACATGAATTTCAAAGCCAAAACCCAAGGTTTTCATGCTGGAAAAAAAGATAAAAATAAACTTCAAGCAGCCAGATAGCAGTTCAAATACCATGGAACCAGTCAAGATCACACAAGACCTGTGAAGTTCTACTAAAAAAGAGAGATCATAGAATATTCCAAAAGGTGAAAAGAGACAGACTTAGGACCAAAAATGACTTACCTTGAAAAGCTGATTATCATTTTATGAGGGGGAAAAATAGACCTTTAATGCAATTGAGGACTTTGAAGCATTTCTTTTTTTTTTTCTTTGAAGCATTTCTAACGAAAAGACCAGAGCTGAGTAAAAATTTTAAAGTGCAAACACAAGAGTTCAGAGAAACCTAGAAGGATAAATTTATTGAGTAATGGGATGAAGGAGAATACAATGGGAGGATACAGAAGAGTTAAATAAGACAGAGTACCTGGGGATTAACTGGTTCTGTTCTAGTCTTATAGGCAAGAACAAAATTAGAAGGTAAAAGTTTTTTGTAGAAGTAGGTATAGAATTTATTATTTCTCAAAATTGGGAGGTCAGAAGTCATCAAATGAATATTCTTACTGGAAGAAGACAGGGAAAGGGAATGGGGGAGACAGAATGCCATCAAGGAAACAGTTGCAAGCTAAACAACCTTCTCCTTCAGAGAATAGATCCCAAACCAGGGAATTAAGGCGAGGTGGGGTGGGGTGCTGGAGGGAAAGGGAAGCAAAAACTGAAAACTAAACATTTGCCTATCAATTGAAAAAGGAGCCACAAACTATGGTATGGTAGCAGGATATGGTTGTCTTGTGAGATTTATGAAAGATGTTTTCAGAGAAATTTGGACTGTTATGAACAGAATCCAAATATCAAATAAACATGACCCAGGACAGTTTATTCAATAACATGATAAAGAAAAACTACTTTGAAAGAATTGACTATGATCATAGCAGTGGCAAACCAAGATTCTAGACAAGAAGTACCAGGCACATCTCCTGAAAGGTGATGGGCTCAAGGTGCAGATGAAGAAGGAGAAAGAGGCCCTTGCACTGTTTTCTAAAAATGCACAGAAGGGAAGCTCTGAAGGTAATAAGTTAAAATCGTTATACCTTTTTTTTAAAAAAAGCAAGTTACATGAAAGAGATTTGTAGTTTCATATATAATCCTCTTTTTATGTTTTACTTTGTATATAGAAATGCTTATTTTAAGTTCAGAATAAGAATAAAATATAATGTAAGGTGCTACGCTAATTATTATTATTCATATCCAATAGCTAAAAGGTATGACTTCAATTGCTAGGTTATATGATTACTAGTAATGCAGTGTTATGAGTTTTTGTTTTCTTGGTAAATTAATTGTAGTAGTTTCAAGAGAAATGATAAACTCTCGGTGGCCAGTTTTCCTGTATCCTTTCAAGGAAAATAAAAAATTGAGACTTACAATTTATAATTATTGCTAATAAAAACAAATTCTCTCACTGATGAGGCATTTAGTAACTTAAATTTTTTTTCTTTTGAAAGAGCTAAGAGGAATCTGAGATCAACTAGCCCAGCCTCCTTATCTTACAGGAGAAAGTGAGGTATATGAAAATACCTATATCTCTAGAATTCTACCATTATAAGGAAGGAAAGTGATGTGCACAAGATGATACTGGTAGCCAGTGGCAGAAGTAGCATGAGCCTGAGCATGGGTAAGAAGATTTGTCTCACAAACATAAAACAACAGCTTGATAGGCTTCAATTACTACATTAAAAACAATTCCATTTTTAAAACTTTATTGATTTGCCACCTGATTAAAGCATGGAATATTTTAACAGTATTATACATAATATTTTTACATAGAAAACTTTACATAGCATTTCATATTATATAATTCTGCTCATTCTTTCAAAAATGTATACATCCATTGGGTAAGGAATGCTTTTCATTAAATTATCAATATTAAATGCACTTAATTATAGCATGTAGATTAAACCAAAGTAGCTATTTAACTAACTTTTAGGCATTTTAAGGTAAAACATACATACATTTTTGCACATGAAATATATTTGATGCAATATGCAGAGAAATCTTTTTAAAAATCAGAACGTTGAGAAAACAACACCTTTGATCAGTATCGAATTTTTTTGACAAAAGGTTGCTAGCCATAGTCATTCTTTAAAATGTTCAGTTTTTAATTTTAAACTTCAAAGTTTTTGATGGAAAAAACAGATTTGAATTTAAATAATATCTATCTTAATACATTAATGGAAAAATACATATATAGGACCCAGTTTAAATTTAAAACTTATATCCACTTGCATCATAACAACAAACACTAGAAATGAATGAGAGATGGACACTCTTGGGTTGAACTTTGTCAGAAAGCTATTTTAGCATTTTTTCAGATGATTTTTGAGGGCTGTAGCCAGCATCAAAAGGTATTTTTTAAAAAGTTTAGGTTATTTTCATCTTGTGCAAAAGTTAACCTTTTACCTAAATACTTTGACCTTTTTTTGACACTAGAATATAGTATTCATAATGCATATTCTTTGGTTATGTTGGTGTACAGGGAAGGGAAAGGGAGCAATAGAATATTTTATCAGAAAAAATTGTGTCTAGAAATGTCCAATTTCCCTTCCTAGGTTCATCATCATGACGCCCATGGCTGTATAGTTCCCCATTTCACAATGAAGAAAAAACAGAACTGGTGTATGAAAGATTGATATTTTAAAGATATCATTGTTTAGAGACACAATCAACATTTAAAGCACTGTGAAAAAGAAGGTTGTGAGCTCTTCATTTCCCTACTCTATAGCTTTACTGAACGGCAATCTTCACCAAAACCAGACACCCAAATATCAATTTCACCAATTTTTGAATAACAGAGGTTATAATGTCAACTCTTAAGGAAGTAATCTAAGGAGAAGAATAAATTTATTCAAGAATCAGGCTGTGCTCAATAGCTTACTACTAGAGGCTAAAGTGCCCTCGATAGCACTTTTCCAACCTAGCATCATGGCAAGTGCTCTAGATCATTTTATATTAAGTTTTCTAAAAGGAGCATTGCCAGCAAAACTAAAATGTCATATTCAAAAAAAGGCTTTTCCTTAAAATGATTAAAAAAATAAATTAAAGCTTGAATGTTCCTTGCAACGTTGCCCCAGACTTCTGAGAAGGGAAATCTTGTGATTATTCACAAGTAGGTGTTTAAGCTTACAGAATGATACCTTGGCCAGTATCATCTGACAACAGCAACAGTAACATGTTATAACCAAACTCCATCTAATACCAGGAAACACTGGTTACTGCTGGGTTGACTATTCATTTATAACCTGGCTTCTGTGGAGCTATCTACTTCCTACACAAAGTAATTTTGCCTAATATTGTGTTTTTAAGGAATAAACTAAAGGCAATGGAAGTATGTGGCTAATATGACGAAAAATTCATATGGTTCACATTTGATGAAACAATGGCACACTAAAAACACACACAAAGGTGTCTCCATGCAAAAGGGGCAGCCATTATGAGGACCAGAATGCACATGGGTAGAGATGCTTGGTTTTTCCAGCTATACTAAGCATAAACAAATACCAACAGAAACTACTGACATATATATATAACAATCTACAGCACCAGGGAATGAGTCTTTGTATTGAGTTGGGTGTTGCTAGATAAAGAAGCAATGACTTCAAACAGAAATAAGTTAGAGGCTACATTTAAAAAATATTTGAATCATGATAAAATATACCTATTTATTCCTTTCTACTGAATTCAACTTTCTTATATGCATTTAGTAACTTAAAGGCCCCAAATTCCTATTATTTCTTTGGTAATAAAATTAAACTCTCTTAGGGGATAGGGAGAAAAAACTCGATATAGAATTCTGCTGGCCAAAACCTGCTAGTCAAAGGTGTGAGAAAAAAAAAAAAAGCATTAGTGAGAACTTTTATTAACAAAAGCACCAGGAATCTTACTCAAAAAAGAAGCCTAAATCCATTGGATCTACAAACTGGTTTCCCAAGATATCAATCACTAAGGCCCCAGAAATTTATATTAATTAAAACTCAACTAAAAGGATTAGAGGGCACAATTAGAAACAAATGTTTTAATAATTGTGAATAATACTTTTTATAATCCTTAGTGCTGCTAGATGCAGCTCATGAAAGGGCTCAGATTGCACAAAGTAAGGATTTTATTTTCCTTGCCTATAACACATTAAGCTTGAGACCTTCCCATGATGCAGTATACAGATTATGGGCTTTTGACCATATTTTTGCAAACAGAAGACAGCTTTCATACCATTGTATCTAGAGCTCAGGTATACTGTAGTTAGGTTATTGCACTGTCAGCAGTGTGATGAGAATGCTAGAGCCTATTTCAAAGTGTGCCGCCAGAAGTGATTAACTACTGTGCTTGACCCTGTCTGTTTTCTGGCTGTCCTAACATTTTGACATGTGCTCACTTCAGTTTAAGCACACTGACTGGACAATAGAAATCATAGTGTGATGCCTGAGGCCTCTCTCCCCCAAATTCACTACTAACAGGTCCTGCAAAGCTGTGACATTAACAATGGGG
Source organism: Notamacropus eugenii (assembly GCF_028372415.1). Lineage (NCBI taxonomy): Eukaryota > Metazoa > Chordata > Mammalia > Diprotodontia > Macropodidae > Notamacropus > Notamacropus eugenii. The sequence continues at coordinate 518,042,678 of NC_092872.1, forward strand.
CACACTCTCAGTTCTGTAATAAAAATAAAAATGCCCTGATATTTATTGTTCAAATATAAATTAACTCTGGCTAAATAGACATCTTCACTATTACTTAATATACTATATTTAAGAGGGAATAGATTGGACAACAAATTTTGGAAATGTTTTTTAACTTTCCATATACATTCTTACTTCAGTTTGAGCAATTTCCCTCAGATGTTTGCCTTCTTTGATGGCTTAGCTCTAAGGTATTTAATACTTAGGGAGGTAGGAGGTATTCACTACAGTCACTGTTACTGCCCAATCTTAACTGTAGCACATTTAAACTTTTGATAAAAGCTGTCTATAAAATACTTTAAAAAACTCTCAGACAGCAAGAGGTAAACCTCCTTTCCCCCTACTTTCTACAGACTGAATTAACAATAGCTGATCTGAAATTAACACATACCCAACCTGATCTAGCTTAATGTACACTCAAAGAACAACAAAAAAAATCCAGCCTAGCTTTTAGGTGGCAGTGAGCCATTACAGTATATTTTATTAACATACTCTCTAAACAGCACAAACCTATACAACTCTATTCAGTATTTTCAAAGATAGAAATTCTCTCGGTAAATCATTTACAACCAATTATGTGAATCAGACAGAAAACGACAGCATCTTTCAATGACAGATTTGACAGACCTGAATCAGCAAACAGGAACAGAATGACAGAGGTGAAACAGACTTCAATTTGACTATTAGCTCAGTATGCAACAATTTAAATCAAATATTACCAACCCTTAGTTAAGCTACTTTTATGAGATGCTCTTTGTTGGCCAGAGGAGGATGGACACTTTTCCAAACCACAGTTTGAAATGCAAAATGCTGCTTCCTTGGTTTTCGCAGTAAAGCACCAATGAGCATTTCTCCCTTTGTGAACGGAGGGTCAACAATGACCCATCTTGCTTGGAACTACCAGCCTGGCAGCTGTGTCCCTGTTAGCTGTAATGGCTCTTTTGGAATCCATATTTTGTACACGGCACCTATACGGAGGAAAAACTTCCGCAGAACAGCTCGAAGCTCAGGGATCAGGTCAAACTGCATAATTTCACACAGATAGGGGTAATACATGGAAGCATGTGCTTTAAACTGGAAAGAGAATAAAACACTTGTGAATCATATAAAATTAGATGAGAAGCTTATCATTTACAGAATTATAGATGCAGATTTGTCTTTTTCTAGAGTTCATTGATAATTTTCTGTAAATATTCAATAACATAATCGTTCACTAGAACCTGCATTCAGCTTTAGAACCAACTGCTCATAAATATGTCAGAAATCTTTATCTTCACTGGGAAATTGCATTATTGGTATTTTTTTACCTGCCATGTTAATTGGTAATAAAAAAACGTAAAGGTATTCAAACATTTCCTGGACTATAATACTCAGGACCTCAATATCTTGAGTCTTGGACTCTGGTGTCCTTTCATGGCAGAGTGTAATAAATTTTTTAAATTCCAAACCAATTTCATAGCTTATATTCTTTCTAAGCCAAGATGTGTTATTCAAGTTGTAATTAAAACTCAACTCTTAACTTAAAATATTCAGAGATGCAGTGAGTAAAGTAAAACATAATGCTTACACTTAACAACAAAATACAATAAATTACAATATTTACCTTTTCATCACTTATTTTGAGCGTTTTGGTTAGAAGTAATAGTAATAGGTTTGTCCAGGCCTCTCGATGGCTTTCTGAATTTACAGTAATAAAATAACCGAGAGCTTCACTACAAACACTAGTGGAGGAAAATCAGAGAGGAAGATACTTACATAGATTCATTCATTCAATATTCACTAACCAAATATTTACCATGAGAAAACTACTATTTTCCCAAATACACCCCCTACTTTCCTACCTGGCTTGTACATTATTCCCTATGCTTAGAATACCTTCTTCCTCTGTTCCCACCTGCTGACCTATTTCTTTCAAGACCCAATTCAAATATCCCTTTTTCTATAAAGCCTTTCCAGATATTCCTAGAAAAGAGCATTCTATATTGCACCTGTCTCTTAGAACTTTATACCCCTCTTACACACCTGTCAGATGTGATTTGGATTATAGATACTGATATACAGGTATTATTTTCTCCTATTGGAAAGAGAAATTCCTTGAGTGTAGGAACTATATACTATTTTTCTCTAATCTTTAAAAGACCCACGATAGTATGTAATACTGATATTCTGTAGGTGATTAATAAAAATCTACTGAAGGAATGATAGAATCTTTGGAAATATAATGATAAATACAATGCATAGGGTTAATTACTAAATTGCAGAGTTGACACTGATTTCAGACCCAACTTTTTTTTTTCAGCACATGATGCTGTGTTTCTACTTGACAATCATTACTATCTCTAGTTTACTGATAAGTAAATAGACTGAAATAAAAGTTTAGGGACCTAGGCAAGGTCAAATAGCAAGCTAGTAATAGACCCATATTGATTCTAGAAAGATTAGGGCAATTCCCATTGTATTAGATTCCCTTCCAACTTTAATTCCATTTTGTATTATACAATTAACATTTTATGTTTTATACACACACACACACACACACACACACACATAAATATCCTTTTCAGTAAACACTCTTTCTTCTTCCTATCCTCATTAAATAAGGGATTTCTACCCCATCTCCACCCCTCCCCTTTTTTCGAAAAACAAAAAACAAGGTACCATACGTTAAAAGTCGATGCTGTATCTCCTCCCAGGAATCTTTGCGGTTTTCATCAATATACATTCGGAAGAGGATTCTTAAACAACATGCCAGACTGCTGGTCTCTTGTTTTAAAAGATTGGGTTTAGATTTGCCTTTAAATCCTAAAAGTCATTAATGCAAATTAAATACTTTTGGAATAATTCTTAAAAAGGCCTATACATTTTTATACATTCATGTTCATGGCACATGAGATAATTCTACCTGGTAACAAAATAAATCAGAATGTCTCATGGCATCAGAGTAATCACATTTATTTTCTCCTTAAATACAACAGCTCTTTATGATACAACTACAGATTTCTATTTCAAGGGGTTTTCTGGTTTCTATCTGTGATTTCACTGGTGTTGGGAACTTTCTCTACTAATGCAGATTCAGTAATTCTCAGTCTTGCAGAGCTGTCCACAGGATCCTCAGAGAAGTGACTTGCCCAGGGTCATACAGCCAGTATGTGTCAGAAGTAGGGCTTGAGTCCAGGTCATCCTGACACTCTGGCTACTCTACTGTAATGCCCTTCACTCAGTCTTATGTTATAAAGTTAATTTAATAAAGCAATCAAAATGTGCAAGAGTATGGGAAATTTCACAACAAACCAAACAGATTAACCAAGTCTAATGTGTATATATATATATATATATATATATATATATATATATATATATATATATATATATATATATATATATATATATTTCACCTTCATTGATGTTTTACTATATATGATGAGAAGATAAAATTTCGGGGAATTTTTAAAAAATGGGGTAGGGCGTTTTGGGACAAAGTGGAAATATGGGAGAAAAATAAAATGTATGATACTTTTTAAAGGCATATTTTACAGAAATGAAGTCACTCTATTAGTCTGACAAAGAGGATTGAGAAAAAGCAGAAAATTCAGGTATTTACACAAACATACTCACACACACATTCACACTCACTCTCTTTCTCTCTCTCTCTCTCTCTCTCTCATAATTTGGGAGGAGAAAACTCAAAAACTTTCCACTTTTCCTTGGCCCTTTGTATATCACAGCACAATTTTAAAGTGAGATTAATTATTTGAATTTGACTTTCATCCTCTAAAGCATTTCCCCCTTAAACAACTCAAGGAAAATATTATTTTCTGGTTATGGAACAAAATGTACAACACTTTCTCTTTAATGCCTTAGGTTAGTGCTCAGATTAGTAAAATTCAATTTTTACTTACCTGCTCTCCACAGGACTGTTCGTTGTTCATAATTTGAGTTAAAGGCCTTTGAGAATGAATGAGACTCTTGCAAACAGTCTAGTAATTTAAAAAGATGCTGTGAAGACATGTATTTATACATTCCTTGATCCTCTGTGTCTATGTGAATATCAGCATCCAGAGTGTCTCTCTAGGAAGTGACAGTAGGCACATTTAAGGGATATCATAGGATTTACAATAGGAAGCTAATTTAGATGAAGTAGTTTTTACATATTAGCAAGTGAAAAGGCTAAGATTTCAAATTAGATGGAATACATCTGGCAGTAAGGACAGCGATGTCTTTTGGTGGGGAGGAGACCGGATCCCTCCTGACATATTTGTAACCAACTGCTTCTAGTTTAAGCACAGTAAATAATAATGCAGTCACCCCTTTCACATCACGGGGGAAAGAAGTGTAGGAAAATCACGAGAGAATCCATGTCAAATTTCTGGCCCTCCCTTTGTACTAGAGGAGAAGCCTGAATTGATTCTTTTTCTTTGATGGGATGTTACTGTATTGTGAGTATTGTAAAATATGGGCAAAGTATTTGGTCACAGGCTCTGTGCCATCTCCTGGGCTCTGGGTGTCATCTACAGCTTCCACAAAACCCCCCAAAGTTCCCATGTACACTGACTCATGATATACCAACAGAACTGTAACGGAGAAAGCTGTGATATGGAAAGGGTAACTAACTATAGTTGGTACTGCACTTAATGGTTTACAGAGTGCTTCAAAAGACACCATTTTGATTTTTCACAGGTACGGGAGTTATCTATTGCATGAATTACCCCTATTTTCTATGTGAAAAAATTTTTATTCAAAAAAGCAAAGTATTTTACTCAATAAAACACACAGAGTCAGAACCTGAATCCAGGTTTTCTGACAATGTTCTGCCATTATACTGGCTGGTCTCTCTTTCCCACTTGCTGAACATTTCCCCTATTTCAAGGCTTCCAGATGGGGGTGTTGCTTTGTGATTTCCTCATAGAGGTCATTCTTCCTTTCCATCCTTATTTTGTATTAATCTTCTCCAAGTGTACTGCAATCTCATGCCTTTCTCTGGTATTCTTCAGAATCTCTGAGTCTCCCTTTATTTGCATGCACAATACCTATCTATCTCCTTCCCAAGTCCAATTCAGATGCCACCTCCTCTAGGAAGAATTTCTATTTACCTCAAAGTGGTAATGACTTTCCCTTTCAGACCTTATGTAGTCTTCTGTACTGCTTTAATAAACTGAGGTAACATAATAGGGTGTAAACTAACAACTTGTGTTGGACTCTTATTCTCTTATTTGAATGAGTTCCCTGAAAGAAGGGTTAATTTCTTATATAAACCTTGTTATCATCTGCAATGATGAGTGACTGACATCTGCACCTGATAGGTACCCACCAAATGTTATACCACCAACAAAAATAAAAGGGAGTTTGGATGGACAAGATGTAATGCCCCAAACATAAGACCTTACCTGAGCTGCCACCATGTGTTCTGCATCCTCCTTTTTGCTGGTTGCTGGATAGAACACTATGTTGTCAATGGTCTGTATCAATTCCAGTTGAACCACACACTTGATCAGAAGGCCAGCAAACAGCTTCTGGTCTATCGGGACAAGGCAAATTAAAAGCCCAAAATAAACTCTGGCGGTTACAGAAGTAATTAGGACCATGAAAGTTTAACTGAATTTGGATATATCGTGTAACTAGAAATACACAATGAAACTACAGGTTCAGTTTGGGCTGAAGATGTGTCAATTTCAAAAGTTGACTTAAAAATGATTCCTCTCCAGATGGTAGCTAGTCAGCAAGGAATCAAGTAGTTTACTTGTGAAAAATTAGAAGCCAAGAAAATTGGTAGAAAGCAGATACCAATCACGGTTTCAATCATCTAATTGCACTACATTCAAGGACTACAAGATTGTCATGAAGTACTCCAACTACAAGCTAACTGCCTGTCACCCTGCTTACATTCATTCTAAAAGCTCTGTGAAGAGCCACCTACTCAGGAGCCATCTCATCTACTAAAGACTTCTGATCTCTTCCCCAGTGATAAGTGATTTCTCTATCCTTAGTCTCTTATCCCTCTCTATTTAATTTATTCTCTGTACCTGTCACAGTTTAATGTGTAGTAAACTACCTGTGTAGATCTCATTCCTGAAATGGACTATAAGCTACTTAAAAGGTAGGGGCTGGGTCCTGTGTAACTTCTGATTTTCTATCATTTATCACAGGGATCTGCACATGTGTGATTTCAAAAGCTAGTGAGAAATTCCTAAAGAGAAAATTCTGAATTTACTTTAAAAATAAAGATTCTGTCTTGTGCTTTCAGAGATATTAAAAGCATCTATCAAACAGGAAAAAACCCTATCTCCCTAACAAATCCTACATCATAGCTTTACTTAAAACAGAAATACTCTCCTTCCAGGTCTCTCCCATTGTCCCACTCCTCAAGTTCAAAGGTGAAGTTGTCTGCTGTGAAGTCTTTCCGGAAACTGATTCTGTCTTCATCTGATCTCCTAATATCTGTCTTCCTCCTATGCAACTGTCACATTCTTGTTTATCTTATATTTGTCTCATTTCTCTGCTCCCAGAATCTTATCACTGTATCTTCTTTCCCAGTATTTAGCAAAGTGCTATGCATGCAGTATGCACTTACGTATTTTAAAATTAATGAATAATAGGGACATCAACCCTAAAAGATTTGAGAATAATTTTTTGATGATGATGATAACAATGATAATTTAAAAAAAAAATCTATTCTTACTTGTATATGGTCTACCTTTCCAGCTGTCATCGGTTGGGTTGGAAATCTGGCTCTGACCTCTCTCAGAGGGATTTTTATCTATGCTGCTTAAAGACTGGCGGTCCAGATCCAGATCCTACAAGTTTATCAGAAAAGAGTATTTACTAAGCATTTTCTTTTTTTTAAATTAAATTATTTTATTTGTTTTCAGTATTCAACTCACTTCCATATATCTTAGATTTTTTTCCCCTCCCTTCTCCATCCTCCTCTCCCTCCCCAAAACACATTACAATTTTATATAGGTTCTATGCATACTTTCCTATTAAATACTAAGCATTTTATTTTTCAAGCAAGATTCCATTTCTATAATATATTAAGGTTATTTTATACCATTAACTTCTTTAGCACTGCTTGCATTTTATTTAACTTTCCCAATTGTCTCAAAATAAAATCAACCCTGACTGCTCACTGTAGTGCCCTTAAAAGGTATTATGTTTAAGAGATGAAGAGTTTGAATTATTTTTCCTTCTATGAAGATATCAAAACAACGGATATTTTATTTTAATCTTAAATACTAAACACCCATTCTTTGGGAATAAAAAACATATATTCAGTTGATGCCTTAAAAAATTTTTTTTACACTAGTCATTTTGTAACATACTCCCCATCCCCAACGCTAAATCCCTTGTAACAAATAAGAACAGTTAAAGCTAATCTACAGAGGTCTGCCAATACATGCAATACATCACAACTCACCCCTGAGAGGAAAGAGAGAGATACTTTTTATTATGTATTCCATAGGACCAAAACTGGTTACTAAGAGCTCAGCTTTCTTTTAACACTCTTTTCATTTATGTTACTGTGATCCTTGTCTACATTATGTTCGTTGAGCTTACTTCAACATTCGTTAGCTCCCACAAGTCTTTCCATGTTTCTATCCAGACCTCTGATTTGCCATTTCTTACTGCATGACTTTACTCAATAAAATCCATATGCCACAATCTATTTAGCCATTCTGTCAATCTGTGAGCAGGCACTGCCTGAGGGGATCTCCTGCTGATTCATTCATCTATGAAGATGGAATCTGAAACTAAGTCGTCTGTACCTAAATCCTGTCATTTATTCACCACATCATTCTTCCCTTCTCTTACAATTTTTTGAACTAGCAGTTCTGCAGCTTATGACCTACTTGTGTCTCACAGATTACAGAACTATGAACCCTTTGGGCAGATTTTTTAAAAAGATGTAGGACCAAAAGAAAAAAAAAAGAAAGCAAAAACTAAACAACTCTACCAAATGTTTTTCGGATGCATCGTCCTCCATTCCAGCAGGCCTCCATGTCAGCAAACTAAAGCAAGGGAAGTGGAAATGAGAAAGAAAAATTTTGATGAAAAAAGTAGGACTGAATGCAGGGTAAACTGTACATCAACCACTGCATTAAAACTTACATGTGTGGAATGGTTGTTTTGAAAATGTCCAGCATACAATTACAAGTTTCATCCCAAACATCAGGGCTGAATTTCTCACCATTTGATATTACCAAGTTTTCTAAACAATTCGTTCCAGATCGGGCCAGCTGTTCATTATCTATAAAATAAGATAACATCTATCAACAAACTTTTGCTTCCTTTTCTCTGCCAGCTGTGTCGTCCTCATGCCACAAAGTGGGAGTGAGAACATGGCAATTGGTGGTTGTGCTTTTCGAAAACCTTCAGTAAAAGCAGTGGGGCCACACAGGTACTCTAAGTGAAGAGATAAGAGTGAGTTACCTGCATCACTGCAACTTTGCCAACTCTATACTCTCTACATCCTCCATGGTCCAAATCCCCTCCATGAAGCTTTCCCTGATCTAGTTAGATGAAAATAATGTTTTCTCATAGGATTTCAAACTCTTTTTCTGCACTTACTGTTCTAATTTATATAATACTAACAGTAGGACAAACCCAACACTTTATCCTTATTCACCACTGCGGATAGTTACTTTGATATCCAAGGAATATTAAAATGGACATGGAAGACAGATATTGGGGGAAATTCAGGCAATGTTTTACTATTACACGAAATTATTACAATTACATTTAAGTCATTTAAAATACTTGAGATACAAAGGGTGGAATTTGTATTATTATCCAAGTCCAAATATAATAATTAAATTAAATATTTCCTGCTTCCTATATTTTTATCATGATAGCTCTCTGAAAAAGTTTTGGTTATCAATGAGTACTCAATGCAATTATCAAGACACATGTGATATTACAGTGTAATAGGGAGCCGAGTACAAGGAACATATCAACACTTTTCAGATAACATTCTGGGACTGGGATGAAAAGGGTAAGTACCAGTGCTTTCCAACAATGGTGTCAAAGGTTCTAATACGGAAATTTGTTTCGTGTGACTGCACATGTATAACCTTTATCAAGTTGCTTGCCTTCTCAATGAGAGGGTAGAGAAGGGAGGTTAAAATTTGGAACTCAAATTTGTTAAAAAACAAAACAAAACAACAAAACAAAAACTGGTTAAAATTGTTTGTACATGGGAAAAACCAATTATTAAAATAAAAACACCTTAATATATATTTTCTAGGAACTCAGAGCTGCCTAGTGAGAAGCTGATAGTAGATATCAGAGAGAAGTCAAGGTCATACATAAGATATAGCTCACATAGACATAAATTTAGGATGATTTTCCACAGTGACCCCACACTGTTCAAGCAAAGGGTCATTTACGTGGACCTGAAAAGGCTAGAAGCATAAAGGCACAGCACCTATGAACAGGATTGGAAGGGACTTCATGTATCACCTACGACCTCTACCATCTGGACTGTGAATCCTCTCTTTATAATGCCTCCAAGGAGTGGTCAGCCAGTCCTGACTGAAATACTTTCAATGACTAAGAAATATCCTTCTAAGGGGATCTGTTTCACTGTTAGTGAGCCCTAATTGCAAGAAAGCATCCCCCTTTTAGGACCCAGAAGAATAAGCTTAACCCCTCTTCTACATGACTTTCCTTCAGCAGTGACTGTCTTGATACAGTTATAAATCCTTGTAACAAAAGAAAAATAAATACATTTTTTGGGAGAAGGATTCTATTTTTCAGGTCCATACAATTAAATTACATACTGTGCTGGTCATTAGAGTCTTAAAAAAAAATTATACTGAGGTATTCTTAGCATCTACTTAACCAATGAACATACACAGAAAAACAGTGCATATAAATTTGAAGAGTACCTTGTTTTACACACCAGTGTAACTGTGCAAATACATCAGAAAGCAGAACTTCATTTAAAGCTTCATAGAACTGTGTGAACACATCACAAATAGCATAAAGTGCATGATTACAAGTTGTGGTCATCCATTCTGATTTCTGGAAGAAACAAAGAAATATTAAAAGGCTTCCTAATCACTTCCATTTAAAAAATCTTCAGCAACAAAGCAATCAAGGCCCACTAAACATACAACAGACATACAACAAATTCCCTTTTAAAACACTGCTTAAAATGTAATAGATAAAGCTATTTAATCTTGGGGATAGTATACAAAAACATTTTTAGATGCCAGCTCAGTAACAAACACAGAAACTAGCAGAGTACATCAACAAATATTGCAAAAGAGGCAATATGGTGTAGTAGAAAGCATAAGATTTAATATCAGGAAACCTAAGTTCAAGTCCTGAAACTACCTCTTACTACACACTCATATGAACATGGGCATAATAGTATCTTCTTCTCTATAAGAGTAGAATACCTGTACTGTACTTTTAACAGAGATGACACCAAGATCAAAAAAGATAATTTAAGCAGAATGGTTTGTAAACCATGAAGCGCTATTAGATTATATGTTCCATATAGTGGATGTGGAATGGGATTATGGTCTAACTAAATCCTCTCTCTTCCTAAGAACAGTAGTGTTGAACTGAATGTCAGCTATCATCTAGTTATCTCTCTTGTAAACATACTAGAACACAATGGTCATAATGACCAGCACCTTTTCCGAAATTAACTGTATTTTTGATGAGAATGCAATGAGCAAGGTGATTTTAATTTTCCCTCCAATATGAAAAAATAGGGAGATCCTCTAGGACCTGCCTAGCTTATGCTAGGTAGAAGATTGACAGAAACATTTTAAACCTTAAAGTGCTACACAAATATGAATTATTAAAGAGCACTTCCTATCATCTCGAGGAATTATTACAATAGCTCTCAAGTCTATTCTACCTAAATTAAATTACTTATTCAGCACCATACCAACCAAATTACCAAAAAATTACTTTACAGAGCTAGAAAAAACAATAACAAAACATCCAGAATATCAAGAGAATTAATGAAAAGAAAGGCAAGGGAAGGTGACCTTGTTGTACCAGATCTTAAATTGTATTATAAAGCAGCAATCATCAAAACTAAGAAACAGAGTGGTGGATCAGTGGAATATGTTAGGTACACAAGACACAACAGTCAATGACTGTAGCAATCTACTATAAGATAAATCCAAAGATTTCAGCTTCTAGGATAAGAACTCACTCTTTAACAAAAACTACTGGAAAATAATACGGCAGAAACTAGGTATAGATCAACATCTTATACCCTATATACCAAGGTAAAGTCAAAATGGGTACATGATTTAGATATAAAGACTGATACTATAAGCAAACTAGGAGAGCAAGGAATAGTTTACCAGTCAGATCTACAGAGAAGGGAAGAATTTATGACCAAACAAGAATTTAAGACTGAAAAACATTATGAAATGCAAAATGGATGATTTTGATTACATTAAATTGAAAAGTTTTTGCACAAAGTCAATGCAACCAAAATTTGAAGGGAAACAGAAACGTGGAAACAAATTTTTTCTCTGACAAAGCCCTCATTTCTAAACTATACAAAGAACTGAGTCGAATTTATAAGAATACAAATCATTCCTCAATTGATAAATGGCTAAAGGATATGAACAGGCAGTTTTCAGAGGAAAATTAAAGCAATCTACAGTCATATGAAAAAGTGCTCTAAATCACTATTGATTAGAGAAATGCAAATCAAAGCAACTCTGAGGTAGCACACTACACCTCTAAGACTGGCTAATATGACAAAACAGGAAAATCATAAATATTGGAGAAGATGTGGGAAAATTAAAACATTAATGCATTACTGGGAGAGTCATGAACTGACCCAACCATTCTGGAGAGCAATCTAGAACTATGCTCCAAAGGCTATAAAAGTACATATCCTCTGACCCAGTAATACCACTTCTATGTCTGTATCCCAAAGAGATCATAAAAATGGGAAAAAGACCCACATGTACAAAAATATTTATAGCAGCTCTTTTTGTGGTGGCAAAGAATTAGTAATTGAGAGAATGCCCATCAGCTGGGGAATGGCTGAACAAGTTGTGGTATATGAATGTAATGGAATACTACTGTGCTATAAGAAATGATGAGCAGGATGGTTTCAGAAAAATCTGGAAAGACTTATATGAACTTGTAAGATGCTGATGACAGACTTCTATGATGTTGAGTGAAATGAGCAGAACCAGGAGACCATTGTACACAATTAACAGTCACTTTGTGTGATGACCAACTTTGGTAGACTTAGCTCTTCTCATCAAAGCAAGGATCTAAGACAACTCCAAAAGACTCAAGACGGAAAATGCTATCCCCATCCAGAGAAAAAGCTTTGGAGTCTGAATACAGATGGTCTATTTGCTCTCCTTTTATTTTGTTATTTTGTTTCTTCTTTCTCGTGGTTCCTCCCATTAGCTCTAATTCTTCTTAATGTCATCAGTAATGTGAAAATATGTTTAATATGAATGTAAAAGTAGAGTCTATATCAGAGTGCATGCCATCTTGGGGAGGGAGGAGGAGAGAGAAAATTTAAAACTCAAAATCTTATGGAAGAGAATGTAAAAAACTAAAAATAAATACATTATTTAAAAAAATAGCTCAAGTCTTAATATAGGAGATGAATATCAAGATAAAATTCAAAGAAAAAGTTTTTTTTAAGTATTTAACTTACCTCTGACTGCTGCTCAGGGAGTTTCATATTGTCAAAAATTCTAAACACAATTCTGAATAGATCCTGCCACCAATGCTTTTCAAAAGTGTGACCATAGCTCTTCATTATCTCAAACATCACTGTAAGTCCTCTACAGAGAGAAATGGTAAAAAGTAGAATGCAGTATGAAAAAGGGAAAATCTGTCAGCTTCAGCAACCGACAAACAATATCATTTCAATTAACAGAATGCAGCAATGGAATGCACCTTTCATATAATTACCTTGTCCGAACATCTAACTTGCACCTATTAATAATGCAAGAGAGTTCAAACAGGATAGGGAACCAGCCTCGAACCCAGACTCTGTCTCCAGGAGCTACATTCATATCATCACTTGTGTATTCTTGAAGCACCTATAATAAAAATCAAACCTAAGACATTAAGACCTACTATATAACAAAATGCAGGTTGAAAAAGAGGTAGTACCTCTCTTTTGTATTTCTCTCTTTAAACACCTAGTAATTCAGTCTATCTTCTTCTGGCACAGGGTCCTCTTTCCACATCTAACAAATATATGGACCACAATGCCCACCCACCATTTGGAGCTGTGAATGTCAAACCAGTCAATTTCTATGGACTGATTTTTAAAATGCTGTGGGAAACTTGGGAACGGAACAGATTGTGAAAGCCCTTGAGGGGTCAAAGTTGGAAAATCAGAAATTCTCATATATTTACAAACACTGTTGGAGGTCAAAGCATCATGAAATACTTGACTGGACTGTTCAAATGCTCATGCTTTTCAAGAATGCAGCTCATCAAACTTGAAATAACAAGAGCCGTCTTTCTCCTGTCTGTCTCTTTAGTTACAGGCAGCTATGGCCATCCTCACAACTTACTATTGTACTACTTCTAAGAACCTTGACTGATAAATCCTAATCTCCCACCTTAACTTATCCACTCATCCTCTGCTCTCACTCAATTAACCCTATTCTTTGCTCTCATCTTGATCACTGATCCCTCAACCCCTTCTCCAGTTCATCTCCCTCACTCAGGTATCATTTTACCTCTTCTCTATCTGTGCCTCACAACAAACCTCCTAGTCTTGTCTAGAAGTCAATCTCTCTCCTCTCTGTAGTAGGAAATCCAATTTCTCCACCACTACCATCTTTTTCCTGTCTGATTAAAATAAGACCAAGTTTCCTTAACACTAAACAACTCTTCACTAATCTACTGCTTCTACTACTTTGTTACTTCCATCTCTCTTTCTTCCCCTTTAAGGACTAACTTAAAAAAAGTAAAGTCTGACGGCTATTTCCTCCTCACCCAGTCTTTCCCCAAGCCCTTGCAATCTAATTTTCATTCTCATCACCTTACTGAAATTCTCTTAAAACTCCTTGCTGACCCCCTAATAAATTCATTAGTCTTTCTTCATCCTTTACCTCTTCTTGATACTCTGCAGTATTTGACAGTATTGGGTATTCTCTGCTTGTGACTATTCATTCTCTCTCCCCTTGGCATGAGATACACCAGTCTAATCCAACAAGTAATTTATTAAGTGCCAATTAAGTGAGAGGAGTGGTGCTAGGGACGAGGACATAACAACAAAATGAAAAATAGCATAAACTCTAGCAGCTTACATTAAACTGGGGAGGGAGAAGGGGAATGCAACATATAAATGCCTGAGCATATACAAAATAATTTGAGGCAGAAGGAGAAAACCTTAATAACCAAGAAAATCAGGAAAGGCTTCCTGAAGGAAAGGGCTCTATGAGCTTAACTTTAACAAAAATGCGTGATTCTTTTCTTTTACTTTTAACCAATCTTTTTCTTCACTGGCTCATCTTACGTCTAAAGGTGAGTGTTCTTCAATGTTTCATCATCAGCCCTCTTTTCCTTCTACCCCTTGGATATTGCATTCATTGCCATGAGGAAGTATGGCGTAATGGAGAGGGCACTGTACTTAAAGTCAGAAAGATCTGAGTTCTAATTCTGCCTCAAACATTTATTAGTTGTGTGACTACAAGTATATTAATCTTTCTTGGCTTTATTTCCTTATCGCTAAAATGAGGAAGTTGGATCTAATAATCTCTAAGGTGCTTTCCAGCTCTAAATCTATGTACGATTCTTTGACTAAATCTATCACACTACAAAAATAACCTCTAAATTAAAAAAAAAAATTGGTAATAATGGCATCACTGATTTGTTCCTATTTAAGATTATAGATTCCTCACTCTTTTGCAGAAGTATGTGGGAGGGTGTTTCATGGGTATATAATATCATTTTTTTTGATGTATTGATTATTTTAACTGAATTTTTTCCTCTTAAAATTCTTTTTTATAAGAGAAGCTCTTTGGAGGATGCAGGGAGCAAAAAGGAAGTATACATGGGGAAATTTAAGTGATGTAAAAACAAATGATATTATTTTTTAATTTTTTAATTTTTTTTTAAAATCTTGTTTTTAAAAAAAGATAAACTAAAATGCTATCAGATTCATATATTGTTAGAGCTTGGAAGGATCTACAAAAATAATCTACAAAAAAAAATGCTTCTTTTTATAGATGAGGAAACTGAAACCCACAGAAATTAAGTGACTTGCTCCCAAATCAACCTCTGCTCCATGCTCCATGCTCCATGCTCCATATCTCCAAATGCCCTACCTACTGACATCCTTCCCTATCTTCAAGGCTCAATTCAGGTGGCCCTTGTCTCCATGAAGTAGACTATGTTTCCCTAGTTCTGAAAGTAATCTCTTCCTTAAAATTTTTTTAGCACTTCATTTGGATTGTTCCCTTGTACCTTATCACATTTAGTCTTTTATTAAAGTTATTGGCTTACATGTCTTAATACCCATTATTAGCATTATTAGCAGCATTACAGCAAGGATACTGAAATTTTCCTTTTTTTTATCCCCAGTGTCTATGCTAGTAGAGCTTACTACATATTTTTAACTGAATCTGCACATTATTGTATAAAATGAGTAAGGTTTTCTCCCTCTCTGACGTAAGATGATCATGTGCCCCTGTACAAGTCACACTTCCCTCTGCCTTAGGCAACTCTCAAGACTCTAAGCTTCAGGAGGAGACATTGATCTGTGGAGGGAGCATTTACAATTTATAATTTGCAACCTAATTAATTAGAGAAGAAATTTTTAATATTAATAAAAAGTAGGCATTTTTAGAGTTATTAATGCTATGATTTAACCCAGTCTTCTATCACATTTAGTGCTATGTTACTTTCTAAAAGGATGGCTTATTTCTAAATGCAGTGAAATAGTCTAATACCTACTTGCAGTATTTATTTCAAAACAAACACCTAGTTCAAAGTAAAAGGAGATTCAAAATATAACATGGACAGCAACTGACAATAATCATTTTTCCTTTCCAATTTCTAGTTAACTAAGGGGAAAGTGAACCTACCCTTGGCCTTTCAGAAACATATTTCCCACAGTAGCGGATCAGTCGAATTGCTTCCATGCTGGTGTCAGGAAAAGAAGCATTACAAGCAAACTCAGACAAGCATTTCACAGCATCTTGAAAGGAATCTATTGCAGCAGGGAAATGGTGCTGAAAGATAGTTGCTGGGGAAACATAAATTGTGTCATTTAAAAATGTTTGTCAGGTAGATAACACAGTAAAAGTATGACTTAAATCTAAGAGAAATGGGTCAATAATTTTCTCTACGACAAAAGTTTTCATTAAAAAGTTATTCCTGAATAATATAATAAATATACCTCAGTCTAAATTGGTTTAAATAAATTCAGAGAATACCATAAAGGCACAAATAGTTGAGGATAACAATACCAATTTGAACATTAAGTTAAGCCAGTTTAGAATATAGGAAGTTGATGAACTATATAACTAGAGAACTGAGTATCTAAATGATATTATTTCACAGTGTAATTAAGTGGAAAGTAATCATGACCTTCTATTTAGAACTGAGTTGAGAGTCCTTGGTCTGTTACTAATGCCATTTAGAATCTAATCCTCTTCACCTTACAGAAATAGAAACTGGGGCCTAGGGAAAGGAACTGGTATTAAGTGACAGAGTTGGGATTCACACCCAGGTCTTTTGATTCCAAATCCAGTGCCCTTGCCACTATACCACAGCATACTACTAGCACATCTATACATCTATATATGAGCATGGGGTAAGACTGTCAACTTTGCACAGTTAGCTTGTTGAAAGCTCATTTGTAAAATGGGGATAATACCTATAAAACCTACCTCACAGTCTTGTTATGAGGTTCAAATGAGGCACCGTATTTAAGTGTTTTGCAAACTTTAAAATTTTATATAAATATCAGTTACTACAATTCTGAATCATTTGCTTTCTCTTGAGTCTCAGTTTTCTTATCTGTAAGAATAGACATAACATGCCTAACTACCTACCTTCACTTTGGAGGACTGTAAAATGACAAATAGGTAGGAGATTGCTTCATGAACTGTAAAACCTTCCCTAGACTGATCAATCAACTAAAGCTTTAAGCACCCACTACAGAGTAATAAGCACTTTGCTAGGCAGCTGGGATACAAATACAAAAGTGAGACAATCCTTGCCCTCAAAAAGCTTACATTCTTACTAGGGAGATACAACATGTTCAACGATAACTAAATCCAGGACATACACAAAATAAATACAAGGTGATTTGCCAAGGCACCAAAAAGTGGGCAGATCATGGGACTTTTGCAAGGCTGTGACACCAACTGAACTCTGAAGACAGCTGGTGAGAAGGAAGAGCATTCTGGGCTTTGGAACAGCTTGTGCAAGGGCAGAGAGTTGGAAGATGAAACAGACTGGAGCCATGAATGGGGAACAACAACAAGTAGGAGACTTGCGGAATTAGCTGGAAAGACAGGCGGTGGCCAGACTGTAAAGAACTTTTAAATGAAAGAGTTTGTATTTTTTCTACAGAAAATGAGGCAAAATATGAGCTCTCATAAATCTAGTCCTACTGTTTTACCTGGTTTCAACTCCACAGAACAAGTTACTCCCTGGTGTCCCTGTTCCTTCCCCCTACCCCCGCTTTCCTGCCTCCTTTTGTGTATTGTCTCCCCTGTCAGACTGTAAGCTCCTGGGGGCAAGGACTAGCTTTCTTTTTATTCATTGTACTCCCAGCATTCAGCACCTGACACACCATAGGTATGTAATAAATGTTCATTATATTGGACTGAAAGTAAACGATGTCTTTTTGGTAAGTAAATGATGTAAAAATGCCTGTTTTTCCCATCTATAGAGTAGAGACAAGAGTCCCAAATTTGCTATATCAAAGGAGGATAAGGAAGTGCCTTGTTTTTCAAATCTTCCAAATAGCACATTATAAGAGAAATCTTTTAAAGTTAAGATGGTTGACACTTTCACAAGATCAGACACCATTTTGGGCCATCTAGTGACTCAGGCAAGAAGTTTAAATGCAATAAGAGTTGTAAATGATAGAATAAAAATCTCCTTACTAATGACAAGAAACTAAAAGAATTCAATTTCTAGTTAAATAGGATACAAAACACCAGTCCCCTCTGCCTCCACAATCATCACTTTAACAAGCTGTGCCAGATTTTAAAAGCATTCCTCCTCTTCTTCATTCTACTCCCCCCACTCCCTTACCCCCAACACCCGTAAAACTCTCGAACATCTGATTCTCCCTCAAGTCCTATTTGAAATACTTTGGGTAGAGAACAACTCAAATAGCCTCTCCACCCCCTTAAAGAACCAGCTCAGTATGTGTGTCTTGGAGCCACCAGTCAATATGGTAGGCTCTGGGTGGGGCTGCTGAAGAATGGAAGGGAGACAAAGGAGCAAGAGAGAAAGTGAAAAGAGAAGAGGGGGAAGGGCATGGACATGATTGTGCTCTCAGTGGCACCAGAGCACAGCAAACTGGCCTGTGTCCAAACTGGCCCTCAGAGTCCTAATTTCTTGCTGGCACAAACGATGGCTCTTAACATTTTATTGTGTGGGAAAAGTGCCTGAATAGGAGTCAGGTAATTGACTATGTGACTTTGAGTAGATCACCTGCTCTTTGGCCTCATTTTTTCATACATAAAACTTAGCCCAAGGTAATATACCAAATAAATACTCTTTAAAATCCAGCAATAGAAGTCTGGAATGTTGAGTAGAAGGCCAACTTCTACTTTTACATATCTCAAAAAATTACGTTTTTATAGAGCTTTTGGGTTTACAAAATATTTTCCTCACAACTATTCCATAAGGTATCATTAAGGTGGACTAAGTATTATTTACCCCCCTTTACAGATGAAGAAATTGAGAAACAAAGAGGTTAAACAACAATGTCACACAAGATAATAAATGTGAGAGTCAGGATTTGAAAACAGGTCTTCTCATTTCTCCTATGTTGTTTTTTTACTTTTCCTTGAAACAAATACAAAAAAACCAGTCACAACTTTTGAGTTAAAATCATCATTCTAAAGGAATAAGCAGACCTTAAGAACTGAAGAGAAATCATCCTCTGTAATTTTACGCTAACTTCCTCAGACTGAGTTCTATAGGCAGAAATATATAGCGAGTGAGTTTGGCAAAAATGTTACATAAAATGTAAGATATCTCTGTGAAGTTTAATTACTACTTACTGACTATATGGCCTGTTGTTTGGAACGCCAGTTCCACAATATTCCCATCATGATCAGAAGCTGCCTGGTGGAATACGGCAAAGATATTCTTCCAACCTGAGCGAATGTTAGCAGCTTGGGAGTTTACCATCTGAGTTATGCAGCGGATAACCATGTCTCGAATGGTGGGTGATCTTTAGAAAAAGGGATAGCCATATCATCTGTTCTTCAGTATACAGGAAAGAGAGTTTAATATGCCTACTAACTTAGAATTAGTTACCTTAAAATCATTAAGGTACAATAAACATATCCTACCTTTATTTCTCTCCATGTACTTCTCTATGAAACCCCATCAGACTGTTCTTTATTTCTATCACTCCCTCAAATATGAACTGTCCCCCTTTTCTGTTTCCTATGCCTAGAATGTTTTTCTATCTTCAACTGTTGAATTTGCTTTCTGTCTTTTAAACCCCAATTCTAATGTTATCTACTCAGTTTATGTCTATAACCTTTCTAGACTATAACTTTCCTGAAAGCAAGGGCCATTTCTTAGCTAAATTTAGATAAAAAATCTCTTCTAGTACCTACAAGTGGCATTTTTAAAATTTACATTTAAATTTTAAATATCTACAAAGAAGGCATTTAGAAAATTTCTGGAAACTAATTACTCCAAATCTCCAAAAAAATCACCCCAGGTCTACCCCAAATTAGGTGACCTTAAGCCCCACAGCATTTGTGCTGATATCCAATTATAGTCAACTGGACTAATGACACTATGGTGTTTATGTGACTTTTAAAGAACCTTCTTTGATATGCTGGCCTCTGATTCTGATCACATCATAGTATTCATCAGGAGTCAATCTTTCTGTTTTCGTTATGGTTTATCCTTATAGCAACTGAGAAGGGGTACAAGGGTTGTCTGGAAGGATGGGAGGTTACTGAATGCTATCCTTGATTCACAATGACCTAGGTATTTATACTGATAATCAACGATTAACAGAAATTGCGTATTTGTCCACAGTATTTCCTTGCCACTAGAATAGAATCAATTTGTGGGTAGGAACTTGATCTAAACTTGATTTACTTAGGGTCACAATCTATTCCATGGCAGGAGAGGGGTTAGCTTAGGAGCAGGGTGGCATAGTGGATTCAGCAGACCTGGCAGTCCCAGCTCTGCCACTATCATATGAAATAATCTTCAGTAAGTCATGTCCCATATCTGGGCCTCAGTGTTCTTCTCTGTGAAATGAGGGGAATGGACAAGATAATTTTTTTTATTTCATCCCAATCTAATAATCAAAATATTGTGATGTAGATGTAGTGGTTTGTGGTGGGAAGGAATCACACACCTGTTTTTCTTCATAATATGCTCAAATGGCCTCAGGAAATCCTTCTGGAATCGGAAATTCGCTAACTCTCCCTTCTCAAGAAATTTCATGGACAGCTGCCTCAGTGAATCAACAGCGAAAATGGCCACATCTTCATTGGGGTTACACCCAACCTAATAATGAAGAGAAAATGTGGGAAAATATATAAAACTTACAGGAGTAAAAATATCACCTAACATTTATATGAAACTTCCCTAATGTTCTTTCTAGCTCTGGAAGTTTAAGAATCTTTAGGTCTAAATTTAAGAATCAAGCAATCCTTTGGGCTCTAAGAGGGTCCTGATGTAAAGATTTCTTAAAAATTTGCCCACGACAGGCACAATACGTAACTGAGCACCAGAAACACAAAGAAACACAATACACACAACATATCTTGTTTTTTATACTATTAAGACAATTATTTTGACCATAGCTCAATTTATTTGGGGGCTTGAGCTCACAGGCCAGTTACATTTTTCCAAATCATATTACAGCATAAAAAAGTATGCTATAGAAATTTAAACTGTAGTGAAACACATAACAACGTACACAATAATAATGATAATAACTAGAATTTATATAATAATTTAAATTCATAAACACCTCATCTGATCTTCTCAACAACATTATGGTAGGTACTATTATTACCCCTACTTTACAGATGATGAAACTGAGAGAAATTAAGTGACATGGTCACACAGCTAGTAAGTGTCTGAGGTGGGATTTAACCTCAGGTCTTCCTGAGCCTAAGTCCAACATTCTATCTATTGTACCACCTAGCTACATCTAATAATGTGAATTTGGTGCTAAAATATCTAGAAAAATGCGAATTATTACTGCAAATGGGATTTAAAAAGGTAGAAACAGGTAAAATATCTAACGTAATTAATTAGTTCCTCAAAAATGAAATATTGAGTATAACAATGCTACATTACAATGTTATACTTAATCTTATTAAAAAAAATTGTATAAATATCACAGATGGTCAATAATATGGTATGTGAAGTTACCACAGAACTTATGTAGCATTAGGCAAAGTCTGGCCTACTCTAGTTTACAAAGTGCAGAAAATGGTTTCCACAAATTTACAGGAGAAATGAAGGAAGCAATCAAGCTTTCCATAGCATTTTGCTTAACAGCACTGATTAGGTATAACTGGGAGTTCAAAATTAAGAAGATAGGTATAAAGAGCCTAATCACTATATTCTGGTCTATCTTTCAAGCTTGTTGTTAAGGGCCATGGGCTGAATATAGACTAGACTATCTACATGTAAAGCAGCTGAAGAAACTCATTAAACTGAAAGAAAATGCTACAGAGACAAGGAAGCCCTGGAGACCTAAACTAGACAAATATAAGAAAATACTTTGTGAAAAAAATCTCTGAGGCCAAGAAGGGAAAAAATGAATGATTTATGGTTTCATAGTTGCCAGCTACAAGTAATTATAGATAAAATCTTTCAAAAATACACTTTTATGGCTAGTGCTTGTCCTTATATCATCCTCCCAAAGAGTTATTCTTTATGATAAAGAATAAAACAGACAAGTTTAGCAAAATTCCCCAACATGCATAGGAGCCTGACACATGTAGTGCACGAGAGACACAGGGCCCCTCTTGGCAAACAAGGGAGTTATCTTCTGATGGCTCCCTCTGGAGCCAAGGCTGACTATAATTTCACAACATTCAGGGTTTTTTTTGGTTGCTCTTTCCATACACGTGCAGAGCCACTGTGGCTGATCAGACCAATATAAGCTTGGAATACTCTACTACAGATTGTACACAGATAGTCCTTGTTAACATTTGGGGTGGTTACTCCAAATCTGCACATCTTACATTTACTTTGTGCTGTCTCAATTCTGTTTCTTTGCTTATAGAGCACAGAGTCCTTTCTGATGTGAGCACACTCCATACTGAGTGGTCCTGTGCCAATGTCTCCCATGTTGCACAGTCAAATTCAAAGTTCTTGAGAATGTCCTTGTGTTGCTTCTTCTGACCAACATGTGATCACCTGCCCCATCTGAGTTCCCCATAAAGTAGTATTTTTGGCCAGCATATATTTTGCATTTGAACAACATGGCCAGCCCATTGGTGCTGTGCTCTCTGAAGCATAGTTTGAATGCTTGGCAGCTTAGCTCAAGCAAGGACTTCAGTATCTGGTACCTTATCCTGCCAGGTGATCCTCAGAATCTTCCTAAGACAGTTCAAATGGAAGTGACTTAGTTGTCTGACACTGTGCTGGCAGTCAGTCCATTTTCACAAGCATACAATAATGAGGTCAGCACAACGGCTCTGTAGACTTTTAGTTTGGTAGTTAGTCTAATACCTCTTCTCTCCCAAACTTTTCTTCAGAGCCTCCCAAACACTGAGCTAGTTCTGGCAATGCATGTGTCAATTTCATTATCAATGTGCACATCCCTGGAAAGTACACTACACCAAAGTAAGTGAATTTATCCACAGCATTCAAAATTAGCACAGGCAGCAGAGGATTGATCCACACGTTGGTGCATCTCAGCTTCAGAGGCTGCACTGAGTGTACAATGCAAAAAGAAAATCATGCACCAACAGTCCCTCCACTTCAGTCTTGGCTTGTGGTCTTTTCAAATTGAAGAACTTACCATAGGTACAGTAGTTGACCTTGATGCCATGTTCATCCTCATTTGAAAGCATTTGACAACATGGCTGAAAACATCATGTTAAAAGCATGGGAACAAGCACACAGCCCTGTTTCACTCCACTGGTGACTGGAAAGGCAAGAGGGCACTGTCCACTATCCAGAACCCTGGCCAAACATGCCATCATGAAATTGGTGTACAATACTGATGAACTTCTCTGGGCAACCAAATTTTGACATAATTTTCCATAAGCCCTAACCACTAACAGTATCAAAGGCCTTGGTCAGATCTATATACATTGTATACAGACTTCTGTTCTGCTCTTGGCATTTCTCCTGGAGTTCTTGGGCAGCAAATACCATATCGACTATTCCTCAACCCTTTCTGAAGTCACACTGGCTCTCAGGTAGATGACCATCTTCCAGGTGAAGGATCAGTATATTAAGGAGGACTCTAGCAAGAATTCTGCCAGCAATGACGAAGAGAGAGACCCCTTTGAGATTGCTGCAGGACAATCTATTCCCTTTACCATTACAGAGATGGACAATGGAGCTATCCTTGAATTCCTGGGGGATAACTTGCCATATAACCTGGGAAATTTCAGTCAGCTTTTGTATGAGCAATGGTCCCCCTACCTTGTAAATCTCAGCTGAAATAGAATCAGCACCAGGTGCTTTGCCACATGAAAGGAGCCTAATGGCCCTCAAAATCTCTTCTTTAGTTGGAAGTTCAGCTAAGTAGGGACTGACTTCAATCTGAGGTAAAGGGTCAATGGCCTCAGCACTGATTGATGATGGTCTGTTAAGAACACTATGGAAGTGTTCAGTCCATCTCTCTAGGATCATGTCCTTATCACTAATCAATGTGGTTACATCAGTACTGAGTAGTAGTGATGCAACCATAGGTTTTTGGTCCATAAATAGCTTTCAGGGAATCATAAAAGCGCTTTGGGTTGTTACTATCAGCATAAAACTGAATTTCATCTGCCTTCTTACTGAGCCAGGAATCCTGCATCTTTCTAAGCTTTGCTTGTACTTTGCTTTTGATGGAATTTAATGCTGCCTTCTTAGAGGTGGATGAACTATCCTGCTGGTAAATCCTGGGGAGTTCTCGTTTTTCATTTAGCAGCTTCTGAATTTCTCCATCATTTTCATC
The DNA here is from genome assembly GCF_028372415.1 of Notamacropus eugenii. Taxonomy (NCBI): domain Eukaryota; kingdom Metazoa; phylum Chordata; class Mammalia; order Diprotodontia; family Macropodidae; genus Notamacropus; species Notamacropus eugenii. The sequence continues at coordinate 518,067,042 of NC_092872.1, forward strand.
AAACCAGTCTTGGTGTTTGTAAACGTTCTGCCCCAGATGAGCAAATGCAGTGCTGCACACCAAATCCGTGCAAGCTGCCCACTCCTTTTCTGCTCCACTGTTGCCAACTGTGTGTTGGCTAAACTTTCCTCCAAGTTAGCAACAAACTGTCCATGCTCCAAGAAGAGCTCTAATTTGTTGACATTAATTCTTCTGGTAGTCATTTTGCCTTGGGGTGGCATTTTTGATAAATGTGATTATTAAGTGTGGAAAGGATACGTCCATGATCAATCTAGCACTCTGCACCACACATTACCTTTGTTACTCTCACATCTTGTCTGTCTCTTTTCCTTACAATCACAGTCTATTAGATGTCAATGTTTGCTGTGAGGGTGCATCCATGAAGTTTTATGCGTTTTATTGCATTTAGGTAAATGGAAAACAGTGTTGGTGATGAGGTCATGTGATGCAAAAGTCTTCAGTAGTAAATAACCACTGCTGTTGCTGTTTCCAACTCCATTCCTCCCTAGGACTCCCTGCCAAGTCTGGTAGTCTAAGCTTACTCTAGCATAAAGTCATCCTGAATTGTAAGCTTGTCCTTTTTTGGCACAATGATGGTAGGGGCCTCTAGGTCTTCATAAAATTTTTCTTGGACCTCATCACCATTTGTCATGGTGGGAGCATAGGCACTGATGATAGTGGCATGGCGTTTTCCTATGAGTGGCAATCATACTGTCATGAGCCTGCTATTCACTACTTTTGGCAGGCATACCAGCTTGCTAACTAGATTAGTTTTGATTGCAAAACTCATGCCAGCTTCATGGCGCTCCCCTTCACTGCAGCTACTCCAGAAAAATGTGTATCCATCTCCAACTTCAGTAAGCAGGCCTTCATTTGGTAACCTTGTTTCACTCAGGGCTGGTATTTAGATGTGATATCTGTTGAGTTCTCTTGCAACAAAAGCAACTAGTCTTTCAGGTCTACTGGATTTTGTGTTGTCTGTAAGTGAGTGCACATTCCATGTGCTGATGGTGAGTGGAATCACTTTTGCAGATGTTTTTGTATATTTTGTACATTTTTTTTGTGTTTTGACCACAGAGGGGGATTTTCTGCCTGTTGCGGTAATCAGGCCAGGGTTGGGTAAGCAGGCAATGTTTAGGACACCTTTTCTAGGCCCCTTCCTGACACCAGGAGGTGAGCAATGTGATCCTTAAAAGGTTGCTCAGACACCTGGGGGCTGCTGAGTTCCACTGTTGCTTCCAGTGAGAAATGACTCTACAGCCTAGGCCACGTGTGCAGGGTCATGACTACAGCTCCCAGCATATCTGCACCTGCTGCTTTATCATTTGCCTATCGCCATAGGACTTTGAGGCATAACAGTAATACTAATAGCAAAATGGTATGGGTGAGGTCTTTTGGTTCGTGCGTAAGTTGGATTTAAGGGAGGTAGAGTTGCACAAAGTCATCAGCCTCACTCTCTCCTTCAAAGTCATCACAGTCCAGTGGCAGGACAGAGTCAAGACGGCTGGTGATGGCTCAGTCTGCAGTGGATGACCTTGGCGTCTTTGGTGTTTAACCAAGCTCTAAGCACTCCACATCACCTGTTTCAGCTGCCATCATGGCTATCTGAATGAATTGTTCTCATCCACCCATTCCACCAGAGGAAGTCTTCACATGCCTGGGGTAGGTACCTCCCCAACTCACCAATGGGTTTGAGACCCCATGGTTACCCTCAACATGGTTTGGCCTGTCTGCTGAAACGGTTTACCAGGGTATGACCACTGGGCATGCTGCAGCTTCTTGGAGCCACAGGTGAAAGTTGGGTAGAAGTGGTGAACACCAAAGGTGGAAAGAACCCTGAAAAGGACTCAGCAGCCATCACACCAAAGGTACTGGTCGTAGTGACTAAATGAAAACACCAAAGGATATCAAGGGGGAACAAAGATGTCTGTGGTTTCAAAATCAGGGTGACTAGTGAAAACTGGTAGCATCATAGACTCAGTCAATACTATAAACATAAATATATAATATAAACTAAAAGAGAAGTAGCATACAACTGTAAATAGAATGCCAGTCTTGGAGGGAGGAAGATCTGAGTTCCAATCTTATTCTAAATACAAACTGGCTATATAACCATGGGCAGTTAATCTAACCTCTCAGGGTCTTAGGTAACTTTCTAGGCTAAGTAATGGATGAACTGCTAATCTGCTCAGAGTAGGCAGTTTCCATGAAAGAATTCCCTACATATAAAATGGTAGCTCTGAATCTGTTGTCCTTCCCCCAAAATTAATATATCACACATATACATACAAAGGCATATTCATACCAAAACTGGTTATGAGAACAACCCTCATTATTAGAGTTTCTCACAATATTTTTGATAGTTAGAGTTTCAATTCACTTGAGACAAAGTTATTTAATCAAATGAGGTGTTAGCACTAGAAACCTGTTACACAATAACTAAACAAAAGTATAGAATCAATGTACCTAAAAGATAAGCCTGATGCTAAATAATTTTTAAATGGTATTCAAAGCATAAGAGTTATTTTTAGGTTTGAATACTTACCTTATTAAAATGATCTCCAATCACCTGCCATATCCGTGACCACTGCAATCTAATTCTATTCATATTATAGTATGAAATTTCCACAATTTTCTGCAAGCTAAACATGCGTGGATGATGAGGTGAAGCCAGTTCATCCATGGAAACAGCACATAACCAGCGGACAAAGTCAACTATAAGGCAAAGATTATACAGAAGCAAATAACCACGTTAGCACTTTTCAGTTGCTTTCTAATTACAAGCACTTCTAAATTTCCTGGGATGTTCAATGTACATACCTATTGCATTTCCATCAAGTCTAGTAGATCCAGTAAATATTCTGTGGAGCCAATTAAACACAAAATAAAAATTTTTTTTTATAACTTAAGCAGTTTTTAAAATTAAGAATCTGGGAGGAATGGACTTAGAACAGCTCAATTTTGTAACTACCATAACAATAAATCATAATGCACCACAGATATAAAACAGAAAGTTGATTAAAATCAGTTGGATGGATGAAGGTATGCTTATAGGCAAAAAAAAAAAAAAAAAAAGGCTAACTACTTATGAAAAGAGAAGAGAGACAGCCAAACTGTGAAAGAAGACCTTTCCAGTATCCCTTGCCTGTAATTGAAAGGGGAAAAAAGAAAAAGAAACTGTAGAAGATGGAAGAATAAATAATAACACTGAGCATGATGAGGTGTTGAAAACAAACAGAATAAAGTAAAATAGAAGGGAAGAAGAGTTTCAAAAGGTTCCTTTTAATTAATATTAATTAGCCTTTAGCAGTCAATATAGAATAGTGGATAAGTGCCATGAACAAGGTAATTAAAGAAAAAGTCAATGAAAGTCAATATGGAATCTATATGTATACACTGGAAGATTTACCAAATGATGATATGGTATTTCAGATTTATCTGTCTGCTCCATCCCAACTCTTGAGGATAGTAGAAAGAAGGCTGGACTTGGGAGTCAAAGGGCCTGGGTTCAAATCCTAGTTCTGTCATTTATTACATATAAGAACTTGAGCAGTCACTTACCCATTACAAGCCTGTTTCCCTATCTATAAAATAATGAGGTTAGACTAAAGAACCTCTAAAGATCTTTCTAACTCTAAATTCTATGATCCTGTAAGTCAAATTATCAGAATTATCAGGTCATAGACTTAGCTATGAGAGGGGACCTTAGAGTTCATTTAGTCCAGAAATTCTTAACCCCTTTTTTGTCACCTTTTGGCAATATGGACTGCTTCTCAGAATAGTATTTTAAAAGCATAACATATCTATATATCTATATATAGATATATAGGATTCCAAAAGAAAGCAAAGGTTAATCAAAATAAAGATGTAGTTTTTTTCTCATCAAAGTTCATGGATTCACTGAAATCTATTCCCAGGTTAAAAACTTTTTGACCCTTATTTTATAGATGAGGCAACTAAGGGTGTATAACCTACACCCTGGGCAGTGCCACAGAGATAGTAACAGGGCCATTTATTGTTTAGTTGTATACCTTAAAATAATGGCAGGTCATATAAACTTGCAAAGGGATACAATCAATTCTAATTTGTCAAGGATTTCAGTGTGAAATTTTCTAAACTCGTAGAGGTGACCAAAATAAAGCAGTGAGCAGAGGGATAGCTATGATTTGCAATATAAACATTTATAATTTGGGAGCAAGAATAAGAAACTATTATTTTTGACACTGTCACCTCTTGAATATCCAGTTAAGCCTTGGGTGCCTCTCTTTATCAAGTCTAAGGAGAGTGCCTGGGTGCTCTGTGAGGCAGGATTCTAATGAGACTGAACTAGATGACTTCAAAATGGCTCTTTTGGTGATGACGCTGTAAACTCAGAACACCACAACAGAAAGAATACTGGTCTTGGGAGTCAGAATATTGGGGCACAAGTCTGAGTTGTGACCCTAGCTAGCTCTTGGATAAGGCAAATCATTTCACCTGCCCAAGCTTCAGTTTTCTCATATGCAAAATGGAAGTACTGGGAGGGTATGCTCTGTAAACTGAAAAAGGCCACAGGAATGAGTTGTTAGTATGTGTTTATGCTAAGGGAATATGAATAGCCTATGTAATATAGTTTACCAGAGGCAATATGGGATAGTGGAAAGAGTGTTGGACTTGAAGACTGGACAGAATTGAGTTTGAGTGACACTTATTTTGTGATGATGGACAAGTCACTGAATCTCTGTGAAGATCAGAATCCTCATCTGTAAGATGAGGGCAATATACCCATAGCATCTAGTTTACAAAGTTATCATGAAGGTCAAACAAAATAGTGTATGGGAGATATTTTACAACCCTAAAGCACTCTCTAAATGGCAGACAGTATTACTATCAAATCAACTTTTAAAAAGTCAATATATTTAAAGGACAAATAAATAATTTGGGGATCACTCATTGGCATATATAATTATAACTAACCTCCTGATCAGCAGGAACATCTTTTCAAAAAGAGACTTTGGAATATCCTCTCATTGGGGATATACATAGAGATTATCCTAAACTCTCTTTTAAGCCTCATCAGAAGACAAAACCATTACCTGTCCACAGCCACGACCACACTCTGAGAGCTTGTCTCACCAACTGATTCCTGAATGCTGGCCATCTGCCTTTTATCCACTCCACCACCAACTAAGTTACCTGAAACATAACACACACATTTACATACATACATATGCACAAACACACACACACACACGTATGTAAATTTTATGTGAGATAAGTTACTATCTTCATGATTCTGTACTAAGGGAATATAAATTTATCTGAATAACAACCAGAGAAAAATATCATTTAGTTGGTTAACAAAAATGTAAAAAAAGTCAATCTCCTTCCTCCCTACTCTAATTTCAGTAGTACTAAAATACCAATCATTAAAAAGATAATTGGACTTAAACCAACACACACTTATAAATTACTAAAGCAGAAAGACAAATGACAGTTAAGAATTCCTCAAACAAAATATCAATAAACATGAACCAAAATACCAATACCCATGAAACATGTATAGTCTTCCTGAGGTAAAAATTAAAAGTGTTTCTAAAACCCAATGCCACCCATTTTGGGCATGAAGAAAATATAGCTTTTCCCAATTTAGCAAATAGAATGAAAAACTCAGCCTGCTTATTTATAAAAGATGAACATTTGCTCAACAGTCAATCATAATCAAGGAAGTTGAAGCAGCACTTTTTTTTTTCTATTAATAAACAAAGAGGCAGGTACCACATGAGGAACAAATCACAACAGCATTGTGAAAATCATAACTGTTTTGATTTGGTTGCAAATGTACACCCACAAACTGTCAGGCTCATTCTGTTACCTAATCCCAGGCCCATGAACTCTTCTCCAGCTGACGTGTAGCCCTTCAGGCTACTTTCTCTTTCACGCCCAGATCCAGACAAATACCGAGTCTTCACCCCAGTTCCTATCAGTTGAGCAAGCTCCAGTTGGCTAATACATTTCAAGATCTGCCCAAAAACAAGGATACATAGAAAACTAAGAATCATAATATCAAAAGTTTAAAATAAAGTCCTTCTATTCTCCATTAAAATCTTTAAAACATTTTATAACTACACTTTTAGGACAGAAATAAATCTAGATCTTAGGATCATTTACCTAAAGAACAGAACGACTTTGAAGATGGTTATCAAAACAATGGTATAAGAAAGGTAAGGTCATAATAGGTGGGCAGATGGGGGAGGCGCACAAAAGGGTTGCGCCAGGAGTTGAAGAACTGAATTTGAATTCTATCTCCAACACTGAACTGACTGTGTAGCTATGGGCAAATCACAAGTTCTCTGTGGCTCAGTTTCTTGTTTTAAAAATATGAATAACAGTTAGACTAACCATAAAGCGCTGTGTAACAAATGTTGACTTTGTGCCTGTTATGTGCCAAGCCCTGTGCTGGACACGGAGGATACAAAGATAAAAGACACAGTCCCTTAACTCTGGAGAACAGTGTGGAGCTATTATTAACAACAGCAACAATAAAAGCTCACATTTACAAAGCATCATTTAGTTACAAGGCAATGAAATGCATCATATATCAGGTGAACTTTAAAACAATCTTGAGAGAGGTAACAAAGATTTTTATTATTCCTATTTTACAAATGAAGGAACTAAAGCCCAGAAAGGTTCAGACTTATATGAAATTTCTTAGAGTTAGTGACTGGCCCTCAAGCTAGGGTTCTTTCAACTCTCTCACTCAAATGCTATCTTAGGTATCATGTAATTACAATTAGCACGGAAAAGAACATCTCCCTTTAACTCAATTCCTATGCCAGTGGGGCTTTGGAAGAGGCTTTGCCATTTCAAGATAATACAAAGCCATCAGGGAGTTCACGTAGAGGACAACTTTAAAAGTACTTAGATCATGCTAGGTGGTGCAGTGGATAGAGTGATAGGCCTGGAATCAGAAAGATTCATCTTCCTGAGTTCACATCTGGCCTCAGACCCTTCCAAGCTACATGGCCCTGGTCATCACTCAACCCTGTTTGCCTCAGTTTCATCATCTGTAAAATGAACTGAAGAAAGAAATGGCAAATCACTCCAGCATCTGCCAAGAAAACTTCAAATAGGGTTCCAAACAGTCAAACTGAACTGATTAAATAAGTCATGCAATAAGTTAGTGATTTGCAACCACTTTCCATATGATAAGTATCAGACATACTTCACACCAATACCCACAAGTCACATGCCTGTGACTCTGAAAGATCAGCATGTAGGTTTCCAGTTCATTCCCTAAAGGAAGAGTTCTGAGGCTACTCACACTCAAGTCACCCAGAACCTCACAAGAGACTTCTACCTTTGGTAGCCTTTGGCCATTGCAAATGGAAAAAAAAAAAAAACTTTAAAAAGAACTTTTAAAGTAGCATTCCCCAAGTGCTCTGCCTGATGTGAATATGGGTTCCATGAGAAAATTTACTCTAGTATCATCTATACCCCTTGTTGGGGGTGTAAGCTCAGTTTTCATGTGGACAGTCTCGGGCAGGTAAAGGTGAGGACTTCTAAACCTCAGAGTTCTCATGAGGCCCCCCAGGGAACAGCTGGGAATTGAGGCATGAAACACGGGCTATCTCGTGGATTTCCGCCTCTTCTCAGTGGGAAACTTGCTGGGGAGAGCATCTCACCCTTGAGATTGGCCCATGGTCTGAGCACACCTGTTGTTGACTAGCTAAGGGCTGAGAGTACGCATGGTATTCACGTGCAAACTATGCGGCGGGAGAGCTTAAGTAGGGTCAGGAAAGCCTGAAGGTGCTCTTTGCGCTGAGGGGCCCTTAGAGGGCAGAGGGTTCCCCCCTCTCCCGCTCCCATCCTCTTGCTGTACGATCCTTGCCCCTTGGGAGGAGGAGGATTCCTCTCTCTTGAGGAAGAATTCACCCTGCACATGTAACCAAGACCCTGAATAAAGCCTAACCCTTGTTCAACTCTGGAAAGTCTCTTCTCTCAACACGTTTATCCAGCTGATCTCTGAAGACCTGCGACAGGTAAGAAAGGCTCGGGTAGCCCATCGGCCTCTAGGCTGAACAACCTCTAAAACATTAAATACTAAATTAAATTAAAATGCTTACTTGTTGATTTTTCAAATAAGAAAACAGCCTCAATTTCCTTTCTTTTGGGCCAAAATTTCTCCAATACTCCTTCCCATATTCCCGGGTGACATGCACTAGCATTTTCTTGTTTCTGCTAATATATTTTAAACTTGTGAGTACCCTATGACCACATTAGTTTGGGAAATGCTACTTTTTAAAAGTATAGGCAAGAAGGCAGATAGACAGTATTCTTAAGAAAACAGAATAGACCAAAAATGGTTTTAGGCTACTTAAAAACAGGGAAATGTCAGGAGATGTCCTATAATGCCAAAAGGATTTGGAGAGACCTACCTCATGCCAGGAGTTTCCAAGGTAGTTGCCATCAGTATGAGCCACTGTAATAAGTGTCTTTATAGTATCAATGTTTTTCTGTTTCATCTCTGTGATACTGGAACTAGCAGTCAACAGGGAGAAACGAGCAAGAGCTTGTACATAGGCATCTCGTTCCAGCTAAAATGGAAGGGAGAAGACAGTTAATCAGCCCTCAGTCATTCAGTAAATCAATCAGTATTTAAGCAATGATATATGCCAAGTACTAAACTCTAGGGATCCAAGAATAACAGAGAAGACAATTATTACTGCTTAGTCACTTTCAGTCACGTATGACCCTTAGTGACCCCATTTGGAGTTTTCTTGACAAAGATCCTGGAGCAATTTGCCATTTCCTTCTCCAGCTCATTTTACAGATAAGGAAACTAAGGCAAACAGAGTTTTGTTCTCCTGGGACTCTGCATTCTAATATGGGTTTTCTGGAGTCATGATGTTTTAAATCCCTAAGGTACAAACCTACAACAGTCATATTTTGTGGCAGGCTGTGCAAAGGAAATATTTTGGGGTAGGGAACATTTTTCAAATTGAATCTATGTTGGTATCAAACTAAATTCTTCTATGTTCTAGTCAATCACAAACATAAACACATAAACACAGCTGGTCTATGATTATCTGGGTACTGCTGAGATTGCCAAGGTAATGAAACTATTACAAATATTATTTTACAAAATTTCTCTAATTGTTAAGTCCCCAGACACAAAGCCCAGAGCCTCCTTAGACCTCAGAGACAGACTTACACACCTGCATTCCAAAGATACAAGCTATCCGGATTGCACATCTTATCCCTTCTAAGCACAAAGAGGCCACTTCAGTCTCATCACAGTTTTGAAGCCCAATGCTGTATGCAGCCAACAGAGGGGTCCACACCAGCTGGCACAAAGAAAAAAGTTGTCTTTTAAAGTCATGTAACAATAGCTTTTCCAGAATGAGAAACTAGAAATAACTCTTCCATTATTATGAAGGAAAACAAGTAAAAACATCTGACACCAAGACTGTTCTGACAATGAATAAAATATCCTGCCTTAATAGACCCCTGTCCCTCTGTTGTGAGGAGGGAGATTATATTTCATTATGTGTTCTCCAGGTCCAATAATGGTTTTTCGATTACTCAGAGTTTTGCTTCCTTTCAGTGTTTTTCCCCCCACTTAGGATGTTTATGGTCATTGTGCATACGATTATTTTGGTTCTGGGAACCTCTTCTTTCTCTCTCTATACTATTCCATTTAGTGATCTCATTAACTCCCATGGATTAGATTATCAATTATTTTTAATTCAATTTTAATGATGATTCTCAGATCTATTTGTCTACCCCTGATCTCTTCTGGTCAGGAGAGAGATCTTGTCTAGTCTAGTCTTGCATCTCAAGTCATCTCAAAGTTGGCTGTCTCACAGACTCAGTATGTCCAAAACTTAAATGAATATCTCTGTCCCCTCTTCCACCGTCTACCACCCCAAATCCTTATCTCTTTCTAATTTACTTATTACTATAAAGGAAACAAACCATCTTCCCAATCACTCAGTCTGGAAGCCTAGGAATCATGTAAAAATATATATAAATATAATTATTTTCTCTCCTCTGACAATAGTACCACCCTGCTCTCATCACCTCCCTCCGGGACTACTGCAACAGCCTTCTGATTGGGATCAGTGTCTCAGTTCTTTCTTCACTCCAATCAGCTGCCAAATTGATCTTCCTCAAGCACAGGTCTGATTATATCATGTTCCTATTTAATAAACTACAGTGGCTTCCTATTACTTTTATTTTTAAAAAATTGTTTTGCATTTTCACTTCCAAATTCTTTTGGCTCCCTCCTCCCCCTCCCCAATCCACTGGGAACACAAAGAAAATAAAACCCATTACAAATATACATCATCATGCAAAATGAATTCCTGCATTAGCCATGTTTTTTTTTTTTTTAAAGCAAGATAAAGACAAAAATGTTTCAATCTGTACCCTGAATTCTTTGGGATTGTGGTAGATTATTATATTGATCAGAGTTATTAAATAATCAAAGTTGATCCATTTCCTTCTATCTTTTTTGAGTATATACCTAGCAGAGGAACTGCAGGATCAAAGGGTAGGCACAGCTTTTTAGGTATCATTCCAATAGTGTATTAACGTACCTATTTTCTCACATAATTTTAGTTTTCTGTCATCTTAGCCATTTGGAGGGATATAAAGAAGTGTCAAAGTAGTTTTACTTAACATTTCTCTAATTATTAATGATTTTAGAGAATTTTTATTCTTATTATTGATGGCCTGGACTTCCTTTTGTTTCTCTGAAATCTCCTGTTCATATCCCCTGACCATTTATCAGTTAGGAAATAGCTCTTATTTTTATAAATTTGGGTCAGTTCACTATAAACTTAGATATGAGATCTTTATAAGAAAAACCTGCAAAGATTCCCTCCCCCCCACTTCATGCTATTCTTCTAATTTTGACTGCACTGGTTTTGTTCATACAAAACACTTTTTAATTTTAAGTAATCAAAATTATTCCTCAACTCCCATGAACCTCTCATTCTCTCATTTGGTCATGAACTCTTCCCCTATCCATAATCCTGAGAAGCAATTCCTTCCGTGCTCCATCAACTTCCTCATGAATATCCTCCTTGAGGTCTAAATCACGTACCCCATCTTGGGTTTATCTTTGAACAGAGTGTGAGATGTTGCTCTGTATCTAGTGTCTGATACATGCCTAAGTTTATTCTTTCCATTTCTTTTTTTTTTTACCTTATTATTATAATTAGTATTTCTAGTACAATTTCAAATAATAATGGTGATAATGGACACCTTGCTTGACTCCTGATCTTACTGGAAAGTCTTCTAACTTGTCCTTATTACAGATAATGCTTCCTCTTGTGTGTAGATGCTGCTTATCATTTTAAGAAAATATTCTTTTATTCCTATGTTTTCTAGTGTTTTTTTTAAACATGAATGGATATTACATTTTGTCAAAAGTTTTTTCTTCATCTACGAAACAATCACGTGATTTTTGTTTTGGTCATTAATATGATTAATTTTGCTTACAGTTTTCCTAATATTGAATCTGCTCTACATGCCTGGTATAAATCCAGCCTGGTTGTACAGTATAATTTTTGTGATATATTGTAATTTCCTTGCTGTATTTTATTTAAAATTTTTGCATCAATAATTGATGCACAATGGTTTAGATATCAAGATCTTATTTGTCTCATTAAAGGAATGGCTTCTTTGCATCTTTTTTCAAACATTTTGTATATTACTGGGATAAACTGTTCTTTAAATGTTGGTAGAATTCACATGTAAATCCATCTGGTCCTGGTTTTTTTATTTTTGGAAGTTCATGTATGTCTTGTTTAATTTTTTCAAAAACAGGATTATTTAAGTATTCTATTTCCTGTTATATTACTCTGAGCAATTTATATATTTGTAAATTTTCAATTGTTTCATTTAGATCAGTGGTATCAAATTCAATCAGATACTATGTATTTACTCAGAAAACCACAAGTGAACATTACCTATGCTGTATTCTATTTTTAAAAAAATTTTGTTAAATATCTCCCAATTACATTATAATCTGGTTCAGACTGTGGGTTTGATACTTTTGATTTAGGTCATATGTTTTTAATGGAATACAGCTGGGCAAAATTAATACCTAATAACTACTTTTACTTCTTCATTTAATGTATATTCCTCTTTTCTATTTTTGATACTGGCAATTTGGTGGGTTTTTTTAAGGACAAATTAGCCAATGGCTTATCTATTTTACTGATTTTTTTAAAAAACCAACTACTAGTTTTTAAGTTCAATGGCTGACTTCCAGTTTTGCTAATCTCTCCTTGATTATCAGTATTTATATTTTAATGTTTAATTGAGGTTTTTTAAATTTGTTATTTTTCTAGGGTTTTTTAGTCATGATCAATTCATAGATCGGCTCCCTCTTGTATTGATATAAATGTTTAAAAATAAAATTTTCCCCTAACTACTACTTTGGTTACATCTCACAAATTTTGTTGGGTTGCCTCACTGTTGTCATTATCTTTAATAAAATTACTGTTTTTATAATTTGTTCTTTGACCTACCAATTCTTTAGGATTAAGTCATTTCATTTCCAATTAATTTTTCACCTATGCTTCAAAGGCTTTTTGCTGAATCTGCTTAGCAGAGCACCTTGCACATATTAGGGACTTAATAAGAATCTATTGAGCGAATATAATTTTTATTGCATGATGGTTAGAAGAAGAGGCACTTAATATTTGTTTTCCTGCATTTGTTTATGAGGTTTTTATGACCTAATGTACAATCAATGTTTGTGAAGATGCCATAACACAATTAAAAAACCCTTCTGTTAAATATACCCTTCTGCTCCCATTAAATATTCTCCAGAGGTCTATCAGATCTACTTATGTAAAATTCTAACCCCAGACGTACATTTCCAGAAATTGTTTGTGTGCTAAAAAACTTAGCTAGACCCTCTGTTTGTTCATAATCACTTCTATCTGCTATGGAACTATAACCTGAAACTGGGTAACAGGCAACACAGCTCTCAGATGGCACCCAATCCTGCTTCCAGCACTTGTTCAGGGATCCTGTCCTGAGGTTGTCTCAGTGCCTATTTTGTCACTGGATACTGTAATGTTCCCTGTCTCACCACCACACTAAGCTACTGGCCATTTTCCACCCCAATGTCTACAAACTTCTTCATCTATATTCCCAAGATACCCCAAGCTGAAAAAATTACTCACTGTGACTTTTTTTTGGCTTTCCTGATCAGAATTTGGTGTAGTGCCCTTTTAGGTTTTCATGAAGGAGGTGTACTAGGTGAGCGAGGCAAAAATACTTCCTCTCACCATGCCATCTTGACTCTACCCCTCCTTTCCTATTACTTTTAGGATCAAATATAAAATCTTCTCTTTAACTTTTAAAGTCTTTTATAATCTGGTTCCTTTCTATTTTTTTGTTCTTACTACTTTACTCCCCTCCATATATTCTACAATCCAGACATGTCTCCTTGCTATTTCTGGTTTGTTTTTTTTTAAATTCATTAATTTTCAATTTTCTTTTGTTCTTTGACATATCTTTGGAACTTCAATGAGACCACATACGTTTTTTGTCTTAGTGAAAACATCAAATACTCAAATACATTTTGGGTTCCACAGCTTACTAAGGGGCAGTGGGTTCCCCTACAGTTACATACTATACCCAACTTTCTATAGAAAGATCAAAACTTTCCTAATCCTAATTTAGAACATTTCCTAAAAAAATGTCTTAAAGTTGACCCACCAATATCGCTTCTAGGACTGTATCCCTAAGAGATCATAAAAATGGGAAAGGGTCCCACATGTACAAAAATAGTTATAGCAGCACATTTCGTAGCTGCCAAAAACTGGAAATCAAGGGGATGCCCATCAATTGGGGAATGGCTGAATAAATTATGGTATATGAACGTAATGGAGTACTATTGTACCATAAGAAATGATGAACAAGAAGACTTCAGAGGCCTGGAAAGACTTATATGATCTGATGCTGAACGAAAGAAGCAGAAACAGGCGAACTTTGTACACAGCAACGACCACAGTGTGCAAGAGTTTTTTCTGGTAGACTTGAATCTTTATAGCAACGCAAGGACATAAAAAAAAAAAAATTCCCAATGGTCTTCTAAGGCAAAATGCCTTCCATATTCAGAAAAAGAACTATGAATGCAGTTTCTTCTACACAGCATGACTATAGTGAAAATGTATTCACAAACGTATGTGTAGATCCTATATAGAATTGTATGTCATCTTGGGGAGGGGAAAAAGGTAGGTAGGGAGAACAAAAATCTAAGTTTTCTGGTAGTGATTGTAGAACATTAAAAATAAATAAAATGAATATATTAAAAAAATGTCTTAAAGGTTTCCCGTAAAACAAAATAAGGCTTTTAAAATTTCTTTCTTTTTTGGTACTACATATTGCTATTCTCTGAGGAATAGGAAGGCAAATTCTTTGCATCACTATGTGTATGATCTCTTATACTGTGCTCTAATCCTCTCCAGTATCTTTTAAGACCCCTGACTTATATAGGAAGGTGAGACAGGTATCCGCTGGACAACAACTCAATGCTTTTCTTGAAGATGGTGTATAGCTAGCCCCAATGAATGATAAAAAGGAATAGGAGTGAACAGTGTACTCAAGTCTCCTACCTGACACTGCAGTATCCCAAGTTCACTGTGCAGGCCTTTGTTTTCAGTTTTCTGCAATCCCTTCCATATATCTTAGATTTTTTTCCCCTTTCCTCCCCACCATCCCGTTCCTTCTCTCTCCTTGCTATTTCTTGAATTAAGACACTCCTCTCAATTCTCAGGATTTTCACTGGCTGGCTTCCATGCCTAGAACTCTCTCCCTTCTTATTTCTGGGTTCTGAATTAACTGGTTTCCTTCAAATTTCAGTTAAAGTGCCACTTTCTGAAAGAAGCCTTTCCCAATGCTCCATAATCACTGTGCCTTTCCCTCTGAGATTATTTCCAATTTATCCTATAAATAACTTGTTTGCATGTTGCCTCCCTAATTAGACTGTGAGCTCCTCGAGAACAGGGAATGTTTAAAAAAAAAAAAATTATCCCCAGAGCCTAGCACTGTGCCTAGCACGCAACTTACTAAATATTTGACTAATAAATGTTGACTGACTTGACTGTTTATTGGATTCTCTAAGAGTTCAATGCTTGAGGAGCGAGAGGAGAGGAAGTAGAAGCAATGAGTACATATAGCTTTTTTTTTCTGTTCTGAGAAAAAAGAGATATAAGATTAGGAACTGAGTTGTTAGCAGATTCTAGTGAATACTTTTAAGGGTGGGGGAGTGAATATGTCTATACCAACAGGAAAAGAAGCAGTCAAAAAGGAAAGGCTGAAGATTAGAGAACTGAAATTAAATCAAATTATTCCAGGTCTTACACAGAAAAAAAAATTACAGAGCCTTAGTCTTCCTCTTTAAGGAATTACAATTTTTTTCATAATATTTTCCTGCCTTATCCTATCCTTGTTTCCCAATTCCTAACTGATGCTCACTCCTTGCTTGCTTAACTTCTCAAGTGACTTACCTTGAACATGGGCCTGACATGGTCCAGGTGTGTGGCACTTGTGAAAGGTGCTTTGGCGTGACTCACAGCTTCCATCAGAGCTTTAGCAGTTTTAGCCATTTGTTCCATTTCCAAATTGTATAGTAATCTCCTCTGCTTTTCACTGGCTACATCTATGAAGGTACACAGCAATATGAGATTACTGTGTTTCCCAACTGATAAATTACCAAAAAATATAAATAGACAGTTTTCAAAGGAAGAAATCAAAGCTATCGACAGCTATTTGAAAAAAAAAATGCTCCAAATCACCAGCAACTAGAGCAAAGCAACTCGTGAGGTTGCATCTCACACCCATAAGACAAAAATGGAAAATGATACACTGAAGGGACTTTTGAGAAAACAGGTACATTAATGCATTGTTAGTGGAGCCAGCCACAGATCTGGGAACTATAAAAAGTAATTTGGAAATGTACCCAGGTAGTCTGTATATCCTTTAATCCAGCAAAATCACTACTAGGTATGAAACTCAGAGGGACCAAAGAGAAACAGGACCCATGAATAAAAAGGTATTTGTATTTGAAGTGGTAAAGAAATGGCTGTTCATCAATTAAGGAATGGTGAAACAATTTATGGCATATTAATGTAATGCAATATTGCTGTACTCTAAGAAATGATGAAAGAGATAATTTCAGAGAATCCTGGGTAGCATGAATTAATGTTCAGTGAATGAAAAGAACCAGGAGAACTGAAGACCAACGACTTTGCATTGTTCATCATTCTTAAATCTCTCAAAGACCAAGGACAATTCCACAGGATACATGATGAACCACATTTCCCTCACTTGATTGAGAGGTAATGGACTCAAAATGTAGATATGAGGCATCCATCTTCATTCAAGAACATGGGATATTTGTTTTGTTTGACCCGGAATGTTTATTTTAAAAGATTTTTTTCAATTTGAGAAAAGGAGGTGAGAGGGAGACAAAAGAAATACTTGTTAATTGAGGGGGGAAAAAAAGATGAGATCCATGTGTTGTGTGTAATGGCTGAGTGACTGGATTCTGGACCCAAGAGGTAGAGTCACCTGAAATTTGAGGGAAAGTTTTGATTAAGCAACTAGGATTCTCTCTTTTTCTGTTTGGACTCCATTCAATAATGTAAACTTAGCCCACACACTTAGAACTGCTTTAAATTACTTCTGGTTGCTAAGATCAAATCTATCCCCAAAATACAATTATGAAAGAATTACTATAATAAGAATTATAATTTTAACATAACATTTCTATGGAAATATATGTATATGCAAAACCAAAATCTATAAGCAAGCATTTATTATTACATTTTGGGAAAAATCAAAGTTGCATGTGACAAAAATTTGCTCTAAGGCTTACTCTGCTTATTAGATTTAGTAGCAATTGTGTGCTCTTTTGTCTCTTTCATTGCAATTTTCTTTCCTTCTATCTCTTCATAAATGGTGGAGAGATATTCCTCTGGTAGATCTTTACTGTCATTGATACCTCGATTCATTTTAATATATTGTTCTTTTGTCATTTTATTCTTTACCTGAAAAGAAAAGTTTTTAAAATTACTTTAAAATATGACAATCTGAGAAAAATTATCCTCTACAAGATGAAAAGCATTAGCAAGTACTTTACCTGAGGACTGTGTAAGTCTGTTGTGAGCATAATAATTGAATACGCCAAGACATAAGCAGTGTCAGCACTAGCAAACATGGTTTGTCTGGAAGAAAAGATTAGAACTTTTAAGGACATCACTCATGGCTCTGTGTTTAGGAAGCTATAAACTTCTAATTGGGAAATACTAGAGAGAAATTAGGCTCACTGCTCCATGTAATAACAAATTAGTCAGAAACTTTAATATCTATCATTATTTAATATTTATTAAAAATTATGTACAGTATGTAAGGTGTTGATTAAGCATTAAATATCAAAGTCTGGAATTCTATTTTTGCATAAAGCAGTACTGTCTAGACTTTCTCCCATGCATTCAACAGTTACACCATCTACTGCACTATTCAACAATAAGAATGCAAGGGCAAAATTGAGTTTATTTGAATACAAAATAAGAACACAATTCAAGTTTCTTACTTAGTTTCAGCAAGTTCTTTGGAAATAGTGAGGTGCTAAGTATATTAGGTTGAAGGAAAGCAATAGAGTATGTGACTTGAAAGAGTTATGAAAAGAAAATCTCTGGTGATTAAAATACTGAGTCTTATTAAAGTACCAAATTAATTCGTAAAAGGACGTACTGTATAATTTTAAGCTTGACTGGATCACAGATTTGCTGATTTAAGGCAGAGGCAGGGTCTTAATACCCACATGAGATATGTAGTAAGAATGCAGACACATGAAATCTTTGAAGCAAATCAAGATTTTCACTAGGTTCAAATGACCTGACTGCTGACTTTGCTGACTAGCCATTTTACAAGAATGGTTTTTCCAAATATTCAGCAGGTGATGGTAGCTTAAAATAAAAACTGTGCATTTGGTATCATGATGAAAAGTAGCTATCAAAATGTTTTCATTATGTTTTTCACAGGGTGTTCACCCATTTAGATATTCTTAAGAATTTAGTATATGCCACACACTTATTCCTCCACGTTTTCTGGATTCCTCCAGCAAATCTCTGGAGACAGACAAAGTCTAGTCTATCTTGCCCCATGTATGAATCCCAACTAGAACATCATGACAAATAATAATCTGGTATCTGATTAAATAACTTTGTTGATAAGGAGATCACTACCTTGCAAGGCAGCCCTTCCCATTTCTGGAAGGCACTAGTTGTCACAAAGTTCTTACATTGAGCCAAGATTTGTTTTACATTACTTCCAACGAGTACATAAAAAGAAAGAAAAATGAAAGTCTAAGGAGTATCCCAGATATTAATCAGAGAGCTAAATATTTCCCTATTCTAGATGCAATAAAAATGCCCACTTCTCCCACCCATGGCTCTCAAGCATTGTCATTCAGCACAGATCTATAAATAGTAAGTCTATGTCCCTGCCCAAGAGGAAAATGATACAGACATAAAGTCAAACAAAAAAGTGTTTTAGAAAGTAAGTAAGTGTTGTTACCCTTGGTTGCATTCAAGATATCTTGCTGCAAACTTCTCCATTAACCTATCAATCTTCTGAGCTTCACCAGGTAAGCGGAACCCTTCAAGAAATATTCGTAAAGCTGAGACAAAATCTTTCCCACAGAAATCAAGCTGGTCCACGTAAGCATACATCACCTCCTTGTTGAGTCTGGTGCTTTCTCCCAGGAAGTCTCCAACTTGGGTCTGAAACAAAATCCCACCAATGGACTCAGCAGTGAAATTTCCTTAACCCAGAGAAGAGGCATGAAAGGGATGCAGCACAGTCATCAAGTTAGTGCTGACCCCTTCACTACTACTACTCATACCCAATATTTGGAGGTCTGCTGTGGTATGTGAAGGATTAAGGTCAGAATGGGCATATTTAGCAGACAAAGAGGAAGAGGAGATACAACAAAAAGGAATATAAATCCTAGAAGGTTGAGAATGAGGAACAGCTAAGAGTTGCCCAAACCTTTGCAGTACAGACTAATTGTAGTCTCTCACAACATGCTCTGATTTAAGAACTTCTTTTTGACTCTCTCCCCAGAATGGTGCCCTGAAGAACTGCTCCCATCAGAAAGCTATGCTGCAAAAGTATAATGTTAATGAGATGTAAGATCTGGGCTTCACTTACGAAAAGGACCTTGTGATTCCCTACTCGAGACTCTGAGTGGCCAAATGTTCAGATCCCTGACTGCTCTGAGGTAAAGGCTCTCTCAATCCAGGGATGTATGTAAAATGTATACCAATATTGCTTTCATTCAGGCACTAGGGTCCTGTCTGTTGGTCTTCATTTCTCTGCTTATATTTTCTCTGTATTTTCTCCGTAGTTCAGGGTGCTGACTTTCCCCCTGAACTACTGAATGTAATTAAAAAAGACTGTTGACTCCTTAAACAGCTATCTTTCCCAGGAAAGCAGATCTAAGAACCTGTGCTAGCCATCATGGGTTTGCCCATGTGGTTGCTGTTAAAAAAGGCCATGTATGTATATGGTTGTGTTTTAATCAGATATGTGGACAACAGTCAAGTCACTCTTTGTTGGTCGATGAATACTCTCTGAGCTTTCAGGAATCTCTTCTTTGAGTCTACAAAAAGGAAATGTGCAATCTTACGGAATCGAGGCGCTCTTCTTGGTGCAGAAACTGTGCAATATCTTCCACTGGAGTTCCAAGCATGCCCTGCTCCTGCAGGTACTGGATGCCCCGCTTTGGTTTTTTGTTGAACCTAATCATGGAAGAAGGTAGCATCAGCTCAATTCTCTCTAGGTTTTTCTGAAATCCACCTGCTCATCATTTTTTATAGCACAACAATATTCCATTACATTCTTATACCACAACTTGTTCAGTCATTCCCCTCTTGATAAGCATCCCTTCAATTTTCAATTCTTTGCCACCTCAAGAAGAGCTGCTTTAACTATTTTTGTACACATAGGTCCTCTACTCATTTTGATGATCTTGTTCGGATACAGACCTAGAAGTGGTACTGCTGGATCAAAGGACATACAGCTTGATTGCCCTTTGAGTATAATTCCAAATTGCTTTCCAGAATGGTTGGATCAGTTCACAACTCCACCAGCAATGCGCATTAGTGTCCCAATTTTCCTACATCTTCTTCAAAATTTATCATTTATCTTTTCTGTTACATTAGCCTCACCAGATGAATCCTTAAACAGGCTGCTTATTTCTGAAATGTCTGAGGTACTGAAAAGGTGATGACTACTTAGTAGCAAATTATGAATGAAGACATGAAGGAAAACTCAAGAGATTCCTGAAAGCTCAGAGAACTGTCACAAATTGACAATTTCAGGCCATGGATAAAAGTCACAAACTCCACTATGTTTTTTTCTGGGCTTATGTTCTTGCCTCTCTTCCTATTTCCGTTCTAATTCTGCTAAGAGCAATTTTTCTTCTACGAACCTGACTTTTCAGATTCATTGTGATCTGCCATACCTCCTTTTATTTTGGTGTTTATCAGTCTTCCTGGAGGTATTATAAACAACCCCTCCTTGTCAGATTTTGCAAAATATCCTCCTCATCTGACAATAGCCAAGGGTGTAGTCTTTGTCAGAGAAGGAATCATATTACTCTATTCCAGCAATAATCCCATGTAAGCCGCAAAAGAGAGATCAGATCTTGTTCAGAAGACCAACACTTCACAAAGCAAGCATAAAGTATCGTAACTGGGGCACTCTGAGGCCCTATCTCAACAGACTAGGAGTAAAGCACACGTACCTAAAAGCACTATAATAAGCATGCAAGGCAGAAGAATGTGGGGAAGCGGCGAGTGGTACAATATTGTCTCAGTAATAGTTTATGAATTGACTGCTACATGGTATCTAATATTTAAGAACTACAATAATACCAATTATCTTGGTTTCTTGGATAATTAGGATAAATTGAAAGGCCATAATGAGTAAAGGTCTTACCCCATTCAGTCTAAAGGGAATGAAAAGAATTTAGTCTCAACAACGTACAAGGTAATTTGAGTGTCTTGGTAGCCTTAGGAACACACACATATAGAATGACCAGATACAATTCTTGATCCCATCTATCTAGAATAACTTTCTCCCATTTCCATGTGTGAAGGTCTTGCTCATTCTTCAGGACCCAGCTCAAATATCATTTCCTGAATGAATCCTTCCTTGGACTTCTGTCAGAAGGGAATCTCCTCTTCCCCCAAAAGCCACAGGATTTTGTTCTTCTTTTAGTATTTGTCTCATATCAAGCTACTCTATGCAGAGTTTAGATTTTCCTGTTAGAATATAAGCTCTCTTCAGGTAAAGATTACGTTTATATTTATTTTTGTATCCTCTTCACCACAAAAAATGCTTAGAACAGTGCTGTGCACATAACCAGAACACATACCAAAAAATGCTGAACGGATGAACTGTGTGAATTCAGTTTATAAAAACAGAAATAGAAAAATGTACGTTCCAAAATTAATTCCAAAACATAGCATAAAAAATTATTTAATATGGGGGAGAAAAAAAGAATTTTGCCTTAACTCTGTATTATTTTTTTCTTTCAGTGCACAGCAACACTCAATGACCAATGTTACACTACCAGGCAACAACAGCAACTTGATGACCCTAAAGGAAGCATGTCAGGGGACACACTCACAATTCTATTCCATGTTCAATGATTTCCTTTTGTTGCTTGATAACCTCAAACTGCTCAGGGTCATCTGGGACAGAAGTCTGAGTACCAACGCTTCCAATCCCTGAGGACACGGTGGAGTCCATGGAGCTTACACTGCTTCTCCTCCTGATGTCAAGACCTTTGGGCTCGCCCAGGTCCTGATCTGTTGATCTCTCTTGGCCTGCAATTAAACAAAAGAGCACAATTAATATAAAGAGTTAAAAGGTCACAAAACAACAATGAAGTCAAGGCTGGAGATTCCAATGTTCTTTTCATTCATCTCCTCCATGCCACATACATATGACCAAATTTCACTTATGTTTGAAGCAAAATCTTTTTTTAAAATGGCAGAGAGAAGCTAGAAACTAAGGTTTCTAGTGTAATTCTATAGCCTCCATCACAAAAAAAAAAGCTTCTGGTTCATCTTAAACATTTTTGATGAGCAGTAGAAAGAAGTAAAAACAACACTCTCACCAAGACTTGTTTGATGGTTGGGGTTCACATACAGGTCTTTACTCCACTCCACCATGCATTTGAGTATAGATACTAAACATTCAAGACCTTTCTTCCTCAGACTTAATTCCTAAGTGAGAAAAGAGATACAGGATTCATATCCAGGATAAAACTGAGTCACAAACTTTAAAGAGATATAAAGGAACATAGAGGTCATGTAGTCCAAATGCAGAGCAAGAATTTACACAGAAATTTACAGAGCAAGAAACAGAGCTCTAGGAAAGATCAATGAAGCCGAGGTAGCCACTCTTTGAAAAAACTGAGATGACACTGGATATGAATACTTCTATATTCCAAAAAAGACAAAAACAAGGGAAATGTTAACTAATAATATAAGTATTGTGGATTATTTTAAAGGAGCAAACTGTTAAAACTCTTGCAAATGACATATTACAAATATCTTAGCATGAGAATCCTAGAAAGAACATTTACCTGAAGTCAAGAACTGTAGAAGCTGAATTAATCATCTTGAGAGTTAAAAAGTTTCTTGTCACATATTCCATATACTGGACTAGGTTATATATCCTTATGTTTTAAATACCCACAAATATAGTTAAATAGAACCTACATCATTGTACATTTTTTAAAAAAGAAACAGGGACATTTCCAACAGAAATGAATACTAACTATAGAGAATTTATAAGGACTAGATAATAAAATATACCTTTCACAACTATAGGAAGTTATTGTTACAAAAATCATAACTGGCACAATCTGAGAATCCTGTTTGGTAAATGAAAAAGAGGGATGACAGATAACAGACTAATAGCCAAAGTGCTATACTGTCATCCACAAAATGTTAAAATACTCAGGAGAACCTTCCTCTCCCCCATTCCCAACAACCAGGCACCAGGTAGATTATTATAGAGGGATCGATCACATAAAGACATATACAAGAACTGCACATGATAAGAAGGCATGGATAGGTTGTGCTCTGTGAGTGGGGGAATTGGCTAAATCCAGGAGATCATGAAAACCTTGAAAACTGAATAAGTATTCTCAAAGTAGTCATACTCAATGATGGTGTGCATTTCTATCACAGTCTACATTCACAAATAAAACATTAAGCTTTCTGCACTACCATCTGGCAAGGTAAACTGTACACGATTAGGTTCTAAATGCATGTTTACTGAGTAAATGATTATACAGGGCATCTTGTTCAAGTGGAAAACACTGGGAGGGCCTAGATCAAGTGCAGAAAAGAAACAGAATGAAGGCACCTTTACTGGAAGTATAAACTTGACTACTTTAAGAAATCCATAACGATTTTAGCATCTGATCATAAATTTATAGCACAAATATTCTGGACTCAAAAGTTAATTAAAAATCAAAAGTTGCTACAGAATGCACAAGAGGGACAGTTACTAGTGAAAAAATAGTAGCAGGGAATTCTTTAATGAAAAGAAAATCTTCAGCATTTTTAAAAAAAAAGTCTAATAGAGGCTGACAGTTTTTCAAAAGTAGAGTAATCAAAGTTCTGATGCCAGTTGTTCGGTCTTGCTGATTAAACTCACTTTCTTACTTTTTTTAACTCCTTGGTAAATTTGTTATATATAATGTGCTAGGGCCCAAACCTGCAAAAGATTTTGCCACATATTCAATTTGTATTCACTGGAAGAAATTAAATACTTAGCAAAACATTAATAAATAATGACATTAAGTTATTTATTAAAATAATAAGACTGGTTTCTTCACTTAAAAATAAATTTTTCCTGATATCTTTTGTTTTTACTTGGCCTAAATTTTCATTTGTATCCTTCTGACACCTCTAGGTGTCAGAAAGACCCCCTCAAAGAGAAGAGACTGACTTCTAATCTAATCTCTCCAACTATCATGTATATAGTACATATTTTAATAATTGCAAAAATCTGTATTTTGTCTATACTGGAAACTAGGTTTTACTGTACTATATACTTGATAAGGTGACTCAAAGTAGAGAGGTTAGACTGAACTCTTTTCCTCTCTGTGCTTTACCTGCAGAGGAGTCATTCCCAATTCATGTCCACTTCTTCCCTGAGCGATTTTCGACAAATCATTTACAAGGCGCTCAAAAATATTAGCAGCATTCAAATCACAGTCATAGTTGACATAAATATCCACCACACACTGGGCATCTTAAAGATAAGACATGAAGATTAGGGATTTTTTCTTATAAAGGATAAAGGTAAAAAAGGCACAATTTTAACAATGAGCTTTACTTTAATTTCTTGGAGTAAATCTGAATCTGAATTAGTTCTTTGTGAACGCTTCTTTAGATGACAAAAAACCCCCCAAAAACAAAACAAAAAAAAAAACAAACAAAGAGACAGTGGTTCACAACAAAGTTAAGTTCAGTTGTTTCTCAGTCACCTACGACTTCTCACAACCCTAGTTAGGGATTTCTTGGGAAAGATACTGGAGTGGTTTGGCATTTCCTTCTCCAACTCATTTTACAGATGAAGAACTGAGGCAAACAGGATGAAATGACTTGCTCAGAGTCACACACTTGGCAAGTGTCTGAGGCCAGACTGGAGCTCAGGAAGATGAATCTTCCTGACACTAGACCCAGCATTCACCAACTGTGCCACCTAGCTAGCCAAAGCCAGTGGAGTAAGTGCTAAACTACTGCTCAAAAGACAGAAATTCTAGTTTTGATGAATCACAATTCTTTTTCTTGTGTTTTTAGCATTTCTTCTTTTTAAAATTTAAGTTTCAAATTCTCTCCCTCTCCCCCCCAACCCCACGAAGACCAGCAACATGATATCAACTATACATGTGAAATCATATAAAACATTTCCATATAGCCACACATTAAAAAATAAGGAAGAAAAATAAAGAAGTGAGCCAATTCTCTTTCAATGCACACTCAGAGGTGCCTTTTTTACTTCAGCTAAAGTGTAAGAGATTCTGCTCCAACCTTTCATTTTAACTCTGTGTGTCTTTCTGTTTCAAGAGTCTCTTGTAAACAACATATTGCTGAATTCTGGCTTCTAACCCATCTGCTTTCAATTTATTGGTGAGCACATCTCATTCACATTCACAGTTAAGATTATTAACTGTGTATCCCATTATCTTCTATTTCTTTCTGTCTCTTTTCATCCTGTCCCTTCTCGAAACCCTATTTTACTTCTAGCCACTGCCTCCCTTAATCCACCCCTCCTTTTGTCATCACTCCTTCACTGTCCCCTCCCCCAGCCTTTTCTCTTATCCCCTTCCCCTTCTATTTCCCTACTGGGTAACTAACATATCCATACACAACTGTGTATGTGTGTGGCTATGTGTATATATGTATCACACATGCACACACACACACACACACACACACACATACACTCTTTTGAGGCCACATATGGCCTTCTCAACCCTTGGGTGCAGCCTTTTGATTAGTTCAAGTTTTACAGAACAAATCCTTTTATTAAGAGCGTACGTTCTGTGAAGTTTGGATTCAGTCAAAGGGCCATACTTGAGAACCTAGAGGGCCACATGTGGCTTTGAGGCTGCAAATCATTTTCGTAGACTGGAAAAATATCTTACCTCAACTTTTTGTTGGGTCTGTCACTCCAAAATTTGATTTGATTTGGCATTATTTTAAAGTTGTTTGAAGGGGAATCCTAGAAGGTGTCAGCTGGCTGGCAGCTTCAATCCTCCATTTTGTCTCTGCTACCCCACTAAGTATTTCTAAGTGCTTTAATACTTGTCAAGTCTTGCCATTTCTAAGTGCCTCCAATATGCCAGGCACTGAACTAGGCACTAGGAATTTAAAGGAAAAAGTAAAACAAAGTCCTAAAAGGAGCTAACATTTTAAAAAGCAAGACAACAAGCACAAGAAGACACAAAACGTATACAAAAACAGTCATGAGGCAATGTTGGAGAAAAAGACATTAACTGTAGTGAGATCTCATATATTTGAGCTAATTCTTGATAGAAATAAGGATGTCAAGAGGTAGAGGGAGGAGGGAATGAATCCCAGGGATAGGGGGCAGTCGGTGTAAAAATACAATATATAAATGTAAAAATATAAGTTAGAAACAGCAAGAAGGCCAGTATGGCTAGAAGGTAGAATTGTATAAAGAGAAGTAATATAAAGGAAGGTTAAGAGGAAAAGCTTGTGATAAGCATCAAATGCCAAACAGAGGCCAAACTGAACCGCTGGAGTACTAGGGAGTTACTCTCATTTACTCAGTAGGGAGGTGACATGATAAAGACTTGTGTTTTAGGTAAAGTACTTTGCTAGCTATGTGGAAAACAGATAATAGTGGGAAGACATTTGAGCCAGGAAGACCAATCAGCAGACTACCACAGCAGTCCAGGGGAAAGGTGATAATGGTTTGAACTAGAATAGTAGTTGTGTGAAGAGAGTAAAGGGGATGTATGAGACATATAGATATTAAAACACAAAAAGATTTGGTAAGTGGTTAGCTATGTGGTGTGAATGAGAGTAAGGAGTGAAGTATGGCTCTGAGATTGTACATCTAAGTGATTAGAGTGATGGTGTTCAATTTGATGGAAATATGGAAGTGATACCATCGACATCACTTACTGAATAACTTTAGGCAACTCTTTACACTCAAGAAAACAAGTTCACTTAGAAGGAAACACTTCCTCCAGCTCTCTCATCACACTCCGTACCTCATTAAAGTCATCCTACTCTTTTGATTCACAGTAGTTATATGCAAAGTTAGAGACATGTCATGTTTTGCAGGCTTACTGATCAGAGTAGTTACCCCAATACCTCGCACAGAGCTCATGGCATTATCCATAGCAAATGTTTGACAAATAATAGCAGAATAAATGAAATACCTGCACAAATCCTAGTCAGAGTCTGAATAACCATCCATTTGTGCTCAAAAGAACTTGTCGATGTCTCTAAAATGTTCAAGAAAATCTCTTTGAAAAATACCTGCATGAATGAAAACCAAAAGAAAAGTTTTAACAGACAGGTTAAATTCAACACTTTGTGTAATCTACCCCCAAAAGAATCTTTCTTCTTCTGGAAATGCAAAGCTCCTTTTCCAAGTAATCTTGGTTTTTAATTGTGACATGAGCAGTTCAAATGCTATCAACTAATTAAACACAAAATTCAATGACTATACCTCAATCTGCATTTTCAAATGTGTCTTAAAGTTTGAAAGAAGTGTGAGAAAAATGGCAAGAGACAGCTCAAAAACATCAGGCACTGAAGACACTCCATTTTTGGATAACGCCACACAGAGGTATTGCTTGATTGCATTGATGAACATTTCATGGGTCCTGAAGACAGGGCCAGCATTTTGCAACACTGACAGAAGTAACTGAAGTGAAACCACCTTTGAACGTAGCTCATGAGATCTGAAGAGAAAAAGCAAAATGTAGTCTTTAAAATATTGGTGCTCCTTAACACCTTCTAACAAGAATATTTATTTGCCCTCTATGTCACTGAGGATTTCTTTTCTGCAACAGTCAGGAAGTCATGAGTTGGGCTTTATATCTGATTTACTGTGCAATGATGAGGTAAAGCAGATCTAGTCTCAAGTCTAGCTGCTTCTCCATCTACCAGCTAGAAAAACCTAAATGTTTTCTTCTTCAAGATGATCCAGCTCTATTCTGCACTAGGGGAATCAAGGAGTTTTCTTTAGTTTAGCCTCAGTGGCTGCAGAAAAGGATAAGCCTAAGGGTTTAAATATGAACCCATAAGGAAATACTACAATAATTATAAAAAGGTTTATCAACTAAAGACTTGGTGCTGAAACTTCCTGCAGTGCAAGAAGCATCAAAACACGGTAACTGCTGCT
This sequence comes from Notamacropus eugenii, assembly GCF_028372415.1. Taxonomy (NCBI): domain Eukaryota; kingdom Metazoa; phylum Chordata; class Mammalia; order Diprotodontia; family Macropodidae; genus Notamacropus; species Notamacropus eugenii. The sequence goes on from NC_092872.1 coordinate 518,095,032, forward strand.
TGATAACTTTCATTGTAAAAACCATATATTGCTTCTGGAACACGATGGGGAAGATATACTCTGATAAACTTTCTTACTTGGGATCTGGGGGTCCTTCACCTAGTGGCTTCATGGAGAGCTTGCAGAGGGACCTGAACACTAGAAAGGCATCTTTCTGCAGAATGTGAGAAAATTTTGCAGCCACTTGAGGTCCATGTGCATCTGATTCCTAATGTTAAAGTAAAACAAAAAAACAGTCAAGATGATGGCTTTTAAAAAATTGCAAAATTAGCAAATTTACTTCTTCAAAAAAGTTGAATACATCAAAGAAATTAATTATGGCCTTGAACATGGACTTCAAGGGTAGAGGGAGTTACATGACGATTGAAAATAAAAACCATGTTCAGTTCAAAAGTTTGTACCAACTGACTTAACAGCTGTATGACCCTGAGCAAGTCACTTAACCCCAACTGCCTCTCCCTCCCCCCCCAAAAATTTTTGTACCAACAGGACTAAGCTTATTTTATAAACATAAACACAATGAATACACAATTAGTTGAGATACCAGGCTAGGTAAAGCAACACTTAATGTTAAATCCCCTGGTTGTTTTCCTTAGGCCTCATCTTCCCTGCTTTAACTTTTAACACCACTGACACTGCCCCTCCTCCTGGATACTTTGTCCTCCCCGGACTCGGGAGACATTGTTCTTTACTCCCACGTAGCTCCTTTTCTTGGATTATCATTCATCTTTCAGAAACAAGCCACAAGGGTACCCAGGACTCTTTCCTGGGACTTTTTCTGTCTCAACATTTTCTTCTCTGGTGGTCTCATGCATAAATTACCATACCCATGCAGTTAATTTCCAAATCTAAATATCTAGCTCTAGTCTCTTTATTAACATCCAATCTCATATCACCTGACCAGGTGGTCATTCTCACCTGGATAACCCATGAGTATCTCAAATACATGTCCAAAAGAGAATTATATTTCCTTCAAAATTGTTTCTCTTTTAAATTTGTCTGTTTCTATTGAAAGCACCCCAAGTTTACAATCTGAATCACCCTTGAATCTTACTCCTTCCTCACTTTCTACATCCTATCAGTTGTCAAGTCTTGCTGATATATTGCCATAATCTCTCTCAAATTCACCCTCTTTTCTCTACTTCAGCCACTACTCTAGGTTAGGTCCTCATCACTTCTCTCTCATCTGTAATGCTGCAAGAAACTATCTCCTTTTTTCTCCAACATGCCAGTTCATTTTCCCCAGAGGTGCTAAAGTTCACTCCTTTTCTCAAAAATATTCAGTGGCTCCCTATTGGCTCTAGAATAAAGTACAAAAAATATTCATAACAGCTCTTTTTGTGGTGGTAAAGAATTAGAAATTGAGGGGATGCCCATCAACTGGGGAATGGCTGAACAAGTTGTGGTATATGATTGCAATGGAATACTACTGTGCTACAAGAAGTGATGAGCAGGTTGATTTCAGAACAATCTGGAAAGACTAACAAGAACTAATGCAAAGCGAAGTAAACAGAGCCAGAAGAACATTGTACATAATAATAGTAATATTGTAAGATGATCAACTATGAATGACAGCTATTCACAGCAGTACAATAATTTAGGACAATTCCAAAGGACTCATGATGAAAAATGCTATCCATATCCAGAGAAAAAACTGATGGAGTCTGCATGCAGATCAAAGTATGCTCTTTTTCACTTTATTTTTTTGCATGTGTTTTTTTCTTTTGGTCTGTTTCTTCTTTCATAATATGATTTAACATGGGCATGCTTTAATGACTACACATATATAACCTATATAAAATTGATTACCATCTTGGGGGGGAGGTGAAAATTTAAAAAAAAGAATGTTAAAAACTATCTTTACATGTAATTGGGAAAAAACAAAATACTATTTAAAAAACAGAATAAAATACAAACTCCTCAGGAGTTTTGAACTTAAAGGCATTAACAATGTGGTTCCAATCTATCTTTCTAAATTTATTTTTGTATTTTTGCTTTCATACACTTTAGTATTATTAAAAAATTGGTCTTGGTTCAGATGGTCCTTGAACTTGGCATTCTTTACCTGTACACAGGCAGTTCTCCACCTGGAATGAGCTTCCTAATTTTCAACTCAGAAATCCTAAGTACTGTTAGACTATCACCTCCAAGATGAAGCCTTCCCTAAATTTCCCAGCTGTTACTGTTCTCTCCCTCAATTTACGTGGTCTTTACTTACTGCTACACTTGTGGTATATTTCAGTAGCATGTAAGGTCCTTATAAGGGACTGTTTTCTTCTTCTGTATCTTGGACACAGCACAGTACCTTGTACAGAGTGGAGACTTTTTAGGGCTGAAGAAAATGGAATCTAAACTACCAAATCTCATAATTATTATTTGGCTGAAATTCAACTGTAACTTGATGTTTACTAGCTTATTTTGATTTCAATTTTATTTTGTATAAAAAAGCTCACTTCAACTTAAAGGACTTGTGTACCCAATAAAGGTACAGCTTTCACCAATCCAGGGTGTAAGCACTCCCCAGTCTTAAAAGGCTGTTGCTGTGAATGTCCGAGGTGAAAAAAAATTTATCACCTGGTGGTCAAACAGTTCAACTGGTCTTTAGATCAGAGATAAATAGCCCACTGCCAAACTTGTCCTCAGAGTCTTTTCAACATGGTAGAAGCTGTTAAAGTTAATGTTTGCATCAATAAGACCTTCAAGACCCCAGGATCATCTCTGGTCTTACAATGTCATGGCATACGAGAACTACTTCAGAGAAGTTTCATTAAAAAAGGAACAGAAAAAAATGAAACTTGGTCATACAAAACAGTCATCACGATATCAACAATCTCATACCAGATTATCAGCTGATGATAATGACTGCCTATCATCTGCAATTCCATTGGTTTGGGAGTTTTCATCAATTCCACTAGAAGTAAGGTCCTTGGTCTCCAATTCTCCCAGGACTCTCTCAGCTTCCAATATACCATGTTTTCCCGTGGCTTCTTAAAATGGGAACGCGTAACACCACAAAATTAGTATTTGCAATTTAAAAAAATCTTTATCTAAAAGTGTTGACTACACAGAATCATTTTAAAGTTAAAAGGAATAAAAAAATCATCAAATCTAGCCTTCTCAACTTACTGGTAGGGAAACTGAAGTCTAGAGTGAACGAGTGACTTATTTGAGGGCACACAGTGGGTTTAATAGTCAGACTGGGACTAAAGGACTCCTTGTTACATAGTCTATTGGCTGTATCCCCTACCCACACCTATCATGATCAGTGACTGGCACTAGAAAACAGGAAAAAGTCTGCAAGTGTCAAGAATAGAGGCACTTTACTGTAACAAATGGAAAGTCTTCTAACACCTATTGACATCGTCTGACACTGTTAAAACATGTGATGGCTAGATGCATTATCACATAGGTGCTCCTGGCTCAATGTCAGTGAGATCAAAGTTACTGACAAACAAGTTTATAATTTTTGGGTTCCAAGGAAAAGGTCTTTTAACGTAATTGGAAAAAAAAGAAAAAAGCCCACCCACACTAATATATATGTAAAGACATTCATCTTTTTTTTCTTTTACCTTTAACAGCAGATGTTACTACATCTTCTAAGATGCCCTTCACCACTTCATGAGCTCCTTCAATAGGGGTTTCCTCAGAACCTACGTGCCCAAAGATTTCCAGGAAAGATAGAAGGGGGCAAAAAAGTAAAAGACATTACCAATACTTTTTTAAAAAAAACTCCTTAGAAGATAAAATGGATCAAGTGCTACAGAGAATATCACTTAAAGTTTATACCTGCAAAATTCTACAATACCATATGAATATACTGACTCTGATACCTGCAAGTCACTAAATCATATCTATTCCTATTCTACAGAATTTCCCCTATTCTGTGATGTGTGTGGGGTACATATATTTAAATCTACATCCGTCCATCTGTCCATCCATTCATCCATCCATCCATCCACCTATCTATCTGTGGGGAATCCACACAGACACACTTTAAATTTATAATGATCAGTATTGTGGAAAACAGGAGTAGTATTTCAAGACTATAGACAAGTTCTATTTTTCAAAAAGGAGATGAATACTTCAAATAGCCTGGTGAGTTTGACAAAATATTCTAGAAATGTAATAAATATGTTCCAGAAAGCACTTTCTCATTCACTCAACATGTGACTGAGAATGATTTATGAGTACTTAACAAGACATAAGTGCAATCAATCAAGCAGAAGGCATCTATTAACAACATACTGTAAACCAGATATTATATTAGATATTGGGGGCACAAAAACTAGGGAGAAAAGTTCCTAGCTTCAGAGCTTACCTACATTTTAAAACAGGAGAGACAATATATACATATATAAATATATACAAAACATATACAATGCAGATATAAAGTAAACTTTAAGGAGTTAAAGGCTAAAAACAGTAGCAGGTAGAGAGGTCCAGGAAGGGTCTCATGGAAAAAGAGGACAACCCTGAGTTATCCTGAAGAAAATGTGGTTTAGGAAAATCATTGTTGGATGTGGGGAATCAAGTGAACTAAATTTCAGTCTCAGCTCTGTCACTAATTAGAAGTAAAATCTTGAGCAATTTATTTCATTTCTTGATGAAAAGGAAAACTTCTGGGAGGCCTGGAAGGACTTACATGAAGTGATGCTGAGTGAAATGAGCAGAAACAGAAGAACACTGTACACAGTTATCAGTCACAATGTGCAAGGACTGTTTCTGGTAGAACTATGACTTCACAGCAATGCAAGGACCTAAAACGTTCTCAAACGACTCGAGGCAAAATGCCATCCACATCCAGAGAAAGAACTATGGAATTGGAAAGCAGAATGAAGCAGAATATTTTCTCTTGTGTAATGTTTTGTTTTTTTCTTATGGTTTCTCCCATTTGTAAATTTTGATTCTTCTATGCAACATGACTAATGTGAAAATGTGGTTAATAAGAATGTATATGTAGAACCCATATAAGATTGCATGCTGTCTCGGGGAAGGAAAAGGGATGGAGGGGAGGAAATCTAAGACTTATAGAAGTGATTAAAAAAAATTGAAAACAATTCCCCAATTGATAAATGGTCAAAGGATAGGAACAGGTAGTTTTCAGAGAAGAAATTAAAGCTATCTATACTCATATGAAAAAATGCTCTAAATCACTTTTGATTAGAGAGATACAAATCAAAACAACTCTGAGACACCACATCACACCTATCAGACTGGCTAACATGACAAAACAGGAAGATGGCAAATACTGGAGAAGATGCAGGAGAGTTGGAACACTAATTCATTGTTCGTGGAGCTGTGAGCTGATCTAACCATTCTGGAGAGTAATTTGGAACTATGCCCTAAGGGTTACAAAAATGTGCACACCCTTTGACCCAGAAATACTGCTTCTAGGACTGTATGCCCAAGAGATCATAAAAATGAGAAAGGGTCCCACATACACAAAAATATTTATAACAGCTCTCTTTGTGGTGGCCAAAAACTGGAAATCAAGGGGATGCCCATCTATTGGGGAATGGCTGAATAAATTGTGATATATGAATGTTAGGGAATACTACTGTGCTAAAAGAAATGATGAATAGGAAGACTTCAGAGAGGCCTGGAAAGACTTATATGAACTGATGTTGAGTGAAAGGAGCAGAACCAGGAGAACTTTGTATACAGCGACAATCAGACTGTGCAAGGAATTTTTCCGGTACACTGAGTACTTCATTGCAATGCAAGGACTTAAAAAATTCCCAATGGACTCTTGAGGCAAAATACCTTCCATATCCAGAGAAAGAACTATGGAATTAAATCACGGAATGAAGCAGACCATTTTCTTTTGTATATTGTCTTGTTTTATGATTTCTCCCACTCATTTTAATTCTTCTATGCAACATGACTAAGGTGAAAATGTATTTAATAGGAATGTATGTGTAGAACCTATATAAAACTGTATGCCATCTCAGGGAGGGAGTGGGGAAGAAGGGGGGAAGGAGAAGAAAAAAATTAAGATATATGGAAGTGATTGTAGAACACTGAAAACAAATAATTTAATTTAAAAAAAATCTGAAAATAAATAATTTTTAAAAATTACTTCATTTCTCCAAACCTCAGTTGCCTTACTACTAAAATATGGAGACTGAGTTAACTCCTAACATTCTATTATTTAGGGACTATAAAACACTAATTGGGCAGGAAAGGAAAACAGTCACTCCTCAACATTCTTGAGTTCGATTTTCAAAACTTCAAGCATTTGCAGAATTTTATTAGCAACCTCACTCTCACTTTCGCACTGGCAACTACACACATTCACAGCTATGCACAGTAGGAAAAAAATGAGAAGTGCGCTGCAGGCAAGGTTGCGGAGCAGGTGGTAATTCTAGGCACTTCACTTGTCTTATTTACCCTCCAGGTGCAAAGAGCTCCCCATGCATTCATTACTTATTTTCATTGTTTATCTTTAAAACTGGAGTTTGGGGTCACCATTAAGCCCCCAAAGTGTAGTTTAAGTCCCCTAATCTCTAAGGCCAAGTGTGTAAAGTTAGTAACGCAGTTTAGTGAAAAAAAATAAAGATATCAGATAAACTTTGTGCCAGAATGTCTGCATCCACTGTCAACCTCAAATCTGGTGTGAACTAATTAGGCAAATTGTTACATCTGCAAAAAGGAGGCAAGTATTTGTAAAAGTGTTCATTAATCCACTCCAGAAAGGGCATATTATCAGAATTCATTGTTCTGTTACAAAGAAGTGTGTGTAGAAAAGTGTATTTTCAGCAATCTCTAGCAAAAGATTATAATTTTTTGCAGTTTGCAGGAACCTAACGCCCTATTTTCCATAATTTCAATGTATCAACATTCACATTTTTGACCTTCACATCATTTTCTAGGTGCCTTATCTGGTACAAAAGTTGAGGATTGACTGTAGTTTCACAGAGACAAAAAGAAGACTCTTTAAAGGTCTTAATTTTTAGGTCCAGATTTCACACAAGTGAGTCACCATGAAAAACAAGATTTCAAAATACCTAATTTTATGTTAAATTAATCTAAAACTATGTATAGTTACCTCTAATCCACTTCAACATATTTATTATCTGGTATGGAATGTTCTTTATATTGGGCAAAAAGAAATTAAGAAGTTGTCCCATTCAAAATTCACAGTAGTAGTTAACAAGAATGGTGACCTTATTAGCTCCCATTAATTTAATTATCATCTTCATGAACGTGGCTCTCAGATATATGTATATATTTTGAGCCCTCATTTCTCACCTTAGCTCTAGTCCCACATCAATAACTGCCTATTGAACATTTTGAACTAAATGTCCCATAGGCACCTGAAACTCAAAATGTCCAAAAAACCCCCACAGGTTTTCCCTCCAAAAATTCACTCCTGTATTTTGAGAACTTCTCTATTAATGTCAAGGGCAGTTAGCACATTGCCTGGCACATTGTAGGCACCTTATAAATGTTTACTGATTAACTGACTGTCAGGTACCACTATCCTTCCATTAACCCAAGTTTGTACCCTTAGGTGTCACACTACACTCTGTACCTTCCCTCAACCCACATATCCATTCAGCTGCCAAATCTTGTCATCTTTACCTCTGTGATATCTCTCACATACATCTTCTCTTCATGCACCCTGCTATGTATACTGAATCTTATTTGGTCTTTCAGCCTTATGTCTCTCTCCACTCCAATCCACTGTCACTGTCATTCTAAAGCATAGGTCTGATGGTATCACTCCCCACCTCCATACAAAAAACTTCAGTGGCCCTCTATTACCTTTTACATCAAATATAAACTCCTGTTTGCCATTTAATGGAAACCTGAACCCATCCCACCTTTCCAGTCTATTATAGATCATTCACCTGTCACACCTTCTACAATATAGACAAATCAGTCTTCTTGCTGTTACACATTATGCCCTATCTCCTATCTTCATGCCTTTGCATTGGTTGTCCTTCACTCTTGGAATGCATTCCCCTCTTCACCTCTGCCTCTTGGAATTCCTGGCTTTCTTCAGGATCATCATATACATGGAGCCTTTCCTCCCTTAGAGATTAGTGTCTTCCTCCAAAAAATAACCAAATTTGCATGTGTGCGCACATATATATACACATACATATACCCCCCATATATGTTCATGTTATCTCCCACCAACAGATTGTAGACTTCACGAGGTCAGGCATAGTTTTGTTTTTGTAATCACAACATTTAACACAATGCTAGTATGTATTAATAAATTCTTGGTGATGAAATAAAAAGAGAAAGGAGCCAAGAAGCATTCTAAACACAGTTTAGACACCAAAAAGAGCTGGTGACAATAGCATACAAACTATATTAATAGCAGTAATAATTAAGGTGTATAAATTAAAAGGTGATCTAGATATATTATCTCCTTTGAGTCTCACAAAACACTGGCAGGTAGATAGTACAAGTATAGTTATCCCTTCCATATCACAACTTTCCCCATTAAGGTTAAGATATATCAGGTTGGCATAGGAAATTAAATGTGAAATTTTTGAGTTTTGCGGAAGCTACAGGCAACACAGAATTTATGACCAAATACTTAACCCAAATTTTATAATAAGGTATTGTAAAATAGCTCATAAAAGAAAAAAAAATTCAGACATCTTCCCTGATACAAAGGGAAAGCAAAAAAGTTTTATATGTATTTTCCAGATCATGGGGAATGCTGTGCCCCTAACTCCTGAGATGTGGAGAAGATAACTCTATCATAACTGCCACTTTATAGATGAGGAAACAAACCATAGTTCAGAGGAGAAAATGACTCTAAGATCACACAGTTTGTTGGCAGGAGACTTCAGATAATAATAGGATCTTTGATGCCAAGTACAATATTCTATATACTATAATGTCCTTCTGGGTTTTGTTCTCTGCAAAAGACAGGTAATACGATCAAATGAAAAGAGCCCTGGACTCGGAGTCAGATCAGAGTTCAAAGTTCCAGTTCTGCTACTTGTTACCAATATGACAACATACAAATCACTCCCCCTGTTTGGGTCTAAGTTTTCTCCTTTGTAAAATGAGAGCTTCTATTTAAAGGTCTATACTGCTTACCAAATGAAGTCTGCATCCTGACATTCCCAGTCTTTTATAATCTGACTTCAACATGCTCTGCTAGCATTATGGACATGGCATTATTTTAAGAACTGAGCCAGGAGAGAAGGGGAAGAGCAGAAGATAAAAACAAAACTGTCTCTGCCCTTGGAGGGTTTATATCCTGCTTCTGGGGCAGAATATGTACATAGAGAAATGTCACTCAAGGTACAGAGAAAATGGGATATGGAAGCAAACAAATACCTTAGGATAGAAAGTTGGGAATGAAAGAGCACTCACAACTAAAGGATATGAGGGAAAGAGTCATGGAAGAGGTGGCACTAGATCTAAACTTTGAGGGAAAATTGAGAGACACAGGAAAAGGAGAGTTAGCCTGCAAGGCAAGAAACATGAAGTTTGATTTCTACCACTAACTCTTATTACCATAACAAGGCATAGGACATCATCTCTGTAAGGATCACTTCCCTTTCTGAATAATGTCTGTAGTACTGATTTTACCAGGTTGTCTGGAATGAGACTCAAATGAGATAAAAGACACAAAGTGCTTCACAAACTTTAAAATACTATATTACTGTTATTAAGCCCATGGGAACAGTATGGTATAGTGAAATGAATGCCAGATCTGAAGGCAGAGTCCCTGGGTTTGAAACTTAGCTCTGCCACTGACCCAAAATCCTAAAGGCAACCAGTCACAACCTTTTTGAGTCACATAAGCCCATGAAGGTTATGATTCTAGACAAGTAGTGATAAAGAGGGAGTGCATTACAGGGATAAGGGATGGCTTCCGCAAATAAATGGAGGCAGGAAATGGAATGCTGATTTCATCGAACAGCTAATCGTCTAAATTGGCTAGAGTACAAGGAGAACGATTTGAAATGATGCTGGAAAGGTAGGTAAGAATCATTTTTTAAGAAGGAGATAAATATAACTATGGCTGGGAGAAAATGCTTTAAAATTAAATAAAGTGATCAAAAAAGATAAACACTTTTCACTACATAAAATTTTAAAACTTTTGCATGAGTACAATCAATGCAGCTAGAATAAAAAGGGAAGATCCTAAGCAAAAACATCTTGTCAATAAATCTATCTGAGAAAAGTCTGATATCCATCATCTATGCCCATTATACATGCATGGATGTATCTATTCCTTACATATGAACAAGAGTCATTCAAATATGAATAGGGAGTTTTTTAAAAAAGAAATGCAAATTAACCACAACCAATCAATCAACAAAATTTTATTAAGTACTTACTATGTTTCTGGCACTGAGATAAGTGCTGAGGATATTTAAAAAAAAAAAAAAAGCAAAACTAAGTCTCTGCTCTCATAGCAAATAAAGTCTAACCATAGGAAAAAATACTCCAAATCAATAATAAGAGAAATGCAAATTAAAACAACTTTGGGATTTCACACCATATCACATTAACAAAGATGATAAAAATGGTAAATATTAGAGGGGCTGATGAAAAACAAGCACACTAATGCTCTGTTGGTAGAAGTAAGAATTGATTCAATCAAACAATTTGGAATTATATTAGAAAAGTCATATGTAACTCTTTAAGCCAATGATAACACTACTAGCAGGCCTGCACAACCTGTGGTAGGCACACCAAAGGATTTCAGGTGGCCTGTGAAAAATGTAGAGGAAAACATCCTTTGTGGGTAGAGAAAATCCTTCGGTGTGCCACAAACAACTTGTGGGCCATGGGTTGTGCAGGCCTGCTTTTAGACATAGGAAAAGAAGGTTTAAGACAGAGGAAAAGGTCTCATATACAGGTAGTTCTCACTTTATATAAATTTGCATTACACAAATTTGAATTTACATTAAAAAATTCTTAAAGAAATCTGCATTCCAAAACAATACCAATGATTTCTGTATAGTACAGTGCGCTTTCTCACTGTTGCCCTCTCTCCACTCCTGCCCTTTAGCTTGGTGCTCCAAGACTCCCACTCCCCACCCCAACCCCAAAAAAACCCCAACAAAAAAGAAACATACCTAACAACTTAAAAAACCCTCCAAGTGGAAGTAGAAGAATAGACGCAGAGAGGGACTACCATTGGATTGGGGATGAATTTGAGACTTCCAGAACAGAGAGAGGAAATTTTTGCCCCACTCCACACACCCTCCCATGTGTTCAGCCCCAGCATGTTTGTCTTCTGTCCAGTCGAGTTCAGGTACCATGTGTCTGTCTCTATCCTCCATGTGTCTGCCCCACTGTGTGTTCTTCCTCTCACTTCCTGGCAGTTCTATGGGTCCTTAAACTGTGTGCTGGCCCCCTCCCTTCTTGGGTTGCTGCCTCCTTCCCCCTCTCCCTTCTCCATGTGGGCATATTCTCATTACATAATAATCACTTAACACAGAGGTCTGTGGAATGATCCACATATATAAAGCAAGAACTATCTGTATATAAATATACTGTATCACTTTTTGTGGTAGCAAACAACTTGAAAGAAAATAGGTTCCAATAAATTAGGCAGTGGCTAAACAAAATGTGGTATGAATGTATTATTGCAACATAATACTACACTGATACAACTAATATGACTATTATTACGATATTAAGAAATGTAAATATAAGGAACTCAGGAAAACTCTGTAAGACTTGCATGATGCAGGAGTGAAGCAAGGCAAACTCAGGAAAATAGTTTACACAAGGACAACACAAAGGTTGAGGAAAACAACATTAAAGTACTACGACAAAACTCTGGGCAGGGCAATGACCAATCATGACTTCAAAGCCCTGATAAGTAAAGTATGCCTCTGGCATCTAGGAAGACAGGTAGGCTAAAGGTGCAAAATGATGCATACACTGTCAGATAGGATCAACGTGCTGATCTGTTTTGCTTAACTATACTTCTTTGTTAGAAGAGGCCTCTATAGAGGCTGCTGGGAGCACAGTGGATAGAGCCCTGGATCTGGAGTCAGGAAGACTTGAGTTTAAACCCGGTCTCACACATGAGCCATATGACCTTGGGAAAATCACTTAACCTCCGTTTGCCTAGGTTTCCTCAACTGTAAAACAGGGATAATATCACCTATTTCCTAGGGGTTGTTGCAAATGAGACAATATTTGTGAAGAGCTTAGCTTAGTACCTGGAACACAGAAGGCACTATATAAATGCTAGCTATTATTATTTTAGAAAATGGACCATCATTGAGAAATGAAAGCAATGTGAAAAAGTAGGGTTTTTTTTTTAAATAAACTTAAATTTTTAAAAATAAGAAAGAAATATAAGCGAGTCAGATTATAGAGGGCCTTAAAAAGTCTGGCTGAGACACTAAGAGACAACAGAGGATCACTGACGGTTTTTGAGCAAAGGAATGACGCAGTCAGATGTAGACATCAGGAAAATCATTTTGGCATCTCTGTTAAAGATGGACTGGAGAGGTCATACTGGGACTAGTAGTTTGGGTGGCTGGGATAATAAGAACTTGAAAGAGGAGGTGCTTCTTCTGTGAAATGAGAGAATGGAATGATTATGAGAACTATCATGGAAGCAAAATCAATAGGATATGGATTGGATACAGAAGAGAAGGGAGACTCTAGGAGGATTCATGCTTTGGGTAACATAGTAGAAGGATGATGTTTCCCACAACATAAATAAGGAAACTTAGAGGAGGGTAGATTTAAGTAGAAAGATGAGGAACTACTTTAGACATGTTGGATTTGACATGCCAGTAGGAAATATAAATAAAAATGCTGTCTTAGAGCCTATTTCAGCCACCACCCTTACCTACAGTTGCCTGCTTTCCTATCTCATAGATGCAAGATACTCCAGTTACAAAGCACTGAACAAAAACTCCTGAATGATCTGTTTACTGTACTCATATCATGCTATATGGTCTAGAGACTGGCTCAGGAGAGTTAACAGTTAAATCAGAAATTCAGGTTATGAACTTTAATTCTGACACCTTTGTTCTCTGAGCTCATGATCACTTACAGTAGTGAGCCCATGGAATATGGGAATGTGTCTCAAGTTCAGTCAAAGTGCTGAAGAACTAGCTGTATCTTTGAGAACAGGCACAAAGTCAACCACAAGATAAGTCAAACTCATTTTCCCTTCCTTCCTTCTTCACACTTCATCTAAAATGCTCAAAGAATCCAAAGCATAGATTAGGGTGTAGAATTGAAGGATATTCTTTGTAGGCAAACGAAGACTGAAAAGGGCTAGAGACAGCTAGGGATTGGTATGGTGGGAAGTAGACTATGTATGTGTGATTTAGTAAAAGAGAGTAAGAAGGAATAGCTAGATAGGTAGGAAAATTAGGAGAGAATGTCTTGAAAACAAAGGGAATGAAAAACATCAAGGAGGAAGAGGAAGTGGTCAACAGTATCAAGAGCTGCAAAGGAAAGAAGGTGAGAGAGAATCTGACTCTTAGGGATAGAGGCTTATTTTTCATGTTGTTAGTTTTCCCGTGATGCCCTAAATCCCCCTCAGAAACTAGGAAAACCAACATACTTTAAATATGGGGATCTGTCCTGTACACAAAAAGGGTAAACTAGGAAGCCATTTAAGTGAGCTGCTACCCACTCCATCCTCCTAACCCAATCTACTAAGGGCTCCGTTGGCTGTAAGGAATATAACCTTCAATAAATTTCATTTGGATGCTTAAGTTTTGTGTATGGGTTCTCTTTTTCCTTCCCTAGCATGGATGCTGATTTATCACAGAATTATCCCTCTGAAGAAATGTCTGCCATCGAAAGTAGAAATTAAATGGGTATAACTTTGTTCTGCTCACTTTAAGGAAAAAATCCTATGAACCTAAGAAATGGCATTGCTTCATACTGGTGTAAAGAGGTATAACTGAGATACCCAGTAGACCACCAGAGATTTGGGACTGAAGTTCAGGAAAAAAAATAGAGCTATATACACAAATTTCAAATTCAGCAATGCAGAGATAATTGAAGCCACAGGAGCTAATGATATGATCCAAAGGAAGGAGCATGGAGAAAAAGAACATAGAACACCCAAGACTGAGCCATGGGGGGATACATACATTTAGATGGCAGGAGACTGATGATTATCTAGCAAAGAAAACTAAGAAAGAAGAAGGAGATTGCTAAAAGAACTAGAAGCGAAAAGTGAAAACCAAGGGAGCAAAAAGCATTCAAGAGAAGGAGGTATTCAATAGCATCAAGAAAGGCAGAGAGATCAAGGAGGAAAGCTTAGATTTAAGAACTTAATTTTCCCCAATTGATAAATGGTCAAAGGATATGAACAGGCAATTTTCAGAGGAAGAAATTAAAGATACCTATAATCATATGAAAAAATGCTCTAAATCACTATTGATTAGAGAGATGCAAATCAAAACAACTCTGAGGTACCACATCACACCTATAAGATTGGCAAACATGACAGAACAAGAAAATGATAAATGCTGGAGAGGATATGGAAGAGTTGGAACACTAATTCATTGTTGGTGGAGCTGCGAGCGCATCCAGCCATTCTGGAGAGCAATTTGGAACTATGCCCAAAGGGCTACAAAAATGTGCATACCCTTTGACCCAGCAATATCGCTACTAGGACTATATCCCCAAGAGATCATAAAAATGGGAAAGGGTCCCACATGTACAAAAATATTTATAGCAGCACTCTATGTAGTTGCCAAAAACTGGAAGTCAAGGGGATGTCCATCAATTGGGGAATGGCTGAATAAATTATGTTATATGAATGTAATGGAGTACTATTGTGCCATAAGAAATGATGAACAAGAAGACTTCAGAGAGGCCTGGAAGGACTTATATGACCTGATGCTGAGTGAAAGGAGCAGAACCAGGAGAACTTTGTGCACAGCAACGACCACAATGTGCAAGAGTTTTTTCTGGTAGACTTGGAATTTTGTAATAATGCAAAAACTTCTTATAAAAAAAAAAAAATCCCAAAGGTGGTTCTCAAGGCAAAATGCCTTCCACACTCAGAGAAAGAAATATGGAAGTCACTCACAAAATGCAACAGATCATGTTTGTGTATGTGTATGTGTTTGTGTATCATGTTCTGATTTGTTATACGATTTCTTTCATTTATTTTAGTCTGACTACATAGCATGACTATAGTGAAAATATACTCAATAGGAAAGTATATGCAGAATCTATACAGAATTGTATGCAGTCGTGGGGAGGGAGGGGGGTAGTGGGGGGTAGGTGTGGGGGGGATAAAATCTCAATTGTATGGCAGTGATTGTTAAACATTAAAAAATAAATTAAAAAAAAAAGAACTTAATTTGAGTAGAGAAATTATAAAGGGTGGAGAAATAAATAAAGGTCCGATTCAACCACCTTCTCTATGAAATCACTAATTCTCTCAGCCAAAAGCATTACATTTATTTCTGTATATGCTTTATATCCTCCTCACTTATCAGATTATAAGATTCTTGACAACAAAGATTGTATCATTTCTCTGTGCATGGCATACTGCATTATACATTTATAAATATTTCCCAAACTCACTGTGTAGGATTCCTCTAATGTTAGGTTCCATGTTCTAAGTTCCCATATGCTTCTAACTATGAAAAAGAGAAAAGTGTTGAGAACAAGGTCCAACAAAGGAAGATCTATGGTGACATTTACCTGAATTCCAACGGTTCCACTCATTACTGTGATATCCATTTTACCTTCAAATACAAGGTTTCTTTTCAACACAATCAGAAAGCAGATAACCTGGGACATACCTGACAAAGGAGGGCCTCCCTCTAGTTGAGCTTCTCCATTTTCTATCCTATCTTCATGAGAGCCCCTCTGCTGGTGTTCACCATTTGTTAAGTCAGTTTTTTCAGGAGTTGATGTTTTGCTTGGTAGCTGGTTGTGCTTTAGCTGGTTAAACTTTGGGGATCCTGCCACAGACTGAAGCACAGGAGACTGGGGTTTGGGATGAGTTGCTTT
Source organism: Notamacropus eugenii (assembly GCF_028372415.1). Classification (NCBI taxonomy): domain Eukaryota; kingdom Metazoa; phylum Chordata; class Mammalia; order Diprotodontia; family Macropodidae; genus Notamacropus; species Notamacropus eugenii. The sequence continues at coordinate 518,110,980 of NC_092872.1, forward strand.
TTCTAATTCTCTGGCCTCCTGTAACTTAAAGCCAAATAAGAATAAGATGATTCAATCCAGATAATCCCCTCCTTTGGAGGGGATTGGATATTATGTTTGGATATTATGTCATCTTCTATGAAGCCTCTACCGACTGATGCACACGTGTAGCTTGATTAACTTTTTCCCTTAATTATATTTTCTTCCTCCTCTGAATTCAGAATTCTCTGCTCTTCTGCACTCATTCTAATTTGCATTCTATTGGCAGCATAGTTCAACCAAAGACACTAAGTGCTTAATGTATTCAAAGAGAATTAAAGAATACGTCCATGAAACAGTGAGGAAAAAAAGGAAAAGCAGATACTTAAGTTATCAACAGAAATAACAAAATGTAAGAGAAAATAAAACTTCCTCAACAATTCACAGACTTGCATTCCTCCATGTTAAATAAGTTTGCATGCAACATCCAGAGTAAAATGATTATGTGGTTCTAAGGAAAAGTAGGAAAAGAGTTCTGGACCCAAGGGGAGCCAGAAGACCCTAAAGCTTGATTCTACCACCTACTAGAGATACAATCTTCAGCTTCTCACTTTATTATCTTGACCTTAGTAAAATGGGGATAACAACCGAGACCCCACCTTCCTCACCAGAGAACTGCAAAGAAAGCACTTGGTAAGAATTATTACTATTAAGACATTAAGGAAACATAACACAGTGTATCTTAAAGTTTCTTCTGACTTATTTCAACAAAACCAAAAAAGTTTTTAAGACACTACCAATAAAGAAGATCCTTTCTCCACTTATATCAAGGTAACTTTCCACTTTCCTCATAAATCCCTTCCATTGACACTAGAGATAATAAAAACAACTCAACATATTAGCCATGTCTAGAAATATGTGGCTAATTTTCCACTTGTGTTGGAGCAGCAGAAGCATCTCTATAAGCGAGAAATGAGAGTGATGCAACATACAAGAAATATTTTGGGGTCTACACCCCCCCACACACACACAAACCCCCATACACACACTCCTTATTAAACCCCAATTATTTAAGTGACAACCTACCGCTTGGTTCTCCATTCGGGTAAAAATGACATTCAACATCTGAGTGAGAGTAGCCTTGGCAGTTGTCTGATTAATGAGATTTTTACTGGCCAGATAGATGTTGTAACATGTCCTAACTGTCTGAAGTATTGTGCCTTCATGAATTTCAATGTGTGGGGAAGTCACTGCAGTAAGAAGTGCCTAAAACAGAAAACATACAAATTTTCCACTGATTTATATTTTAGAGTTTCCCAAGGTTAATCTCATTACCTTACCACTTTAATGTTTTTTCGAGATAAGTTTAAGAAAAAGATGGTTAAGCAAACTTTAAAGTACAATACACCAAGAATGAACGGTTTGCAGTGATAGCATTTAGTCTGTACTCATTAAATCCATTACGACAAATTCATTTAGAATTATAAATTAAAATTTAACTGAACGTAAAGACAGCTGAATTTCTGATTGTTCACTTTTATTAACTACACATATTAAGTGTTAAACAAACTCTCCACCTAGAAGCTAAAATTCTACACAACTGAGCTAACTTATATCAACCATAAAATAGGCACATCCCAGAATAAATTAGTTCCCCACTTTTCCACAACTGTTTCTTTAGTTTCTTGTTTAGGTTTACAGCAGTGGTTTTTAAACTTTTTGTGTGGTACAGTCTCTTTTGATAATCTGGTGAAATTTATGGACTTCCTGGAACAATCTTTAAATGTATAAAATATATAGGATTACTAAGGAAACTAATTATACAAAAATACATTACCAAAATATTTTTTAAAAACACCTTCATGTCCTGTAAGTTGAAAACTCCTGCTTTAGAAGAAGCACAACAGTTATCCTAGTGCTGGACCTTTCCTTATAAAGCAAAAAAATTTAAGACTTAAGATACAGAACCTTAGCATACCAATCTCTGAATCTTTTTGCAATCAACCACAGGTAGTAATGTTGCATAACAAACCATTCTGGCAGTAAAAGTGGAGGGCAGGAAAATGGGAAATTACTAATAAGTGTCCCTTGAGAAATGGTAGATTGGAAAGCAAGTCTCTCAAGGGAAAAAAGACAAGAGAAGTTGACACATAATCCTTAATTCATAGGTCAATTTTAACTTGTACTAGTGGGGCTATAAAGTTTTAAAACAAAAATCCTGGTTCCACCTTTCTCATTTAAATAAATTACCTTCCCCTTTGGATCTTACATAGTACTGTTTTATACCTACATTTATAATTTAATACAGTATACTATAATTATTCACATGCATGTCTTAATATAAATTCCATGCAGGCTACTATGTCTTCTGTAACTTTATACCTACCAGCCTAGTTTATTATTCTGTGCACATGCTATAAAATGCTGGTAGATAACTGAATTGAATTAAATGGCACACTAATAAACTGTAATGCTTAACAATTTAAAGGGGGCAGTGGTTTAAGTAATTCTGAATTCATCTGTTTCAGTTCAGCATCTAATTTACTTCTTTCTAACTAAGTCAGCTGCATGGTGAATTAAAACTCCAAACGCTTAAGAACCAGTCACACCAAGCAGAAATAAACAAATAAATAGGTAATACCTTAATTATTTGTAATTGCACTCCTTCATCAGTCTGAGGGCCCTGGAAGCAATTGCAAACAGTTTCAACTATCCGGTCAATCAGGCGCTTTCCAGGGGCTCCACTGTCTGGAGCATTTCCAGTAATGTGCCCATACGCGATGAGTTTCTAAATGCAGAGAGAAGATACATACATATGTACAAATATCTATATCTATATATTTTAAAGAAGTTTCTGCCTTTTCTAGATAGACACAGCGAAACATAGGACAATCAGTATTCAAGGCCTTTAACTTCCATTTCTCAAGAATCTCACTGAAATAAGACTCCCAAGGAATAAGACTAGAATCATTATCTTATAAAATGTGGCAGCTCTGAGAAGATCAAGTCTGCCCTGGATGACTAGAGTCTATTACCTTGATTGCCAGAGTAATATTGTAACACATAAATTCATTATGAAAAATGCTGAAATTTGAATCAGGAAATTATTTGTAAAGAAGATGGCCTTTGAGAAACTGTCTAATTCTATCTGTAATACTTGGTCCTATAATGGCCTGGATTTCTCAATGAAGGACTACAAAAAGGGTATTCTGCTACTAAGTGCACATTCACACCTGTGACACTTTGCCACAGCCAACCCAATGAAGATAAATTTCTAAGTCTATACAGTACAATATTGGACTGATGCACCATTTTCAGGTAAATGATAAACTACAAGGTACTGAAATTTCTTTTTAACTCTCCCCCTTTTTAAAGTCATGAAAATACCAGTATTTGAGAAGGAGAAAGGATAATAGAGTACTAAAGGAAAAACAGTAGAAAGTAATACTGCTGGCAGGAGCAATACCTTACCTGAGTAAGGTATTGGTAAGAGAGGAGGGCTCAAACAATGTGCTACCACCACTGTGATCTCCACTCTCTTGGGGGGAGAGGGGGGGAGAGGGGGAGAGGGGGGGAGAGGGAGAGAGGGGGGGGGAGAGGGAGAGAGAGGGAGGAAGGGAAAGAGAGAGGGAGAGAGGGAAAAGAGAGAGAGAGAGAGAGAGAGAGAGTGTGTGTGTGCGTGTGTGTGTGTATATGTGTTAAAGGAATGACTTTTCCACTCCACCTGGACGCTGGACTTCAATTATTATAGCTTTCAAAAGCTAACTTTGGGCTTCATTAATAATGGTACAGTGTCCAAAATAAGGGTCCACATCCATCATATACAGTACTGTCTGGTTCTGTGCCCTATACTTTAGAAAGGGCCTTTATAACCTGTAGTTCATTTAAAAGAAGGCAACAAAGATCTGTCAGAGCCTAGAAACAATCCTATCCAAGAATGAGTTAAAGGATTTGGAGATGATTAACTTGAAGAAGAGAAAACATAGGGAAGAATATGATAACTGTCATGTACAAGAGGATTCATTAAATTTGCTCTGTTGGTTCTAGAAAGCAAAGAAGGACCAATGAGCAGAAATTATAGAGCCATGATAAAGAAAAATTTCTTTTCTAATGAAAAAAATTAAAACCCCAAAATGAACTGCTAATGGACTGACTCCAAAACATCTCTCAATATATCCCCTTCTTTCCACTTGCCCTGGCAGTGAGTTGTCCACTGCTGACGGTTTTCAGGCAGAGGCTTCATTCACTATATGGTGGATGGGATTCCTGTTTTACGTTTTATGACCATTCCCTCATTGGTTCATCATCTATATCACACTTCTTAACTGTGGGTGGTCTCCAAGGATGCCTGAGAACTTTTCCACTTCTCTATCTTCACTCTCTCAATTTCCTGTCTCCATACCTTTGCATGAGTGGCATGCATTCCCTCACCTTCACCTTCTACAACTGAAATGCCACCTCCTATATGAGGTCTCTCTGACTCCTGGTAGCCAATGCCGTCTGCTCAAAGTTAACATATCAAAATTTTGTATATTTTTATAAATGTTTATTTTGTCTCCTCCGGCTGGACTGCAAGCTCTTTAAAGACAGGGACAGTCTGCATCTATCTATCACTGTACAGTCCCTGGTCTATAGCTGGCACCTAAATCAATGTTTTGTTTGTTGGGTATCTCAGTCTAGGTGTCATCCATTGTCCCTGGTCAGCTTTAGGAGTCTTGCATTCTCTTCAGGGATACAAAGGTTGCATGCTTTGTAAAAAGGCAATATTTGCTACACAGCCTAATGGAGGTCGTTTGTTACATACACAACAGTGAGATTTGATCTTATATCAGCTATTATTATTATATTAAAATTTATCTCCCTATAACTTTTACCCACTGACCCCCAAGTTATGGTAAAGCATCAATTCCTGCACTTAATCTTCTGGTCCTTCTCTGCTGACACCAGAGAGTAAATGGATAAAGGGCTGGTCTCTCAGTAGGCTTGGACATAAGATGATTACAGCAATAAGGAGAAGAATTCAAGTAAATCACCCTAGAAGTGGTCTTTCATAAAACAAGCTACGCTAAGGCAAAAGCTTCAAGTCAGCTTTCCAAGGCAAAAGAAGTTTGAGTGGGCTGCATCCTAAGTTACCCCACCCACTGAGGAAAAATAATCAGTTTCACCATTCTGTTTCTCAGTCAACTTCTTTTGAATTAAAAAATTTAAAAAAAAAGAAAGAAAGAAAAGGCAAAGAAGACTGCTTCTACCATGAAGTCCACAGCACAGATCCAACCTAACCCTAAGGATGATGCTGCAGCAAGGATTCCTACTCAAGTGTGGATTGGGCCAGATGACCTCCTAAGGTCCAACTAATTTATATGATTCTATAAATAAGGTCATTACTCAACTTTATGAAAGTATCTGGTAAAATGATGATAAAATAAAGGGTTTCTGGGGAAAAACAAAATCATTCCTTTCCATTCCCAACACCACCAACCTAGTTCAGACTCTCATTATATGTTACCTGGACAACAGCTACAACGCCTCAATTAGATCTCCTAACCTCTGAATGCTCCTATAATTTTTCCTCCATATGTTGTCAGATTCATCTTCCTAATCTTTGAGTATAAGCACATCATCCCAGAACCAAAAACCTTCAGGGTTCAAATTCTAAAGTTCAAATTCTCAAACTCTCTTAAGCTGCTGGCAATCCAGAAATTGGTAGTGCCGCCTTTTCCCAGATTATCACCCATTATTCCTTTCCATGTATATTATACTTCAAGTTAAACAGTTTCTCCAGCCTCCTAACCCTGAAACTTTGCTCCCACTATCTATGTGGTAGAGTGGAAAGAAGGAGTTTGGAGACCTAGGTCTAAATCTGGTTCCAACAAGAATATGGACCATGGGTAAGTCAGTTAACTTCTTCAACTTCTGTTTCCTCATCCGTAAAATGAGGATAATACTTGTATCACCTTTCTCACAGAGATGAATGAGGCAAAATGTTTTATAAACCCTCAGACATCAGAGAAATTTGAGTTATTTTTGACTATACCTGAAATGACCTTTACATCCCTGAGCTCTACCTATTAATATTCTAATCCCCTTTTAAACACCCAAATAAATTTTTACCTTCATTCTTAATTCCTAGAAGTACCCAGTGTTTCTAGCACAATCAATCATAAAAATGTTATTCCCACAGAAAAAAGTATTTTGGATAGTAAACAAAAAATTCATATGATAACTCACAGAAGCTAAAAATCTATTCCTTCACAAATACCATACCCCAATAACAAAAGGGCACTAGGGACTACTGACAAAAGCCAGAAGATCAAGAGGGTTGTCTGATCAACAAGACTATGTTTTCAAATTTGTACCTCCAAATTAAAATTTTGTGGGGGTCACCCTTCTGCACAAATATCTTAAAATATTTCTAAAAAGATAAGCTATTTCATACTGGACAAATGATGAGCTAAAGCATGACACTGAAGAATTCTTCCCTTATTATAAGCTCATAAAGGGAATCATACAGGAAAAGAATCGGAATTTATGAATAACAGGAACTCCGGCTTTTGGAGTTACTTTTTTGAAAACTTGCCACCAATTCTTAACTGTTCCATATCTTAGAGACTCTCTACAGTCACTCAGTTAATTTCTTTAAATATTCTATAAATATTTCTTTAAATATATATAGTATTAAAATACTATAAAGACTGGTGAGTTCGATCAGTATGGATAGCCCCTCTACTCATCCAGATAGAAATTATTCTATGAACAGGCAGACAATCTTCATAAGTTATGCTTCTCTGAATTTCATTAGCTAGGCTGGTCTTCAGACAACAGACATCACTGGGACCATACTTGAAGCGTATCCAATTCGGTAGGACCTACTAGAGTTCGTATTCTACAGGCATAGTCTTCAGGAATTGACAGTCATCACTGTATCTTAAAAAGGCATTAAACTAGTACTTTTATGGAGGCTCTTTAATATAATGTATAATACATATACAATAGTATATAACATAATAATATAATAGAAATATGTGAGGGCTTTTGAATCTTCAAAATTTTTTCCTTTATCAAACCTCTTTCTTTTGGCTTTTTTTTTTTAAATGGATTGTCTAATAAAAGATTTGTGGTCCTCTGAAGCTGACATAGTTCTTAGGAGATGTGGGTTCTAATTCTGGCTCTACCACTTACTATCTGTGACCCTGAGCAAATCACTTATTGTTTCTGAGTCTTAATTCTCTGATATGCAAAAAAGTTCCTTCTAGCACTAAGATTCTGTAGATCTTTAATGATCCTTAACGTGATCAAGAAAGGAAATAAGTAATAAAAGTTTGGTGCAAGTACATCAAATTTCCCCAAAACTTCTTTTTTGGCCTAAGCCAAAATTTCTTCAAATTAATTTTTCTTTCAATTATCAAAAATTTATTTTCCATTCCCCACACTAGGGGCAGAGGGAAGGACACATACACTCTCTTGTAAGAAAACTCTTATAACAAATATGTGTAGTCAAGAAAGTCAAATTCTTGAACTAGTTTTGTCCTCTGGAATCAGTCGCTGTTTTTGATAAAGAGTTTTTAATTTCTTCAAAGTTGTTTGTGTCTACAATACTATTTTTATTGTTCTAGTTTTGCTCACTTTACTCTTCATTTAAGTCTTCCCTGTCTTCTCTGAAAGTGTCCCCTTCATCATTTCTTAAAGCATAACAGCAATCCATTACATTAATATATCATAATTTACATGAATATAATCACCATTCCCTAGCTGATGGGCACCCCCTTAGTTTTCTAAAAGAGCTGCTTTACATATTAGTGTACATGTGAATCCTTTTCCATTCTCTTACTTCTCTTTGTGGTACAAAACAAGCAGTAGTATAGATGAGCCACACAGTATGCATAGTTGGATAACTTTCTAGGAATAACACCAAATTGCTTTCTGGAATGACTAGATCAATTCACAGTTCCACCAACACTGCATTAGAGCAGAGATGTCAAACATATGACCCACAACACCCCTGACTGTGACCTGAATCAGATTAAAATGTAACTGAGAAGTATCTGACAAAATAAATAAAATACAGATATTAATATGTGGTTTTCTAAGTTAATATGCAGCGCACAGGGATCCTTATATATAGTCCAGTGGCCCCAACTTCTATTTGAGTTGGACACCTCTGCCCCAGAATAAGCTGTTTTCCCATGGCTCCCTCAACATTTGTCATTTTCCTCTTTTGTCAGCTCTGCCAATCAGAGGGGTACAATATGGAACCAAAGAGTTGTTTTGATTTTCATTTCACTAATTATTAGTGATCTGGAACATTTTTTCATTTCAATTGGATTTATTTCCCTTGAGAACTATCTCTTCATATCTTTAGATTATTTACCAACTGGAGCTCTCACTCTTAAAAATTTGAATCAGTTGATCATCTATCTTGGAAATGAGATCTTTTTCAGAAAAACTGCAACAAAGATTTTTTCCTAGGTAACTGTTTCCTTTTTAATCTTAGTTCTATTGGATTCATTTATGCAAAACCTTTTAAATGTTACGTAGCCAAAATTGTCCATTTTATCTTCTGTGGATCCTCTTTATTTCTTGTTTCATTATGAACTTTCCTTCTACCCACAGATAAAAGATAATTTCTGTGTTCCTTTGATTTGTTTATGATATGGCACTTCATATTTAATTCACATATCCATTTGGAGCTTATCTTGGAATATGGTGTTAGACTTGTCTATGTCTATTTTCAGTGAGACTACTTCCCAGTTTTCCCAGTAGTTTTCATCAGACAGTTCTTGCCCCAGTAGCTGAGATGTTTGGGTTTATCAACATTAGATCACAGTGCCCATTTGCTTCTGTATGTTGTACACCTAATTTGTTCCACTGATCTACCTCTTTATTTCTTAAGCAGTCACCAAATTGTTTAGATGATTATTTACTTTGTAGGACAGTGTGAAACTTGGTACTTCTATGTCACTTTTCTTCCAACTTTTCTGATCATTTTCCTTGCATGGTTATTTTTTCTAGCTCTAGAAGGTAATCCTTTGGAAGTAAGATTGGTAAGACACTAAATAGGTATATTAATTTAGTGTTATCACTTTTGTTACACTGGCCCAGCCTACTCATGTTCAATTAATATTTCTCCAATTATTTAGATCTACCTTCATTCTGTTAAGTGCTTTGTAGCTGTATTCATAAAGTTCTTGTGCATCTCTATGTAGGTAGACTCCCAAGTATTTTATGCTGTAATTATTTGAAATGAAATATCTTTCCATCTCTCCCTGCTAGGTTTTACTGGTATTATAAAGAAATGCAGATGATTTATTAGGTTATATTTTGTATCGTTCAACATGCTGAGGTTGCTTTAAATAATTTCTTAGTATAAGCTCTAAGCATTTCTAAGTAAACCATGATAGCATTGGCAAAAAGTAATAATTTTTTTTTCTTTGCCTAGGCTTATTCCCTCAATTTCCTTCTGTCTTGTGATATAGCTAGTATTTCCAGAACTATGTCAAATAGTAATAGTGATAATAGACATGCTGCTTTACCCTCAATCTTAATGGAAAGGCTTCTAGTTAATCCCCTGTACAGACAATGCTGGCTCTTCATTTTAGACAATGAGATATTTTTTAAGTGCTTAGCACAGTGCCTGGCAGATAGTAGATGCTATGCAAATGCTTATTAACTTCCCTTCCCCCCTACTTATCATATTAAGGAAAGATTTATTTATTCCTGTAAGTTCTACCATTACCAGGAATGTGTGTTATATCTTGTCAAAAGTTTTGTCTGCATCTATTGATCATGATTTTTAATGTTCTTGTTATTAATATGGCCTATTATATAGTTTTCCAAATACTGAACCAACCGTGAATTCCTGACATAAATCCAACCCGCTCATAGTGTACACACTTTATGATATGCTGCTATAACCCACCTACTAATATTTTACTTGAAATTTTCATATCAATGTTCATTAAGGACACTGGTTTACGGTTTTCTTGTTTTGAGTCCCAGTTCAGCTATCAAGAACATTTTTGTATCATAAAAGAAATTTTGCTAAGGACTTCTGTATTTTCAAACAGCTGACGTAGTATCAGAATAACTGTTCTGCATTTGTTTGTGTGGTTTTTATACATGGTCACTTTGTGTCAGGATAACATAAACAGCTGAAAAATATGTACACTCCTTCCCATTCCTATTTGATAATCACCAGAAGTCTGTTATATTTAAATCTTCTAAAATTCTATTCATGTCCTTATTTCTTGGTTTCTTTTAGTATTATTATTATATTATTATTATTAAACTTGTACAGGTCTGAACAAAGTCCCCTCACTATTATACTTTTACTATTTCTCCCTGTAATTCATTTAACTCTTCCTTTAAGTACTTAGAAGCTGTATCATTTGATGCATAGATTTGGCACTGATATTAATTTATTGTTTATGGTACTCCAGCATAATGTAGTTTCTTTCTTTCATTTTAAAGTCCTTTTTTTCTATAGCCTTGTCTAAGATCGTTATGGTCACTCCTGCCTTTTTCACTTCACCACATGTAGAAAAGATTTTGCTCCAGTCTTTCACTTAAATTCCCTATGAACTTTTATGTTTCACATGTGCTTCTTATAAACATGTTTTTTATTGTGATTTCTAGTCCATTTTGCTATCCTCTTTTTCTTCTATGAATCCATGCATATTCATTTATTATCATTAATTGTAGATTTTGCCCATTTTGTATTCTTATGGCTTTCCCTCTCTTTGCTTCACATTTTCTCTAGGAAGACAAAGATAGTAATAAGTACAAGTGTGTTTAGCACCAGAGCTCTACTGATATTCCCCTGACCATCTTCTCCTTCATTCATCCAGGGTCAAGAGAAAGATTCTTATCATTTCATTCCTTTTAGAAATCTCCTTGAGGTTCATCCTCCGTGGTTAGAATTTGTTTTGCTCATGACCAAGCCTTCTATTACTCTCTCCTCCCCAAAAATACCTATCCCTCTTGTTTCCGTTAAGTGAAATGTATTTCTGTATCCAACTATATGTGTGCATTCATCCCTCTTTTAACCAGTTTAGATGACGGTGAGGTTCATGTTATCACCCAGTCCTCTCAAACTGTTACCCTTGTTTGCATAGTTTTCCACTTACAGAAATTATGATTATGAGATAATTTCCATCCCTCTTTCCTCTCCCCCTTGTATATTCCTTCCCTTTCTTCTTTTAAGATTATCAAAGCCTAGCAAAACCTCTCCCAGTGCTGCTGTTTTGACTTTCTCTATGGATCCTGATGATAAGGTTCTGACGTTACTGGTATACTATAACCTCTATTAGAATGTAAATACTTCATCCTTTTTTAGCTCTTTAGTAATTTATTTTTTTATGTTTATTTTGACTCCTTTTTTATTTTTATTTCAAAGTTTCTGCTTAGCTCTGATCTTTTCATCAGGAATGCTTACAAGTTCTCTTTATTTCATTAAAGATCCATTTTTCTCCTACAGCCTTATACTGTTTTGCTACATAAACTATTTCTGGGTTCTACAATCTTTTGTAGTAGTGGTTGCTAAATCTTGTATCACCCTCACTGTAAGATACTCAATACTTTAATTCTTTCTGACTGCAGTATTTTTTCTTTGACCTGAAAATTCTGGATTTGAGCTATAATGGTCCTGGAGGTTTTCATTTTGCGGGTTAAGAGGTGACAGTGGATGTTTTCTATTTTCGCTTTGCCTCTGATTCTAAGAGATCTAGACAGTTTTCTTGAAATATTGATGTGAAGTCTCTTTCACTGGTCATGGCTTTCAAGTATTCTAACAATTCTTAAATTATCTTTACTTGATATATTTTCCTTTTTAGTTGTTTTTGATGTAATATCTTACATTTTCTTCTATTATCCAGTCTTTCGACTTTATTTTAATATTTCTTGATAACTCATGGAGTCATTCATTTCTTTTTTAGTTCATTCTAATGTTCAAGGAGCCTGCTGCTAGGGTAGGGATTATAACTATTATCCTAAGCTGTTAATTCTCTTTTCCAAGTCTTTCCTCCATAGACTTCATGACTTTTCCAATTCTTTCCTCCAGTACTCTCATTTCATTTACTAAATAATTTTAAAATTCTTTCTTTACTCTTGTTTCATTTCTTCTAGGAATTCTAGTTAAACTCGTACCCAAACTGTGTTTTCCTTTGAGGCTTTGCCTAAAGATATTTTGGAGTCATCCCTTTCTTCTGGATTTATGCTATAGGTGTTCCTATCACCATAAGAGTCTTTACTGTGGGACTCTGCTGTTGTTGTCACTCATTCCTCTAGTCGTTTTGCATTAGGGGCAGACTCTGCATAACTCTGGAGAAAATATCTAGGCCTTGCTTTTCTTGCAGATTGAATAATGCTTTCTCTGGGTACTGAGTAGTATGTTCTTCACAGACTTCAGGACCAACTCAGGCTGGGGACCTGCATGCTTTCAGTGCCCCTAAAGTTGTCTGATCCAGTGTGAAATCTGATCACAGCCCTCCTGGTCTCAACTATGTGAGGAGTTCCTGACCTAGGTATGGGTGTAAACAACACAACCACGGGTTTGTCCCTACTTGGAGCTCCAGTAAACTCCTCCTACACCCCAATCACAGTCAACTAGATTCTAGGGTCACAGGTTCAGCACAACAAAAACCTAGGCTTCCCCTTGGTCTGAACTCCCTGCCCTGGCTTTTCTGCTGGAGGCTTCAAAATGGGATAGAATCTAGAAATGAGATTCTGCTCTGTTCACAGGGTTAGAGCACCACAGCTTCTGATCTCTTCTGTTTTTGCTCTTTGCTCAGTATCCAGCCGTAGACCTGCAATTGCTCCTTGTCCTATTCTGCTACATCAGGTGCAAGTCCCCTTCTTAGTCTACACTTGATTTGAGATCCCATTCCATGGTATATGTGACAGCTTCCAGATGGCATCTGTCTTAGTTCTGGCAATAGTATTAGGTCCTTCCTGTTGCCAAAGTGTACAACCCCAGACCTCTACTCAGTTCCTACCCTGGAAAGATCTGTGCAGTACCCTCCTACCTAGGTCCACTATTCACAAACATCTTTGTCTGTCTCTATATGCCAAACTCATCTAGAACAAAATGACTGATTTCTCTATCAAGATTTGGTCTGTTTAATTCCCTAGAGTTCTATGGAGTATTTGAGAAGGAAAGCTGGGCTGTACTCCTTCCTCCTACTTCACCATTCTGGTTGATCTCATAAAAACTACATCCATACCACTCTCAGCAGAGAAGAAAAATATTAACTTCTCCTTTAATTTCAAAATTATCCTGGGTACCCCCAATATTCTTATGTAACAGCTAATCTCTGTCTCTACAACTTAAAATTTCTCTCCTTAAAAGTTCATGTTAGAGTAAAGTTTAAATACAATACCTGCAAGCAGTCTAGTGATGTACTGACCACCCGTGGAGATTTTGATTGACAGGCTAGTTCAAATGGAAGGAAATACTTGTCAGCCTCGATGAAGTTTGCTTTTGGTGGTGCGGCAACCCCAGGTCTGGTTTAACAAAAGGCAGGGTAAAGAGGGAAAATAATAAAGTTGTAAACATATTTAGAACTACCCTTTCTAAATGTAGTTTTCAAATTAAATGACTACCAACTAGCATCTGTGACCCAGTTAATTAAAAGCCCCTACATTAGCGGCTTAAAGCACAAGCAGCAGGCAAGATCCCTTTTTCTAGCCAACATATTATCATTTTGTATTGAATCTTAGCATTACTCATGCTTATACTGCTAGACAGAAACTGACTAGCACCATTATTAAGAAAGGATTTCCACATGTGCAAGTTTTCTATATGCCTAAGGCAACATAACTCTAAAACAAAGTCAGAAAACGCTAAAACATTAGCATTAAGGTTATCTTGATTTCCCCCAAGTTCAGTAACCTAATATACCATTATTTGTATAGTAGTTAACTACCCACCAAGTATTATGAAAAAAGTGTACAGACTATTGTGAGTTCTTCACTCTATTTTCCATATATGTGAGAGGTAGGCTAATATAATGGGGAGAAGACTAATATGGGAGGCAGGGAGACAGTGTTTACTTCCCCATGACTAGGACTAACTTGCTATGTAACCTTGGAAAAGTCACTTCCCCCATATGTTTAACAATGGATAACAGCAGCTAAGCCACATAGCTTACCTTTGCTTTTCTAGTTCTGCTTTAATTTCATCTAGAAAGGAAGAAGGGGGAAAAAAGGTAGTTACATTAGATACATGTAGCAGAATATATGTGACTTTCTTCTTAGACTTAACAACTTTAGATTTTTACAATATGGGTTACAAGGAAGACAAAGTAGTGACTATAGAAAGTGAAGCAAGTTGCTATGTAAAAACATAGGTTAAACAGATTGATGACTGGTACTGTTTCAAGAAAGAACGCAGCTTAAGCAAACACCAAAAGAGCAGGATTTTTTTTAATCTACTACCAAGACATACGGGATATTTTTTTTCCTGTTAGAAAAATTTAATCTTAGATTTTAGGTTCTTCACACCTACTAAAACAGTAAACTGCAGCATATTATAACTCTGTCCATACATAGAGATAATGCCTGGCATCTATTCTAAAACAAACAAACAAACAAAACCACTTTTAAGCCATTAGTGTTTTAGATTCATGTATCAATACTTCATCACACAGTATCCTGATATTTGGGTTTTTGTAATATTTAGTTATCGTGGAATTCCAAGACAAACATCAATGAATGTTCAGAATTCTTTTTTGTTAGGAAACTGTGTACATGGATTTAACCTCAGAACTCTGTAGAAAAACTACACTTACCAGGAAAATGTAGGTTATGCTCTTTTTGGTTTGTTCACATCCAAGTCAACTCTCTACAATTCTACACCACTGATAAAATAGCTGAAGAAATATCTGTACATACAATCAACATCAAACACTCTGCTGCTACACATAACTCACTGGTTCTACTGCAAATGGAGATGGATAATATCTTGAAGTCCTAGACAAAAGCCTTTATAGGAATAAAGTGCATATGTTCTTTATGAGACAAGACTCAGCTTTGCCTCCCTTCTATTTTATCTTGGCAAGTATGAGAAGGTACGAGATTGTAGGAATGGTCAATGAGATCTGATACCATGAGGACAGCCAAGCTTTCAGAAATCTATGCTCACAATGCCAAGACCCATTTGGATGAAGAGATAGTGTCACAGAGCAACGTTAGTTCCCAATCTGGCGAAACTCAAATACATTGAGATTTGCCTTTAGCTTTTGCATTTATTGGTATTAGATAAGGTGAGAATTCCTTGACAAAGAAGATGGCAAAGCTGTTGCTTTCTGCAAACTTCTTCAATTTCAAACCTCAAAGTAAAGGTACTTTATGATATGCTCATTGTTATTATTTATTCTTTGACCATAAGATACAGAGAAATAAAGGTTTTGTTTTTAACTTAGGGGAGTTTTAGTTGAAGTCTCATTTTAAGTTATTTTCTTAACATATCACATATTTCCCATCATTGGAACTCCTTCATGAAGACAGAACTGAGTTGAGTTCAGAATGTACAAAAACAGAAAATCAGTACAAGGTAAAAGCTTCATGAAATAACACAAAAGAATTCTAATACACAGAGCTTCCATTAACTGTTTCTACACTCAATTCATATACCTAGCACAGGTTTATGAGCACAGATAAATTCGCAGACCTTCTCAGGGTTAGATATAAGGATCCTGGATTCTGCTCCACCCCACTAAGCGGCAGACATCCATTGCCCAGCCACATAAAAGAAAAGGACAATGTGGGGAGGAGGGGAAAGGGAGGGAGAGAGGAATAGAAGACTCAAACAGATCAAAATATCAGTGCTGAGCACCACAGGCTAGAGGGGAATAAGTATCAAGGTTGTGGGAAAGATGACTGAAACCTGGCTAAGGCTAGGCTTTCTCCACCCCAGGTTATTGACAGGCAGAGAACTCAGCCTAGTCCACCAGGATATACTCCAATGAAATGAAGCTTAATACAGCCAGTAACTCAGCTTTACAGATCTGTGCAGCAGCTGAAGGGGGAAGGATCAAAGAGTGAAGGATTCCCAGATGCAAGTGATGGGAAATACCAGCTAAAATACCAAAAGATCAAGAGAGAATACATAAAATAAAAGCTTAGCCCAAGCAGATAAACCAAGAAGGAGGAAAATAAAACATAAGGAAGAATAAGTAAAAGCTCAAGAGAAACCATAGCACTTTGAGTTAGTATTATAATATGAAAAAAATGGTTCAACACTATCTAATGGAAGGGAATCCTGCCAGCTTCTCACACAATAGCAAGAAATTCCAGAATGGTTCAAGAGAAACAAAACTCTTAAAATAGGGGTCATAACCTTTTTGGTGAGCCAGGGATCTAATTTGATAGTCTAGTGAAGCCCATGGACCTCCATCTCAGATGCTTCTAAGTGGATAAAATGCTTTTAAATGGCTAAAATAAAATACACAGTAAATTACTGGTTTACAAAGTAAATCAATAAAATAATTGTGATGGCAATAATAATCAGCATTCATGTAGCACTTTAAGGTTTGCAAAGGACTTTACATATTATCTCATTTGATCCTTAAAATATCTCAAAGTGTTACTATCCCCATTTTACAGATGAGGTAACACGTTACATTGAAATAGCTATAAAAATTTTTTTCCTAAAAAGTTCCTGCACCCAGGTTAAGAATTTGTCTTAAAAGAGGAAACCAATAATGAATTTGGGTTGGAAATCAGAGTGAAGAATTTAAAAACATCAAAGCAGGAAAAACTGAATACATGATGGAGAATCTCTCCAAAAAGTAATCAGCTTTGAGAGAGAGGGAATAACAGATTTGAGGTACAAAAATACTAAAGTGTCAAAAACATCAAACAAGCATGTAACTTCTAGACAAGCCAAAGCAATGGTCCTTAAATACTGGATACAAAGAGATAACTTAAAGAGTACAGGTCTCCCAAAAGAAGATGACAAAAAAGTCCAAATATCACAATTCAGGAAATAACACAAAGCTGTCCATAACAAGCTCTGAATACAAAGCAATGATCAAGAGAATTCATATTGCTGCCAGGAAAAAAAAACAAATAAAACTACTTTTCCAAACTTCAAAGTACAGAGGGGTTAAAATTTCTCAATTTTCAAAGCAAACAACAAACCTAAGTAGTCAAGATAATGGCATTCAAATAAGAAAAGGAAATGTGAATAACACAGGATTATTCCATATTCATAAGAAATCAGAGGAGACAACAGAAGAGGATTTCTCTTAGTCCACTGGGGATGGGAAGAAAATGGACTAAGCCAATAACTGAGTTATTTGGGCAAAGATGGAAACACAGCCCATGGGATCCTCAGTTCTGATGTTCAATGGACATATCCAAATCACAATGAACAATGAGAGATTTGGATACTAAGACTAAATAAATTCCATCTTCCTGCTATTTCCTATGCTTAATTGGTTTTATGACCTCTAAGGCTATTTGTATTCCTTAAAGTTACTGATGATTAAGCAATTAATTAGAAGTACTTCTCACACATTTAAATTTGTTTATATAATATTCTTTCCCCAGTCCCACAATAAGGATGAGGGTGGGGGTAGAGGATAATGGGACAGAATAAGCATTTATACAGTACCTATTATGTGTCAGACACTGTGCTAAGCAGTTTAGAAATATCTTCTCTTTTGATCTTCACAATAATCCTGCCCAAGGTAGGTGCTGTTATTATCCCCATATTATAGGGGAGAAAACTGAGGCAAACAGAGGTTAAGTGACTTGACTGAGATCATATAGCTAAGTCAGGATCAGAACCTTGATTTAAAATTGGGCCTTCCTGACCACAACCCCAATAATACCATACACATATAGCACCTACTAGTGCTACACAGGTGCCAGGCACTGCCCTAAGCACTTCATAATAGGCATTTCATCAGATCCTCAAAACAACTCTGGGAGGCAGGTGCTATTTTTATCCCCATCTTGCAGATGAGGAAAGTGAAATAAACAGAGGCTAAGTGATATGCCTGGGGTCACACAGCTTGTTAAGTACCTGAGGCTCAATTTGAACTCAGATTTTCCTGATTTGGAGCCCAATGCTCTAACCACTGTACCACTTACCTGTAAGTAAAATATATGTAACAAAATAGGGGTCAAATGTTTATATTTGCTCTATAACATTGCCAGTGAAAAATTTAAGCAATTTAGGAATTTAACTAGTAAACTTGAGTAGCTTGTAAAAAATAGTAGCGGCTTTGGAAACTAAGGAATTTTTTAAAGTTTTATTGGTACTTGTGGTTTTTACATCACAGTCATTTCCTGATATACCCCTGCCACTAAGCTATCCTTCATAACACAGAAAATGAGTGAAGTAAAACAGACACAAAGACCATAACGGTTTATGATTCCACACTCCATAATCCACTATCTCTTTACCAAGAGGAAGGTCTGTTTCATCATTAAAAAGTATGTATTTTTATGGTGAGTGAAGTAATCGGAATTAAAAGAACAATAACATAAATGAGAAACCTGAAAAGAAGCCAAGTTGAATAATTATAATAACCAGTCTTAGCTGCAGGGAACAGAAAACAGAAAGCACACCTACCTAATTCTGGCGGAGACAAAGGATGATAGGGGCAGGACACCACAGAAACGTCAATGTACACCTACTGCTTTTCCTTAACTGATTTTCTTTGTCATAAGAAAAGTTCAATCAGGGTGATGGAGGGAAGTGACGTATCTTTATTGTCATGTCAATATTTGTCATGGAAAAGCAAAACGCATCAATAAATCTTACTATAGTTTTTTTTTTTAAATAAGGGATATTGGGGAGAAAAGCATAAGGCTGTTTTAAATTAAATTAAAATGAGGCTTCCTGGAGATGGGAGAGGGTACACAATAGCCAAAATTACTGGATATGTTAGAGCATAATCCCCACACAAATACATTCATTTAGTTCAATGAAAGGATGGTGTGAATCAAAGTCAATGAAAATATAAACTAACCCTGCAATGAGAGAAAATGTAATACTTAACTCAATGTACAATGGATATGAAATTTGTGTTCGTTGAACTAAAATTCAAGATGGTGTGAAATGGGTTGCCTGGCCTCCTGACACAGACAAGTTATATGATTTACATGTAAACGTGAAGTTAAACAATCTGTGCTTAGAAGTTAAAAATATCATAAGGTGGTATATTTCTCAATATCATTCTTTTTTACAAATATGTAATAAACTAGTTTCCCCCAAAAGTGCAAACTTTTAAAAATTGTGATAATTTGGGAGCAATTATACTCATCTGAAAATTTCATCTATTTTGATTTGTTTAAAATTTTTATTAATTTTAATTCTGAAAGTGAAATTATCCCTTCATGATGGATAAACACATAAGCAATGTTAAGAAAAAAATCCACAGAAGCAGGTGGGACTCATACAAGCAAAGAAAAAAGAGACAGTTCAAAAGGGCAGAGATAAGAAAAAACAAAAAACAAAAGTAAAAATGCCCAAATCCAAAAAAAGAGAGCCACTATGTTTTTATTTGGATTAATAAGTACTGTTATTGATAGAGAAAAAAGGTTTCTGTTTGTTTTGTACAAATACGTTAGTTTTAGATAGCATGAAACCTAGTAAATTGAAACACCTTGAAAGTGTACATGTAGAAGAAGTTGGCAAGACCAAAAAATTGTTCTAAAGAAAATTAGATGCTTTTAATAAATAAAAACTAACTTTTTCGAAAGTCATGTCTGTGACATCAAAAGGATTGTTTATATAATATGAAGTTGCCTCCCAATAATCAAGCAAATAAGCATCTATTAATCCCTTTTATGGATCAAGTACTGTGCCAAGTGCTGATGATACAAAAAAAAAAAAAAAAAAGTCTGCCCTAAAGGAGCTTACATTTTTCTCAGCCACTTCCAAACCACGAGGAGAGCCCACTCCCCATCTCCCCATGCCTTCCTCCCTTGTAACTCCCCTTTATGTTGTTCCCTCCATTAGAATGTAAGCTTCTTGAGGCAAGGTGCTGTAGTATTCCCAGAGCTTACTTAGTACAGTGCCCAGCACATAACATGCATTTAAACTGATGAATGAATTCATTCACCTTTTTTTTAAAAAAATGGAACCTGTGCAGAGAGCTCTCAGTAAAGAATTTCCCCTACCAGTGCAGAATGGCACCTTTTTGCAATTTATAGTTTTTGAAAATTGACTGGGGACTTGTCCAGGGTCACAAAGACCATATAAATCCATCAATCAAGTACCAATAATAATGATGAAGCCAAATCATTTTATAACAAAAATTTCTCCTGAAACGTGTAGTTGGTAGATATTATTTTAAAAAGTGAGTACCCCAAATAAATCAATCTAAAGTCCACAAATTCATATTCTGACCAGAAAATCAAGCAAACTGCATTTGTGAAAAATATAGAGCTATGAAAAACAGACTTTAAAAATATATTTTATCTGTTTCTCAATTTTAAAAAACCAGACATGCAAACGAAATAGTAGTAAAGATGTACTGATCTCTTGACAAAGAAACAGAAGCAATCTTTGCTTTTACTTTAGAGATCTAGAATGTATAAAGAATATATTTGACATGGATAAATGCTACATTTGGTCTTACTCATCTGGACAAGAATAGTTAACAGATTGGTCAGTAAGAAAGTCAACCAGCACTTGGTAAGTGATTACTATGTGTCAGTTTGTGAAGACACATGGAAGACACATTTGAACCTGAAAATTTTACATTTTGGATAAATACAGAGTTCTTGGGTTTATTTTTAAAAAGCAATATAAATTTCACTACTCTTTCAAACATCACTTGCATAAAATGAGGTTTTTCACTATAACTGTTATAAAGATAAGATATAGATTTGGATATGGGTTGAAAAAAGAATTGTTATTTCAACACATTTTTAATTCACAGATTTTCTGTTTACACCCTCTAGATATTGTTTCTCTCTCCTTCCCAGAGCTATCCCTTATAATAATTTTTTACAAAGGAAAAGAAAAAATTTCAGCAAAACTAATCAACACATAAGAAAACTTGACATTACATTCAACTGACCCTGAATCATGCTTCCCAAGAGAGCACACACCCCCTCCACATACACACCCTTTCCACAAACAGAGAGAGGTATCTTCTTATTTCTTTGCTGTGGGGCCAAACTTGTTCTTTACAATTTTCCAATTTTTTGTTGTTATGGTCCCTGTATGTATCATTTTCCTTGCTTTGTTTGCTTCACTTTGCTCCAGTTCATGTTAAGTTTTTCCACAATTCTCTGCAGTTATCATTTCTAACAATAAAAATGATAGTCCATTACAAATTCACATGCCACAATTTGTTTAGTAATTCCTCAATCCATAGCTATCTACTTTATTTCCAATTCTTTGAGATCATAAAAACTGCTGCCATAAATATTCTGGTGAAGATGGAGCCTTTCTTTTTATAAATAACCTCCTTGGGATATACACCTACTGGTGAAATCTTTGGGTCAAAGGGTATGGACAATTCAGTTGCTTTATCTGCATAATTAAAAACTGCTTTCCAGAATGACTGAATCTATTCAGAGCTCTATCAGCAACGCACTGCTGTGCCTGCCTCTCCAAAACTCATCCAACACTGACTATTCCCATCTTTTATCACTTTTGACAATTTGATGGATGTTACATAATCTGAGTTGTTCTGATTTGCATTTTTCTTATTATTTAATGATTTGGAACATTCCTTCATATGGTTGTTAACAATTTGCCTTTTTTGAGAATTGTTTTTCTCTATCCTTTGATCACTTTTTTATGGCTTTTAATCTCATATTTCTGTTAGTTCTCTAACAAGATATATTCTGAGATATCAAATTCCTATCAGAGATATGTGATAAAAAATTTGTTTCTCAGGCCACTGCTTCTCTTAAATGCATTAATTATGATTGTGCAGAAGCTTTTCCATTTCAAAAAATTGGGTGAACTACTATTACCAAGCTTCGTTCCTAAGAGATACTACATATAATCATCAGATTCTGCTGATGTGTTGGTTAGTTTTACACAACTGTTTTTTTCTTTGTCTTTTTCTTTTTAATTCTTTGTTAAAGAATGGCCTGTTCGGTGAGGGAGAAAGAAGAGAAATATCTGGAAATAAAGGCGAATTAAAAATAAATGATATCAATTTTTTTAATTTAAAAAAGAAAATCAGCCACTGATAGAGGAAAAATATTCACTCGATTTGAAGTCAGAAGGCCTGGATTTAAATCTTGGCTTACTACTTAATCCGTATATGAACTCAGAAGTCTTTAAACCCTCTGGGTCTCAATTTTCTTATTTATAAAATGAGAGGAAGAATCTGAGAATCTGAGGCTGTGCCTCTTTATTATATCTGTTACACATTTAATATCATTCTTTAGCTCTGATACACTTAGAAAAACTCAGGAGAAAGGGGAAGTCAGAAGGAGAACAGCCACTGATAGACTGAAATCTATTTGCTTCTTTCATAATGTGGGAAGGAGAAATTGGACACCAACATGCAAAGTTGCCAAGAGGCAACCACAAAGATCTTAGAAAGTACAATTAAAAAATCCTGACATTTGGATATATCAGTGATTTCATCAATGTGGACACTTTCTCTACCAGCACACAGCCAGGCCATACAATACAATGCAATCGTCATTAAACCTACGTGAAAAGAGCTTTGAGAAAGGCACTGTGCTAGAACTCAGGCAATCAAAGTTAAAAATAACAATCCTGGACCTCAAGGAATTATGATTCTACTAGCTAGAGTGGCACCAGGTAACAGGGAGACAGACAAAAAAGGTTAGTCTCTGCCCTCAGAGAAATCAATAGGGATACCATAAATATAGCAGATAAGGAAATAATAGTAATTTGCTATTATAAAACAGATTACTAACAACTGGGGGATTCAATCTACAACTCTAGTCTATGAAATTCCATTCAATGAGCAGCTATTAAGTGCTAGGCAACCTGCTAAGCTATGCAGATTCAAAACGGAAAAAAGAACAAGTCTCTGCCCTTAGGGAGTTTATAACCTACTGAAGTAAATAACATGTACACAAATGCAGAAAATATAAACAAAACAAATAAAAAATAATTTCAGGAAATGAAGGAGCAAGAGTACTATCAACTGGGAGACTCAGGAAAAACTTCTTGCAGGAAGATGAGCTAAATTGCAAAGGAAGCTAAGAATTTCAAGAGGCAGAAGTCAGAAGTGAGAACATTATAGACGTGTAAAGGCAAAGATGTAGGATGCAAGAGGTGAAATGTATATGGAGAACAGTAAGTAATCCCTTTGGCTGGAACACAGAATATGTAAAGGGGAACAATGTGTAATCAGTACAGAGAAATAAGTTGGAATAGCATTGTGAAGGGCTTTAAATGCAAAACTAAGTTTATATTTTATCTTAAGAGTCAACAGGGAGACAACCAAAGCTTCTTGGGGTCGAAGTGACACCATCAAATCTGTGCAATATCAATTTGTAGCTGTGTGGAAGGACTTGAGAAGGGAGAAACTGGCTTCTAGGAGACCAAGGAGAAAGCCTTGGCAATATACCAAAGGACACCAATTAGGGTAGTGTCTAGATGAGTAAAAAAAATGGCAATGGATTTAATAATGTGGAGCAGAATTTTTACAACTTGGTAACTGACTGGATATGGGAGGTGAGTGAGAGTGAAGAGGCAAGAATGACTCCTAAATTGCAAATGAAAGTCTGAAGAATGGTGGTACAACAGAAATAGGGAAGTTAGGGTTAGGACTAGGTTGAAGGGAAAAGATAATGAATTTTGTCTTGGACATACATACTGTGAATCTGAAATACCTACAGGGGAACCAGCTGGGGAGTCCAGTAAGCAGACTGAAAACTGGGATTAAAGTTCAGGAGAAAGACCTAAGCATGTATATATTGGCAGCAAATAAGAAATCAGTAGAAAAAGAGCGTGAAGAAAAATATGAGAAAGCTTACTGGGACAATGAGTGGGACAGACTTAGTGAAGACTCCTCAGATTGTAATTTTTCTCCCAGGGGTGAGGTAAGGCCTAAAGGCTCAAGGTTACAATATTTTTAGAATAGAATAGTTCCATATAAGGATATAAAACTGTGTAGTGTATTAGGGTCTCAATGATTGGACAAAACTTACATAATTCCTCGATGTCTTCATTTCAAAAGGGATTGGTTAGATTTCGTGTCTAGGATGTAAGACCATATTCTCAGCTAATGAGGATAATGGTCAGTGGGGGGAGGAGGGACTTGCGTTAGGGTCTATATAAATCACTGTCCTTTTCTTTGTCTTCGGCTTTCCTACTCCTACAGGTAAGCCCCGCTTCTCGAGAATCGAATAAATCACTTTTCTGCCATCACTTTGAGAGGCCTCTGAGTAATTGATTTATGTAGGGACCTGAGCCATCCCACACAGACAATCTCCCAGGACAGATGGGATGAATGGTACATGCTTGGCAAGAAGCTGAGCCACATCTTGCTCAAAGACTGGACCAAAGGGAAAAAGGATAGTTGGAGATCTATTAGACTGCTTGTGGAATGAGGGAAGTAAGAAACTTTATGACAGAAGGCCTCAGTAAAGCAGGAATGAAAACTCACAACAGACAACCTCCATAAAGGAGGCAGTCATCTGATGAGACAGAGTGCTTAAGAGGACAGGTTTGGGATAGCCATTTTGGGAAGCATAATAGGGAGAAAAAAATTAAACAGTAAGGGAATTTAAAGATCTTCCCTGCCCCTTAATAAGCCTATATGACCTGCTCTGAGTTTTGGCCCAGCCCACAACCTGAGTCACATGGAGCCGATGGTGGGAGGAGTTTGCTGAATGGATAGACCAAGAAGGGTGCAGCAGGAAAAGAGAATGAGGTGGAAATGAGAGAGAGAGAGAGGAAGCAGAGCAGAGCAGCTAGCATGAGTAAGAAAGGGAGTGATTTTGCCTAAGGGGGCTTGTTTGTGGAAAGGTCTGAGGGAAGGCTTAGAAGTGGTAGTGCTCCCTTTATTGGTAACGTGTACAAACTCTTTGTTGTTACCATGGTGGAACTGGCTTTCTGGTATTTGAATAAATAGCCTGGTTTTGTCTTTGAGGAAGAGAGTTTATATTTTGTGAATTCACCCTGGAAATATGACTGCATATCCATAGTGGCTGCTGTGGGTATCACATTACATAGGCACAAAACAGAATTGAAGATCAGCAAATCATGAACTGTGGTAAAACTAGAAGGGAAGTGACTAAAAGGTAGGAGTAGTGTGGAGTGGAATTAGTTCACTCTAAGGTTAAGACTATGAGGAAAGAGGCCAAAAAAAATGACAGATTGGAATAAAAGAGAGGAATAGAAATATAGGAGCTCAAAGTGTGAGATTATGTACAGGAACAATACAGAAGATACGAAAATATGGATTATGACCAGAAAAGGTCATTTCAGAGTTCAAGCTGATGAAGTTCACCTTCATCCAGAATGCCATTCAGTAGCATGAAGCCATTTCTATCCAAAGTACCATTTCTTATTTTCATGACCAACTGAGTAGGTTTATTTCTTCACTAACAGGGACCATTTATAAATTTTCATTCTTGCTATATAAATGATCTGCCTCCATTTCTGGTCTCCTTTTCTGGTCTCTTATGTCCTTGATGATGCCTTTTACATATTAATTCCATACATCATGGTAATATGCTGCAAACTATGTAAACCTATCATGCAACTTTCCATTTCCTGTGTAGAAGACTGGATTTGGAATAAAGAGAACCTGAATTCAAAACCTGCCTCAGACAATAGCTGTGTAACTTTAAGTAAGTCATATAACCTTAGCTGTCTTATCTGTAAAATGGAGAAAAAATAGCACCTAGCTCACAGAATTGCTAGAAGGATCAAATGGGATAATACACGTAAAGCATCTGGCAAAACTTAGAGCACCATATAAATGTTAGTTTATTCTTATTCCTTTTGTGTCACCTGCAACTGTTTCCTCTTATACAGTGATTTCCATGATATATAGTCACATAGCATCACTAGAATACTCTTAGGAAAAGAAAGGGCTTTTACCCTAAGGAGCAATTAGGGATAATTGTAACACTGCAATTTTCCAAATTCAACAAAATCCAATTTCTCTCTTCTATTCATTATTTTCATACTCTCCAGACCCAGGATTGTCATACAGAAAGTAACTATTACTACTACCTCTCAAGGAAAAAGCAGAAGAGTTTACAACAGCAGGAAAATAGGAAGAGAAAAAAGAAAAGAGTGAAAAAAAAATGGGGTGAGAAATTCAGAGAAATATGAAGATTATGTGAACTGTTGCAGAGCCCAAACCAGACACTAAAGATTACAAAACAAATGAAAAGAACACTAAGAGACTGAACTCTGAACTAAGAAACAAAAGATAATTTTCCAGAACAGATAACGAATTATACTTCCCTGCTCTTCACAGAGGCAGGTAATCTATGAGAACAGAACATTGCATACACTGTCACTCCATTTATTGCTTCTGCAGGGACAAAGAATGGGAAATACAGAAATCACAGACGTAAAAGGCATCAATAAAAACATTTTTTAAAAAGAAAAAATGCATTATGGTAGCATATAATAGAAGCTAGTTTTTAAAAAACATTGGTTTCCTTTCTATCAAAAGGGCAGATCAAAATGGAAGCAATAAATGAACAGAATGAGAAAGAGTGAGATGGGCTGGATACAAATGAAAAGCTCTAGTTAGGCTGGTTGGTAAAAATTTTTTAAAAGTCCTTCCACAAAATACTGGCTGGGGCTGCGTTTCTAATTTTAACCAAAGGAAGAAAAGACTATATCCAGTTTGGTAATGTTACACAGGTTCAATTCAACTTTCTGTTTCTCAGTGCTAAGGAAGCTACTTTCTCTGTCAATTCTAAGAAAAGCCTCAGGAGAATGTCTGAGCTAAGTCACTTTCTTTAGGAAAGTTAAGTCAAACATCTTGTGTAACCAGGAATGAAATATCAAAAGTAGAACTATTTTCCAAAACTATGCAGTTCAAAATTGAAAGCAGAGGAGTTGTATCATTGAAAGGACACTACACAAGGACTCTGGTGACCTGGGTTCTAGTTTTACTTCTACCAGCAATTTACATAGAAACCTTGCAAAAATCTTCCCAACTTAGTTTTGCCATCTGTAGAATGAGAAGATGTAAACAGATGATCTCTAAGGTCCCATCTTTCAGCACTGAATTCTATGACCCAGATCTAAGGAACTACAAACACACTTTATCAGAATCCCTCACTTGCGTCATTAAATTCTACTTTGTATTCTGTATCCCCTAATGAATCATAAGTTCCTTGAGGTTTAGAACTGTCATTTTTCATCTTTATATCCCTGACTTTTAATGAGTGCCTTGTATATTGTAGACTACCTCAATAAATGTTTGTTCAATTGATAATGGGATCAAAGAACACAAATGCAAGGAACTTCATACATAATCTAGTTTATAATCTAGTTCAACCCCCTCATTTTATGGATAAGAAAAATAAGAGCCAGAAACATTATTTGACTTTCAGACGGTCACTCAGGCAGAACATGGATCTATATTATATCATCTTTATGTCAGTTGTGAACAGTCAGAATTAATACAATAATGAGCTATTTATTTAGAAGGCCATGTACTTGCCAATTAATCAAAAATGTTTAAAAACTACTCTTTCACAAAGAATGTTTCTACTGTTTTTACTGACTCTCCTGTGGTTTAGGCACACAGGACACTAGGTCTAAATATACCCAACCATTCATTTCACTAGTGAAGACATCTACTGTATGTTACAAATTTATAAAAAAGCCACACACACACACAAAAAACACAACTACACAAGATGCAAAAAATGGCAGTCCTTCATTTGCCTCCCCTACAACTCATACTAGTAATTTTGTTTCTCAGCATTTTAGCAGGGATATTTAAATCAATTCTAATAATAATCCAAGAAACAATTATAAATAGTAATACACTAATCAGATCAGTGGTCTAATTACTAGTCTGGAGTTTTGGCTCCTAGTCTGACTTTCTTTAACTGCCTATTTGCTAGGGACAACCACAGCCCCTTCTGAGTCAGTTTCCTCACCTGTGACTCCCTGAAGTCCCTTCCAGTTCTGACATTCTGTGACTCTATGGTGTACATGTGGTTTTTATTAAATTGTTAAAACCTTTTAACAAAAAGTAATCTGATTCCCATCAACTGGGGAATTACTGAACAAGTTGTGGTATATGAATGTAATGGAATACTAATGTTCCATAAGAAATGATGAGCAGCTAATCACTATTGATTAGAGATGCAAATCAAAACAACTACATCACACCTGTCAGATTGGCTAACATGACAAACAGGAAGATGATTAATGCTGAAGAAGATGTGAGAGAGCTGGAACACTAATTCATTGTTGGTGGAGCTGTGAGCTCATCCAACCATTTTGGATAGCAATTTGGAACTATGCCCAAAGGGCTACAAAAATATGCATACCCTTTGACCCAGTAATATTGCTTTTGGGACTCTATCCCAAAGAGATCATAGAAATGGGAAAAGGTCCCACATGTACAAAAATATTCATAGCAGCTCTCTTTATGGTGGTCAAAAATAGGAAATCAAGGGGATGCTCATCAATTGGGGAATGACTGAAAAAGTTGTGGTATATGAATGTAATGGAATACTATTATGCTATGAAAAATGATGAACAGGAAGACTTCTGAGAGGCCTGGAAAGACTTATATGAACTGATACTGAGTGAAAGGAGCAGAACCAGGAGAACTCTGTACACAGTAACAACCACAATGTGCAAGGAATTTTTCTGGTAGACTTAGTACTTCATTGCAATGCAAGGACTTAAAAAATTTCCAATGGACTCTTGAGGTAAAATCCCTTCCACGTCCAAAGAAAGAACTATGGAATTGGATCGCAGATAGAAGCAAACCATTTTCTTATGTATTATGTTTTATTTTGTTTTATGGTTTCTTCCATTCATTTTAATTCTTCTATGCAACATGTATTTAATAGGAGATTGTATACCGTCTCAGGGGGGGGAGGGGGGAATAAGGGGGAGGGAAGGGGAAAAAATCTAAGATATGTGGAAGTGATTGTTGAACACTAAAAACAAATAAAATAATTTAATTTTTTTGAAAAATGACAAGCGGGCAGATTTCAGAAAAACCTAGAATGATTTGTATCAACTGATGCTGAGTGAAGTGAGCAGAACCAGGAGAACACTGTGTATAGTAACAGCTACACTGTGCAATGACCAACGTTGATAGACTAAGCTCTTCTCAATAATGCAATGACCTAAGACAACTCCAAAAGACTCGGGATGGAAAATGCTGTCCACATCCAGAGAAGGAACTAAGGAGTCTGAGAATGCAAATGGAAGCAGACTATATTCTCTTTTTTTTCTTCTTTCTTGTGATTTTTTCCCTTGTGTTCTGATTCTTCTTTTACAACATGACAAATGTAGAAATATGTTTAATGTGATCGTGCATGCATAGCCTATATCAGATTGTATGTTGTCTTGGAGGGGAGTGGGAAAATTTAGAACTCAAAATCTTATGAAAGTGTATGCTGCAATTGAAATATAAAGTTCTTAAAAAGTAATCTGATTACTTCAATGCATGTCTTTAATTCTCAAATTTTTTAAAAAAGGATAGTTATTATTAATAAAAAAACAACAAAAACATTGGTATCTGCTTAATGATTGTGTACTAATGCAACCCCTTACATTTTTTAATAGTATCAAGGAATAGTAGCAGTATTTATCAGACTTCACAAATTGGATCACTAACAGTGACTTTTTTTGAATCACATCAACATGCAAAAAGAATGTTGAAAAGAAATACAATTTACCTGACATTACATAGACATAACCCAATGCATAACCTGGGATAAGTCACTGCACCTTTCTGGGCTTCAGGATTCTCATATGTAAAATGAAGTGTTGGACCCTACTACCTCAAAAATTTCTTCCAGTTCTTAGTCTATCAATTAGAAGCTTTCATGCACAAACACTGCTGCCCATCCTCAATCCTTTAAGAAAAGTTTTTGCTTATTAGTAGTGCTTTGTTAAGTTTGTAAAAAAAAAATAACTAATTAATTTTTTGCTTCTTAGACTGAAAGTCCCAAAACAATTTTATTTCACAAGTCCACAAAGTGAAGACATATTCATTTGACTGAAGGACAATATTTCCCTAAATTAGAAACATTTACCTAAAATGAAGTCTTTCTAGTTCAACAAATATTTATTAAGCACTTACTATGTATGCCTAGCACTGGGCTCTTTGGGGGGATAACAGACAAATGAAGAAATAGTTCATGCACTCAAGGAGTTTATTACATTCTACTAAAAATGTATATACGTGGAGCTCCCTACTTTAATTATTTCTTCCTCCCCTCAAACTTTAAAGTCAAGACTGATAAAATATTTAAAGTAAAAGACAGAGAAACTATTCAATAGCACGTATAGTCCAACCTGCTTACAGAGAACATCCTCTATTTTACATGTGATCTTTTTAACAGAGGGCTTTCAAGTGACACTGTTCTCTTCTGGTTCTCCTACCTGTCTGACCACTCCTCCTCAGGCTCCCCTTGGT
Source organism: Notamacropus eugenii (assembly GCF_028372415.1). Lineage (NCBI taxonomy): Eukaryota > Metazoa > Chordata > Mammalia > Diprotodontia > Macropodidae > Notamacropus > Notamacropus eugenii. The sequence goes on from NC_092872.1 coordinate 518,141,486, forward strand.
AACATACATTTATCCACACACTCACACATGAGGTAGCTGCTATTATTATCCCCATTTTACAGATAAGAAAACTGAAGGTTCCAGGACTTACCCAGACTCACACAAGTAGTAAGTGTTGGCCAGGATTTGAACTCAGGTCTTCTTGACTCCAAATCCAGTGTGCTCAGTATCTACTATGTCTGTCCCCATCTCAACTTCAACATATACAAACTGAACATGTTATCTGTCTCCCAAAACTCTCCCCTCTTCTGAACTTTCCTATTTCTATCAAAGGTGCGCCACTGCTTCCAGTCCCTCAGATCTATAATCTCAACATTATCCTGAACTTCTCACTCTGTCACCCCCAGTTGCTATTTCTTGCCAATTCTAGCTTTACCCCATCTCTCTGATCCCTTCTTTCTACTTACACAACTATCTCTCATCTAGACTATTACAAACAGCATTTTAATTGGTCACTTTACCTCAAGTCTCATTACTCCAGTGTATCTTACAACTGCTGCCAAAGTGGTTTTCCTTAAGTGGAGATCCGACAATGTGACTCCCCTACTCAATCAACTTTGGTGGCTTCCTACTGCCTCTAAAATAAAATAAAACTTCTCTGTTAAAGATATTTTAAAGTCCTACATAATCTGACCCCAAAATATTTTTCCAGTTTCACAAGACTCCCCCTCCCATCATCTGATATCTAGCCAAAATACCCTTCTTTGTCACACCAGGCACTCTATCATCTCCTGGCTCTGCTCTTACTTACCTCTGCTTCAGTCCCACCCTTCCTCTATTAACATCTTCTACGTAAAGCCTTTTCTGATGCAGATGTCTTTCCTCCTAAGTTACTTTTTATTTATACTTATTCACTTTATATTTATGATGTATATAGATCTATATGTATGTTTTCTTGCCATTCAAATGTAATAAACTCCTTGGGATTAGGGAATGTTTCATCTCTGTACTTCTATCCCAGAACGTAGCACAGAGCTTGGCACATGGCAGGCACAATAAACACTAATTATTTATTGGCTGTTTGAATATTTGTTTGAGTACCTACATTACCTAAAATCCAAAAACCCTATAAAAGTTAATTCAACAAATATTTTTTTGATGCTTATGAGTACATAAACCAGAAATCTCTTAAGAGGTTTCCTTGAAATATATTATCTCATTTCAAAAACCTTTTACAGTATTTCACATTACCGTACATGATGATGTCATTCAATTTCACATGAAACAAACCCTTTCTTCCCCCCACTCTGCCTTTTATACTATTTTACTGCACATATGTATTTTGGACGAGAACTATGAGAACACTTCAGAAAAATCCTATTTCAGGTTCTCATCTCTTCTTAATTGAATTTCAATCCCACAACACTTATTACGTGCATAGGTATGGTTGGGCCTGGAGTCAAAATGACTCATCTTCCTGAGTTCAAATCCAGCCTCAGACACTTGCTAGCTGTGTGAGCCTCGGCAAGTCACTTAACTGTTTGCCTCAGTTTCCTCCTCAGTAAAATGAGCTGGAGAAGGAAATGGCAAACTATATCAGTATCTTTGCCAAGAAAGTCCCAAATGAGGTTTATGAAGAGTCAGGCTTAACTGAAATGACTTAACAACAATTCTTTGTGCTAGGTGACTGGAATACAAAGCTTGTAAAAGTTGGTCATTGTCATCAAAGAGTTTACTGCCTAATTACTGTCTAATACCTGTTGGTGAAGGGCTGGGGTGGGGAAGGAAAGCATGACATTACATAAGCCCAAAAAAGCAGAATAAAGAAAAACTGTCATGGGAGGCAAAGGAGAACCAGAAGTACTGAGAAATGTAAGGAAGTAAACATAACTTTCAAATGGGGGAGTGTTCAATCAAGGAAGACTGTGGAGGATGCGGCATCTGAGAGAGACTTTGAAAGAGAGAGATGGGAGAGAGGAGAAATCTATTCTAAGCAGAAGTTCTTAATATTTTTTGCACCATTTTTACTACCTTTAGTAGCTTGGTAAAGCCTATAGACTTCTTCTAAGAAAAATGTTTAGGTTTTTTTTGCACGGGTTTTAAACTTGTAATTGAAAGAAATGCTAAATATCAGCTGAAATATAGTAATGCTAAAGATTTATTTTTTTCCTATTCAAGTTCACAGACCCCCAAAATCTATCTGTGGACTCCAGCTTAGGAACCCCTGATTGCAAGCATGGGAAATGGGGTGAACATAAGCATAGAGACAAGAGAGAATGTGAGAACAGAAGAATGGAAAGCATCCAGACAATAAGAATTCTAGGTACACTAAAATCAATGGATTGCTGGGTCTTACTGCCAAAATTACAGTGTGACCCTGTCCATGGAAGCCATTTTAGGGCTCCGAAACCAGTGTTACCATGGGGTTCCAGAAACTGGGAATTTTTCCATGTTATTCTCCACATTTTCTGAATATCTGATAGAGCCAATTCCTTTGTATGGCAATGTTGTCAACAAAAGTGTGTAATTAGTTAAACCATAATAGCTGCCTAACTGGTCTTCCTGTCTTCACAATCGCCTCTCTAATCCATTCTTCATAAGGCTACCCAAAAAGTCTTCCTAACTCACTTCACTGTACTAATGAAAAACCCTTCAGAGCCTGAACAAAGTAAAAATAATCTTCTGATCCTGGAAGCCAGCACCCATCAGGCCCTGGCCCCAATGAACCTTTTCAGTCTCATCTCTTATCTCTTACAACTCTTCTTCACATACTCTACATTCTAACTAAACTGAACTACTAGGAATTTCCTAATTTTATCCCATCCTTTATGTCTGGGCTTTACTTACAATCCTTCACAGAGAATTCCCCCATACCTCTAGCTTTAAGTCATTCCTTAAAAGCTCGAGTCAGTTGCTAGCTCCTTCATGAAGCTTTGCTGATCATTCTCCTACCCCCTCCCATCTTCTGGAATCATGCTTTCTCTTCAAAGTACCATAGCTTCTCAAGTGAGCCAGCCCAGCATACAGTAGGCATTAAAAAAAAAAAAGTTCACTGAATTGATATTTCTTTACAGAAAAGACAAGCAGTTCCATAATCGATTTTTAAAATCAATCAACTAACATTTATTAAATGCTTACTATGTGTCAGGCATTGTGCTAAGTCCTGGAGATTCAAAGGAAGGCAAAAAAAATAGCCCCTGATCTCAAGAAGCTTACAGTCTAAAACACATATATTAATCTACACAAAAAAGAGAAGTGTAAATTTAAAGAGAGGTCATGATTCCACTACTAAGAATATGATTCAGAAGATAAGAAGAAAGCCTTCATATTATCTCAAAATATCAAGGTAGTATTTTCTGCAGTGGCAAAGAATTGTAAACGATGCAGATACTCAGAAATGAGGAATATGATGAATACAAAGAAGTACAGACTTACATAAGCTCATACAGAATCAAGTAAGCAGACACAGGAAAACAATATACACCATAACTACAACCACAAAACAACCAAAAGTGAATGTTGGGAAGTTACAAAGAACAAGGATGGTCCTAGAAAAAAGATGTGAACAGAGATAGGAAGGTGGTTTTCTATAAGTATGGAATACTGTATACATTTTTACGTTTTTTCAATTTGTTGATCTGTTCTGTTAATTTTTTTCCTTTTTTCCCCTTTTCTTCTAAAAGCATAATTTGTTACATAGTAAGAGAATAAGCATTTATTAAGTGTATATATACTCTGTGCTAGGCAGTGAAGTGCTTTCCGATATTATCTCATTTGATTCTCATAACAGTCCTGGGAGGTTAATGCTATCATTGTCCCCATTTTTCAGGTGAGGAAAGTGAAGCAAACAGAGGTTAAGTTGCTCAGGGTCATGGAATAGTAAGTGTATGACACCCAATTTAAACTCCAGTTTTCCTGACTCCAGGCCCAGTCCTCTACCTAGTTGGCTCTCTTGGTTGGAAGGGGGAAAGAAGAGAAACACTGGAAAAATTTAAATGATATCAATAACAGAAAGAATTTTTTTTACAAGGCAGCATGGTGAAAATGACTCTTGAATAAGACGTTAGAGAAATAAGGTCTCAATATTATAATTATGTTCTTCAACAGCATTGCAAGACTGTAAGCATACATCAAAGCCCAATTAACAGACAAAGGACAAGGAATACTGCAGGAGTGATAAATACCAGATCTCCAGCTAACAGAAACTGAGGCAGGGACTCTCCTAAGTAGGCAGTCCCAAACCAGCCTGAGCAGTTAGTATTCAAGCAAGACAAATAATCAAGGATGCTCTAAACCTGGGTGATCCTGTTTATCACTCTTTTTACAAGATAAAAACCGGAACTCCCCGTGGTTAAGTAGGTTAATGCTCCAATAAACTGAAACTTCAAGTAATATAATTACATTCTGTTTTATGGCATCTATAAACCAAAGAGGACAGGAGGACAAAGCAAAATATAAACGAACGTTAAAAATACTTCATTTCTACAGCCTATCTCCTTTGCTGAAATAATTTCAATCAGGTTAACACCAGTGAGTTGTTTCCTATAAGTGTGCTCTGTTACCAAGAATTCCAACTCTGAACAGTAGTGCTGTGAGTTAATATACACATTAAAAGTCTCTCATTCTCCAGATCTGGACATTCACCCAGAAGCAGGTAGTAGCTTAAAAACAAAACTGTGTTTTTCCCCCCTTGTTATCTAATTTTATTCATTTTTCTCTATTATATCAGGGTGAGGGAATAGCAGCTAGGTGAGTCCAGTAACTTGGAATAACCTTAGGGGGAAACAGCCGCAAAATCAAGATTTCCAAACTGAGGTATCTGCCATATTGCAACACCTGTCACACACAACTTCAACCATTTGCCCTTTATTTTTCATTTCCTCTACTTGGACACTGCTCCCTGCATCCACTTTAAAGCTGGAACTGTGGACCTAAAGACCAACATTCCAGCTGTTTCAAAGTTTTTTGGGGGGGGGTTTTGTTTTTGTTTTTAGTAGCAACATCTCAAGAGTTCGTAGTACTAGAAAAAACCGGCCAGAATGGAATCCTAAAAAGAAATGCTTATTCAGTGTAAGACAACAGGCACCTTGAGAAGTCTAGGCAGATTTAACTCACATGTCAGCATTCTTCCCTATTGCTAACTGGAAAAAATTGGATATTTCTTCTGCTCAGTAAGCACCCAGGATTCTGTAAAAAATGTTATTTATAACAATGTATAGAGATTCACACACTGTTAGGGCAGCTCCCAGAACTAAGTACCATCATAGCAGATACCATGTTATTTGATTAAGTTAAGGTTTCCCATACTCATATGGCTTATATAAATAGATCAATAAAATTTATCTATACAGTGCCCACAACTGCTAGTGTCAGGAGGACTACAGTATAGGATAGCCCTAGGATAAGGGAGAAGGGGAGAAATCAGAACATTTTGGAGCAATATAAGGGATATTAAGCCAATTCTCCTACCCCTAAATTTATATACGAACATATTTGTGTGTATATACATACACAAGCACTATACACAAGGCTTATGCACATGTACTTACACATATAGCGTCCAGACATGAAATTGCATGTGTATTTCCTGTCTGTTCCATATATACATATATGTATAAGTGTGGTACAGTGGAAAGACTTATACATTTGCAATCAAGAGGATCTAGGTTCCAATGGTAGTTCTACTCAATATCTGTGTGACCTTGGTGACCTCTAGAGTCCCTTCCAGCTCTAAACTGAAGAACCTATTCTATACTACCTATTCCTGCTTTAAACTGATGAACTTCTTCTAAACTATCTATCATTACAGAAAAGATAACATTGCTAGCATCACAGATTTCCTATTTACATCCACAAACACCAGTTTCACAGGAAAAACTTTTCAACAAACAGTTAAGCTATGGTGAACTTATTATGTGTCTAGATCATGCCTTACAACTCACTCCCAGACCATTATGAAGTGTAATACCATGTAAGCAACCAATATACACCAAATTCCCAAAATCCAGATAACTTATTATCAGAAGAATACCAGAAAGTACAAAGTTGGAATCCAAATTAATACCACAAGGACATAAATAATGCTTAATGACCATTCTATACAAACATTTGTACTAAATATCCTCTACTAAGTAACCATTTTCTAAAACTGCTCTCAAAACGTTATCCATATAATGGAACATTACCTAATATATGTTTGAAATATAACTTCAAAGAACCAATTACTCCTTTGAACTGAAGCACCTCTGTTACTTAACACTGCTGATACTGGTCTACACAAAGTGACGCATTACTCGCTTGGCTATCAGAACTATAAAGTTTTAAAGACCCTTAAAAACTACAAAAGAACCTTAACAAAGTCCCTTTCACTAAGCCTGCACTTTTTACTCAGGCAGGTAGCTAGCTTCAGACTATAATCCTCCCCTACTCAGGCAACATGAGTCTCTATATCCTGGAAGAAAAAGTGGTGGATGACAGCTTCCAATTGTAGCAAAACCCGAAATGTTTTCCAACCTGCCTATACGTTAACAGAAAACTGGGCACTTCATGGGTGTTCTACAACCTTTTAACGAAATGCAGCCACGAGTGGCAGAGGCCGGAAGGTCACCTGAGCGGCTGGAGATTCCTCTCCCATCGCCATTCCGAACATGGAGCAAGCTCGCCCGTGACAGCTGTGCGGGGACTGTCTACACGCTCCCCGGACGAACGCCGCGGAGACAGGTAGGGGGAAAGCCCTCCCCGCGGAGCCCCAGGCCCACTCCGAGGACCCCGCCGACAACTTCTGCACCCAGGGAGACCCACGGGGCAGGGGGGATCCGGGGAGATTCCGAGCGAGCGCAGCCAGGGAAGATAAAGAAGGAGGGGATCTCTAAGGTCATTTCCTGCTCTCAGATGCCACGGTCCCGAGTCACTTCCAGCCCCAGGCCTCGGCTGCCACCTTTCCCTGCAGGGTGCCCTCGAAGGTCTCCGGGCGCCTCCGTGAATACTACAAGGCCAGAGGGCACCTGGCCGGGAGGAGCGCGGGGGGAGGGGGCGGGGCGGGCCGGCTGGCATGGAGACGAAAGGGGAAAAGTGCCGAGCGGAGCAGAAGCGCTGCGTCGGGCGAGGTCGCGATGCCAGCTGTCTCCGGACTTTATTACAGGGCAATGACTCCGGACGGGCACGGACATCAAGGAGCGGGTCCCCATGGGCCGCAGGGCAGGGAAGGCTATCGGCCTGGGGGCGGCGGCGCGAGGGCCCGGGGCAGGGCAGGGGACGAGACCGAGAAGGAAGGAACAGACCCGGAGGGAAGGAGCTGGGGGGCGGCTGAGGTCAGGAAACGAGAGGGTGGGGGAGGGGAGAACGGGCCGGGGTGCACTCGGGGGCGGGCGGGGAGCTGAGCCCAAGGAGGGGGCCCAGGGCCGGGGGGGGGGTGGGGTGAGGACGCGGGTCCCGGGAGGGGGAGGAGGGGGCTCTGCCCCGAAGCCCCGCGGGGGAGCAGGAGAGGCGGTGGGGGGGGGGGGGCGGGCAGCGGCTCACCGAGCGCCACCTGGCAGGCTCTGCGCAGCTGGGAGTGCTGGGGCCGCTTCACCTCCTTGTCGGCCAGGATCTTCTCCAGAGCCCGGGACACGAACATGCTCTTGGTCTGGCTCTCCTGCATGGCCGGGGTCGGGGAGGGGCTCCACCAGCAGAGAAGCGGAGCAGGAAGGGGGATCCCGGGGCTCCGGGGCGGGCGCAGGCTGCCAACGCCGCCGCCGCCGCCCCCCGTCAGGAAGCGACACCGCGGCCCCACGGCGCCGCCATGTTGGATCCAATCACGTGACGGCGACGCCTGCTCCGCCCCCTCCCTCTCCCGGCTCCCTCCGCCTCGTGGCCACCCCCAGCCCCGCCTCCCGCCGTGAGGGGAGGAGGGACAAGGGCCACGGCTTTTTAAATCGCCGGGGACGCTGGAATATCTTTTAGTTCAGCACTTCCGGGGTCTGGCTGCGATCTTCTACAGGTTCTGCGGCCCACGTCCGATCCTCCTTTTACCGACGAGAGATTAAGCGACGCGTCCCAGGGCGTAGAGGTCATCGGTTCATAGAGTTAGACCCGGAAGAACCTTAGGAGCCCGTATGGTGAAGTCAAGTCCACAGACCTTTATGAAGAGCTTACTGTGCGCCAGCGGGCATGGAAGCACGAATGGGAGCCAAGAGGAAGACCGCCCCTGCCTTCCGGGGGCTCACCTCCTAGCCGCGTAAAGGAAGTCCAAGAGGGAGGGCGCCTGAATTGGGACGTTTTGTAGGTACGAACTGGCTTGTCCAGGGTCACGCAGCTGTTGTCTAAGGAAGGTAGGACGACGGAGCCAGGGTTCAAGCCGGCCCTCTGACTCGGGTCAACCAGCCCTGTGTTCCCCGTGACCCCCTTTGGGGTTTTCTTGGCAGAGACTCTGGGGTGGTTTGCCATTTCCTTTTCCAGCTCATTTTACAGATGAGGAAACTGAGGCAAGCAGGGTGGAATGACTTGGCCAGAGTCACACAGTCAGTAAGTGTCTGAGGGTCCTGACTCCAGAGCTAGTGCCCTATGCACTGTGGCACCTAGCTGCCCCCAGCTCTACAATGATCAGTAGTCATAGAGTATTGATTAAGTGCCTCTGTACCAGGAACTATGTGCCCTTCAAAGATACAGAGAAAAATTATGGAACGTCATGTGTGAAGGACAGTAAATAAGCCGTCTTGGCTAGATCCCAGAGTGCCTGAAGGATAACGATATTTACCCACCCTGGGAATAGTGCCTCTCACAACAACTACCTTTCCTCATTTTCCCCACAGCCCTGTGAGGTGGGTGAGACAGGTATTATTAACCCTTTTGTCCAGATGAGACATTGAGGCTAAGAGAGCAAAACAGACTTTGCCACAAATTGAGTGAGGGATAGGGGTCTCCAGATTTTCAAGTCACTGCTGTGTCCTGGGTACTCTGCTATCTGACAAAAGAAAAAAATTTCTTTTCTCCTTTTCTTCCGCTTCTGCCCTATACACACAATGGTGTGCTAGAGCCAGCTCATACTTTCTCCTAAGAGCCAATTGTTACATTTTCGGTATGAGCATTTATATACTTCAGAGAGCCACAAACCCTTTGAATCAGGGCTTGGTTTATTATTTTGCTGATTGTTTAGACAATAAAATAATGGGGAAGATGTTAATAATGCAGATTATATTTAAAAATGTGTTGTGCTTACATTTTGGGAGAAAAGCTGGTTGTTAAACATTTGCCATCACACCCTAACATACACATGTATACATTCATATAAGCACTGTGATGTCCAGTCCACAAATGAGATATCACAAGTGTGATATTATACAAGGGTTGATGATTCTCCCTCATCTTCCTGACCCTCTCGGATAAGCATATCCTCTGCTAAATTAAGTCATTTTAGGAAACAATGACATATAAGAATGGTCAGAAGATAACATTATGGCCCTGATATTCTGGGCAAACTTACCAGTTAACTAATGGCAGGTGTTATTAACATATCAGTATGACAAGAGAAATTTAGAGTTTGTACGTGAATCATCTCATTTGATTCTCGTTAGAACCATGTGAGGCAGACAGGGCAAGGATCATTTGGCATGTTTCATATAGACATCTATTTAGCTGTCTCACATGATAGAATAAAAGCCCTTGAGGATGAGAGACTGTTTTATTTTTGTTTTGTATCCTCTACCCTGAGCGCTGTGCTTACTGATGAGCTATTGATAAGTCCTCTTGTGTGGGATGGCTCAGGTCCCTACATAAATCAATTACTCTGAGGCCTCTCAAGTGATGACAGAAAAGTGATTTATTCGATTCTCGAGAAGCGGGGCTTACCTGTAGGAGTAGGAAAGCCGAAGACAAAGAACAGGACAGTGATTTATATAGACCCTAACGCAAGTCCCTCCTCCCCCCACTGACCATTATCCTCATTAGCTGAGAATATGGTCTTACATTCTAGACACGAAATCTAACCAATCCCTTTTGAAATGAAGACATCGAGGAATTATGTAAGTTTTGTCCAATCATTGAGACCCTAATACACTACACAGTTTTATATCCTTATATGGAACTATTCTATTCTAAAAATATTGTAACCTTGAGCCTTTAGGCCTTACCTCACCCCTGGGAGAAAAATTACAATCTGAGGAGTCTTCGCTAAGTCTATCCCACTCACTCTTGTGACAGAGGAGACAAGGTTGGGGGAGGGGAGGGAGTTGGGAATGATTTGTTTAAGGTCACAGGTGTGGTTAACCGAAGAATCAGGATTAAAAACCAGATTTTCTGACACCGAGTCCTGTACTCTTTCCCATGTGCTATAACTGCTTCCTTTTTTAAGAGGACTAATGACATCACAGGGTGGTGTCTTGAATTGCCTGTGAATTGAATTGAAGTAAGGCAAAGCTACTCGGAGTCCTCAGCCTCACTTTCTCTTGCAGAGTCGTACAAGTCCAGTGGCAGGACAAAAGTCAGAACCACTGTTGGTGGCTAAGGATGCAGTGGATGACTTTGGTGTCTCCAGCGTCTGATCAAGCTCTAAGCACTCCACAGAACTTGCTTCAGTCACCTTCTTAGCCGCTGGAACACACTGTTCTCATTCACCCATTCTAATGGTGGGAATGTTCACATCCTTGGGGTAGACACCCCCTAACTCATGATAGACACCCCCCTAAATGACCGATAGGTTTGAATCCTGTCAGTTGCCTCAACCTGATTGAGCCCATCTGCCTAGACAATCTACCAATGTATGGCTGCTGCACATGCTATACCTTGGAGCCACAGACAACAGTTTCGTGAAGTGTGGACATCACAGATGGATGAACAGCTCTGAAAAGGGTTTAGCAAGTCCTCACAGCAGAAGTACTAGTCCTCCTGAATATCCCACATTCTGTCATAAAAATGTAGGTAAGGAAAGAACATCCCTGATGAAACCCTGCAGGAGTGAATCTTCCCTTAGCATATTGGTATGACGCTCCAGGTACTTTCAGGAGCTGTGAGCAGCAAGTTCACTTTCACTCTACCTGACTGACTTAGCTGCATCTTTCTATGTCGTGCATTTTACCAGTTCATGGATCATCAGCCATAGTAACTCTTTGGAAATTATGGTGTTCCAACTCTGAGGTGCTACTCCATACAAGTCAGATTGGTTAAAGTGACTGAAAAGGAAATGATAAATGCTGGAGGGGATGTGGAAAAAAAAGACACTAATACACCCTTGGAGAAGTTGTAAACTGATCCCACTATTCTAAAGAACAATTTGGAACTATGCCCAAAGGAATATAAAACTGTGCATACTTTTTGACCCAGTAATATCACTACTAGGTCTGTACTCCAGAGAGATCAAAGAGAAATGGAGAAGATCTATATTTACAAAATTGTTTATAGCACCTCTTTGTGTAGTGGCAAAGAATTGGAAATCAAGGGGATGCCCATCATTTGAGGAATAGCTGAACAAGTAGTGGATTTTTTTTTTATTTTGATGAAATACAATTGTAGCGTAAAAAATGCCAAGTAGAATAGTTCCAGAGAAATCTGGGGAAAATTATATGCACTGATCAGAACTAGGAGACCATTGTCCACAACAATAAGAGCAATATGTAAGATTTAAAGACTTAGCCACTCTAATCAATACAATAATCCAAGACAATTCTAAAGGAAAAAAATGCCATGTACTTTCAAATATGAGAACTGATGAACGCTGAGTGAAGATTGAAGCATACTTCTTTCACTTTATTCTTCTTGCTTTAATTTCTTTTTGCAACATGGCTAATGTGGAAATATGTTTTGCATGACATCAGTATAATTGATATCGTACTGCTTGCCTTCTCAATGGGGAGAGGAGGGGTGGAGGGAGGGAAAGAATTTGAACTTCAAAGGTAAAAAAAGTTAAAAATAAATATTTCTGAAAAGAAAGTATGGTGTCCCATGATTCAGCTCTCTAGTCTATAGCATTGTTGGGATTTAGCATTGTGTTGATGTCAAAGGAATGAGCTTTTGTGGTAGCCAAATGCTTGGAATCATTGAAAGCACTTGACTAAATCAAATCCAACTTAATTTTCTCTATTTATTCTATTCTGGACTCAGTTCATTGTCTAACTCTAGTGCCTATACAAGGTATATAGGATGTCTCAGAACTCTTAGTGCAGTTTTAGGCTACTAAAGCTTATAGTCCTTAAAATAGCTTTAAGCTATTTAGAGCTATTAAAGCTTAAAACTGCCCTAAGACTTTTGGGAAAAGTTATATATGCTGATAAAATACTTTAACAGGCTTCCCTCCATCTGAATGTTAATTACAACAATGATAACTGTGTTTTTTTGTCTACTTTGTTTTTTTCTGTATGAACAGTTAATCCTGTCTATTGAGTGACTATGGATTTAATTAAGAAGGGTCAGTGCAGTCAATGTGTTAGTAGGACCCTGGAGAGAGTCTCACCATGAACGGGAATTCACCCCTCTGCTTGAAAACCCTAATTTATTTGGACCTCAATTCCTTCATTTTTAAAATGATGGGGTTCCATTCGATTCTAAATCATAGGGCTATGATCCTATGAGTGTATGTGTCCCTTTTTCATTCCTCACTTAATGTTTATACTCAGTAGATTAGTGAATAGTTATCTCTCTGGTCATTTTTGTTACAGAATCTTTCGTGACTTTTTCGTTCTACCAAGTCAAATGGTTTTGAAATCTTAAAGAAAATAAAACAAGAGATGTTATACTCTCACCAGCTTTCAATTACTTGTGTGATGGAAGAAGTTGCCTTCTGCGAAAAAGGATCCGAGAAAGACTCTGCCTGCTCTCATGTTTTCATTAAAGACAACTTCAGGGTGTACATAGACTATTCTCATAAAGATTTTATAGAGATGACAGTGAAAGTCTATGTATCTCTCATTGCTAACATCCTTTAAGTACTTTTTTAGCAGCAAAAAAGTATCACCATCCTGGATTAGTCACTTAATTTCTGTCTGTCTTGGTTTCCTCATCTGCAAAATGGGGATAATAATAGCACCTACCTCTTAGAATTCCTGTGAGGATAAAATGAGATAATATCTGTAAAGTGCTTTGTAAAGCTTAAAGTGATATGTAAATGCTATTATTTGTGATTATTTTTTCTTTCAGAATTTTTCTCTCTGAAGTCTTCCCACTTCCACCCCAATCTGTCTGCACTGCCACAGTAAGTTTTCTCGTCCATAGGTTATATCACACCAATGTTCCTAAATCTTCAGTAGCTCCCTGTTGTCTTATCTGTTATCTGCCACATGCCTTTGCCTTCCATTCAAGACCCTCCACAATCTAGCACTAGCTTATTTTTTCATTGTGAACTTACAAACATCAGCAAACATGAACATTTCATACAGAACAGAAAAGAGGATTATATGTGAAACTGTGAACTTCTGGTATATAGAAGGTTTTTTTTTTTTAAATTGTGCATTACATTTAAAACTATAGTAACAAATCTTCCTTGCTTGTCTGTGTTCCCTTCTGAGATTCATCTCCTTTCCTTGTAGTTTTAAAAGTTTTGTTGTTGTTTTTCCTTTCTCGTTTTCTTATTTTTGCCTCACTAATTCCACCTACCACCAAATAGAAACACAAAGCCTTGACTTTAGTTGAGTCAAAAAAAAGAAAAAGAAAATGACCCTTTTAACTCTGTCTGAAAATACAGCAACTCTTTCTACATCTTTAATCCATCACCATTATAGATAGATTGTTACTGGGATTGTATGTTTCTTTTCCTCCTTATCTCTCCTCACAAGTCTCAGGGTGAGAGAGGGAGAGATGAGGGAAAATAGAATCTTCCTTCCAGGGAAGCAAATGTGCAAAGTGGAACTCTGGACTGAGTCTTGCTCCTTTCATCAACCATGGAAGCTGGTTTGGCCCAGTCTTTTCTTCAGCTCCCTTTGACCAGCCCCAGTCCACTTTTGTACGAACTGATTTTCACTTTCACTCTCTTCTCTTTTATCCGTGCTCTACCACGAAGTCTCAGCCTCACTTGTTTTCCCTACTTGTGATTGTATCATGGCAGGGCATCTTCCACCCCACCCCCCCAAGTTCCTTGATGAGCTGGAACTGTATGTGGCCACATTTCGTCCTCCTTCTTCTCTTTCTCTGTGTCTTCTCAGTGGAAGCTTTTCCTCTGTCAGAAGCCCCACAAGCCTAAGTACAGCATCTCCTGTAGGACTACAACCTCCAACACATACTGCATCTCTCAGGTTGAGTCCTTAGAGGGCCATGATACCTATTGTCTCAAGATTCTAGAGGTAACCCTCAGGGGCTCGGATTCTAGAGTGGTACTCCATTCTAGAGAGAGCTAAGAAAAAGAGAAAATAAATGTTTATTAACTGAAAAAAATGGTTTTTAGTATTATTTACCATGAAAAATGCTTACTCCTGACTCTCCCAGACTTTCTCTAAAATTTCACAGAAACCTCTTCACCCTGGAAGCTCATTCTACTCCTGCACTTTAGGTATACTTTCTCTACCAAGCCTTCCCTCCCAGCCTGTTTTTTTACCTGTATAATGAAGGGATTACACTTGTTGATCTCTAAGCTTACATTCAGTTCTATGTCTATGATCCTAGTAGGATGGGGTAAGTACAAACAGAAAGCTCAGACAAAGGGCTATGAGAAATTTATGGAGAAAGAAATCACTTTCAACTTTGGAAATCAGGGAAGTCTTCATAGAAGTACAGCTTGAGTTAAGCTTTGAAGGAAAAGGATTTCAACCTGTACAGCTCTATTAGTCAATCAACCAATGAGTATTTAATGGGTGCCTTCTATGTTCTGGGTTCTGGGAATACCAAGACAAAAATCAGACAGCCCTTGTCTTCAAGGAGCTTCCATTCAATTGATGGGGACAACATGTACATGGATAGGAATATATAAAATTAAGACAAGGTAATTTTTTTTTTGAAAGGGAGGACTCTTGGAATTGTGAAAGATCTACAGGAGGGAGTGCTTGAGTTGAGCGTTGCGTAAGATTGAGGAAGTACTTTAAGGCATGGGAAATCAACTACACAAATGCGTAGATGTGGGGAAAAAAAGTCCGGAACAGTTGAAGGAACAGTAAATAGTATAGTCTGTCTGGGACAGAGCAATGTGAATAAAGTCTTAATGGGAAGGCTGGGACCTAATTCTGCAGGATCTTGAATACTAAATTGAGTCTATATGATATGATATAGACAAAGGGGAATCATAAAAATTTCTGAGTAGGGTGACAACCACAAGGAAAACTAATCAATCAAGAAACCATCAGACCAGAGCTTTGGGAAGATCACTTTAGCAGCTGTTTGGAGGAGGTATAGGAGAGGGGAGAGACACGAGGCCGAAGACTATGACAATAATCCAGGTGAAAGGTCCTAAGGACCTGAAGGGGCCAGGTAGGAGAGATGTTGGGAGGAGATTTGAGAGGCCTTGACAACAGGCTTTTCCGTGTGAGTGCTAAGAATACGGAAGAGGCCAAGACAATTCTCAGGTTTCAAGCCTGGGTGGCTGGAAGGATATAGGTACTAGCAATAGAAACTGGGAAATTGGTAAGAGGAGCAAGTTTGTTGCTGTTTGCCTGTTCCCCTGAAGTCTTTGTTTATTTAGTGTTTTAGCAAACTCTGGAGACAGTGTGCTTAAAAAAAATAAGCATAATTCTAAAAAGATGCCACTTACTCCTTTAAAAATATTTTATTATTTATTGTCATTTTTATTGATATCTTTGGTTTTTATATTACCTGCATTTCTGAATTCATCCCTCCTCATCCCCTCTCCAATAAGTCACCCTTTATAGTAAAAAGGAAAAAAGGGGGAAAAAAACCAATTCAACAAAACTAATCAAAGTTTAGCTTTTGCAATATTTTGCAGTATTCTACCTACATAATCCCCAACTTCTTCGATGCAGGGAGGGAGTTGCATTATCTCATCTTTTTTCTGGGGCCAACTTTCGTTCCTCCTTTGAAAGAAGGAAAACAAGATGGAGATAACATTGGATTAAAAGTCAGAAGACCTGGGTTCAATTTGCGGCTCTTCTGTTTATGAGCAAGTCACTTCTCTCTCAGCCTCAGTTTCCCCATTTGTAAAATGAAGGGGTTGGGCTAGATGCTCTCCAAGTCCCCTTCCAGCTCTAACATCCTATCATATATTGAATTCAAGAAATTCAGTTCCTTTATGTTCTGTGTTCTTTATGTTCCAGTCATACTGACCTAGTTGTTGTTGCGTAAACTCATTAATCTATTCCCCACAGCCTGTGCCTTCAAATATGTGATAATGGCCTTGGACAAGTCATTTCCTCTCTCTGAGCTATTTCTTCATCTGTAAAATGGCAGTGCTCTTCCAGATCTAAAATCCTCATCTTCCCTGCTGAAAACAATACCCCCCTCCTTTCCATACACTCCCTCCAAGATCCATTTAATTTGCTTCACAGTGAGCTGAGGCTTGGATGCCACCTCCTACATCAGGAGTTCTCTGAATTATTTGAAGAGCGGCATCCTCTAGCAGTTAGAGGGGGTCTCCATGCCTCTTAGTTATTAGTGTTCTCACCCTCCTTAAATGATCTTTATACTTATCTTTTTGCATATTACATCTCCTATAGAATATAAGCGTGCTTTTCTTGTTTTTGGTCTTTGTATGCCAGGCTTCTAGCATAGGGCCTTACACAGAGTCGATAATGAATGAATGAATGTCCTAAAGATTCTTCCAGCTCTGACATTCTAGTTTTAATAGTTTAAGGCTAATGTGTGCTTGTGGCCTTCTTAACATTGCTGCAGCATGTACCACTAGAGGACGCCAGTGCTCAAATAATTCAGGGAAATCCACCATATGACCCTGGTTTTCTGTCTCGCTTGGCTCAGAGTATCTCAGCTTGGAATAATTCTTATTAACTACACTGGAACCAAAATAAAATCTGATCTCTACAGCATGTGGGAGGAAGGGCTTGGAACTGATTTATTTTACCCCTGCAACACTAATCAGACTTCCCTCCTGAATAATACTGTTTTCCACATATGCCTTCTTAATACATCCCACAGAGTCCTGGAAAGAATGATGGTGGCCAGGGATAGGCCTGGCAAAAATAGTTTATTTTTGGTGTCTTCTCATCCCTTTTTCTAATTCTTTAGACTGACTCCCTAGAGCTAAAAGATGAAGAAACACCTGGGTTTAGAGTAAGAGGACCAGGATTCAAACTCTGGCTCTGCTACGTGATATATATGTGATAATGCTCTTGGACAAGTCATCCCCTGTCTCTGAGCCTGTCTCTACATCTGTAAAATGGTAGTGCTCTTCCAGATCAGAAGCACCCCTCCAAGGGTAATTTTGCATGTCCTACAGTACATTTGCATTTTACCTCCATTACTTGGGTGGGGTGGGGCGTGATCCTGGGTTAGAAAAACTTTGAGCAAGGTTATGGCAGTTGCACCGTGTATCTCACTCCAAGGCTAGCTTGGATAAGTTCAGAGAGACACATTATAAAAAGAACACTGGGGGTGATTTTGTGTCATTTTGGTGATTTTGTGTCATTTTGGTGATTTTGGCCACAGCAGCCTGTTAAGACCATTTACCAAGCCATAGAAAGGCTGACCACATCAGTGAAATCGCATATCTTCTGAATTATTGAAATAATGGGAGCTTGGAAGACTAAAACTGTTTAAGACCCATGGAAATTAATCTTTAATGCCTCTGCTGGGCATTTAAAGCTTGTTATAACCGGGTTCCTTCTTGTCTTTCCCACTTTTAGTCTACTGCCCTCCACAAATGCTATGCCCCAGTCATACTGATGTACTCACTGCGCCTCCCACATCCATGCCTTTGTGCTAACTCCTCTCTAGAAAGCTCTTCCCCCAAACCTTCTACTCTTAGAATCACTAGTTTCCCTAAAAACAGCTCAATGGCCATCACCTTTGGGAGGCCTTTCCTGGCTCCCTGTCTTCTACTGACATTCCCTCTGAGACAGGGATTTGTAGTTTTTTTGTGTCATGGATCTCTCTGGCAGTCTGGTGAAGCCTATGTACTCCTCAGAATGATGTTTTTAAATGCATTAAATAACATACGTAGGATTACCAAAGAAACCAATGCTATTGAAATAAAGACATAATTTTTTTTTTCCCATACAAATTCATTGGCCACTGAAATCTATCAGGATCCTTAGACACCAGGATAAGAGCCTCAGTTCTAAAGTTACTTTTCATCTACTTGTATTTATCTTGTATATTCTGATATATCTAATATATAGATGTAGATATACTCATATATTTTTTAAAAATTTAGTTTTAGTTTTCAACATTCGCTTTTATAAGATTTTGAGTTCCAAATTTTTTCCCTTCCTCCTTCCCCCTCTCCAAGATGGCATGCAATCTAATATAGGCTATACGTGTACAATCGTCATATATTTATTTTGTCTCCCTCAGTACAATGAAAGCTCCTTAAGGAAAAGATTGTTGTTTTTTTCTTTGTTTCCCCAGCACTTAGTGAAATAATTGACACACTGTAAGCATCTAATGATTGTTTGTTGATAGAGAATTATGAAATTTCAGGCACCGTTACATAACTAGTCCATGGGGAAAATTTTTTGTGGGGAGGGGCATTTACAAAGCCCTTCAAATCACATTCCCTTGAGTTCTTCCCTGCCTTCTTGGAAAAACTGGCTCTCATAAAAGCCTTCTTGTCCTTTCCATCTGCATGACTTAGTGAACCTGGGAGCTTTCTGACTTTATGAGAGCTGCTGATTTCCTTACAAACTTGCTTTGATCTCTGGGAATTTAGCATCTTGTTCAAAAGTCTGGATTGCATACTAAGTGATAGTTCCCAAAGGCCCCTGGGGCCAGGAAAGGGGGAAAAAAGGCTGAGCCACACAATGAGCACACTGAGCTCCAAATGGAATAAATTATTTGGTAATAGAATCCCTGGAGGTATAGGGACTCCAGGAGATGTCAATGCTGCCTGGTTAAAAAAAAAAAACAAACAAAAAACACAACTCTGGGATTTAGGAATGAGTAGCCCATTACAAAGACAATTTCTGTGTGAAAACACAACTTCCATCAACACCTAGCCTCTGTTTCTTCATCTCAGCAAAATGATAAAGCCTGGCTCCATGTACCGACAGTACTTAATTATAAAGTGCCTCTCTCTTGTCCATCCTGAATGTGGAGTCAGGAGACTTGGGTCCTAATTCTTGTTCTGACAGTCATTAGGTGACCATAGGTGGACTGTTGTCAGGAGCCTTGTGCTCTCTGCTCTCTCTCCCCCTTTAAAAACCAGCTTTCAAGAAGGTTATCTGACAAACTCATAAACACTAATGTAAAACTGACTGCTTCCAGCTTATGCTGTTTTCCCTCTCAAGATGACTTATATTTTGATTGTAGGAAGTGATATATAAACTATTATAAAAAGAACATTAGACTTGAAACATCATGGGTTCAAATTCTGGCTCTAAAACACTGGCCACCAGTGCGACTTTGGGCAAGGTCTTGGCCCTCCTTGGCTTGCTGTTTCCTAGTCTGTAAAAGGAGGGTGTTGGACTAGAAAGTGTTCAAAGTCTCTTTCAGCTTTGACAGGCTGATTCTGAATCCATCTGCATAGCTGTAATTATCAATTCAATTCAAGAAGCATTTACTAAGCATTTATGACTTGCAAGGCACTATGCTGGTTGGCTAGGAGTTGTTAACTAGTTTTCAGTGATGTCTGATTCTTCATGACTCCATTTGGGGTTTTCTTGGCAAAGATTATGGAGTAGTTTGCCATTTCTTTCTCTAGCTCATCTTACAGATGAGGAAACTGAGGCAGAGTTAAGTGACTTGCCCAGAATCATATAGCTAGTGTCTGAGGCCAGATTTGAACTCAGGATGATGAGTCTTCCTGACTCCAGACCTGATACTCTATCCACTGCACCACCAAGCTGCCCCATGGCTAAGTATACAAAGACGTAAATGCAATAATTCTGCCCAGCTTCAAGGAGCTAATATTTTACTGGAGGACTGCAACATATTACAAATCTAGAGATCTTTCTATTGTATCATACGTGTGTACACTCCATGTTGTGTTCCATCATATATCAGTATAGAGGGGGTCTGGTGGTTGTGCTCAGACTCTGTCAGGTAGTTCTGCTGAGATAACCTCTCCACTGGGGGAGCTAGCTTCTTGGAAAATCATAGTAATATATAAGGGAAGTACCATGGAGAGATGGTCAAGCATTCTTAGAATGGTTCTAGTCAAGTAGTCACATGATGAAGAGGAAGCTCTTGGATTAGCTATGGAGCCATTCAAAAAATACCCTCAGCTTCAGCCACTTTCCTTTTTGTTTCATTTGCTCATTTAGTTTTATTTAGCTCGTTTGACCCCTTTGCTCATGCTCTCTGGTAAGAGACCATGTGATAAGAGGAAGAGCCTTAGGAACTTCTCGTTCTTTGAGGCTATATAGCCCCAGGAATCTTTGTCCCAGTCCTTGGTCTTTTAGTTCATTCTTGTCTGTTCTAGGTTTAGAGAGTAGAGTCTCCAACTTTGGTGGAGAGAGCCAGCCACAGGAATCTGGGAGTCTAAATCTAGTCTGGGTCTTGCAGCCAGTGCAGGATCAATGACCTGAGGAACAAGAATCAATCTTTGGGAGTGACCTTTTAGAACTCAGTGCTCACTCAGCAGTGAGGTTCCGTCAGGACATGAACTTGCTATGAACCAGTGCTACAAGGGAATTGAGCTAAGTTTTGAGTCTGAACCCCTAGAGAACCTCCCTCCCACTCCACCTCCCAGAGACCAAATTCTTATAAGGGAAAGTTTGCCCAAGAGAAATTGGGGAAATGTTTGCATGCTTATTTTGCTACATCTTTGAAGTAAACATCCCTTTACAAAAGCCAATTAATGTTAAGTGGCTAAATGAAACTGGGTACTAATCACAAGCCCCTAACAAAAAGAGGGAACAAGCTAGTGGGACTTGAGTTAATAGCAGGAATTAGAGATACCCCAAACCGTCACGGTTACCCCCTGGAATCCTGAAGGGCACATTTACAGACTTTCTGGCCCTGAGAGAGTGGAGTCAGAGGGAACAAGCTATGTTCTACTGTGTGACCTTGGACAAATCACTTAATTCTTTGAATTTCCATTTCCCCATCTACAAAATGAAGATCGAAATTTCACTACCTACCTTGCAAGGTTCTTGTGAGGCCTATTAACATGTTGAATGAAAGAGTCTGGATCTGAAAAGATCTTGACAGACTAGAAAACTGGGCTGAATCTAATAAGAGGCAGTGTAATGGGGATAAATAAAGCCTTACATTTGGCTTCCCCAAAAAATCAGCTTCACAAGTATAAGATAGGTCATGGCTAAATAGCAGTTCCTTGGATAAAGATGTTGAGTTTTCAGTGGACAGTAAATTTAGTATAACAACAGTGCTTAGACTACATTAAGAGAGGCATAGTGAGTCCCCAAACAAGAGAAGTGATGGTCCTACTGTACTTTATCCTGATCAGGATAAATCTAGATTACAGTATTCAGTTCTTGGAATCACATTTTAGGAAAGAAACTGACAAGCTGAAGAGCATTTAAACCAGGCTGACTGAGGCTTTTAAGACTATGCCACATGAAGAACTGTTAATGGAACTACAGATATTTAACCTAGAGAAAACTATCTTAAGTTGGACATAGTATAACTTGAAGTGTCCTTGTATGGAAGAGGGACTAGACATCTGCCTGGCTCTGGAGGGCAAAGGCAGGAACTATGAATGGGAAAGAGTTAAGACTGATTTCCTAACAGGACTATGCAGAAAGAGAAAGAGGCTTTCCCAGGAGGTATTGTGATCTCCTTCTAGACATCTGGATGGGATGGATGACCACTTGTGGTTGTAGAGGGTATCCATATTCAAACATGAGTGACATTTCTTCCAACTCTGAGATCATGTGAACCTCCATACCCAGAAAAGTAAATGCAGGATAATGTGTAGAAGGAGAGAGTCATGAATGTAGAAGAGAGGAGGAGTGAGCCATAGAGGATATCAGTACCTTAAAGAAACATTACACGAAACTGAAGGGCCCTCAAAGAGATAGAAGGAGAACTAGGAAAGAATAGTATCACAAACCAAGGAAGGAGACAACATCCAGGAGAAGAGGCTATTCAGCAGATTCAAATGTTGCAGAAAGGCTAAGGAGGCTAAGCACTGAAAATAAGGCTATTTACCGTCTCTGTGCATGCCATACTCCCTTGCCTGGAATGCACTCTCTTCACCTATGCTAATTGAAAGTCTTCTCTTCCTTCAAGGCAAAGCTCAGATGCTGCCTCCTTCTGAAAGAAAACAATCCCTCCCCAGATTTTCTTGGACTATTTTGTGTGAACCTGTCTTTTGTTCCCATGACCTTGTTCCTTATGATATATTTATTTGTCTACATGTATCTCAGTGTAAGCTTCTAGAGTGTAGGGACCAGGTCATTTTTCATCTTTATAGCCCTAGAGCCAAACATAGTACCTTAGACTGTAGATATTTATTAAATGTTTGAGTTAGATTGAATCTAGAATGAAGTTTTGAACCTTGAGTTTTGTGCAAAGGAATAATGCCCTAATGAAATAACAGACCCAATCCTTATGCCCCTAACTCCCTGTCCCTAATTATTTGAATAGGAGAGATATTATTGGGGTACAACTCTTTCTGGTGGTACTTCTAAAGTCATGCCACATGGGCAGTCTCCTATTTTGCTTTTGTTTGGCAAAAAAATTACCTAATGCTTCATCCTACATTGACTTCATACAGAGATAGTCACACCTTTGATCTTGCCATCACCCACAATTTTCCACTTCCACGTTCAAGAACTCTTAAATTCCCTTATAATGTGATGACATACTATCTCTCCCTCTACTTTACAACCCCTAACCCTTTATGCCACCCTCAGTTCCTCACAGCATCCCTCCATCCTTCAGTTCTTTCTCAGGTTATCATTGTTGCACAAGCTATACACTCTTCCCTCTCCCATCTTGACCCCTTGGTGAACCAGCTCAGCTCTATGCTGTCCTCATCTCTACTGCCCCTTATCCTGCCACCAATCTTTGCCTGCCAAACATTGCCCTTATATTACTCTTACCATCCACTGCCTTCATTCTTTTTTTTTTTTAATTGACTTTTAACATTTATTTTCACAAAATTTTGGGTTGCAAATTTTCTCCCCTTTTATCCCCTCCCCCCCCAAACCCAAGCATTCTAATTGCCCCTGACCAATCTGCTCTCTCTTCTATCCTCCCTCTCTGCCCTTGTCTCCATCTTCTCTTTTGTCCTGTAGGGCCAGATAGCTTTCTTTACCCCTTAACCTGTATTTCTTATTTCCTAGTGGTAAGAACATTACAGTTGATCCTAACACTTTGAGTTCCAACTTCTTTAGCTCCCTCCCTCTCCACCCCTTCCCTTTGGAAGACAAGCAATTCAATATAGGCCAAATCTGTGTAGTTTTGCAAATGATTTCCATACTAGTTGTGTTGTATAGGACTAACTATATTTCCCTCCATCCTATCCTGTCCCCCATTACTTCTATTCTCTTATGATCCTTTCCCTCCCCATGAGTGTCGACCTCGGATTGCATTCTCCTCCCCATGCCCTCCCCTCTATCCTCCCCCCCACCCTGCTTGTGCCCTTGTCCCCCACTCTCCTGTATTGTGAGATAGGTTTTCCTATCAAAATGAGTGTGCATTTTATTCTTTCCTTTAGTGGGATGTGATGAGAGTAGACCTCATGTTTTTCTCTCACCTCCCCTCTTTATCCCTCCACTAATAAGTCTTTTGCTTGCCTCTTTTATGAGAGATAATTTGCCCCATTCAATTTCTCCCTTTCTCCTCCCAATATTTCTCTCTCACTGCTTGATTTCATTTTTTTTTTTTAAGATATGATCCCATCCTCTTCAATTCATTCTGTGCACTCTGTCTCTATGTATGTGTGCGTGTGTGCATGTGTGTGTGTGTACTCCCACCCAGTACCCAGATACTGGAATGTTTCAAGAATTACAAATATTGTCTTTCCATGTAGGAATGTAAACAGTTCAACTTTAGTAAGTCCCTTATGACTTCTCTTTGCTGTTCACCTTTTCATGGTTCTCTTCATTCTTGTGTTTGAAAGTCAAATTTTCTTTTCAGCTCTGGTCTTTTCATCAAGAAAATTTGAAAATCCTCTATTTCATTGAAAGACCATTTTTTCTCCTGAAGTATTATACTCAGTTTTGCTGGGTAGGTGATTCTTGGTTTTAGTCCTAGTTCCTTTGACTTCTGGAATATCCTATTCCATTCCCTTCGATCCCTTAATGTAGAGGGTGCTAGATCTTGTGTTATCCTGATTGT
The DNA here is from genome assembly GCF_028372415.1 of Notamacropus eugenii. Lineage (NCBI taxonomy): Eukaryota > Metazoa > Chordata > Mammalia > Diprotodontia > Macropodidae > Notamacropus > Notamacropus eugenii. The sequence continues at coordinate 518,165,690 of NC_092872.1, forward strand.
ATTTCCACAATACTTGAATTGTTTCTTTCTAGCTGCTTGCAATATTTTCTCTTTCACCTGGGAATTCTGGAATTTGGCCACAATGTTCCTAGGAGTTTCTCTTTTTGGATCTCTTTCATGCGGTGTTCTGTGGATTCCCTGAATATTTATTTTGCCCTCTGGTTCTAGAATCTCAGGGCAGTTTTCCTTGATAATTTCATGGAAGATGATGTCTAGGCTCTTCTTTTGATCATGGTTTTCAGGTAGTCCCAGAATTTTTACATTGTCTCTCCTGATTCTATTTTCCAGGTCAGTTGTTTTTCCAATAAGATATTTCACATTATCTTCCATTTTTCCAATCTTCTCGCTATGTTCTGTGATATCTGTCTTTCTCACAAAGTCCTTAGCGTCCATCTGTGCCATTCTAGTTTTGAAAGAACTATTTTCTTCAGTGAGCTTTTGAATCTCCTTTTCCATTTGGCAAATTCTGCTTTTGAAAGCATTCTTCTCCTCATTGGCTTTTTGAACCTCTTTTGCCAATTGAGTTAGGCTAGTTTTCAAGGTGTTAATTTCTTCAACATTTTTTTGGTTCTCCTTTAGCAGGGAGCTGATCTGATTTTCATGCTTCTCTTTCATCCCTCTCATTTCTCTTCCCAGTTTTTCCTCCACCTCTCTAACTTGATTTTCAAAATTCTTTTTGAGCTCTTCCATGGCCTGAGCCCATTGGGTGGGCTGGGACACAGAATCCTTGATTTCTGTGTCTTTGCCTGATGGTAAGCATTGTTCTTCCTCATCAGAAAGGAAGGGAGGAAATGTCTGTTCTCCAAGAAAGTAGCCTTCAATAGTTTTATTTCTTTTCCCTTTTCTGGGCATTCTCCCCAGCCAGTGACTTGACCTCTGAATATTCTCCTCACACCCACCTCGCCTCCTGGTCCTCCCAGCCAGCGTTTGGGGACTGAGATTCAAATGCTGCTTCCCGCCTTAGGGCTTTTGGGTGGGGCAGGGCTGCTATTCAGTGTGAGAATTAAGTTCAGGTGGTCAGGTCGGGGCAGGGCCGCCTCTCAGGCTCAGTTCCCTCAGGGGGTTTATGTACAGACCTTCCACAATGGATCCAGGCCCCCGTCTGCAGCCGCCTCTCAGCTTCTATCTCCCGGGGGGGCCCGAGCCATGGGGGCACCCCACTCCCCTCTCGACCGGCCAAAGAGACTCTCTCACCGACCCCCGTCATCTGTGGGTGGAGGGGCTTATGCCGCCGCTGGAGATCCCGTCCCTGAAGCCTGCTCGGATCTGTACCTCTCGGAGCCGCGGCCGCCGCAGGTCTGGGCTGGACTCCGTGTCTGCAGCGCGACGGACCTTTTGCGAGAGGTTTGCAGGTCCCTCTGTGGGTGGAGGGACCTGCGTGGCCGCTGGAGATCCCGTCCCCGTAGCCCGCTCGGATCTTTTCCTCACGGTGTCGCGGCCGCTGCAGGGCTGCCCTCTGCTCCCAGTCCCGGCGCCCAGTCCGCAGCGCGAAGGACCCCTCGCGAGAGGTTTGCAGGTCTCTCCGGAACAGAAATCTCCCTCGCTCCAATATTCCGTGGCCTCTGGGTACAGAATTCACTGTGAGTTGGTCCCCTCTAGCCGTTCTGTGGGTTGTGGGTTCAGAGCTATGTGTATGTGCGTCTTTCTACTCCGCCATCTTGGCTCCGCCCCACCCACTGCCTTCATTGTTACTTACGTGTTACTGAATGAAGCTAGAGTAAATCATGAAACCATGTTTACTGGATCCACTATGAATTTATGTTGTATAATTTCAACTGGGTCTTTATCATGGCAAGGAAATACTTTTACTCTTTCCCCCCAATCTATTCACTGTTTCACCACAACATCTTTTCCATACTTTTTCATGCCTCCTCAATCTTTCCATTACTTTCCTTCTCTCCACCCTTTTAGCTGAAAACTTTGCCTCATTTTTCACTGAAAAAATTGAGGCCATTCACCAAGAGTTCCTTCTTTTCCCCTCCTCATCTCACATCACCCACATGCCATTTGCTACTATCTCTTTTGTTACTTTTATTTCATGTGAAGAGATGGCTCTTCTTGCCAAGGCTAACCCCTCTTCATGCACAAGTGATCCCTATCTATCTGTCTTCTCCAGCCCTCTTTATCATCCCCACTCTCTCACTAATCTTCAGTCTCTCTGAATCCATCCATCCCTGTTAGCTATCAGACTATATCTCTCCTCTTTTTTTGTGGATAAACTGTTTAAGAAAGTCATCTACATTTGATATCTCTACTTTCTTTTCTCTCACTCTTTTATTAACTCTTTGCAGTCTCACTTCAAACCTCATAATTCAACTGAAATTGCTGTTTCCAAAGTTATGATCTCTTAAATGCCAAATCTAATGGTCTTTTCTCAATCCTCATCTTTCTTCGGCTTTCTGTAGTCTTTGGCTCTTGTCAACCAACCTCTTCTAATTGATATTCTCTCCTTTCTAGGTTTGTGTGACAACTCTTTCTCCTGGTTTTCCTCCTGCCTATCTGACCATTCCTCCTTTACTCCTAACAACAGATTTTCATTGAAATCAGGCCCACTAACCATGGGTATCCCATAGAATGTCCCATGGGTGTCTGCCATGGGCCTTCTCTTCTCCCTCTATACTATTTTACTATGTCTTCTCATTAGCTCTCATGATTTTAATGATCATTTTTATGTTGATGACTCTCGGATCTATTTGTTGAGCCCTAACCACTCTTCTTACCTTCATTCTTGCATCTCTTGTTGCCTATTAGACATTTAAAACTGGATGTCCTGTAGCCATTTTAATTCTAACATGTCCAAAACTAAACTCATATTTCTCCCCAATCCCCTTCTTCTTAACTTCCTGTTATTATTGTTGCGAATACCAAGGTGTTGACTTCTCACTCTCTCACTCCCATATCCAATCAATCTTGTTATTTCTACCTTTATAAAATCTTTTGGACATGCCCCCCTTTCTCTTCTCTGACACTGCCCTGATGCAGGTCCTTATCACCTCATACCTCAACTATTATAATAACCTATTGATTAGTCTTCTTGCCTCACGTTTCTTCCCACTTCAGTCTATTCTTTACTCAGCTTTCAAAATGGTCTTCCAAAATAACCATGTCACTCCCCTATTCAATCAATTCCAGTGACTCCCTATTACTTCCACAATCAAATGTAACTTTTTTTTTGTTTTTTCCAGCCTTTCATGGCCTAAAGAAAGGCCCCTTCCTACTTTTCCAGTCTTCATACCTCACTCCCCTCCACATTCTCTTCAGTCCAAAGCAGTCCAATGACCTACTTGCTGCTCCTCAAACACAGATCTCCGTTTCACAATCCTGGGCATTTTCACTACTTGTCCCCTATGCTTGAAACTATCTCCCTTCTCATCTCTGCATCCTGGTGTCCTTGGCCTCCTTCAAGTCTCGACTAAAGACTCTCTACAAGAAGTTTCCCCAGTCCTCCTTAATCTTAGTTTCTTCTCTCCAAAACTGTCCTCAATTTATTCTGTATATGTCTTGGTAGTACATAGCTGTTTACATGTTGTCTCCCCCACTGTGAACTTCTTGAGAGGTAGGACTGCTTTTTGTTTTGTTTTGCTTTTTGCCTTTCTTTGTATATACACTGCTTAAAGCTTAATAAATCCTTGTTTACTGACTCACCCTGAAAGAAGAATGGCTATTTAGAACTGGGGAAGAAGATTTTGCTAATTCTCTATCATCTTCTATGCCACATATCTCCTTTTGGTTCACAAGTATATCATGACAGTAAGCACAATGTCTTGTTAAAATTCAAATATACTATAGCTATGACATTTACCTGACCTATCAGCCTAGCTATCTTACCAAAAAAGAAAATTAGGAACAAACTGTGGCACATAAATGTAAAGGAATGTTGCTGGGTTGTAAAAAATTACTGATATTATGAATACAGAGAAGCATGGAAAGATTTCCATGAACTGATACTGAGAAAAGTCAGCAAAGCCCAGAAACCAATGTACATAATGACTACAACAATATAAATGAAGAGAACAACTATGCAACAATCAAGAGTGAATATTTCAAAATGATGGAAGACCATGTAAAGTCCCAAGGAAGAGATAGAAAAAGGAGGAGGAAGAGCGGGAGGAAGAGGAGGAAAAAGAAGAAGATACCTTTCACTCATTGTTTTGCAGAGGTGGGAGAGGCATGGAAGTGAAACATTGCTTATATTTTCAGATTTTAAAAATATATTAATTTTTTATTCTCCTTTTAAAAATATCTTCCTCTTTTTCTCCTAAAAATATTCTTTGTTTTATGGGATAGCTCTTTGAGGGAGTAGGAGAAAAAAAGGAGGAAATTTGTCCAATATAAAAAGAAAAGATATCAATAAACATGTTTTTAAACGGGGAAATTAGGCTAATTTGTCACGTCTTATCCTTAGTGAATCCATGCTGGCTCCTATGATCATTACTTACCTTACAAAGTACTCCTAGACCATTTGTATAATAATCTGTTTCAGAACTTTGTTGGAGAATTGATATTACTTCTGAGTAGACTCCTAGTACAGAAGCGGTATGATAAATAGGAAGGGAAGGAAAATAACCAACTCACCACCATGCATAAATAAATGTTACTATAGAGCAAAAGTCAGTCAATTGATCATATTTGGCCGTTGTGATCTTCGGATCTCTCACTTTTATCCTTTTTCCAAGTTAACTGACTTTCCTAAAATTTGATTTCTATATCTAAGGACACAGGATATTGCTTGAGTATTTTTATCTGGTTTTCTGTTTTGTTTTGTTTCTGGGATTTACAAACTGAACCTTTGATTGGTTAACTTACGAGTCTGATCTCGTTATCAGTCTCTGGCTGGTCTTCAGCTATGATGCAGCTGTAACTCCAGGGTTGTATTTCCTGAGCCTCAGCAACTTTCTTCCTACCTTGAACAGTTCCCCTCTCCATCCCCCACTCCCATCCCCCTAGTAACAGGACATCAAGGTCAAATTCACTAATCTGTAGGTTCTATAATTTACCCTTTTGCTTGTTTTCCGTCTTTTGGCACCACCATGTCTTCTTCAGCACAGTTACAATGACATCGTTGCACAGGCCTCTACACTTACTGCACACCATTCATGGAACTCTTTTCCTCCTCATCTGTGGCTCCTAGTTTCTCTGGTTTCCTTCAGGTCTCAGCTAAAGTCCCACCTTCTGCAAGAATCTCAATAATCTTAACCCCTAATCTCAGTGCTTTCCCTCTGAGACTAAGCTCACTGTATCCTGTTTGTAAATACAGACATCCTCTTTGTATACTTTCCCTGTTTGTACACAAATGTTTGCATGTTGTCTCACTCATTAGACTATGTGCTCCTTAAGAGTAAGGCCTGGGTTTATTTTTGTTGTTGTTGTTATTTTCATTTTCATTTCATTCACCAGCATTTAGCCCAGTGCCTGACCCATAGTAGACATTTATAAATGCTAGGTGACTGTCTGACAGTCACTACCATTCACTAGCTTTCTTCAAAGATTGTTGATAGTGGTTTAGCGATCACATCTGCAAGTTCTTTTTTTTTTAAATTTTTTATAATTATTTTATTTGTTTTCAGTGTTCTATAGTCATTTTCCATATATCTTAGATTTTTTTCCCCTCCCTCCTCCTCTTGTCGCCCTCTCTCCTCCTCTTATCCCCCTCCCTCCCTACTCCCTCCGCAGAAGGCTTGCAATCCTATAAAGGTTCTACACATACATTTCTATTAAATACAATTTCACCAGGCATGTTTGCAAGTTCTTTTAGCACCCTGAGATGGAAAGACATGTTGCTAATGGCAAATTTAAAAAAAAATTAGACTTGTAAGAATAGCATCAGGAAGGATTAAGTTCATAACGAGCTGAGTTTTGTAAAGAATATGAAGAACAAAAAAGTGTTTTTTTGGTAGCTGTGTTTATAGTGAGAAACACAACAAGGAGGGCAAAGAAAGGCTTGCTGCTTGGGGCAAATGATGCAATGCTAACAGAGAAACAGAACCTTTTAGCTCCCAGTTTGCTTCTCTCATCTTCTCTATTGTTAAGAATCTTACATGTCTATCATTGGAGTTGGTAGCAAATGACTTACATATATTAATGTATACAGAATAAATACAAAATCATTACAAAGTAGTAAAAACAAGAGAAGGAGGAAGGGAGGGCACCAGCAATTGATGGGGTTCAGGAGAAGCTTCATGTAGAGGTGGTGTTTAAGCTCTGTTTCAAAGGAAGAGAGATATTCTGGGGATTGGAAATGAGGAAGATTATGTTCTAGCCATGAGGGAAATCCAATGCAAAAGTCCTGAAGCAGGATATGGAGCACCAGGTGTAAGGAACAAAGGTGAAGGTAAATCAGACTGGAGTATAGAATGTGGGAAGGAAAGTAATGTATAATAAGACTGTCAAGCTAAATTAAGGCTGGGATGTGAAGGACTTTAAAAGCCCAACAGAGTAGTTTATATTTGCTTCTAAAAGCAATAGGGAGCCATCCTTACTTTAGGAAAACCACTTTGGCAGCAGAATAGAGAGAAGCTTGAGGAGGGGAACAGTTAGTAGGTCATTTTAATAATCTAAGTGAGGAGTAATAAGGACTATATGAGTAGAGTGGAGGGGTAGGATATGTGATGTTATAGATGTAGAAATGGTAAAATTTGGCCACTGATTGGATATGAGTGGTGAAGAAGAAGAAGTTAAAGATAAAGCCAGGGTTATGAACCTAGCAAACTGAAAGAATATCAGTACCTTTGATAGAAATAGAAAAATTGGAAGCAGGATGGGTTTTTGAGAAAAGACAATGAGTTATGTTCTGAACATGTTCAGTTTGAGATATCTGTGGGATATCCAGTTCAAGATGTCTACTAACAGGTAATTGAGGCAACTAAGTGGTACAGAAAATAGAGTGCTGGGCATGGAGTAAAGAAAACCTGATTTCAAATCCATTCCCTGACACTTACTGACTGTGTGACCCTGGGAAAGTCACTTAACTTCTGTTTGCCTTGGTTTCCTCAAATGTAAAATGGGTATAATAATAGTATCTACCTCAGAGAGTTGTTGTGAGGATCAAATGAAATATTTGTAAAGTGATTAGTACAGTGTCTAGTACATCATAGGCACTATATAAATGCTTATCCTTCACCCTAATAGGTGATGCAAAAATGAAGCTCAGGGGAGACTCTAGGGGAAATTATATACCAAGATACTTGCTTCCATCTTTTTGTAAATATCTTTTTTAAAAATACAAATCCATTGAAGAGTTTTCACATTGGTTTCTTGAGATGCTTCCACTTTTGCTTTGGAGAATTTGGAGAATATTTTGGTACAAGCTTTGATCACCATAGTGATATATTTCTCTCTTCTCTGAACTTTTTGAAATCTGCTTTCCTAAAGTTGAGGATTTACATATGACACTGGCCAATAGTTCTTTCCTTGTCTATTAAAAACTCTAAAATTACATAATCACTTTCTCTCAAAGTTTTCTCCATGTTCATTTTGCCAACTACCATCTTCTTGTTGCTCAAAAGTAAGTGGACATTAGCAATTTCCCTCATTGCTTCTTCAAAATCCTGAGAGATGAAATTTTCATCAAAAATGTGAGTCAAAAATTTATCTCATTCTCTTCTTCAAGCCAAATGAGACTTCTAGGAGGTGTGTGGAACGTTGAAGTCCATCATTACTATTATTTTTAGATTTTGTGTCAGTTTTATAATCATATTAGGATAGCACTATTCATAGTTTTACATGGCTGGGTGATTTGTACTACACTTTTAAAACAGTATTATTTTTATTTCTTATCTTTTTCCTCACCCAAATTTTATTCATCATATTTCCACCAGAGGTTTGTCTATTCCTCTACTTTCCTGACATTTGGTACTATGCTCTTTCCTGTAAGAGTCCCCACAACCTTTAATTATCAGGGTCCCATGACCCCTTATATAGTAGTCCTCCAAGAAAAGAGGCAAAGACAAGAAAGCAAGTGTCTCTGAACTTGTGACAAGTTTCATCACCTCCAAATGCTTCAGGATTCTTTGTGCCCAAGATCTTGAATGACTCATAGCATAACTTGGAACACAAAAATTCCCTGGGTGACACACAATGAAAATGAACACAAATACAGACACACAGGTGTATTTAGGTTATCTTATATTTCTAAGCTTGGGTTATTTTGAATGTCTCACATATGTAAAAGGATACATCTACTTGGAGCATCAGTTTCCCATAGTGGGCACTATTGCCTCCTGGAGGGTGCTGGAAGGATTCAGGGAAGCAATAATAACCTCAGGTGCGATTGAGGACCATTGAATAAACATAAGAAGGTAACAGAAGCATAAGGAAGGAAGAGAAAAGAAAAAAATTTTGAGAAACTGTTCACGTTTCATTTGTTGTATAACAGAGTTGAAGTCATAGTGATTACATTATTAAATTTCCAAATAAACACACAAAATGCAAGTTATAACTGATCAGTGATCAAGTCCACTGACAAGTCTTAACAAGCAAGTGTTGGCAGGCAAGCATGTGTCGTGCATTGGCAGGAATACATGTCTGTAATGACTTATTTACAATAAGATGCTCTATGGTTGCATGACACAATGTTACATTATCAACATTTCAGTGCAGGAAAAACTCCCACAAACTTACAATAAATTAATAAATTTAAGATGTCATTTAAAAAAATATGATGTATATATTTTAAATTATTCCAATTTCAAAAAAATTAATAGGTTTAAATAAGGTAAATTTCCATGGGGACACTGAGCAACTTTTTTGAATTTTGAATTTTTCTGAAAAGGGAACAGTAGGCCAAATAAGTTTGGGAACCTCAGGTGTAGATGATGATGCTAATTTGGTGGAGATAATGCTGACATGTCCTGTCTTATGTTGATATTGCCAGCCTATGTGAGGGGCAGACCTGGTTTGAGAGTTTTTTGGGGAGAGACATATGTGATGCCAGACTATAGTCCACTACTTCTCTGTCAGAAAGTGGGGAAGATTCTTCATCAGTGGTCCTCTGGACCATTCATGGTTGGCCATTGCCTTGATTAGAGTTCTCACATCTTTCAAAGTTGTTTACTTTTACAATGTTTTAGTATAAATCATTCTTCTAGTTCTGGTCATTTCGCACTGTACCAGGTCATATGATTCTTCCCACGTTTCTCTGAAACCATCCCTTTTACTGGACCCCTCAAGTTCCAATACTATTCTATTATATTCATATATCAAAATTTGTTCAGCCCTTTCCCACTTGATGAGCATTCCCTTAGTTTGAAACAATTATTCTTAATAACTAGGTGATAAGGTCTGTTATTTTTTCACTCCTGGCAATCAATAAGCCTGTTGCTAATGAGGTGGCAGTAAAGAAAACATATAGTTGCTTTTAGGGAAGGGTCTGAAAGAGGTCTTAAAAAGGCCTCAAAAACCCTCAAAACAATCTTATTGTTAATATTCTCTCATTCATAAAATTACTTTTTGTTACTTTGTACATACATTAGTTTTACATATGTCCCTAACAGAACTTTAATTTCTTGAAGGAGAGTGGAAAGAGTACTAGGCTAAAGGCTCCAACAGCTTGGCTTCAAATGCTAGCCTAGCTGTTATCTACCTGGGTAACCTTGGGCAGGTCACTTACTTTTCTAGGACTCAAATTTTGTCAACTGTAAAATAAGTAGAGTTGGACTAAGTATCTTAAGATCTAAGCATCTAAGATCCCTTCTAGCTCCAAATCTACGGCAACAGAAAAACATTTTACCTTTATTTTTATAGTTACAGAACCTAGCATAGTGCCTTGCATTTAATAGGGACTTGATAAATGTTTACAGAATTAAATTGATTTGAAAATGTCATCACAAGAACGTTTGAGCAGCAAGATACCTTCGGGATCACTTATTTCAGCTGTTTATTTTACAGTGGAGTAAAATGAGACCCAAAACAGGGAATCAGTTTGGCCAAAGTCTCAGAAGAAAGGCTTCTTCCATCCTTCCTGAAATGGAGGCTAATCTGAGATGCAATCAAATGGAACCCAAGTGTCATAGCTTCATAGAATAAGCAATCTGGAAGAGACTTTAGAGACCATATTTTTTAACCCCTCATTTTACAGAGGAGGAAATAGTTAGTGTCAAAACAGGGACTTGACTCCTGAGTCCCAGTCTTTCAGTCAGGTTGTTGAAATTTAGTTTTCTTAGATATAGCCAAGGCCCCTGACTGGTGGGGAAAGAGACAGACATGTTTGGGGACCAAATATTAGGCCATTTTGTCTGGAGGATAGAACACATATGAAGGAGAATAATAATACTAGGTAACTCTGGAAAGGTAGGTTGCTATCAGATTATAGAAAGTCTTAAATATCAGGAAAAAATATTTTTTTTCTTTCTGGTTTCCTTTTCCTTGTTCCAAACTTAACTATTCACAGATCAAAGGAGATTCTCTCATCTTAGTACTAATACAATAGTAGAGTGTAATCTAACAATTAGGCCTTTTTCCCCTTCCAACTTAAGTCAATAAGTATTGCTGGAGAGGTAAGGAAGTGCATAGGGCATGGCATCAGAGGACCTGGGGTCCAGACTTAACTCTACCACTTACAAGCCACAAAGCTGCCATTTAGAATTATACATTTAGAGCTAGAAGGGGCCTCAGTGACATCTAGTGCACCTACCTCATTTTAAGAAATGTGGGATCCAGAGAATTGAAGGAGTTGTCCAAATTCATACTAGTAACAAGCATTAGAGGTAGGATATGAAGTGATATCATCTGATTCTAGTCAGAGGCAGCTGGGTGGTACAATGGATAGATCACTGGGCATGGAGACAGGAAGACCTGAGTTCAGATGCAGCCTTAGACATCCATTAGTTGTGTGATCCTAAGTCACTTAACTTCTGTCTCAATTTCCTCAGCTATAAAATGAGGATAATAGTAGCACCTGCCTCTCAGAGTTCTCTCAAATGAGAGAATATTTTTAAAGAGCTTACCACACTGCCTGGCACATAATAGACATTTAATACAGGTTTATTTACTTCCTTTCAGAGATGGAATTCTTCCCACTGTACCATGGACTTGGGGTGAGTCATTGGCCTCATTTCCCTCATCTGTAAAATTAGAATAAGAATATTTGCTCTTCTTACCTCATAGGATTGCTGTTTGTAAAAGCCTTTGTGACTGTGAGATGCTATTTAAATAGAAGCTATTGCTCAGAACTCTGCTAAATATTATAGAAGATACTGGAAGAGAAAAAAGATACATAATCTCTGCCCTTAGGGATCTTGAAATATAATGGAGAATATTTAAATTTTTAAAAACCTATGAACCTATGCAGTGGTGTCTTTCATGAAGAGTTGGAAATGGGGGTATCATGCCTCATAATGACTATTACATTAAAAATTATAATAAAATTATTTTTTTTAAGTATATGAGCACACAATCCTGGAATATAGTGAAAAGGCTTTGTTTCTGTAGTAAAGAGGCCTAGGTTCAAATCCCTATGAGATTCCTATTAGCTGTGTGACTATGGGAAAATTGACGTAACGTTTGTGAGTTTCCTTATCTGTAAAATTGACATAATAATACTTGTATTCCCTATCTTATAGGACTGTTTGAAGGACAGTGCTTTGTAAACCTTAAAACACTATAGAAATTTTTGTTACCACCACTACTACCATTACTATTGCTATTACTACTGCATAATGTGACAGGCTATTTGCTGAGAATTGATAGGTGGGGGCGTATGGAAAGCAGAGCAGTGGGGAAGTGTCAGAAGTTGCAGAGAGCTTTCATCGTAGTAGGATCTTGCTGAATTCATAGTCACACTGGGAAGAACTTCTTCAGGGTAAAAGTGGAGTTGAGTGTAAGGTTTTTCCAACTTTATAAGGGAGAACTCCAAAGACTTATCTGAGGAACTGGAACAAAGCAATCGTCCATGGAGCCATCCAACTAAGTGTGCGTGTGTTTGTCCTTTGTTGCCAAAGAAGACTATGCCATCAGAGAAATGATGGCATGACTTGCACTTGACTTTGTTTTGAGTGAGTGAGGGCTGTGCAGGTCACTAGCCTCACTTCTCCTCCAGAGCCATCTGTATCCAGTGACCAGATATTCATCAGGATGACTGGAGATGACCCAGGATGAGGCAATTGGGGTTAAGTGGCTTGCCCAGGGTCATACAGCTAGTAAGTGTCAAGTGTCTAAGGTGATATTTGAAGTCGGATCCTCCTGACTCCCGCACTGGTGCTCTAGCCACTGCACCACCCAGCTGCCCCCAACCATCCAAATATCCAAGAACCAAGTATATGGAACAGTGAAAGCTGGGAGGCAGGCAGTATTGGTGAAGCCAGTCACATGAGCTGTTTTCATGCCTGGCATGATCAAGCCCAACTCTGCTAATCTCCTGCAGCTCTGCTGGCCAAAAGGCCAGACGTTAAGATGTTCCAGAGTTACTCAGTGAAGGGCAAATCACTGTGAACTCAAGTAACCAGATTTTCAGAAGAAGAAGAAGAAGAAGAAGAAGAAGAAGAAGAAGAAGAAGGAGAAGGAGAAGGAGAAGGAGAAGGAGGAGGAGGAGGAGGAGGAGGAGGAGGAGGAGGAGGAGGAGGAGGAGGAGGAGGAAGAAGAAAAAGGACATGAGTTGTTCAGACTTGAAATTATATTGGATTAGAGTCAGAAGTGCTTAGTTTGAATTCTGGTTCAGCTGCTTATCAACCATGTAACCTTGAAAATCTCCTCAGTTTCTTCATCTATAAAATGAGAGCAGTAGACTGGATGATCACTAAGATTCTTTCCTGCTCTAATAGATTCCTCCTACTTCTGACATTCTACATTCATAACTCCTAGGTCTGACATTCTATGTTCTGAGGTCCCTCCCACTGTTGACATTCCATATTCTGATGTCTCAACCATAGATGATATTCCTTTTTCTGAGGCTGAGGTATCAATTCCCTAGCCCCACTCAAAGTAGATTAAATTGTAACTGGGAAATATTTAAGAAAAATAAAAAATATAATACAACATAGATAATGTTAGTATGTGGTTTTCTAAGCCAATATGCAGCCTCATGTTTAAGGTCTCTTGCAGTTCAAACATTTTATGATTCTTAAATGATTAAGATTACAGGACATGGAGCAAAATATGAGAAAGATTAAGGTTCAGATGGTAAGGAAAACTCTGTAGTTTAGAAACTTGTCTTTTAACTTGTTTGCAAGGCTGAATGAAGAACAAGATTAAGAATGCTGGGATCTAGTCCCAAATCAGCACTAGACTTCACATGTAATCTCGGGCAAAACTCTTTTTTCACTTTTGGCTCGCTCCCCATCTGTTCCATGAGGGCATTATCTCTGCTATCAACTTGGGAGGAATGGGAGAATGGATGCTGTCTGGGCAATGCCTTTGAGCTCTTCCTGGAAAGAAAAGGGCTAGATAAAAGCCATAGATGATAATGGTGCCTACAGTACACAGAGGGTAGTGTTTAGTAAGCACTTCTGAGGGATTACATTCACTCTTGGCCCAAACTCAATGGAGCTTTTGCTCGGTTAGAGTAGCACCCCTGGGGTTTCACAACACTGCCTGGTGCAGGGGAATTTTAAAGTCTGTTATTACTAGCCCAGGGGTTATGCAAGATTCTAGGCAAGAGCCAAAAGCAGAAGAAATCAAGGAGCACAGTCGCCATCACGCATTGTTAGACCCAGGGCATCCATGCAGGAACGCAGGTCAGTTAGCAGGGTTTTTCCTTCCATTCTCTCACACAACTCTTAAAATATCTCCATGAGGGGCTAGGACAGAGATTTTTATTTCCATTTTACCCATAAGGAAACTGAGGTCCATAGGGGACAAATGACTTTGCCTAAGGTCAAACACTATGAGTGACAGAATTTGAATTTAAGCCCAGGACTTCTAATTTCAAGTTCAGTATTCTTTCTACTGATGATAGGAATGAATTGTCCTTTTACATGGGCTCCCAGACCAGTATCCCAAGTTCAAGTTACCTTGCGAGCAAGCATCCACTCAAAAACAAAGTTCATTTTAATAGAAAGATCCAAGACAATTACAAAAGACCCATGATGAAAAATGTTATCCACCACCAGATAAAGAACTGATGAAGTCTGAATATAGATTGAAGCACACTATTTTTCACTTTTTCAGTTTTTTTCCTGGTTTTTCCTTTGGTCTGTTTCTTCTTTCATAACATGATGAATGTGGAAATATGTTTTACATTATTGCACATATACAACCATATATGCACAACATATAACCAATTGAATTGTTTTACTGTCTTAGGAAGGTGAAGGAAGGAGGAAGAAAATTCAGAACTCAAAATTTAAAAAATGAATGTTAAAAATTATCTTTACATGTAATTAAGAAAAAATACTATAAAAATAAATATTATTAGACTCCCTCAAAAAAAGAAGTTCATGAGTCCCTACTGATTATTACTTTTACTAGGTAAACCAGAAAACATTACATCAAGACAAAAAGACTTAAAAAAAATTAAAGCACAGCAAATGACAAGAATGATATCCCTATCTCCTCCTATTCCCATATACACAGAAGTAAACTCACAGTAATAGAGAGAAGGAAACACACATGACCAAAAATAGACATGGAGGTACACATGTGTATGTACTGTGTATGGCCAGGGAATACTCACAAAGTACCTCACATGAGGCCCATGTATGGTTGGTGCAAATAATTAATGCCTCTGAACCTGCTGATGTTTTCTAATGATGCTACTGTATCAGTTGTTTACTAAGGGGCTATTCTGTGCCCTCTAGGAGACATCTCCACTCTCTGGTGAGCATCTCTACTGTTGCTGTTGGGCTGCTCTCTGCTGTGCTGTATTTGCTGGTCTTTGGCTGCTCATGGATGCCATCTGCTGGATTATAGTGTGTGTGTGTGTGTGTGTGTGTGTGTGTGTGTGTGTGTGTGTGTGTGTGTGTGTGTGTGTGTGTGTGTGTGTGTGTAGTGTGTGTGTGTGTGTGTGTGTGTGTGTGTGTGTGTGTGTTCTACTAGGGAGAGTCTTTTTAGTGGGTCAAATCTGAAACTACAGTGTTATCTTTACCTCTTTTGTGATGCAGACCCCAGCCAGCTATCTTGAGAATTCCTTAGGCATTTTGGTCTTTCCCACTATGCTCAGATTCTCTGATCTGAATCTCTTTTCTGACCTGGGATTAGAAAATTCCTTTCAACTTTTGTCATATACCTGGTCATTGCACTTTAAGCTTTCAAAATTTCCAGGGGTCTCCACTTGGCAAAATGCAATGAAATGTATGGAGCTGAGATGACAATGTTCTTTTGAATTCCCATGGGGCCCCTGGTTCCACGCAGATCAATTTGGAACAAAACCTAAAGGACCAGGTGGGACCATTGGAGCTAGCTACCACTTACTACCCTAGGACCTTTGTTCTACATTCTGCTTTTGCTCCACATTCCTCCTAGTTACAGAAATGCTGTTCTTATCAACAACAATAGCAGTGATATTTGGGAGGCACCATGGTATGAGACAAAGAGCAGTTTCTCTGGAATAAAAAAATCTGGGTTTTTCTAACACATTTAATGCTGCTTCTGCCCCTTAATAATTGTATAATCATAGGCAAGTTACTAAACTTCCATGCATTTCAGTTTTCCCTTCTGTAAATGCTAAATCCCATCTAAAGTCTCTGCTCTAAAAGACCTATGATTTCAATTGACCTTTAGAGTTGAAAAAACACTTCCCTAATATCAGTTCTGAGAAGAAGGTAGTGCAAATATTCATTTTAGGTGCTTAATATATGGTTGTTCTGTTGTACTGTATAAATAAAGAAACTGAGGCCAAGATAAAGGTCATGGTCAATAAGAGTTAGAGCCAAGATTCCACTTTGGATCATGTGACTAACTCCAGTGTCCTTTCCACTATACCACGATACTTCTCTGAAAAAATGATGGGGTTGGGGAGGGGAAAGGAATGGCATACATTCCATTTCTTTTAATACATGGTTGAGATTGCTGTTACATAAGGTGATGGTGTTGTCATCTACTGCCCTCCTTCACATCACCTTGGTATGGTTATATTATATTTGGTGACCTTTTTTTAGGCCTGATCTCATGGCCCATGTTGTTCCATGAGAAGGGGAGGGGAGAGAATAGATCTTTACTGACCACTTGAGACTTGAATCTTTGGCCCTGTTTCAATTTGCTGATTTTGACTCTCAGGGTGATCTGGAGGCTTGGACTGGTGCCATCTGGGAAAAGGGCTCTGTGACCTGGGATGAAAGGATACAATTACACATACTGCCATCTGCTTCTTTCGCCTCTCCAAATGTACAGGCTCCTAGATTGTTAGAATCAAAAGGGAACTTGGAGATCATCTAATCAGTCTAACCCCATTAGTTTTTCGAAGAAGAAACTGAGGCACTGAGCAAGTTAGTGACAGACCTAGAATCTGAGCCTAGGTTTCCTGACTTATGAGCCAGGGCTATTTTTTTTTTCTCTTTGCACACTCAATATCTTCCTTACTCCAAAAAGCCACAGGTGGTTCTGGGGGCTTGGGGAGGGAGAGAGTTTTAAGTGGATTCATATTCCTGTGGCCTCTTGAGGTACATGGAGCTCAGGGAGATGACTCAAACCAATTATTACAAGCCATCTGTTCTTGCTAGGCCTCCAACTCAAACTATTAGTGTATTGAAAAGATCTCTGGATTTGGAGTTGCAACATCTGGGCTGAAATCCCAGGTCTGCCAACATTCTACCTTATGACCCTGGACAACTTATTTTACTTCAGCATCCACATCTGTGAAATTGGGACAATAATCTTACCACATAGGGTTGTTATAACAAGGATGCTATAAAAATGTGAGTTCATTAACTACTTGGAGGGTCGCCAGTTGACTAATAAGTTGGAATATTCCTTATCCCATTATTTCCCTTTCCTTCTGTCTTCCTCCTCATCCCTGGAACTCCTTCCTCTCCTCTCCAAAGCCTACCCATACCTCACAAGTTAGCCTAAGACATAAAAGAAGACTCCATGGAAGACATAGGACAGGAGGAGTTTAGCACTCTAGATAGGAGGCACATCTAAGGTCCCTGTACTGGAGTCAGGACAGCATACCAGCTTAAATTTAGACTACTAAAATGGCAAGGTCTCTTTTCTAGCCCTTTACCAGGCCTTCTTATACATACTGTGGAACTGTGCTTCTGCTAAACATTTCCTCCTCTGGTTACAAATGTTCTGAGACTTCTAACCATCATCAGAAAAAAAATCCATATTCCTTTTTCTAAAAATTTTTCCCCACTTGATGGTACTTTATTTTTTCCAGTTACATGTAAAGATAACAGTTTCCAACCTTCACTTTTATAAGACTTTAACTTCCAATTTTTTTTAAAAGTCTAAATTCCTTAGAGTTATATTCAAGGCCTTCCCTTCCTTTCCAGAGTGATCTCCTGCTTTTCTCTCAGTATACTCTATGTTCCAGCCATACTAATTTCTTTTCTGATTCCCAAACATGCATTATGCTTGCCCTTTACTGAGCTTTTGTTCACATAATTCCCTCTCCTGTAATACCCCACCTTTTCCCGAAATGCTCTGCCCTCACTTCCTCTTCCTGACATTCAGTTTCACCTTCTATAAAGATTCACTTTACTCAGCGGTCCTTAAACTTGATGGTTTCAGAACCCCTTTACACTCTTAAAAAATTATTGAAGATCTCCCAAAGAGATTTTGTTTATATGGTTATACCCAGCCATACTTCATATTAAAAATTAAAGCTTTTTGTATTTTTATGAAAATAGTTTTGACTTCATGGGGCCCCTGAAAGGGTGTCAAAGACCCCCAGGGATCCTGGACCACACTTTGAGAACTGCTCCTCTTATTAAATCCTTCTTGTCCTTCAAGACACAGTACCACCTCTAGCAGCAGTGAATTCCTCTGCACTTATTGAATCTGATTCATGATGACTCTTGGTCTCAATTTTATTTCCTTTTTTTAAAATTTATTTTTAGTTTTCAACATTCACTTTTATAAGATTTTGAGTTCCAAATTTTTCCCCTTTCCTTCCCTCCCCTCTCCCCAAGATGGTATGTAATCTGATATAGGTTATATATGTACAATCATATTAAACATATTTCCACGTCATGTTTGTTCAAGAAGAATCAGAACAAAAGGGAAAAACCAAGAAACGGAAAAAAAAAAAGAGAAAAATGATAGCATTTTCCATCATGAGACTTTTGGAATTCTCTTGAATCATTATATTCCTAAGAAGATCTAAGTCAGTCATTGTTGATTGTTGTACAATGTTGCTGTTACTGTATACAGTGTTCTCCTGGTTCTGCTCACTTCACTCAGCATCAGTTCATGTAAGTTTTTCCAGGTTTTTCTCAAACCCAAGGCCTCAGTTTTCCTGTCTATATAATAATACTTGGATTAACTACTTCACAGAGTTGTTATAAAGAAGAATTTTTATAAATTAAAAAGCTTTAGAGAAATGAGATTATTATTATTGCTATTATTATTACTGTCATTCATTTGATAATTTAATATAGATATGTAGGATATTAGAAAGCTATAGAAACTTTAAAGAAGATTTAATCTAATGCTGTCATTTTATTGATAACAACAATTCCTATTTCTCTAGTACTTTTAAGGTTTTAAAAAGGACTTTTCTTCTCACGACAGCCCCTATGGGTCAGGTAATGAAGGTATTATCACAAGTTTACAGAGGAAACTGACTTTAAGAGGTTGAATTACTTACCTAAAGTTACCCCTATTACTAAGTATTAGAGCTGGGATTTGAACCTGCCTTCTGACTTCCCTGTCCAAAGGCTCTTTCTACTATGTTAGACTTCATGCCCATCATGACCTACATGGGGATACATCTTCCATTGTTCCTGAGAACTGTTATTTTAAAAATCTTACATTATTTAATTTTTCTTGTGTCTATATCTTATCTCTGCACATAGAATGAAAATCCTTTGAACAGCGTGCTTGTCTTCTTCTTTTTAGCCCTCATAGCACTTTTCAGGTGGTCTTGTACATAGTAGGGATGGTAGGTTATTAATGAAGACCAAGGATTGTGGATCTAGACCTGGAAGGGGCCTCAGAGAGCATCTAATTCCAACCCTCTCATTTTAGAGATGAGGAAACTAAGAGCGCTGGCCCAGGTGGCCACTCGATTACCCATACTTTTAGGAATCTTTGGCTCACAGGTCCTTGCCAGAGGATGAGCATCTAGAAGCTTTCTTCCAAAGGTGGCAAAGACTGGTTGGACAGCCCTGGACAGCCCCCAGACCAACTCTCTTGAGTGTTTCCATCAGGAAGGAGCATAGGCTGTTATCAGCTCTCTGTCTTAGAGAAGGTCACCAAATGTCTTCAGGGAACTTCTGAGTGCTCATCTCCAAGGTGAGGAATTCCTGAAAGCTGCAGGAAGGAGCATTAGAGTGCCGTGGTCTGAAAAGACTCCAAACCCAAGAACTGAAGAGGTCAGAAAGTCTGGGTTGGAAATCCAGTTCAGCCACTGTTGTCACTGTGTGACCTTGGTCCAGTCACTGAATTTCTCAAGACTCAGAGTCTTCATCTATAAAATGAGGGAGTAGAACTCAATGACTTTGGGGGTCCCCTCCTGCTAAAGAGCTATGATCTAAGTTTCTTCTCACTTCCAACATTCTGTGTACTAAGATATCATTCAGCTCTTTCTTACAAGTGGCACAGTGGATAGAGCCCTGGACCTGAAGTCAAGATCTGAGTTCAAATACTACCTCAAACACATATTAGCTCTGTGCCTCAGTTTCCCCAGCTGTTAAATGGAGCTAGCAATAGCACCTAACCCCCAGGATTGTTGTAAGGATCAAATAAGACAATAATTCTAAAATGTTTAGCAAAGTTCCTGGCAAATAGTAAGCGCTATGTAAATGTTACCATTACATCCTATGTTCTAATATTCTCTGCTCTAAGTCAGGGGTGCTTAATCTTTTTTGTGTCATGGACTCCCTTGGCAGTCTGGGGAGATAGATCCCTTCTCAGAATAATGTTTTTAAATAATTGAAGGAAATTCTAAATTTCAGTTAGGTGTTATTGGATATAAAGATCTAATTTTTCCCTCTCACCATACTCCCCATACCTAGAGCAGGGAACCTCTGCCCTAGGCTCTTTGTACCCTACTTCTAACATTCAGAGAGATTTTAATCCTAGGTTCTCTTCTAGCTCTCTGAGTAGCTGTCTAGGGTTGTTGTCTAAGGTGGTAAGGTAGATGAGGTGGGATAGAGGGGGGTGGGTTGCAGAAGGAGGTTCTATTTTCTTTTCTTTCTTTTCCTTCTTTAAATCCAAAGGTTATTTAAAACCCAAGGGGGGAGTCATTAAAGCTGCAAGGCCTTGTCTCTGCTCAGCTTATGCATAGAGGAACTGTTAATTAATGCCGCTATTTTCGCGGAACTCCGGGGGAGGGGAGTTCAGAACACATTCCATTCATCCGTTGATACACTGTGTCCAAGGCAGCAAAAGATCATTCATTGTCTTCTGGACTTGGGCTGGACCTCTGTCCTACCTTCCTTCCTCAGCTCCCTGGGACTGGGAGCTGTTAGCTCGGGAAGAGGCTTAAAACCCAATAACCTCCTTGGGCTGATTTTCCAACTGCCCTGTACAAGTAGATTACCCATTAAAAGCCTTACAAAGTTAGGGGTTACAAAATAGTGGGTGGCAAGCCTCTTCCTCAGAGTAAGTTTCATATCCTGGCAACCTGGGCTGCCTGCCCTGGGTTAGTGTGCTCCTCCGCAGAACATTTGTCAGCAGGGATTTCAAGGCTTAAAAATAAAGGGGGATCTGATTCCTGCCCTGAATCTGCCAGCTAAGGGAGCTTTGCCCAGCTCTTACCCCTAAGTTTCTTCCCCAACTCCCAATAAAGACTCCTCCCCCTCCTGAGGATCTGGGAGAAAATAATAATGGCACACTGGTGGCACTTTCGACACAACAATCCAGGAAGGAGGGTAGTAAAAATAGAGGGAGAAGCTATAACTGAGAGAAGTAGGGGACCTGACAAAATTCTCACAATTAGTAAGTGTAAGAGTCGGGATTTGAGGGGGAAAAATCTAAGAGCTTCAGAACCAGGGTTCTTTACACTAACCTACACTGCCTCCAGAAGACTTCACCCACCCAAATCTAAGTGATTTTTCTCAGGCCATTGAAAGAACAGCCTATGAGAGCATTTTATTTCTGTCTTCAGGGAAGAATCAGTGAATGTTAGAGGTAGAAGGGGCATTAGAACTAAGAATACTTAATTTTAGAGCTAGACAGTACCTTAGAATACAGACTGTTGGAAAAGCGAGAAGCCTTAATATAGATAATAGAATATCAGAACTAGAAAGGATCTTGGAACAAAGAACATGAAAGTGAGAGAGGGAAGAAACTTAGAACACAGAATGTCAGAGCTGTAAGAATGCCCTGGTCAACTCCATTTTAAAATTTTCTCTCTGTTAAGTATTTCCTTATTTATCCTATATGTGGTTTACTTTACACATATTTGTTTGTATGTTGTCTCTCCTGTTAGATAAGAAGCTGTCTTTTGCCTCTTTTGAAATCCCCAGGGTTTGGCAAAGTGCCCACCCAGAACGTAGGAAGTGCTTAATAAATGTTGATTGATTAACTAACAACTGAAAAAATTGTGGCCGAAAGTGGAAAGCAATTTGTCCAAGGTCATTGTCTAAGGTAAGTCTTTGGCAGAACTGGGACTTTGAACCCACGGTCCCGAGGTCTGAGTCAGAGCTCATTCCTGTTATGTTGGTCTTGTATGCATTTACCTAGCATGGGGTATTGTCTGGCTGCATAATAAAGGTTCATGGAACAGAACTGAATAGTGGTTACAGGCAGTGGTAACACCCAGGTCATGAAATGATTGCTTAGGAATCTAGAGATTACTAAACCAGTGGAAAGTGATGAGATACAGAGGATTCTGTGTAAAGGTGTGTCTGCCAGAAAATCTTCCGCTTCTCCTATATGAATTAATCTTGAAATTTAAGAGTCAAAATAGCAAGGAATTTGGGAGACTTGGAGATGAGGGGGAGGACTCTTCATAGATGTAGCAGGGCTCTCCAGCATGCTCTTTTTAAAGAAAATTTTTGTTAAAATTTTTTGTTTTTATATTCCTTTCATTTCCATACATACATATATCCTCTCCCCATCCCCAAAGTACTCCCTTGTTAAAAAAAAAAAAAAAAAAGAATAAATCAAGGAAAATAAAAAAGCACCCTAGACAAGCCAGCTACATATCAGCTGAGTCTGATGGTATATATTATAATCCATACCTGTGATCCCTTACATTTCTAGCTTGCTTTTTTGAAAGACAGAGTGGGATAGTGGAAAGAGTTCTAGACTGAACATAAGAAGATATGAGTTTGAAGCTTCACTAGCAGCATTATGTTGGACAAATCACTTTCTCTTTATGACCTTCATTTTCCTCCTCTGTAAAATAGTGATTTTCATTTTAAGGGCTGTTATGAGAAAAGCCTTTTGTAGGTGTTGAAGAGCAATAGAACATGAGCTGTTATAATTACACCCAGACCACCCTCCTTGCCCCTCCATTTCTATTTCCATCTTATTTCTACTTCCAGACTTAGCTCAAATGCTACCTCCCCTATTAAGCCTTCCTTGACCATCTCCATCTGAAAATTATTTCTTTCTCATCTGATTTCATAGACTTCATGGTGCCAACTTGCGCTCCCCTAATTTGCTGAGAGAAAATCAATTTGTCAATTTTAAAGTGCCGTAGAAATGTGTATGATCATAAGGAAATCATTGAACTTTTGTGTGCCTAAATTTTCTTATTTATAAATTGAGGGAATTGGAGTAGATGACCTCCAAAATCCTTCCTGTCCTAAATCTGTGATCTCTGGGCAGTTAGGTGGTACATTGGATAGAGGACTGGCTCTGGAGTCAGGAGGACCAGAGTTCAAATCTTGCTTCTGACACTGGGCTAGTCAATTAACCCCAACTGTCTGGCCAAAAAAAATAATAAATCTACAATCCCTATTATCCACTAAATTCAAAGTAGGATACACTTCATTTATTTGTCCTTCAGAGGAGGAGTACTTTGTAAATTGCTGATCTGGGAAAGAACAAGGTACCTCGATAGCCCTAGTTGACATAGGAAGAGGTGTATTGGTGTCCTATGACTGTCACACTTTGGGATACCATAATCCCACTGCTCTAGTTCAGGGACTTGACCCAACCATCTGGGAATGTCTAGAAGGATTGTTTTGTTCTAGCACAGTTCTCAGATATGCTTGGGTGCAAATTCTATTTCCAATTTGTCCACTAGGTAGCTTCCCCTCTCCAAAGCACCTCTTAATGCCCACCAAACCATAATACCAGTGGCCTCTAAGTTCTTCACCCTTGGTTCAGTCCATAATTCACATTTGTGTTTGGTTTGGGCTCAGCCCATTAGTGTAATCTGTCTTTTTTTAGTTCCAAGTTTTCTTTCCGTTTCTTTCACCACACACCAGTTTCTTTCACTCTTTTCACGGAGGCATGCCCTATTTCTTTTCCCCCCGAACCCTAGAATGGAAAGTTGGTGGTGCTGATAGGAAAGCTTTTGATGAGAAGAGGGAGATGAGACTGTTGGGGATTTTTCTCCCCATTGGGAGGGGAGAAGAAAAGACCCTTAAGACTTCTTAGGGGACAAGCATGTGAAGGGCTAGGAAATAGAGATTAGACTTGTTTTGCCAGATCCCCACACGGAGGGTGGAACTAGCACCAACAGGAAGCTGGGGAGAGGCAGATTTCAGCTCAGGATAAGGAAGAACTTCCTAACAATTAGCCTTGTCCCAATGGAAGCTGGGATAGTTACTAATGGCCAGAGCTAGGTCAGGAGCAGCTGGGTGGCTTAGTAGATAGAGCTGTGGGTTTGGAGTCAGGAAGATCTGAGTTCAAATCCTGCCCTGGACACTTACTAGCTATGTGACCCTGGGGAAGTTACTTTAACCCTCTTTGTCTCAGTTTCTTCATCTGTAAAATGAGCTGGAGAAAGAAGTGGAAAACCATTCCAATATCTTTGCCAAAAAAACTTCATATGGGGTCATGAAGTGTCAGACACAAGTGAACCAGAGCTTTGCTCTAAACCTGCAACATTTAGAGTAGAGAGGTAAGAGTGAGCTTCCTCATTTTGATGACCACCATCCCTATCTATGCCTTACCGCCAGGTCCAGGTCTTCCCTGGGTCCAAATTTCAAAGCAAAACAAATACTCTTGAACACCTAATTTAACACAGGGAATTTTATTTTTTTAAATATTCCTTTTTTATAGTATATTTCAACAAAAATACTGGTACAATATACAACAGAGTACTGTTGAAATGACTCCCCTTCTCCCAGACCCCTTTACTCCACTGCCCCCCATGAGTATCACACTCTCTTTGAAGCATTTAGCATCTTCGTTTGCTGTTGCTGCTGTGCAGTCCTGTCCAGTCTTCCTGACCTCATGGCCCTTCTATCCTCCACTAAGTGGTGGATAATTCCATAAGTCTGGAGGACGTGCATTCCAGTCCTGACTCAGACACTTACTGTGTGTTGTAAAGATTAAATGAGGTAAAACACTTTGAAAACCCTAAAGGACTATATAAATGCCTTGTGATTCACTGGTTTCAGTCATGTCCAACTCTTTTTAATCCTGTTTGGGGTTTCTGGCAAAGATACTGGAGTTGTTTGCCATTTCCTTTTGCAGCTCATTTTACAGATGAGGAAACTGAGGCAAACGGGGTAAGTGACTGGTCCAGAGTCACACAGCTAGTATCTGTCTGAAGCCAAATTTGAACTCAGGTCTTCCTGACTCCAAACCTGGCATTTTATACATTGTGACATCATGATTTACTACCATCATCATCATCATCATTACAATTAGCTTCTGTTCTGGAGCTGCTATATTGATGAATGGAAAATGTTTATACACACCCCATCTCTACTCCCCCATAAATTGACCCCAGACCCAAGCATTCTGATTTATAGGTCTGTCCATTGAGGTTGTTGTGTAGAGGAGACTACTAGTCAGCAATGACTTGAACTGGAAGACCTCAGAGATTCCTTGGAGCCTTGAGGTTCCATGATTCTCTAAACCCTGGCTAGAGTAGTCAACAAGCATTTATTAAGTGCCTGCAATGTTCCAGGCCCTGTCCTAAGCACAATGATGAGAAAAAACTTTACAAGGGAAAGGCCCATTGGTGACAGCCATCATCTTGGAGAGCTACCACCTCATTAATTTATCATCAATTCAATTCAGGGGCAATTGTGGCTTATTAGGTAAATGGCACTAGGTTCGGAATCAGAAACCATGGTTTGAATCTTAATGCTGCTTTTTATTACCTATTTGATCCTGGACAAATTATTTAACATCCTTTTGCTTCAGTTTCCTAATATGTAAAATGATAAGGTCTGTTCTAGTTCTAAATTTTTTGACTTTTGAATTCAATTAAATTTAACAGCCATTTATTAAGTGCTATAACTTTAAGATGTTAATAATCAAGACAAAGATAAGACAGATAATTGAGATACAATTTAGAATGTGATAAGGGCATGGAGGAGGCTGAAACTGAGGAATTCAAGGAAGGCTTCATAGAGAAGGTGCTCTAGAACTGAGCTTGAACGAAGGGAAAGATTTCAACAAGTAGAGAGGTGGAGAATACAATCCAGGAAGAGGCAATTGCATAGGGTAATGTACAGCATGGGGGGCGCTGGATAAAACAAACTCCACTCTAGTCTGTCTGCTTCAGAGAGGAGGCAAAGGGGAGCAGTCTTGTTTGGAGCAAGTGTGCTCTGGCCTTGGACAACTAGGTGGTGCCATAGTGCACAGAGCACCTGGCTTGGAGGAGGAAGACTTTATCTTCCTGAGTTCAAATCTGGCCTTAGATACTTACTAGCTGACCCTAGGCTAAATACTTAATCCTGTTTGCCTCAGAAGGAAGTGGCAAACCCCTCCAGTACCTTTGCCAAGAAAACCCCAGATGAGATCACAAAGAGTCAGAAATGACTAAAAATTCCCACTCACTAAGACTTTCCCACCTTGCCTAAATTCCTTTTAATGATACCTTCCCCCAATTAGAACATAAATCCGCTGAGGGCAGGGACTTTCTTTTGTCTTATATTTGTATTCTGAATACTTAGTCTAGCAACTGGTACTTAGTAAGAATCTAATAAATGTTTGATCTAATCTAATGTAATCCAATCTAATCTAACACTAGGCTGGGTCCTTAAGGTCACACTCCCAAAGCTCACTCCTTGCTGCTATGGGCATTGATGCTTAAGCTGGCTATCAAACTTAAGTGAGACACAGAGACATCACTCTTCCATCACCTAAAATGAAAGAATAAGTATCAGGCCATATACAGGGCCACAGCACCTTGGAGGGGTGAAGAGGAAAGGTCTCTCTTCCCTTTACAGCATTGTTTCTCCCCTTTTTCAATGAGACCATAAATAGACAGCATCTGAAAGGAAGTAGAAAATCACCAAGAGTGCAGAGAAAGAACAAAAATGACTGAGGCTCTCTTCATTAATGCATTTTGAAAGTATTCTCAGTGCTGGTTATGTAGTCAATTGAAAAGGCTTCTCTTAAGCACATAGTTAGAAGACAGAATGTCTTACATATATTACAACATTTCTACAAGGTACTTCCATACGAATTGTTACAACCTCCCCAGAAACAGTCCCCCTAGTTTTTCCACCTAGGGAGAAATTGTCAGAGGCGTTCTGTATGTGTGCCACTTCCTACTACCTGTATAAGACTAGAAAGGGCTCTGCATGCCAGGTGAGGCAGTTTCTATGTTCTACAGGCAATAGTAAACATATTTAAACAGCAGATGACCAGATCAAACCTGAAGAGTTGGGAGAATACCATTCCTGTCCACTGACTGAGAATCCCTGCCATGAGAAATCATAGGCATAATGACTTGGCCCTGCGATTTCATTACTATATAGAACTCCACAGTAAGGAAGCTCCCTTTAACAAGGGTGGCATTCTCTGCAACTTCAAGTTTTGGAGAGTTACCTAGAGCAAGGAGAGGTTAAATAGCTTGCCAAGGGTCACATGATCAGTGTGGAACAAAGTCAGGACTTGACCCCAGATTTTCCATCCCATGGTGCCTCTCAGTGAGGAATTAGAGCACTTTGGAGTTGGAAAGGGACCTTCGAACGGAGACCATCAGTCAGAGTGGAAGGGACTGAGAGCATCAATTAGTCCAACCTCCTGATTTTACAGAGGAGAAACTTTGTCCCCAAGTGGTTTTCATACTGTCCACCAAGAAGTATGTGGCAGAGTTGGGATTTGATTCTGATCCCACCACATGAGGAGTGCTAGGGTAGGAGACTGAGGAAGGATGGCAGAGAAGAGGGACTGCCATCTCCTTCCTTAATCTTCCAGAGTCAGGATTTTGAGTTCTGACACACAGCTTGCCCAGTATTTCTAACCCTTATGGAGTGAATTTAATCAATCTGTCCAGGTTGCAGTGAGGGGAGGTATTGACTTTGTAAGCTCATTTTCTCTCAGGGTCAGCAGGGGAGCCAGTGAGAAGTTAAACAGGCAACCCACTGAAGCAGAGGTGCCAGCCAATGAGATTCAAAGCCTTCATCTTTTCCCTCTTGGAAAATTAGGATGTTTTTCCCCCAGATCATTTTAAGCAGAGAAGACTTAAAGGTCCTGATTTTTGCATGGAAAGCAATCTTCAGAAATGAAGAATCTACAGAATGTAGGTATCTGTTTTCTTTTTCTTTTGAATAAGGGGTCTGTAAACCACCCCCAAAAGCAGTGTGATGTAGTTGAAAGAGTGCTGTACTTGCTTTCAAATCTCAGTTCTGTCATTTTACACTTGTGTGACTCCCGGGAAATAACTTGGCCTGAGTCTTAGTTTCTTTATCTGTACAAGGACGGGATTGGCCTAGATGACCTCTAAGATCTCTTCTGCATCTAAATCTAGGATCCTATGAAACAGAGGCTGGGTTCTAGACCTGGTGCTCCAACCAATTCCCCTTGGACCTTTTGGGTAAGTCCCTTACCCTGTCTGGATCTTAGTTTCTTCTTCAGCAAAATGATAGGTTTGGATTAGATGTCTCTAAGGAAGGAAGAGAGGGAAGAAACAAGAATTTATCAAGTGCCTACTGTGTGCCAGGCTCTATGCTAAGTGTTTTACAAATATTATTTCATTTGATCCCCCCAACAACCCTGGGAGGGGTGGGTGCTGTTATTATCCCTATTTTACTGAGGTTCAGTGACTTCCCTAGAGTTACACAGATAGTAAATGTTTGAGGCCAGTTTTAAACTCAGATCTTCCTGACTCCAGGCCCAGTGCTCTATTCATTGTTTCACTGGAGCCCTCTAAGGGCAGCTACATGGTGCAGTGGATAGAACACCAGTGCAGGAGTCAGGAGGATCTGAGTTCAAATCTCACCTCAGACACTTGACACTCACTAGCTGTGTGACCTTGGGCAAGTCACTTAACCCCAATTGCCTCATCCTGGGTCATCTCCAGTCATCCTGATGAATATCTGGTCACTGGATTCAGATGACTCTGGAGGAGAAGTGAGGCTGGTGACCTGCACAGCCCTCCCTCACTCAAAAGAGGGCAAGTCATGTCATCATTTCTCTGATGGCATGGTCTTCTTCAGCAACAAAGCATGAACACACATAAGGAGCCCTCTAAGACTGATATTGTATATTCTAATATCCTTTCTAGCTCTAGCATTCTATATTCAATGCTCTAAGGTTCTCCCTAACTCCAACATTCTAAGTGGCCTAGAGGATAGAATGCTGGATTCGGAGGAAGACCTGAGTTTGAATCCTGCCTCAGATGTTAGCCCCATAATTCTGGATTAGTCACTTAATCTCTCTTAGTCTCAGTTTCCTCATCTGTAAAATAAAGATAATAATATCACCTACCTTCCAGGGTTGTGAGGATTAAATGAGAAAATTGTAAAGTGATTGCCAATTTTAAAGAACCATATAAATGATAATTCCTATTACTATTATTAAAGTTTCTTCCAGCTCTAACATTTTGCAGATTTACCAAACCGTCCAAAGCATTAACCACCTACCATCTGACCAGCCCTTCGTCAGGTGTGCAACATGAATCAAACCCTACTTTAAAGCTCTTACGGTCTAATGCAGGAGACAAGTTCATGTATATACAGTATAAATATATGAATAAAATGCAATACAAGTATAATGTGAATAAAGACAAATCTGTATAAATACAAATCTTACAGTTTACTGAGGGATATGTGTTTATATATATATATATATATATAGTATAAATATAATGTGAATAAATACAGATCTGTACAAAGTAGTTAAATCCAAGGTCATTAGGGAGGGAGGGCACCAGCGGCTGGGAGGATCAGGCAAGGCTTCAAGTAGAAAATGGTATCTGAGCTGTATCTTAAAGGAAGAGAGGGACTCTGAGGCAGAGTGAAGGACGGAACTGAGGGCAGGAAAGTGGACGATATGGCCTAATGGATAAGGCACTTGTTCCAGATCAGAAAATCGAGGGTTCCAATCCCTTCGTGGTCATGCAGAGTTTCCTAACATCACCCACCAGGGAGTAGCGTCAGAGGCAGAATGTGAACCAGAGTCCTCTGACTCAGATGTAGCCAACTGCTAGGTTCCTGGATGTGTGGGATGGGAATAATACGCTGACTCTCCAGATCCAGCCTTGGCAGACCTTATCTGGGACTTGGAGAGTCTCTCAGCCCAGCAGCAACCAGAAGAGACTTTATTATTTTGTTTGTTTAATTCCTCATCATTCCTGCTGACACTGGGGAGGAATGTAAATGCAGCTGCCCGGGAAAGTCTCCTAGAGAGTGTGAACTGGAGAACTAGAGGTGACGATCTTGCCTGTGTGTGAAAGAAAGTTGTTGCTGAGTGAGTTGGTGGGAAAGGAAAGCTTTCGGAGTCACCTGACTGGCCAAACACCCATCCTCCCACCCTATTCCCAGTCCTCCTCAACTGAGAATTTTACAGCCAGGGTCAATCATTGCTCAGCTCACCCTCTCCATCCCTTAACTTTTCTCTAATCTTTGATAGGGGCAGTTAGGTGGCTCAGTGGACAGAGCGCCTGACCTAGAGTCAGGAAGACTCATTTTCAGTGCAAATCTGGCCTCAGACCCTTATTAACCATGTGACCCTGGACAAGACACTTAACCCTATTTGCCTCAGTTTCCTCATCTGCAAAATGAGCTGGAGAAGGAAAGAGCAAATCACTTTAGTATCTTTGCCAAGAAAACACCCAATGGGGTCACAAAGTGTCGGGATAATTGAACCACAACAAAGTTCTCAGGTAGGAAGACTGATCTGGCGGTAAGGAGCCAGGACAGATAGGAAAGGAGACAGGTGGCCTGTGGTAGTACAAAGGGCTCTGGTACTGGAACTCAAATTTCTGGGTCCTACTCTAGGCTTTAACTTTACTCTGTGTGACTTTCAGACAAGGGTGTGCTGGTAAATTTGGGCTTTCCAAAAATGTGCCTCCATGCCTCCCCCCCCACCCCCATAGACTTTAAAGTTTAATTTGCATTCTTACCATTTTCTCCCTCTCTTTCTTAAGTCTTAATAAACAAAAAAAATAAATCAAGTCCTAATTTGTAGTATTTGCTGATTTGAGGTATAAAACACTCACACTGAAAATTTAATGATTTGCCTCAGCACATCTTTGCCCATCTTCAGTAGAACATAGACTGTCAGAACTGAAAGGGATCTTAAGTTACAAAGTGACTTAAAAATATTCTCAAAAGGGACAAAACTGCTGCTTTCCTTAAAATAATTATCTGTGATATATTTGTCTTATCTTTGCATTTGGATATTGGCTCCTTGAAAGCAGGAACCAGTCTTATCTAAATTTTGTACTGTCCTCCTCTCATCCCTTGCCCTGCCCCCCTACATTAGTACTGAACTCCTCATTTAGCTCACCAATGAATTTGCAGAATTGAATTGTTGAATACAGAACATAAACACTGTTACAACTGGAAGGGAATTTAGAATATGGCAGGTCCAAACCTAGATAACCAGTCATCAGGAATTCAGTTCATTAAATGCCATGTTATGTTTTAGGACCAGTGCTTGCTGCTGGGATTATACAGATGTAAAATGAGATGGTCTCAGCCCTTGAAGAGTTTAATTTGTATAATCCAAGCACTTCGTTTAATAAATGAAGAAAGTAAGGCTAGAGAGAAATGACTTGCTTAGGGTCACACAGCTGCTGTCATCACCCCCTCTTCTGAGGCTTCTGTTTTTTCAGCTGTCAGAAAGGATCATAATCTGTGTCCTGTTTATTCCTGGGATTTTTGGGGAGATCAGTGAGTCAATCAAGAAGCATTTACTAAGTCCCAGGCACTGTGCTAAGCAGCCAAATGAGATAATGCATTTGAAAATGGTTTGAAAAGTATAAAGTACCGTACAAATGTATGATTGTGATACTAGGGGCAAGGAGATGGCAATGAACCCTAAGAAACATCTTATTTAACACATCTGATTTGGAGGAATTTAGTATTAATTGCTCTATCAGCTTTTCAAATGGGTTACTTCCCTTTCCTAAAACAACATATCTTCCTTGTGCGGGGGAAAGTAACAGCTTCAACTGGGTGAGTATCCAAGAATGCTGAGCTAGTTCCTTCAGATACTTTGTTGGGTGGGTGAGAGGGGTTAGTTAATTTTTTTTCTAAAGCTGTGTAAGTTAGTTGTATTGGGATTCAGGAAACCTGGGTCCTAGCCACCACTCTATCACTGAGTCACTCACCTTGGGAAAACTGTTTCACTTCCTTAGCCTGCAGTGCACTCATTTATAAAATGTTCAGTCATTTTTCAATTGTGCCTAACTCTTTGTGACCTCATTTGGGTTTTTCTTGGCAAAGATACTGGAGAGGTTTGTCATTTCCTTTTCCAGCTCATTTTACAGATGAAGAAACTGAGGCAAACAGGGTTAAGTGACTTCCCCATTGTCACACAGCTATAGGTGGCTGAGGCTAGATTTGAACTGAGGAAGATTCCTGACTCCAGGTCCTATGCCACCTAGCTGCCCTATCTATAAAACAAGGGTGTTGGATTAGGTACTGACTAAGGTCCTATTCTAACATTCTACTCTTTATATTGTCTCTCAAGTGTAAGGGTCTATGTCCTAGGATCTCTTATTCTAACGTTATATTTTTTTAGGTTTCTTCTGGTTCTGACATACTATGTTTTCTGAGGTTCTTTCCATCTTGACACCTTCTGATGTTTAGGTCATACTAGAGAGGGAGAGAGACACCTTCTCTTAATGTGCAATTAACCATGGTACCCACCCAGGAACTCCATTAATAAAAACAATCTCTTATTATAAAGTGAAGCACTTGATACTTTTGAAGGCATTTCCCTGTCCATTATCTCAGAGCCTCTTATTAGGTCTGGGAGAGAGGGAGGGAAAGTATTATTTTCCCTGAATGATAGATGAGAAAAGTGAGACAGCGAGGGTGAGTGACTTACCCAAGGCTGTGAAGCAAGATAATGCTAGAGCTGTGACTGCAAACCAAGTCTTTGAACTGATTTGCTGCTCTTAGCACCACATGTAACATACTAAATACTGAAGTTGTACTTGAGAAGACCAGGGATTGATGGTTGGAAGGGATCTCTAAAAATTATGTGACATCTTCCTGACCCAAATAGGATTAATCAATCTGATTTAGCAGACATTCATTAAATGCCAATATGTGAAGGCAAGTGAGATATGACTGGGAGAGATACCAACATAAATGATACTTGGTCTCCACCCTTACATATCTCATACTCTAGCAATTGGAATAGTTTACAAACAAAAAGAGCTATAATATAGAACATGATCAGATCAATTCAACAAGTATTCCTTAAATCATTGTTAGTACGGAGAGCTTTAGGACTCAGCACTAGATATACAAAGATAGACGACTGACATAGGCCCTGCCTTCAAGAAGGATCTTACAATTTAATAATGAAGGGGCAGCTAGGTGGCACAGTGTATAGAGCATTGGCCCCGGAGTCAGGAGGACCTGAGTTCAAATTCAACCTCAGACATTTGACACTTACTAGCTATGTGCCCTTGGGCAAGTCACTTAACCCTAACTGCCTTGCCTTCCCCCTCTCTAAAAACAAAACAAAGCAAAAAAAAAAAAATTAATGATGGAGTTCGAGGGATGTGACATATACAGAATAATAATTCAGGAGAGAGTAAAATAAAAACTCATATACTCTGGCCACATAATGAGAAGATAGGACTCTTTGGAAAAGACCCTGATTGTGAAAGATTGAAGGGAAAAGGAGAAAAGGACTGCAGAAGATGAAATGAAAATAAAATATTTTAAAAGTAATAAATTCACAGACTTCAGAGAAAGAACTCCTGCTCTAGGAGATGTGTCTGTCTCCACCAACCATTTAATTGAAATAGTAATCAATCCACAAGCATTAAGTTTCTACTCTGTTCCAGGCATTGTGCTATGTTCCAGGGCTACAAAAATGAAACAGTATCATTAACACAGGCGTGTTCTTCCTAAGCTGTACACACATAGGCATCTTAAAGTTAGACCTTCATTCAGTCTCTGGTCTAATGCCTCAAGCAGGAAAATCTATCATCCTCATTCCCATTCCCAGCTGCCATTGTCTGGATTGAGCCCCAGGTCAAAAGATGGTAGAAACTCAGTATTTGGTCATAAACATCTCACCTCTCAGTTCCAGGAGAAGAAAGGTTTCAGTCACACACAAAGCTGGCATGTAGGTTTTTCGTCACCATAAGGGCTATAGTAACTGTGATTCTGCCTCCTGGCTTCTCCTCCTGCTCATACTGCTGGCCCTCTACTAGTAGAACAGTTTCTTCTCTGGGCATGATGGCAGGCCAGGGCTAGTCTGCCACTGCTTTGCCTGTCACCTTGGAAAATTCCCATGTCCATAGAAATCTCCTACTGCACACAGTGGGAAACCCTTCGGGACATAGTTGTCATTGTTCAATCAGTTTTCAGTCATGTCCTATTTTTTGTGACTGCATTTGGGACTTTCTGGGCAAAGAGTGGCTTGCCATTTCCTCCTCTAGCTTATTGTACAGATGAGGTAAACAGGGTTAAGTGAGGATCACTCAGCTAGTAAGTGTCTGAGACTGGATTTGAACTCATGGAGATGAACCTTCCTGATTCCAAGCTGAGTGCTCTATCCACTTTGTCACCTAGCTGCTCTGGAAATAGGTAGGAAATATAGTCTAGGATCCAGGGAAGCTATAGAATTACATGAAGGGAACCTTGGGGAAACAAGAATGGGCAGATTTTGGAAGTCCCTGAATGTAAGCATAAGGAGAATATGCTTAATTTAGTAAAGGTGAAAAAGGAAGTACTAAAGATTTTTGAATACAGAACTAACATAATCATAGAGAGCATTAGGAAGATAACTGAATACTAATAGCTAACATCTATTTAGAACTATGTTCCAGGCACAATTATTATCTCCTTTGATCCTCACAACAACCCTCGATGGTAGGTGTTATGATAATACTCATTTCACATATGAGGAAACTGAGGCAGTTGGAGGTTAAGTGACCTGCCCAGAATCACACAGAGCAAGTAAGTGTTTGAGGCTGGATTTCAATTCAGATCTTCCTCACTCTAGAGCTAAAGCTCTATCCACTGTACCACTTAGGTGCCCAATGACACAAGTAAAAGAAAGTAATTTTGTAAAGGTAAAAAGGAGTGGATTCTAGGCACTGGGGATGACTAGTGAAAAGTGAAGATAGAGTACCACATATGAGGGAAGAGAGAGAAAGAGAAGAGAGATGACCATTATTTCCCCAGAAAGATTAGTTTTGCTGGGTAGGTGATCTTTGGTTTTAATTGTATCTCATGTGAGTATTCTAAGCCCTTCAATCCCTTAATGTAGAAGCTGCTAGATCTTGTGCTATCCTGATTGTATTTTCACAATTGAATTGTTTCTTTCTGGCTGCTTGCAATATTTTCTTCTTGACCTGGGAACTCTGGAATTTGGCTACAATATTCCTAGGAATTTTCCTTTGGGGATCACTTTCCAGAGGTGATTGGTGGATTCTTTCCATTTCTGTTTTACCCTCTGATTCCAGAATAGCAGGGCAGTTTTCCTTGATAATTTCTTGAAAGATGATGTCTAGGCTCTTTTTTTTTTGATCATGGCTTTCAGGTAATCCAATAATTTTTAAATTATCTATCCTGGATCTATTTTCCAGGTCAATGGTTTTTCCAATGAGATATTTCACATTGTCTTCCAGTTTTTCATTCTTTTGGTTTTGTTTTATAATTTCTTGATTTCTCATAAAGTCATTAGCTTCCCTTTGCTCCATTCTAATTTTGAAGGAATTATTTTCTTCAGTGATCTTTTGGACCTCCTTTTCCATTTGGCCAGTTCTGCTTTTTAAGGCATTCTTCTCCTTGTTGGCTTTTTGGACTTTTTTTGCCATTTGGGTTAGTCTATTTTTAAAGGTGTTATTTTCTTCAGTATTTTTTTGGGTCTCCTTTAGCAATCTGTTGACTTGTTTTTCATTATTTTCTTGCATCACTCTCATTTCTCTTTCCAATTTTTCCTCTACTCCTCTTTCTTGATTTTCAAAATCTTTTTTGAGCTCCTCCATGACCTGCAACCAATCCATATTTCTCTTGGAGGCTTTTGATGTAGGGGAGCTTTGACTCTGCTATCCTCTTCTAATTGCATGCCCTGATCTTCCTTGTCACCAAAGTAAAATTCTATAGTCTGAGTTCTTTTATGATGTTTACTCATCTTTCCAGCCAAACATTTTACTTTCTAACTCTTTGTCAAGGTGGGACTCTGTTTCCAGTGGGGGTGAGGGTTGGGGTGGATATTCTGTTCTTCAGGGATTTTGTGTCAACCAACTGACCCTCCACCATCTGTGGGCCTAGAGCTCCTGAAGCAGCCTCTGCTGCCACTCCTCCTGCCACCAGCACTGGCCACTGCCACCACCACTCCCACCGCCCTGGGGCTATGGTCAGACCTGGTCAGACCAAGAGCTCCTCTTTCACCCAGGTCCCACAGAGTTTTCCCACTGATCTTTTTGGTGTTTGTGGGTTGAGAAGTCTGAAAACTGCCATAGCTGCTGATGATTCAGTCCCCCAAGACCTGCTCTGGTTCATCTGTGCCAGCATGGATCATGTCAGACTATTTTCCATGCCCTGCCTGGTGCGAAAGATGCTTCCTGTCAACTTTCCAGGTTGTCTTTGACTGGGGATATGTTTCACTCCAACATTTTGTGGGTACTGTAGCTCTAGAATTTGTTTAGAGTCAAATTTTACAGGTATTTGGAGGGCTTTGGGGGAGAGCTCAGGGAAGTCCTTGCTTTTACTCTGCATCTTGGCTCTGCCTCCAAGGCTTTTTTTTTTTTTTTAAAGAACCCTTTGAAAACTTTAATCTTTTTCCTTTAACATTACATGTGAAGTTAATTTTCAATATTTACTTGTACAAAATTTTGAGTTCCAAATCTTTTCTCTCTTCCTCCTTCCCCAAGAAGGCATGCAATCTGATATACACCATACATGTACAATCATATTAAACATATTTCCACAAAAGTTACGTTGTGAAAATGATTCAGAGCAAAGGGAAAAACCACAAGAAAGAAAAAAACAACAACAACAAAAAAGAAAACAGTAAGCTTCTGCCTGGATTCTGACTCCATAGTTCTTTCTCTGGATGTGGATAGCATTTTCCATCTTGAGTCTTTTGGAATTGTCTTAGATCCTTGTATTGCTAGGAAGAGCTAAGTCTATCAAAGTTGGTCATGGAACAATGTTGCTCTTACCGTGTACAACGTTCTCCTGGTTCTGTTCACTTCACTCAGCATCAGCTCATACAAGTCTTTCCAGGTTTTTCTGAAATCCGCTGACAGGTAGGCTTTCATAGGTAGAGGAAGATATTTTAGATGTAGGGCAGCATAGGGCAGGTGCATGAAGGCAGAACTCTGTGACTTCTGGCTGCTATGAAAGCAATTTTATCTTACTGTAGAATTGTCCTATATGGGTTTCTGTCAGCAGAAATCCAGTTAATTTTTATCTTTTTTCTAAATTTGATTTTGATTTTGAAGTCTATGGAGATTTTTACACTTTCTTCTCTACTACTATCTTATTCTGGGCAGCTAGATGTCCAAGTGGATGAAGTGCTGGGCCTAGAGTCAGGAAAACTTATTTTTCTGGGTTCAAATCTGGCCTCAAACATTGACCAGCTGTGTGACCCTGTGTCTTGTTCATAGAAAAGTGTCACTGAATCAAAAAATATGTGGTGGAGAATAAGCTGTAAGAAGACTGGAAAGGTAGGAGGGGCCTAGATTATACTTTGAAAGCCAAACACAGCATTTTGTTTTTGATCCTGAAGGTAAGAGAAAGCCTTTGGAGTTTATTCAGTAGGGGGGTGACAAAGTCAAGCCTGTGTTTTAAGGGCTGAGAAAAATTGGGGCAAAAATAAAGATATTTTTTTAGGTTATATGTCATAGATCAATAATACAGGCAAGGTGCTAAAAATACATGCCTGGTTTCTTTCTGGGAGAAAACTCAAAACTCATGTCTTCTAGCTGTTTGTAGACCCTTTTTAAAAGATATGGAGGAAATAACAATAAATAATAGCAGTTCATATTTCTGTGGTGTGTTAAGGTTTACAAAAAACCTATAAAAAAGTAGAATGAGTATTATTATACCCATTTTATGGAAGATGAAACTGAGTCTCACAGAGGTTGAACTAACCTTCCCAGGATCCCTCTGAGATGATCTCTGATTTATCCTCCACGTTGATTGTACTCAGTTGATTGTTCTCTCCCGTATTAGACTAGCTGGCTCTTTGGCCTCTCTTTGCATCACTAGTACTTAGCCTAGAGCCTGGCACAGAGTAAGTGCTTAATAAAGGCTGATTGACTAGACTTACACAGAGACAGGATCTGAACACATTACAGTTCTTTTTTTCTCTTCTACCATATTGTTTCTCCATACCAGTTTGCAATGGTATCTGTATTTCACTGCCTTTAGGAAAACTGTTCTTTAACAGGGTTAGATGGGATAGCCTGCTGAGGCCTAAGCTACTCCACCTGTAGCGTTGGAAAGAGCACTAGAAGAGAGAGGGGTGGGATTCAGGAGACTTGGTACTGCTACAAACGCTCCTCCCTCTAGTCATACAATGGAAAGAGCAGTAACTCTGAAGTTGGGGAGTCTGGATTCAAATGTGGCCTTTGACAGTTACAGCCTTAGGCAGGATATTTCACTTCCTGGACCTCAGTTTCCTCATGTTTAAAATGTGAGGGTTAGACTAGGTGGTTTCAGAGATCTCTTCCAGTTTGAATCCATGATTCTAGAACAGGAGAGGTTTGGACAGGATGTCTAAGGTCCTGATTTCCTGATTGGATAAGTCCAAATTTCCATCTCATCCAGCAGGGCAGCAGCAGCCTGTGCCTTCACGCTGTTTCTCCTCCCACTCCTACAGCAGATCACATGGCCATCCCAATGCATGTGTGTGACTCAGAGGTGGCTTTGCTTTACATGGTGGGAGGGCAATTGGAGATCAGAAGCTGCCAGGGGTTGCAGAGAGTCAATGCCTGAATTCAAAGGTCAAGGCATTGGGTTTCACCTTGTGCTGCACAAACTGGGAAGGAGAGCATAAAGTTAACTTAAAGTTTTTATTTTTGTTATCTTTAACCTGACAAATACCAATAAACATGAACATTTCTACATATAAAGAACAGAAAAAGTGTTGTATATAAAGTTGTGACTCTTGATGCTGCATAGCTCTTGATTTTTTAGTATATAATAAATTCAGTCCATTAGTCTCAAAGCTGCACAGCTTGTGTCTGCCTCTGAACTTCCTTCTGTTCTGTGCATTAAAAAAATACTGCAAAGACCCTCTTTTCTTCTTTTTTTTTGGCCTCACTGTCACTAATTTTCTCTCTCCCTTCTTTCCCTGAGCTGTTCTTGGTGTAAGCCATGATTCCATAGCTGCAGCTTTCTTCAAAACCAAACCAAACCAAACCAAATCCTTTCCCCCTTCAACAAATAAGCAGTCAAACTAAAAAAATAAATAAATAAATCCGCTCATTGATTGAAAATGTGTGTCTCACTCAACACTCCTAGTCTACCTCCTCTTTTTCCTAAATTGAAGGCCTGACCAGGTCTCCTTCGTACTCAATAAATTCTAGTAACTCCTTGCCATCTCCAGGATCAAGTTGAAAATCCTCTGTTTGGCTTTCAAAGCCCTTTGTAACCTATTTACTCATATATTCATATCTGAACCTGAGTTCAAAGCCTTGTCTCCCACATTTCCTAGCTGTGTGACTTTGGGCAAGTCACTTAACCTGCTTGCCTCAGTTTCCTTATCTGTAAAATGGGTAGCAAGAACACCTATCTCCCATGATTTTTGTGAAGATCAAATGAGATAATATTTGTGAAGCACTTAGCCCAGTGCCTGGCACAAAAAGGGCATTATGTAAATGTTAGTTATTATTATCATATACTAAAATTTCTTTAACCGTTCTCCAGCTGATAGAAATCCCCTTGGCTTCTAGTTGGTTGCTACAATAAAAATGCTGCTATGAGTATTTATGAATGTGTGGATGCCTTTCTTCTATCCTTTGTCTTTTTAGGTTATATACCTAGAGGTGATATCTCTGCGTTACAGAGTAGGGATAATTTAGTGACTTTTTGACTATAGTTCCAAATTTGACCTCAAAATTGTTTTAATTTATATTTCTATTGTTATTAGTGATTTGGAGCACTTTTTTTTTCACATGGAAGATAGAGTCTTTGGAGACTCAGAGAAGAAGACTGAGATCCAATCAAACACTCTAGTGGAAAGAGCACTAAGTTTGGAGTCAAAAAACCTGGGTTCAAATCCAGACTCTGCTACTTTCTAATGTTGTGAAGTTACTTAAACTTTTTTTGTCTCAGTTTCCTCATTTATAAATTATGAAACCTATGGACTCTATAACACATGACACAGAATACAAAATATCAGAGCTGGATAGAACCTTAGAGAACATCAAGGCCAATCCTTCCTGTGTACCTGCCTCTCACCTCCTGCTTGTTTTACAGATGAGGAAACTGAGGCAAAAATAAATAAATCAACTTGTCCAAGGTCATAGGTACTAAGTGACAAGTTAGCTGTTCTTTGTACTTTTTAAGAGGCTTCCTCTGGAGAATATAGAAGGTTAAACTAGATGGGGAACTTACCATGTAGGATACAGTGTGTCAAAATTATCTACATTTTTGTCTTATTCTTCTCTCTAACTGTAATCTCCAAAAAGGGAGAGACTACATCTTATCTGAGCTTTGTATTCTCTCACTGCCCTGCACTGCCATCACCCACAGTATCTTATTCTGATGGCTGGCTTAGCATGGCATGAAGATGATTCTGGGTTCTAGAAAGCTGTGATAGCCTTGTGAGCCATTAGGGACACAAGAGAAAGTAGTCTGAGCAATTCTGGAATAATCCTATCTATGTGCCTTCTTCAAAGTCCTCTGTTGCTCCCTTGTATTGCAAAGAATGAACTACAGAAGTCTCTACCATGCTAGAGAAGCTTCGAATGCAATCCCAGCCAAAGACCATGTCAGTTTACCAAAAACCAACCCAAGGATGGTCTATATGGAGTATGAAGATAGTAAGAACCAGTCCAAGTATGGCTAAGTATGGAGTAGCTCATACCAGTAGGTTAGACAATTGGTGAGAAATTCTTTGGGGGCAACCCATAAAACAAAGAAAAGTTCCAAATGGCCATTTGTGCCCCCAGAAAAGGGGGCAGAGGGGCTAAGTTTGTGGACCTTCTATAAGTATGAACTCGACTGTCTGAACTCTTAAACAGAAGGTGGTTATCCATTGGCTAACCAGTGCATGTGAGGAACTGAATTGCATTAATCTTGACACTTTCCCTATAAGTGAAACCAAAAGAAAGATAGAAAATTGAAGCTAAAGGAAAGAATGGCTTAGGGCAAAGTTGGCTTATTGGCTCTTCTTCCTGGAGAGGCAAGTAAGAGAATTGGCTGAATTCGGCCAGGGTGCAGTGCAATCTTCTCCACACAGCAGTCCCTTAACAAATGTTGGATGAAATGTAAAATATCAAAACTGGAAGGGGATGAAGAACACAGAACCTCCATCATTCAATTTTCTTACTTTATTGAGGAAAGAATGGAGACCCAGAGAGAGGTGAAAGACCTAGAAGAAGGTCATAAAGCAAGATAATGGCAAATGTAGAATTAGATTCCAAGTTCTGACTCTCACCTCTTCCTCAGTGCCGTCTCTTCAATACTGTTATTAGCTTTTGTTCAGTTATTTACTTTTTAAAAAATATTTGCCTTTTATCATCCCCTATCTACTAGTAAACTCCTTGAGGATAGGCATCAGCAAATACATATAAGGAGGAAAAAGCTCTCATAGGATTGCTTTATACTTCTCTCCCTTTTCCCCCCACTCCCATTCCAGACTTCTTACACCTTGTTCCCCTGCACATACAATCCAATCTAGTTACACTGGCCTTGCCTTCTTATTGTTACTCCAACCAGGCACTTCATCATCTTCCCTGGCTGGGAGTGCTTTTTCTGGCTGTCCTCTATGCCTGAATCTCTCTCCTTCCTCATCTCCACCTCCAGGCTTCGCTGGCTTCCTTCATGCCTCAGGTAAGTTCTATCTCTTGTAAGAATACTTTCCCAGTTCTCCTTATGCTTAGTGTCTTCTGTCTGAGATTACCCTCAATTTATCCTGACTGTTGTCTCCCCCATTAGACTGAATTTTTTGGTACTGGGTTTTTTTGGTTTGTTTGTTTGTTTGTTTTTTTGCCTTTCTTTGTATCCCCAGGGGCTTAGCACAATGCCTGGTAAACTGCTAGTGGAGTGCTTGAGACATCTTAAAGCACACAAATCCAGAACCTCTCCAAGGGTACCTTTGCCATAGCACAGCAAGACGATGGGCACTTCTTTGAGATGCTTTACCTCATCTCTCTGGGAAGAACTGCTCCCCCCTCTCTCTCCAGTAAAGCTGGCACTGCCGAGTTTCCCCCCTTTCTTCCCTCCCACCCCAGGGTCAGGTCTCTCTTCCTTTTAGAAGCACAGCTCTCCCACCACACTGCCCCCTCCCCAAAGCCTTTTTCATTCTTTCTCTTATAAAACGAGATTTATTCACGTTTGTATTCTTCTAAGGGGCTGAGGAGGAGCGGAAGGAATGATCCCGTCACTGTGGTGAGAGAGTCTTTGGGGAGTCGGAAGACTTTCCTTTCTTCTTTGAAAAACACAGGGCTTTGAACAAGAAAGGACTTAGGATTCATCATCCCTCCGTCCTCTCTGTGGCTCTTTCCTTCTCCTCCTCTCCCTCCCCACATGGTTTTAACAGGTGAGGAAACAGAAGCCTAGACAGGCTAATGGAGCTGTTTAGGCTACATAAGAAGCAGGCAGCCTAGCTAACCCTTCCATCCAATGCTCCTTCCCCCTCCTCTACGTAACTGGGGGGCATTTTTCATCCCCAACTCTCTGTGCCCTCCCGATTCTACCTCACCGATTTTACTGGTGTGAGCTGAACTGTTCGAGGTTTTTTGAACACTGAGTTGCCTCCTTGACTCCCGGAACGCAGCAGTGGCTGCCTTTGAGGGGCTCACCGCGCAGAAGGAAACCTTCAGGGCAAGGCTTTCCCTTCCCTCCCCGGTCTCCAAAAAGGTTCGCGTCTCTAACTCGGGGTGCACACAGTCTCCGTGTTGGCCTCTTATATTTTCGCACTGGGAGTAACTGGGCCACTCATATAGTTTCGGTCTCGAAGCAACACAATGGAACTTTAGGAGCGCTGAAGAGAGGGGCGATTGGTCCAGGGACCGTCTGCAAGTTACCGCCTCAAAGATAACGGTGCTGAAAGCAATTGGGAAGATGGGAGGGAGCACAGAATATGGAAGAACGTGGATGACTGATGGATATGTGAGACTATTCATCATACATCCCTGGAGTCTGACGAGCACGGGATCATGGATTTAAATCTGGAAAAAAATGTAACAACAATAAACACATCCAGCAATTAAAATTTCCTAGAATTCAGAGTACCATGAACGGAATTGTTACAACTGCTGTTTCTAACACTGATCCATCAACATTTAAGAATAATGTTTTTAGTAGATGTTGTCATCCCAAGCATTCATAATCTCCAAACTACAAGGAATGGGGAGCTTTCAAAATATAGAGACCTAGCAGTGGAGATTAAAGCCATGTGACAACAGAAAAAGTAGGTCATCCCTGGAAGCAGCTAGGGGTGTCCTGATGCGTCCAGTGAGTCTACAGAAGATGGATAAGCTTACATCTCAATATTCAATTATAAAAGACAATCATTTTATCCATTTGCCCAACAGCCTACTGAATATTAAATATAAAAAAGATAAAAGCAGGACAGAGACTTGTCCTCCAATTATATCCATCTGAGAACACAGAAAAACTAAGAACTTTCATGTAATAAAGCTAGCAAGCTTTATTGATTCCAAGATAGTCAAAAGGTTTTGAATTAGAGGACTTCTTGGGTTCAAATCTCAGTTCTGCAACTTACTACTTGCTTGACCTTGAGCAAGTCACAACCAATTTGGGCCTCAGTTTTTCCATCTAAAAATGAAATTGGCTTAGATAAGTGCTGTCAGACTTAAATAGAAAGTGATCCCCTTGGGCAGGATATTGACTTAGAAAACCACAAATCAGCATTATCTATGTTGTATTGTCTATTGATTTTGTTAAACATTTCCTGATTACATTTTAATCTGGTTCTGGTCCCACTCTGTAGTTTTGTTTTCTTTTTTGTTAAGGCAGTGAGGTTGAGTGACTTGCCCAGGGTCACACAGCTTGTAAGTATTTGAGACTGGATTTGAACTCAGGTACTCTAGACTCAGTGCTACATCCATTTCACTACCTACCTGCCTCTCATTCTGTAGTTTTTCAAGCCTTATAGGCCTGTCTCAGTTTGACACCACTGGCCTAAATGATGTATAAGGTTTGACTTCTAACCCTATGCTCTATTATCTCCCCCTCATGTTTACTTTACTTTAAAATCTGAGTCTTTTTTTTTATTTCAACCAAGATGGAAGTGCAGTGGCCTCCAATGGGCCCAATCCCATCATTGATCATTGAGAGGGATATGACCTGCTCTCTTTCCAGCCTGGGGATTCCATGAGGCAATGGGGAAGAGGAAGAAAATTCTAGGGGTGAGGGACAGTCTAAGCAAAGGCTCAGAAAAAGTATGGAATGCCATACACAAAGGCTAGTAAGTAGGTCAGCTTGGCTGGAGTATAGCATGCATGGAGGAAGTGTGGGGAGGGAAAA
The DNA here is from genome assembly GCF_028372415.1 of Notamacropus eugenii. Classification (NCBI taxonomy): domain Eukaryota; kingdom Metazoa; phylum Chordata; class Mammalia; order Diprotodontia; family Macropodidae; genus Notamacropus; species Notamacropus eugenii. Next base: position 518,209,900 of record NC_092872.1, read on the forward strand.
AGGAGAGGGTAAAACATAATCAGTCTGGAAATATAGGCTGGAAATTTACTATGAAGAGTTTAAATGTCAAACAAGGGAATATATATTTTATCCTAAAAACAATAGGGAGACGTTGACATTTCATAAGGGCAGTCACATGGTCAGACCTGTGCCCAATATCAATTTGGCAGATTGTGGAAGATGGTTTTTTTAAAGGGTAATTTTAAAACCTGATTTGACAGGATATACTACTGCTACTACTGCTACTACTGCTACTACTACTACTACTACCACATTATAGTACAATTTGGTGAAAAGAGCAATGAATTGAGTCAGATGATACAGGTATTAGTCCTATCTCTGCTACCACTAACTCCCTTCATATCTGTAAAATTAAGACATTATATTAATTAGGGCTCTTAGGGCTTATGAACTTATTTTTTAAAAATATTTTGAGAATTATACTTCAATAAAACTGATTTCCTTTATAATCCTATGTATCCTATACATATATATAATCCTATGTACATTTAAAAATATTCTTCTAAGAAGGTATCCATCATTTTATCAGACCATGACACAAAAAATGACAGGAATCCCTAGATAGAGAATCCCCAACCTCTCTTCCATCTTTACATTCCGAGTTCTATGTTGCTTCCAGATCTAACATTCAATATTCTGAGGTGATGTCTAGCTCCAACATTCTAAATTTTAGGGTTGTTTCTAGCTCTGACATTTTATTTTTTAAAGCAAGAGTTTGTCATCCATTTTATGTCATGGACTCCTTTGGCAGTCTGGGGACGCTCATGGACCTCTTTTCAAAAGAATGTTTTTAAATGTAAAAAGTAACACATATAGAATTATAAAGATAATCAGTCATACTGCTATCTTTTTAGCTAAAGTTCATGGACCTCACATTTAAAAAGCCCTATTCTAAGGACTCTTCTACTTCCAGTAATGTGTTCTACATTCTACAGTCCCTTCCAGATCTAACAATGTTAGCATTTACACAGCATCCTAAGGTTTGAAAGTGCTTTGCAATATTATCTCATAAAAGAACTCTGGAAGGTAAGTCTATTATTATACCCATTTTACATTTCCCTTGAGAACTGGGTTACATACAGCTGAGGAAACCGAGGTAGACAGAGGTTAAGTGACTTGCTCAGGGTCACACAAGCTAGTGTCTCAGGCAAGTGACTCCAGGTACAGTGAGTTCTATTCACTATGCCATCTATCTGACAGTCATTGTTCTATGTGGAGCAGCTAGGTGGTGCAGTGGATAGAGCACCAGTGGAGGAGTCAGGAGGACCTGAGTTCAAATCTCACCTCAGACACTTGACATTCACTAGCTGTGTGATCTTGGGCAAGTCACTTAACCCCAGTTGCCTCCTCCTGGGTCATCTCCAGTCATCCTGATGAATATCTGGAGAAGTGAGGCTGGTGACCTGCACAGCCCTCCCTCACTCAAAAGAAAGTCAAGTGCAAGTCATGTCATTATTTCTCTGATGATGGCATGGTCTTCTTCAGCAACAAAGGATGAACGCGCACACATGCACATTGTTCTATGTTCTAAAGTCCCTTCCAGTTCTGAAATTAAGCTTTAAAACTCTTAGTTCTATGTTCCCTTCCAGCTCTTGTATTCTTTGCCACTGTTCTTTGTTCTAAAAATCTCTTCTGGTTATGACTTTTCGCTTGAAAAAGTCTCTTCCAGATCTATGATTCTAAAATTTTATCATATTTTCTTTTAGTGAATAAGAAAATTCTGATCAATTTCTCACTTCTATTATTAAAAAAAAGAAACCTAAGCTAAGCTACAACTTCAAAAACAACCTATTCATTCACATATAATTGACATTTAGGAAAGAGAAAACTCAGGCTCCTTCCTTCAGCCCCCTCAGTGGTTAACCTAGAAGAAAACATGACTATGTGGGCTCCATTGGGGCTATGTCCCTATAGGCTTCCCCAAGAAGTATTTGTTCAGTGGCCTGGGGGGTGGCCTGTTCTTTGGACAGTTTTCAGGGGGCAGAGAGAACTGGGGAAAGGGAAGAACAGCCAGAGCCTAGGAAACTGCTTTCTGGGAATTTGCATGGCAGCCTTTAAGTAGAGGGCAAGTTGGAGATGCCTACCCAGAAGTCCACTTTTGCTCCATGATTTGCCAATTGCTGCTTAATTACAGTATTGATATAAATACAGACTATCCCCAACCTCGGCTTTGCCTCTAAAATGAGATTTCCTGTACTCTGAACAAAGTAGTGCAATTGCAGGCCCCACTCAGGATTTATTTCAATCAGATTTAAGGGACTAGAGTGGCCTACTATTTGGACCAATATGAGAGGCCCTTTCACAGAAACCAAGGCTACTGATATGCAACCTCACCTCACCCGGGATCTGGGTTGTGTTTTAGGTATAGAATTGGGAATTCCCAGAAGATTGTCCTTTAGTCAAAAACAGATAGGAAGGCTACCTAGAATACTGGTTCAAGGCCTTGTTCTGTGACTAACTTACTATATTACCTTGTCCAAATTCCTCAATTTCTCTACCCTTGAAATTGGGGGTAACTGACAGCTTTAATTGTTAAGGTTCCTTCCAGCTCAGGAGTGTGCTAGAACTGGCTCCAAATGGCTTGGGAGAGCCAATTATTAAATTTTCAGTGTATTTTACCTCAGACACCTGCAAACTACAAAGCAGGGCTTGGCAGATTGTTTTGCTGATTGTCTAGATTGAAGAGAGTGACAAAGAAAATGTTAACAATGCAGATTAAATTTTAAAGTATGTCAAGAATGCATTTCTTTTTTTTTTTTCTGGAGAAGCCATAGTTAAACATTTACCAGCATACTCCTGTAAAATGGCTGATTTAAGGCTGGTTCAATGTATTGTTGGGGTGTTGGGTCAGGTAGGAACAACTGTACTGTGATTCCCACCCTTCTCCCTTATGTTTATCTAGAATGGTGAATTTAAAAGAGCAAGCCAAGAGAATGAGAGACCCCTAAAGTCCTTTTTGTATAAAATGTAATCCAGCTTTATAATTATGCCGCTCCTTTCTATTTCAATGGTCACCACCCTAGTTCAGGTCCATATGACTGCCCTCTGCACTATTATAATAGTCCCCTTATAAATCTCCTCTTTCCCACTGTTCTAAAGTGCAACTGGGCAGCTAGAATAGAGTGCTGGGCTCAAATCTGGCCTCAGACACCTACCAGCTGTATCATCCTGGGCTTGACCTCGTTTGCCTCAGTTTCCTCATCTGTAAAATGAGCTGGAGAAAGAAATGGCAAACCATTATCTCTGCCGTGAAAACCCTGAATGGGGTCACAAAGAATAGAACACAACTGAAACAACTGACCAACAAAAATCCTATGATACTGTCATAGTACTGTCATTCTTTTCTTCATTCTCATTTGCACTGTATTTATCTTGTATATAAATGTTTGCCTGTTGTTTCCCCCATTAGACTGTGAGCTCCTTGAGGTCAAACTCTATGTTTTTGTCTTTCTTTGAATTCCTCTATCCCTTAGCACAGAGTCTGGCACATACCAGGTGCTTAATAAATAAATGCTAATTGATTAAAATGATGATAATTAGGATTGCTTCCCTCTATGCACTGGCAATCTAGAAGACTTCTCTAAAACACAAACTGCCCTAAGATGCCACTGTACCTTGCCTTTGGCTGTTCCCTATACCTGGAATGCCCGCTTTCACCTGTTGAATTCCTACCTATCTTTAAAAGTTCAGATCATAGGCCACATCTTCTATGAGGCCTTCCCTTATTTTCTCTCTCCTTTTAGCCCTACTACATGATTTTGTTTTGTAACTCTTTATTATGGTTATCATACTATGTAATACCTCTTCTTGATTGGTTGGTTGGTTGTTGTCCTTCATCTTTGAAGAGAACCAAAATGACATCACCATGATAAATTGAAATTTCAGTGTGTCTGACTATGGCTAATCAGACCAATATGAGCTTGGAATGCTATACCACAGGTTGGGAACAAATAGTCTGTGTGAATATTTGAGTTGAATATCCCAAATTTGCGCATCCTGCATTTACTTTGTGCTGTCTCAATTCTCCTTTGCTCATAGAGCACAGCACCCTTTCTGATGTGGGCACACCATGCTGAGTGGTCTTGTGCCAGTGTTTCCCATGTCCCACAGTCAAATCCAAAGTTCTTGAGAGACCTTAAGAGTATCCTTGTGTCGCTTCTTCTGGTTACCATGTGATTGCCTGCCCCATGTGAGTTCTCCATAAAATAGTCTTTTTGGCAAGCATACATTTTACATTCGAACTACATGGCCAGCCCAACATGATCCCCAATGTGGCCTAATAATTAACACCAGGAAAACAGAGGTGCTCCATCACCCACCACCTCATTATCCATATGTAGAACCATTGGTTACAACAAATGGAGAAGTTTTGAATGCTGTGGATAAGTTTGTTTACCTTGGTAGTGTACTTTCCAGGGATGTACACGTTGACAATGAGGTTGATGCATGCACTGCCAGAACTAGCTCACTGTTTAGGAGACTCTGAAAAAAAGTTTGGGATAAAAGAGGTATTAGACTGACTACCAAACTGAAGGTCTACAGAGCCATTGTGCTGACCTCATTGTTATATGCTTGTTAAACATGAATAGTCTACCAGCACCATGCCAGGAAACTGAATTGCTCCCATTTGAACTGTCTTAGGAAGAGTCTGAGGATCACCTGGCAGGATAAGGTACTGAAGTCCTTGCTCGAACTGAACTGCCAAGTATTCAAACCATGCTTCAGAGAACACAACCTTTTCTTAGTGTTGATGTCTTATACCTTACTGGACTGTAAGGCCCATAAGGGCAGAGACAGAAACATGGTTAAACTTTGTCCTTCTTTCCATATACACATACACAGAGGAAGAAGACTCTTAATACATATTTGTAAAGTGAATGAATGAATAAATGAGTGCCTGCTTTGTACAAAGCCCCTACTGAATGGGGCCTTCTTACTTCTTTTTTTCCTCCTTGGTCATTGTTTGGGCCCTGAGTGACTCAGAGTGAATGCAAATAGGAATTCTTTCTGTTTTGGCCAGAAACTCTGAGGGTCTTCCCCTCCCAGTTTGATTTTTTTTGGGGGGGGGGAGGCTAGGTTAAAGAGGTCATTCTTTGCCTCATTTTTTTTTTTTTACCTAGGCTTAATCATTGAATAGGCTTTGCCTCAGTCAAACTGTGATCTGCTAAAGACCTTAGCTTTAAAAGTCTTCTGCTGCATCTGGGGCTATCTCCAGTAGTCCTGATATGTATCTTGGACTCAGAAGGCTCCAGAGGAGAAAGTGAGGCTGGTGACTTTGCATAGTTCTCCTTCACTTCAATCCAAATCACTTGACTGTCATGGCATCACCTCCCTTAGAGAATGAAGCATAGACAACTGAGTGGAAGAGGATTAACAAAGCAAAATAAAAGCCAAGTCCTACATCACAAGACAATGTCCTTACATGATAACACTTACAAGGGAAAACAGTACCAAGAGTGAAGATTGTTTATCTTCTGAAAGAACTCAGGTTCAAGTGGGACCAAAGACAGGCAAGAATCCCTGGGAGGAGATCATTTTGTGGTACAACCTTGAAGATGTGGAAGGGATAGTGTGGCATGGAGAAAGGAAAATGGCCTGAGGACCAGGAGACCCACAGTCCTATATCTGTCATTAATTTGTGCTGGGAATATGCTGAATCCCAGCAGATTAGAAGCTCTTTGAGGGCAGGGACGGCCCCTTTTGTATTTGTCTCCCTATGGCCTAGCAGAGTGGTTAGCATGGAGGAGGCTTTTAATAAAGGTTTATTGGTTGGTAAGCTGATTGATCATGACCTTGATAAAGTCATTTTGACTTAGTTTCCTTCCATGTAAAATGAATGGGTTGGAGCAGCTAATGTATAGTTACTATACTTACTTTACTATAATTACTTTATGGCAGACAGTACAAATCTGTGTAAGTATATATATCTGTATATATGTGTGTGTATATGTATGTGTGAAATATGTTTGTTTATATCTCTCTGCAGGTTATCACATCCGATTGGATACATAGTAAAAAAAATGATAGTGAAAGTGGAGAAAAGATGCTAAGAAATGAGTCTTGGGATGGAGATACGACAGGATTTGGTTGTTGCTGCTGCAGGCATTAAACCCCTGCCAACTACATCCAGGCCTTATAGGGCTGCATCCTAGAGATGGAAACACAATGATGTATTAAAAAAAATTCTCAAACCAGAGCCTGGTGACTCATATAAATTCCTACTGAAATGAATAAAAATATCAGGGTGAAAGACAGATTAGTCATTGGAACACAGTTTGCTTTTGGGACTTAGTGCCCCCATGACTGCCTTCAGTTCCTATTAGTTTTTGAAATTTGGAAGCTGAAGCTTCCCAGGGTTGCCTACAGATCAATTACTAGTTAAAGATTCCCGATTTTGACTGTGGTTTCCAAGGTGAACAGAAAGTTTTTGGTGGTTGGGAGAGCCCTAAGGGAGCTGGGCTTAGTCAGAGCTATACTTCCCCTTAATGCCAGGTAGTAGTACCAATAAATTATATCTGGTCTTTCACATTCCTTACATCATTTGATCCTCACCAAAACCCATTTGACAGATGAGAAAACTAAGGCTTAGTGTAGTCAAATGATTTATAGCTAGTGATGGAGTTGAGGTTAGACTGAAAATCTCCTGAACTGCCCCCCACTCTTTCCCTTTCAGTGCATTTATCATATATACCCCACCAGTAAACTTCTATGCACATAGGACTTGTTACTTTTTTAATAGATGTATTTTTTAATTCTATCGGAAAAATAAGGAAAGAAAGGCAGCAAGGCTTGGAACAGTGCCTCGTAAGTAGTAAGTGCTTAATCAAGGCTTGATTTTATTACAGGTTGATGAGATGATATGGAGCCTTTGAAGATAGTGGAGTAGTTCTCAAGTTGGAATATTCAAACAGTCAACAAGCGTTTATTAAATTCTAATTTAATTTCCTCAGATTTGCCTGGAATAGAATCTCAGTAGGACTCATTACCCTCCTTTTTATTTTGTTGGGTAAGAGAAAAGGAGGAGGGAAGGGACCTTGGGAAGGGAAACCAGGAATCCGATAAGCCACTTGAACCCTAGCAAATCTAGGGACAGTGTTTGGTGTGTACAGATCTGTCTTAGAGGGAGAGGAAATTGAGTGAATGTGTTATTTAAAGAGGCTGCCTCTATTTCTACTTCTGCTTTCTAAAGATGGGAGCTGCCAGGGTAATGTCTGGGAGAAAAGGAGTATGGTCAGTTCTTTAACACTGAAAGGCAGGCCATTTTCCTTCTCTGGACCTGTTTCTTTTGCTGTAAAATGAAAAGGTTGCCTTGTATCTGGGGTTCTTCACCTGAGGTCTGTGACTTTAAAAAAATATATATGATAACTTTAATTCATTGTAATGAGGTTCCTTTGCAATCCTATATATTTTATGCATTTAAAAATATGATTCTGAAAAGGGGTCTACAGTGTTCCTTACAGTGCCAAAGAGGCCCAAAACAGTAAGTTAGTCAGTCAGTAAACATTTACCTAGTTCATCCCAGCACTGAGAATACAAAGAAAGAAACAGCAGTCCCCATCCTCAATCTAAAAAGGGAGATGACTTGCAAACAACTGTGTACAAATGAGCTACAAACAGGAACTAATCAATAGAGGGAAGGTACTAGAATTGAGAGAGGCTGGGAGAGGTTTCTTGTTGACCTCTAAACTCCTATCTCCAGCTGTCTTTCAGACACCTCAAACTGGATGTCCAGCAATCTACAACATGTCCAAAGTGGACATCATTATCTTTCCCCTTAAACTCTCCTCTCCTCCTCCAACCTTCCTTACTTTGATGGAGGGCATACCCTCCCAGTCCTTCAGGTTTGAAATCTTGGAGTCATCCTAGATTCCTCACTAGCTCCCTCTTCCTTCCCCACCCCGTTCTAAGCTGTGGACCAGCCTGGTGGATTCCACCTCTGCAATATCTCTCAAAAACACTCCCTCCTCTTCTCTGACACTGGTATCACTCTCATGCCTGGACTACTGCTATAGCTTGCTGGGGAGTCTGCCTGCTTCAAGTTTCTACTGTGGATCTCCAATCCAGCCTCCATTTAGCCACTAAAATTCAGGTCTGACTATGCTACCTGTTACTCCTCTCTTTCACTCCTCCCCGCATAAACTCCAGTGACTTCCTATTACCTCCAGGAGCAAATACAAAATACTGTTTGCCATTCAAAGCTCTTCATATTCTAGTCCCCTCCTACCTTCCTAGTCTTCTTGTGTCTGACTCTTCCATGCAGTGACACTGGCCCCCTGGCTGTTCCACAAACAAGACACTCTACCCCTCATCTCCAGGCATTTTCTTTGACCATCTCCCATGTCTAGAATGCTTTCTCTTGAACTCTACCTACTGACCTCCCTGGCTTCCTTTGAGTTCCAACTAAAATCCCATCTTCTATAGGAAGCCTTTCCCAACCCCCCAGCTTAATTCTAGTGCCCTCCCTCTGCTAAGTATTTCTTATTTATCCTGTATGTAGCTTGCTTTGTATATATTGTTTGTTTGGTGTTTTCCCCCACTAGATTGTAAGCTCCTTGAGGGCAGGACTGTCTTTTGCCTCTTTTTGTATTCTCAATTGTGCCTGGCACATAATAGGAGCTTAATAAATATTGATTGATAGACTGATGGCTGGACAATGGACTGTAGTGAATTTCGGAGAGACTTATGACTGGCAAACAAACCAGCTTGCTATTGGAATTGTATAGGCATGAGGTGATGAAGGCCTGCCCAAAGGTGGTAGCATTATGAAAGGAGAGAAGGGGAGAAAAAATAGGTTAACAAGACAAAAAAAACCCCAAAACAATTATGAACTATTGCCCCAGATTACCCCTAAAGCCCTTCCAAGCTCTGATAGTTTATACATTATTGTGTTTCAATGTCTCATTCAACTACTAATATTCTATGTTCTATGTGATGAGATCCCTCTCAGTTCTGACATTCTGTGACTTTTTGCTGGAGAAGAGAGGTAGTAGCCTGGTATAACCACAAAGAGCTGAGTACAAGTCTCTGTAGAGGCATTTAACCCCAACTGCCTCCTCCTGGGTCATCTCCAGTCATCCTGATGAATATCTGGTCACTGGATTCAGATGGCTCTGGAGGAGAAGTGACCTGCACTGCCCTCCCTCACTCAAAAGAAAGTCAAGTGCAAGTCATGTCATTATTTCTCTGATGATGGCATGGTCTCCTTCAGCAATGAAGGATGAACACACACACACACACACACACACACACAAGTCTCTGTGTGACCCTGGGCTAGTGATTTAACCTTTAAGTGCTCTAGGCAACTCTTGGACATATTAGAGATTTGCATTGGTAGAGAAGATGCTAACATGCATTGGTAGAGGGATTTTTCTCACCTGGAAGTCCAGGTAAAGAAATCACAGCTCTGGTCCCTATCCCTATGCTAGCAAAACTAGTTTGTGTATTTTATTTTAAAGTGCTATGTAAATGCAAGTTAGTCATTCTCTCTCCCAGAGGCATTTGCATTTTAAAAGAGGAACTGAAGTGAGGAAGGAAGGCTTAACACATACCGGGAAGGGCATCAGAATAGCAGAATTTACAGCGGTAGGAAGGAGGAAACTGAAGGGCCTTTCCAACCCAGAATGACCAGAATTTCATAGGTGCAGGCCTGTTCTGCCTACTTGCAAATCTCTCTCTCCCCTCCCCACTCTCACTTCCTAGCAGTGAAAAAGAAATCTGGGTTCAAGTCTTAGCTCTAACACTTACCAACTTTGATACCTTGGACCAGTCTCTTCCTCAACTTTACAGTCCTCATCAATAGAATAAGGGGGCTGGGTATTGATAATTTCAAGTTCTTTCTAGGTCTGACATTCTATATCTTTTTTTTTTACCTTCTCTGAGACTACATAGAATCCAGTAGAATCTGGGCTGAGAATGAGTTTTTTATTTCATTCTTTCTTTTTTGGCCACCTTTTGATGTGAACTGGCAATCTTATTTGGCTAGGCCCAGGTTGGAAATTGACTTAATCTGATCTGTATTGTGATCTAATCAGACCTTGAATAGAGGAGCCCTTGATCTGAGAGGGAAACTCTTCCAGCGAAGCTGTTTTTAGAAAAAGGCTTTGGACTGGAGATTTGGCAGACAAGGGACCTTAACTAAAGCAAGAATGTAAGGAGGGGAATCATTTTGTTTTCATCAAAACTCACACCAGAGTCTTGGGCTGTGATTGTTTTGGGGTATGTGTTCATTTTCTTTTTTTTTTTTAATCCTGAGAGTATAATCAGCATTTCATCCCTGGCTTCCCCTGCTCCCTGATATCAGATTGTTTATTTATTTATTTTTGAGCTAGAAACGGAGATCTACTTTGGGAACCTTGTTTATTAACATCTACATACAGGGGAATGATTGATGGGGCTAAGAAATACTGGAACTCTCTATTCCTCCTTCCACTGTTGAGTTCCTTCACATTCTTTTTGTTTGTTTCTTTGAATTTATATTCAGGAATTTAGAAGGTTTTCTGGGGGTAGGACATCACATTGAGAGCCTCCTGTCTTTGGATCATAGGTCTGTGGATCCAGAGTTAGAAGGGACCTCAGGGGCTATGTAGTCCAACCGCCGTATTATATAAGTGAGGAAAATAAGGCCAAGAGAAATTAAGTGACTTGTCCAAGATAATTTAAGTAAACAGCAGAGGGAAGATGAGAATCCAGATCTTCTAACTCAAAGCCTGTGCTCTCCTCCTTCCCTTCCCCTACTCTGCTATACTCTATTTATTGCTGTTGAGGGTATGCTAAGGTTGAATTGTAAAGGGAGGAATACCCTACTTGGGGTCTTTAATCAATTACTTCCCTTATGTTCCTCATCACCCACTGTCCCTCACAATTCAGAAACTTGAGCAATAGTAGTCAAATGGGAACTTCCCATTCTCTGCAGAACATGTGGCAGGCTACGGAAACTCTAAAATTGTCCCTGTAGTTTAAGACAGCTGAGAATTTCCCTGTCTTTTTGTGTGTGTGAAATGATGGTTTTTTTCTCCTCTGTTCTTTTTGGTTGAAGGTTTCCTGGCAGAAAATGTCTCAAATCTCTTACTGAAGCAAATCATATGAGACCTGCCTCCCCACTGAAAGCGGGTGAAGAGGAGACAGGGAACGGCTGGGACTGGGGGAGGCTAAGGTCACAGAAGAGAAAACAATCTCTTCCAGCCTCTGGCTTTGCTTAGTCATGTTTGGGTTTGTTCGTAGCTAACTGCTGGCAATAACTCCTGGGTAGCAGCCAGATCTGATGTTTAGGGAGTCCCCATTGATTACTCCAGTGACAAGAGCACACAGCCTTTAGTCTGGAGAGCTGGGTCCTAGCAATGACCGTATCACTAAATAGCTGTGTGATCTTAAGCCAATCACAACCTTTGGGACTACTGGAGGCGAGTTAACAGAGGGAGCAATGCTAATTTACAGTAGCAATACAGCCTAAGAAAGTATTTCCCATCCAACATGCAAAAATCAGAGCCCATCTGGAGGGTTCTTCTCTCTCACCAATACAACAGGTTGGGCCAATGTCATGATTCCAAGACACAGAGCAGAGCCCAATGAATGCTACCTGTGTGTATTTGTAGAGGCAGTTATGTGAAATGGGGAATCAGGAAAAATCTAACCTGAGTCTTTTGGGTAGCAGATTAAAGAACGTTAAGTCATAGACTCACAGGACTGGGAGGGATCTTAGAATGTAAAACATAGAATGTTAGATCTAGGAAGACCCTGGAACCCAGAGTGAGGAAGTATTTGTAGATAAGGAAACTGAGATGCCTCTTTGTGCCTCAGTTTCCTCATCTGCAAAATGAAGTGATTGAACTTCATGACCTTTAAGGACTTTTCCATCTCTAGATCTATGAACCTCAGGGTAACTTGCCCAAGGTCACTGAGTAAGCTAGTGGGAGCTCTGAGTTGGACATGCCTGTCTCTGAATTCCCAGTTCAATGCTTCATAATTTCAAATTCCTCCAAAGTGTTTGGACAAATTTATAGCTTGACTAATAGTGGTTAATAGTGATTAAGTAACAGTGATTTATGTATCTCTAATGCTGTTTCTATCATACCTGGCTTTATTACTTATTCTGTGATCAGAGGCTGGCTTTGGGCAGGAGACGGGCCTTCATGGTCAAAAAGTAGAGACAAGAAAGGCTCCAAGTAAGTTTGACCCTCGAATCCCTTCTTAATCTTAGGGTTCCACAGGTGAAGTAGAAAGGTATCCTACTCAGGCTATCCATTCATATTTGGTGAGTGTCTATAGAAAACAAAGGAATAGTTAAAAGACTAGACCTGAATATTTTTCTAAAGGACCTTATAGTCTAATAGGGGAGATAAAACAATGTAATAAGCAGAGAGAGAGAAATAGAATCATAGTCAAACTGTAAGGAGATGGGGAATGAAATGGGAGTGGAAAGAGATGCTTCTTCCTATTCTTTATCCTTTAGCCCCTTCCATGGATATTTTGCTGTTTTCAGTTGTGTTTAGTTTATAGAGAAGATAATTAAGTTTCAGGGAAGTTTTATTCTTGTTCATTGTGTCCGATTCTTTGTGACCCCATTTGGGGTTTTCTTGGTAGAGATAATGGAGTGGTTGATCATTTCCTTCTTCAACTCATTTTACAGATGAGGAAACTGAGGCAAACAGGGTTAAATGATTTGCCCAGCGTCACATGGCTAGTAAGTGTTTGAGGTCAGATTTGAACTCAAGAAGAGGAGTCTTCCTGATTCCAAGCCAAGTTGCTCTGTCTACTGTGTCACCCTAGCTGCTCCACAGTGTATATTTTGTTTTGATAATGTAACTTTCCACTCCATGCAGAATTATTAGGAACTAGTTAAAGGACTTTTGGAAATATGACAGAAGCCCATTATACTTCAGTTCTCATACACTGAGTCTTTGTTCCTCCTACTCAAGTAATGCTGCCTTAGAATTGCATAGTGGTTAAAAGTGTCTGATAATAGCAGGAGGTGGGGGAGAGAGAGAGACAGAGACAGAGACAGAGAATGAGAGGAAGAGAAAGACAGAGAGAGAGAGAGAGAGAGAGAGAGAGAGAGAGAGAGAAGGCAGGATGGTATTTTTGGAAAGAGCAATGCACTTGGAGTCAAAGTCCCACTTGGACTACCTGTGCTTACTAACCTTTAGATAACCTGTGGCTACCTAACTTTCTGGGCTGGTTTATTCATACATAAAATGAGGGAGCTGAACTGACTCCATGGCCTTTATGGGCTCATCTAACTCTAAATTGATCATCTCTCCATCCTTCATTTTATGGATGGAGAAACAGAGCCCGAGAGCGGGGAAATAATTTGTCTGGTTATAACCAGACTGCGATGAGACTGGGACCCAGACTTTTTGACTCTCAATCCTGGGTTCTTTGCCCCCCTCTCTGCCTTATCTCCAACCCCCTTCCTATGTTTTAGGTAAAGATTTAAAATGTACTTGCTTATTAGGGGAATAGAGACTTGATGCAGAGGCCCTATACTTCTCTTGAGAAGAATCTAGGATGAGAGACACAGGAAGGCTTCAGGGTCAGGAATACTTGGATTTAGGTCCTGCCTCTGATATTCGCTTGCTCTGTAACCCTGGATGAGTCATTTAACCTCTCAATGCTACAAGAAACTTTCAGACTAAATTGCTAATCTGTATCCATGAAGGGGGTCTCCACACTGGGAGCACTTTATACTGATGACATCATTGTTTGGGACAAAAATAAGTCAACTCAAATTTTATTTTTGCTTAAGGGAAACATAAATTGTTTTTGTCGCTGTAGGGTAAGGAGAGGTACTTACTTCTCTTTATCCCAGAAGCTCCAATGGTTTCTACTGAGAAAGCTCAAAGAATGGTGTTACCCCATCCTTCTTTACTTCTCTACAGCCTTTGACAATCATTCTGTCCTTGATATTCTCTTCTCTCTAGGTTTTCACAGCAATACTGTCTCCTGGTTTTCCTCCTACCTACTTGACTAATCCTTCTCAGGTTTCTTTGCTGGATCTTCATTAAAATGACCTCTGCTAACCTTGAGGGTCCTCCAAGACTCTGTTTTGGGCCCTCTTCTTACTCAATTCTATCTCACTTGCGGATCTCATTAGCCATGATGGTTTCAATGACCATTTCCATGTAGCTAAGTTTTAGATCTACTAGATCAACCCTAACTTCTCTTCTGACCTCTGGTCTTCCAGCTCTAGCTGCCTATTAAATAACCCAGTGTATTACCATTGACATCTTGAACTCAACACCTTCCAAAATGAACTCCTTATCTTCTCCCCCAAACCTCTCAACTTCCCCAAAAGCAATACTTACTATCCTACCAGTCATCCCAACTGGAAACCTAACTGTGTTCCTCAGCTCTTCACTCTCAATTCTCATATCCAACCGGGTGTCAAGTCCTTTCCTTTCTACCTTCCCAACATCTCATGAAAAGGCCCCTGTTCTTTTTTCTGACACTGCCCTGGTGCAGGTTATCACCTCATGCCTGGACTATTTCAATACTCCGTGGATTGGTCTCTCTGCCTCAAGTCTCTTCCCACTTCATTTCATTTTTCACTCTGTTGTCAAAATGATCTTCCTATAGACTGTTTGACACTGCATGTCAGCCTTCTATTCAGTCAGCTCCAGTGATTACTAATTACCACCGAGATCAAATATAACACCTGTTTGGTTTTTGTAGCTCTTCATGACATAGCCCCTTCCTAACTGTGTGGTCTTCTTACTCCCCTCCACGTGACTCCACAACCCAGGGCCACTTCCCTTTTGTTGGTCTTTGCACAGGACTCTCCATCTCCATCTCTGCTAGCTGCGCTGGCTGTTGTCTATGCTGGGAACTCTCCCTTCTCAACCACCTCCCGGCTTCCCTGGCTTCCTTCAGGTCTTAGACAAAATCTCATCTTCTACAAGAAGCCTTTCCCAGTACTCCTTACTCTTGGTGCCTTCCTTCTATTGGTTATCTCTAATTTATCCTGTATAAATCTTGTTGGCATGATAGTTGTTTGCATGTGAATCCCCATTAAACTGAGGTCCTGGAGAGCAGGGTCGGTTTTTTCCCTTTGTATCCCTATGGCTTGGCACAGGGCTTGGCCTGTAGTAAGTGCTTAAGAAATGGCTAACTGAGTTTTCTGCAGATAATCTGAGAGTAGAAACCCTAGGAAAACAGGATTTAGAGTTTGGGTGGAACTCCGAGGCCATGTAGTTAAATCCCCTTATTTTCAAAAGGAACAGGTCATAAAGGTAGCAGAGTCAGGAAGCAAAGCCCCAGACTGGTCCTGCCAGAACCCCGTCGTGGTCTGCTGTATGATGGAGTGGGACTGGGGAGTCCCAAGAACCAAACACTCCGGCAGAAGCCTTTCAGTCCAAGTCCATGGGCAGTTTTGCATTGGCAGCAGTCTCTAAAGGGCGACGTGTGTGTGTGGGTGTGTGTGTGTGGGTGTGGGTGTGTGTGTGTGTGTGTGTGTGTGTGGCGGGGGCGGGGGGAGGCGCGGGTGGGAGGACAGGCATCGCCACCTAGGGCTGCGGTGCTGGGCCCGGGGGAGGGGTGGGGTGTCTCCCGTTGCCCCCGTGGGCGCGTGTGCAGCCCCCGTGGGCGCGTGTGCAGCTCCCGGAGTTCTCCGTCGCCGGCAAGCCCTTCTCACGTGGGCGTCCACAGCTGAGACTCGGGCTTCACGCACAATTCTAACTCGGCATTTTGTATCTTTCCCGATCCCTTGGGCGTGGGGGGCGAGGGGTGCTGCTGGCTCGGATGCGCTAGCGAAGGTTGCCGTTCGGGCCTGGGGCTTCCAGGACTTTACACCTTTAAATCATTCCCAGCCACCCAGAGGAGAAGGCAAGTCGGAGCCCGGTGAGCGCCGGGTGTTTCGGAGATCGAGCCGCTGAAGACGGAGCCTCGGGCAGCGTGTGCACTAGAGCGCCGGAGAGATCGCTTCTACGGCTGGAAGTCGGAGCGGAACTTGGCAGACGCTCCCTCGGCGGCCGTGGGGGCCGAGCTGTCTGGGAGCCCCGAGGGCCAGCCCCTCTCCCGGGCCGCCTCCTCCTCCTCCTCCTCCTCCTCCTCCTCCTCCTCCTCCTCCGCCACCTCCTGTTC
Organism: Notamacropus eugenii; assembly: GCF_028372415.1. NCBI lineage: Eukaryota > Metazoa > Chordata > Mammalia > Diprotodontia > Macropodidae > Notamacropus > Notamacropus eugenii. Next base: position 518,225,995 of record NC_092872.1, read on the forward strand.
CTCCTCCCCCGGCCCGGGCCGCCCGCCCCCTAGTCTTGCTCGCGCCTCTGCCGCCACGGCACCATGCACTGGAGTAGCCGCTAGCCGGGCCAGCCGGCGCGCCCCGTCCGGGATGGGGCAGCAGAGCTCCTGACTTCTCCTTCGCTCCCCCACCAGGGCCACCAGCTTCCCGATCGAGCATGGAGCCGCCCTCGGGCGGGAGCAGCTCTTGCCCCCCGGAGCCGCCGGTCCCCGGCCCCGCGGCCGCCCCCGGCCCTGGCCCTGGCCCTGCTGTGGTCAGCGCTGGCCCCGCCGCCGCCGCTGCGGCCGCGGCTCGGGACTCGGAGCGCCAGTTGCGGCTCCGGCTCTGTGTCCTCAACGAGATTCTGGGCACGGAGCGGGACTACGTGGGCACCTTGCGCTTCTTGCAGTCGGTCAGTCGTGGGGCTGGGCAGGGCGGGCGAGGGACGTCTGTGTGTGTGTGTGTGTGTGTCTGTCTGTCTGTGCACACACGCGCGCATATGGGGACAGACAGGGCAAACACAGCGGTCCGGACAAGCACCTCGGCTGGTCCGGGTTGGAAGTCACGGAACTGGGCAGGGGACTGGGCAGTGGCAAAGACGCGAGGCAGAGCTGCATCTGGGCTGCAGGCTGAAGTGGGGTGGTGGTGGTGGAGAGGGTCATTGTGCCGCAGATTGGACTGGGCCCGGCACAGTGAGAAAGGTGCACAGGGGCCTGGGAGGTCATCGCAGAAAAGCGGGGAGCCGGAACCGGGAGATCGGGGGGAGGATCTGAAGCACTGGGTTCCCCCGGACCACATGGACTCACACAGTACAGAGCGGGTGGCTGTAGGGCAAGCCGAGCACGGGACACAGACCTTATCGGAAGAGAGGGGAGCGCTGCTTCCTTTAGGAGCCTGGGGCCGGGGTTGCTAATTCCCAGTCGGAGCCATCCCCCTACTTTCCCCTAGTCTTTGCTGCAGTCCTGTCTGGCTGTGGACTTTTATTGGTAGCAAAAGGCCGGGAGCCCCTGGAGGGGCAGGCGAGAGGCAAGCTTTTCTCCAGGTTTTTTGATCGTCCTGGTTTGTGTTTGTGATTACCTTAGGGTCATGGTGGAAATCCCAGGGGGGAAGGAGAGAGGAGGGTGGAACAGACTTTCTTAGCCGACTCTAGATCCTGTGGTTCGTATCGACAGCGAAAAAGACAGAGGTCTTGCTGAATATTTGACAGGATTCTTGCCTTTTTCTCTTTTCTCTCCTCTCCTCCATTCAAATATTTTAAAAATAGTCACATCCGAGAGGCCAGTCCTCACGGTTACTTCTTGGAATGGTGATTCAATGTAACCCTTTCATCTTACAGATGGAGAAACTGAAGGGGTGTGTGTGTGTGTGTGTGTGTGTGTGTGTGTGTGTGTGTGTGTGTGTGTGTGTGTGTGTGTGTGTGTGTGTGTGTGTGTGTGTGTGTGTGTGTGTGTGTGTGTGTGTGTGTGTGTGTGTGTGTGTGTGTGTGTGTGTGTGTGTGTGTGTGTGTGTGTGTGTGTGTGTGTGTGTGTGTGTGTGTGGTTGGTGGTGGGGCGGTGAGGAAAGTAACTCGTCCAAGACCACAGAGCTAGCTAGTGGTGATCCGGGAACTAGAAACCTCGGTCAGCTGGCTCTGAATCTCATTCACTCTGATGTCCTGCCTCTGGACGTCTTATGATTGATCAGTTCTTAGCTGCCCAGCTGAACGTTCTGAGTCCGGAGTTTGTTTAAGAGATCACAAGAGGGTACTTGTTTAGCACCCTGAGGAAGTATGTGTTTATGCATGAGAGACAGACAAGCCGACAGTAAATGCCTGGATGGAAGCTTTTGGAGTTTAATCTCCAGCCTTCCTGACTTTTCTGTTTGCACTGTTCCCCCAGCAGGGACCTTTGCTACTTTACTTCCCCCTTTACCTCCCAGGAAGCCTTAGTCTCTTTTAATGATGGGCTTAGAGGAGGTAAGGGGTGGGTCTTGCTCTTCATACCCACCCACCTCTTAGTTGGGTCCAGAACTAGGGAGCTGCAGCTGCAAGTTGGAAGGATGGTTTTCTTGGGGAAAAGCAAAAGACTTTCTTGAACCCTTGAGGCTTAGGTCTGAGCCAGTCTTGAATGAGGAGGCAGATCCTTGCTGCTTGGGGGTGGGGGAAGGAGGAGCAGTAGCTTTTCAAACCTTGGTATTGGCCATCTGGCAGGCAAACAACCTCCCATCCTTGGACCTGTTTTTATTTTCAATTCTTGACCAATCAATGCTAGGAGCCACCAACTTCTTCTGAGAGGCATGGGCTCAATTAAAGGCCAGGAGGGCATGGGAGTTGGCATCTCTTTCTCTCCAGAAACAACAACAACAACTCTTCTCAATTTAAAGTTGGCTGTTTCCAAATAAAAAATTCAGCCAAGTTTCTCATTAATGGTGAATTTTAAATCCCAGGATAGTTTTTGGAATTATAGGACTATAGAGGAAGAAGGAACCCACCTTAAGAGATGATTTAGGCAGTTCTTTCATTTTATAGATCAGGAAAGGGTCAGAGCAGGAACTTGACTAAGGTCAAATAGTGATCAATGTTGAGACTCCCCTCCTAGCTTTTTGATTCCTAGTCCAAGGCTCATTATATTTTAATATGTTGTATCTCTTGTGAAGAAAGAACAGGGAGAATTTTGAAAGGCAGTCTTGGACATAGAATTTAAAATTGGAAGGGATCATCTGGTCTTCGCCTTCTTATGGGGGGGGGGGGAGGGAGGAGGGGAAGAACTACTTAGAGTCTTGAAGACCTGAATTCAAATCCATTCCCAAGATACTTGCTAGTCCTGTGACCTTGAGCAAGTCACTTTACCTCAATCAGCCCATTTGTTCATCTGTAAAATGGGGCTAACAGCATGTACCTCTCAGGGTCATTTATGAGGATCAATGAGAAAACATATAAAGCACTTTGCATATCTGAAAGCTAGCTCTGTAAGATCTGGCTATTATTGATTTATAGATGGGGAAAACGAAGCTCATAGTGGCTAAGTGATTTATACAAGGCCATTTAGTAAGTTTGTGGCAGACCTCTCCTACAATACCAGTTTCCACCTCCCTGTCCAGTTTTCCTTCTCTGCCTCTCACCCTTTCCTTCTCTGCCATCCTCATTCTCCTATTCCTTACATCTCTCTAGGGGCCAGTCTGGAAGGAACCAGGGAACACAAACCAATTTCTAAATTCATTCAGTTAGCAAGCATTTATAAGGAACTTTTCCTATATGCATACCAGGCATTAGGGATGCAGAAACAAAGTGAGACAGTCCTTGACCTTACAGGGCTTCCGAACACACTATTAATTCTCAAGGTAGTGACAATAGCTACAAGATACTTGGCTTTTGTGTAATACTTTAAAGTGCAGGAGCACACTATACATTATCTCATTTGAGCCTGATAGTCATTAAACATTTATTGAGCACTAACTGTGTACTAGACATCATGATATAAGTGCTTGGGAATCACCCTGTGAGGTAGGGTACACTCCAAGAAACAAGCAAACAAAAACCCCAGATGGATCCCAGGTCTCATTGCTGTAAGTATTTCCTCCTGCAATTCATATCTCTGCCCACCCTTCCTGTCTACTTCCTTCCAGAAGTTAACTACAGGGAATCTATCTGAGAATCTGGGGTGGGATGAGAGGAAGTTTTCTTCCTCCTCTTTTTATGAGACCCTGATATCCTAATTGGTCTCTCTGTTGTCACACCACATAACCAGCCCCTCTTCTTTTTCTGATAGATTTCTTTGATGAAATATTTTTTAGCCTTTTCTTGTTTGTGATGTGTTACAGTTGGCTTAGCTCAACCTTTCCCCTCAGGCAAATATTCTCAACTTTAATTCTTCAGACATTTTAGTATTAGCATGTCATGTAGACACACCACCCCAAGAGTATTGCTATTAAAAATATTGGCCTTTATTTCAGAGGAGAAGCTTAGGATCATTAATGTAACTTTGTATTTTGGGTTTTACAGGTGTTATTATTCCCATTTTATAGAAGAATAAACTGAGACCTTGACATGGAGTCATTACACAGCTAGTAAGGGTCAGGATTTGAATTCAGATCCTTTATAGCTCTTAAGCATTCTGCCATGCTTGTTTTTTAATTTAGTTCAAGCAAAGCATAATTAGGAAAGTGAATTTTAACCTTTCAAATTTTGGAATGCTTTACTAAGGCAAATGTAAATTGATTTCTTGTGTAGAAGATCAGATACTTTTTATTTAAAAGGATACTTGGGTATCATCCTATCCATGTAAGTTATTTCCTCCATACATTAGATGGAAGAGAGGAAATAAATGATGTTTTTTTTCCCCATACCTTCCCTTTTTCTAGCCCTTTAAATTCTGTTACTCAATCCTGAATTCTCTCAGTCCAAGCTTTCTGAGCTCATTCCAGGGGTGGGGGGTGGGGGGAGTCAGACTGCATCCAGAACACCATTGCCAGTTGTTCTTAGCCAGAGAGATTTGCCCTTAAACCAACCTGCTCTTTGTCTTCATTAACGGGATTTTATTATCAGTCCTGCTAATTATGGTGGCTCTCTAATATAACCAGCACTGACTTTGGCCCCACTGCAAGTTAATTCCATTCCCTTGTCTCTACCCTGGTGGCTTCCTGGTCTTTATAATTGCTGGTGGCTGCTTGGAGGATTTGCCTTCTGTCTCCTGGTGTTATGTTGGAACAATGTATGGGTAATCCCTCCCTTTAATGACTGGGCAGAGATTAAAGAGCTGAACTGGTGTCTTCCAACTTCTATTAGCTGATTTTGTAAAAAATAGGTATTGATCAGAGATTTATTTGAACATCCACTTTTATGGAGGCCTCTGTGTTTGGTTCCACTTTGGGGACAGAGGACTGTGACATGGTCCTTACTATCAGCAAGCTGGGAATCTAATTGTGGAGGTATAAACACAGGAAGAGATAACTAACTACGTGAAGCTAAATTAGAAGGAATTTCAGGACAGTGAGTGGTATCATTCTTTGGGAGAGAGGAAAGAGCCCTGGGCTCTGGTTTAGACTAGGAAGACTTTGGATCACCTTCCAGTTGTATGCAGGGAGAGTATTCCTTGCCTGTCATATATTAGGTGCTTAATAAATGCTTGTTCACTTGACTTAGGTTGCTGTGAAGATCCCAAAAGATGTAGGTCTATAGAAATTCAGGATTACCAATTTTAGTGATGGGGTTTCTAAAGAGAGCATTTTTGGCTGATTGAATCAAGGAAAGCTTCACTGAGCAAGTGAGATTTGAACTGAGTATTGAAGGACTGGGCACATTTGTTTGGATTGGATGGATTTTGTGTGAGTGTCTGAAAGCTAGGTGCATAAGGACTAAGTTTGATTTGTCTCAGCATGGTACTGGTATCCACCCAAAGTTTGGTAGTCCATTAAGTCAAGACCTATTTTCCCCATTGACAGGGATGTGTGTGTATGTTTGTATACTTTCTCCTGTTTGTATATGCATTTGAGTCATATCTGGCTCCACAGAGTCACTCTGGAAGAGAATGAGGCAAACCTGCATCACTTAAATTCAGTTTGCTTGTAAGACATCTCCTCTTGATGTCTTTGGTCCTTGAAAGAAAGTTCCAACTACAAACAAAGCTCAGTAGAATAAAAGTTCCCTGAGGGCAAGAAGTATGTTATTTTTAAATCCCTTGACTTTCATATGGTAGTGCTAAATAACTGTTATTCCAACTGAATTGCTTGGAATTGAATTCTGACTTTTTATAATTTGAATAACAATCGAACAGACTCACACTTGAGTATAACTATACTAATAGGCTTTAAAAATAAAGTAGGAACCCAGCCTTTTTAAGTCCCTCACCATCAAGCACAGTCCACTGAACACAGACTATGAGAAAAGTGGACTTAGAGAATGGCGAAAGGGGCCACTCATTTTATAGATTTAAAAGTTGTGATCTGGAGAGGTTTACTGACTTGTCCATCACAGGAGGAAATAGCAGAGCCAGGTCTCCTGACTAAATCTAGTGTCTTTTGCTGTTGTACCTGGCTACTTCTGCCCAGTCAGTTGTTGAAGAGTCGTACAAATATTGCCAGTTGGTTAGAAAAAAAGCTTGGACTAGAGAGTTGCTTCTCCATGCTTTACCTTCAGGTTGGACAGTGAGGATGGTATCCTCTTAAGATAAATGATTAAAAAAAATTTTTTTGAATGGGATAGGAAGAGGGCAGTTTGTTTTTTATAAGTGAAGGTTCACAGATATGGGCAAGTGGGGAAATCATGAAATCCCAGAATGTCAAAATTGGAAGAACTCTTCGAATATTCTATGCTTGAACTGGAAGGGACCTCAGTAGGGGGTAACTGTAAGCCTTAGAGAATTGAAGAAACTTGCTTAATTCCCTACAGCAAACGTTGGCATTAAAATGGGACCATTTCTTTGAACAGTTTGGCAGGAGAGAAAAATGGAGAGAGGTGAAGGTGAGAGGTCATAGGTCATAGGTCCATGGAAAGATTTTCCAGTTTGAGGCTTGCTAAGTCCTTTTCAGGGATGCTTATCTACCTTTGATGTCCATCTATCAACCTACTCTTACCTGTGGCTCACAGAAGCTGTAGCACTTGCAGGGGTGGTGGTCATTGGACCCAGGATACATGGGAGGGTCTTAGCTGTCTTGGGGGGAATAGTTGAGCTTCTCTCCTTCCCATTTCTGTTTGTACTAACTGGGTTTCTGTCAAAACAAGTCACAATAGTGACAGGAGCACAGAGTGGAAAAGTCCATCCGTGCCCTTGCCTCTGACCAGGGCTGAGCCACAACCTTCTGCGGGAGTGCAGACCTGGGAGAATCTTCAGAGACATTGGCATGGAATAGTATGAGAGCTCAGGATCTGCAGGATGGGCAGGTGACAACAGAGCATCATAGGTTTACAGCTGAAAGGGTCTTCAGAGGTCATTTTATCTAACCTCTCCCATCCCATATTTTGTAAATGAACAGACTGAGGTCCTGACAGGTTTTTAAAGGGCATGTCCTAGGTCACATAACCATTAAGTGGAAGGGCTGGGATGGTCAGCTTCTCTGAATCCAAATCCCACACTCTTTCCATTGCATTATAAATGGGGATTGTAATGTCATTATTACAATGTAATAATGTATAAATGTGGGCAGTTCTAGTTCATGATGATAAGAAAAAGAAAAATTCAAGATGCCCAAATCCTGAGTTTGTTATATCAGTGGCAAACTTTCTTTATACATTTTAAAATTGTTGTTTTTAATAACAATATTAACAAATATATAACAAATAAATGATAAATATTAAAAACCTTCCCCCAAGAACTTTGTTCATGTAGATTACATCTATTGCTATTTGCCATATTAGAAATTAGAACATTTTAATATTATTATAAAAAAAATTTTGACCTGTAGGACATTTTGAAAAGGTCTTGTGATTCCCAGAGGTGTCTGGACCACCTTTTGAGAACCTTGTGAGAGGACTAACTTCAGTCTCTCTGAACTTGTGTTCTCATCCATAAAATAGGATATAGATACCTGTCTCAGGTTTGTAAGATGGCATACATGAAAATATTTCTCTGAAACTTCACAGTTTATGAAATGTTTTCCCTCATAACAACCCAGTGATGTAGGCAGGGTATCATCCCCAGATAAAGCTCACTGAGGCTGAGTGGTCAGCCCATAGTGGCTCAGCTGGGTTCCAGAGCTGGGTCTACAACTCCTGTCTTTTTGACAAGATGCTCTATAAATAGGCTCCCAACAAATGCTCTTGGAAGTGTTATATACTATAGGAGAGGAGGGAGTTCTTACTGTTCTTCGTTATCTGGGGAGACTTCCTGGAGGAGGTGGGACTTCACATGGGTGGGGCCCAAGGAGAGCCAAGCCTGTAGGTTGTGGTTGGGGTGTGTGTGGGGGGGTGAGGTGTGCCAGCCACAGGCCTGAAAAAGGGTTTGTTTACTTTTACTTTGGTCCTCCCTTCCTGTGTGGGGGTAGGACATAGAAGATGTAGGGTGAAAGGAAAGTTTTGAAGGGGTCATAGATCTCTAAGTTTTTGGTCCCTGTTTTGGAAGGACTTTTATTAAGAATCCCTCCTTGCAGAGCTCTGTGCTCTTTGCTGGGGGTGGAAAAGAGTCTGGAGCCAACAGTTGAGCACACAAGACACAAGCTCAGAGAACAAGATCACATAATGATAATGTTAGATTTAGCATTAGAGAGTTGAAGGACAAAGTACCTTGTGAGGTTATAGGAGGAAGGTTTTTATTTACCAGGAGGCTGAAGAAAGACTTCTCTGAGGAGTTTTGACTTTTAAGAAATTCATTAGATGAGTGATGGAGGCAGACAGGGCAGGCTGGGAGTGAGGGCATTCTAAGTATTAGGCAATAATGTGAACAAAGGCATGGGTCTGGTGGAGTGTAATGCTCTGGTGGTTGCCTAGCATAGGGAAGGTAATTAGATGAATTTGGAAAGGTAGAGGAGTTAGTGCAATTTCAACTTAGCTTCCTAGGTAGGTGATAGTGAGACACAGAATTTTGTAGCAGAAGAATGTTGTGACTAGATGAAGGATTTGTTATGACAACATTTGAAAGGTGGATTGGAGGGATTTGTGAGTAGGGGTGACATAGGTACTCAAAACCATTGTCATCAGATTTACTTTTTGATTTTTTCCTAAGCTCCATTTACTGGCAAGTATAAGATCATAGCTCTAGAGCAGGGAGGGACTTCAGACCTGATCCATCCCTCCCTACTACTACTGAAGCTCAGTGATGTTAAATGTTTGTAAAATGATGTTAGATGACTTGACTTAGGTCATCCCAGTAGAAAATGATGGCAGTGGAATTTGAACCCAGATCCTCTGACTCCAGAGCCAATACTTTTTCCACTGGCCTACACTACCTCCTTGAAGCATTGTAGGCTGATATCTGTTTGTAGTTCTTCAGTATTTTGTTATAAGACTTCCTGACCAAGGCAGTGGTGGGATGAGACCCACAGGACAAGAGAAGCCCCTCTTAGATCCCAGGTCACTAAAACTCTGATCTCTTTTGGGAACACTTACTATTATTTTTATTTTTTTATTCTGTTATTACCATCCCCTATTTTGCAGATGAAGAAATTGGCTCAAATAAAATACTATTAAAAGAAGAAGGAACAGACTCAGGGAAGTTTTAACTCTTTAGGGTTACATAGGAAAACTGAGTCTGTCAGGATTAAACAAAATATATAACTCCCAGCTTTTGACTGCTTGACTCCTCACCTCTTTTGAGATTTCAGTGAATCTACCTGAGTTCAAGTCCTGAGCGTGCTGCTTCTTACTTGCCAAGCAACTGGGCTCACATCAGGGAGCAAAATGAGTATAATGTTACCTGTCCTAGCTTGGAATGGTAGTGAGAATCAAATGAGATAAAGTTTTGGAAGAATTTTGTGCACTATGAAGAGCCATACAAATTCAGGCAGTTACTATTATTTGACCTATGGCTCTGGCTACCAGGAATGCACAGTGGAGGTTAGACCTGTTGAGTAGTTCTCGTTTGGTTTTGAACTTGTTCAAGTTGGAATCTTTAGATTTAGGGAGAAATAGAGAAGAAAAAGGGCCAAACTTTGATCAAACAAAACAGTTGTACTTCCTGTGGTCTTTGATTGTAGTTGAGGACAGATACACTTATGTAGGGGGAAGATAAGGTTATATAAAATGTTCAGACTGAAAAGTAACATAAGATTATGGAGGGATGGGAGCTGGAAAGGAGCCTTTAAGCACAAACAGCGTTACCATTCTATCTTCAGCCAATATCATTGAGGAAGATGCTATGCTGGGTGTTAATAGTGGAAGGGAGGTCAGATCATAAAACATAGAACGTCCTAAGCTGTTAAGGACCGGCCCTTGTCTAGTTTATTTAAGGGCACTAAAATTTGTTCAGCTGTTTTTTTAAGTTAATTCAGTTCAAGAAGTATTTACTAAGCATTGTATAAGGCATGATGCTGGGTGGCTAGGAATTGTTGTTCAGCTGGTTTTCAGTTGTGTCTTACTCTTGGGATTTTCTTTAGCATGTTTTTGTTGTTTCAGTCATGTCTGACTATTTGTGACCCCATTTGGGTTTTTTTTTTTTGGTCAAAGATGCTGGAGTGGTTCTCCATTTCCTTCTCCAGCTAATTTTACAGATGAGCAACTGAGGCAAGCAGGGTTAAGTGACTTGCCCAGGGTCACATAGCTAGTGGAATGTGTGAGATCACATTTGAACTCAGATTTTCTTGATTTCAGGCCTGGTGCTGTGATTACTGTCCCGCTTAGCTGCCCATAGGTTAACCAGACCAAGTAAAAGAAAGGTAGTGTAGACAGTAATAATATTCACATGCTAACAAAAATGAAAACTAATTCTTTTCTATCCCCTCCAAACCCGTCCACCCCTAAATGAACCCAATAACCCTAAAACTGAAATCTACCAAGGGGGCTCTTCTTCAGAATTTAATTTGAAAAACCCTGTGTACCTAAGCCTCAGGAAGCTGTTCCACAGTCAGTGATGACCAATATCTGATTAGCAGTTGTAAGTTCGACAAAACTAATTTAGTTCACTTTTGGTGGCCAGTAGGTATATCTGCTTCCTGTTGAGTCTCTAGATTAACACTGGTCTCTTTTCCTCTATGTTGCTCTGAACTCAGCTCCCTGAAATCTCCAAAGTCTATTAATGAGGGTCCAGGCCAAGGGATTGCATTGCTAATGAGGAAATTAGAGGGTCTCTCCTTAGGTAGCTTATGAAAGGGGTGGGGTGGAGGTTCAGCCCAGATTCTCTCCATGGGCCTCCTGCTGATACCTGCATCTGTCTGTCGCCACATTTCAGGAACCATTTGTCAACAGATGTTGCCAGATGTTGTAGGCTAGGTATGGGGGTGGGGAGCAAGATTGGGGAAGCCCTTCCTGTTTGCTTTGATGGGGCACTAGCAACAGAGTCATAAAGTGTAGGTCACGGGATGGTGTTTTCTCTTTAACTGAGACAGCTGGGATCAGGACCCAGCAGCAGGTCACAGGTCCTCTTCTTAATGCAGACCTTTAAATGGAAAGAGGGGAAGGGAGAAGGGAGCAACAGGGAATGAGGCTAGTATGGATCTTCCGTATTGGAGAGGGCTTGAGGGAGTAGTTTGCTGATATCCTAGGACTTGAGAAAAAAGTACAAATATTGCAGGGTTGAGGTGACCTAGTATTTGAATATTTCTTGAGGGTGAGGATAGGATCTTATTTAGTCTTATTTTGAGGAAGTGAATTGTGGTAGGGAGAACACTGGATTTGTAGTCAGAAAAAAGTTTAGTAGCTGTGTAACCTTGAGCAACTCACTTCAAGTCTTCAGGGCTCCAGCTTCCTCATTTGGGGACTAGATGATGCCTACAGTTTCTTGAAGCCTTAAAGTCTGCAATTCACCCCCTTCTCCAGCACCTTTCCCCACAGTAGGTGCTTAATAAATGAATTAATGGAGATATTCCTTAGTTTAGGCAACAAGGACTGCGAGGGTTCCCCATGGGGAGGGTTTAAGACAGTTCTATTTTCAGTGTGAAAAACCTCCCTTCTGTTCACAAACAGAAGAAAAGGAGAGGGAGTGAGGAATACAGGTAAGGCCTGTGGATAGATGCAGAGCAAGGGGATTATTTCATAGGTTTGTAGGAGCTGGAAACAAGTCTTAAGTGATTGCCTTGCCAAATTCTCCTTGCCCCTATTTTATAGATGAGGAAATTTAAGCTTGTAAAAGGGAAGGGACTTTCACACAGGTGAATTAGGGCCAGTCCTAGAACTAGAACCCAGAATGCCCCATTTCTTATTCCAGGGCTCCATCCCCCTGACATGGAGTCAGTCTAGAGTCTCTGGCTAAGCCTTATGGAATGTTAGGGACCTTAGGCACATCTAACCTGACCACATCATTTTACAGATGAAGAAATAGACTTATACCGGGGATGTGACTTGCCTAGGAGCACACTTAACCTGAGGTCTGTTAAGGCTCCTCATTTTGCAATGAGTGTTTGCAATTCAGTGTTCTTTTCCATTTCACCAATTCAGAGCAGTAAGGGATGAGGCTTAAGTCACATCCAGGTGGTTGGAATTAACCTTTTGGCACCAGGCTAGTCCCTGTGGCCCCTTCCTATTGGTTACTTTCTCTCCTTAGTTTGCTGGTGGCGGTAAGTTTTTCTGAGAAATCTGTAGCCAGCGGTTGGAGGGTGGAGGGGTCTGGTGTCTGGGAGAAGCCCCATTCTTTGACCTAGGAGTAGAATAAGGTTTGTATACCTGTCCAAAAGTGTCATAGGGATGGGGGGCAGGGGAGTTTAGGTAGCTTTGTTTGTTCCCTTTTCTCCTCTGGAGGGTGTGGTTGGGGGAGGGGGAGGAAAACAGGCTCTGACTGTGAAGAGGAGGAGGAAGAGGAGGAGGAGGAGTTAGTTCCTCTGAGTTCCTGTTTAAGTGGGGCAGAGGAGGACTATGGTGGGAAGCCCTTGCAACATCAGCTGCTTAACTGGAATTTCCCATATCTGTCTGTTCTACTTCCTAAATCTTGTATTTTTAACTTCTTGTAGGTTACTCCATGGATTTTTGTGTAGGGGAAAAGGTTTTGGAGTTAGAGGTCTCAGCTCAGCTACCTACTAGACCTCACTGTGAAATTGGGCTTCCCTAGGCTGTGTCTCATTTTCTTATTCATCAGATGAGAGGGGTTAGATTAGATGACCTCAAATATTCTTCCCAGTGCTTGATCCTGGGGCTGCCACAGATTGTCCAACCTGTTACAGGGTTGGGGTGCCACCCCAAATGTCACAGGACCTGCTTCAGCTCAGGTTTCTGCTGGTCATCTTATCACTTCTGTACTATCCATTGATCTTAGCTCAAACATAGGGTATCTCAGACTCTTCTGCCAGCTCCTTTGGTCAGTAAGTTAGGAAGCTTGAAAGGCAGGAACACTGCACTCTGTTTTTATCCCAGATTTGACGGCTTAAGTCTTCCAAACCAGACTCATAACCTGGGACCCCGAAGTAGTCATTGTACCTACACTTCTCCCATTCAGCTATGTCCTCATTTTTTTCTGCTGTTGAAATCCCTTTAATCCTTAAGTCCTTACCTGCTCTTGGAAGCCTTGAGTTACCCTAGACAATACTGCTTTATCTCTCTATTGCACTCTAATAGCACTTTTAGGCAGAATTAGAGAAGATTTGAGTCAGAAAGGACCTTTCAACATAGAATGTCAGAGCTTGGAGGGACTTGCAGAATGTCAGCACTGGAAAGGACTCTCCAACCTTGAATATAGAATGTCAGAATGTAGAATGAGGGACCTGGAAGAAGGATGTTAGAACCTAGAATGTCAGGGCTGGGGAGGGATATTCATATACAATGACAGAGCTTGGAAGAACACTGAAGAATTGAGAGTTAAATATAGAAAGAGTTGAGAGAGCTAGAAATGGCCTTATTATGGGTTGCATTATCTAACACTCAAATCCATCCTCTCCTGTATAATTCTCTGATGTTGCTACCTGTCTTGTCTCCCTGACTAGACAAGACAGTAAACTCTTAAGGAAGGGTTGGTGGAGCCTGGGATCTGAGATACTGCCAGAGAAGAGCAAGGAAGTCTTAGTTGCTTTGCCAGCACTCCCTCCAGCCCCCCGCCCCCAGCTCTCCAGTTCTGGTTCCTTAGGTTCATCAGCACCTTTTCCTCTTTCCCTCATCTTGCTCCCTTCTCCCATGGAGACCAACCCACTTTCTTCAGTGGTCATATAATACAAATCTCCAAGTGTAGGCCTGGTCTAAGCCCCAAGGTCAGGGTGTTTCATTCCACTATATCTCATAATTGTTCTCTCTTTTCAGACTGAAAGCACAGATAGTCCTAAACTTTTGGAGACCAAGGCCCCTGGGGAACCAGTTACTCCTTTTCCTGGAGTGAATCCAGTCTTCAGTATTGGAATGAGAGATCACAAATAGGAGAAAGGGAAAGGATGTAGGAAAAACAAAACTCATCTACTAGGTGTGGGTTCCTGGAAGGGGAGTTCTACTTCCTCTGCAACATCTAGCTCAGTAAATTAAGTAGGCATATTGAGCCAATTTGAAGGAATTTTTTCTTTGGGCTGGATGGACACCTGTCCTTCTGGGTGAGGGGTAGTTTTGTTTGGTGGCAGAAGGGACTAGAAGGAATATTTGTACCCTTAGGGAAAGGGCTGTAACCCATTTTGGTATCATGGACTCCCTTCCCTTCTGGTACTGCCTATGGACAACTTCTGAGAATGATTTTTTTAAATGCATAAAATAAAAAGGAATATTCCTCAAAAAGGAAACCAGTTACTGAAATATTAATCAGGATATTAAAATTTCCAGAGTCCCCTCTGAAATCTCTCTATGAACCCTGCCTTTGAGGGACTTGAATCCTTCCCAAATAAGGATTTCAGGATTCCCTCCAAAAGATTCAGTGAGCAGGACATGGATGCCACAGGAGAGGCTGTTGCTCAGTTCTTAGTAACAAAGGCTTCTCTGTCCCAGGGCCTGGTGTGAAATTTATTTCAGCAATGAATCTGGTGCTGGCTTAGGAGGGGTGTGAGAGTTAAGGGAGGAAAGAGGGAGACTGAGTTTCTCTATCAGTCCTACATCACTCTCTCATTAGGAGCTTGGTGACAGTCACCCTGAGGCTTGTGGACTAGTATGGCCGGTCATACTTAGGAGTGTAGAATGAATGTCAGATCTAGATGAGTATTTAGAACATAAAATCATGCTATGCTATAGATTTAAAGCTGGAAAAACTTTTAGGAGTCCTTCATTTAAGTTGCCTCAGGGTCACTGATGTCTTCAAGTATAAGGATTCCCCCTTTAAATGTTTTTGTAAAATTTATTTTGGCATCACCTTCATTTCCACATTTTTATTCTTTCCCCCTCCTCTGCCCCAAGTGTCATCCCCCATAACAGAAAATGAGAGAAAACAAAGCAGTTGTAGAACTAACCAGTATAAACAATGTTCTGCTCTCATAGTCTCCCACCTCTGCAAAAGGAAAGAGGGAGGTGCATTTTTTTATTTTATCAAAATTTTTCTTTGGGACCAAACTTGGTCATTAAAATTACTGAGTGTTGAGATACTTTTAAAAATCTAGACTTATAGTATGTATTGTTTCCATATTTCTGATTATTTCACTTATTTCACGTACTTTTCTTTGTTTCTTATTCATCATTTCTTGTAGTACAATAATATGCCTTACATTCATAGGTCATAATTTGTTTAGCTTATCCCCAGTTGTTGGACATCTACTTTCTTGTCATTAAAAAAGGTGCTGTTTGACATATTTTGGTGCATATGGGGCCTCTCTTCTCATCTTCAACCTTCTTGTGGTTTATACCTAGCAGTGGAATCTCTGGGGCAAAGGGCATAGATGTTGTAGCCATGTAGCATGAGAACCCCTTTTTAATATAGAAAAATTTCATGTATCCCCACATGATAACATGTTGTACTGTTGCTATTTGTTGATGGAGAAGACATGTACTGATGTGCACTATGAATTCAAGAATGAATTTAATTTTGGTTTGTTAGAATAAATGTCTATATATTTGAAGAATAGTAATCCATATAAATATAATGTGGAATGATTTAGTCTTTAGAATGTATGTTTGCTGAATGAAGATGAAAATACTTGGTATATATATGAATTTGTGAGCCTCTGCGGGCTCACAGTAGCAGCTTGACAGTTGGCCATTCTTCTGTTGTCCTGATCCCTGGTGTCCACTGCCCACTGGTTGGGAACTGCTGAACTAACAGAATCCCCTCATTTTACAGATGAGGAAAGAAAACCTAGGTAACAAGTACCAGAGTAGGGATTTGGACCCATGCCCTTTAATTATAAAATAATTGTCTTTTCCACCATGCCAAACGTATTACCTCTAACAGAGACTGTCAGTCAGAAGGTACTGTAGAATATAGACATAAGAATGTTAGAGTATAGGATGTTGTGGTTGTGTGGTTTGACCATGGCATCAGAGAGATGATGACATGACTTACAAGTGAATTGGATTTGAGTGAGGGAGGGCAGTGCCAAGTCACCAGTCTTTCTTTCTCCTCTCATAGGATGTTCATATTCATAGAAACCGTCAAACAGAACATTTTTAAAATGTTAGAGCTGAAAGTACCCTTAGAGCATATAAGGGACCATAGAACATAGACTCCCTGAATCTGCATGATGCTGAAAGAATGCAACCTGTATTCAAATCGTTGGCTCTGCTACTTACTGCCTGTGTGACCTTGGGCAAGTCATTTCTTCCCTGTGGGACTCACTTTCCTTATGTGTAACATGAAGGAGGGTTTGGGATTGGACTGGTTGACTTTTCAGGTCCTTTCCAGCTCTAATCTCTGATCCACAGGTGAAACTTCAGAGGTCTTCTAGTTGAGCCCTAACAGAAATGTTTTGTCCAACACACTCTGGACACATTAGTGGTCCTCCAGCTTCACTTTGAAAGCCTTCATTGAAAGAGAGCCTAGTACCTCCAGAGTCAGTCCGATCTATTTTTGGGCAGCTCTTAACTGTGAGGAATATGTTGAATATGTTTGCCTCTGAAGTTTCTCCCTCTTGTTCTTAGTTCTGCTGTCTGAACCCAATCAGAGCAAACTGAATTCCTGCTCCACACGATATCCTTTCAGATATAGTAATCATGTGTTCTCTTTCCTCATTCCATGATCATAGCTCTGACATAGGGTATCTCATAGAGCATAGAGTGTCAGAGCTGGAACAGAGTATAGAATGTTAGAAAGGAGAATGATTTTACATATTGTCTGGTCCAGGGTTCTTAATTTAGGATCTGAGACTATTTTGTAAAAAATACTTTGATAATGATTTCTGAAAATTTTATGTATATGTGTATATATATATATATATATATATATGTGTGTGTGTGTGTGTATATGTATATATATATATATATATAAAATTTAATCAGCAAGCATTTATTTCCTCTCCCTCCCTATCCATCTTCCACTGCAGTATTAATTAATATATTTCGATAAAATTGGCTTCCTTTATAATCCTAAGTATTTTATAGGTTTAAAACTATTCTTTTGCGAAGGTGTTCATGGTACAGAAACAACTCCTGGGCTAGGTCAGTTCTTTTGTCCTAGAGTAAAGGACAAACAGATGAAGTAATTTGCTGAAGGTTCCTGATCAAGTCAGTGGAGAAGTACCCTAGGGTCTGTCACAATTTCTCCTGTGGGTCTGCCTTAGTATAATTGTTGCCCTAATACCCAGCTGTTGAATAGCTACATATAATTGTGGTCTTACATCCTATGAAGGAGGGGTATGATGTGAGAGATCGTAGGAAGGTGCTGTATCCCCCATTGATGTTTGAAATTCCTCTGTAGAAGTTTATCATAGAGGAGGAAAGGACCTTAAAGTACATCAAGTCCAACCTCATTTACAAATGAGGAAACTGAGGCTCAGTTAGGTTAAATGACTTACTCAGGCCTGCACAAATAGTAAGTGCCTGAAGTAGGATTTGAACACAGGTCTTGATTTCCTATCCATTACATTCCGTTAGGTTAAGCATTGGCATCCTTGAGTTTTTCTTTTACAGCATTACTGTGCCCTGGGTTATGGCATCTATTGTCTTTAATATCTTTATGTGAAATAAATGATTTCCAGGGAGGACACAGTTGTGTGTGTATGTGTGTGTGTGTGTGAGAGAGAGAGAGAGAGAGAATGTATGTTTGGGGATCATGATAGCTAAGAAGGGGTCTTTTGGGACAGGATCCAAATCCTTGTAGTTTGTTTGCTTGGAGCTTTCTAGATGAAATGCAGAGAACAGGCTTGGAACAGAAGGGGACAAGGGGTGGGTGTGGTGATGATGATAAAGGAGACAAAATCAGAGAGAGTGGGTAAAGGGAGAGGAAGATGAGATGGCCAAGGGACAAGAGACCCATGCTGCTTCTCCCCAGCAATCTCTCACTCTATTATTTATCCTCGTACCAGGATCCTTCATCCATCAGTCAAGGAGATGGCTTCTGGCCAAGATACTGTTCACAGCTCTGCCTGGCCAGTGCTGACTCCTAGCTCCCCAGCTTTCTCTCCGTGTGTTATGTCTTTGTTGCTACTTAGCACCAGCTGCTGCAGACGCTGAAATTCCAGTTACTTTTTCTCTTTCAATTGTCCAGAGCTCCATGTAAGTAGTCACAGTGCCTTAGGACTCAGCGTTAGTGTTGAAAGTGAGCTGACAATCTAGAACCTAGAGTGGAAAATGCTAGAGCTGGGAAGAAGGTGTAGGACTGGGGAAAGAGCCTGACTAGACTTAGGAAACCCAGGCTGAAATCCTGCCTGGAGCAAGTGATCTGTGTCTTCCTTTGGCAAATGGGGATAATAATACTTAGACCAGCTGCTCTCACAGGAATGTTGAAAAGAAAGTACTTTATAAACTTTAACGTGCTCATAAATTGAGTTTATTTTTTATTTAAAAATATTAGAGTTGTGTAGGAGACCCTTGAATGGTGAATATGATCTTGTAAATGCCCTTAGAACATGGAACATAGGATATAACAACTGGAAAAGAATTTAGAACATTAAATGTTAGAAGGAAGAAGATCAATTTCTACCTTTTCATGCCATAAGAGGGATCATTAAATTGGTTAGTGGCAGAGCTGGCATTAGAATCTGAATTCCCAGGTCAGTGATTTTTTCTTTACTCTATAATCAGGAAGGAGTAAGGTAGAATAATTGCTGCCCTTATCACTGGTCCTAGAAACTTTCCCTGGCTGTGTTCCCAAACGTGGGGTTCTGGTTAGATCTAGTTCTTGGTAGGTTGAATGTGGAGGCAGATGAAGTGCTGGACCTGGAGTCAGAATCCAGTCTTATAGTTCCTAGCTATCTTACCCTGGGCAAGTCACTGAACTTCAGTTTCCATTTGTAAAATGGAGATAATATAGCACGTGCCACCCGCTGGTACTGTGAGGACCAGATGAAATAATATCTGTAAAATGCTTAGCTTAGGGCCTGGCACATAGTAGGTGATCAGTAAATCCCTGTTTCCTTTCTTGAACAACTTTGATGCCAGCCAACTGCAGATGACCTTGCTTCCTCCTTGGTAGAGGGTAGCTACCCTCTACTTATGTCCTTAGTCCCTTCCACACCCATCTCCTTTGTTCTGTCCATCTTCAATTTCTCCCATATGGATTCCCTTGATTTTGTCAATTTCTTGACCTATTGTCAAGAATTTTTCCTCTTTTCCTGTCATATTAATAGAATAATTTACACTTCTAGCATCCATATTCATGCTACCTATTTATTTCTTTCTCTTAAAATCTGGTTTCCATCCTTTCCACTCAACAGAAACTTCTTTCTTCAAGGTTGTCAGCAGTCCCTTTACTGCTGAATTCAATGGGTTTTTTCTTGTTTTCTTTTTTCTTGACTTCTCTAGCTTTAGACACATGTTGGCCACTTTTCCAAGATCAGGAATTCTTAACATTGGGTCTCCTTACTTGTTTTTTTTTTAGAAAATATTTAGGTAAATTTTAATAAATTAACTTCCTTTATAATCCCATTTATTTTTTTTTTATGAACTTAAAAACTTTATTCTGAGAAGGGTCTGAGAAAGGGGTCTATGACACAACTAACAATAAAGAGACACAGGCCTCGATGTTCTCTCCTAATTTTCTTCTTTCCTCAGGGTTTGTTCATTTCAGTTTGCTCTGCTATACCGTCAGTCTTTTGCCCCTTAAATACAGGTATTTTCACCTCTACCCTTCATGGTTCTCCTCAGGACCCTTTATTTTCTTTCCTTTTCCTCTTTGAGTTGGAGTCAAGAAGATATGGGTTCAAATCCCCAGGAACTTAACTAGTTTTATAAGCCTGGGCCAAACTCTTACAATCTCTCAGCTTCTTATTCCTTATTTGTGAAAATGGGGATAATAGTAGTACCTACTTGTAGGATACTCAAATGCGGATCAAATGAGGTCATAGGTATATAGGGGCTTGGAAACCTTTAGTACTGTATAAAATGCAGACTATTACTATCATCTCATTTTCTTCATCTTTTTGGATGGGGGTAAGTGGAACCAATCCTTGGGCAAGTCTGTATCCTATTACTTAATATTCTATGGACTGTTATACAGGTAGACAAAACATCTGAATTTTTATGGTTGAATAAAAGCATTAGGCTCCAAGCTCCTCTTCTGAAGGCTCACTGAGTGTATCCTCACCTTCAGCAGCAGACAGGTAACAGAGATGCACCTCCTTGGTCCCCGCATGCTTTTAATTGGCTTAGGAGAGAAAACTTTTTGTTTCATGTAGTTTGAAGATTATGAATATTTGGGTTGGTGGCATCTATTAAAAACATTATTGTTTCTCTTGTCTCCAAGTAGCTCTTTAAGAACATATTTATATCCACACTACCTAAGAGAATGCCTTTTATAGAATATGTACTTGTTGAAATTATATCATGGGCTTTTTGAAATGTTTAAATGAATGCAAAAGTCATATTTGGAATGAAGAGACATATTTGATGTCCTGTAACGTGTTGTTTGCACCACTCTACTGGCAGTGAGCACCTTTTGTTTCTTGATGTTATTATTTGTGCATATTTTATCTCCCTTTGCTTTGCAGCAAGCTTCTTGGGGGTAGAGACTGTCTTGTTCATCTCTGTGTGACCCCCAGTACCCAGCAAAGACTGTTACAAATAGTAATACCTAAGAACTGTTGAATGAATGAATTTGTATTCTCAACTGGAGGTTTCTGGGAATGCGAGCCTCATTTGGTGAGGTAAGATGGTATTCCCTTCCTGTGGTATAGTGGAAAAGGTGCTGGTTTTGGAGGCAGAGGACTTGGGATTCAAGTTCTGGACCTGCCATTGACCAGCAGATCATTGAGTAGATCATGTTTTCTCTTTGGACCTCAGTTTCCTACTCTGTAAAGTGAGATAGTTGGATGATATCCAAGGTTCCTCCCCTTCTTGCATTCTGGGATCCTGGGAGACAGAGGGGCTTTTGCTGTCATGGTCCATGGTACACCTGGGGCCAGATTCCCATCATCCTGCTTGCAGATTGGACTAAAGAACAGCTAATGGCTCTGACATTTTAGGAAAGGAATTGGTTTCTTTGCTCCCTGAGGGACCATGTATTGGAACTTGGGAGTTTCAAGTGGGCATTACATCTATTTAAACCACACTTCAAACAAAGAACAAAACTATATTATTTAAAATAACTTCTGTTTCAAAGCTGGGCTTAGGATCTAAACCTCTCTGGAAAGAAGCTCTCAAATTCTGAATTCTGGGGTTTTTGCTTTGTGTTAGTGCTGAAGTGTGTGTGTGTGTGTGTGTGTGTGTGTGTGTGTGTGTGTGTGTGTGTGTGTGTGTGTTTTCTTTCTTTTTTTTAAGACTACCTCTCTTTAGTAGCCATTCCCAGTTGTGATTGGCTCGGGAGCTTTAACCTTCTGTGTTTTGCCAACCTGAGCCAGTTTCTTTCCCCTTAGGCAACTTAGTTTTGTTGGTTTGTTTGTTAGCTTTAGCTAACATTTATTTATATGGAGATCCCTATGTGCCAGGCACTGTGCTAAGTGCTTATTTGAGCCTCAAAATAACCCTGGGAGGTAGGTACTATTATTGCCCTCATTTTGCAGTTAAGGAGACTGAGGCAAAGAGTTTAAATGATTTGCCTGGGGTCATACAGCTAGTTAAGTGTGCTGCTTACTGCAACTCTGCTCCTAGGGGCTGGCCTTATTGGTTCTCAGACCTAGTGTGGATACCTGATCCCTGATTGGCTTTAGCTCTAGGGTGGGCCAGAAGTCTCACATTCAGGCAGTCCTAGCCTTAGGACTAGTCTGATAGGCTCATAGTCTTAGCCTCACCTAGTGGCATGACAGACTCTGGAGTTCTAAGGTTTTTGCAGTAGGGTTGGGTATAGTGCTGGCACCACTGGAAGTTTCTGAGTGCTTGGACAAATCAGGATGTCAGTTTCCTCTGAATCTCTGAAGTCTCTTTCAGTTCTCATATAAGAGGTCACTTCTCTAGGCTCAGTTTTGCCCCTTGTATTCATATAGGGGGAATAATACCTGTTGTCGGGCTGCGGTGAGGAAGCTTTTTAAATGTGAGCTATTATTTCTCTCTGTGCCTTTTCCTTTTCCTGGTTTTGCCACATAGTATAAATATTCTGTTTTGTGCTCTAGCATCTCCCTCCTTCATGGCCCACCTTCCAAATGGGATGCAGATGGTGTTGCTCAGAGAGAATCTGCTCCTGAAATCTATCAGGTCTGGATCCCCCATCTTCCCTCTGCTCCCCCTCTCCTCAACATATGCCAGCTCTTGGCATTAGGGAGATCTTATTTCCAGACTTAGGGGGAGGTATGTATGATTTGAACCTGCTTACCTGCTCCTTGTTCTTCTCTGACTCCTGACATTTGGAAATTCCAGAGACTTTGGGTCCCCAGTCCTTGAGGATGCTCCAGGCTTTGCTGTTTATTTTTGTGTGGGTGACTTGGAAATTTCTATGTAAAACCCCCTGATGTTATCCCATCAGGTAGCCCTGATGCCAGACTCAGGCTGTCCAGGCATTTGAGACTCTCTACAATCTGGACTTCACAGCTGCTTGGGTTTCCAAGTTTTATGCATAGCTGGACGAGACTGTAACGTGTGTGGGGGCTGTGGTGTTCTCTGCTTTTTAGGGAGCTGCCATTCAGGAGAGACAAAACTAAAATCTTTTTTGGTCCTTGGAGAACTTCTGGGAACTTTGTTTCATAATTCTGGATTCTTTCTTGGGTGCCCCCATACCAATTCTCAGTTGCTGCCTCCACAGTGGACTTTTTTTTTTTTTGGTCTTGGAGCTAACGCTTAATGAGATGTCTGTGGAAGACGGAAAGAGAGACCTTCTGGGTTAGGCAATTCAAGTTCTGGGTTAGGCAATTGGCTCAAGCTTTCCTTGGGTGGTGACTGCCTTGCTTACTGTGCCTGGGTTTGTCCTCTGCATAGTTAACTGAAGTCTTTCTCCTTATTCACTTTTCCTTCTCGGATTTTCATATTTAAGGTTCCCATTCCATAGTTATCTGATCCAAGGTTGGAGTAGTAGACCAGTGTTCATTTTGGACAGGATGAGGAGCTCACAAAGACTGCCCTGCCTGGAACATTAGCTTTGGAAACTTCTACTATGGGAGTGGAGTTTTATATATATAAACAGACTGAGTCTTGCAAAATGTGAGCACCTCATGCCAGTAAGTTGTCTTTTTTTGACTCAAGAAATACATGAAAGAAAGATAAATACAAGGTGGCCCATACCCAGGAGTAGTGCAGTTCTCAGTGCTGGGGCCAATGGGTACTGAGAATTATACATGTCTTAACCTGTTAAATGTTTAGTTTAGCTATTGTGCTCTAAATGTGAGGGTCTTGTCAGGGGATTGAAGAGTAGATTTACTACTGGGTCATGTAATTTTTGACATTTGTTGAATCCAGAAGACAACAAAAAGTTGCCACTGAGTGGAAGGATGGATCTCAGAGGTAAGGTCTTTAGAAAGGCAAGTAAAGGGATTGGAGGAGTTGGTTTTATTATGCATTCAAAAAAGCAATCAGAAGTATTTCATGGGGTGTTTGGTCATTTCATATTAAAATGATCATGATAAGCCCTTGCAAAAAGTCGATGAGAATTGGCAGCTCATGCACCAACACCTGTTGCAGAGGATCTGGAGGCAGAGAAATTGTATGAAAAACTTGTTAAGACACTGTAAATTAAGTCACCCGGTGGAGAGGAGGGTGAAAAAATTTTATGCTTGACTTTATCTTGACTATACAGGAGATATATATATGTATGTATTGAATGATCTTCAGTTCACATAGCTTTTATCCCTATTTCCCCCAGCACCCCTCCCCAATATTGCAAATAGCTTCCTAATTGGTCTTTCTTCAAGTCTGTCTCCCTTTCCTACCCCAATCCAGCCTCCATTCAGCAGCAAAAATGGTATTCCTAAGGCATACTTCTGACTTTGTTATTACTTTGCTTAGTAAGCCCCAGCCACTCCCTCTTGCCTTTTCGGTGAGGCAAGGGGATTAAATGACTTACCCAGGATAACACAGCTAGTTAAGTGTCACCAGTCTGAGGTTGGATTTGAACTCAGGTCTTCCTGACTTCAAGGCTGTTCTGGTACTTTATCCACGGTGCCACCTTACTGCCCCTCCCTTCTTGTCTTTCCCATCAAATACAGACTCCTAGCATTTAATGTCCTTTACAACCTGAGTACGTCCTATTTTTCTAGGTTTATTGCACATTCGTCATTCTGTCATCCAGTTAATTTGGTTTTTGTTATATTCTCATACAAGGCATCCTGTCTTCTCTCTATCTTTTGACAACCTATTCCTTATACCTGGAATGTACTCTCACCTAACCATGTACCAGAAATCCTAGGTTATAAACTCTACTCTAAAGCCACCTACTCTATAAGGCTTCTTTGGATTCCCTCTAGATGTTGGTGCATACCCATGAAATCAGCTTTACATTTACTTTTGTATATAATTATTTGTCTACATGTGGCTTCTCCCAATAAAATAAAAGCATCTTGAGGGCAAGGGCTGTGTTTCATTTTTGTCTTTGTATCCCCAAGATTTAGCACAGTATTTGACACGTAGTGGCATTTAATTAATGCTTTTTGATTAATTAAATATGACAAACACTAAGTACATAATAAATGAAGTTGATTCTAGGCTAATAGACATGAAACATCCAAGTTACGATTGTGAGAATTATTTCCAAGTTAGATGTCTGTGTAGTCAGATCATTGACTTTTTAGAACGCAGTTAAATATTAGTACCAAATTGGAAGAGAGATTGACTTGACACCCAAAGAAAGGGAGATGGATAAATGAATATTGACAGAGCCTTTCATCATTTTCTAAAGTAGTTTAACTAATGTAAAACAGTTGCCAAAATGAGGGCAACATAAGAGCTTTGAAGCTTTCATAGGCAGCAAACCTTTATAATTGCCGAGCAAACAGAAGACAACCAAGGGCCAGACCAGTAAAAAAGATAAACTTTATAAAACCTTTCAAAGGAAGATGGTATGGTGTACAGTTACAAACATCATTGTTTTATAAAATAGTGGAGAGAAATAATTTTACTGAAAGCTTAGAGACTCAATTAAGCCAGATCTTTTCCAGAATGCAATTGGAAGAGGTCAAAGAATAAGTTATAGAAATGTTATTAACTATGTGAAAGACAACGATAGTGGACAACATGCCATCATTCCTGGTATGTAACAAAAGGAAACTCATTATATCCTATATGTTAATATAGATAACATAGAAAAAGGATTTTAATGAATTGAGTATGTAATAACAAATTAACCTAAGATAAGCACAAAAGAGGAAAATTTTAAAAATTAGAAGAAAAAAATCTAAAAGCTAATTGTTTAAATATAAGACAAAGTAAGATAATGCCATATAGAGATCTTAACCTAGTTTTAAAAAAGGAAATTGCACCAATTAAAGGATCTACCTAGGTTAAAAAACAAACCTGGTTTTAATTTGAATGTAAAACAATTTTTTAAAATCCACCTAAAATGTAAATTGTAGGAGAATTCATTCAAAATTTTAAAGACAAATTATTATTTATGTTAAACATATTCAAGAAAACACTCTACCAAATTTACAGGCCAATGATAATTAAATTTTAAAATCTCAGCAAAAGAAAAACTTATTTTACAAAAGTTGTTTATTCTAGTTGAGTTAAATGTAAGGATTTGGTTAATATTAGGAAAACTCGTTAAAAATACCATCCAAAACCATATAATTAATTATATTACTAGATGAAGAAAAGCCATCGACAAGGCACAGCTTTAAGTTATGCTAAAAACCTCACCGAACACAGGCATTTTTAATAAGATAAAAATATCTAACTAAAACCCAAAGCTGTATTTATATATGATGAGGAAATACTAGAAATTTTCCTAATAAATATAGAAGTAAAAGAATGATGCCCCTTTCCTTGCAGTTATTTCACATAGCTATTGAAATGCTATTAACAGCAATAAGATGTGAAAGAAATTAAACGCCTAAAGATAAACAAAGAATAGACAAACCTTACCTTATTTGCCACTAATATGATTAATGTGTTAGAAAATCCTAGGATATATGTGAAGAAACTAATTGAGACAGGAATTTCAGTGATTCAGTGGGTTACAAAATAAACTTACAAAAATCACTAGCATTTCTATACAGCAATAACAAAATTCAGGCGGTAATAATAGAAAGGGAAGCTCCACTTAGAATAGCTAGAAAATACATAAATATCTGGGAATAAATCTACTATATATACCTTTATGGATACCATTACTCCTTAAGGAAATAAAGATTATCAATAATTTTAGGGATATTCATTGCTCATGACTAGACTGTGCCAATATGATAAAAATGACAGTATTACTGAAATTAGTTTGCATATTTACTTCTATATCAAACCACTAAGATGATCCTTTGCAAAGCTAGGCAGAATACTTATTAAATTCATTTGTAGAAACATAAAATCTAGACTATAAGGGAAAACTGAAAAAACTAGGAATTAATGGGAAGAGTATTTCTAGGTTTCAATTTACAAAACTTTGGTACTGGCTTAAAAAAAACAAACTAGGTTACTGGGATAAAGAAAAATAAGAAAAAACTGAATTTAGTATCTGGTGTTGGATAAATTTATGCTAATCAAAGTACAAAAGGAATATGTAACAGCTAGACAAAATAATAAAAAAAATTTGGAGGAACAAAAACTGGAATATTAATGGAAATTTTTAAAGGGGGGCTAACACTGTTATTTGGACAAGTATTCTTAGTTTTTTTGGGGGATCATGGACTTTATTGAATGAACAAAATTAATGCAGCAAAAGGAAATCTACTGGAAATAATATTTCATAAGGGTGTGATAACCAAGATAAAGAGACCACAAACAAAAATACAGAAGACCAATAGATAAATAATGAAAGGATATGAACAGTTTCAAAAGAATTGCAATTATGAAGTCATGTGACAATGCTCCCTAATAACTAATAAATGAAATGACAAATCAAAGCTCAAAACTGGTAGAAATGACAAAAGATGGGAATAATTAATGTTAATAGTTAATAGGAAGAGATGGATAAAACTAATGCCTTGGTGGAGGTGTGAATTGTTTAGACTATTCTGGAAGGCAGTTTGGAATTATGTGGAGAAAAAAAGATTATTGCCTAGTTGGCTCAGAGGTTCCATTGCTAATCATATACCCTAAGGATGTTAATGAAAAAAGAACTATACCATAGCTTTAATAATACTTTTCGTAGTAGCAGAACTGAAAACAAAGTAGATGCCAGTCAAGTGGGGAAATAGCTAACCGAGTTGTGGCTAAATGAATGTCATGGAATATTACTATAGTAGCAGAGAACTGAAAACGAAGTTTATGCCCATCTGTTGGGGAATGGTTGACCAAGTTGTGGTGTGTGAATATGATGGAATATTACTGTGCAGTGAGAAACTATGAAGCTGATGAATTCAGAGGAAAATGAAAAGACATGAGGTGATGCAAAGTGAAATAATGAGAACCAGGAGAGCAGGAAGAGCAGTAATAAACACAAAGGTTAAAATTCATTGTTGTGGAACCATCAGGACCAAGCTTGGTGCCCAAGAAGCAGTTCCCTCCTCTTAGCCCATCTCCTTTCTTTGCAGTGGTGTGTTCTCTGGGTATGGAATAGGGAAAGGGACACTGGGAAGAACAGTTGGAGTAGCCCAAGTATATGTGAAGTAGGTTCTTGCTGGAAAAAAGTTTTGTGGTCATTGAGATAAGTGAAAGAAGAGAGACTGCCAGAGTAATAGATCTTATTACTGAAAAAAGACTGTAGAGAAGGTCAATAATTACATGGTTAGATATATCTATTTTCCATGACAACAAACTCTTTGAGAACAATCTGTACTCACACTGAGGGAATCTTCAATAAAAGTATGAGAAGGGAACCAGCAAGGAAGTAATTAATGTTTCCTACTTTTCTTATAGATCTTTATTAAAATAGCTACAGAAATGTTAGTTAAGTATTAGTGCAAGTACAATATATTGTGCATTGTATTGTACATTGCTATACACACACTAATATTTGCATAGCAAATTTAAGGGAAGTTATATATTATAACTTACATTTTTTGAGTAACAATGATCCAAGTAGAGATAGATACATTTTCCAATCTTAATAATTTTTTCTTTAAAATTTTTTAAAAAGACATAGTTCTGCTTTTTTTTTTAATATTAGAGTCATTCTGGATTTACTACATTCATCCTCCCACTCTCACTTCTAACCAAAGAGACCTTCCTTATCAGTTAATCAAAGTTAATCAACATAATGACAAAGGATTACAGGGGATCACACTTTTTATAGGCACATGTACTAGACTGAAAAGTGCAAAAGATGTACAATTCCACTGTCCTAAATGTTCAGGAATTTGGTATATAAGCAAAACATTGCCTTAAAGGGTTTCCATCCAACAAAGTATCTTTCCCATATTAATATCAGGAGATTTCTTGAATCGTGTAATAGTAACAATAACTCTGTTTGACCCTGTGATTATAATTACCAAGTGAAACATAAAAACATGGGGACATATGCTTGCCAAAGGTGTTTGCCACTATTATTTCAGATGTCTAGCTCATAGTCCAAATTGAAGGAGTCTCTCTGTAGGGTGGGAGTGCCTACAGATGCTCTTGTTTATGGGTGGAATTCTGCTGATTAACATCAAGCCTCAGCACTTTGTAGAGCCTCTTAAATGAGAGCCACAACAACTTAAAAGTGTTTGGCTTGGCTATCTACACTGTCAAAGCCCAGTAGTAAGCCTAGTAACTGGATCAGACCGTGCAGTTGGATAGATCACCCAGGGTCAGTTTTAGTATGCATATCTTGGACAGAAGCTGCTTCTGTGCAGTATGTTGGGTTCAGAATTGAAAATGGGAGGAGGAAGAGAAGGAGGGTAGACTAGACTGCCTTTGGAAAATTGTTCC
Organism: Notamacropus eugenii; assembly: GCF_028372415.1. Classification (NCBI taxonomy): domain Eukaryota; kingdom Metazoa; phylum Chordata; class Mammalia; order Diprotodontia; family Macropodidae; genus Notamacropus; species Notamacropus eugenii. The sequence continues at coordinate 518,254,899 of NC_092872.1, forward strand.
GTACTTCTAATAACCCCAATTTTCTCCCTAAAAAAGACCCTTTTTTTTTTTTTAACGTTAGTATTCTTCTGATGATGCTGTGTGGCTGGAAGTCATAGAATATCACCATCTCTAAAGAATTAAAGTTGGGGGTTACCCAGAGAACAATGGGGAAGGCACATAGTGGGGATGAGTAGATGGAAACACATACCAGTAATGAATTATGCAGCAGTGGTGGTATAAAAGATGTCCTCAGAGAGTTATATGATTGAAAAAGGAGATGGACTGCATACAGAACGAGAGCTAGGATTGATAGACCACCTACTCTCCATTACTTATCCATGCAACATTAAGAGGTCTTTAGGAGGCATTTCAGGATGTTTGTGATGGATATATCAGAGGAGACTTAGGAAGACTTAGGAAAAAAAAGATACGAATGTATTGCATATCATTTGGAGTCATTGGAGTACCATGAGATCATTGGGTTTAATGAAATCAAAGATCTAATGAAGTGTTAAAGTGCAGTTGTTGGAAATCACTCTGCCTCAGTTTCTTCTTCAGCAAAAATGGGACCTTGATCGATCACCAAATGATCAATTTGTCTAGTACCAGGTATGTCCAAAGCTCAATGGTGGATGTTGTTTGTGGTTTTGTGGAAAGAGCACAGCCTGTGGACCCAAGTAAGCTCTTTGTTGGTGTTCCAGCTTGGACATTCAACAGTTTCTCCATTTCACAAATGGGGATTCTAGTACTTGCACTACCTGTCTCAGAACTTTTGTGAGGAAAACTCTTTCAAAAAAGTTTTTTTTTTCGATCAGCAAAATTCTGCCTTCCAACTTTCCCTCCCATCCCTCTTGAGAACAAGAAAAAAACACAACCTATTTATATGTCATCAAGCATCCTAAGTCTTCCTTTGCCTTTAACCTATTGTTGTCGCTGTATAAATTGTTTGAGGAAAGTACTCTGTAAATCTCTCTCTCATATATATATATATTATATATTAATACAAAATTGTATTAATATACACATATGCACATACATATACACACCTACATACACATACATATGCACATACACGTACACACACATACACACATACACACATAGTCATTTTTATTGCCTTTGTATATGATTGCTGCCCTTGGAGGGCTTATAGTTTGATAGCCATATTGGGAATGTTTTCCCTTCCAACTTTAGACTCCTTGGCTCCTTTGGCTCAATGATTGTCTCCTGGTCCCTTCAGTTGTTAATGACGTTCCTGCTAAAGTTACTTTCCACCCACTCTGTATTTCTCTAATGTTCTGATTTATAGATGTTATAGATGTCACTCATTAGAATGTAAGCTGTTACAGGAAGGGATAGTTTTCCCAGGGCTTAGCATAGTGCCTGACTATATTTAAGTGCCTAATAAATGCTTGTTTATTGATTATTGATTTATTGAAGCGGAATTGCCTCATCAAAGATCAGAGAATGGAGTATGACACCTTACAAAGCATGGTATCTCGAGGGCATTTATGGGTGGAACTGATGGGAGAATAATAAATTGAGAATGGAATGGATTTATCCAAATTTCTATACAAATCTGTTCCTTGACAATGGAACCCCCAGGCTTGGATTCCTAACCTTTCAGGCTTTGTTAGGATTTGGAAGTTAGAAATTAAAATTAAAACAAAAGAGGGAAGAGAAGTTATATTGAACAAAGAAAAGAGAGGAAATTGGTAGATATAGGAAGAGAAGGTATGAAAAGAATGGGACAAATCACAACATTAATACCCCCAAAAGTGTGTGGGGTTCTCAATAATTACCAGTCTGTGTCCATACTTAAAGGAAAATAGGGCCACACTGGGGAGGTTTGCAGTGGCATGTTTGACCCCTCTGCTTTGTAGTATATTTTTTTAATAGTGTATTTTCAGCATGACATGTGCGATATCCCGGAAATACATACTTAGAAAAGGGGTAGTCTGTTCATGCAAGAGGAAGTCCTAGAGCATTGAAGGTATTATCTACAGAGAATCTTTGGGAGATAGATCAGGGCCAAGGATCACGCAGGATGAAAACCCCCTTCTAATATTTATTTTCTCTGCCCTCCAATGATTCACTTAACGTCACTGGGCCTCAGTTTCTTCATCTCTTTAATAAGGAGATTAGACTAGAGGGCATCTGAGGTCCCTTCTAATCTAAATCTGTATTCTTTGAACCCATGGTACATCCATGGAGAGAATACTGACAACAATAACATTTTTGGTGTGCTTTTGAAAAAATGAACTTAAAAATCTACTTCCAGTGTCTCCTGGGAATAATTGGATACATTTCAGCTGGCTTGGTTATTAAAACTTTTTTGCCTCTGGGTCTTTGTTACTTATATAAGCTAATGCCAGATTTTAAATACAGAATATACAAATATTAGTCATCCTCTCCAATTTTGGTTTACTTCTAGAAATTCTGTACACAATCAGCATTTGATTATTGCACCAGATTTGTAAAAAAATTGCACATTTTTTGAATGGTAAGATAGCAAGTCATTTAACCTCTGTTTGCCTTTGTCCACTGGAGAAGGAAGTGGCAAACCACTTCAGTATCTTTGCCAAGAAAACCCCATGGATCGTGTGGTCCATGGGGTTATGAAGAATCAGATATGACTAAATGACTGAACTACGACAAAGCTAATAAATTCATTAACAAGATATAGAGGATGAAAAAAAATTTTTAAATTAGGTGGAGTAATGAATTAAAGTGATCCAACAAGATAGATAGTGGTAACTGGGAGAACTAGATTTGGATTCAGACTTTTGTCCAAATTCCTGCTCCAATGCCCACCTGCCTTTCTTTTCCAAATTGCACATCATTCCCCCTTTTCTGCGCTTTGTGGTCCAGTTAAACTTGGCTTCTCATTGTTCCTCTATTTCTAGTCTTTTCCATTGACTGAAGTATTGTGTCTAGAAAGCTCTCCCACCTCATTCCTTCTCGTCTTAGAATCCCTTATTTCAAAGCTCTGCTTAGGTGCCACTTTGTACATGAAGCTTTTTCTTATCCCTTTACCTGCCCCTCCCCCCTTTTTACTGGCTATTTTATTTTACATATATTTTATATATTCTCATTTATGTACATAAAGTCTCCCTCAATAAAGCACAAGCTCCCTGAGAGCTGGGGCATTTTCGTTTTTGTCTTTGTTTCCCTGATGCCTAGTATAGTCACCTGATGGCTTGGTAAACACTTGTTGACTGATTGATACGATCTTGGACAAATCAGTACATCACTCTGTGGCCTCAGTGTTTTCCTCATGCACTGAATTTAAATAGTCTTTCAGATCTCTCCTCACTCTAAATCCTGTGATGCTATGCTAAGAAAGAAGCCATCTGCTGATGCTAAAATGAAAATTACTGTCAAGCACTTTAGAAGGTACACTAATGTTGTTCCCAATAACAAAACACAGGGTTATAAGAGAGTCGCATCCTTCTCACTAAGTAAATTATTTGTAACATTGTTCATTCAGAATAAAACAAATGAAAATATGAGAGGCTTTTTTGGACCACTCTATCGTACTTCCTTGATTTTATTGGTGTGGGCAGACCCTCTATTACTGTAGATTGTGGTCCCCATCTGTTTAGTAGAAGGTCTTTGTGAGTTTCTGTGGCCAAAAAATTTGATTGGCTGACTGCCACCATTTTGGTGAAAAGCTTCTCTGGACTTAACTTGGCTGATCCTTGGATGACAGAATCCATTACTGGAACTGAACTCAGAGCTGGGCTTGGTTGGTCTTCCCCAAACTTAAGCTCTCCAAATTCAACTTTCACTTAGCTCAGGATCACTTCTGTGTACCCTTCCATGAGCCACCGGAGGAGGAAGTTGTCAGTGGAGCACTGTTAAGAGACCAGGCAATTAAAAGGAATCATTAGAAAAGATTGTGCAACAAGAGTCCTGCTGCAGTTTTGTTCAAGTGAAGGCTTCTGCTGCTGAAAAAGGTCTTCTGTTTGAGCACCATTAGACTCCAGTGGTGCCCAGAGGAAGGAAAAGGATGGCACACTGTGAAGAATTTTGATTTTATACCTACTTATACCTGTTTATACCTTTTATACCTACACAGTAACATCTTTGAATATCATTTCTGAGGTGGCCCAGGGGAGGGGACTTCATTTGACATTTCTAAAATGGGACTGTTAATATTTATCATGGATCTTTTGGCAGTCTGAAGCCTATGAACTCCTCAGAATAATGTTTTTAAATACATAACATTACAAAGAAAGCCTGTTATATTGAAATAATTATAAAAATCTGTTTTTTAAAAAAAAGTTCTCAGACCCTGAAGTGCTTATTCCAAAGAATGCCAGTTAATCATTCATTCATTTAACACATATTGAGGGTCTATTGTTTGTGTATATCACTAGGGCAACAGAAAATTTAGGTAAGTAATGAGTCTCTCATAAAACTTGCAGCCTAGTAGGGAAACTCTGGTTACTGTAATGTACAGTTGCATTTCAATAGGAAATTGTGGGTAGGGATATTGGGATGAGAGGCTGTGGAACCATCAGCTCAGTAGATCTGTAGAGCACTCTTCTTCCAGTTCCCATGGCTATGAAGTATTAACCCTCCAACTAGGGGATGTACTAATAATTAGAAATCAGATTGGAGCCCTGGAGTAAGGGTTTTAGACAGCCAGGACTCAACTGGGGTGGCATTGATTGTCCCCTGGGCCTGGAATGGGTTCCTTCAGCCACTCTGCCTTTTAATTTCCTTTTCTAGGGAACCTTTTCCTGGTCTCTCCAGCTGTGATCGTTTTCACTTCTGAGGTTGTCTCCAATTTATCCTGTATATTTCTTTTTTTAAAAATTAATTTATTTGTTTTCAGTTTTCAACAGTCCCTTCCATAAATCTTAGATTTTCTCCCCCTTCTTCCCCTGCTCCCCAAGACGGCATGTATATTTCTTCTACGTCTGTAGTAACGTGTATCCCTCATTTGAATGTGAGCTCCTTGAGGGTAGAAACTAGTTTTTTTCCTTTTTTCCCCGAGTGCTCAACAAAATGCCTGGCATATTCTACACTTTATTCATGTTTTTTGAGTAATTGATTGGGTGGCTGAGGTGTTAGACATGGCAGGGAGATGTTGAAAACAGGGAACAGGAATACTAATTCTTTTTGTGTTTTTTGACTTAATTTAACAGACTTAACAGACTCCAGCAAACATGAGTATTTCCATATGCAGAGAACAGAAAAAGAGGATTATATATGAAGCTGTGAATCTACATTACATAGTTTTTTTTAATAGTATATAATCCCATTCAGCAAGTTAGTTCAAAGCTGTCCTGCTTAGACTGCCAAGGGGTTAGAGAAGAGATTAGGCAGGAAACAGGAGGGTTTTTCAGACTGAGATGGAGCCTGATAAGAAACTAGGAATTTATTAGCCAAAACAAAACAAAACAAAAAACAATCCACAAACCTCCCTTCCCTGCCTCCCTTCCCTTCCTAAGTTTCCAGGGGAGTTTAAACTTGGGATATTTATTGACTGTGGTCTGTTGAAGGGGAAATGCTGGGGGGAGGACTGAGGAAAGAAACAGTGGCCAAATAAACATTTATTGATTGCCTCTAAGACCCCATAGGGGAAGCGAAGATCACTAAGTCAGTGGACAGAGTGCTTAGTGTGTTCCAGGTTCAGTGCTGGGGCTGAAAATGGAATAAATGAAGCAATCCTTCTTGGTGAGGAATTTATATTCTAATCAGGGAGATAACTGCATACCCATGGGAGGAAAGAACTAACAAATAAGGCCAGCTATGATAAGAGATTGAGAAGTGCCCACCAGTCAGTCAGTGATATAGGAGATCTGAGGCGGGAGAGATCTTTGTCTTTCTGGGGTGGTTAGGAAAGACTTCTTGGAGGAGGAGGATTTGAGTTGAGCTCTAAAGGATCTCCCATTAGAAGTTAACCTACCCCAGTAGCAACTAATGGGGAACTCATGGTTGGGAACCCAAATGGAAAACTCCTTTGAGTTGCAAAGGGTTAGGGTTCCTGAGAGCTTTGGGCTGGTGGTGGCTAATTGAAAGGTCATGGAGGTGGTGGGGAGCAATCTTCCTAGAAGCAATTTTTCCTGGTAGCCAGTTCCCCAGAAATGACATGTCAGGAGAGTGCCCAGAGAAATTATCAGGTCTTATCTCACATAAACTCCCAAGAGGCCTGGAGAAAGATTTAAGAACAGTTTCTAACATTCTAATTCTCCAACTCCATGTGGCTGACTTGTGCCTACATCTGAACAGGCCGGGTGCCTAGGCTTCTCCCATGGGGCTGCTGCCCTATGAAATCACAGAAATTATTGTCTTTTTAAAATAAATAATTGTTTAGACATGTACAGAGGGCCTAAGATGTCACATTTCTCTAGGACTTCAAAGTTTTCAGAATGTCTTCCTTAGAAATAATCTGTGAGTGGAGTAGTACAAGATTGTTATCCCTGCTTTTAAAAGTCAGAAAAACCATGATTCAGGGAGAAGTGTCATGCTTAGGTCCTATAACTATTAACTGTTAAAATCAGTATTTGAACCCATAACCCTCCTGACAGTCAGGTCCAGAGATTTTCCCACTAGTGTTTTGATGATGCCCTAAGGGAAAAGAAGGAAAAAACTCAAACATTTATTAAGTACTTATGATGGTCCAGGCACTGTGCTAATTGCTGGGTATACAAATACAAGCAAAAAGAAAGACAGATCCAGATCCCTCCCCTCAGTAAGCTCATATTCTTGTGAGGGAAGTATATGAGGGAGATGATGGTATGTAGCCCATGGACATGGTTTTGAAGTACAGAAGTCAGGAACAGAGCCTCCACAAATTGGAGGCCCTTGGAGGACCTAGTCTGGTGGAAAAGGGTATTCCAAGGTGAGAAGGCCACAAAAGAAGTTGGATGTTCCTGGGTGGGGAGGCCATCCCAGGTGCTGAGAGAGGTTCTGGGATGAGACAGAAGACAAAGCATGGTTTAAAATTCTCAGAGCAGAGCTGGGAGAGAGAGAATGATAGTACCTGTTGAAAACATAGGGGAGGAAATATCATGGCATTGTCATCCTTCATATTGATCCTTTTCTCCTTTTCTTCCCTTGCTTTTCTTAGCTTCACTCCCTCCATGTCAGATTGACTCATTATTTTCCCACATCAAAGCTCCACTGACACTGGTTCCAGGAAGGTCTTTTCAGAGCCTTCAGTTAACAGAAGGGACCTGAATCTCTTGTGTAGGGAGATTAAAATAGAAGAATGATGAGAGATGCCAGCAGGAGGAAGTGTAGGCACCAAGTGCTTGCTGATAAGGAGATCTAGAGGGAAACTGACCTTCAAAGTTCAAAGCGTTAATAGGTGCCTCTAGTCTTTGGGCAGTTCTTTGGACTTTTCTCTAGCACTGTGCTACAAATCTATAGGGGTACAAAAAAGAGAAGACACTCTAGATTTAATTACCTGTTCTGGAAGATCAGAGATCTTTTGAGAGAAGGCAGGATTTATACACATGAGACAAGTAGAATCCCATGAAACCTAGAATATTAGCATTGGAAGAGTTTAGAATGTTGAGTGTTAGAACCCAGAATGTTAGAACTGAAAGAGACAGCAAGTGACTTGAAACTAAGTGTTAGAATTGGAAGGGACGTTAGAGAATTGAGGAAGCTAGGTCTAGAGAGATGTCCATGACACATGCTCACTTAATGGCAGAATACTCTCAAGGACAGAATAACACAAGGTATAACGGAATCAAGCAGGAACTTGAATGTGATCAGACTAAAGTGCACATCAAATGCTGAAGCTGGGTCACATAATGAGAAGATGGGACTCTTTGGAAAAGGTTCTGAATGTTGAAGGCAAAAGGAGAAGGGGATGGCAGAAGATGAGATGGACAGAGTGTCATGGAAACAATGAACGTGAACCTGCACAGACTTCTGGGAGATAGTAGAGGCTAGAACAGCCCGGTGTGCTGTGGTTCATGGAGTCTTCAAGAGTTGGACACAACTGAAATGAATGAAGAGTTTGACAGAACTGAACAACAACATCACAGTTAAGTGCTGTAGGCTAGTTAGGAAGGGAAGGGACCAGTGTAGCTGGAGACACCTGTAAAGGCTTTTTGGAGTAGGTAAGAATCATAGACTTAGAGCCAAAAGGGATCTTAGGGATAATCCAGTCCAACCTCCTTATTGTACAAATGAGGAAACTGAGGCCCAGAGAAGTTACATAACTTCTTGAAGACCTTACAGGTGGTAAATGGTACAGTTGGAATTTGAACCTGTCAGCTGAATTCAGTTCAGGAAAATTTCTGCTGAATGATGCTTTGGAAAATGGTTATGATTGATATAATTCATAGAAGTGGAGTGGATGAAGGGAACTGGGGGTATGAAGTAGACAGAACTGGAACTAGAATCCAAGGTCCTCCTACTTCATTCCAGTCTCGGATGAGTTTAGCCCACATCCTTTTTCAGTTATATTGTGGAGAGATCACGGTCTTCCGGAGTAATAGTTTAATCCTACACTTTGTCATTTAGAACCTGTGTGACCTTGGACAAGTCACTTAATCGACTTGGACTTCAGTTTCCCATCTTTTAAATGAGAGAACTGGATGAGATGACCTCTGAGGTATCTTTCAGCTCTAGCTCTATGATCTCTTTGCACCACTACTTCTTTGAAGCTCTTTGAGGGTAATTCATTACAGTTTACTCTTGCCCATCATGTGCCCCTCTGTTGACTTTTTGGGATCCCCAGCTTTAATTCTTCAGAGACTCGTATTCCATAACTTGCAACCCTATACTTGCCGTCTATATCCTTTACCCTCTCTTGGTCTCAGTTCCTTCTTGTGTAAAATAAAGTGGGTTATATTTAGCAACTGGCCCTTCAGACTGGGGGAAAATGTATGAAGGATGGTTTAGACTGCATTATTGACATTTTCTCCATCATTTTCTTGAGTTTAGAAATCAACAAAACAGTCAAACCTTGATTTCTAGCATATGCCAATTTCTGAGGTGTAAATGCTCGTACTGAAAAATTAACAATCAGCTGCCTGTTGAAGCTGATTCTAGTTACACCCCTGGTTATACTAGATGATCTGTAAGATTGGATCCAGCATTTTACAGTTCAATTTCAATTCAGTTCAATTCAATAAACATTTATTAAGCACCTTACCCCACAATCTTAAGAATTTGCCAGTGACATCTTCTGAGAGGGAAGGCCTTGTAGGAATATTGGGAGAATAGGAGAACAGAAGTGTGTTTGGTAAGGTGTGTCCATTTTGTAACAGAGTGGATAGAGGACCTGGTCTTGGAGTCAGAAAGGTCTGAATTCAGATTTGATCTCGGACACTTCGTTGTAATACCTGTGTGACCCTGGGCAAGTCACTTAACCCTGTTTGCTTCAATTTCCTCCTCTTAAAGTGAGCTGGTAAACCAGTGCAAACCATTCCATTATCTTTGCCAAGAACACTCCAAATGTGCCCCCCAAAGGTCTGACATGCCATGTCATTTCACGACAATTGCAGATAGCGCTGAACACCAACTGAGGGTTCCACTCCTGGATTAGCTACCCACAGCTGTGTGACCATAAACTCTTAGCTCCTCGGTGTCCTCATCTGTAAAATGGGGCTAATAATGCTTTACTGTGTTGTTTTGAGGATTAAATGAGATGCTGGATAAGAAAGCTGAGTGAGCTATGTAAATGGCAGCTATGATTAACAGCTTCCACACCCCCTCTCAGCCCCAGCCAGACCTGGGGGCAGATTGGCTTTTTGCTGGGTGAGAACTAAAGGACTTGCTTAAAGGAAAGCAACAAGAGATTTCTTTTCTTTCTCTGCTTGGGGAAGATTGAGGGAGAGAGAAGGAGCACAGGGGGAGTGAACAGAGACCGAGCTGTTTGCCTCTTTCTGGGAAAAGGGAGCTAGTTCAGCTGTACAGAGCACTTAATACCCATGAACTTACAATTAAATGCGGAAGTAGGAGACAAGAGAGGAGCTAAAAGGAGATATTGTTCAAGGCTCCGGGGTAGAGGATGCCGGCTGAAACCCCTGGGGAAATGGCCAGGGCCCAAGTCATGAATGCGTCCTCAGTTTCCTGGGCTTTGCTGCTGCTGAGCCCAGGAGGGGGGAGGAACTGGGGCCTCCCTGATTTGGCCCCTTTGTGCCTCTCTGCTGGACCCAGCCTCAAAGGCTTGCTTGATTCTGTTTCACCCCCTTTTTTAAGGGGTTAGGAGGGTCCCTGCTAAGTACCGCCCTCACTGGGCCCCAGCAAGGAACCCTGGGAACCAGGATGGGCTGGAATTTGTTTTAGAAAATCTTTATCTCATCAGAGAATCATAGAACTAGAAGGATGTAGGATGTCAGGGCTGGAAGGAACCTTAAAACATAACTAGAAGGGATCTTAGAACATAAGATGTAGATCTGCACAACTGGAAGAGACTAGAATAACATAAAACATGGGGGTGTCAGAGCTGGACCAATGTCACCGATCATTTTGGTCCAACCTCCACATTTAAAAAAAATTTTTGTTGATACCTTGTGATTTTATCTCACTTGTATTTCCTGACATTACCATTCCTTCCCCTCTTATAATAAAGAATGAAAGGGGAGGGGGGAATATTTGGCAAATCTAATAATTGTATTTAGTGTTCTACGCCCATAGGCCCCCACCTCTAGGGAGGGGAAGGTCCCTTTTCATTTCTGGGGGTTTTGACAGTTTCTTTGGGGCTAAGCTTAGTAATTATAATTTCATAGCGTTCACTTTTGATCGTTTCATTGTTCCAATTCCACCCCCCCCCCCCAATTTCATCAGATCCTGAATATCTGATCCTAATTGCTTGTTCCTCAGTTTGTCATCACAGTGAAGTTGTTTGTAGATTAGTCTTTGGGAATATTAAAGATAGGTACTGCTGCCCTCCTAGGCCTCTCTGGACATTGACCCCAAACCAGTTTTCTAGATTGCTGCTGATTTCATGACTTTCTTAAGATCTAGCCACATCCTTCTATTTCTAACTGTATTCTTTCTTCCATCAGAAAACCTCTTGTCTGCTGGTCTTCCCTTGTGCCCCCAAAGTAGGCACAGTTTAGAGTTGGTGGGGCTTTAGACCTCATCTCAGTTGGAATCACGTGAGGAGAATCAGCTTCTTCACTCGCCAGGTGGGGAAATCTCAATGGATGAAGAAGATGTGACTTCCTTTCCCAGAACTGATGTTCCTATAATGTTTTAAGCTCTATGGCTTATTGAATCAGCATCGTAGAATTGGAAAGAACTGAGAGGTCATCTAATCCAACCCTCTTTATCTTATAGATGTGAGAACTGATACCTGGAGAGCAGTAAAGCTATTTAGTAGAAAAACTAGTACTCAGAAGTCTTAAGCTTTTGACACAATAATACTCCAGTTTCCATGGTCCTTTAGAGATAGAAATTGCTTGGCTTGGGTGTGGGGAGAGAGAGAGAGAGAGAGAGAGAGAGAGAGAGAGAGAGAGAGAGAGAGAGAGAGAGAGAGAGAGAGAGAGAGAAAGAGAGAGAAAGAGAGAGAGAGATGGATGGAATGTGTGTGTGTGTGAGAACAATGTCTGGTAGAGGCAAGGACTGTTTAGAGGTCAGGCAGAGGGAATTGTCCTTTCTGTCATGGGATGAGCATTAGGTTTGGGGCCCAGGGTGAGGGACCATCAGTCTCTCAGTTCCTTCCATTGTCTCCGTGTCCATGGTAACCCTGGGCTGATGGTTTGGAAGTGAAAACTCCAGTAGCCCTGGCCTTCTGCCTCACCTTCTTTTTTGCCAGATACAACTCAAATGGGCTCCAGCCTGTCTGAAGGCAGCAGCCGCCATGGGTATTGCAGGCCCCCTTGAATTTGCTCTCCTACCTCCCCAAGAACCGCTTCTGAGAGTTGTTCTGGGAATTAGTGTGGTACCTCCTGCTGCAGGTTCCCTTAGGGGTTGTCCCTAACTTCCATGCCTTTCTTCCTTCTCCTTTTCCTTCTTTATCCCCCCATCCTCCCCATTTTCTTTACTGTTCTTTGTAGAACCAGGATATCTCTGTTGGAAGTTTGGGGTTTTTATAATAGAGAATTGTAGAACTTAAAAACTGGAGGGGAATCTCAAAGGTCATATAGTAATATTAACTGATAACAGCATTTATGTAGGATTTTTAGGTTTGCAAAGCACTTTATATACTTTATCTCATTTCTTTGGGAGGTAGCTGCTCTTAATATTCCATTTCATAGGAAACAGACTGAGAGTAAATGATCATTCAGCTGCTAAGTCTCCAGGCAGGATTTGAACTCAATCTTCCTGACTCCAAGGCCAACTTCCCCAAGATTTTTGTTCTCATGGAACATTGATTGGTGTTGTTCCTTTCTCTTCTCCCTCCTCTTTATCTTCCCTTTGTATTTCATTTCTCTCCCCCTTCCTTGCGTAATACATTCTGTCCTGTCTCCTTCCCTCTTTCTTCTCCTTTCTGTTCAAGGACCTACTCTTGAGGAAAGGCTAGCCTGGATTTAATTGAAATGTCAGTAGAGCTTTGAGAAAAGTCTTGGTAGCAAATGGGGAGTTACCTACATTTATTAGAAGCCCAATGAGCAAAAACATTGGTGTTCATTTTAGAAGGCACTTGTGAGACATTCAGGCTTTGAGGATTTTGCTTTGACGAACTGGAAAATCACCTAGGCCGAATGAATCTGTTGGGGCTGAGCTCTGAGCCTCCTGCTTTCTCTGATGCTTTGAACATGCAATCTGAAAGGTTTGGATTTGGAATGGTCCTAAAGGTTTCTTTCCTCCTATTTGGAAGAAGGCTAGTTCCCATAGAGAGGTAATTATGTATTAATATTCATATTTATTTAAAATCATAGTTGTTGAAGCTGCATTGTAGATAAAAGTGCTGGACTTGGAATCAGGAGATTTGAGTTCAGTTCCTCTCCCATGGCAAACATGGAATTCCTTTGGACCTCAGTTTCCTCCTTTGTGATATGGGAATAGCAACACATACCACAAGCAGTAGGTAAAATTATTTATCTTAAAGTATATATAAATGTGAGTTGCCCTCAATGGGTGGCAAAGGAGGTAAAGGGAGAGAAATTTGAAATTGAAAATAAAAATTAAATTAAAAAAATTGGAAGCAAAAATATTAAAAATGAAATGGTAAACAGTGATAAAAATGACAGAAATTAAAAAATCGTCATTGCCTAATCTCTCCTTTGTTCCATTTTACATATGGGGAAACTGAGGTTTAGAGAGTCAGAGAGACTTGTTTAAGATCATATATCAAAGTAGTGGGAAAAAATGGAACTAGAATTCAGGTCTGATTCTCATTCCCACACTGAACTGTCCCTTGCAAAAGGGTGGGGCCAGGGTAGATACCCTTCTCTGTCTTCCTATTAGGTTGGGCTTGTGCAAACTGAATGCTATTTGCAGAGCATCTGGCAGTAAGCAGAAATAGTTCTCACTGCTAAGGTAACTGTAGTCCCTCTGGGTACCAGTGTGTGTCTGTCTCAGGCAGTGGTGTTAATATGTGCACACATGAATATGCATGGTCTACTTACAGGTCCATGGATGCCTGTAATTCATTTATCCTTTTGTGGAGAGGAGTGGGAGTGTATGTTTATACATATTAACACTATCTCCTGAAATAATAGTTGACATTTATATAGTTTTATTGTTAAAAAGTGCTCTATATCCATTAACTCATTTATTCCTTATAACAACTCTGGGAGGAAGCTAGTGCAGTTCAAGTAATATTATGCAGGTATTATGGTACTCTAATGGGTTAGAAAGTCTTCAAGCTTGGGTAGGTATATGATAATGAGAATTACAATAGGGGTATGAGTTGGATTTGGGCAGTTTGGTAGCCCAGTGAATAGAGCTCTGGGCTTGGAAACAGGAAGATCTGAATTCAGATCTGGCCTGGAAATGGTAAAAACCTGTGCTCAGATCCAGCCTCAGACACTTACTCGCTGTGTGACCCTGGTCAAGTCACTTAACCGTGTTTACCCCAGTTTTCTCATCTGTAAAATGAGCTGGAGAAGGAAATGGCAAACCGCTCTAGTATCTTTACCCAGAAAATCCCAGATGTGGTCAGGAAGAAGCAACATCATGCTACTTGGCCACTTAGTAGCTATTGACCATGGCCAAGTCCATTGTTCTCTCCAGTCCCTCAGTTTTCTTTTCTGTAATGTGGGGTTTATTTACACCACTTCTTGTGCTTGTGAGCAAAGTGCTTTGAAAACCATAGTCAAGTGCTATATAAATGTGAGCTAGAATTCACACTGACCTTTTCCCCTATATTGTGATTTTTATTTCTGAAGGAGGAAAACCTCCTGTTTTACGTTTTGACTATCTGTCTAGCTCGGGTTGATACTTTGTAGGTTGGAATACACGCTTGTGTTCATTTTTCTTGGGGATGCTTTTGTGCCCAGAGGGCCAAGGATCCGATCAGGCAGGGCATTGGATACCTTGGATATCGGCCTCTCCTGCCACTCCCATTCTCCTTAATCCTGGGACTGGTGGGTCTGTGATGTACACAGGTCTGTGCAGGTGACTTTGAGCAGTTTCTGAGTATGAATCTTGAGAAGCTTTAGAAAGACTAGGTGGTCACTGTACTTGAGTTTGGTCTTCAACCCTGCTGTCAAGTCTGAGTGAACTTGGGGAAGGGATTTAAACTTTTGTCTCCTTCCTCCAGCAGGAAAGAGTAAATAATTATTTAGTCTCTCAGACATCTCGAAAACATTAATTTGGGTGAAAAAGAACTCCCTAAACCCAGAAGAATGCAGATTGGTGGGATGCTGACACATAAGTCAGACCATTCTAGGGGAAGGAACCTAGGATTTGGAATCAGGAGGCCTGTTTTAATTATAATATGCATTTGGGTAAATCTCTATTATATACCAGTTCATGTAGTGAAAGTCAGGTGTGAGTTGAATTAGGAGAGGGGCAGCCTATCTCCCAAAGTCTGATCTATGCCCCTGTGGTACACTGGACGGCTCCTGATTTCCCTACCTCTTAAAAGGGGATAGCAATAGAAGACTAGGGAGGTTGCAGTTTGGAAAGGTAGGCACTGGGAGAGACTCCAACAGACCTGGATCCTTAGGAATGGGGTGGGAGTGGGAAGGAAGGGTTGGTGGGGAGGGACTCCAATGGGGAAAAGCTCTGCTACTCTGCCCTTGATATATTTCTGAATTGGGGCTTAGTGTAGATAAATTAGGGCATGATTACTTTAATTACAAAAAGATTATTATTATTTTTGTAGAAAGATGCCTCACTGGATCTTTGCATATAATTTCTTGAAGTAATTGCATGGGGGCTTTGTGTTTACCTAATAGGAGTTTCACCTATTGCAGTACTCCTGCCTTGGATTGAAGGGTGGGCTAGCTTCTCAGTCTAGGGAACATCCCCGTGGATCACATCAGGTTTCTAGCTTTCGCTATTTCCCTCCACAACCAAGAGGTTTCTCCAGCTGTTAGTGGAGCTGGAGGAGGTGTGGGGGAGGGGGCCTATCCAAGGAGCCAGAAAGCCCCCAGTATCAGCAAACCATTGCCTTTGGCACCAGATCCCTCAGCCCCTGAACAGCTGGGGCTCAGCTGAACAAGGCTTCTGGGAGGTCAGTTCTACTTGTGATGGCAAAAGGGTCAAGTGGCTAGTAGATGGGAAGCTCTGATCAGTCTCCCTGACCTCTTGCCCTCCTTATGGCTTTTTGGTTCTCTCAGTAGGTCTCTTCCCCTTCTTTGCTCCTCTTATCCCCCTCTCCTCTGTAGCATCCTGAAGCCCCAGGGAGCAGAATGGCTACCAAAAGAGCATTGAAACTGAGAGCCCCTTTCAGATAAAAGTCTTGGGAGTCAAAGATAGGTTGCCCTAAACTGTTAAAAGGTGTAGTAGATAAGAAAGGGGGACTCAGATACTGGCTTTGGCGGGACTGCAAATCCTTCAGCTTCTTTAGCTTCAATTTCCTTATCTGTAAAAATGGGGTTTTTGTGAGGATCAAATGACATTGTGCTTTGTAAGCCTTAAAATGTTATACAAATGTTAGCTGTTATTATGAATGAAAAAAGGAGGTAGGTAAGTGCCTTAAGTTCTAAGATGGGAGTTAGTTGTGTGAATGTTGGTGCTTTATTTCCTCTCCTTAGGCCACAGTTTTCTGATTTGTAACAGTACCTGTCTTATCTGCCTCATACCTGGATGTAGATGAGTACTACCCCTGAGCAGTTAACAATAACTGCTTACATTGCTAGAGCAGTTTTATTTGCATCCTTGCCAGAAGGTCCCTGTAACTGATAGACATTAGGTTGTCCTATCAGACTCCTTTGACTTGTATTTCGTCAGATTATAAATAATACAACCATTGTTTGTCTGTTTTCCATTTATATAACTTCTAGTTATAAGCGTGCTTTATATATGTATAAAAATATACATTATTTTGCCTCAGTTTCCTCAAATGTAAAATGGGGATAGTATTAATTCCTCATTAAGATTTTTTTGAGGAACAAATGATATTGGTTAAGTGCTTTGTCATTGTTATGAATGGAGCATGTAGGTATATGTATATGCATATAATTGTCATTCATTTTAGTATTTTGTTAGCTATTCAGGCTGTGAATTGTCATTTATTTAGATAAGAGGAGTAACTTATTTTATTAGAAAGATACCTGACTCTAGCATATCTTTTACTTGCTGTGTGACCTTGGCTAAGTTATTTCTCCTCCCTGAGCCCTAGTTTCAACAACTGTGTAGGCTAGGGGGCAGATATGTTTAGATAACCAAGTTCTCTGCTGTCACTATAGTTACGCCCAAAGAGAGGTAAAAATAAACATAAATAATAGGGGAGCACAGCCCAGAATGTGCTTGGTTGGTCAGCCTCCTACGCCCTTCCATCTTTCACTCAGTCACTAAAATGATTTTTCCAAAGCCCAGGTCCAGCCATGCTCAGTAAACTCCAGTGGCTCCTTGTCACCTCCAGGATCAAGCAGAAAATTCTCTGGCTTTCAAAGCCCTTCATAACTTACATGCTTCCCTCCCTGTGACTTTTCTAATCATCTGGAAAACCCTTCAAAACCTAGCTCTCCCAACCATGTAGTCTTCCACCAAGGAGCCATAGAGCCCACTGGCTTCTTGGCTGTACTCCACGCTTGTGCAATACTCTCCCTCCTGGTTGAGATTGAAGTAAAGTTTTCTGAATATTTCAAAACAAAACGAAACAAGTTCACTGAGATCAGGTCAGTCTCTGGATTAGATAATGTCTAAAGTCCTTAAATCATTGGCTCATAGAATGCAAAGGCATCATCTAGTTAATAGGATGAGAGCATCCTAGATTTGGAGCTGAGGTTCCCACTTCAACCCAAGAGAGGTTGTTAAGTGGTTACACCTTTAGAAAGAAACAAAGTTGGCATTCCAATCCAGATTGATAGACTGTCCACTCCCCTCTACACTGCACTGAACTGCTTTCCTTTGTGACAGTGGCAGCACATAGTAGGGGAAATAATGAAACTGAATTTTGGTAAAGGGGCTACCCAAGATCATACTGGTAGCAAAGTAAATGGCAGAACAGAATGGCAAAGCATAAGTCAGGAGGGAGCTGTGGTACAAAAGGGTACTGACTTCAAAGTCAGAGGATCTGGGTTCAATTCCTGCATTTTCCAGACCCTAGTCAGGCAGCATTTTAAGAAAGATATTGAAAAGTTGGAGAGTATTTGAAGGACAACCAGGATCTATGACATCCTGGTTGAAGGAACCAGGCTTACTTAGCTTGGAGAAGACAAGACTCTAGTACATAGCA
This sequence comes from Notamacropus eugenii, assembly GCF_028372415.1. Taxonomy (NCBI): domain Eukaryota; kingdom Metazoa; phylum Chordata; class Mammalia; order Diprotodontia; family Macropodidae; genus Notamacropus; species Notamacropus eugenii. The sequence goes on from NC_092872.1 coordinate 518,272,597, forward strand.
CAATGCCTGGAATATAGCACAGGCACTTAATACATGTTTATTGATTGATTCAATCAATCAACTTTCTTTGAAGTATTTGAAGGACCATCATGTGGACCAGATTTGTTGTGTTTGGCTCCAAAGGTCTGTGCCAGGAGCAGTGGGTGGGTATAAGTTGTTTAGAGGCCAATAATAAGAACTAAAATAATCAAAAGTGGGATGGGATTGGTTGGGAGGTAGTGAGTTGGAAGAGTCAAGTCTTCAGGCTTTGGGTAGATGAATGCTTGTCAGATATATTGTAATGGGGATTACTAGTTGAGCCTGAGATGGCTTAGAAGACTTATGATGCGATCTACCAGATCATCCTTTGGTGATTGAATCACAGAATAATAGATCTGAAAAGTGACCCTTGAAACCTTTCTTAGAAGACAACTTATCTCAGGTCACACAGGTAGCACGTGGGAATTTTGTCCCTTCTCTCCAATCGTGAGCTATTGGGGCTGGAAAGGGACTTTAGAGATCATCTTATCTCAGTTTCTTCACAAAGAAAATGAGGCCAGAAGAAGCCAGGGACATAGGCTGTTTTTGAAGTAGACCATGACATCAGAGAAATGATGATATGACTTGCACTTGACTTTGTTTTGAGTGAATGAGGGCTGTGTCACCAACCTCACTTTCTCCTCCTGAGCCATCTGGATCCAGTGACCAGATATTCATCAGGATGACTGGAGATGGCCCAGGATGCAATGGGAGATATTGGCCTTTTTAGGCTAAGGCCTTTTCAGGTACTCACTTAGAGAGAAGTACCAGCAGTGAATAGGCCTCTTTAAGAAGTAGTCTGGGAATGGCCCCTTTAATGAGCAAAAGAGAAAAATAATTAAATCAAGCTGGAAGGGAAGGGAAAACAGTTACTGTAGATAATCACCCTAAGCCAGGAGGGTCCAGAGAACAAGTCATTAAGTGGAGCTTGGGTGGGACCTATTGTTATCCAGTTTATGGGCTTCAGAGTGCACTGGGTTTAAGGTTTTGGGGAAGGAAGGAAGGAAAAAAAGGAGAGAGAGAGAAAGGAAGGAAGGGAGGAAGACATCTAGCTAGTAAACCCCAAGTTAACTGGGCAGCCTCTGGCCATCCAAATTTACCTTCGTGTGTGTGTGTGTCTCTCACACACACACACACACACACACACACACACACACACACACTATAATCTAGAAATATCCTTGATGAAGTGAAAGGAAGAGCCAGTTCTGAAAGAATTGGGGTTTTTGTCTGGACTCTTTTGTCAAGGACTTAAATGTACTAGTCACTTTTCATAGCCTGGCCTAGGCTTTTTGATACAAAAATACCTACAGAAGCTCAGTGTTTTGATGAATGTGTTGGAAGAAGAGATGATCCTGGAAGTGTAAAGAAGATGCGTATTTACCTCAGAGAGAAGGCTAGGGCTTGAGAGTGGGTCTCTAGGTTTTGAGCCAAGTGGCCTTTCCCCTTTCCACTATAACCTTAATCCTAAGACATCATTTCTGTGACTTCTCTAAAGGGAGAAAAAAAATTAACGTGTCAATACAAAGTAGGTTAATAGTGCTGGTGATAAATTAATGAATTGTTCTCGGTTCCGTCTGTGGAATCTCCCTTTAAATCCCAGGCATCTCTTGGTTTGGATTGCTCTAATGGGAGGGACAGGGACTGATTTATTGGAGTGGGAGTGGAGAGAAGAAGCTGGTGATAGCTGGTGGAGGGAGAAGGGTGATTCATTTCAAGCACAACCCCCTGAGGAATTGGAGAAGAGGGGCAGCTGTCTAGAATGTTTTTATTTAAAAAAAAAACACCCCCAAACCTGGGGTGATTAGGCTTGGGGTCAGAGTGGGAGAAGGTGGGCTGGATGATAGAAAGGGTGTTGTGGGATTTATAACCAGAAGAGACCTTAGATAATATCTAGGTCAGCCTCGCATTCTTATTTCATCATATGTTACAAGGATACCCACCTGGAGCTTGAGAGCCTGGGAAAGGTCTAGTGCAGTTTTAGGAACAGAGAATCTTTAGAAGGTTGGGTTTGGCCTAAAGAACTGGATTGTCAGGTCCCATGGATGAATTTCTTGATAGGGACCCAGACCCATCCAGCTTTCATTCCCTGTTCTCTCCCTTGTAGCTCCCTCTTTTGTGTTAATTTTTAAATTTACAAATCATTTTACTGCCACCCTGTGAGGTAAGGACCCCGGGGAAGAGAAGCAGAGAGGAAGGGCCTTCTTTGTTTCAGGCTCTATACAAAGTAGATACTTCCTTTATTCCCATTTTATGCATAGGGAAACTGAATCTCAGAGCAATTAAGTGATTTACTTTCTTGCCCATTAAGCTGGTAAGTGTTTGAGGCTGGATCTGACTATTCACTGCAGAGGGACACCAGCCACTTAATGAAAACATCCAGTGAGTATGGAGTCAAAAGATTCGGGTTTGAATCCTATTCCTCAGACACTAGCCTTAGTAACCCTGGGCTGGTCACCATGCCTAGGTGAGCCTTAGTTTCCTACTTGTCAAGTAAGGAGAATATTTGCTCAAACTTCCTCCCAGGGTTGTTTGGAGGATAAAATAAGACTGTGCAATGGAATTTGTAAGTCATCAGGTGTTAAATGAATGTCAGTGCTCTGCTTTTTACCCAGATGGGCATACTGCTAAGCCCACAGGGGTTTTGTGAAGTTCGAATGAGATTTTTGTTAGGTATATTTTGTAACAGTAAAAGCCTATATGAATGAGAGTGGCTCTTACCATTAAGCTAAACTGATTTGTACGTAGGCCAAATGACAATCCCAGATAACCCAGCACTTAGCAGGCTAAATGAACCTCATATTCAGTGAGTGGGGTAGATCTAACACTGCTTTGAAGGAATCAGTCCATTTTTACATGGCATGCAGTAGCATTCCCAAAACACCTCTGTGCTTTGGGTAGGACAAGTATGCGTATTACACTCATTTAACTTATTTAACAGATGAGATTCAGAAAAATGTTAAAGAAAGTGTTAGAGCGAGGATTTGAATGCATTCCAGTGTTCTTTTTACTACTTTGCCTTACTGTCGCAGAGAATAAGACTAATCTATACGTGGATTGAGATGAGATGCTATTGTAGAAAATGCCCTTGTGTTGTGTGCCCTTCCAGGAGAGTAGTGTCCAGTACCTGTGAGCTGCATCCTTGAAGAGATTTTTCTTGTGTCTATTTAAGTAAATTTAAGGTGAATTTAAGTAATTATTTAAGTAAATAGATACAAGAAAACTCTCTTAGCAGAGGGGCTGGGAAGGATGGTCAGTAGTTATAGGAACCCAGAATCTTAAGCAGACACAAAGCTTTAGGGGCAGGGAAGAAAGGAAGAGTGTGTCCTCCAGAGGGAGAGATGGAGGGAATGAGGCTAGGTTTCCTAGAAATCCAATATGAGAAACTGTTGGTTCTGCTGTTAACAGACCTCCCTGACAGCTGCTTCCCTTCTGGTCTTTTTCTTGAGCTGGCAGCCCCTGCTCTTTCTTCAGCTTTGGAGGAATCAGCTTCACTGATGGATCTGCCAGAAACCCTCAACTCTGAAAAGGGTTTGGGGTGCTGATGGTGGTGAAGGCAAGCAGGAACAGATGGCCCTGTCTGCTGCCCGGTGGGAAGGATGCTGAAGGCTTCATGCCCAAGGCTGGAGTCAGTATGAGTTGGCTTGTGGACCATGCTGGCTTAAAAAAACCCCCCAATAAATAATAACTTCCATATTCTGACTTGGAGTCAAAAGTTCTGATTGTCACTAGCTGTGTGATCACTTGGTAGAGTCTGCTTAGATGTAGTTAGGTGGTGTAGTGGATAGAATGTCGCACTTAGAGCCACAAGGACCTGATTGAGAATCCTCACTCAGTCACTTACACACTGTGTGATCCTAGGCAAGTCACTTTAACCTCATCTGTAAGATGGGGATGATAATAGCACCTACTAAACAGGATTTTTGTGAGAACAAAATGAGGTGAAGTGTAAAGTGCTACAGAAGTGCTAGCTGCCACTGCCACCGCTGCTGTCAGAGCAGAGGCAGAGTTCAATTCCCCGTCCGTCATTTAAGCTTCAAATCCAATACTCTTGCTCCTTCGCTGTGCTATCTGACTTCTTGTTGTTCAATCATTTTTCAGTTGTGTCCAGCTCTTTGTGGGCCCATCTGAGGATTTCTTAGCAAAGATACTGGAGTGGTTTGCCATTTCCAGTTCATTCTATAAATGAGGAAACTGAGGCAAACAGGTTAAGTGACGTAAGTGTTTGAGGCCAAATTTGAACTCAGGAAGATGTTTTCCTGCCCCCAGGCCTGGTACTTTATCCCCTGGGCTTCTGAGATGCTAATCAGATGATTATCATTTTGTATGCCTTTAAGTACTATATCAATGCAGACAGCATTATGTGTAAAATAGGGATTGGATTAAGAGATATTTAGGTCCTTCAGAGACTCTCACAAGATACCCTAGAGATTTTCTAGTTAAGCCGCCTCATTTTCTAGTTGAAGAAGGGTACTTGGCCATGAATGAAGGGGTGTTCAGAGCATCGGAGCATTTTTTTTTGACTTGGATCTATGATGTTATGCTTGTGTGGAGCTCCTTAGGTAAAGAAATTCCCCATAACTATGCAGATCATTGACTGTTTTGCAGTATATATGTACTCTTGAGTTGGCATGGGGCACTGGAAGTTGCATTGCTTTATCCAGGGTCCTGCATCTACTGTGTGTTAGAGGCAGTATTTGAACTCAGTTTCTCCTGTTCTGGAGTAGTTCAGTAAGTGGAGTACTGCTCCATTCTGATCATGTCAAGTTGGTGGCAGAGCTAGGACCCGGTCCAGCTACTCTCTAGGTGTGCAACTACCATCATCTCCAATGATCCTTATTTGTAGGTATTTCTTATTTATTCAAGGGTCTTTCAGTGATAACAATTATTTCACTTAAGCCCCTGGACAGCTCTGTGAATGGGTTATTAACACAGGTATCTTTCTTCTCATCTTATGGATAGGGAAGTTGGCTCTGGAGGCCCCAGAGGGTCACACTGTAAGCTAGTGGGAGAGTCTGGTCTAGATCATTTCCCATGTCTCTTGCCTCCTGGCTCCAGTTGTCTCTTCCTCAGTGTTTGGACCACACACGTACACAAAGTGATTTAATACCATGACAGAGTATTGGGTGATTAAATAAAAGATGGGGCACATGTCTCTTCCCCCAAACAAACATACAAACAAACAAATCCTCAACCTCTCCCAAAAAAACCAGCCCTAAATTATAAGGATTCTTGAAACTGAGGCTGGCTGGGTTTCTGGCTCTGGCTGTGTGGGAATGGGGAGAGGTTGTGTGGCCATGTGGTTAGGGTTAACCTCAGGCGTGCTGCTAACATCAGTTGGCTGGTGAGGGAGGCAGTGCTATTCTTAGGGGTCTTGCCTAGGAAGGATTGAACAGAAGCGGGGAGGAGAGGCACTGCCTGGATTTCAGGGGCCCCTCTCCCCTTTCTCGCCTCATGTGTTCACAGGCCTTTAGAAAGAGTATTAGCCCCTTTCACCCCTTTGGGAACAGCTGTCGCCAATAGGCCCTTTCCCAGCTCCTGCTTTGTATGTGTTGGCCTTTTCTTCTGTGCCGGGGCAGGAGATTGGATTGATTTGTGTCCTGGTCCGTGGAAGCCTGGACATGCTGGGCTCCAGGACCTCAGGGCCTATTCTGGTGGAGTGAAGGGAATCTGGTCACATGGGCAGCCCTGTCTTGTCCTAGGAACTGGCATCAGTTTTCCTTGTGGTCAGTCTTGTTGGCTTAACCCTGGTTTCTTTACAAAGTCATTAAATACCTGAAGAAAATCCTAAATGTTATTGGAAGTTTGGGGTGCACAGCGAGAGGGGTGATAGTCTCATTCCTCTTTGCCCTATCAGACCCCCTCTGTGTCAGACCCCCTTCCATTGTAGGAAAGATATTAAAAAGAAGGGGTACATCTAGGAGATGTGAAGAAGATGGTGAGTGCATTTGTAGAATGAACTGGGAATGTTTAGTTTGGAAAAGACATTTAGGGGAGACAGAGGATTGCAGATACTAGACCTGGAAGGGATTACAGAAGGCAATCTAGTCCAACCCTTTCATTTTACAGATTAGGAAACAGGGCATGGGAATTCAGGTGACTTGTCCAAGGGCAGTCAGTAAATACAGAGGCAGGATTGGAACCCAGGTCTTCTTGACTCCATAAGAAGTGTGTTCTTTCCATTGCATTGATGACTTCAATTATCTGAATCCAAATTGTTCTGATTCTGAAGGGTAGACCTACGACCTATTACAATGAAGTTTGACTTTTTGTTAGAGCTACTTACCTATAATTTATTTACCTATTATTTATTAGAGCTAGTGGAATGGGCTACCATTGGGTATAGGGGGTTGGTGATGAGTTCAAGTTCTCTGTCACTGGAATATTTATGGAGTCATAAATTTCCTACTTGGAAGGGGCCTAAAACAGTCATTTAGTCTAACCAATATCTGAAAAGGGGGTAGGGGTGAAGAGAAGGGGATATTATAGAGCAGCAGAAAGTAGGAGTTGGAAAAGATGACCTTAGAGGTCCTTTGAACACAAAAGTTTCTGTGACTCCCAAGTCAATCTAGCCAGTAGGATTTAGGAGAAATAGCAGCGTGTCTTCATTGCAGCATTGTGAGGGGAAGAAATATGGTGCTTTTGCATCCAGGAAACTTTTTGTGTTGAGCAGGGAAGAGAGGTGGGTGATGGAGGCTGCTCCTCCCCAAGCCTGGGCTGCTGGAGATGATGCTTTTATGTTTTTCAGAGTACTTTCACAGCCATTATCATAATGATAATGAGAAGCAGTGTGATTCAGTGGAAGGAACATTAATAATTAATGACATTTATATAGTGTTTATAATTTTAAAAATATTTTATATATTATCTCACTCAAACATCACAATCATCTTCTGAGATTGCTACCATAATAAGAATTCAATTTTTATTGATACATTTTAATTTTTCTTGCATCCCCCATTCATTTACCAACATCTCTTCCTCTTTTTTCCATCCCTTATAACAAAGAATTTTTTAAAAATCCAGTTCAGTAAAAGTAACCAACACATCAGTCAAGTCTGACAGCATCTGCAGTGTTCTACACCCACAGGGGTCCCCCTTTTCTCCTCATTCCCCACTCCCGCCACCCCCATACACACACTTCTGTAAAGAAGGGAGGTGTGTCCCCATCAACTCTAACTTTGGTTGTTACAATTTAACAGCATTCAGTTTTGTTTTTTTTTTCTATCCATTTGCCTCATTGTAATCAGCACATCCTGGTTCTCCTTACTTCACTTTTCAGCAGTTCATATAAGTCAGGTGTCATGTTCATTGTTTCTTGTGGTAAGTAATGTTCCATTATATTCAATTAATGGAGTTATTTTTAATTTAAATTATGTTAATATAGCATGTTGTCTTACAATATGTAATATCATATATGTAATAATGCATTGTTATACATTAATATATTATTACAATTGTACCCCAGTTTTTGCTGCAGTTTTAACAGACAGGGATAACTTCACCCCCCCCCCCCCCCCCTTTTCAATGCTAAGGAAGGAGAACTGATATGTAGTCAGAAGCTAGACAGCTTCCAAGGTCTCTTCTAGCCCTAAATCTTTACAGGGATGTTATCAGGGTTAAATGACCTTAGAGTACGATATTTGTGATCCCATTTAAGACTTTCTTGGCAAAGATACTGGAGTAGAGCTTTTGCCATTTCCTTCCCCAGCCCATTTTAAAGATGAGAATCTGAGGCAAACAGAAAAAGGGTCCAGTGACTTGTCCAAGGTCACATAGTAAATGTCTGAGGTTGATTTGAACTCAGGTCTGGAGGTCCTGACTTGAGGTACAGCACTTTATTCATCTGAGCTACCTAGCTGCCTCCAGAGTACTCCAGACTAGTGGTACAGTATATATGCTCCAGAGTAGTATAGTGGAATGAATGCTTGAGTTGGAGTCACATGACCTTGGTTTGGATTATAGTTCTGCTGTTTCCTAAGTGGATGACTTGGGCCAGTTTCCTCATCTGTCCTCTGTAAAATACCTTCCAGATCCTGATTTATGTTCCTCTGATTTGTTTCTCATTTGACCCAGCTTTGTGAGACAGGGCCGGTATTATCCTTATTTGACTCTGAATGGTTAGGCCTCTCACTTGACTTAATTTCTTATTAGAGCTGTCTACCAATGGAATGGCTATTGGGTTTAGTGGCATAGAAGGGATAAAGACCCAGGTGTTAGATGCTATTTATCAGGGTACCATGTTGGCTGTTCCTTTTTCTTTTATGCTTGGGGATCTGAGGTAGATATGACTTATCCAGTTGGTCCAGATTTTGGAGACCTTTGGTACCTAGAATTTTTAAGAACATTGGGTCAGCATCCTCAGAAATCAATGTAGGTTTTCTTAACCTATGTTTTCTAACAGCCAAGCTGTCACAAAAGTCATGTTGGGAGAAGGGTAGCTAACACCTGTTTGAATCATGGAACGTGGAATATATAAGTTGGAAGAGACCACACATACACGTAGCACGAAAAAGGGAAGGAAACTGGAAGGTTAGTAGATGATCAACTTTTACAGAACTTGAAACTGAGGCCCAGAAGGGTGGTCACTTAGCCCAAGGTTACAGAGTAAGTTATACACTTTCAGGATTTTGTTCTGAGGATACAATTTGGCAGTCTGTGTAATGAGAGTCTGTTAGGGTTCATCTGCACTTCCTTGGTCTTCCTTGCATCTCATTGAGTTTGGAGCTTTGGTGGATGATGGTAGGAAGAAAAAAAAACAGACATCTTGAAATGTTGCTTAGAAATTTTGGGAGCTTTTTTATAGAAGGATGTCCATGTAATTTGTATTCAAAGTATTTTGATTAAAAGGATTGATGATCTGACTCTGTAACTTGACTTTATGATTGTAAGTTACTCCCCTTTTTGGGCCTCAGTTTACCCATTTTTAAAATGGGGCTAATGTGTTCTTTTATAGTTTTGTTGCTAGGAAAGCACTTTAAGTTATGAAAGATCATACAAATGCACTCTCTGATATTTTGAGTGCAAGAGAGCTGTCTTCTTCCTTCCCATATTTCCCCCTTCCCCCTCTTTAGCTTACCGCCTCTTGGGGTGGCCCAGTGGGTTGCCATGGTGCTGTCCTGGCATCTAAGGGCCTGTTGCTAGGCTGGTGACAGAATGCCAGAAAGGGGCCCCCTTTGACACCTGAGTAATCAGTCCCACCCTGGTTAATAATCCTTTTCTCTGTCACATGACTTTGAACAGGGGGCCCTGTGCTTTTTGAGGGATGGGCAAAAGAGGACCTTGAGGTCTGTGAAGCATCCCCATGGAAATCTATCCCAGGGGGAGGGGTTGAAACATCTTAGGTTACCTCCACATCACACAGTTGGTGGGAAATAAAGTGTCGACATCACTGAGCCTGGGCATGACACAGGAAGGGAAAACAAAAAGCAGAGTTCTTCCTCCTCTTGATCATCAGAGACAGGTCATTGGGTCATCGATCTAGAGTTGGAAATGACCTCAGTCCAACTCCCTCATTTTACAGAGGAGGAAACTGATAGCAAGAGAGGCAGTTACTCTTCTATCCAAGATCACACACGTGGTTAAGAAGGACTAGGGTTTGAACTCAGGTTCTTTGTTCTTTCCAGTGTACTGTGCTATACAACCCCTTCATTTTATGTTTGGGGAAACTGCGGTTCATAGAAGGGTCATAGAGTAGGTACTAGAACCCAGCTCTCCTGACTTTAGGTCCAGGACTAGTAACTGTTTAATACATGTATGTTGCGTAGAATGGGATTCTGTCTCATTGCTGTCAGTCAGAAGGCTTAACGATAGCAGCTTTGCTATAAATGACCTGAAAATGATCACTTTCCTAGGAAATAGTAGGATGTGGCCAGGAGGGCTGCATATTTGTATGGTCAAGTTAGAGCACAGGGCTTCAGGACGGAAGGAGCAGGGCAAATGTGGACGCTGGACATGGGTCTACTCTGCCCCCCTCTCTGTGCCCTGGATTTTGTTGTTTTTCAACTCTTTGGGACCCCTGTTGTTTCTTTGGCAAAGATACTGGAGTGGTTTGCCATTGCCTTCTCCAGCTCATTTTACAGATGAGGAAACTGAGGCAAACAGGGTGAAGTGACTTGTTTGCATAGCTAGTCAGTGTTGGAGGCCTAATTTGAATTCGGATCGTCTTGCCTTTAGGTTCGGTGCTCTATTTACCGCGCTGCCTAGCTGACCCCAAGTTGGGCATACTTGTTAGGATGCTGTAATAGATGGTTCTCCCAACCTGAGGAAACCTTAATTAATAGACTGCTCACTGGGGGGTTGAGAGAGTTGGCACTGGCAAATACTGTGGCACTTAGGATGTTGACCAGTGAGCAAAGGGCCACACCATTTTCTAGTGCCAGCCCTCTCAATCCCTCGTCCCCATCAAACATCAAGGGCAAAGAAGTCCATACTCTGTGGACCACAAAGGTGTGTTACAAGTAGCTAGTCTTTCAATATAATTTTAGGTAGGAGCTGGGTGGGAGGAGGGGACCCCTCAGGAACTGAGATCGCAAGAGCAATTGCTTTTGGCTTGCTGTGAGGCTAGGAGAAGGAAGGGAAGGAGGACAGGAATTTTTAACAAGCATTGCTGCATCCTAGGAAGTAAAAATAAAATGAGTAAATGAGTCAAGGAACAGATTGTATATTGCTGGCCCCTCCCCTGCCCCCAGACCATTACAAAAAGGCAGGCTGGTATAGGGGGTTTAAATGGTGGATTTAAGACCTGGATTCAAATCTTGTCTCATACACTTACTAGCTTTGTGACTGAGCAAATCTCTTAAACCTCTCTGAAGTTTCCTCACGTGTAGAATGGGGTAGAGAATGAATCCAGTGAGATGATGCCCTTTGAGGTCATTATAATTTTAAGGATCAAGCCCCTAGTTTCCTGACCACCGTGGGATAATTCTGATAGTGAGCAGATTGATGAGGAGATAGTTCCCTTCAGAATGTGGCAGATCACCCACACACCCTTCTCCCCGACTCTCTCTCTGGCAAAGGTACAGTCAGTCACTTAACGCTTTCCCACGGGGCAGGTGGCCACTGGGCTGGAGAATGAGTACAGGCCACCCCCGAAGCCCAGAATAACTCTTTTCCCCAGTGCTGCTCCTATGAGGTGGGTTCTTATTTCTGTGGGGGAGACGTTGCCAAAGAGACAAGACATTCTCCAATATCACAGGGATATCCACACAAGGCTTTCGCTGCTGAACCCTCTGGGTCCTCAGAAGAGAGAGGGAAGTACAGAAAGGGTGACTTTAGGACTGGGCTGAGGTTTGTAGGGAAAAAGGGCAAAGTTGAGTAGATTTGGGAATGTGAACAGAGAACCTCTCTGCTACAGATGCTCTGCCTTTGAAAAAGATTGTCAGTGATTCAGGGACATGAAATGTTAGAGCTTGTGAAGAACCTTAGAGATCTTGCAGTCCAATTCGTTTCTAGTGAGTTTCTTAGGGAAGTGAAATTACTTGCCCAAGGTTACCCTGCTAGTAAGTATCCTGTGGTCAGTTGTGTAGCATGGACCCTAAGTGTTATATTGGGAGAGAAGATAGGGATGGGAATGGAGGTGTTTGATTTTATATAGGGGTTTAAGGTTTCCAGGTTGTTTCCCTCTTCTAACAGCCCCATGAAGTATCCATGTTAGGTAGTACAAGTATTCCCCTTTTATAAATGGGAAAACTGAGGATCTGAAGAAATGACTGACTGTAGGAGCAAAGTCCAAGCTTGAAGTAGAGAGGCTGTATGAGGTAACAACAGAGGATGATGACAAACATAATTAAATCATAGCTTTGTAGAACATTTTCTAATCTTTTAATCCACCTGTGCATAGTGAAATATGATGAAGAAACCGAGATTCTGAGAGACTGTTATTTACCTTTAGTCTCACAGCTAGGGAGTAACTGAGGTAGGATTCAAATTCAGGACTTTCACTCTGTTATGCTGTCTCTCAGGTATTGCATGAAGACATATAAAGGTAATATTGCATGTCCCTGTAGACATGAATGTACCTCTGTCTGTCTCTGAGTATTGCCCCATGAGTGTATTTGGTACAAGATTCCCATGCTCCCATGCCACATACATGGGTGTGCTGGAGGGAGCTCATGCCAGCTACTGATCGTTAAATTTTCAGTGTGAGCATTAACACTTCGGAAATCAGCCATGGCTACAACTTAGAGCTTGAGTACACAACCTGCGTGCTGTGTACATCCTGAATCTAGCTTTACTGTTTTCTCAGAACAAATGGCCCAGTTCCTCATTCTTTCATGGGAGCTTCCCCTAGTGACAACTGAAAAGGAAGTCAGAAAGCCAAGGAAAGGATTGTTGACAGCCGCACACACATCATTTCAGGTCTGGCAGTCTTGGGATGGGGGTGGGGGAGGGAAGAGGCCCAGGACCCAGAGGCAGATGGCTTGAGAAGACTTGGGTTTCTCTTAGTTTAGGAAGCCTGGGCATCAAAACCATAAGCAAGCCTGTGCTGCGTGAGCTTTGGAACTGGTCAGCTGAAAATGGGAATCTGAGAATTCTGCAGTCTCAGAGCCCCAGACCTGGAAGAACACTCCATCAGTCCTTCCTACCTTTTGCTTCCTCTCTTCCTTCCCTCCTGCCTCTTCAAATCTTACTTGTCCCTCAAAGCTCAGTCCCCTCTTCTCCCAGAAAAGCCTTTCCTGACTGTGACTCCTGTTGCAGATGGTCCCACTAACCTGAGCACAGATTATTAGAATGTAAGAGTTAGAAGGGACTTCAGCTGCCTTCCAGACCTAAGAAATTCCTAGTGTAGCTCACCTGATGAGACATTATTCCATCTCTGCCGGAAGACGAATGAATGGGAACCCACTGCCTCTCAGCACATTGCACTTTGGCATACAGTTCTAATTGTTAGGAGGTAAAAACCTCCTAATAGGATTTTTTCCTAACAGGAGAACCTGACAACAAGTCTGAAATTGCCTCTTACTGATCTCCCCCTCCTTTCTGTGCCAGAGGGTCAAACAGAACCAAGTCTAATCTTCTCCTCCATGTAACACCCTTTCAGACACTTGAAGACCATTGTCATGACCCTCTTGTCATGTCTTCCCTTCTCCAGGTTAAACATTCCTAGTTTCTCTATGTCATGGTATCAAGGACCTTACCAGATTTTTTGTTCTCTCCCTGGACACTTTCCAGTTTATCAGAATCCTTCATGGCTCCCAGAACTGACCACCATAATCCAAAGAGGTCTGATGAGGGCATCTTTTTATTTCTGGAAGTGATGGCTCTCTTAGGCCCTCCCAAGATGACATTTGCTCTACATCACAACAGGCACTGTGCTAAATCCTGGGAATACAAAAAGAGGAAAAGGCAGCCCCTCCCCCCAAGGAGCTAACAATCTAGGGGGAGATAATGCAAGCAAATATATACAAAGCAACTCTATACAGGATAAACAGGAAAACAGACGGCCTTTAGGAACTAGAATTAAGAGGGATAGGGGAAGACTTCCCTAGATGAAGGTAGAATTTTAGTTGGGACTTAACTTATACTGAGCTTGGAGTCCATTAAAACCCCTTGATCTTTTTCATAGTGACTTTCTATCTATGCCTTTCCCATCTTATACTTGCAAAGCTGTTTTTTTTTTTTTTTGAGGTTTAAATATAAGATTTTTAACATTTATCCCTGCTGAGACTGGATTCAGCCCCATACTTTAGCAGGACCTTTTGGAACCTGGCTATGTCATCCTTCCCAGCATGGTATCATTTGTAAATTTGATGTGAATACTTTCTATACTTTTATCCAAGTCATTGATAAAAATATCAGGGAGTCCTCCTGCCATATTGATCTTGACGCCCATTGTCCAATCAGCTCTGAGTCCAGCTGATTGTATGATAATCTAATGCATAGCCATATTTTCCACAAGAATAGCATGCACTACTTTTTTAAAAAGCTTTGATAAAATCCTGGTAAATTCTATCCATAGCGTCCACCTCATCTCCTAGTTTAGTAATCAATCCTCTCCAAAAAGGAGATGAAGTTAGTCTGGCAGGACCTGTTCTTGGTGAAGCTATATTGATTCCTGGTACTTATTCCTCAAATTCTTTCCTGCTTGAGTGCCATCTGTACAACAAATGAGCTTCCTAAGGAAAGAATCTTGTCCTGCTTTGTTTGACCCATAGTGCTTAATAATAACTTAAATTTCTGGAGGGATTTAAATTTTACAAAAGACTTTTCCTACAATACCTGTGGGGTGGTTACCGTAAGGATTATGATTCCCCTTTTACAGAGCAAGAAACCCAAGTGCAGAGAGACTAAAAATAGCTTGCCCCCAGGGGTTAAAACTAAGATTTGGATGCAACTTTCCCGAGTCTTTCCTGACACATTCCTGAAACTTTCTATTAGCTTAGCAAGGTCTGAGTATGGAGGAAGGATTTAGCATAGAATTGTTGTATAACTAATAGAGGTGCCCCTTCATTCCCCCTCACATTTCAGAAAGATTCTTAATCTGTCTTTCTCAGAGTATTGCCCCAGTGGTGTATGTGGTCAAAGACTCCCATACTCTCATGCCACATACATGTGCTGAATGGAGCTCACAGCAGCTCACGATTGTTAAATTTTCGATGTGAGCATGAACACTTAAATTGCTACAACTTAGGCCTCTAGCTATATTGCTTTCTTGATTGTCTGGACTTAAAAAAATGGAGAAAAAGTGAATAATGTAATTTAAACTTAAAAGTGTATATTGGATATTTCCCTGCCTCCCCCTACCCAAAAGGTTGTTGATCCAGCCACCACTTCCCATGAATGTAGTATAGATTCAGCAAAAATATGGCAGTGCTTCTGATGGACGAATTGTCAGGCTCTGTTGCAGTTTCCTTTCTCTCAAAAATATATTACGTAAAACAGCCAAAACAACCAAGTTGGGTTCCTGTGGGTGTTCTGACGGACAAGTGGACAAAGTGACTTTAAAAACACAAAGCTTCACAAATACTGTTTTTCTAATCTTGGGGTGAAGAAGCTCTGTAATTAAAAGAGGCAAAATTTTATAGTCCTTTTGATGAATTAACAAATTGCTTTGACAGTGGTGACAGCGCCTCCACAAGATCTCCTCCAACTTGTATTTTCAAAGGTTCTTTTTTCAGAGAAGGGGAGGCAGTGCTGCATAGTGGAAAGAGCTCTGGGTTTCCAGGGCAGAGACCTTGGTTTTCTAGTACCAGCTCTGCCACCACTATGTGACCTTCAGCCAGTTCTTTTTCTTTTCTGATCCTTGTTTTGTTTAGAAAAATATGTAAAGTAATGGTTGAACGGGATGTCTAAGTTCCCATCTATCTCTGGTATTTGATGTTCTATTGCAGCTGCTAGCTTTGACATTCGCTTTCTAAGATCCGCTTCAGGTTCTTTCATTCAGTGTTCTAAGAATCAAATGCTTGGGAGTTTTACTTAAGCTTAGTGGTGTGCATCTACGGATGTGATTGTATGGTTTTTATTTGTTAGTGTTATTGATATGACCATTTATACTGATAGTTGTCCTAATATTGAACCAGACCTTCTTGTATTCTTTATTTTTATTGTTTTATTTTTGTGTTCTTTTGCAGTATGACTAAAATGGAAATCTTTTTTCATGACCTTATATATAATGAAAATCAAATTGTTTGCCTTCTCAAGGAGAAGGGAAGGGGCAAGAAGGAAAGAGAGAATTTGGAAATCAGTATTTAAAAAAAGATTATTGAATGTTTTTGCATGTAATTGGAAACTATAAAAAAATCTAGTGGAATATGCGTGGGAGACAATGATGAGCCAAAATGACTAGAAGGTTCTCCCCCTCCCCCTCTTTATTCTGTCTCACTTTTGCACTGACCATCACCGACCTTCAAGCACAGCCTGACCTTTGGGTCTAAGATAGAGATACCGATGTGGTTTCTTTTCATGTCTTTTTGCACTCTTAGGTACCTCAGCCCTCTTTTCTTCTTTGGAGGTCCAGTCAGTTTCCCCCCACCCCCACCTTGCCTGATAAAGTGATCGTATCAGCTGTGCCTGGATGCTTTCTTGGTCTCTCAGACATTTTCAGGACCCTTGGAAAGAAGACTTTAGAGCCTCAGTGTTTGCCCAGAAGGAAGCACATAGTCCTTTCTGTTGTGGGAAATCTATTGTGCAGAGTTGGACTTTAATCATTTCCCTCCACCCATTCCTGGTCTTAGAATTCAGTCTAATCAGCCTAGGAAAGACTAGGGGAAAAAACCATATGGAGACTGTGGTTCTGTGTAAATGGGGCTGAGGCTGGAGGGCCCCACATGACCTACTAGACTGGAGGATCCCAATTACTGGTCTCTCCTTTCTTCCATTTAGGCACAGCCTTGAAGATGGAGTGACAAGGTAGATAAGGCCTTCCTTGATGGAGGTTTAGGTTGAAGAAGTGGACAGAGAGCACTGATCCTGAAATCATAAAACCCAACCACCTTAGGATTTAGACCGAGCTTTTCTCTGGCCATCATTTAGTACGCTATCTTCATTTTACAGATCAGGGAAACAGGAAAAGGTCCTCAGCTTCCCTGGGTCACATGGTTATAAAATAGCTCGGCTGAGGTTTGAACTGGCTTTTTGAACCCATTGACTTAACCACCCTGACTTTTCAGCTCTGTCTCCTATGCTTCTGACAAGCCAAGATGTTCTTTCCTCCTTCCTATCTATTCTTTCTAACCCCCAACAGACTGTATTCTCTTACCTCTTTGCCCTTGCTATCGCTGTAGTCTGTGCCTGTTTCTAGAATGTGCTTTCCCTGCTCAGTTGAATTCCCAACTCAAAAGCCACGTCCTAGGAAGCTTTCCCAGTTTCCTCTTTGAGCTTCACGTAAGTGTTCTTTATTTCTGTAATGCATTTATTATGTAATATTGCACATCATTGTTACCTGTCTTTGCATCTCCTCCTCTTTACACTATAACTTTGTGAGGACAGGGATGATGGCTTCTTTACATTTCATATTCTCCCTCCCTGCAGCATTACACTTGCTTACAGTAGTCACTCAGTAAATGTTTGTGGTCTTTCTCAGGCCTCAGTTTCATCATCTATAAAATGGGGGTAATATTCCTTGTAGTAGCTGCCTAATAATTGTGTGTGTGTGTGTGTGTGTGTGTGTGTGTGTGTGTGAAGCTTTGTAAATTGTGTGTTCATCATTGTTGGGATCTGGACAGAGGAGGAGGAGGAGAAAAAGGCACCAACCCAGGTATTTGGAGGGAAGAAGGAAGTGGACTGGACTGAAGAGAGGGTACACCAGGGAAAGAGGAAGGAAGGAAGAGGACTGTGAAAGCTAAGGGCATTGCAGAAAAGTCTTACGTGAGCCAGGATTGGGAGCACTTATGACTCATCTTCCCTTTGTGTACTCTGTACTGAGCACTAACAGGACTCCAGTCCTGCCTCCTTGCAGGACTAGGGGCCTATGGCTCTTGGCCCTCTTATAACCATCTCACCTTTTGCATAGGGTAGTGGACAGGACACTCTTAGACATGAGTTAGGGTTTGGGGCTCATCTAGTCTCATCTGGTGATAGGGAAACAGGTTCAGAAAAGTTAATTGGAATGATATGTGTGTGTACACACACATATATTTTTGGACATGGTCAGTATGGGAGTTTGTGTGACTTGATTAGACATGTTTGTAACAGGATTTTTTTCCTTGGTTTCTCACTGGGGATAGGAGAGGAAGATGTCTGATCTTGTATCTACAACTACCTTTCAAACTTCTCAAACTGGATGTCTGGTCGACAGCTTGTGCTGTTGTCCTTCATTCATGTCCCCATTTGGAGTTTTCTTGGCAAAGATACTCGAGTAGTTTACCATGTCTTTTCCCCAGCACATTTTACAAATGAGGAAACTGAGGCAAACAGGATTAAGTGACTGCCCAGGGTTACACAGCTAGTAAATGTCTGAGGCCTTATGTGAACCCAGGTCTTCCTGACTCTATGTGCGGTATCTACTAGGCCACCTGAGTTAGCTGTGACTAATAACTGCCAGAAATACTCATTAGAGGGAAAAAATTTAAAATTTAATTTAAAGATTTAAGAAACAGAGGGTGTTGGCAGAAGCAACTGGTTAAGTTTAAGTAAGTTGTTTATCTATAGGAAAATATTAGGTTACTGATGTTCACACTGCTTGTCATTATAGTACAATGGAAAGGAGACACAAACAAGGTTAGGGCTGAAATCCCTGCTCTGTTCCTTTGTGTGACCTTGTGTGCATGTTCACTTTTCTGTCCCTCATAGCTCCTCATGTGTCATTGAGGAACCTCCAAGGTTCCTTCCAGTTTTCAGATTTTGATCTCTTGATCCTGTGAGCCAGGCTTGACTTCTAGAAGAATAAAGAATCCTCAGCCTCCCCATTGTAATCTGGTATTAGAGGTTTGTGAGGAAACAGACCCAGGTTGCAGACCTGACTGTTATTTACCTGCCTGTATGACCTTGGGAAAACCTATGGCCATGAGGCTCAGTGACATCATCTGTAGAAGGTAATCTGCACCTCACAGGGTTGTTGTTAAAGTCAAATGAAATAATATTCTTTGACAGTGTTTGCTCCTATAAAACTTGAAATGATTTTTACTCTCAGCATCATCTGGAAAGACTTTCTCCTTCTTGGTTTTGAATTCTTCCCCAGGTAACCCCCAGTTCCTTTCCCACTCCCCCGCTCTGAGCTTCAGAAATTTCCTAGTAGATCTTCCTCTTTCCCCCTCCTTTACATGGTCTTTCCTCACTGGAGGAGGGAGTGGAAGTAGAAATAGACACTAAGTGTCCATTAGTTTTCTTGGCTTTGCTGTCATTGACCTGAGATGGATTCCCTGGCTTGGGGTTGTGATTCTCATATCAAGGAAAGGTACTAATGGATGGCATAGTACTTCTACAGTGTTGAGAGGTGGGAAAGGTTAGTTCAGGCTACTTGGAATATGTGAGGAGTTGCTCAAATCTTTATCCACTTTTTTGGTATACAAAGAACAGTATATACAGAGATCTTGGCGAGATATAAAATTGAGATAAGGACATAATTCCTGTCTTTTTGGAGCAGAGGATCCTGTGGGACTGAAAGGGGAAATTAGACACACAGATAATTGTAATGTGCTTTATTATATGATATGTGCATTAGACAGGGTCCGTACAAAGCCAAAAGGTCCAGAGAGAACATCACAGAGGAGACTTCATTTAAGGTAAAGTTGTATTTGAGGCAAATAAAGAGGTGGATGGGACCTTTCTGTCATTTTATGAATAAGGAAACAGGAAGATTGTCTTGACAAATCAAATAATGATTGAGGGAAGGGAGAAAAGGGGAAAGGAAAGGGGAGAAGTATAATTAAACACCCACTATGTGCCAAACACTGTGGTGAGCCCTTTACACATATTTGGTAGTAAAGGAAGAACACGGTCACATGGTGTTTTAATGAACCTTTTGGGGTTAGAGTAGGGAAGAATCAACAAGTATTTATTACATTTTATTAATTAATATATGGGGAAGAAGGGTTACACCTTCATCACCACTGGCAACAGTTGCTAGCTAACTGTCATCATCAGGCTGTGAAGCACAGGAGTCTTGTGAGGGTCAGCCAGGCAGGTCTGTCCACTACCACCGCCTTGGCTACCACCTCTTCTCAGAGCCTGATGGAGACAGCCCAGAAGCCTGAACCCAAGAGCCTTGGGAATGGCAAGGCTTTCTGTTGGGGTTCACGGGTCTCTGAAACCCCAAACCCAAGCTTCTTGTCCAGCAAGAGTCTTGATCTAGCGAGTAATGAATGAGGCGGGAGGCAAGGTGGCGATGAACTCCGTTTATTCGAGCTAGCTCACATACATATATAGTCTTAATGACATAAACATACCTAAGCATGTACAATGAACCTATCACCTAACAATCTTCCTTATATGGATGTCTTCTCCACCACGCACCCAGAACTGTACCCGGAACTGCCACGTTGCCAACAAGGACAAGACCCTTCTTCCTAGCGCCATCTAGTTCCACCCCTACCAACAAGCCCCTAGTTTACCTAGGCAGGCTCTCGGTGTAATGGCCTACGATGGGCAGAGGTCGGCTCTAACTCAACCTGTTACAGCTTTCAGTCCTGGGAAGCTGCCCCAGTATGGATGCAGCCTGGTAGCTGTTCTTTATAGATGTCATAGCTATATTCATTTGATAATGAGTGAAAAAACCTAACTGGCACAGTAAAGACAAAAATGAAAAACCTTTCCTGATGATTCTACTTGTTAACATTCTTTCTCTTCAAATCATCATTTATCTGCTTTCATATATATGTTGTGTTTCTTCAGTAGAATGTAAGTTACTGGAGAGGTTTTTTATCTCCCTAAGAGCCTGCTCAAGAAGTTCCTTGCAACCTGAAGGCAATTTATTCAATGCTCTTGGATTCTACTGGTTGCTTCTTTTCTGGTGAGCATTAGAAGCAGAAGGAGAAGCATGTGGGTGGTGACAATGGGTACGTTAAAAAAGGGTCAGATGTGATTGTGTAATTGACAAAATTTGATAATTGATTGGATATGAGAAAGAAGGAAGAGTCAAAGTTAAACTCAGAGGTTCAGACATGGGAGCAAGGATGGATGGTGAAGTCACAGGCTGAAATAAATATTGAAGTCAGGAAGAGGAAGAGGAGGAGATTCTGGGTAAAAGAGAAGACTTAGAATATCAGAACTAAAGAGACTTTACTTAAAAAGTAAAACTTAAAAGTGTTAGATCTGGAGAAGGGCCAGTAAATATTATAGAATCAAGATTTATAACTGGAAGGAACTTTAGAGATCATTAATTCAAGGTGTTGGGAGAGAAGAATATTTCCAGCAGCTCCAGGAGCACAAAAAATTTACATTCCCCATTGCCTAAAGCTGGCGTCCTTCACCTTTTCTGGGTCACGGACCCCTGAAGCTGTGAACAGTATGGACCTCATCTCAGAATAATGATTTTGAAATGCACAGACTAAAATACATAAGATTACAAAGGAAACCAGTGGTATTGAACTAGTCATCAAACTATTTTAAAAAATGTTTGTGGCTCCCAGATAAATCCAGTGCCTTTTCATTTCATTTTACATTGTAGAGGAGGGCTTAGAGAATTGGAAATAACTTACTTAAGGCTATAGAGCCAAGACTAAAAACCCAGGGCAGCCTTAGCTTAGGCCTGCTTTGGGTGGTATTCTCAATAGGATGAGCATATTCTAAACCCATTTAAGAAAAATTAAAAACTGAACAAAGTGGTTTCTTGGCTGTGGGAGGTAAGGAGCAAGAAAGGGGCTGGGGTCCCTTTGGTGGATAGCGCATGGACAATGACTGGAATGTGAGCTAGAAACAATGGAAGCTGACACTTGATGGCTGAAGACAATGACCTCCAAGTTGTTTTTGTTTTTCTTAAGTGGGAGAGTTTCTTTTCTCCTTTCTCCCCAAACAATTGTTTCTGGGATTGGTGGGTGAGTAATCCTTTTTGGGCAATAGGGGAGTGTGCTCTCTGCCCGGCAAACAATACACAAATGGGAGAGTATGTAAAAATAGTGCAGCTCTGCTCTGGGATCCCATTGGAGATTCCTTTCTGATTTTCCCAAAACCCAGCCCAGGCCCTGGCTTGGGAGCTGGGGCTTAGCCTGCTTCAGGAATGAAAACAGGAAAGAAAGGATAGGTTCTTATGTTAGGGGACATCTCCAGACTCCACCATGTTCAGTTATGAAAGACCCTCTCCTTCTGGGGACTGAAGAAGGGGGCAGGTTGTGGAAAGGAGTGGAGCATGGGTCTCATGGTAGAGCATTATTAGGTACAGGGTTCAAATCCTGATTCAGACATTAGCTTACTGTGTGACCCTGGGCAAGTCCTCTGGTCCTCTTGTTTTCTTTTCCATAAAATGAAGTTGTTCTATATTATCTCTTATATTATTCTCCTTTACAGCTCTTGCATTCTTTAGGGTCAGTCTGTGGAGTTGGGACTCCTAAATTCTCTCTCTTTCTTTCTTTCTTTCTTTCTTTCTTTCTTTCTTCCTTCCTTCCTTCCTTCCTTCCTTCCTTCCTTCCTTCCTTCCTTCCTTCCTTTCTTCCTTCCTTCCTGCCTTCCTTCCTTCCTTCCTTCCTTCCTATTTTCTTTCTTTTTTTCCTTCTTTCTTTTCTTTCTCCCTAGCGCTTAGCACAGTGCTTTTCACATAAGGGTCTAAAAATGCTTGCTTGCTTTCTTCCTTTTTCTAGGCATAACTCAGTCTTAACAAGTCCAAAGCAGGGCTCCGTATCCTCCCCCTCCACCTAACTTCTCTGTTTCTGTTGAAGGCACAGTTCAGTCAACTAGCATTTAAGCTAATATGTGTGTGTTGAGCTGACAGTTAGGTGTTGGGCCTGAAGTGGAAGAGAATTGTGCAGTCAGAGGAAGAGGAGACACTAGAATCCAGTCCAGTGCTGCATTCCCTGCATGCAGTCTCTGAGAAGAAAGGGGTTATTTGTGTAGGTTTTGAGGAGGAGGCCAGTCTCCAAGAATTCTCTCCTGGGGCTCACCACCTTATTAGGGACAAAAGACAAAGTGACAATTATAGATAGAGCCATGCACTATCTATAGATGTGTAGTAGATGCATTAGGAAACCATGGAAAGAAGAGATCAGTAGTGGGTGGGCTTGAGCTGGGCTTTGAACTGATATAGGAAACAGCAGTTGTGAAGCCACAGCCTCCTTTTGTGGAGGAGGAAAAGGAAAGCCAATTCTGGTTTTCATTAAGCAGTTGTTAATGGCCTTCTATAAGCAAGACCTGAGTGCTAAGTAGGGGGAGGGGGTATACAAAGATAAAAAGTGACAGATCCTGTTCTCAAGGAGCTTACCTTTTACTATCTACTTTTATCATATGATAACGTACTCAAATCGGTGACGGTGAGATCCAGACAAAGGTTCTACAGGGAAAAATTAAACTGGAAGGGATTAAGGGATTTAGGATATTCCTAGGAGAGAAATTATCCGCCTTCCTCTCATCTTTCCCCCCTTACCCCCTAAGTGGTTGCAACAGCCAGGCTCACAATAACTTGTTTATAATAAGATTTTCGCTTTATCACCTGCATTGGAGGAGGATGAGGAGGCCATTTTGTGTTGATCTCCAACCTTCCCCTTCTTGTTCCCCTTGTCACCCAATCTTGTGGGAAGCAACAAGGCATACTGGGAACAGGAGAGTTCTGTGAGGCAGGATACCTAGGCCAGGTAACTGCTTCCCTGTTTGAAGCACAAATCACTCTGCCTCTGTAAAATGAGATTGAACTTCCCCCTTGGCACCACACCCTTTCTCCAAGAATAGAAAAAGCCTTGCTGGCCTTTGAGGTACTTTTTGGTTCTAGAATAATTTGATTTGCTGGTCCTCAGTTTCCCTTCCTTAAAACTTTGTGTCTTTAGAAGTACTGAAGTCGAATGAAGTTACGATAAAATGCTGAGGAGGGATTAGTCCCATGGTTTCTGACCTTTTGATTCTAAAATTCTGACATTTACTAGCTTTGTGACCAGGGACTAAATCACTTTCCCACCCTGAGCCCTACTTTCCTTATTTGTATAATTTGATGCCTCTATTCTGCCCATCAACTTCCTTGCCTTCTGGTAACTGGGCAGTGAAATTATAATGACCAAAACTGGACTTGGAGAAGAGTTGAGAAAATACATTGATTGTAGAGGCCATTCCACTGTGATTGTGGAATCTTAGACATCTTTTTGTACATGTTCTGTTGTATCAGAAGTAATTGAGAAGCCTGTTGGTTGTTTTTCCCCAAGCTGTTTTTTTTTTTTTTTAATATTTTTGTTGTAAGTGTAAGGTTCTGATTTGGGTAGTGGAAATATATTCAGAAATGAAGTTGACAAAAAAAAAAGGAATTAATTTTTTTTTTAAAGCAGTGTGTAGTTTTTCAAAGGTATTTTCCTCTTCCTGTTCAGTTCTTGGTCTGGTAATTCCTTGATGTGTACTGAGATGGCAGTTCTATGGGTTATCCATCCAACTACAGTCAGGACAATAGATAACTAATTTGCTTTCTTTTTTCCTTCTGTGTGTATGGTTAGGACAAACTTTTAAGTGATATGGATATCGTTTAGGAGGCTCTGTCATATTCTGGGACTTGAGAAATCAGCATAGTGGCATTTACAAATAGCATCTGGAGGACTTCCCCTTTTATAGGGAATCCCTCTTTAGAATTTAGATTCTGAGTTGGACATTCTCCGTAACAGTAATAAACTACCTGAAAAAATTTTTTGGAATATCAGGCCACTGGACCCAGATGGCTCAGGAGAAGAAAGTGAGGTTGGTGACCTTGCACAGCCCTCCCTCACTCCAATCAAAGTCAAGTGCAAGTCATGTCATCATCTTGATTTGATGGTCCTCTTTGAGAACAAAGGACAAACACAACAACAGTAATAAAATACCTTTATTGTGTTTTGTGCTTTACTTGGCATGAATAATCAGAGGGTTGTTGAGCTGAGCTATTACTATTGTTACTTATTTAAAGAAATTTTATCATTTTATTGTTTATATGATTTTATATTTTATGTGATTTATATGACATGATACATTATCTATTCCACTATGTATATATTGGAAATGGAGTTTTGCTTTACTGAATCAAATGCATTTTTATGTCAACAAAAAAGGAGCAATGGAAGCTAATGTTTTCTACATATCTTTCAGACGGTTTTGTGATTGCCAAGAGTTGGCCTTTTGCAGAATATTGTTTTTAGTAGCTTGCTTATGTACTTTTTATTCCTTTATCAAGGATGCTGTTATAGATTATTCTGAGATGGGAAAGTAGGACTAATAGGTAGTTGTTGATATTTTCTACCTTGCCTTTTTTGCAGCAACACTAAAGTCTAGAATTTTTTCCTAAGCATTTGGTATCCTTCCCTTTTCCCCCCATCTTGAGTTAATCCTTTAGCATCCTCAAAATTTACTATCACATGAACCTCCTCCATATAACCTGGTGTAATCCAGCTGCTCTGCTCAGCTTTCTTGTTTTGTGAGTATCCTTTCTGTTTCCTCCCATGAGAGCTGTGATTTTAGAGGCCAAAATGTACTGTTTCTACTCTGTTGATAAGAGTGGTGGTTGTTGTTTTAAATAGAAACCTTAACAGTCTTTTCTGTTTTTAAAATCAGTTTATCTTTTTTTCTTGTTTTACTGTTAAATGTTCATGAGATATATGACTTAGAATGGGACTAAAGTTTCTACAAAGTTCTTTTTCCTCCTACTTCTTTCTATTTTGTGAGGCAGTACTGCCCATAATTTTCCATCCTCTTCTGTAAGATTTTGGAAATGAGTTTATATTCTAAATTCGTGTTGTTCTCTGCTTGGTAGGATTTTGCTGGCTGAGGTGTTTTTTAGGCTTTTTTGTTGGGGTAATTGATGTATATCAGGTAAACTTCATAAGGAAATGGTCATAGTCTGCATTGGTCATAATTTTATACCTTTCCAATTTTTCAACATTAATAGCTTGTTTAAATAGATCATATTGCGGTTATCTGAATTAAGTGCTTTATTTTCATAGTTTTTCTTACCTTCCCCTATGTCTACTTTTGCATTGAAGTCACCAATGTAATCAATGCTGATTTCTGTGAAAGGTTGTCATTATATAGAACCATTATATATGTGTGTGTGTGTGTGTGTATACATATATGTATGTATAGGCAGCAGACAGTATAAACAATAGGAGTTACAAGGAGAGATTGTTGTTGGTTAATTGTTTCAGTCCTGTTTAATCCAGCTCTTCTGACCCCATTTGAGGTTTTCTTGGCAAAGATAGTGGAGTGGTTTGCCACTTCCTTCTTCAGATAATTTTATAGATGAGGAAACTGAGGCAAAGAGAGTTAATGTGACAGACACTTGTCTTAGGCCTAACTTGAACTCAGGTCTTCTGGTACTCCACATACCATGCCACCTAGCTGCCCTTACAAGGAGAGATTACTTGCATGTAATGTAAGATCCTATGATTTAGAGTTGGAAGGAAACTTTGAGGTCATTTTCCAGAAGAAGAAACTGATACCCAGAGGGGACCTGAGTCGGGGTTCCAAATTTAATGATCTTTCATGTGCACCAGGGTGACTCCAGGACCAGGGAAGACTAATTGGAGGAGATTTGAATTAGCCCTAGAAACACTGTGTGTCTGAGAACAGCCCTGTCTATCTCAGCTAGTTTGATTTCTGGCTCCTTAAGTAAAAACATTTGATCTTGCTGTCTAGATAGATAGATAACAGGCATTTATGTGCCAAGCTAACAACAGCAGCTAGCGAGGGATTAGCGTAAGTGATATGAGTTGCCCAATGTCACACAACTAGTAAGTGCCTGAAGCTGGATTTGAAATCAGATCTTTCAGACTACAGGCCCAGTACTCTATCCACTTTGTCACCTAACTGGTAAGTACTTTAGAAATATTATTTCATTTGGTCTTCATAACAATCTTGGGAGGGTAGGATTACTGTCCCCTTTTCATGGTCTGGCAAACTGAGGCAGGCAGAAATTAAGTGACTTGCTCAGGGTCACAGAGTGATTGGCTGCTGTTAGATTTGAATTTGTCTAGGGCTCTATCTATTGCACCAACTATCTACCTCTATAGGTCTATAAAACTCTTGGTCATTGGTAAGGATGCTCACATTGGCAGTGTGGTATATTGAAACCACCATGGGACTTGTTTATGTAATTTTGTAATTAATCTCTTCATCTTAACTGTACCTCGGCTTTTTCATCCTTAAAGGAGGGAGTATTACGATAATTATGCTTCTGTGAGGATCCTATAAGATAATATATAAAACTTTGTCCTTACATCTGCAAAATGCTGTGTGAATGACTCAGTAACAACAGGTAGCCTGATAAAGTGGAAGGAAATATTGGAATAGAAGTCAGAAGAGTTTCCTGCTCACTTACTGAGTGACTTCGAGTAAGTAATATGTCCTGTTCTTGGCCTTGTTTCCTCAGGAGCAGACCAGATATGTAGGACCAGATGATCTCTAAGGCCCCTTTCAATGCGGACAGTACAGTGAAACAGACTCTCACTCCCGCTATGGTGTGTAGATAGCACTGTGCTAGGTGCTAGGGGAGATAGAAAATTTGGGTATTTATAGTCTTAAGTAGTGTTGCAGGGAGCCATTTTAATTTTTGTTAGGATGAAGATGGGGCAAAATGGAGTCCTCTTCAGGAGGGAAATGAGGGAACTAGAGGGTTGTGTCAGGAGTGTGGAAAGGGGACAGTTGCCCATTGAGAATACAAGTGCTTGTGGCATATTGAAGTAACGTTTGTATTAGGAGACAGTAAGACGGTAGTTTTTCCTTTGGTTGACTCATGGGATTCTACCCTAAACCAATTTGGCTGGTACTTTAGCTTTTCTGAAACTAATTTTTTATGATTTTAAAGGGCGTTGCATGAGGAGGAGGGGAAGGACTTAGATCAGGGTAGAAGAAAGAATCTAGGAGAAAAAAATAACAGTTATTTAAACCTCCTTGATCCACAATTTCCTCAGCTTTATCATTGATGGGGATTAGATTCTAAGGTAATTTTTAGCTCTAAAATCCTATGACAGCCTTGGAAGGATGAATTTTAAAAAGCATAAAGCTCTCAGTGTGACCTTTGGCAAGTTCCCCTCTCTTGTCTCAGTTTCCCCACATACAAAAAGAGGGACTCGTCCCTTCTGTCTCTGAGTTCCTGTGAAATTCATGTATTTGAATTGTTAGTAAGAACAAAACCCCAGGAGTGAAAATAGTATCTGCCAGAAAAGATGGATAGCTTTGAGCTAGGAAGATTCAGCATTTCATATTGATAAAGGGAGAAGGACAGGCCCGGAGGTCTGGCCTGGGACTGTGGAAAAGAGAGAGGTAAACAGACCCATTCCCCAAGGATGCTGTGGTTTGCAGAGTAAATAAGGAGGGAGCAGACCCACCTGGAGCCTCCCCCTACGGGCTGAAATCTTTCTGACCAGCTGTTTGCTTTGTCTGGGCTCCCAATCTCCAGCAACCACTATTCCCTTTCAACTGAAGACACACATAATTGAGAGGTAGGTGGCCCGTGGCTTGGTGACCTGGTGTGTGCTTAGTCGTGACTGGCATTATCAAGAACACCGTCTTGGCTTTCCCCTTCTGCTTCAGTTCCTCCTTACTTTCCTCAGAGCAGTGTCTGTATGACTAGTTGGCTGAGTCATAGAGTCCCTGCCTCCATTCTGTGGCAAAGAATTTTAGACCGATAAAAAGTCAGAGGGAGAAGGAACCTCTAGTATGTAGAATATGTATTAGAGCTCGAAGGGACCATAGAAATAGAGATATATGAAAGGCCCCCTCCCTCCCCACTTAAGTTTTTCCTAACTTTTCAGTCTCAGAAGTACCCAAGCCTTGCTTTCGGATAGGAGGAAAATGGAAATTCCCTCCGTGAATTGCATTGACTAGTGAGTTCTCCTTGAACTTGGGTGAATGATTTGTAACATCCTGCAACATCCCCCTTAGATTTCTTGTTCTATAAATATTATGTGTGTGTGTACATGTACACGTGAGTCTCTGTGGGTATGCGCACGTCAAGGGCCTATGGTCTTTTAGTGAATTATCTACCTATTACTGTCATTTGAATTTCTCAGTTGTTTTTCTTGGCATTGCTGTCTTGGTTTGAGGAACCAAGCAGGAGTGAGTACCTTGGATCCCCAGAGCCCATTTGGCCTTCAACAGAAGGGGAGGCAGAGGAGGACAGAGAGCAGAGGAGGAGGGGAATCTCTGATTCACCTGTGGACAGCATTTATGATGTCACTTGACACAGATAGATCAGACTGTTCTCTTGGCCTCTTCTTGGGGAAGGCCCCCACTCTCCCACACTGTCTGTAAAACAACACCAGCTCTCTCTTGACCTCACCCTCTCTCTTCTCAAGTCACTTTTCTCCCCTCAAATTTGGCTTCAAGAAAGCTTGTTTAGCTTCATTCAGTTAAGGAACGTGGGGGTCTTGATCACTGGCAGGGATAGAAGGTTTCAGAAATAGGAGACGCACACCCTTTCTGTACAAGATCAGCCTTTAAAGGTCAGTTGGTAACCAGTTCACTGGTGGGTGAGCTGGCCAGACAGCCTTGCTTTTGTTCTTGCTTGGAGAAGGGTTTTCAGATGTTGAGTTGGCTTCAGTGAAAACAGTGGAGACCTAGACACTCATTGTCTGAACTGGAAGAAATCTTAGAACACAGAAGCTTGGGGCTGGAAAAACCTTAGAACACAGAAAGTCAGAGCTGAAAGTTACCTTAGAACTTAGAATGCTGGAGATGGTAAAAGGGACCTTAAGGCTGGATCCGTTCTAAGCACTGCCACTGTGGTCTTCATGTTTACCTGGCAGAATTCCATGATCCTTGGCTGGTTACTTGTCTTCATTTTGACTGCAGCCTGGGAAATCCCCATGCTCTGCCTTATTGGGGTGGCTTGAACTAGGGAAGGTAGTAGGACATTGGTGCAGAGGCATGGCATAGCCTCAGTGCCCCCTCAAGGGAGATGCTGGTATTTTTGATGACTCATGAGATCATAGCTCTAGAATTAGAAGAACTTTTGTGACCATTATATATTCACCTCTCTTCTTTTGTCGAAGAACAACTGGAGAACCAGAGAAATTAAGGGATTAGACCAGGCTCCCCCAGATAGAATGTGACACAGCTACTATTCAAACCTAGCTCCCCTGAATTCAGGTCTGATTCTCTTCCTACTGTATCATGTTGCCTCTCAGTAACTGAGTAATAAATGGTGAACTGTATAGTACATTTTAGTTTCCAAAGTATTTCAATAATCATTATCTACTTGAATTCTCTCTCAGAGACCTTGAGGGGTGAATAGAGGGGAAAGAAACAAGCATTTATTAAGTGCCTACTGTGTTCCAGGCCATTTTACTCATTTTATCCCCACACCACCAATTCTGGGAGGTGGTATTATTATTCTGTATGAAGGAATTGAGGCAGGTAGAGGTTAAATGATTTGCCGAGGATCAGATAGCTAATAGCATCTCTCTAAGATTATATCTGAACTCGGATCTTCCTGATTCCGAGTCTCAGTAGAGAGAAATTGTTGATTTATCATCTCCGTTTGAGAGATGAGAAAACTGATCTTAAGATGCCCAAGGTCATGCAGTAAGTTGGGGACAAAACTGTGACTAAAGCTCAGGGGGTTTTTCTTTCTACTGCATCACACTGAAACAGAAGTATGCAAGTAAATTATCATGCACAGTGAAAAGTCTACTGGGAAACCAGAGTCTAGTTCTCAGTCTTACTGTGGGTGAGACTCAGTTTCTTGATCTGTAAATAGATAGGCATTCAGTGCTCAGTCATTCGTTGTTTTCTGGATTCCTTCCAGCCCTGGAATTCCATTTCCAAAGGCTTTTCTAGTTCTGACATTCTTTGTGCTATATATACAAAGGCTCCTAGCTAGGTGGGTAGAGTCTTGGATATGAAGTCAAGAAGATTTAAGTTCAAATCTAATGTTATACACTTACCAACTGCATGACTCTGAGGAGGTCACCTCTGTCTGCCTCAGTTTCTTCAGCTGTAAAAGGGGGCTAACAAAAACACCTTCCACGGGTGGATCAAATGGGACAATATTTGTAAAGTGCTTAGAACAGTGGCTGGCGCTGTTTTCCTTCCTTCTTCTAACATTGTATACTCTGAGGACCCTTGTAGCTCAAACATCCCATAGTAAGCTATTTGTCCTATTCTAGAATTCCCCCCTGCCCCCATTTTGGAGTATCTCTTCTTTCTTGACTTTGGATTTTAATGACTCAACCCATCACTTATCATATATTATTTAACAACCAGACAGTATCTTCTATTGCAGTAGCCTGCTAGTGGATCTACCTGTCTTAAGTCTCTCCCAACTCCAGCCCATCCTTGATTCAGCCATCAAAGTGATTTTCCTAAAGTTGACCATGTCACACCTCTACTCTGTAAACTCTCACCCCCAGGATCAAATGCAGAAAACCTCTGGTTCAAAGCCCTTCATGACCTCTTCTCCCCCTCCTCCCACCCTCAGGCTTTTATGCAGCCTGGGACCCTACAATCCTGGGACACCTGCCTTTTTACTGTTCCTGCTTCTTTTGGCTTCCATCAAGACTGAGTTCAAACCCTGCCTTCTCTTAAAGACTTTTTATGGTGTATCTACTAGCGCAGGTCTGTGCAACATAGGATTTCGGGAGACTGTCCCATGACTCCTCTGGCTGCCCCACATGCCATATGTTGTGCAGCCTTATCCCTGAGAGATGTGCTGGAGGTAATTGTTTGGACATGGTTGGGTAAGGAGAGTGAGGAGTTGGTGGTCCCCCTCAACAGAAATAGTCTAATGCTGCCTCTCTGAAACTTAACACATATTGCTTTTAGTTCTGCCTGCAGAGGCCGGGGAGAATTGAACTGTCAACATGATGCCCTTCAAATGCTTGATGAGAGCTAGGCTTCTCTAGGTTTAACATCTCTCTTTTTTTCAACTGACTGTCATGGTATCCAGGCTTCTCAAGATGCTAGTAGCCTTTCACCTTTTCTATCTTTACAATGCTTTTCCTAAAACGTGCAGTCCAGACGTGAACATAATGTGATATAATAAATATATTTAGTGACCATCACCTTTCATGTTCTGGTCACTGTGCCTCTCTTATAAAAGATCACACAGAAGATCAGATCTATGAGACCGCATTAGCTTTTTTTGGCTGCCATACCAAACTTTCAGTCCACTAACACCCATAAATCCTTTCTAGAGAAAAACTGCTTTCTAGCCATCCCTCTTCTTCCCGTACTTGCACAGCTGATTTTTTTTCCAGTTCAGGTATAGGACTTTACTAGCTTCAGCCCTCATCCTGGTCTTGTTGTTCAGTCACACACAACATGTTTTAGTCTAGTAAAGTATCTGAGGATGGATTTAAACTCAAATCTTCCTGACTCCAGGCCTGGCAATATCTACATCACACCACTGAGGTGTCTGCCTTAGTATATGGATGTATTTTTGCATTTTCCTTCCTTCTAGCTTTGTGTCTTCTATAGATTTTATAAGCATGACTTTATATAAGCCATTGGTGAAAATTTTAAACAGTCTAGAAGAGACAGTTCATAGGAGTAGTTCACTAGATACTTCTTTCAAGGTTTATATTGATCCACTAATGACTGCTCTTTCAGTGAGCTCTCTAGCTCACCTTTCTAGCCTGTCAGTGAGGATGGCATGAGAGATTTTGTCAGAATTTTAGCTGAAATCTAGGTAAATTATATCTACTGTGTCTGCAGTGTTCTCCTGTCAGAAAAGGAAATGAGGTTAATTTGGTCTGACCTTTTCTTATCATCTCTACTTCCGTTTCTATACCTGTCCCTTTAAAAATAAATTCTAGAATTTTTCCAGGAATTATAGTTAAGCTCACTAGCTTACATGCCTAGGATGTACTCGTTTCAACTTTGTCTGGTTTTGCTTTTTTATTTGCTTTTGTCCTTTTCAGCTTACATACTGCCTTCTCTGATTTCTCCTGATGAAGGTGCTCTTTCTAATGTTGGCATGTAACATGTTGTGCTTTAACGTTCGCAAAACGTGTCACAAATCATTTCATTCTCATGCTAACTTTGAGGAGTAGGTACTTTTACGGTCTCCATTTTACAGAAGAGGCTGGATCTGAACTCAGCTTTCTTTTCCTGACCTCAGCCCTGGAACTTTGTCCAGTGTACACCGCCTAATTTCTCTTTAACGCTATCTGGGTTTCTTCCTTTTATTTTATCTTCTCCATTTTATTTGAACTTATACAGCACTTGAATTTGTGCAAGTTGTGTTTCTTTAACAGGCTTTCTCATCCTTGGGGCCAAGAACTGGGTCCACTTCCATCTTTGTGTTTCCTAGCACCTAGCGCAGAATGGATATTTGGATAAATATTTAATGACTTGCATTGATCAAAAATACTTTGCACTTATTTACACGCTCTTTACCCCATGAGCTTCTTCAGGGCTGATTTTGTCTTTTATTTTTAGCACTTGAAACATAGTAAGTACTGCTTATTGATACATATTTGTTTGCCATATACTTACATCTGTCAGCTCTCTCAGCAGGCCGTAAGTGGGCCTTGTTGATATACTCACATTAGTACAATGCTAAGGGAGAGTTATAAAGGTGAGTGAGCCTTACTGACTTACTGTCAGCAGCTTGCTGTTCAGTAGGTGGATAAATAGGTTGAAATTTACAAATTGACAGATCCTGTGAGGTCACATGAGGGAGAGATCCCCTTTCAGTAGGGGTAAGGGCAGAGAAGGCTTCATGGAGAAAGATGGCCTGTGAACAGAACCTTCAAGATGTGGAGCCATTGAGCTGTCAGAGGGAAGGGAAATAGTTTTGTGACCTTGACAAAGTCTTTTCTTCCTTCTGGGCCTCACTGACTCCATCTGTGGAGTAAGGAGGTTTGGCAGAGGTGAGAGTAGCTGTGGCAGATAGGTCCCTGTCTCGTCTTGTTCAGGAGCACCAGCACGGGGTGTTGTTGGAGTAGGAGTGAGACTGAGCATTTTCCTATTAACTTACACTGCAGGGTGTGGGCCACAGCTGATAGACCTATAGAAAAAAACAATCTGGTGTTGGCTAACATAGAATGCTTGGAGGTGACTCTGGCCACCTCTTCTTGCAGGGCCCACAGCTGGCAGCCTGGGCTACCCATTGTCTCCTCACAATTGCCTTGGAAGGGACAGGCAAGAGCCCTGGGATGTGCAAAGCCCCACAACCAATTTCAGAAAATGGGGACAGGAAACCAGAATCTAGGACAGCAAGTGGGTTATACAATTTCCTGTCCCTTTGTGCCCCTTAGCCAGCTTTGGTTTAGTGTTGACAAATACTTTAAGCATGGCCAGTTTCCTTAATATTCTGGTGGCACCCCTCCCCCACCAAACTTTCACTCCCGAAGGTCCTCATCAGCATTGGTATCACTCACCCATAGGATTGTTTTGAAGTCTTAGAATTTTAAGCCAGCGATAGAGTAGGAATAATCCTTAGAATATAGAATAGTCAGTTTAGAAGGTACCTTCTTAGCACATAGAATTGCAGAGCTGGAGGGGGGAATAGAACAGAATGTTGAAACTGGAAATGCTCTTAGCATTAAAAAATGTCACCCTGTGCAGGGGCCCTGTAGGGTGGTATCATTGGAAGTCCATTAAACTTGGATTCAGAGGACAAGGCGAACCTTAGGTCTCTGCCCATTAACCCCAGCAGATGAGTTTTGCCCACTTCTGTACTGTTCAGATTCTCATTACTCATAGAAAGACCATGTAACAGAATGCAGCATTTGAGCATTGAAAAGTGTCTCAGGTCATAGAGTAGAAGAGACTGCAGAACATGTAATACAAAGTTTGAGTAATGGAAGATGTTCTTTAAAATGTAGAATGTTGGAGTTGAAAGGAATTCACATAGAATATTTGAGCTGTGGAATCATAGGATTTGATATGAAAGGGACCTTGGAGATCATTTAGGTCAAACTTCCTTATTTTGCAGAGGCCCAGAGAGGTTAAGTTTCTTGCCCTGTGTTACACAGCAGATCTAGCACATTTAGTGCCCCCTACTTCCTGATTATGCCTTTTAGAACAGAGAACATAGAGTTTTAGAGCTGTGAGGAACCTTAGAGCATAGACCTCAGAATGTTACCATTTGAAAGGACTTTAGAATTCTTTGTCCAACTCCCACTTCCGATTGTAGTTAGCTTTCCAGTGGAAATTGCGGACCAGATATCTCAGGGTCACATAGCAAACTGTGAAAGACATGAGAGCAGACCTCAGATTCTTACCTTCCCCAAGCCCTCTGATCCCTTGATTAATGTTAACATTGGCCAGGCTCGTGAATGTGGCCTTTAAGCTGGACAACAGAGCATTGGATGCCTTGTGCATGCACAGGGCCTGGCACATAATAGGTGCTTAATTGATAAATTGCCACATTTATCTAGCAAGGAGCAGGGCCCTAAGAGTTGTTTCCTTTTTTCCTAACTTCAGTTTTGTCCAGGACTAGAGGGTGGAGAAAATCTAAAAGGAGCTGATGCCTTTACCATCTCTATTACCTGGGAGTGTTCCCAGCAATCTCATGGTTCCGAAAATCATTTGCCAGGAATTCAGGGCCCCCAAACCATCTCTTAATGAGCGTGACAATGAGCAGTGACAGCTGAGGGGCTCTCCTTGATAGCCATAGAAAAACCTGCAGACATTGGAACAGATTTGACAACTTGTCTGGAAAACTGTCTCACTCCTCCCTTCTCCCCTTCTCTCTCTCTCTCTCTCTCTTTCTCTCTCTCTCTCCCTCCCTCCTTGTTCCTTCTCCCTGCTGTTCTCTTTCAGTGAGAGTCCCTCTTTGTCTCCCTCCCTCCCTCTGACACGCAGTGATCTCCCCAGACAGGCGTCAGGAGAGAAGCTGGTTTTTAAATTAACACATGGGCTCAGCTCTCTGATGGAATTGACTGCCAGCTAATGCGATCTGCACATCTCGCTATGGGCTTGTTGCTATTATTAGATATGACACGCATGGTGACTATAATGCCGGTAAATTTTAGTCAGCAGCCTTCAAGCTGCTGATTGTGCCCATCAATTAAAATAATATTAATAATGATAGCTGACATTTATACAGTGCTTTCTGGCTTACAAAGGGCTTTGCATACATTATTTCATTTGCTGTTGCAACAACTCTGCTAGGTGCACTGTGCAAGTGCTGTCTCCTTTTACAGTGGAAGAAGCAAGCACCGATAAGACACCAGCTCTTAGCTTTAGAGCTTGAAAGGACCGTAGAGACCGTCTAATCCAATCCCCTCATTTTATAAAGTGACTTTCCTAAGGTCACATAGTTGGTAGCAGAACTGAGATTCAAACCTGGGTAGGTGGTTTGGCCTTGGTCACAAAGCTGGGAAATAGGTGAACCTTGATTTCAACTCAGACCATCTGATTCCAAATTCAGTGTTCTCTGCACAGTCTGTCTCTTTCCCCCTTCCTCCCTCTCTTTCCTTCCCCTCTTTCTTCCTCTCCACCCCACACATGACAGTTATATAACACAATTATTCCAGTTAGCCCACAACTAAGATTATAAGGCTTTTACAGCTGGAAGGACAATTTACTAAAAAGCTGGAGCCTAAAAAGGGTTAATGACTTTCCCAAGGTTAATCAGCTAATTAGTGGCAAGGGAGCAACCAAGTTTCCATCTCCCAGTTAACTGATATTTTTGTTATGCCGTGCTTCTTTTGTAGTCATCCCTCATTTTCCATCCTAAGGCAAACTCCTCCTTGTTGCTTTTTCTTTCTCCCTTTTTCCAGAGTTCCTCCTTTGAGGTGATGACTAGGACTGTGGGCCTGGAGTCAGTAAGACTGTGTGATCTCTAGCAGATCACTTAACCGCTGCCTGCCTTGGTTTTAACCGTAAAATGAAGATAGCACTAGCGCGCTTACCTGCCAGGGTTGTTGTGAGGATCCAATGAGGTGTTTGTAAGACATTCAGCATGTAGTAGGTACTTAATAAATACTTGTCCTCTCCCTTCTTCCTCACCCTGCAGGAGCTCATCTCTCTTGACCTTCCCGATACTAAAGGATCCAGAGTCCTGGGGTGCCTTAGCTGGGCTTGGGAGTAGGATTTCTCTGTTGTGGACCCATTCATCGAGTTATCTTTCTCTCTGCCTCAGCCCTCCCTGGCTCCCTTGGGGTAGGATTAGGAACAGCTGGCTCTCTCCCGGCCAGAGGGGAGAGGCCTGGAGGTGTCCCAGAGGAGAAATAAATTACCTCCCTGTGATCTAGTTGAAAGATTCACTAGGGCTCCAAAGGGTAAGCTTCCTTAGGCCCTATCCTTTTGTAATGTCTTAAGCAGTGAGCTGAATTATATCTCAGTGTATACATTTGGGGGTGACTTGGTTACTTTCTGACTTTGAGTCCTGTTAAGGAAGCTAAGGGAAGATTGGGACATTCTGCCATATTAGACAGATTGTCAGGAATGGGAAAGAAGTTTGAATTGATACACACTGGTGAAAATCAGACCTATGGCCCAGTTCTTTCAGGGCCTTGTTGGCCCATGCCCAGTTACTACTGCCTAGAAAGAGCAACCAAGTTAGGCAGGTGTGAACATTTGAGCTCTAACTGTCTTTGTTTCTTTTCCTTTACCCCCTAGGCTTTTTTGCATCGCATCCGGCAGAATGTGGCTGACTCAGCAGACAAGTGCATTACTGAGGAGAATGTCAAGGTTTGTATGTCTGGGTCCTGGACAGGGAGAATAGTGGGTGCTGAGACAGGGGAGGGAGGGAGGAATGCTTTTTCGTCTGCTTCCTCATGAGGAGTGGAAGATGAAGGATGAACTGAGGCCCCCTTCCCACCTGAAGGAGTCTTAGCATCCTGCCTTGTGGACACCCATGTCTGTCCATCAGCACCCTTTGGAGCATCCCTCCTTCTTTCCCTCCCACATGTACTTTGTGGTGCTCGTTGGTCTGGGCCTGAACCAGAGTATTCTCCCATCCGTGGAGCCTCAAATAAACAAAGGGAGAACACACAGTTTGTAGTTGTAAAACCTATTTTAAAATCCTAATTTTGCTGTTTTACCAGTTGGAATGACACTGGGCCAGTCACTTCTCTCTGTGTGTTGGTTTCCTTGTCTGTAAAATAAGGTTAGCCTAGATCCAAGGTGTCAGTAGAACAGGGAGCCACTACCTTTATAGGTTCACAGTGACTTAGATTGTTAAATATTGTCCAGTTATATTTTAATGTGTTTGGGCCACAGTTCTGTGGCCTCATGCAGCCTGAGGGCTGTGTGGTTGACACATCCTATGTCTTCAGCTCTAAGTCTGTTATCCTATGAATTAAGAGCTAGTCATTACAGCCCAGGTCCCCTAAATATCTCTCCTAAGATGCTGCTTCTTTTATGCCAAGATTCCTTCCTTAGCTCCCCCAAAGGCTCTGGAAGATACAGCCTCCACTGCCATCCTTACTTCACATAGGGTCAGATTCTGTGTCTGGCTTATCTCTTTAACCTCCTTCTGAGTGTGTGCTTGTGTGCCCATGATTGAAAGGACAGATGAATATCCAGGCCTCAGTTGGTCCTCAAGGGCTTTGGCCTGTGGAGTTTCTGGAAGGAATCAATAATCCCTCCATGTGGACAGAAGGCAGCTTGGATTTTGCCCCACCTCCTTGGGGAATGGAGTAGCATCCAGCTCTGGGCCAGATGAGGGGAGCCAAAAGGTTTTTTTCCAGCTCCTGCCTGACTCCTGGCTTACATTAATTCTGAGCTCTAGCTTGAGTTCCTTTCTCAGGATATCTAGAGTGGATGATTCCACTTTCATTTAAAGTTATCAGCATTGAAATAATTTTTTAATTAAGAATTTTTTCTTGCTATTTTTTGCCTATCACTGATGTGTCCAAATAAATGTCTCTTCTCTCTAGAGAGCTATCTTTTGTTACAAAGAAAGGTGGGAAATTAGTTGTTCAGTCTACTAACTTTTGATAGTATACGCCATGTTCCACGTCCATATTTTCCCATTTCTTCCCAGAAGGCAGGAAGGTACATTTTTTCCTTGAGGCCAAAGCTTGCTTCTTGTAATTACACAACATCGAGTTCCTTCCTTTTTCCTTCTTCTCCTCCCTCCTTTCTCCTTTCCCAAAGTTATAGGCACTTACATGTTATTCTCTGGGTCCTGCTTACTTCTTTTTGCATCGCTTCACATAATTCTTTCTGACAGTGAATGTTTATTCAGTATCTCATGAGTACTCTACAAAGTACTTGGGGAGATATAAAGTTTAGCTAGATTCAGTCTTTGCCTTCATGGAGCTCATGGTACAGTAGGGAACTATGACAGATATGCACATTAATAAAATGCAAAACAACAATATCCACTAAAGTTCTTTTTTTGTAACACTTTCATGTTTATAAAGTTTTTTCCTTAAAAATTCTATTGTGAGATAGTACAAATGTGATTTTCATTTTCCACATGAGGAAACTGAGGGCCATTTTTAAAAGAATAATATTTTATTTTCTCAATTACATGTGAAGATGATTTTTAACATTCTTTTTTAAAAAAAAATTCCAAGTTTAAATTTGGAAACTGAGGTTCATAAAGGCTAACTAGTGGACAGTAGGTCTTCGATATGGTATTCTCTACTATATTACTCTGGCTTGCTCCAAAGAACTAGGTGAGATTTCAGGGAGGAATGGGTATTGCTAATTTGGGGACAGGAAAGCTTCAGGGGAGAAGTAGTACTTCAATTAAAATGTTATATTACATGCTATAAAAAGCATATTATGCTATCAAAGGTGGACATTCAAGGCCTAGAGAATAAAGTGAACTAGGCTCTGTGGATAGCAAAGCATAGACAATGTGTGGGAATGGCAGGCCGTTCATTGTATGGGCATAGAGCTAGCAGACAGGGAGATGGACTTGGGGGGCTAGATTGTGCTGGGACATGGAATGCCTTGCTGGGGTGTTTGAACTTTCTTTGTAAAGTAGTAAGAAACTTTAAGGGTTCTAAGTAACGAGGACTGACATGGCCAGATAGGTAGATAAGGAAAATTCATCTGGCATAGATGAAGGATAGTTTGTTCTGGGGTGAGGAGGAGGAAAGGAGAAAGGGTTAGTTAGAAGGCTGTTGGAGGGAGTGACTAGGAGGATGGCAGTGGAGGTCTGACTTAGGATGGTGGCTGTGGGGATAGAGAGGAAGGGGGATGCCAGCCCATCCCTCCTACCTTACTGTGCCTTTCAGATTCAGCTGTCCTGATGTCTTTTCTTTTTCTTTGCCTCATTAAAGGGGCCATCTCCTGGCTTCTTCCTAAAGAAGTATTCACTGAATTGGGCCTTACCTCACCTAAGTGAGTACCTGAATAGACCTTGGTCTAAAGGGGCCAAGGTCTCCCAGTGCATCCTGGGTCATCTCCAGTCATCCTGATCACTGATCTGGTCACTGACATGATCTGGTCACTGGATTCAGATGGCTCTGGAGAAGAAGTGAGGTTGGTGTCCTACACAGCCCTCCCTCACTCAAAACAAAGTCAAGTGCAAGTCATGTCATCATTTCTCTGATGGCGTGGTCTTCTTTGGCAACGAAGGACAAACACAGAATCTCCTGTGTGCTTGCCTCTCTTATAATTCTTTCTCTGTTTCATTTTCTGGTTCTTCCTCTTCCTAGCCTTTTAATGTCTGTGTTGCCCAGGGCTCTGTCCTTGGTCTTTTCTTTCTCTATCTGCCTCTTTATCTTTCTTTTGCTCTTTTTCTACACCTCTGTTTCTCTTTTCTCTTTCTCTCTGCCTCTGTCTCTGTCTCCCCATCCCCCTTCTTCCCTTCCCTGACCATCTCAGTGACCCCTTCTGTGCAGGATTCCTAGATCTACAATTCTAAGCCCTGGCCTGTCTTCTGAATTCCATTTAGATAGGAACCAATAAATAAACAAAAAAGCATTTGCTAAGTGCTTAATATGTGCTAAGCACTACGTTCAGCAAAAAGAGTCCCTGTCATCAAACAGCTTATGTTCCCAAAGCGGGAAATCACATACCTAGGCTGAATGTTGGCCAGGGCCAGGGAGAGGTCATGAAAGGGTCCATTAGGAGGTGATTTGTGTGCCCCTTCCAGAAACAGGTAGCAGGGCTGCCCTGATTAAAATTCCAGAACTGGAAAGGGGAGCACAAAGGGGATAGTGAAGTCACTAAGATGACTAGAGAATAAGGAGTAAAGGGAAGCATGGCTAGGACCTGCCTAGGTAAAGGGATTGGGAATCTAAGGGTTGGAAATTCTGGAGATAGTAGATCAAGTTCATCATGTTCCAAACTAAATTTATTACCATTCCCTCTAAACTCCTTCCTTTGTCTTTGGCACCATTGCCTTCTCTGTCTCCCATGGTTGTAACCTTGGTGCATCATTAACCCTTTCTTCTTTCTCACCTCTCATATATTCAGTTAATTACCAAGTTCTGTAGCTTCCACCATCCATCATCTCTTTCTTCTCTCATCTTGTCTCTGTTCCTACACTCATCACCAAAGAACAGGCCCTCATTATTTCTCTCCATATTGTTGTAACAGCCTTTTATCGGCCTCCCTGCTTCTTCTCTCCCTTAATTCATGTTTTCTACTGCTGCTGGAATAATGTTTCTTATGCATGATCATGTACTTCTCTAATAAAAA
Source organism: Notamacropus eugenii (assembly GCF_028372415.1). Taxonomy (NCBI): domain Eukaryota; kingdom Metazoa; phylum Chordata; class Mammalia; order Diprotodontia; family Macropodidae; genus Notamacropus; species Notamacropus eugenii. The sequence goes on from NC_092872.1 coordinate 518,313,643, forward strand.
CCAGTTGCTCCCCTTTGCTTACTGAGTAAAACATCTTCAATCTAGAATTCAGACCCTCCCCAAGGTCTGACCACCATGGTGTCAAGTCAGTATTTTTCCAGAGTAGCCACATATTATTGCCCTGCATGAATCTTCACCATGCTGCCCCCCACCCAATACATTGTGCTCATACCCTTGCTCACATTGTTACCTATGCCTCAAATGTCCTTTCTTCCTTATCCTTTTTTAATGTTGTCCCTGTCTACCATTTAAAGTCCAACTCGGATGACTCTTTACCTTTCCCGCCTCATTGTTTTAATTTGCACTTTGCTCTTTGTCATACCGCATCTTTTGGGTATCTAGGTTTATGCTTTTTTTTCCTTACCCAGACAGTAAGGTTCATGAGGGCTAGAACCACGATTTGTCCAAAACTTTTTATTTAGTTCAATCTCTTTACTTTAAAAAAATAAAATGGAGGAAATGATTTCTCCATAGATGCTATATAGTTTATTCAAATTTCCACTCATTCAGTCTCTCTTGATTTGCATTTGGAAACATGTGGATTTGGAGTCTTGGTTCTGGAATTAGAAAAGACTCTATTGCTTAGTACCTGTGATCTTGGGCAGGAGGCTCAGGAAATACTTGGGAATTTATTTGGATTTGGACCTCTACTGTTTTTGACCCCAACTAATGTGAGCTTTCTGTTTTCCGCAGATTCTCTTTTCCAACATTGAAGACATCCTAGAGGTTCATAAGGAATTCCTGAATGCCTTGGAGTTTTGTTTACAACCTGAGCCTCAGTCTCAGCATGAACTTGGAAATGTATTCTTAAAATTTGTGAGTAAAGTTCAACAGCTGGGTGGCTTATAGCTTCCTTCCTGCACCCCACCCCCCCTTCAGCTGCCCTTCTCTTCTTCCCCAAGGGCAGGCAAGCAGGTCTTTTCTTTTCTTAGGGATTGGAAAGGTCTGGAAAGGGGGGGGGGGCAGAGTAGGAGATCCATTCCCAGGCTAGAGACTCTGGAACAATAGATGGGGCCTCAGGTCCACCTCAGCAAGGATGTATTTTTAGAAAGTCTACCCTTTTCCCTTGTATGCAGAGAACCTGCTCTCTTTCTCCAAAGGTAGTTTGCTGAGTGCCAGCTTCCTGGATTGACTCAGAACAGACTGGGATCAGATTATCAAACAAAGACTATCTCTAGGGAACATGGCTATCTTTAGGCTCCAGGGGAAAGTCCAGATGTGGCCACTTCCCTCAGGGAGCAAGAGAAGTCAAATAGAAGTCTTGCTCCTTCTGTCATTTGCTGAGACTTGACAGTCTCACCTCCACAAAAACTCTGCTCCCTTCTCTCTTCATATAGCTACCACCCCAAAAGCTTATCACTTCTCTCCTTGTTTCCACTCAGCTGCCAGAGTGATATTCTTAAAGCATAGGTCTGATCTTATTATACATTAATTCTCATCAAGAATTTTACGGTCTAGCTAAACTGATCTTCTAAATTTTCCTTATGTTCATTCTTTTCCACAGATTGCCCCTTCTACAAAAGTGTACTCCCACTTCATCTCCATTTCTTAGAATCCCTAATTTCAAAGTACCTTGTGTTTAAAGAACTCAGATTCAATGGAGGAGAGGACATATAAAGAAATAGGTGTTTATGAGATATACAAGGATAGATGGAAGGTTTTCTGAGAGGGGACAGCACCAGCAGATGAGGGGACTAAGAAAAGCCTGCACAAAGTAGGATTTGAGTGGAGTCTGAAAGGAAGCCTAAGAGGTCGAGTTGAAGAAGGAGGGCATTCCAGACATGGAAGGCTCAGAGACGGAGATGGAGTTTCATGTTTGAGGAACAACAAATAGGCCAGTGCTGTTTGAACAGCAGAGTGGAAAGTTAGGTTATACAAAACTTTAAATGCCTAACTGAGGATTCCGGAGGTCAGAGGGGGCCATTGAGTGTCTGGAAGGGTGACCTGGTTAGACTTACACTTGCGAAAAATCACTTTGGCAGCCAAGTGCAGGATGGAGACAAGTTCTATTAATCCCAGCTGATGAAAGACTCTGATCAGGGTGGTACCTGTTGTAGTCCAGAGGAGAGGAGGGGAAGGGAGGAGAGAAGAGAGCTATATGAAGATAGAAACAAGGCTTGGCAGCAGCTTCTATTTTTGGGGTGAGTGAGGGTAAGGAGTTGCAGGATGATACCAGGACTGGAGGCCTGGGTGCAGTTGGGAAGGTGATAGTGCCCTTACTAGCAATAAGTTAGTTTGCAAGGGGAAAATGTTTTTGGGCAAGCTGATGATTTCATTTTTTGGATATGGAAGAGTTATGTCCTGTAGGAGATACTGACAGGAATATTTTGTTTGAGATTGCCAAAGGAGGTGGGGGGACTCAGGAGAGTGTTGGGACTGGATATATAGTATTTATTTCATGTGTGCTTCTGTGTGTACAAGTTGTCTACTCTTATAGAACATAAGCTGTTGGAGGGCAGGGACAATTTTGTCTCTTTATCCTCAGTGTATAGTGGAGTGCCTGGTGCATAGTAGGCCCTTTAAATATTTGTGGCTAATTGATTGAGCAGAGTTAGGATCATTGATTTAAAATTATAAGGGACCTTAGAGGTCATCTAGCCCAGTGGTGTCAAACACATATATAAAGTCACATACTGACTTAGAAAACCACAAATTAACATTATCTATATTATGTTGTTGTGTGTGTGTGTGTGTGTGTGTGTGTGTGTGTACACACACACACACACACACATTTTAAATTCCCAATTATATTTTAAGCTGCTTTGGGTGCTCTTAGGGAGCACCCAAACTCCTTAGGGAGTTTTTTCTGGTGAGTTCAACACTTATGATAATGAAATTGAGGCTCAGAGAAGTTATTTTATTTGCCCAAGGCTAGGTAATACATCAGAGCTGCAATTTCAAAGCTCTTCCAAATCCACTGCTCTATCTGTGGAATCTTCCTGGTCCCTCCTGACTTTGACATTCTATATTCTTCCAGTTTTGACATTCCTTATTTGAAGGTCCTTTCCAGTTTTGAAAATTCTATGTTTAAAAGTCCCTTCCAGTTTGATCCTTTCAGCTCAGATGATTCCTGTTGGCTTGCTGAATTACCTTTTGCTGGAGCCTGGAAGCATTAAGCATGATAATGGCCCTTGGGCCTTTTCTTAGTGCCCTGAGTTCTTTCCTGAATCCCTTCATAGGCAACTTGTCAAGTCAGATCAGTGCATTAGCTAGAGAAAAGGCATTTACTTCATTCAGCTCTTTGATTCCTTGACCACACTGTCAAGTGGTCTTCCTAAGACCTTGTTTGCCCAACAGACGTCTCTGCTCTGCTCCTTGTGTCTCCTGATGCATCCCATAATCTTTCCCCAGCCTGGCAGGAACATCATCCTGGGGCATCCATAGGGAGAAAGGAGAGTACAGTCAAAGCTTCATGGTTTATTCTTAGGTTTCTCCACCTCTTCTTTCTTAGAGAAACCATTTTAGGGCTTAATAGCATCTTAGACACCAAGTAATTCCACTTTAAAAGTGTCTCATTTTATAGATCTTGAAGCAGGTCCAGAGAGGAGGACTCGTTTGCCCAAAGTCATGGTTGTCATTATTTTCCCTGCTTTGAATACTGCATCCATTTTGCTGGGTTAGCTTGGGCATTGATGGAAGATATTGAGAGGAGTGGTGGGCAGGAGAGGCACTGGGGCAACATGGGGGAGAAGAGCCATTGGGGATGGGGTGGAGGCCCAAAGGTAGGAGAGACAAAATACATCCACATGGACCCTCCAAGGAAGGAGTCCGTGACTGTTTAGTTATGCTTGCATGAGTAATATCCAGAGACTGGCCCATATTCTGTGAGGGTGGTCTAGTGGGTAGAGAAAGAGGAGGGAGTGGATAAAAGGGGGCCTCTATTCCTCTAGATTCTGTGTGCCTGTGCTATGGCAGCTGCTTCTGAATATGTTTGTACCAGGCCCTTCATGTCCTGAGCAAGACCAGGCCTCCCTCTTCCCCACAGCTGTCCCTCATCAGCAGCTGCAGCCTCTTCTGCTCATCTCCCTTATTTTTTATTTTTGTTTTTTTTAGGCCCAGCCTCCTTTCCCAACCCCCATGACCAACATCTGTCATTATGTAACTGCTAGTTTCCTCATGAGGGAAAAAAAGAGAAAACAACAGACCCATGCAGGGTTCCAGGGAGGAAATTAAACACTTGAGACACTCAGCCGTCAAGAGCGTAGTTTTCATATTTGTGGGGGTCTTCTGCATGAAAAACAGTTGGAGAACGCTCAGTAAAAGAGCAGCAGAATGTACATAATTATTGTGTTGGCTTGGGTTTAGCAGAGGGTATGTTGTCGGGTGATAAATATAACTTTCTTGAGTCTCAGAAACATTGGCTTCTAGTGGCCCAAGTCCTGAGGTGGGGGCAATACTATTTCATAGGATGTCAGAGCTAGAAGGAACATTGGAACTTGGGATATTAGAGCTGAAAGTGACCTGAAAACTTGGAATGTCAGAGCTGGAAGGAACCTGAAAGCCTGGATTATCAGAGCTGGTTCTAGTACCTTTGGACCAATAGGAATGTTAGAAATGAAAGGGACTGTAGAACAAAGAATGGCCAAGCTCAGACGTTCTTTGTTAGCAGTGTCATAATAGAGTGTGAGAGATGCAAGGTGACCGTCAGAGACACTGCTTATTTTATAGATAAGAAAACTAGAGGGGGAAAAGACTAGTGTCTCGCATTTAGATAGAGGGCATTTCACTGTGTTCGTTTTCTTTTTTCTTTGGGGGGGGCAGTTGGGGTTAAGTGACTTGCTTGAGGTCATAGCTAGTAAGTGTCTGAGGCTGGACTTGAATTCAGGTCCTCCTGACTCCAGGGCCAGGGTTCTATTCCCCTGAACCACTTAAATGCTCAACCATGTCCCCCAGCCTCTTGTGGAGAGAGAGAGAGAGAGAGAGAGAGAGAGAGAGAGAGAGAGAGAGAGAGAGTGAGTGTGTGTGTGTGTGTGTGTGTGTGTGTGTGTCTGTGTCTGTGTGTGTCTGTGTGTCTGTGTGTGTCTGTGTGTGTCTGTGTGGTTTATCATACCTCTTTGGGGGCTCAGCACCTTCCAGAAGAGCCAGTGCACAGAAGGCAAGGTGGCAGGTGGTGGGTGTGGGGAAGGGGGCAGAGGGCAAAGTATGTGTCTTCTGATTTCAGTGACTTAAGAAGTTATGGCGGCTGCTTCTGAGTTATCAGCCTGGTCTGTGCCTTTGGGGCAGTGGGCATCAGAGGAGGAAGTCCTGTCTTAGGTTTTAGAGGTAGCTCAGTTCCTCCTTTCAGTCCCACCATTCTGCATCCCCTTCCTTTTTTTTTTTCAAGCTCCCTTTTGTGTATTAACTTAGCCAGTTAGAATGAGGACCGGCACTGAGTTTCTTTTTGTAGTCATATTCCCAGTGCCTAGCACGGAGCCTGGCACATTTTGTTATTATTGAGCTGATTTGGCATTTTTCTTCAGCCTGCTAGGGTGAGGATCAATATTACAGGTGGCATCATGGTGACACCATGGTGTTGTTAACTCTTTGTTGACCTCATTAGGGTTTTCTTGTCAAGGATAATGGAGTGGTTTGCCATTTATTTCTCCAGCTCATTTTACAGACCAGGACACTGAGGCAGTGGGGTTAAGTGACTTACCCAGGGTCATACAACTAGCAAGTGTCTGAGGCTGGATTTGAACTCAGGAAGATGAGACTTCCTAACTCCAGGCCCTACTGTAGCTGCCCTTTCTGTAAAATGAGAGTGTTGTTACTCTATCCATTGCACCCCCTTGCTGCCCATAGCTGGCAAATAGTAAGCATTTAATAAATGCTTGTTGCTAACTTGTCCTTTCTCTGCTTCCATCACCCCTTGTCACCTTCAGGTACAGGTGTCCGTCTACTGTTAACTTACTGCTTTTTGCTCCCCAGACTATGCTAGACTCAATAAGTACAAAAACAACAATAATAGAAATTTAGCTATGTGCCCAACACTGTGCTATTGTCCTCATTTTGCAGATGAAGAAATGGAGGCGAGAAGATTGAGTGACTTGCCTTCAGTCACACAGATAAGTGTCAGAAGTCAGATTTGAACAGATCTTCCTGACTTTAGGCCCTAAGCTTTATCTACTGCACCAGCTAACTGGTTATGCTCAGGTCTCCCACACTCTCTTCCTTTTAGGTTGTTGTAGTGAGAGGACACCTGGATTAGAAGTGCTGAGAGCTGGATTCAAATCCTGGCTGCTACTTACTGCTCTCTGACCTTCAGCATATCACTTCCCTTTCCCCTGGTCCTCAGTTTTGTATTCTATAAAGTTAGAATAATGATACTTCACCAGAGTCTTTGTGATGAGTACATGGATATAAGGTACCCAAGAATGGGGTAGAAATGTAACCTTTCATTATTATTTTCTCTCCCACTGAACCCTGGGCTCCAGCCCTTCAGGGAAAAGCAAGCTAATCCTATGTCACTGATAATAGGATTTAGAGTTGGAGGTAGCTTTAGAGCTCAGCCAGGTCAGTCGCTTTATTTTCTAGCTGAGGAAACTGGCCCAGAGAGGTTGTCAAGGTCACTTTTATTGTCAAGGTCAATTAGATGGTAGTGTAGACTCTCTTGTAGAGAGAACCTGGAGCCTCTGACTTGAAATGCAGTGTTTTTTTTCTCATAGTGCTTAGAACCATAGGATTTTAGAGATAGAAGACCCTTTCACTTCATTTGGTCCAATTGCCTCATTCTACAGATGGTTTCAAGGACTTTTCTAATGTGAGTGGCAGAGCTAGGATTTGAACCCAGATCTTTTGTTTCAGAATTGTCAATTCAGTATTAAGGTGTTAATGGCTGATTAAGGCTCAATGTATAACTGAATTTTTTCACAGTGGTTTTTCAGGACTGACCAGTGGTGGGAATTTTAAGGCATTCAAGTAGGCTAGGGAGGGGAAAATTTGAGGCAGTTGGAGCCATCAAATATATTCTGTGATAGGTGTGTGTTTATAGATCTAACCTGGTGAGACTTTTAGGAGCTGAAAAATCAGCTTCTTTTACCTTCGATTCTGTTTGCAGCATCTAGACACAAGGTCAGTCTCTTACCCTGTTTTCCCTTTTTGTTTTCTTATCACAGGATCTCTTCCAAATTATAGGCCATCATCCTGTCCTTTTTTCAGCCTTCTGGTTCTTCTCTACAGAGCACTGGTCATTAGGCAAAGTCTTGCTGTTGCAGATCCAGATGTGACTGGAAGTCATGTATAATCTGGAACATCTGGTGGCTGATTTCTTACTTTGTACCTTGGCTAGTCTTGCATGTAGTTGCCCAGGTCTAACTTTTTTTGCCCATGTCCTTCCATTTTTCCCACTTCATCCCTGTGGACCATGCTCATGCTAGGGGAGATCAGATTGATTTGACTCTTTGGTCTTGGCTCTTGGTCAAAATATATGGGCGAAAGGAGATTAGATTTGTAATGAGATTTAAGTTAAAGAAGGGTGATTGACCTGAAGGTTAGTTGATGACTGGACTGGATGGATGATGTGGAGAAATGAGGGCAGCAGAAGGTCTTGGAATGTTCCATAGTGGATCAGATCAGACTAACACCATAGTGGCATCAGTCTGATCTTTCTCCAAACACTAAAAAGTGAATTGTTGTCTACATATGTATGTAAATATATATGTGTATATGTATGTATATGTGTATCTATATTTATTTATCTATCTATAAATATATCCAGGTTTAACTGTAGTCTTGCGAGGGAGGAGGGGGAGGAAGGGATAAAGAACAAAGTAAAAATTTCACCACAGAGAACAAAAGAGAACTTACAAGGAAGCAAAGATGGACAGCTCTCCACACAATGTATAGTATTTATTATATAGGCTTTCTTGAAATGGAAGTTTATTGCTGTATATTTTGACTCTTTTTGCATGTTCTGCTGTGCACATGGCAGTGCTTTCTTTTCTTTTCTTATTTTGTATTATTTTAGTTTTAGTATTGAAGTTTGTTTCTTTTTTCTTTATTTTGTATTTAAGTTTAAAATAAAACAAGGAGCTGAGGAAGCAAAGATTGAGTGGGATATCTGGATCAGTAATATACCTGATGATTAGGTCCTGAGAGAAAACCAAACACTGCTTGTTGCCAGTTTTTTTGTCCCAGTCCTAGAAGGTGGGGGATGACACACATCCAGGATACTTGATTCCAGATCTTCAGGCTGTGAGGTCTAGGTGTGGTGTTGGTGAGAGACTTCGTGTCTCTGACACTGGTTCTATGCAGGATCATGGTGGTGAAGGGCCTCGTGTCTGTCTTATGGAAGGCTAACTTGGTGGTACTTTACACACTTGTTTTCTGGAACATAATGTAAGTAATATCTTGACATGGGGTGGTTAGGTTTATGTGTAAGGAGGACTAAAAATCCAGCTGCTGGGTTTGGAGGAGCCGGGGTAGAGGTCCCAGTCTAGTAATGGTGAAGATAATAGCAGGATCTGGGGCAGTCCTCCCCTGCTTGGATGCTTGGTGGTTATCGAATGTTGAGACATTATTTTCTGAGACTAGTGGCAGATATAACATGGCAGAGTCGATGCCACCTTCATATTTGGTAGCCTATTGCCATCTCCCTGACCCCATCTACCAGACCAGCTGATGGGAACAAGGCTTGAGATCTAAGCATTTTCTCAGGTTTTGTGACATAGTGCAGAGTAGGAACCATCTTTACACATAGCAGTAGATTCAGGGCACAGCAGAACTCCCCATCCAGTCCCTGAGAAGGATTGAAGTTGGTTCCCCACCTTCTGGGTGCAGAAATAGCATAAAAAGGAACAGGTCTTTGGTCCTAGGGCAGAGCCTGGTGCCAGAGGTCACCCTGTTGGACCTAGTACTTTATTACCTTTCGACCTTTGGTTGTTGCTACCACCTCTTGGTATCTAATTCAAACATCTATAAATATTCACAGCTTTAATATTTCGTTTCTTACTCTTGTTTCTGAATATTCTAAACCAAAAAAGTGTGTGTATGTGTGTGAGAGAGAGATGTGATGCTTTTCATGATAGCTCGTATTCCTGTAGTTCTTGAAATTTTACAAGCAGTTCCTAACAGTCCTATGACTATGCCATCTTTATCTCTATCCATTGGTTTATTTTACTTTTTAAAAATAAATTTTATTGGTGCCTTTTGTTTTTATACCATAGTCATTTGCAGATTACCTCCCCTCTACCAATCCGCTTACTTTTCCCCTCACTAACCCAATTTTCTTTCCTTTTCTTTTCATTTCCAACTATTGGGAAGTCATGGAAAAAAAAGCATTACAAATATGTATAGTCATGCAAAATAAATTTCCACATTAACTGTGTCCGAGAGAGAGAGAGAGAGAGAGAGAGAGAGAGAGAGAGAGAGAGAGAGAGAGAGAGAGAGAGGAGAGAGAGAGAGAGGACTCGCTCTTGAGTCCATTTCTCCTCTATCTGGAGATGGGCAGCATGTTGAGTTCCCTGGAATTATGGTTGATCAGAGTTCCTAAGTCTTTTAAAGTTCATTACCTTTACAGTATTATTGTTGTGTATAAATTGTTCTCCTTATTTTCCTCACTTACATCAGGTTTTTCTGAAACCACTCCCTCCATCCTTTCTTACAGCATGATAGTATTCCATCTTATTCATATACCATAACTTGTTCAGTTATTTCCCAGTTAATGGCATTGTGCCATTTTCGAAAGATCAGAGAGGTTAAATGATTTATCCGTGTTCACACAGCTGGTAAATGTCAATTGGAATTTGAATCCAATTCTTTCCACAGTTTATTCACAAGAGATAATGAATATTCAATAAGGAAAATTCATTGGAAGCATGGAAAAAAGAAAACTGTCTTGTATCAGAATCTTAGGCTGTTTTGTATAGCTAACAGTGTTTTAGACCTAGATTGGCCAATCTTGATTGAAGCCTCTAGGCTGGTGTGTTTGACCTATGTGAGGCCTCCAGAAAGATGAGAAGATTTGGGTTCTTATGTTGCATTTGCCATTGACTTAACACTGTGAAAATCTCTTCCTCACTCTAGGTATTCTTTCTCATCTATATAATGAGGAGGTTAGAATAGGTGATTAGAAATTTCCAGCTCCAGATTCTGTATCTTTTCTTCTTACCAGATCATTTTTGAATTTGCCCTCTAGTATACTCATAGGTCTGTTTTATAATACCAGGCTCATTATCAGCTAATTATTAAGCTCTTATGACTACATGATGGGAATTTGATGTTCTTCCCTCCAGGTGGCGGGGATAAAAGAAGAAAAATGAATAGGTGCATATGGAAGTAGAGTAGTATGCTCAGCTACTGTCTGGGCCTCAGTTTCCCTTCTGCAAAATGAAGAATTTGAACTAGGTGATCTTTAAAATTCTTTCTATCTCCTCATCCCATTAACCTTTTATCTTTCCAAATCAGAGGAATCCATTCTGACTCAGAGACCATCCCCCAAAGATTACCCTTCCCTTTTCTTACAGAAGTGTACTATTTTCTTACAGAAGGACAAATTCTGTGTGTATGAGGAGTATTGCAGCAATCATGAGAAAGCTTTGAGACTCCTGATGGAACTGAACAAGATACCTGCCATCCGAGCCTTTCTCTTGGTATGTAAACTTGTGTTTTGCTCCCTTTCCCTCACACTTAATGGGGTTCCCTTGACCCTCTCAGGGCACCCTGGGTGGGATGGGGGTTGTCTTGTTCTTGTATCCTGCCAAAAGGCAACACAGATAATACAGAATTGGATGGATTCCCTATGGCAGAGTAGGCAGATCTTCAAGGTACCAGACCATACAAGGGCAAGTTAAAGGAATGGAATGTATAAATCTCTAGAATATAAGCTCCCAGAGAGCAAGTACTTTCATTTTTGTCTTTGTATCCCTAGTCCCTAATAAAATACCTGGCACACAGGAGGTCTTGAATAAATGTTTTTGATTAATCAAGTGATTGATTGCACTGATGATATTTGAAGGGCTTTCACATGAAAGAATAATTAAATGTGTTCTACTTGGCCCCAGAAGGCTGAACTCAGACTGTTTTGTAGATGATTTTATTTAATATTAGGAAGAGCATTTGAATAATTAGAGCTGTTCAAGAGTGGAATGACTAACCTTGAGAGTCAGTGAATCTCTTATCACTGGAAGTATTAGAACAGAAATTGCCCGATCACATAAGGGTATTTTCTTCTCATATAGGAATTGACATCTGAGGATCTTTTTAATTCTGAAATTTGATTTTTGTTTCTCTAAATATCTTCCCGTTCTCTTCTCCCCTCTCATATCTTTGGAGAGAAGTCCCCTGAAGGACAGTGATGCCTAAAAATGTAATCTGGATTTTTGGGTCTCTTTCAAGAGTGGAATTGGGAGGGGCAATAGTGTCTTACTCTCTCCCTTCCTCTATACACTCTACCTCATGACCTGTCATTCCTGAGCATTGACTTGGCTCATTTTGGGGAGGTTACCCCTTTAGACTATGCACTCTAGAGTAGTCCAAGCATGGACACCTAGCCCATTTTAGACAAGAAAAGAGTGAGGTCCACATGACTCAGGATTTAAAGAGCATTTATTGTAGGGTTTAGTTTGACTTGAGTCTGAAAGAGCTCCTTTAGTGAAGTTGCCCTTTGAAATAAGGGCCCTATGGGACAGCTTGAGGTCTGTTTTTCTTGTGTCCTCCTGCCAGGGGTCATGATTCTGTGAGGCACTATTGGCCGCCTTTTTCTTTCCCTTGGGAATCCGGATGCTAGTTGGGATCATGTCCATGTGGGAGGGGAACAGTGCTAGCTTCACAGCTCTCTTGATTTTGCTTCTCCTCTTGAGGCTTCCATGCCAGCCCTCCCTGCCATTTGCCAAATGGCAGCTTGGGGCAGATGACTGAAGGGGGCAAAGGGGGGAGTTAGGGGAGATTGTGCATCCTCGAGGGGGAACTGAAGCCCAAGCCATCTGTTGAACCTCCTGGCTTCTCTGCTACCGCTTCTCATAACTAGATGTACTGAAAGAATCCTGGATTTGAAATCAGATCTGAGTTGGAACCTTGACTTTGCTACTTACTATTTGAGTGACCCTGGCTGACCCTCAAGTTTTCTTACCTGAAAAAATGGGGCAGTTGAATTATATGATATTTATGGTTTCTTCTGATTCTTACAAGGTTATTATAGCTTTAATGGCATAAAATGGAATTACCACTCAAAAGGCAGAGTGATCATGTCTGGGCTTTTGGGGCAAGATTCCTTGAATTTCTTTAAGCTGGGAATATCCCCTCTCTGCTCAGCTCTTCTGTGGCTACTGCACAATCCTCCCTGATTCTCCTTCCCCCTCCCTACCCTGCTTTGAGCTGGCGTCATAGTTGCCATTTGGAACAAGTGATTTCCCTCGAGCACAAAGCCTTTGCTGTCCAGCCAGGGTCTGCCCCAGCATTCCACAGCTGCTGTATCCTCAAGGGCAGGGTGCCCTGGACCCAAGGGGATCAGAGGGTCCTTATTGGGTGATGTAATTGAACCTAATACAACTGTCCCTGTTTTGTCATAGAATCTTAAACTATCAGATCTGGTAGGGAGCTGATAGCAGAATATAAAAGTCTCATTGCTGAATGAGTTCTTAGAAAATAGAAAGTCAGAACTGGAAGGGACCTTAGAACACACAATATTTGAACTGGAGGGGATCTTAGAATAGGCATTGTTGGAACTGTGTCCTGGCTGCCATAGAAAGAGCATTGACTCTGGAGTGGTTGAAATCCCACTTTTGATGCTACCTATACTTAACCTTCTTGGGCCTTGATTTCTTCTACTATAAAAATGGGGGGGGGGTTTGGTACTTTGGGGAGCGGTTTGGAACTGTTCCCAAAAATCTATCAAACTGTACATTCCTTTTGACCCAGCAATACCACTACTAGGTCTGTATCCCAAAGAGATCAAAGAAAAAGGACCTATTTGTACAAAAATATTTATAGGAGCAAAGAATTGGAAATTGATTGGGATCGAAGAATTGAAAGGGATGCATATCAATTGGGGAGTGACTAAACAAAGTGTGTTATATGATTGTGATGGAAAATATTGTACTATAAGAAATGACAAGCAGGATAGTTTCAGAAAAATCTGGGAAGACATACATGAACTGATGCAAAGCGAAGTGGACAGAATCAGGAGACCATTGTACACAGTTGACAGCATCATTGTGTCATGATCAACTGTAAATGACTTTAACTCTTCTCTGTAATACAGTGATCCAAGACAGTTGCAAAGGATCTATGATGAAATATGCTATCCGCCTCCAGAGGAAGAACTGGTGGAGTCTGAATGTAGATAAAAGCATACTATGGAAATTTTATTTATTTCTCTTGATTATTTGTTTTTGGTCTGTGTTCTCTTTTTCAGCATGGCTAATATGGAAATATATTTTGTATGATTGCACAGGTATAATCTATATCAAAGTGCTTGCCTTCTTGAGGAGGGGGAATGGAACTTGGAAATCAAAAATTATTTAAAAAATGAATGTTAAAAATTGTTTTTACTATGAATTTAGAAAATCTTGACTAATTCTTTAAAAAAATTTAAAAAATGAGCAGATTGGGATTAGATGGCCTCAAAGGTCCTTTCCATTTGTACATCTGTGATTCTTGAGGGGACCGTAGAACACACAGTGTTAGAGCAGGAAAGAGACTTAAAACACAGATTGTAAGAGTTGGAAAAGGATATTAAGAGTCTTAGGACAGAACGGACATCGTTGAGGAATGGAGGAATACAGAAAAACTGGAAGGATCTATTCATTTATTTGTTAGTTATTTTACTATTTTTTATGATATTATTTATTTATTATTTTTTAACTTTTTATTTTTATTGCAGAGCTGTATGCTTTTAGGTGGCCGAAAGACTACAGACATCCCCTTGGAAGGCTACCTGCTAACTCCCATTCAGAGGATTTGCAAATACCCTCTGCTTCTCAAGGTAGTGTGTAAATCTTTGCTCTTCCCTTGTCCTGTTTCTTCACAGACCTCCCAAGACCCTGGTACCTTTTGTACTCCTGGAGTACCATGGGCATGCCTGATAGACTGGAGAGATCAATTAGACAGGGGTTGAGGATGAGGGGAGCAAACAGGGTGATGGGAATTGGCTCATGTAGAGCAGTTAGGTCATAAATATCCCTTAGACTCAGTGTCTTCTCCTTGTCTGATTGTCCATGATCTCTATCCATGGGGAAGGGAATTGGGTCTTGCTTTCCTAGGATCATTAGGCTCTTCTTCCATTCGTGAAATGAATTTCTTTCCCACCTCTACCTCTTGGAATCCTTAGTTTTTCCTTCAAAGCTGCTCCAGTGCTGCCGCGTAGGAGGCCTTTCCTCATTCCTGATCCCCACAGTTGCTTGTCCCCAGCCTGTTTTGGGATATGTTGTGTATACACTTGTGTGCAGGGATATTCTAGCCAGCTTGTACTGGCTAGCAAGAGATGATTAATCTGTAAATGCTGCTGGGCAGTGCTTGATTTTATTATTACTCTGTGGATTGTTGAGAGTTTAGAAAGTGATAGAGAAATGTTAATACTGCAGATTAAACGAAAAACTGTGTCCTGGGCAGATTTTTCTTTTTTGTAGAGCTGGTTGTTAAACATTTAGCAGCACAGCCCTGCTTCTATGTGTCCCTGTTGTTTCCCTCAGTGGAATGTAAGCTACCTGATGGCAGTGTATGCCTAGCAGTGTTGCTGCCACATAGTAGGTGCTTAATAAATCACTGATAGATGATGCACAGGCAATTCCTATTCCTCTAGGAATTGGACTAGCTGTTGCCTGAGGGCTCTTTCAGCCCTGCCATGCTGATATTCTGAGTGACTAGGAGAGCCTGAGAACTGCCTGGCAGGAGGGTTGGGCACACAGCCCACAGGAAGCAGCGATTAAGCCTTGGGGTCGGTTTGCATTCTTGACAAAGCGCCTCCTCGATGTTTATAGTGTCCGGCTTCCCCTCAGTGGCTGCTTCCTTGATTTCTCAGCTTCCAGCTGTGTTTATTGAAGACCATAGAGGGCCAGGCATCGTGCCCTGGACACCAGGGAGAACCTTGGGGAGACATGCTGTTCTCCGCTTCGGATGGATTTGCTCAGGGCTCCCCTGCTTCTCCCTCTCACATGCAGGGCTGTTGCATGAGAGAACTGTTGGTGCTGTGGAGGATTTCATCTTTTTAAAATTCTTGGGCTTTTTGGTAACATTTTCCAGTTGTGGGTCAAAGGCCAGCAAAGCCCAAAGTACTTTTGTGATGCAGCTGGAGGTCGAGAGACCTGCCCCTTTATTATTGACTAGCTGTGTGACCTTGGGGAAGTCAGTTTCCTCCTTTGTAAATTGAGGAAGTTGGGTTAGATGATTTTGAAATGCTTTTTGAGCTCTGACATTCTGATTCCATCACTCACTACCCCCTCCCCCCCTTTTTCCAGTAGATTGCTCATGTGATTCTTCTTCTCTGGGTTGCAGTTTATTTATCTATACAGTTGGGCCTCAGTTTCCTTATATTAAAAAATGAGAGGCAGGGGTTAGGGGAGATGATCCCTTCCAGCCCTCCCCTCAGGGTCTTTGTTCTTGGCCCCTCTTGTCTAATGCAGGCAGCCGAGGTCGAGGAGAGCGGTGGCTGAGAGCTGAAAGGGACCTTAAAATGAGCAACACAGAGTAGTTGAGTTGGAAGAGATCTTGGAACACACAGTCTTAGAGCGGAATGGAAACTTAGCATTTAGAATGTCTGGAATGGAAGGATCTCTAGAACAAATAACATAGCATGTCAGAGCTGGAAGGGACCTTCAACCACAGAATGTTAGAGCTAAATGGCATCTCTAAGCTGAAGAGGCAGCTAGGTATTACAGTGGATGGAATGCTAGACCTGGAGTCAGGAAGAAATGAATGCAAATCTATCCTCAGATACTTAATCACTGTGTGACTTCAACGCTTTCTGCCTCAGTTTCCACATCTGTGAAATGAGGATTAATTATAGTGAAATTCTTAGCAAGTCCTAGATGCTTAATAAATGCATGTTTCCTTTTCTTCATCTTTTGTGATTCTTGTCCCTTTTCTTTCTTCGGATCTTTCACCAAGAATGTCAGATGAGCTAAAGACCTAATTTGGTTTTCTTATCTATACCTGTGAGACACTTGGGTTGTAGACTCCTTAGACTGTGAATAGGGAGAATTTTTTACCTTTCTTTTTATCCCCACTCCCTACCATGGAGCCCAGCATAAATAATAAATGCTTGTTGACTTTCCTTACCCTTTCTACTTGACTGACCCATCTACTTTATCTGTTGTAATTTTGTTGGTGATATATTTTCCACCACTTTTTACATGTACATTTACTTCTTACACTTACCTGGGTGATAAGCTTTTGCTTACTTACTCCCTCCACAAGCTCTTGGATCACCTGAAGTTTACATTCTTCTGAGACTGTGGTATTTTGTGATTTGAAGCCAGAGAGCACACTGTTGGAATATTGGAATTGAAGAAATAGGATTTTGCTCTGGGTAACAGCTTGAGATCGTTGGATGTACTTTGCAGTTTCCCAAATATGATCAAATCCTTCCTGGTATCTTCTTTCTGAGCTCTGTATTCATCTTATTCGACATTAGCAATCCCTATCCAAATATTCATGCTGATGGATTAGGTTTTCCTTTTGATTGAATTATATAATCTGCATTTTTCACTCACTTTATTTCTTCACTGATTTCTGAACTGATTTTTTTTTTTGAATGATCTAGAATTTCACTAAAAGATTTGGTACAGTGTTTTGGTACAGTGTTGAGTACATAGAAGGCACATAGGCATTTATAAATCGCTATCAAATGAAGGAATAGGTCTCAGTGAATTTAATATCCTAGGCAAACAAGAGCGTATGGACAGTCTCACCATCTATCAGGAATCTTTATACTTGAAATTTTAAATATGTGTAGGATGACATTGACTTAAGTGATACTGGTTATTGATTCAAGTTATTTATTTTTTTTGTGGGAAATACTTTATTTGAAGAAAGCATTTATGGTTGCGTATTCCTCTACTGATCAATCAATCACTGATACAGTAGGAAGTTATAATTTCTATACCTCTTAGTCAACTGTGTAATTATGGAGATGTGGCTGGTTTAGGAAATTGAATATGAAAGTCTTGTCTATTTCATTCTTGTGTTTTCCTTCAGAGATATCAATGATGAGTTCAGAGACCATTTTCTTAAGAATTTATAGTGATGAGAAAGAATGCATATATGTAGTTACTAATATCTTTTCACCTGCCTTAAATTTGTTAATATTTCTACTTGTACAAAAGTATGTAGTGTATGTGTCTTGGCAGTTCATCTGAAAAAGAGCTTGAATTTTAAAAATCTGAATCAGATGTGAATCAGATTTAGCAGAAAAGCTAGTGTGATGGCAGGCTACAGAGAGAAGGGTAGTGATCTTACTAAGCATGGCACCTGGCGGTGATGGGTGCTTGCTAAATACCTGTTGATAGAATAACTGACTGATTGACCAAGCAGATGATAGAGTACAATTAAAAATTGTACTCCCTCTTGTTATCCAGGATATTGTATTCAGTTTTGGGTGCCACAGTTTAGGAAGGCCATTGACAGTTAAAATCATTCAATGAATGGATCTGTTATAAAAGAATTGGAGAGATTTGGCTCAGAGAAGATAGTGGGTGTTTGACTTCATGTGTTTGAAGGACTGCCTTGGGGGAGAGAGATTAGGCTTGTCTTGTTTGACTCCAAAGGCTACCGTCTTAGATCTTTGAAGTAGCAGGTAGATGATGTGGAGGCAAATGTAAGCTTGATGTAAAAAACAAACTTGTTTAAAATTGGAGCTGTCCAAAAAGTGAAATGAGTTTTTATATGTATATACATACATCTATATGATGGGAAGTATGATGCTCTTTACTGTAAATCTTGAAACAAAAGCTGAATGAACACTTTTTGGGTTTGTTAGGATGGGATTCTTATTCAGACGTGGTTTGGAGTTGATGGCATCTGAAGCCTCTTATGTGCTTAAATGGTCTTTCTTTTCTTTTGGAATCTTCTTTTTGAGCTATTTTAGAAATGGATCCCTGATTACTTTTGATATTATGCTGCTTGCAGCACAGATTTCTTTGGTATATAATTAATTAGGTCCGGTCCAACCACTCTTCTTGAATTTCTTTTGTTAGTTGTCATTGTCAGTAAATGGGAACGATTATTGGTTCATTCTAAATGTCCATCATCCTCACTGATGAGAATAGATGACTGTGAAGACCCCAGCATATCTGTGCCATTTCACATTTATTTGTTATCTTCCTAATTTCCTCTCAGGATTATCTGGCTTAACAGTGTCTCTACAAATTCTCTGCAGTGTCGATAACTGTATTGTTCTGGGAAGCTACCAATACATAGTCTTCCAAAATCTTTCTCCCCAATTTTATTTACTTACTTGACTTATTTGTTTACTTATTTATACCCAAGTTAAGTATTGCCCTTGGCTGCTGTTTTTCCCCTCTTGTGAAGGACTTGTTTTCATTCTTCTGGTTTAGGCCCTTGGGTCACTTTACTGTGAGCCACAAGAATTAGAGCAAGAGTCCTTGTTAAATTTCCGCGGTTCAGTTTTTCAGAGAGAGAGTGAGTGTGTGTGTGTGTGTATGTGTGTGTGTCTGTGTGTGTGTCTGTGTCTGTGTCTGTCTGTGTCTGTGTGTGATGAGCTGCTTCTCCTCATGGCTTTTATGGGTTCTCTAGGAACTTTTGCAAGCAAGGCCCTGGTGTTCAGACAGAGGTGCCAAGATGGCGCCTTGGATCCGTTCAACCCACAGGATGCTAATCCAGTCTTCTGTTCTGTGTTCTGGGCTGCCCTTCATCTTTGACGTTTTAAGATTCTTTGACTTCCTTCTTGATCATTAGTAGTGCACAGGAAGTCTTCAGCTTCTGTAACCTTACTTTGTTGTCCCCAGGATGGCCTGACCACTCCCTTGCTTCTCCCCTGTCAAACCACAGTATCTGCCTCTCTGTCTTGCCTCCCCCGGGTGAGAGGTTGTTTTTTTTAAACATCCTGCCCACTGCCATTGTATAATATTGGTTGGGTCACACCTCCTGTTTGTCAGTGGTGAGCAGGTAATAGGTTTATGGCCAGAGTGTGAAGCAGCTCATCCCCCGCAGCTAGGTGGAAGTGGGAGGGAGATTCTGAGTTTGATGATGAAGAGTTTTTAATCAGTCCATCAAAGATATACTGAAAGTTTCCTCTGTACAAGGCACTGACTGGAGGAAGGAGTTTTGCACTGTTAGAATGTTAGCACTACGAGGGAACTTGACCGTAGAAAACAGAGTTTTATATTTGGATAGGACTTTTTTACACACATAAGGGCATGGTGGGCAGGGAAGGGGATGAGCATTATTAAGCCCTCCTATGTGCCTGACACTGTGCTAAGTCACATTTCATTCGATATTTTATTCGATCCTCATAACAAGCCTGGAAGGTAGGTGTTATTATCCTCCCCATTTTACAGGTGAGGCAAAGGAAGGTTAAATGACTTTCAGGGTCATACAGTAGTAAGTGTCAGAAGCTGCATTTGAAGTCCTGACTGTAGGCCCAGAACTCTATCTGCTGCACCAATACCTGACTCTAAAAAAGAATAAAATAGATTATTAGAGCTATAAGGAAGCCTTAGCTTGCAGATCCGAGAGATCCCTCTGTTATGCTCCAGGTACTCCTGGGGATCCCTGAGACCCTTAAAGGGGGTTTGTGAGGTCAAAACTTTTCTTAATAATACTAAGATATTTTAATTTCCAATATGGTAAAGGTAGATAGCTATAACTCACATAAACAAAAACTCATGGAGGGTAGTCTTCAGCAATTTAAAAAATATATATATATAGAAATCTTGAGACTAAAAAATTTGAGAACTGTTTGCACTCTGTGATGTCTTAAGTACCTACCCTTCTAGCTTTAAATTCTGTGGTACTATGAGTGCAAAACTGGGAGTTAAACTTGGAGATGAGAAATTGACATTTGCTCAGACTCTAAACCTATGATCCTATTTGTCCTTGGCTCATGGAAATGACTAATCTTAGGATTTTTGCCTGTTGTATCCAGAATAATGAAATAGCCAAATCATTTGCATATGATCCACTTATAATTGCCATACTATGGATCTATTCCTAGACAGTTTGCTTTTTGGCAGATTTCAAATATGGCAATGTCTCGTTCCTCCTAGAAATAGATGGTTACTGGACTTTTTTTGGGGGGTGGAGAGGGAAAACTTAATTAGGAAAATCCACTTAGTTTATTTTATTTTGCTTCTGAAATAAGTTCTTGGTTGTATGTTTACTGGGGATGCTTAACCTGATCTTAATTTCTTATAAACCTAGGCCTCTTGGTCGGGGAATGTATCTTTGGAGAATTATGTTTAAGACCAAGTTGAGGTCTGGGCATTTTTTTGTAAATATTTGGAGGACAGATAAGTCATCTTGCCCACAGGCCCAGATGAATTGGTGTAACATCCTCTGCAGTGAGGGTACATCCTCTCTTCTTGGAAACCCTAATATTTAGCTGCTCTCTGAAACCACAAAAGTTAGTGAGGCCGTTTGAAACAGCACTGGATCTTGGTATTGAGAGATCTAGTTTGTGATGCCAACTCTGCCATCTTTGGACAAGTCACTCATTCTTTCTCATCAGTTTTCTCCTGAAAAGTGGATTGAGACCACATCGTCTCTGTGGTTCTTCCCAGCTCAGAGAGTCTATGTTCTATGATTCCATTGGGAATACATTCTAGTATTTAATGAATGCCATTATTAGTTCTTTTATGTAGCTG
Source organism: Notamacropus eugenii (assembly GCF_028372415.1). Lineage (NCBI taxonomy): Eukaryota > Metazoa > Chordata > Mammalia > Diprotodontia > Macropodidae > Notamacropus > Notamacropus eugenii. Next base: position 518,334,378 of record NC_092872.1, read on the forward strand.
ACTTACAGCCTTCCTGCTGCTATTGGAGCCCAGTTCTCCATTCTTTCTGCCTTAGTTGGAGCTGTAGAACAGTTGGCCACTTCCTTCTGTTTATTTTCTAAAATTAGGGACGCTACTTCCATTCAAAAATCTTTTGTCTGGCTCCATCAGGAGCCTAGCCAGGATGTGGGTGGTGGGATTTCGGTCGTTGTATGTATTGGCTTTTCAAATAGCATTCTGAAGCAGGAAATGGGTGGACTTGAGGAGACATGACTGTCTGGGGGCATTTGGGTTCTATTTCCAGCTTAGACTTATTGTGTGTCTTTGAATAAATCACCTAACCTTTGGAAAACTAATGCCTCTCAGCTTCTCAGGCATGCTGGAATCAGTGGATTTGATCTCTTGCAAGAGTGAAGATGGGATAAAGGGTCAAGTTGTTGTCCTTGGAATTAGATGTGGGAAGGAGGGACTTGGTTTGGTGTTGAAGAAAACCACAGTGGGAACAGATCTCCTCTTGAATAGTTGGCCCAAGAAGCCCTCTTTGGGTCAGCTTCAGTGGAGTTGAAAGGACAGGTGGACTTGGAAGTCAGAAAACCTGGGATCAGGTCCTTGTCTTCCCACTGTTTTTCTTGGGGCAGGTCACCTTCTCTGAACCTCAGTTTCCTTATCTGTAAAATGGCTGTTAGATATACTACCTACCTCACAGAAGTCTTATGAGGAAAGCACTTTATGACTGAAAAGCATTATAGGAATATTCATACCTTCTTCCTCAAAGGATGATAGTATGGAAAGGGGTAGTGGGTTTGGAGTTTAGTCTTGGGTTTTAATTCTGACTTTGTTACTTCCTTATCTACTGAGCAAGTCATTTAACAATGTTAGGCTTCAGTTTCCTCATCTGTAAAAGGAAGGAGTTGGATTCAATGATTTTTAAAGCACCTTCCAGGTCTAATGATTAATTACCTCACTTTCCCCATCCTCAGGCAAGTGTTTAACCTGGGTTTGGAAATTCTTGCTCTCTGTCTCCACCTACTGGTCACTTGGTACATTATCTGTGTGTAGTAGTTAGGGTGGTCTGACCGCAGCCACTTCATGTACTTCATCCCTTTCAGGTGAGGATGGCTAGAAACTGTGAGCAAAGAAATTCATTAGACTCCAGGACAGATGTATCCTTCCAGAGGATCATAGATGTAGAGCATGACAGGCCTTTGGTATAGTATAGAGCTCTCATGTTACAGATAAAGGTCCACTGAGGGGTGATGACACCCCTGAGGTTACACATTTTGTAACTAAAAGAACAAGAATTGGAACCTAGGTCCTCTAACTCCTCTAATCCAACTCCTTTCCTTCTTCCAACAAGGTTGCTCTGATCCATCCTAGGGAGGCCTTTGCTGAACTCAGCAGCTCTTAAGAATAAGAAATACAGTTTCATTCTTGACTGTTCTTTTTGTGAATTCTGTCTCCACAATTTAGACTATAAAATTGTGTAAGAGGAGAACCTGAGGAAACTTGGTACTAGCTAGATGATCCTGGGGCTGAGTTTGTCATCCTTTTCTTTACTGAAGCTAGAGTCTTGTTGGGATCAGACTGTGGAGGTTCCCATGTATTCTTGAGTCTCAGATTTCTTCTGAGAAAAATGTGGCTTCCTTCTGTGAGTTATTATTTATGCTTCAATGTGTGATGCAGAATGGAGTTTTGAATCTCTTCCCACTTGGCCCTCAAGGCAATAATAGCCCATTATGTTTGCTATTCCATTTCTAGGGTGGTCCCATGGCCCTTTATGAAAGAAAGATTGTAGAATAGGGATATAGTTTTACCTAAGGTTAGTGGTAAGATTGGAACTCATGACTTCTGGTCCAGTGCTCTGCCTGTCACTATATTAAAGAGTGAGAGATGAGGCTCGATATGTAGTTTAGAACTAGAATTTGGAGATCCTTTGATGACATTCTGGTCTTAGTGGTTTGGTATAGGGAAAAGAGCATCTTGGAGTCGAGATTCTTGGGTTGTAGTTCTGCTTTCATGTTTACTAGTTAGGTGATCCTAGACAAATCATTCGAACTCTCTGAGACTTAATTTCCTGGTCAGGAAATTGGACGTAAGAATTTTCAGCCAGTTCCCTTCATAGCATTGTTGTGAGGGAAGTACCTTGCCAAAATGAAAACAATGTAGAAATAGGAATTATTCACCTCATTGTTATTCTCTGGTTTGGTCTGGGGAATCTCATCTTCTATGCCAGGCAAATTCATAGTACTGGGTGTGAGGTGTCCTCTGTACCTAGCACAATGCTTGGCATGTAGTAGGTGCTCACTAATGCTTATTGACTGAAGACTAAGGAGAAGAGGGAGGTTGTGTGGTTTAGTGGTAGTAGAATCAGAATCAGAGGATCTGATATTGCATTCCTGCTCTGTTACTTTCTGCCTGGGTGAAGTTGGGTAAGTCACTTCCTCTTTCTGGGTCTCAGTTTCCTCCTCTCCAACATTAGTGCTTCCAGGAGATGCCCTCCCAAGGCCCCTCAGAGCTCAAACATTCTATATGCTAAGGCTCCTTCCTGTTATTTGTTCTATGAACCAGGTGGGGGTACAGAATGGTATCACACTTGTATCAATGGCTATTATTTTGTTCCTGGATTTAGTTTTTAAAATTTTTATTTTTTTAATCACTTAACAGACTAATCCAACTTCCCATGCTTGAACTGTTTGTGTTTTCAGTCCTTTAAGAGCAAATCTCTGGAGACCACATTCAGTTTCAGTTCCCTATTCTCTATCTTGAATCTTCTTGACTTGATTGCAGCATTTGACATCTTACACCCTCCACTCACTCCCTTACTCTTTTCTCTCAGTTTTGAGACATTGTTCTCTCCTGTTTTTCTCTCCTGTTGTATCTCTCTTTCTCAGACTCCTTTAATGGTTCTTCAACCACGTCGCACCCACTAACTGAGTGTCCCTCAAAAGAGGACTTAATGTATTTTTTTAAAAGTTAAATTGTATTTTTTTCAATTAATAAGCATTTATTTTCTCTTCCTGTCTCCTCCCTCAACTGAAAAAGGAAAAGAGAAAAACATAGACAGTGTAAGGTAAAACAAGTATCTGTAGACTCATATTCCAAAAATGTGTATCTCATTCTACATACTTACATCAGCTTGGTCAGGAGATGGGTAACATTCTTCATCATCAGTTCTTTGGAATAATGTTTGATCATTAGTTTGATTAGGGTTTGCTTTTTAAAGTTTTCACAGTATAAATTGTTTTCCTGGTTCTGCCAACTACATTCTGCATTAGCTCATGGCAGTCTTTCCACATCCTAGGTCCTCTTCTCTTGTCCCTTTATACTATTACATTATATAATCACAATCCTAGTCAGGCCCCTACAACCTCTTGCTTAGATTAGTGAAGTAGTCTTTTAACTAATAGTCTAACAGTTCTAATGGCCTTCCTGCCTCATCTTCCCCCATCCAACCTATCCTCCAATCAGTTCTAAGGTGAATTTTCTTAAGGGCAGATCTGACCATGTCACCCTTTCTGCTCAGTGAACTCTGATAGCTCCCTGTTACCTTTGGTAAAAGTCTCTCTGTTGAACCTTTAAAGCTTTTCATAACCTAGCCTTTCATACTAAAATTTCTAGTCTTTTATTTTCCTTCTATTTACACTATCTTTACGTTATCCTGCTACATCGGTCTATTTGTAGTTCTTTGAACACATCATTCCATCTCTCCTGTGTGCATTTGCATTGACTCTTCTCTCTTGTATAAGCACACTGGGGCCATGGTATTAGAGTTTAAGTATGATGGCTTGACAAATGGAAAAACAATTTGTTGCAAAATATTTAAAGATCTTTTTTAATTCATTTTTTTGGTCTATTTTTGTCTTCTTAGTTTCACCCTTTTCCGTTCTTGGCATGATCTGACTTATTTGGCTTTCTCATTAAGTTTTCTTTAAAATTCTTTTCCCTTATTCAATTTGCGCTACTCACTTTTTGCTTTTTTATGAGTCAGTATTGCTCATGATCTTCTACCAACCTCCTCTGTAAACACTGACAAACGAGTTTCTATTCTAAAGCAGTGTTGCCCCTTGTCTGTCACATTTCTCTTCTTGGCAAGGAGCTCAAATGTTTGCTGGCTGATGTGGTATCTAGACTGTTTTGGATCTCCTTTATTCTGCTGAGTGATTTGTATTGGGTCAACTTCCTTAGGAAATGATTATAATCTGTGGTAATATCTGTTCTTTTATCCATTTCCCATTTTTCTGCCTTGAGAGCTTAATTTTATTGGTCAGATTGGAGCTGTTTTAATTTAATCAAAGCATATGTTAATTTAATTTGGAAGATTGTATCAAATAGAAATTCTCTGCCTCTTTATCTTTGCCTACAGATGTCCTGCATGAGTGGCTTAGTAGTATTTTTGAAAATGCTCCTCATCAGTACTGCAATATAAGAGAACCATGTACCCCAGGAAGTGATTCTTTCTTGTTGCCTTTTAATGCATGATACGACTCCACCAATTCCTTCTCTTTACTTATCTCTCCAAGGAGAACCTGTATGGTCAGATATCTGAAGTCCTTTAAAACTCTTTGCCCTTATATGTTTATTGTGAAACACCTTGTGCTACAGAAAACTGAATCTCAGAACAACTAAATGACTTGCCTAAGCTTACACAGATAGTAAATATCAGAGGTGGGATTTGAACCCGGATTTTCTGTAGGTTCCCCCCCCCCCCCCCCCCTGCCCCATCAGGCCTCCCAGGGGTGTTCTGAGGGTCAAATGAGATGGTATGTAAATCACATAGAGATGACGTTGTTCATTACCTTAAATAAAAACTGCATTGTGTATGGTTCATTTATTGAAAGTCAGGATTGACTGACTGTGTGAGACCCCTTATTCCAGGTGGCAACATACTCACTTGCTGCCATCAGCTTTATTGTTTTCTGCAAGCTCTCTCACTACTCCAGCTCTTCTTTATGATCTGATATTACAATTTGGCACTTGAATCTCCTTGGTCTTGTGCTATCCTTTAGCTGTTTAATGGGTGTGTCCTGAGGATCCTTCCAGGAGCTCAGTTTTTTCCAGCACAGGTTTAGGGACACGCTCTATATTCAGTAAATGGGTCTCATCAGGACTTGTTATGGTTTCATAGCTTCTGGCTAAAGACCGTTGGAAATGTTCAAAGCAAAATTGAAGTAAAATGTGGCCTTCAGATGTGGTCATAAAGCTTCAGGCTGGGCAGAATGAAAGGGATTTTCTGAGTCTTCCAAAGGAAAACATTTTGGAGTTGTTTTTATGGAGGGAATCATAAGACCAATAGATCACTGTGATGAATCAACTGAAGTATCTACATATCTTAACCTTTTCTGTGTCATGGACCCTCTTTGGCAGTTTAGTGAAGCTCTGTGTCCCTTTTCAGGATAATGTTTTTAAATGCATCAAATAAAATTCATAAGATTATACAAAAATCTAATTATAGAAATATTTGAGAAATGAATTCATGGACTACTCCAGGTTAAGAATTCCCAATCTAAGGAAACCTCAGCTCCAATGAAATCTCAGTTGTCTACTGCAATGAGACTAGTAAAGATATGTATGTACCTACGTTAGACAATGAATAATTTACCTTTTTTTTTTATTTTTTAATGTTTAACAATCACTGCCATACAATTGAGATTTTATCCCCCCCATACCTACCCCCCACTACCCCCCTCCCTCCCCACGACTGCATACAATTCTGTATAGGTTCTACATATATTTTCCTATTGAGTATATTTTCACTATAGTCATGCTATGTAGTCAGACTAAGATAAATGAAAGAAATCGTATAACAAATCAGAACATGATACACAAACACATACACATACACAAACATGATCTGCTACATTCTGCGAATGACTTCCATATTTCTTTCTCTGAGTGTGGAAGGCATTTTGCCTTGAGAACCACCTTTGGGATTTTTTTTTTTTATAAGAAGTTTTTGCGTTATTACAAAATTCCAAGTCTACCAGAAAAAACTCTCACACACTGTGGTCGTTGCTGTGCACAAAGTTCTCCTGGTTCTGCTCCTTTCACTCAGCATCAGGTCATATAAGTCCTTCCAGGCCTCTCTGAAGTCTTCTTGTTCATCATTTCTTATGGCACAATAGTACTCCATTACATTCATGTACCATAATTTATTCAGCCATTCCCCAATTGATGGACATCCCCTTGACTTCCAGTTTTTGGCAACTACATAGAGTGCTGCTATAAATATTTTTGTACATGTGGGGCCCTTAATTTACCTTTTTTTTTTTAATGGCATTTATTCATTTAGAGGGAGGAAGGCAAGGCAGTTGGGGTTCAGTGACTTGCCCAAGGTCACACAGCTAGTAAGTATCAAGTGTCTGAGGCTGGATTTGAACTCAGATCCTCCTGACTCCAGTGCTGGTGCCCCAGTAATTTACCTTTTCTTGGATGTTTCCTGAATGGTGGCAGATGCTTATTGGTTCATTGCTTTGAAAAAAAGGAAAGAGAAAAAGGAAGGTAGAAGTCTTGGTCCTTGGGACTTCACATTTTTGCAGGTGTTCCCAAGGCAGGTGACTTCTTCAGCCCTCTGATTTTTGCAAGGTTGTTTAGCTAAACATCTCCAAGGTCTTGTAAGTCTTAGTTGGGCTTAATGACAGGTAATATTACTGGAGTGAAATGGCTTCTGCCCTTGGCCAGGTACCTCCTTTTGAGCTTGAAACTCACTCATTTCTTGTCTGATAGCCTGCACTGATGCCGTCATCATCATCAGCATCAACGTTAGCATCTAGCCAACGTGTGTGTGTGTGTGTGTGTGTGTGTGTGTGTGTGTGTGTGTGTGTGTGTGTGTGTGTAGTGTCTACTGTGTGCCAGGCCTTGTGCTAAGTGTTTTATAAACATTATTTATCTCATTGGATCCTCACAACAACCTTGGGAGGAGGGTGCTATTATTAACTCCATTTATAGTTAGGGAAACCGAGGCGAACAGAGGTTCGATGACTTGCTCAGCTTTACACAGCTAAGAAGTGTCTGAGGTCAGATTTGAACTCAGGTCTTCCTGTCTTCATGCACAGTGTTCTATCTTCTGGGTCACCTACCTGTCTCTAAGGTAGTGCTTTGCTCCTTCACCTAGACTGGGGGTGGGGATTTGTTCTGTGAAGTTTGGACTCAAAGGTCCACACTTGAGGACCTAAAGGACCACACTTGAGGACCTAAAGGACCACACGTGGCCTTGAGGCTGCTCCCCACCCCTGACCTAGATGGTGTTTCCTTTGTGATCTGCTCATGTGTGGAGTGCACCTGTGTGTGCTGCTTAGCCTCTTCTAACCATGGGAGTTATCAAACATTTATGAGCATACCATGCTGTCCTTCTCTGATCCGTTCTGTTTGCTCATACCTTTGTAGCATAGCACACAGACCTAAAAGAGTAGTTCTACCACAGAATTCCCTTCCAGGGTTCACTTGCATTGCTAAAGGGATCCCTTTCTAGTTCTATCATTCATGCAGTTTTTCTTCACTTTCTCAATTAGACTGGAGACTCCATGAGAACTGGATTTATTTTTCTCTCCTCCCATAGGAACTAGTAGAGAGTTGACTTCACAATGGGTAACTTGAGGAAGCTTTGGGGGTAATTTGGTTAATCTTTTTCTCTGCCTCAGGAACTGGCAAAGAGGACTCCAGGAAAGCACCCTGACCATCCTGCTGTCCAGAGTGCCTTGCAGGCCATGAAGACTGTCTGCACCAATATCAATGAGACCAAGAGGCAGATGGAGAAATTGGAGGCCCTGGAGCAGCTGCAGTCGCACATTGAAGGATGGGAGGTAGTGGAGTGAGCTTACATGGCGGGGAGGGGAAGGAGAGGGCCCAGGATAAATCCAGTCCAGGTGTAGGGGGTTAGGGGATGAAAATAATCAAGAATAACAACAATCCCTTGTTAGCCTGACATTTTGCAATCATCACCGTACCTCCTCCACTCAAAACAATTTTAGGAAGAAATTTTTAAAAATATTTTATTTTTTCAATTTTCCAGGCAGTATTTTTTCACTTTCATGTGACTTTTAAAGGATTAGTTGGACCAACAAAATATTTTTCATGCCCAAAATGTTTACTGGCTCCCTATTGCCTTGAGGAAAAATTCACCAGTTTGGCATTTAAAGCTTGTCGTAGTCCCGCTCCAGGAGAACTTGATGCATTCTTCATGAGTGCCTGTTTACGTCTCTTGCTTCCATGCCTTCCAGGCTGACCAGTTCTATGTCAGGAAGTTTCCTTCAAACTTTAAGTACTCCTTCCTCTAATCCCCTCAGTTGTGGGTGCTTTTTTCTTCCTTCTTAAACTGATCTGTTTACACATTGAATCCCCACCTTCTCCCTCTTCCAGCAAGCTTCTAGAGGGCAGGGACTTGGCATTATAGATCAGCTGTAGCCAAAATAAGAAAAAATCAGGGTTTCTCTTCTTTGTTGGAAGGGAGCTCCCATTCCGCAAAGTCCTTTGTCATATAGCTGGGAGTGTGTCAGTTTGGAATCTCATTTCCACCCAGCACTTTGGACCTTGAAAAGATCTCAAGGATCTCTGGGGAGGGAGGGCTTGCAAATCTGCTTGGTTTATCAGAGTGCACTTAGCAGAAGTCCTTGGACTCAGCACTGAAATTCACAGGGCCCTCCTGTAGTCACAGAACTATCCTTAGGCCCCTATACCTCTAATGCAGTTTCTCCCCAAAGGCCTGTGGCTAGAGACCAGGGAACAGCCCAATTCTTCTAGCTCTGTAGTGTGGAGTCCATACTAGCTTCAGTCTCACCAGACACCTCTCAGTTTGTATCAAGCTTCAAAAACCATTTGAGGGCAGGGAATGAGGAAGCTGTGGCAGTCATCTGGACATGAGGAATGTCACAAGCTTGAATGTTTCCAACCCTTGGGCTGTTTGCTTGATTGTTATGAAGTCATGGCTAAAGAAAATAAACTTCTCCATCTAGTCTGTTTGAAAAAAATCTGTCTTGAGGCAGGAGCAGATGCTGAGGGAAAAAGTCATATATGGGATCATAAGGGATCTTAGGACATTTAGTCCCACATCCTTACCAGGATACAGGGATAAGAATTCCAGGGTCATCCAGGTGCTTGTCAGAGGCTGACTTTGAACTCATGGCCTCAGACTGCAGAGTGAAATGATGTTTCCACTGTACCCCATTGCCTCAGGGTTTATCATGGAATCTTAGAATTCAAGCCTCTGAGCTAGAGGGGAGATGAGAGATGATCTAATCTAACTCTCCCTCGTTGTATTGTCCAGAAGAGGAGGCAGAACCCAAAAAGAGTAAGGGACTTGCCTGAGATTACATAAGAATTTGACTCAAACCTCCTCGTTTCTATTTTAGAACGCTTTTCATTGCATCAAATTATCTGTTATCGATGAATTGATTAAGTATCTACTATTATAAGAGATTTGTGCTGGGTTCTGGGCAAACCGATTGAAAAAATGACAGTTCCTCGCTGGGGACTCTACCTGGTAAGAGATGGGAGATAAGCAACACATACAAGATGCAGATGATTCAGGATAAGAAGAGTCAAAGGGCAGGAGGAAAGTTAAGGAGGTGTAGATGTCTTTCAGCTAGCTGGCTCAGTGGATAGAGTGCTGAGCCTAGAATCTGGCCTCAGACACTTATTAGCTGGGTGGTCCTGGGTAAGTCACTTCACCCTGCTTACCTCAGTTTCCTCATCTGTAAAATGAGGTGGAGAAGACAATGACAAACCACTCCAGTATCTCTGCTAAGAAAACCCCAGATGGGGTCATGAAGAGTTGGATGTGATTGAAAAACAGCTACTTGGCTGTGAGAGAGGACTCAGGGAGGGCATGGTGGAGGAAGTCAGACCTAAAACTTTAAAGGAAAAGGATTTCAGAAGGCAACAGGAGGGGGAGTATATGTTCTAGACTTAGAGGAATAACCCATGAGAATATATAGAGGCAAGAAAAGGTGGGAGGAATCAATAAATCAGCAGGCATTAAATATGTGCCAGGCTGGAGATAAGTAAAAAAAAAATGTTAGGCCCTGCCTTCACAGAAGGAAGCTTGTAAAGGTGGGTGGGGCAGGTGAAGGTTCAGTGGAAGGATGATGTTCCAGTAGTCTAAACCTAACAAAGCAGCAGATTAGCTGGAAAGTTCTGAGCCCTCTAGAAAGGAAGACTTTGGGAGTTTATTGCAGCGCAGCTGGGAGGGTGTTGAGTATCAAAGCTGAATCAATGTCCATGATGATAGGATTTCATTTGATGATTAGCCTGAGGAAGGCATGATGTCTGTAGAAGAACTGCAAAGGAACTGGAGATTGGGCAAGGGCTAATTAATCTAGCTTTGTTAGAAGGCTTGAATGGGAGTAGTGGGAAATAAAGCTAGAAAGATAAGTTCAAGATAGTTTAAGGAGTCCCTTAAATGCCAGGCCTAGGAAGTTTATAGTTAATTCATGATTCCCAGACCAGTACACCGTTACTTTATCACACTGTCCTTAGACATTCTGGAAATGTTCCACGAATGTTTGGAACATTGAGACTGAGCCCTAATCTCCTGAACTTCTGGTCCTTCTCTGCTTTCGAGGTCTCATGGGAGGGTCAGTGTTACATTTTGTCTTTGCCCGCTTCCCATATTTCCTATAGGGTTATGGCTTAGTTCAGTCCCATTGTGTCCACTGAAGGAATGTTAGAGAGGTTTGAGGGAAAAGAGAAAAGATTGGAAAATTTCAAAATCAGGCAGAGACAGTAATGCCTAAGACCACCTTTTTCTCTGTCCCAACTTTCTTCCATTTAGTCAGTAAGCATGATAGTGGACTGGGAAGGGCAGTCATCTGGCCATCGGGAGACCTGAGGGCTAATACTACCACTGTCAAAATAACTTTCTGAGTGACCTTGGATGAGTTATTTCCTCTCTCTAAGCTTCTGTTTTTTTTTTTTTTAAATCTGTAAAATAGGAGGGTTGGACTAAGTCTTCTTATAGTATTCTCTGATTTACTGAATGTTTGTTCTCAAAGCCAATAGGATGAAGTGTATGGGGTGGGACAGTGGAGATTGAACCGCGATGGAAATGAACTTTATTTAAATGAAATCTTTCTTTTAATAAATGCACATATTTTTAGCATCATAAAAGTCTGCTCTCTGTGGCCTTTAGATATATATTTTATGATAAGGAAGAGGGTGTACATATTTAAAATTGGGAGCCATTTTAGAGATCATCTAGGCCAATTCCTTCATTTGACAGATGAAGAAACTGAGGCTCTGAGAGGGAGGATTAAGTTGTCCACAGGCTGTTAGTAAAAGATCTGAGATTTGAATTGGCTTTAATCCAAGTCTAGTGCTCTTTCCACTTTTTACTTGTCTTACAGTGGAGCCTCAAAGCCTCTTACATGGTCCCTACCCTGGAAGAACTTACAGTGCTGTTAGGGGAGAAGTAGGATTAGAATCCTAAGTAGAAGGGGCAGAAAGCACTAGGAGAATTTGGAGTTCTATACCTGCCCAATGGTAACAACCAGCCACCCATCCGTCTGGTGTCAGGGCATTTGGCTATTTTAATGGGCCTCTACATTTCTAAACGGCCCCTGTGGTGACCAAAGCAGTTGGCTTAAGAGTGTTCTGTTTACATGCTGTGGTCTGGTTAGACTGAGGCTGGAAAATGGAACTGCTGACAAGGGCGTGTTGCTTGTTGCTCATGGTGATGGTGGTGGGATTGCCTCTAAAGACCCCTTCAGATCTGATTCCATGATTCTCCGACTCTGTGGTGTTGCTGGCTGGAGTTGAGGTTGTCTCTAGTGGGAAGTTCTCCAGCCCTTGGCTAGCAACAACTGGAATTCAGCTGAGGGTATGATTTCTTGCCTTCAAAATCAGTTCTCTTTTTCTAGGAATAGTCAAATCAGCAGATCACAGTGGTGAAGAGACTTCCTTTTCACTTATGTAAACAATTGGCTGGCTAGGGAGAAGACCACAGACAACTTCCCCTCCCTTTATTTTCAAAGGGAGAAACACATCATGTCTCTTTCCCTCTCTAGTTCATCCTGCACAGACTATCAGATTAATCATGTTTTGCTTTCCTCACGTTACTTCCTCTGGTCAAAAACCTTTAGGGACTGCTTTGTTCCTGCACAGTAAATTTGTTTGGCATTCAAGGCCCTCCACAATCTAGTCCTAGTTTACCTTTGTAGCCTGAATGAGATTGGTCTCTGTTGTTTCCTATTTCTCGTATGGTTACAGCCTCTACTTGGAAAGCTTCTTTATTCCTCTGTACTTATAACAATAATGATAATAATAGCTCCCGTTTATATAATGCTTCCTATGCACCAGGCACTATGCTAAGCACTTAATAGTCTGATCATTGATCCTTATAACAACCCTGGGAGGTTGGTGCTATTATTATCCCATTTTTACTGTTGAGAAAATTTGAGGCAGAGATTTAGTGATTTGCCCAAGGTCACATAGCTAATAAATGTCTCAGGCCAGAGTTGAACTCTTACTTCAGGCTCAGTACTCTGTCTACTGTACCACCTACTTAGCTGAGTTCTATCCATCGTTTGAGGACTAATTTACCATATTTAGAGTATCATACCCAGTTCTGCATTGAAATACAGGAGGTCCTTTAATGACTTAGAGCTTTCTAGAGGACATGATCAGAACAGGAAGGAATTGCAAAACCACACCACATAAGGAATGGATGAAAGAACGAAGGGTGTTTAGCCTGCAGAAAAGGACACTGTTGGGGATATAATAGTTGTTTTTCAAGAGCTGTCAGGTTGAAGGCTAGATTTCTGCTTCACTCTGTGGGGTAGATTTTGATTCCATACAAAGATGCACTTCCTAGAAGGCAGAGCTTCCTGCAAGCAGAGTAGATGCCCTCAGGCCTTTTCCCTCTCCCTGTCATGAACCTTCTTTGTGCAAAGGATCCTTGAGCTTGGGAGTCCAGAGAACCTAGGTTTGAGTCAGGACTGCGATACTTACTGTGTGACATCTGACAAGTCCTTGTCCCTTTCTGAACCTCAGTTTTCTCATCTGTGCAGTGATTAGATATTATTTGCTTATTTGTGTTGTCCTCCTCAATGAAAGGGAAGTTTACTTTGATGTTGGGGGTGCCATTGTTGTCTCCAGCACCATGCATGATGCCTGTCACATAATAAGTACTTGATAATTAATTGATTTTCAGTGATTCCTTGAGTGAAAGGTTGTGGGATAGCTTCACATGAAGGATTGTGGGGTCAGAAGCCTTAGATTTATTTCCCAACTCTGACTAGTTGTATGACTTTGGAAAATCCACTTAACCTCCTAGTTTCTTCATTTGTCAAATGAGGAGAGTTTGCGTTCCCTACCTCACAAGGCTGTTGTGAAATAAACTCTGGCACTATAAAGAAACTCAAAGCACTGTGGCTGTGCGAGTTATTATTCCTCTGTATGAATGTCATGCTCCTCTTGTATAAAATAGGAATATTTCTTATCGTACTTTTGCGAGAATCCAATAAAATGACCCATCTATCCATCCATTTACCCACCCACCCATCCTCCAGGCATTTATCAAGCACTTACCATGTTCTAGGAATCCAAAGCAAAAAGTCCTTGCCTTCAAAAGCAGCTTACATTCACAGTGACATCAGCAGCATAGAAGTAGGCCTAATTCTCATAAGCCTCATGAACGTTGTATTTTATCATTTTTTAATAACTTGGTCAGTTGATATGAGAGATGGGCAAGTATTTTATAACCCAAATGGGCTTCATACCTGTGAGCTGCTTTTTTTGCTGTTATTTTTTTCAAACTCTTGGGGTGTGTTCCAGGCCACGGATAAGGGCCTGCCATGAGAGGTTGTGGTTCCCTTTTGAGATGAACCCAGCCAATGGGGGCCTTAGGATCAATTCCTTAGAATGTCCCCTTGTTTCTTTCCCACCCAGGGCTCTAATCTCACGGACATCTGCACCCAACTCCTCCTTCAGGGGACCTTGTTAAAAATCTCTGCCGGCAACATCCAGGAGCGAGCCTTTTTCCTGTTTGACAACCTTCTGGTCTACTGCAAGAGGAAGTCCAGGTGAGCCCCACAGGCCACTGATCAAATGGGTCTCAGTTGTGGTGACAGTTTTGGCTAAGGGTATTTGGGGGCCATGTTATAGAAACAGCATTGTCCTGGGAAAAGGTCCTGTGGGAGAGATCCAGGCGCTGTTTTGTAATTAACTCATTGTGCAACATTGGTCAAATCTTTTCCCTCTCTGGTCCTTCGTTTCCCTGACTGTAAAATGAAGTTTTCTTTCTGGATCTGTGATCCTTTTAGTACTGAAATTCTATGAGTCTTTGAGTCTAAACATGGGGACTATGAAACTCTTGAAGAACTTCTGTTAATTCCTTTTTGACATTGGGAGCTCCTTGAGGGCAGGGAGAGTATGTATGTCATATTCAATTTTATTCCCTTGTGGTGCTGAACAATGGTTGGTTGGTTGTTGTCTTTCGTCTTCGAAGAGGACCAAAATGACATCACCATTGTAAAGTGAAATTTCAGCGTGTCCGACTGTGGCTGATCAGACCAATATGAGCTCGGAATGCTCTACCACAGGTTAGGCACAGATAGTCAGTATGAATATTTGGGGTGAATATCCCAAATTTGCACATCCTGTGTTTACTTTGTGCTGTCTCAGTTCTGCTTTGCTCAAAGAACACAGCACCTTTTCTGATGTGGGTGCACCATGCTGAGTGGTCCTGTGCCAGTGTCTCCCATGTTGCACAGTCGAATCCAAAGTTCCTGAAAGGGACCTTGAGAGTGTCCTTGTATCGTTTCTTCTGACCACCATGTGATTGCCTGCCCCATGCAAGTTCTCCATAAAATAGTCTTTTTGGCAAGCGTACATCTTTTCCATCTCCGCTGATTCCCAGCCCACGTCCAGGGATTCTGGATCCCTTCACTAAAGTCCTGTTCAGATGCTGCATGACATAAGGAAGGTGACTCTGTGTCCTTGAAGGATATGCCAGAAAACTTCAATCTCTGATGGATCCTCAACTAAAATTCTACCTTCTACAGGAATAACTCCTTAATTCTAGTGCCTTCCCTCTTAATTTTTTCCTATTTATCTTGCATGTACATGTTTTGTCTATATTTCTTTGCGTGTGTTTCTCCCATTAGTTTGCAAACTCCTTGAGGGGAGAGATTGTCTTTCGCCTCTTTTTGTATCTGCAGTGGATAGAGCGGTGCCTGGCACATAATAGGGTCTTTGTAAATATTTACTGACTGATACACACATAGAAAGGCTTCATTTTGGCCTAGTAGGGGACTGTCTTTTATGTCTTCCAACCATGCCTTGGCTTAATCAGGTACAGAGAGGCTCGTCACCAGAAGGATGGCCAAATGTTGATTTTTTTTTTTATTTTGGCCTTTGCTGCTCCATAAAACCATTCATTAAGGCATGGAGGGGCTGCCATCTCTTCCAGAAGAGGGAGCAACCTTACCTTGAGTGGCGGTGTGGTACAGTGGATAGAACACTAGACTTGGAGTCAGGAAGATCTGGATTTGAATGAAGTCTTAGGACAGTACTGTGCAATTCTGGGCAAGTTATTTCTCCTCTCTGGGCTTCAGTTTCCACATCTATAAAAACTGGACTTGATGACCTTTAAGGTCCCTTCTAGCTAAATCTTTGAACTCATTTATCTTTGAAGATAGATCCTAGGGCATGAAGCAAACTGAGATGAGGCAAACTGAGTTTCTCTCATAGTTTTTCTTCCATTTTTATAGGGGAGGAAATTAAGTTGAGAAAAGGAGTTGACCCTGAGGGTTTGCAGTTCAAATGCTCTGTCTTCACTCCTTTTCCACCTCCTACCCCCCAGTCTCTACCTCCTGGCAGGACCAGGCACTTTTCCCAGAACATCAACGTCTTCAAAACAGAATGTTCTGCCGACTCTGATCGAAACCTCTCCCTGTTTTGACTGGACAGCTCCTCCCCAATCTGTCTGGCCCCTGGTTAGGAATCAGCTGAGAGTTTGGCTGACACTTGCCAAAGCCTCTATGTTGGCATACCACTGAGTGGTTGTTGAGAATGGAAGGTTGGGATAGAGCTGGCAAAGCCCATCCTCCAGTACCTATTTCGAGTCATTTCTCCATCCTCATGGCCCAGCACTGTGGGAGGGTAAAATGAACATCTGTATGCTGGCGGAGGCTGGCAGACTGGTAGCTTTCCTGATTCTAGCACAGGAGCCAGAGGGCTGGGCTCAGGGAAAGTCAGGGAAATGGTGATGATGGATCTGAATGTGGAGTTCATGGCAACGTGGGCCTGGGAAGTGCCAGGGGTTGCTAAATCTTCCCTGGTTTTTATTTTGATTTGTTCCTGGGGCCCCTCCTTTCCTGGATCTTTGGTTGAGGTCTGTGTGGTTGGGAGTTCCTCATGCCTATGGGAATGGAGCAGTTTGGAAAGCGGAAAGCAAACCAAGGTTGTACTCAGAAGACCTGGATTCAAATCCCAGCTCTGCCACTTACTACCCATGAGACCTTGACCAAATTCATTCCCTTCTCTGGCTTTTACTGTCCTCTTCAGTAAAATCATCTCTAAGAGCCCTTTCTTTTCTAAATCTATAAGGCTCTGTGTTTTTGATTTAGTAATCGGGTAGCACCCTGGCTAGCCAGCCCTTATCCTTTGTTCTTGTTCTGAGCCTCGCTGAACTTGTAATGCTATCATACAGTTCCATTTACTCTTTATTTTATGTACCAGGATGACTATCACATGCACACATAAGTAGAATGCAAGATAGAATGTGGTGGCTGAAGGCAGGAGTTTGGAAGGATCACTTTGATCCCGGGGTATAAGAGAAACCAGCTAGGTAGTGTAGTGGATAAAAGTAGTTGGCCTGGAGTCAGGAAGACCTGAGTTCAAGTCCAGCCTCAGACATTATTAGTTGTATGACCATGAGCAAGTCACTTAACCTCTCTCTGCTTCAGTTTCCTTCCCCATAAAACGGAGATAACAATAGCGTCTACCTTCCAGGGGTGTTCTGTAAGGATTGAATGAGATATCGTTTGTAAAATACTTGGCTAATTCCAAATGCTAGCTGCTCTTATTCATGGTTGCAGTGGATAGACCCCTGGGCTCTGGCTCTAGCTGTGTGAACCTGGGCAAGTCATGCATTTTGCCTCAGTTTCCTCATCTGTAAAATGAGCTGGAGAAGGAAATGGCAAATCACTCCAGTATCTTTGCCAGGAAAATTCCAAATGGGTCATGAAGGGTTTGGACATGACTGAAAAATGCCTAAACATCAGCAGCAACGTTATCATTTATAGAGGAGTTGGCACCTGAGCTGGGCTTGAAGGAAGAAGAGGTTTCCTCTAGTCAGATGAGTGTCAGGCTCTCACTGTCTGCTGCTATACTTCACTTGGTTTCTCAAGCTACAAGACCAGGAGTGAGCTCTAAGCTAGGATACTTCCAAAAACTGCTTGCTGGTTGGTTCACTGATTTAGTGGCAAGTCTATCCTTTGTAGATTTACTTAATCTCTCTGAAGTTCAGCTTCCTCAAGGATGTGAGTTACTTAGAGCCTCTTAGAGTATAAACACCTTCTGGTGGTGCTGGTGTGTTCATGGCTTTTGCCTCTAGGAAAGGAAACACTCCCTGGAGAAGGAGCTCACCTAGTCTGCCTTTGAATCTTCCCTCCATCTAGGGCCTTTGGTCTAACAACTTCTCAGCATTTTGCTTATTAGCATCTTGACTTTCTTGACTTTTGTGGTCCAAGCCACCAGAGAGCATCCCTGAAGCTGGTACCCACCATGCCCTGAGAGCTTTCGACCCTAGTGATCACTTCCTCTTCACAGTGTTGGATCTCTTTATCTGATTCTATGCAGAGACGTGAACCTTGTAATTGCAAGGAGTTCCCTTAGTGTAATGAAAAGACAACTGGAATTGGAGTTGGAAGTAAATAGTTTTCAGATACTGTCTCCAGCACTTAATAGCTCTTGGACTCTGGTTACATCAGTTAAACTCTTTGAAACTTAGCTATAAAAGGGGGAGAATAAAAACCAGACAATCTCCCTCACAGGGTTGTTGTGAGGAAAATGCTTTGTAAAACTTAAAGTAGTTTATAAGTCTGGGCTGCTGTTATCCCAGACTAAATCAGTTTGCTAAGTGATGTAGGCCATTTAATTTAACAAGCATTACTGAGAACCTACTCAACCTTGTGTTAGGTGGGTGGACATCCATCACTAACTAGGAATTCCTAGTCAATAGGCAGGATGCGTTAGTATCTTATAAAGATGAATGTGAGAGTGGAGCAGAGGGGAGAGCAGACAAAATTGTCTAGTTACATTTGAGGATGAAGAAATCAGTTAGCTGCTTGGTGGTGAGTATATTTGGCCAGAGACATTCATAAAGATTTCCCCAGTGGAAGACAGGGACTGTGCTCTGCTTTTTTGAGAGAGCCCCCCACCAAAGTCAGTGCTTTGTTGGCATTCACATACATGTGCGGTCAGAACGTGTTTTCACATGTGGTCTGTCTTTGACTGTCACAAATGGACCTGGAGGTAGGCAGAGAAGGTCTTATTTTGCTTGGTCTGTGATTTTTATAGATATAAGCAATTCCCAGTGGGGAAACTTCCTCATGAAAATCAGCACCTGCTCTTCCACATAATTGTAGAATTGTTCGGGGCCCTGGGAGTTTAAGTGACTTGCTCAAAGTCTTACCAGTGTGTGTCACAGGTGAGACTTGAGACTTCCACACTTTGAGGTCACTTCTCTATCCCCAGTTGCCACACAGCCTCTGAGCCTAGGTCATGCAGAGTGGGAATTGTTATTGCCCAATTACAGATGAGGAAATCTACCCATGAGGAAAAGTAAATTGGCCAAGGTTACACGTGTCAGTTTTGAACCCAGGTCTCCTGACTCCCTCCAGTGTTCTTTTATCATCTGTAACATATATAATTGCTTCCTTAGAGTTTGGGTGGTGGGCACCTACCTTTGACTTTTTTTGTCTTTATTGGCTGCCCTCTCAGACCTTCTGGGCCCTCGATGGGGGATTCACCTGATGACCTGGGTGCTCTGGAGCATTTGATCCCCAGGTGGTCCTCAGTGCATTACAACTGAGCCATTCAGGTATGCTAATTGAAAGTTCGCATCTCAGTGAAAGAAAGCTTCATGTAGTTGCCCTGTGAGACCTGTTGTTCAGGAGACAGCAGGGTGTAGTATGTGAACATGTGGACTTTATCTTGACTCAGTTGCTGTGCATCTTTGTAACCTTCATTGAAGTCTCTTTACTCCCTGAGTAGGGGATAAATACTTGTGCTGTTTCTGTCATAGAGTTGTTGTGGTTATGTAAACCTTAAAAAAGCTACAGTTATCATCATTTTCCCTGGAGATCTAACAATTCAGTTTGACCTCTTTTTCGAACTTTACTCCTTCCACTCTCTCCTCCTCACCTACAGCTTCCTCCCTAGTCTTTGGTACCATTGAAAGGCAGAAGATTGGGATGAACCTTAGAACAGAGAGTGCCAGAGCTGAAAGAAATCTTGAGTTCTTCTGGTCTGAGCCCTTGTTTTTTAGATAAAGAGGTTGAGGGAGATTTATTTTTCTCAAGGCTACTTGGATAGACAGTATTACTGCCATTAACCAAGGACCTTCAGACTACCAACCAAATCTTTGCTTTTGCTTGTAGCTGGAGCAGATGCCTTGAGTTTGAAGGCCTTTCCCACACTTGGCCCCAGGTGATTTAGATGGTCACTGACAGAAATGGAAGAAACCTTCCCTTGCTAGTGGGGTCTTCCAGGGCCTTACAGTACAATACCTTGGTCTCTGCCAGTCCAGGGAATGTTTTGCCTTCCAAATCTGTCTGAAAACAAAACAGCCACCTCCTCCTGGGTAACTAGAAAGTACCACAGGGGTGAGGATTGCATTCCTTTCTGTGTGTATGTATGTGTGTGTGTGTGTGTGTGTGTGTGTGTGTGTGTGTGTGTGTGCGCGCGCGCGCTTGTCCTTCATTGCATCCCTAGTACAGTAGTTCAGTTTATGCTCAGAAATCTTCGGTGACTTGCTATTGTCCCTAGGGTAAAATGCAAAATACCAATCTATCCTAATCTATCCTATTTAAGGAAAGTCCTCTCTAGAATGGCTTCAGATTCCCTTTTCAACCTTTCTGTGCATTTTACACACACACATACGCGCTCTCTCTCTCTCTCTTTCTCTTTCTTTCTTCCTCCCTCTGTCTTTGTTTCTCTTCTTTCTTTTCTCTCGTTTCCCACTGGTTGCTAGGGTTGTAGAGTCTCAGGTTTTTCCCTAGGTTCCCTTTCCCTAATCTTTTAATTCATGTTTCCCCTATGCAGACAGTTCCGTAGACTTCAGACTTGCAAAATATCTGTTCTCTTGAAGTAAATTATTGGTTGGAGAGCATGGGAGGAAAAGAGTTGTGGGCCATGAGCCAGGTAGAAAGCTAGAGCTAGGGGGGAGAGGAGCATGATGTCGTGAAAGGAGGATGGGAAAAGTCTGCTTTAAGAGCTGATAGAATCAAGACCTGGAAGGGACGATAGACAACGTGATCCAATCCCCTTGTTTGAAAAACAGGTACACCAAAGTCCAGAGGGGTTAACTCATAGAGAATCCCTTCTCCATTCTCTTATAGCTTCAAACAACCAAATCACACAAGTTGGCTGCAAATTATGTGCTCTCTTTTCTGCTGTCTGCTCTTTCCTCAAGTATTTGTTCTATTTTTCCAATGTGACTGTTAAGGTCCTGGATGTATTTGTTCAGTGCTTACTTTGTGCTCAGTACAGGGGATACAAAGAATACAGGGGAGACAACATGTAAATAATAAAACTGTCTTTCCATATCTTTCTCTGAAATCCCAAATGGCCTGCCATATACTCAGTGAATACTTAGCCCTTGAACGACAGATTTGGGAAACAGCTGTTTGGAGATTATAATGTGAGAATGGATGAATTTGTGAAGAGGGTCTTTCTGGTGAGTTCTGTATCAAACAGGCTACCTGACCACTTATGGCCTACATTGGAGGTGGGATTTGCTTCTGGGTATGAATTGGGATAGATGGTTGCTGCTCTTGTCCCTTTCTTTTCCCAAAATCTTACGGAGCATTATAGAGCAGTTAAAAAAATTTTTTTTTTCATTTGATCTTCACAACTACCCTTTAATATGTCTTATTTCAAATTTTCCCTCTACTTTTATCCCCTACCTCTCATCACATTTTACCTTCGACCATCCTTATTTCCACACTTGTCGATCATATTCTCCCCTCAGGAGTCTGTCAGTTCTTGGAGCGCAGGGATTATGCTCCTTTTCATCTTTGTGTCTATAGCACTGAATACAAAGCCTCAGACATTGTAAGACATTAAGTTTTTGTTGTGAGTTAAAATGAGTTAGGTATTGTCCATGGCATGGTAGAAAAAATGTGGGATATAGAGTCATAAGACATGCTTTTTATTCCTTTTGTGATTTTGGGGATGTCATTTAACCTCTAGGCCTCAGTTTCTTCATGTGTGGAAATAAAGGGATTATATTAATGTCATAGCTAAGGTCTCTTCCATTTTAAATCCCACAATCCCTCATGTATTATGGATTCTTTATTTACAAAGCTGAAACTCAAGAGAGATGAAGAACAGTAACATTGTTAATCCAACATTTAGTGAAGGTGAAGGCTGGTTTCTCACAGTCTCTGTGTTACTCTTCTACCCATTTCAAATACTACCTCCCATTTGTGTGGCTTTACCTTTTTAGAAATGCCTCCATCCGTTGCTTCCTCCAGTCTGCACTAGAAGTTTGTGGGCAGGAATGATTTTGCCTCAGAGAGGGCCAGTGAAGAACGATGTGCTCATTCTGCCTTATCTTCACCATTGCAGGGTCACTGGGGGAAAGAAGTCAACCAAGAGGACCAAGTCCATCAATGGATCCCTCTATATCTTTAGAGGTCGGATCAACACTGAAGTCATGGAGGTGGAGAATGTGGAAGATGGCACAGGTAACTGCTATCTCATTATGGTAGCCCTTTCTCTATGTGGGCTGCCTTATCCTTCCCTACATTAAAATGTGCTCTTATTTCAGTCTGAATAGGTGGGCTGTTAATTTGGGGGCACCTTGGGCTTCTGACTAGTCTCAGCCTTCCCTCACTTGGATCCACTTCACTTGCACGTTATGGTATCTCCTTCCTGATGTCATAGTCCTTTTTGAGAATGAAGGACAAACAGCAGCAAAGCAGCAGGAAATGGCCAGGGCTTGGTCAGGCTTTCACTCTATCTTCCTCAAAACATGTTATCTTGAAATAGTTCTTCAGAATGGGACTGACCATACTCTTTGTGCTGGGTTGCCTGACCTGGCTTTGACTGTGCCAGTTAACTTGGGACTCAGTAATTGGAAAGGGGAAGGAAATAAGGCAAGGGCTAAAATAACTTAGATTTCTGGAATGAGTCAAGATTGGAAGGAGTCAGAAATCTGACCTAAAAGTCATATTGGTGGACTAGGTGAGCTTATGGCTATCGGATATCCTGTGATTCTGGTACTGGTAAGGGGAAGGCCTTATAGAATAACTCTAACTCTAGCATAGCAGTGGGAGAGAAGGCAGGTTTGCTCCTTTCTTCCATAGGCAGATTCCTTCCTCACCAGACTATATTTTTCTCTCTCTATTCCTTCATAGCGGATTACCACAGCAATGGCTACACCGTCACAAATGGCTGGAAGATCCATAACACTGCCAAAAACAAATGGTTTGTTTGTATGGCAAAAACGGCAGAGGACAAACAGAAATGGCTGGATGCCATCATCAAGGAGAGGGAACAGAGAGAGAGTGAGTATTTGGGACTCCCTTTCTTGTCTGTTTTCTCTAGCACCTGGGAGCTACTTGATTTGGGTACCAGAAGAAACTTTGTAAATGAATGAAAAGAGTATTAAGTGCTCACTACGTGCCAAGCACCATGCTAAGTGCTAAGGATACAAAAAGAAATATGAAAGTTAAAGTTCCTGTCTATAAGAGAAGAAAACATATCTACAGCAGTGGTGTCTAGGGACCTTTGTTGTGGTCTCAGGAGTGATGAGTGGGGACATGAGAGAGTCTTTTCCAGTAGCAGTGGGAATCTTGATTTGATTATGGTTCCAGAGCTGGAGCATGGACTGTATGCCTACTGACTGACAAGAAGATGGCTAGGGTGTTAAGTGAGGTACGTCTGTGACTGGTTAGGGATTGATTAGTAGAAGGCACTCACAAATCAGAAAGATGGGAGCTCCCATCAAAGCATGGTGTCTGGTCCAGAGGGTATAGGATAGGGAGGCAAGCAAGAACATGAATCAAGTGGGGTGAAGGGTTTGAAACATGTTCTTCTGAATGCATAAGAATATTGGGAACCAGCTGTATGAGGAAGGAAGAGCGTAACTGTCGTGAATTTGGTCCATTGAAAGTGTTCGTCCTTAATTGCTGAAGAAGACCATGTCATCAGAGGAATGATGACCTGACTTACACTTGATTTTGTTTTGAGTGAGGGAGGGCTCTTTTGAAAGTAGCACTGGATTAGAAACCAGAGGACCTGCTGCATTCAATGTGAATCATTTGGAGATGATGATCCTATGGTTGAGGGTTGTGAGGAGACATGAAATGGGAATTCACCTGGGAAGAGTTTTCTCCCCTTGGTTGGGCCCCTTCCCATCTGCATTTGAGTTCTCATTTATAAAATGTGGGGAGATAGTACTAGCAGGACTCTTGATACTCTATGTTCCAGGTATGAGAAAGTCAGTGTGAAGTGGAGAGAATGCTAGATTTAGAGTTAAGAGAGTTATATGTTTGAATCCCAAGTCTGATACTTACATGATCAAGTCACTTGACTTCTAGCCTCAGTTTTTTCACCTGTAAAAGGGGAATAGTAATAGTGCCCAATAGTACCCACCTTCTACGGTTGTTGTGAGGAGTGAATGAGACAATATACATAAAATGTTTTCCAAATATCATACTAGTAGTACCAGTAGCCCCAGTAAAAGCAGCTGGAGTAGTTGTTACTACTCTAAATCCTATGATCTCAGTAGTCTGGGGAGGCTAGACCTTGATATTTTCCCCTGTCTGACCCCATTTCCTTATTCCCGGCTTTTTGTTGAGTATAGTGAACCAAGAAAGCTCTCTGTTTTAAGAGGGTAGAATGATTTAGTCCAGTGGTGCCAAACTTAGATAGAAATGGTGGCTGCTAAATCACTCCTTAAGGATCCTGGCAGACCACATATTGACTTAGAAAACCACATGGCAACATTATCTGTTCTGTTTTGTATTTTTATTTATTTTGTTTCCCAATTACAGTTTTATCCAATTTGGGCCAAATGCAGCTTCCAGACTGTGTGTTTGACACCTGATTTAGGAGAAGATGTAGTGCTATACTTATAATCAGGAAACCTTAGTTCAAATCACTTATCCAGGATTTATTATCTCCCTGTGCAAGTCATTTCTCCTCTTGCCTCAGTTTCCTCATCTGTAAAACTGAAGGTGGTTGGACTCAGTCTCCTTTAAGGTCCCTTTTAGCTGTAACTCTATAAACTTATAATTCTTTGGTCACACTAAACCACACCATTGGCCATTCTTCTCTCTTCTCTGTCTAAAAAAGTTTTTTTCTTTGAGGGGCATTGATTATTAGTTATCCTACTTTTAGAACAAGAGTTCTTAAACTGGGATTCTAAGACCCAAATTTCAGGGCATCTCTGAACTTTTCTCCCTATTTCTCCACTCAGATTTATTTTTACCAACTTTTTGTTTCTTTTTATTTTTATACATGTTATTTTATTCATTAAAAAATCATTATTCTCCAAAGAAGTCTGTAAGTTTCATTAGAGTGCCAAAGCAGACAGTGAAGGGAAAAAAAGGTCTAAGGGTCAGGGATTCCTACTTTGGACAGTGGTGAAGTCTTTTTTTGGGTTACCTACATGCCTCTCTTCCACTAGCCCATGTCTCTTACATCAAGTCCCTTTTACCCAAGCAGCTTGTTGGAAAGATTGAGGGAGGGAACTGTCTCATGCTGAGTATGGCCTCCATATGGGTTTTATTGTTAAATTATAATCTGATGAGCTCTTTCCAAAGTTTAAGAATGTTAGGTTCCAAGAACTTGAGAGCTGGAAGGGATCTTTGCTCTGTCATTTACTGTGTTTTTGATTTGGGGGAATGATTTAGCTTTCTGGGGGCTTAGTAGTTATCTGTAAAATGAGAAGGTTGACTCAGTTTCTAAGGTGCTGTTCAGCTCTAAATCCTATGATCTGTTGTCTCAACTTCCTTATTTTCTAGAAGAGGAAACTGAGACCAGCCAAAGGGAATAGACTTGTTATATCATTGTTTTTATCCTTCTGCCAAAGCCCTGTTCCATGGTCTTATTATGGTGTAGATACAACTCTAGGTTCTTAAATGCTCTGTCTTGGGAATATCAGCTTACAAAAATCTCACCAAGGAGAAAGGGTTTGGATTATGGGCCCTGTGATGGACTGCATTGCAAGGTCCTAACCAACTTTGGAGAAACTCATCACTAGAAATATGGTGGCAAGGGGACTGAAAGACACAGCAAACTCGTTAAACTATCTTTTGAGGGTCTGTGATCCTGATGAGTAGAGGGAGTTCCAGAGCTGCTGGATACTATTATTTTCAGTCTGCACAGTTTAGATTTTCTTCATAATGTTATCTGTCCCCTAGCATTCCTGGAATTGGCCTGTCAAGGACAGGTAGTAGCATGGATATTTTAAGGCAAATCTTCTTAAACTTTGTGTGTGTGTGTGTGTGTGTGTGTGTGTGTGTGTGTTAGTTATGGACCCTTTTGGCAGTCAGATGGAGTTTTCACAGGACATAAAATTCATAGGACTACAAAGGAAAGGATTGATATTTCTGAAATATTTTTATCAGAATTAAAAAGCAAAAATAAATAAGTCTGTGGACTATAGTTGTGCTGTAAAGGAGGGTTAGGAGGACTTGTTTGCCTGATTGGAAGGATGATGTTTCAGACAGGAACAGGAAACAGTGAGACAGTGGTAGTTCTAAACTGCTCTTGAATTATTAAGCCTCTGAGAGTGTAAATAGCTGCTTGATTTCATGCTAAGAGGAATCTAAGATTTTTTGGCCATTGTGAACTCTATTGCCATGGTCCCTTCTGTTGCCTGGGTTGACTTTTAACTCTGTTGTTTGCCCTGAGCCTAAAGGAGAAGAGGTGGGGATGAGGATAGCCTCACTGGCCCAAAGAGGCTTCAATGGATGCAATGGAAAGAGCTTTTGATGGGAAAGCAAGAGAACTGATGTTACAGATGAGTTTTGATCTTGGGCAAATTAGACTAGCTGGTCTCTAAGGTTCACTCAGTCCCTTATATCTGTTATACCTCACAAGGTGGTTACTGGGTACATACAGGAAAGATAATTGGTTCGGTTTTTTTTTTTTTTGTTGTTGTTGTTGTTGTTGTTGTTGTTGTTGTTGTTGTTTCAACTTTCTCCCCAAATCCTCCATGCAGTTTAAGGGAAGCGTAACTTGTTTAATAAACTCCAGTGTCTTCCTGTTACCTCTGGAATAAAAAATAAACTTCTGCTTAGCTGTTAAATCCCTCCACAACCTGTCCCTAGCCAATCCTTTTAGCCTTGTTGTCCAGTGATCCCCCTCCCACATGGCCCTCTCTGTTCCTCCCCATGCAGGGTTGCTATGCTTTTGCACTTGCTCTCCCCCATGCCTGCCATATATTCCCTTTTCCCTTCCACATCACATCATCTCTCTCCTTTTCTGTGAAGATTTTGTGGTTGCCTTAATTTTTACTGCTCCCTTACATCCCACTGGATTTATCTATGTCTGTTAGATAGGGATAGTTTCATTTATTGGCCCACTCTATGAGTATTATAAATACTTGATTGATTTTTACCTAGTTGGGGAATCTTCCATCACTTTGCTTGCATTGAGATGTGAGCCAATCCTCTGTATACTGCAACACAGGAACCATATATACATGTATGTGTGCATTCATACATCTTGATTTTCAGAGCTTGTTGAAACTCAAAACCCATAATGTTTGTTACTTGTAGTAGTGAGATCAGTGCTTCCCTATGACCCTAACTCAATTCACTATGAAGTAGGTAACTTGGTGTAGTTGAAAAGCC
Organism: Notamacropus eugenii; assembly: GCF_028372415.1. Taxonomy (NCBI): domain Eukaryota; kingdom Metazoa; phylum Chordata; class Mammalia; order Diprotodontia; family Macropodidae; genus Notamacropus; species Notamacropus eugenii. Next base: position 518,361,383 of record NC_092872.1, read on the forward strand.
AGTGGACTCTGGGGTCATGAAAACTGGGTTGGAAGCTAGTTCTACTGTTTACTAACTGTGTTCTTCACTTTTTTGACCCTCTGTTTCTTCATCTGCAAAATGGGAATAGTATACTTTGTACTACCAAATTCATGGGATTATTATGAAAAAAGCATTTTGCAAACCTTAAAGTGTTACAGAAATGGGAAATGATTAACACAAAGTTTTTCAGCTCTTGGTGCCGAATCATGAAGTAGAGGAGAAAGGTCATGATCGGAGGTGGTGACCCAGGCCCCAGGCCCCCGGCCTAGCAATCCTCCACTGGAAGTCACAGCTGTGCGGAGCCAAGGTGGTAGAGTAAAGGCAGGGAGTTTTCCCCCCAAACCCTCCAAATATCTTTTAAAAATGACTCTAAAAAATTCTAGAGCAGCAGAACCCACAAAAAGATAGAATACAACAAATTTCCAGCCAAAGGAAGTAACAGCTCGTCCTCCCATTTTTATTAGTCATTCTCCTTTTATTTATTTATTTTTTAGTATAGCTCCCGCATGTTAACTCATGAAAACATTACAAGCCTCGGCAGCATAGTACAGCAGTTATCAGACATTGTGTGGGTACCATTAATGTTGTAACCCTTGTCCTTTTAAGAGTACAGAGGGTTCTCTTGATAATGGTATGGAACCTTTGTACTCAGGTATATCAGAGTGCTTCTTTCTAAAGAGAGAAATCTCCTGGCGAATCTGACAAGCATTTAAAAGCATCACATAAATAGGATTGCTGCTGCTGCAGTATTGTCTTGGTTAACCAGAACTCAGCTACTCAAAATCTCTATTTAATGGATTTTTAAAGGACCAAGAGTCCCCTTCTATGACAGGAAAAGTTTCCATCAGCAATTTATATAAGAAGCAAAACAAAGCACAAGAAGCCAAACCAGAAACTAAAAAAAAGCCCCAACTCAGAATTTCGATGTTAGAGGCACTTAGAGCTAGAAGAGACTTGAGAAGTCCAACCAACTCATTTCACAGAAAAAGAAGTTGAGTCCCAGACAGACAATTCCAGGTGACTTGGCTGAGATGAAGTAGTGAGGTAACAGCAGAGGTTGAGCTAGAATTCAGGTGTCTCGACTCCCAGGCCTATATTCTTTGCCCCATACCACATTCATCCCCCACCTGGCCTCATTTTACTCACCTTTTCCTTTCTTTTCATCTTCATGCATATTTATCTAGAGTTTCCATTATGTGCCAGGCATTGTGATGGGGATATATAGCCCAGTGAAATAGTCCCACTTCAAGGAACTTGTATTTTGTTGAGGCAGACAATATATTTATTTATTTTTAATTTTTCAACATTTTTATTTAAAATTTTGAGTTCCAAATCCTATCCCTCCCCCCTTCCCCTTCTCTGAGATGGTAAACAATCAGATATAGATTGTATATATGCAGTTACATAAAACATTTTAATATTAGTCATTTTGTGCTAGAATTGAATGAAAGAAAATGAAAAATAGCATGCTCCATTCTAATGTATTCTAATTTCTCTGGAGGCAGATGGTATACTTCATCACCAGTCCTTTGGAATGGTCTTGGATCACTGTATTGCTGAGGATAGCTAAGTCATTAATAGTTCTTCGTCAAACAGGATTGCTTTGACTGTGTACAGTGTTCTTCTGGTGCTGTTCACTGTGTATCAGTTCATGTAAGTCCAGATCTTTCTGAAATCATGCTGTTAATCATTTCTTATATAGAGCACAACAATATTCCATTACATTTATATACCACAGCTTCTTTAGCCATTCTCCAAGTGATGGGTGAGTTGCTATAAATATGTTTGTACAAATGGGTCCTTTTCCCTTATTTTGGATGTCTTTGGGATATATACGTAGCAGTGGTATCGCACAACTTTATAGCTCTTTGGACATGGTTCCAAATTGCTCTCCCGAATGGTTGGACCAGTTTATAACTCAACCAGCAGTGCTTTAGTGTTCTAGTTTTCATTGATCCCCTCCAACATCCAACATTTTCCATTTTTGTCAGATTAGCCACTCTTCTAGGTGTGATGTGGTACCGCAGAGTTGGATAGCACATTTCGATGTATGTGTGTGTGTGTGTCTGTGTGTACACAGACATACACAGTAGATAAAAGAGGATTTGGGGGAAGGGGATTAGCAGCTGGAGGATGAGAAAAAAGCATCAGGTAGAAGATGATTCTCTAGCTGAATCTTAAAGGAGAGCTGAAGGTGACAAGCTTGTAAATACTAGCCATGGGAGACATTCACTCTAAAGGCACAGACAGCAGAGCGTGTAAGGGGCGGGGTAATTTAGTGTAATAAGACAGGAGAGGTGGGTTGGGGCCAGGTTATATAAGGATGAGTTTATATTTGATTCTGGTGTGTGGGTGTGTATGTGTATCTGCAGAAGCAGACAGAGAGGAGACACGTTATGGAAGGTAAAATGACAAGATTTGGCCACTGGTTGGGTGAGTGAGAGGTATGACACTGAGATGGCAAATTTATGTCATTATTGGTGTACTTGGCAGGAGTAGGAAAGTTGAAAAGAGGGGCAGTTTTGGGGAAAGATGCTTTGGACATGTTAAATTTGAGATGGGATTTCTAGTTTGAGATGTTACAGCAGAAAACTGGAGGTATGGGAGTGAGGGGGAGGGCTTGTGGAAAGAGTGAATTCTGTTTTGAAGTGAGTAGCTTAAGTCCTACATACTCAGAATTGTACTCTGTGTGTTGTAAGCACAGGGGAGGAAATGAAAACTAATTCATCTACATTTCAGGAAGAAAAGGGAAGCTAGGTTCCATTTTTAGTTCTTTGGCCATTTGTATTTTTTTTCCTCCCAGCTTCTTATATTTCAATTCAATTCAGTATTAAATGTTTTCCTTTTTCAGTACCTTGTGCTTGGTGATAGCTCTCTTAGAATATGGAGTATGAAGACAATGGGGAATTGGAAGAGTCATACTTGTCCTGGGATCAGATTGACAACAAGGGTCTTAGTAATTCTTAGGAATCTAGAGCCATTAGGAACTTTGGGATTGCTTAATCAATAAGCATTTATTAAATTCTTACTACATGCCAGACACTGAGATAGGCACTATAAGTCCAAAGACAGAAAATGAAATAATTCTTATTTTAAGAAAGTCATTAGGGAGGAAATAGCATTTGGAGCATCAAGAGGAGCATTATGTTTTGAAGTAAGTTAAGGATTCTAAAGGAGAAAGAAGGAGGATTGTCTTCTAGGCATGATGGACAGTCATGGCAAAAACAAGGAGATGGGAGCCATGCCATGTACAAAGTACAGAGAGAAAATCAGTTTGGTTTTTAGTGTTTTAAACACCAAAAGGAGTTTGTTGTTTTATCCTGGAAGTAGTGGGAACCACTAGATTGTATTGAGTCAGGGAGTGACATGGTCAGCTTTCCTTACCTGTGGAAAGTCACTGTGGCAGTTAAGTGGAGGATGGATTGGAATGGGAAGGAAGGCAGGGAGACAGGTCAGTTAGGAGGCCGTTGCACCAATTTCTGTGAGATGTGATGAGGGTCTGAGCCAAAGGTACAGGTGAAAGGCAGAAATGAAAATATTTGACAATTGATTGGCTGTGTGGGGTGAGTGAGAGAGAAGAGTTAAGGACAGACCTAAAGTTATGATTCTGGGAGACCAGAATGTTGGTGTTCCCCTGGGTAGAAGTAGAGGCTAACATTTAGCCTAGCCCTCTCATTTTATTGATGAGAAAACTGAGGTGCAGGTTGCTCAAGGTAAAGTAAAACTGAGATTTGAATATGGTTCCAAATCTCATACCTTAGATAGGCATCACAGTCATTCCCTTTCTGGGCCTGGTTCCTCATCTGGAACAAGGGGAATGGTCATATGTGACTTACCTCACTTATAACAGCTTTGTAGACTGTCAACCCTTACAGAAAAGGAATCTCTTATTATAATTATTGCTGCTTTCTGATGAAAGTTTCCAGGAGGCAGGAGAGGGACTTCACGTGAATCCACTCTGCCTAAGACAAGGAGGGAACATATTGTCCTGTCTCTGAAATAAACCATTTAGCCCATCATTCTGTGCATGAACAGCCACCAATCACTGAGGAATAAGGAAGAGAGCCCCAGGAAAGCTGAGATGTCAAAGGAGATGATCCCTCTGAAGAGGAGTTCATTTTGAAAGCTTTTTCCTCCTAGAATGTCAAAAAGGAACGTTGAGCACTGGGAAAATCTGAGACCTTGCTCATATTTCAAAACAACATAATGCCTCAGACTGAAAGCAGGGGCAAATATGAGAACCTAATGATTTTCTATTACAGAAAATTGAAGAAATATATAAAATAATGCTGCTTTTCTCTAATTTTTTTTGAAAATATAGTGATTTTTCATAAAAATGTTATTTGTATATTTGTTATTATAAATCTTGAAATGCTATAGAAATGTGAGCTATGTCTGGACTGTTTGAGGATATAGGCATATACTGTTTTGTCTTCTTCTTTATTTTCCCTGAGAAGAATCATGTATCAGACTTACTGTCTGTCTACACTTCTGAATCAGATTACAGTGTAATTGGGAAACGTTTGGCAAACGAAAATTATAATACAACATAGATCATGTTAATTTGTGGTTTTTAAAGTTAATATGTGGCTGAGATCCATATGAGATCCATACCACTAGTATAGGGGGATTGAGAGCTGTCCAACTGAAAAGACTCAAGTTCAGATATTGTCTCTGACCTATACTGGTCACATAATGTGACTCTGGGCAAGTATCTTAACTGTCAGTTCTGAGACAGTAAGTTGCAGAGGAGGTACTGGTGGAGGTAGTTGCTTCTTCTGAGAGTTCTCTATAAAAATGAAATTAATTAGAGGTCTAGTCCCTATGCTTTGCTCCTATTAGTGTGTGAGTGATAGAGACAAGTTCAACTACATGGTCCAACTGTGGAGCTTCCTGCCCAAGGACCATAGCTTTGCTAAGTTTCATATAATTATAAATTTAGAGATGGAGTCCATCAGTCAGCAGGCATTTATTTATTGGAATATTTCAGCAAATTATTATACGTATTATTATAGAGAAGATACTTTAGAGATTATCCAGTCCAACCCCCAAAACATAAGTACAGCTATACATTTTGAGTAAGTTTACTAGGGAACAGAGGATTAGCCTAACATTGAGGGACAATATTTGAGACTGGAGGGTGGGAGAGAGTAAAAGAGGAGCAACCTTCTGCCTCTTCTTTTGGATGTTTATATTCCCCTCTTATTTTTTAGGATCTAGTAGAGGTCCACTTGGAAGTTCACAGAGGACCATTTCAGGGGCTCTCCTTTGGCCTTCCTTCTTAGAAGCTAGGAAAACCTTTGGAGATCATATAGTCCAAGCTCCTTATATCATAGAGGAAGAAGCAGTGGCCTGGAGATTTGGAATGAAGCAATGTCACCTGATATTTTAGTGACAGAACCTAGAACTAGACCCTTCTCTTTTCTCCCACTGTGTCTTGAAACTCTGCCTTTGTCACAAAAGCCTCTAATGGCAGATCCTCTGGTTGGCAGGCTTGGCTTCTGGTTAGTCAAGAGTACAGTTAGAGGATCATCAGGGAATGTGATACTGACTGGGGTGAAACATCTAGCTAAGGCATTTAGTAAAATGAAAATGGTCAGAATTGCTCTGTAGGATAACTGGGGTGTGTGTGTGTGTGTGTGCGTGTGTGTGCATGTGCGCGCTCATGCATACTCATGCTTGTACACACATTCATGCCCACACTTGCATAGGCATACCAAGTTGAGATGGAAAATAGTAACAGTAGGAGCTGTGATTGGGGTGGCAAGTAGCAAGGATTAGGCGTGTCATTGGAGTGGATATTGGTGAGTATTAGATGTGTTCTCAGTCTGTGTCTGTGTGCATTCATACATGCACGCACACTTGCTGGTGATGTTTAGGAGAGTGAATAGGCTTCATATTTGAACTAGAAGACACTGGAAGAGACCTGTTAGGACACTGAGTCCATCGCCTTTATTGTGTGAATGAAGATACCAAGGTCCAGAGAGTTTAAATAATTTACCTAAGGTTACACAGCTATTTAACATTTTAGGTATGGTTATAGTGGAGAATGGGCATTGTTAGAGGGTATGGTTAGAATGGAGAATAGTCAGTATTCAAAGTATGTTTGGGGTGGAGAATGCTCAATGTTGGACTTTGTGGTTTTGGCTTAGGGGATGTAGGTTATATTCAGGGAGAAGAATCAGTCAACAAGTACTTATTAAAGATATGTGCCAGGCATTGTGCTAAGTGTTGGTATTACAAATACAAAAAAGAAGCAGCCCCTGTGCTGAAGGAGCTTATATTTTTTTGGAATGGTCATGTTTGGAGATATGACATGTATGGGTGGTGGAGAGTTGTTGTTGATGATGTGGTGGAGAATGGCCAATGTTGGAGTTTGTGTTCTTGGCCTAGGGCTTTTCCATCAAGTTTTGGGTTAAAAAATGGTCATTATTTAGAGGTATGGTGGAAGTAGAGCATGGTTAATTTTGGGGGTTGTGGTCTTGACTTAGTAAAAATATGAAGTTTGAGGTATAGAATAGATATGATGGAGGTTTGGTTGAGGGTTGTATTTTGGGATCCTGGCCTGTGACTAGAATTGATTGGAGCTAAGGGCAATTCCATCTTTTCCTCTACTTTTTCAATTCAGGTTTCATTTCTAGGACTTGGGACCAATCTTCCTTGTATACTTCTGTCCTTAGATGCTTCATTTTGTGGTTTTTTTATCATCTTCTTTCTGCGTTCCCTCTCTCCTTGTTCCCTTTGAGGGGAGTGGTGATGGTAGTGGGGACTGTTCCAGTCCCTGAGGGTATTGGCTCTGTTCTTTGGGGCCTTTCTTTCTTCTCTCCTTTGCCAAGTCCTGCTGTTTCTACCTTCACAATATCTCTCATGTGACCCTGTTCTCTTCGATACTACCTTCACCCTTGTCTGAGCTCACCTCATTGCTGGGCTGTTGCAGTAGCCTGCTGGTGGGTCTGTGCCTAGATCTCTCCTCACCCCATCCATCTTTCACTTAATTATCAATTTGATCTTTCTAAAGTACAAGTTATCCCTTGAATTCAGTCAACTCTGACGGCACCTCCACAATAAAATTTAAGCCATGGTTTGACTTTTAAAGCCCTTTGTGGCCTAGTCTCTTTCTGCTTTTGTAATCTTATACCTTACAGTGTTCCTCTCCACCACTATTCCCTAGCATAGCTGTGTGATCCAGGGATTCTATCTTCTTTACTGTTCCTTGCACTTGACACCTCCTTTTTCATCTCTGAGTATTTTTCTTTGTTGTTCCCTGTGCCTGGAACTCTCTCCTTACTCATCTCTGCCTATTGGCTCGCTTGAGACCTACCTTCTACGAGAACTCTTTCCCAATACCCTTTAATCCTCTTATATACTTAGTTCCTAGTTGTCTGTATGTTTTCTCCCTTACCTGGCTGTGAGCCCCTCTAGAGTGGGGAACTATCCTTTCATTTTCTTTGTATCTTCATCATTTACTGTGCAGTGTTTGGTACATAGTAGGTGCTGCATAAATGCTTGTGGACTGACTGATTGACTTTGTGCCAGGTCTCAAGCTGGGCATGGAGCGGGATGCCTACGTCATGATTGCTGAGAAAGGAGAGAAGCTGTACCACATGATGATGAGTAAGAAGGTGAACCTCATCAAAGACCGGAGGAGGAAGCTGAGCACTGTCCCCAAGTGCTTCCTTGGCAAGTAAGTCCCAGACCTGTGACAGTTGCTCCTCTGTCTCAAATCTGACCCCATGCTCTTCACTCTTAGAGCCAGTGTTTGTAATCTCCTCAGCCCTGGTCAGAGTGTGTCCCTTAAAGAGCCAGTATCCTCATCACGCTGATTCCAGACATCAGGTGATTTGCTTAGGTTTTAGGGACTGTAGACACAATCTGGTCTGTTCCTCTTGTTTAACAAATGAGACAACAGAAGATATGACTTGCCTAAAGTTACAAGGGCAGTTAATGGGAGAGCCTGAATTCCAACCTATGTCTTCTAACATAACATTCAGTGCTTTTCCCTCTCTATCATGCTACCTTTCAAGAGATGTGTTAGATGCTGTGTCTTGGCAGGGGTGTCATGGAAGGGACCTTGGAGAGTGTGAGGCAGTGTCCTGTCTTACTCTGCTGGTGAGCTGCCAAGTGACTTTGGAGAAGTTATTTCCTAAGTCACCTTTCCCAGGCTTTGAGCCAGGTGCTTTCTAAGGCCTTTTCCAGGTCTAATGCTTTATGATTGTGTGATCTATCGAGTACCTTGTATATACAGACATGCAGGCAGACGACCATGATCTAAATGGGAAGATAAAACATGACCCATGAAAAGACCACAAACAACTCTCAGGTAGTCTGAGGTTAGAGCTCAGTCTACACATTTTCAATGCCAGGCCATTGGAGGTCAAATGAGAAAGTGTTCACTTTGTGCTGGGATGATCAGGGGAAGGATTATTGGGGCTCAGCCACAAGCCTTAGACCTGATCACTGCAAATATACCTCCCATCCTGTTCTCCATCCCATCTCTACCTTAAATCATCAGCGTAGATACTGATTTAAACTACTCCTAAAAGGGTAGGTTGTGTTTGGTTGAGAGAGAAGGGAGACTTTTAGGGTGAAGGAGCTGGGCTGTAGAATAGGGGAGGCAGTGTGATATAATGGAAATGGGACTGGAATTGGAATCACAGAACTTGCATTTGAATCCTGACTCTTTCTGAGTAAGCCTTCTCCTTTAGGTCTCTCCATCTGTATAATGGGGGGTAGGGTTGGACTTAGTTTAATTAACTACCTGTTATGTGCAGGGCACTGTGCTAGACTCTAGATACAAAATGAAAAGTGGAATGGCTCTGTCCTCAAGGGGCAGATGCTTTCTTCAAGGTCTTTGCCAACTTAAAAATTCTCTTCTCTGATTGGTGATCTTCTATAATGCAGAACTTTGTATCTTTGGGTGTGGCATTAGTCATTGCACTGAAGCCTATAGTCCCTTCTCATCAGAATGTTTTTAAATAATTGAAGGAAATGATCTATTTCAGTTAGATGTTAGTGAAAAATAAAGATGGAATTTATGGGTTTCCTGAAATATATCCACTATATATCCACAATATATCCACAGACTCTTCAGAAGACCTAAGGTTAAGAGCTCCTTTTCTAAGACATGTTGAGATAACGGTGACTAGATCGATGTGATTTTTGTTTCCTGGGTGTAATGGTTTAAATGAACTGCTCAGGTATTTCTCATAGGTTAAGTTAACATGATCACCAGGGTCACCCTCTTCTTCGCTTTGGAGACTCTTAAAACTTCATAGAACCAGAGGTCCAACTTCAGAGTTAGAAGGGAACTCAGAGGTCATTTAATTCTACCCTTTCCAGAATAGAATGGTCTCTACAGTGTTATTGACTAGGGATTATTTAGCCTTCCCTTAAGACCCCTTGGGAGGGCAAACTCCCTGCCTCCCCACTAACTTATTCCACTTTTGGAGAACTCTACTTGTTAGGAAATTTTTCCTTAATCGCCACTTGACTCACCAAATAAACGCCTGTTCTTTAGTCTGGGCTCAAGGGCTTGTCACAAGGTCAGACAGAAACATAGGCCATGTGATGGACTGGCCTGTGCCAGGCTTATCCAGCCAGCATTGAAGTGCTCCCCTCCACCCTCTGCTGGACCTGAGGCCTGTGAATGATCCCAGACCTTGGCACAGAATGGGGCAATGTGGGGGCAGCTGTCTCCGGTTCACTTATGTGGGTGAGAAACATCTGTTGTTCTCTGTAGCTGGCTGCAAGAAATCTCTCTCTCCTCTGTTTTCTTGGACTTTAAGAAACTACTAGGGGACTGAGGCTGGGTGTGGGCAGGAAGCCCGAGAGCAATTTATGTTCCCCATGGGGCTCCTCCTCAGGAATAGAGTAATTTTTATCCCCCCCCAGGTTTAGTCTGCCCCTCAAACACATGCACCTACAGATGGATGAGTCAGGCACTCTACTTGAGCAAAACATTGAAAGGCTAAAAATATTTCCAGCCCCAGTGGAGGGAGGCTGGAATGCTGCTCTTGATAGGCAGCAAACCCTTTTTGATTTGGCAGCAGCGGCCAGGCTTTATTGGACCCAGATTTCTTGGAGACTGACTGACTCTTAGCAATTCCTTTTGTTCCTGGTAACAAAGTAAGCTCATAGATGGGCTCCGGCCTGGGGAGTGCTGGTAGAGGCCCCATCCCACCCGGAAGGTTGACAATAATTATGGAGATGAAGCATCTACTCAAGGAAACCATCTCTGTTCCTTGGCTCTGCTAGCTCTTGGTCCTCCTTAGAATCATCCCCCTAGATTCAGTGCAAGTCATTCTCTCTCTTAAACCAGAATTTTGAGCCAGATTTTGAAATCTTAGAACTTTTTAGACTCATAAGAGTCCCAAACTCATAGAATTATAGATCTGTTTAGAGAAGTGTAGTCCATCAGGTTTGGAGTGTCAGCTTCTGGGTTTAAATCCTCGCTCTGTTCTCATCTACCTGTGTGACCTTGAGCAAGACACTTAGTCTTTGGACTTCAGTAAAATGAAGGTGTTAGATTGGATAGCTCCTTTCAGCTCTTGATTGATGTGAGCTGTGATCTCTGTTTCTTTCCAGCTTTAAATCTCTGATCTTATAACCATAACTTCAACACAGAATTTCTTTTAAATTCCCAAGAGTCCTACAGTCTTAAGAGTTGGGACCTTAGAAGCGACCTTAGTCCAACTCCTTGTCTAGGAAATCCCTGCAAATTTCACTTACTCTAGGAAGTCTTCCTGAATTAACTTGTCCACTTTATTCCGTGTTCCACTGTTCTCTGCCTTACACTTACATATTGCTTTGTAAAGTGTCCTTTAGTGACTTGTCTGTGTGTGTGTGTGTGTGTGTGTGTGTGTGTGTATGTGTGTAAATATTTTTAGGGATACTGTCAACTTTGACTTTTCATTCAGCTCAAGACCTGAGTACAAATCCTACTGCAGACATTTAGTGGCACTTTGATCCTGGGCAAGTCAATTTTCCTCATCTGTAAAATGGAGATATTCCTAGCACCTACTTTTCAAGGCTTGTTATGAGGATCAAATGGCACAATAGATGAAGTGCTTTGTAGTTCTTAAAATACTAGGTAAATATTAACTCTTGGTGTTAACTGTTTTCCTATGGGCATCTGCTGACTCATATCATCATGAAATGCTAGAGCAGGAAGGGATCTTAGAATGTAGGATTCAGAGCTCCCTAGAGATCAATGAATTTAGTCTTTAATTTTACAAATGAAGGCCTACCCTGAGGAATTGACTTGGTCAGGGTAAGTCAGTGAGTCCATGTCAGAGCTGGGACATGAACCCAATTTCATGACTCTTGTTTTCTCTACCATGTTCCCTCCGTACCAGGGAACAAGAAAAAAAGCTGTTGGTTCGTGAATGAATAAATGAGCCAAGGGGCAAGCATTGTGCAAAGCTTTGAGGAGATACAAAAACAAAAAAGTCCTTGCTTTCAAGGTATAACACACCTAAGAAGGTGGTAGCCCCCAAAGTGTTGTTTTTTTGTAAGTCACAAGATGGTGGGTAAAGTCATGAGAGTCACATGACATTATTTTAAAGAAGCGGTGGCATTGACTTGGCCTTTCTACCCCAACACACACACTCACACACACACTCACACACTCTCTCTCTCTCTCTCTCTCTCTTCTCTCTCTCTCTCTCTCTCTCTCTCTCTCTCTCTCTCTCTCTCTCTCTTTCTCCCCCCCCATTATACCACACCTGTTTCCTTTTTTTTGCTCTAGGAACTGCAGTTATGAATGTCTTTGCAGGGCAGACAGCAAGAAGGTGGCCTTGGAAATAAAAATAACCACAAAAACAATGAATAATTAGCATTTATGTATTGTTTTAAGATGAACGAATGTGGTGCATATGTTATCTCATTTAATTCTCATGACAACTCTCTTAGGTAGGTGCTGTTATCACCTCTATTTTATAGGAGAGGGAACTGAGACAGAAAGACTAGCCTAGAGTCTCACAGCTTGTAAGTATCTGAGACTGGATTTAAACTCTGGTCTTCCTGACTCCCAAGGGTAGCACTCTTGCTCACTGTATGACTAGGTGGCTGGGGTGGAGGATTGGATGTGAAGCATGATATGGGTTCTGGGACTGCCTAGGTTTAGTGAGCCACATGTGCTTGTACTCTGGTTTCATAATCAGGAAAGCAGCGTTGGCCGGAAGGTATAGTTTTAGGGAATCCTGTGGACCAGAAGGTGTTACGGTGAATGGCAAAGGAAGAGCTGTTTGGGGTGCGTGATTGGCTGGGATGTGAAAGTGGTCTTATTGTGCATTTTCCTTAGGTGGTAGGAGACCTCTCCCCCTTTTCCTTTCTTTTACCCCTAAGAGATGATGGTATATCAGATGATAGTAGGTGAGGAACGTACCTTTTCTTATATTTGTCCTGAAGCCCTGGGCACATGGGTAGTTGACTTGATTCAACAGATCTGTCTCCATTCTGCAGTGAATTTGTTTCTTGGCTCATTGAGATTGGAGAGATAAGCAAGACAGAGGAAGGGGTCAACTTGGGCCAAGCCCTGCTGGAGAATGGGATCATCCATCATGGTGAGTACCTGGTACATAATGGGACTTCCTGTCCGTCTCTAGCCAGGTTTGGAGTCTGACTCTTAAAGATTACCATCGATCCTTCCGTTGTACAAGTCTAAAGGGTACACCCTCCCCTTCCACCCCTCTACTAAGCTAACCAGTCATCTTCCAATGAGTTATAGAAAGTTACTTTACATAAGGGAGTGAGAATAGCAAAGACCATTGTGTAGAAATCCTCAGTAGCATGGGTTATACTGATGGTATGTCAGGAGGCTCCTCTCCTATCGGATTTAAGCAAATTATTTTTGTCAAATTCCCAACCTCTTGTTCCTTAGTTGACTTTGGGAGCATGGGGAAATGATGGAGGTTGAAGATATAGGGGACTCTGAGTCCCAGAATTTTTTGAAATTGAATGAGATAATGGTTAAGTACTGTGTAAAACTAAACACATTGTATAAATAGGCAGTTATTTTGATTATGGTTCTAGCCCATGTGGCAGGTACATGGTAAGTGCAGCCAGGGCTCACCCTGAAGGACTTGTGGATAAATTAGACAGTTTTTAATGCAACATTTTGATTCTTTTTTTCAGGAAAAGAGGACTCAAAGTAGGTATTTCAGGTCCTCTGCTCTGTGGCAGAGGCCCTTACTCTTTTCTATGTCATACATGTCTTTGGCAGTCTAGTAAAGTCTGTGGACCTTTTCTCAAAAGAATATTTTTAGTAGCATAAAATAATTCTGATTACAAGGGAAACCAGTTATACCAAAGTCTGGTGCAAGTCACTTGACCACAGTTTTCTCATGTAAAGTAAAGTTAATAGTATTTGTATTTCAAATCCTGTCTGTGCTACTACACCTATGTGACCTTGGGCAAGTCACTTCATTTCTTCTGGTCCTCATTTCCCTTCTCTGGAAAATGAAAGGGACTTAACAACCTTCTAATATCCCTTAATGCTCTCCATCAGTCCTCCTCTTAGGGTTCTGTACGTAGAGTTAGAGACAGATTAGCTCTTTGGAGACCAGCTTGTCCAGTCTACTTGTGAAGAGATGACTTTGTTGGCCTTGAGATTCTATAGAAGTATGTGTTGTTAGTGTTAGACTCTTCGAACTTCTAAATGCCCTCTTTGCGCTCTTTCTGGCTGAGACCTTTCTGTCATCTTTAAAGTGGAATTTCTCTGGTGACTAATTGCCTTCTCACAGGTCTTTGATCTTTAATTCAGATGCAGGGAAGCCTTGCTGAGTCCAGTGCTAATGTTGAGAGCCTAAATGTTGCAAGAAGTGCTCTCTCTGTCATCACTTGTTGCTTAGTCATTCTGATTCCTCATGACCCTATATGGGGTTTTCCTGGCAAAGATATTAGAGTGATTTGCTCATTTACAGGTGAGGAAACTGAGGGAAATGGGGTTAAGTGACTTGCCCAGGGTTACACGTCTAGTAGATGTGTGAAGTCAGATTTGAACTCAGGTCTTCCTGACTCCAGGCTAGGCTCTCTATCCACTGTGCCACTTAGCTGCCCTCTGTCAATGTTATTGTTACTCAAAAGCACAAAGCTCTTGCACACATAGATTCAGACTGTTAAAACTTAAAAGAATTTATAATGTCACAGCTAAAAGAAACTTTAGGACATAGAACATAATGTCAGAGGTGGAAGGAACTTTAGAACATAGGTTGTCACGACTTGAATGGACCTTAGAACATAGAACACAGCTCTAGAAAGAGGTCTTTTAAACTAGTGATGTCAAATTCAAATAGAAATACACTAAACCAAATATAGGGATCCCTGTGGGCCACATGTTGTCTTAGAAAGCAACACGTTTATATATTTCTTTTTTATTAATACATCAACACATTAAAAGTAGCGCATGTGACTCATAGCCCACTTGTTTAATGCCTCTCTTTTAGAAGTAATCTAGTCCAGCCCTTTTACGTGACAGATAGAGAAATTGAGGCCCAGAGAGGTAACCTTGTGCCCCAGGGTCACATAAATGGTTGGTAGGTGACAGATTGTGAGACTAAATACAAGCTTGACTTTCTTATTCTGTCCTTAAATCTGCCCCCCAGAGCCTAGTAGGTTGCTAATCTGGGGTATCAGCCTGTTTTGACTGTTTATTGCTTTCATTTTCCATATTTGGGAAAGAGACCCACTAAAGTTGATTCCCAAACAAGATGACTGCTCTGTCCTAGGATGATTGTTTTCTACCATAGTTGTTTTACATTTTAAAATGTGGGTTATGACTTTTTTCATCAGGTATGTACTCATATAAGAACCTAAACAATTCTCTTTCAACAGACTGAAGAGTGGCCACTTTTCTGTAGACCGAATGAGCAGCAGGAGATTAGGCTGGGGAAATTAAATTTCTGCTGGGAATTTTGGATGGCATGGTTTGGGTCTCTGAGGACTTAAGTTTTCCACTTCGTTAGTTAGTGTCTTGTGTTTTAGTTTCAGACAAACATCAATTTAAGAACGAACAAGTAATGTACAGGTTCCGGTATGATGACGGTACATACAAACCGAGAAGTGAGCTGGAGGACATCATGTCTAAGGTACCGGGCTTCTGGTGCTCAGCCAAGTGGGCTCCTTTTCAGCTTTCTTTGAGTGAAGGGCTTTTTTCCCAGCTATCCTTATGGGTCCTTATGCTCACCTCCAACAAGTCACAGTAAGTGACACAACCTTAGTAAGGTAGGATATTTCTTCCCAAAGCAGAGGCTGGACAGAAGACAGACTTTCAAATTCCGTTTAAATAAATTGAAGTTTCCTTCCCGCCTTCCTCCAGTGGAACAAACTCCTTGAGGTGACTCCTTTGTAGACTAAGTCACTAAGGTCACTGTTTTTGACTCAGGCCCCTGTGGTGTCTATAATTTCTACCTTCTGGACATCTGTGAAATTTGCCTTTAGTAGCGCTAACTGCCCTCCCCCACACCTTGATGCGTTCTCATGGCAGTCTCCCATCCCGAATCTCATAGGAACAGCCTGTGATGACCTTTCCAGGACAGTATTCTGTGCTCTGGCCTTTACTCTCCCTTCTCTTAATCCAAACTTGTTTGTCTCATTTCTCCGGGGCTGTCTTTCAGTCATTTGGTAAGACAGCACCTGATAGCAGCCTTTTCAGACTAATGTACGCAATCCCCAGAGTCAGGTCTTTAGCCACACAGGAATTTCATGCAACTTTCACAAAGTTTTCATTCTGGACAGTGTACTGTACTTGTGGAATGGAGCTAAAAAGGCCAGTTAGAAAAATGTCCCTTCCCTGGTAGAGTTTACTGTTCAGTAGAGAAGAAAAAGACACAGAAAGACTGGCATAGCAAATCTGTAAGAAAGAGGCAAACACAGGAGACAGGTGACCTGAAGCCAATGTTCCACTTCAGACAGATTTCCCTCTGCAATGGGCTGCCCCTTTGGGCTCCCACGCTGTTAATCAGCATGTGCTCAGTGGGGCCAGGCTTAATTCAGTGTTCCCTAGGCAGAAGAGAGTTAGAAAAACTAATCAGGCTTAATTCCCAAGGCAGGCATAATGAGCTGTAGAATGACTTAATGTTTTCAATTTTCCCTTTCTCCAGCCACCCCCAGTTTCTCCTTCCCTCCTCCAAAACCACTTTGTTACCGAGAATGGTAGAGATTAGATGGTGTTTTGAGAACCTTCATTTAGGAGATGTGCATATTCTGGGTGCTGGTTACTGAAGCACCTTGATGGCAGCCGTGTGACCTTGGGCAAGTCACTTAACCTTCGCCTGCCTCAGTGTCTTTACCTGTAAAATGGGGAGCATGATACCCCTTACCTCAGAGGGTTGTTGTAAAGATCAGATGATACTACTTTTCATAAGCCTTAGCACAGAGCCTGGCACACAGTAAGCTCTTAATTAATTTTTGTTCCCTTTCTTCCCTTAGGGTGTGAGACTTTACTGCCGACTGCATAGTCTTTTCACTCCAGTGATCAAGTAAGTCTGACTTGGCATTCCTTCTCTTGGACCATTCCTCTGCTTTCTTCTTTGAGCTCCCTTCCATAATTGTGGGGCTTCCCTTGTGATCTGGCTCACCTTCTTTTCTGGCTTCCCCAGCCCTGTGTCTCCCCTTCTGTTACTAGGACTACTGTTGTTATCCAGGCTAGAGATTTCAGAGCTGTAGAGAACTCCTGGGAAGGAAATGCCCTCTATCTACCAATGCCCAATCCGTAACAATCCTACTATAAATTTTAGACTGCAGTCCGTGGTGTCCAAGGGTCCCAGGGTCATTCAGGCAATAGGTGGCAGGATTTGAGGCCAGACTGGAATCCAGGTCTTTCTGACTTTAAATTTAGTTCTGTGTCCACTATTCAGTACTACTCCCTTTTCTGCTGTTGCGGAGTGCTTCACTTTCTCCTTTGGTCCCCTCAGCAGTAATATTGATGAGTACTTATCCTGTAAGATAGGTAATCATAGGTATATTATCCCCATTTTGTGAATGACACAGGTTAAGTGACTTATATAACGTCAGAGAGCTAGTAAGTGTTAAGGCTGAGATTTGAACTCTAAATCTGACACTCCACCTGGTACGCTGCACTCCCTCTCCCATAGAACGTGTGAGTGGTAAGGGACCCAAGGACATGGGATATCAGAGCTGGAAGGGGCTTTAGAACATAAACCTGAAATATAATGGGGCAAGAAGTGGCCTTATGACTTAGAACATAGAATATTAAGAGTTGGACAAACCTTAGAGAGCATCTGGTGTAATCTCATATTACAGAAGAATAAATTGAGGTCCAGAGAGTGGAAACAATTTGTAGGTCATTTATGGAAGTTCATAGATGGACGAATTGGGATTAGAATCATGTAAATAAGTAACTCTTGACTCCTCCCTGCTGCTGAAATTATAACACATACAAGTTAAACCTAAATGCCTTTGTTTTTGAATGGAGAATTAGCCTCTGGAGCCCCAAGGTGAGTCCACATGGGGCTAGTCAAAGTATTCAATTCTCATTCGTCTCTGAAAGAGAGAGAGACAGAGACAGGACAAGCTTCACTGAGCCTCAGAGGGCCTGGAGGAAAGAAGCAGCTGGGGAGGGATGGTGCCCATATTGTTTCACCCCATGACAGCCGACAGGTATATTCAGAGGACAAAGCTAAGCAGCTTCCATAGTGTATAGCCATGCCTCATGTCTTTCCTGAGAACCTTCTGTGAGTCTGGTCCTTTTCTCAGGGTGAGGGACAACACACTAGGAGCAGAGATTACTTTTCCTCAGGATGATTACAGTGTGGTTGGAGAAATGCAGATCACTTTCCTTTCTGGGCCTCAGTTCCCTTATCTGTTAAATGAAGGAGTGACATTAGGTTTTTTTTCAGGTCTTTATATTTTGTGTTCTAGTGACCCTTCTAGCTCTGACATTCTGTGTTCTGTGTTCTAAGATTTTTCCCAGCTCTGACAGCCTGTGTTCAAAGGTCTTTTCCAGGTCTAATATTCTAAGGTCCCTGCTAGCTCTGACATTTTACATTGTGATCGCATCAATATCAGTTCTAACTCCTAAGAAGCAATGGGTCAGGGCACATGCCTATGTATGACAACTTAACTTCTTTTCTTGGATATAGAGAAGTATCCCCCTTAGCCTAGCTTGCTTATCCCAGTTATTAGACATTATAATTAAGGGATTTAGTTGATACTTATATTACCGAGAGGAAGAGGAGTTTGAACTTCATCTCAGGGCCTCCTGAAATACTCAAGACAGTTTTATGTCTCCAGCATCTCCCCGTCTTTCTTCAGGAGGTTGAGCTCAAAGGCATGAGTCTGATGCATGGCGGGGAGTGTTTCCTTGGGGCACTCAGGTGCTGTTCTGGATAGATTCTCCTGGTGCTCCTTTCCCTTTATTTCTTGCCCCTGCCATTTGGAGTTTGACAGTGGACTAAAAAGAGAACTAGTTCTAATGATTGATTACCCGCTAAAAGATGCAGAGTAAGGTGGGAGGAGGAGGAGGAAAATTTTACAAATAAACAATATTAGTTGCCAAGAGGAATATTTTGGCCCTGTGTGAGAAAGGATTTCGTAACCAATTAGGGCTGCCTGAAGGTGTCGGAGGCTCCCTCAGTAGGAGGTAGAGGTTTAAAGATTGGTTAACCATTTGTTAGGGATGTTGTGGAGGAGATTCCTGGGGCAGCTAGGTGGCACAGTAGATAAAGCACTAGTTCTGGAGTCAGGAAAATCTGAGTTCACCTCTGGCCTCTGACACTAGCTGTGTGACCCTGGGCAAGTCATCACTTGACCTTGTTTTACAGATGAGGAAACTATCCACTGCACCGTCTAGCTGCCTGTTGCAAACTATATAAATATTAGCTATTATTTGTAAAGAGAAAGGTTTGGATTAGGTTTCACATGGGGTCCCTTCTAGCTTAGATGTTGAATCCTATGTAGTGGTTATAGTGCCTTCCCTTGAAGGAGGAAGAGCTGAGTTCAAATCCTACTTCAGACACTTATGTGTGTTTTGGGGTGACTTAAACTCTCTATGCCTCATGGAATCCATGGCCTTGTGAGATCTCTTCTGATTCTCAGTTTTTAATTCTATGAAAATACCACCTTTTAGGGCTGTAGAACTTGGTGAATGTGAAGCCGAAGGTCCTATTTAGATTCCTGTGATGGTCACTGACTAGACACCTATGGATAGCCCAATGACTGTCTCTCTGAACTTAGTTTGTTCAAGTGTATGATGGGGATAATGATACTGCTTAGGGCTTTTGACAGGACCCTGCTTTGTAAACTATTAAGTATTGATAGAAATGAGAGGTGGAGTCATCTATCTGTTTGTCTCTCCATCTGTCTATATTTCTGTCTATCCATATATCCATCCATCATCTTCCTTAACCCTCCTGCTCCATCTTTGTTTACATATATATATTTTTTTTAATGCAGAGACAGAGACTACCACTTGAAGACCTACAAATCTGTGATTCCTGGGAGCAAACTTGTGGACTGGTTACTTGCTCAGGTAGGCTGTGCATATGGGACTGATTGTTGCTTGCCCACCCTGAAGAAGGTCCTAACTCTCTTGGAAAGCCTCCTACTTCCCAGAGGGCTTGCTTACTTGCCACAGACTCTCACTTTTATTTCTTCTCTGTTGAAGGAGATGATAGGAACTTTTCAGTGCCTAGCATAGTGCTCTGCATTTAGTAGGCACTCAATAAATACTGCCTGAATTTAATAATTGGAGAGCTGGGAGGACCCTTAGGATGACTGTGTTAGAAGACTTCTTAGATCATAGTGTTTTAACATAAAGGGAACTGATGCCCAGAAGGGGGAGAGCTGCCTTACTCAAGATCTCATAGCCTTTTTGCTGTAAGGTGGGTTAGATGGGTAGGATTCTGGTGGGTAGGAAAGGGAGATGAGCTGGTAGGGACAAGATTAGTACAGGCGGATGGGAAACAGCATTATCGAGACAAAGAGGTGGAGTATTTTCAAGGAGCAGCAAGTGGCATCATTTGACTGAGTTGTAGATATAATAAATCCTACCTTATGTTTACATAGCACCTCATCATTTTCAGAATTCTTCCATGTGCCTTCTCTTCTAGCCCTCTGAGATTGGTAGGTCAGCAATTACCATTCCTGTCTGTAGATGAGGAAATAGAGGCTTAGGGACTGCAACCTCAATTACAATCAACCCATCAGCAATCCTTTATTAAGAGCCTTCTCTGAGCTGGTCACTGTCAATAGGTACTGGTGTCAGAATGCCCGAAACCAAGCAGTTGCTGCTTACGGGGTCCTGGCTGATAAGTGTGGGGGCTGGGATGCTGCAGAGTCAGAATCATGTGGGAGGTAGAGACTTGATCCTGAAGTCACGAGGCTTGTGATAGAATTCTACCTCAAATACAGTTAGAACAGGGAGCCCCTACTTCCTCCTCTGTGAGATGAAGAGGAGAGGAAGGGGGACATAATGGACAGAGAGTCTCCCCAACTTCCTTACCCCCCTTCCCCATTCAGGAGGCTCGGGGTTCAAGTCCTGCAGCTGCCCTATATTGCCCGTGTGACTTTAGGCACAACGCTCAACCCTTAAGTGGCCAAGACACCTCTCTTCAGGCTGAGCTGTGTAGAAGGTGCAGAACTGTATTGTAGAGGAGGTCTCTCCCTCAGGAGTGCCCTATACCAGTGAAATCGCTCATGCTGTGATTCCTCCCTCCCAAAAAAGGTGGATGTTACCATGTTACCTACATGGCAAGGTTGTTTTGTGGGGAAAAACTTTGCTAACTTAAAAATGTAGTGTCATCGAGGGATTCTTTGTTATTATTACTGAAGACCAGTATGTTCTCTTTCCTGTCTTCCTCTTGGGAAGGGGAGTATTGAGGAGGGGAGTTGGAGAGGTTGAGTGGCACTTTAGCTGTTCAGGGAGTTGACCTCATGGTTTATGCTGTCTGTGGTCTTAACCCCAGACAGACAGATAGGGACACAGGATTTAGAGTCAGAGGACCTAATTTCAAATCGCTGCTCTCCTGCTTACTAGTTGTATGACCTTGGCTAAGTCAGTTCTCTGGGCCTCAGGTCATTCAGCAAGTGTTTATTATTATTATTATTATTTTTTTTAATTTATTTATTTAACTTTTAACATTCATTTTCACAAAATTTTGGTTTCCAAATTTTCTCCTTATTTCTCCCCTCCCCCCACCCCAAAACACCAAGCATTCTAATTGCCCCTATCACCAATCTGCCCTCTCTTCTATCATCCCTCCCTTCTCTTGTCCCCATCTTCTCTTTTGTCATGTAGGGCCAGATAACTTTCTATACCCCATTACCTGTATTTCTTATTTCCTAGTAGCAAGAACAGAACTCGACAGTTGTTCCTAAAACTTTGATTTCCAACTTCTCTTCATCCCTCCCTCCCCACCCATTCCCTTTGGAAGGCAAGCAATTCAATATAGGCCATATCTGTGTAGTTTTGCAAATGACTTCTATAATAGTCGTGTTGTGTAAGACTAACTATATTTCCCTCCATCCTATCCTGCCCCCCATTGCTTCTATTCTCCCTTTTGATCCTGTCCCTCCCCAAGAGTGTTGACTTCAAATTGCTCCCTCCTCCCACTGCCCTCCGTTCCATCATCCCCCCCCACCCTGCTTATCCGCTTCTCCCCCACTTTCCTGTATTGTAAGATAGGTTTTCATACCAAAATGAGTGTGCATTTTATTCCTTCCTTTAGTCGAATGTGATGAGAGTAAACTTCATGGTTTTTCTCTTACCTCCCCTCGTTTTCCCTCCACTAAAAAGTCTTTTGCTTGCCTGTTTTATGAGAGATAATTTGCCGCATTCCATTTCTCCATTTCTCCTCCCAATATATTTCTCTCTCACTGCTTGATTTCATTTTTTTAAGATATGATCCCATCCTCTTCAATTCACTCTGTGCACTCTGTCTCTATGTGTGTGTGCATGTGCGTGTGCATGTGTGTGTGTGTAATCCCACCCAGTACCTGGATACTGAAAAGTTTCAAGAGTTACAAATATTGTCTTTCCATGTAGGAATGGAAACAGTTCAACTTTAGTAAGTCCCTTATGACTTCTCTTTGCTGTTTCCCTTTTCATGCTTCTCTTCATTCTTGTGTTTGAAAGTCTAATTTTCTTTTCAGCTCTGGTCTTTTCATCAAGAATGCTTGAAAGTCCTCTATTTCTTTGAAAGACCATTTTTTCCCCTTGAAGTATTATACTCAGTTTTGCTGAATAGATGATTCTTGGTTTTAGTCCTAGTTCCTTTAACTTCTGGAATATCATATTCCATGCCCTTCTATCCCTTAATGTAGAAGCTGCTAAATCTTGTGTTATCCTGATTGTATTTCCACAATACTTGACATGTTTCTTTCTAGCTGCTTGCAATATTTTCTCCTTGATTTGGGAACTCTGGAATTTGGCCACAATGTTCCTAGGAGTTTCTCTTTTTGGATCTCTTTCAGGAGGTGATCTGTGGATTCCTTGAATACTTATTTTACCCTCTGGTTCTAAAATCTCAGGGCAGTTTTCCTTGATAATTTCATGAAAGATGATGTCTGGGCTCTTTTTTTGATCATGGCTTTCAGGGAGTCCCATAATTTTTAAATTGTCTCTCCTGGATCTATTTTCCAGGTCAGTTGTTTTTCCAATGAGATATTTCACATTATGTTCCATTTTTTCATTCTTTTGGTTTTGTTTTATGATTTCTTGTTTTCTCATAAAGTCATTAGCCTCCATCTGTTCCATTCTCATTTTGAAAGAACTATTTTCTTCAGTGAGCTTTTGGACCTCCTTTTCCATTTGGCTAATTCTGCTTTTGAAAGCATTCTTCTCCTCATTGGCTTTTTGAACCTCTTTTGCCAATTGAGTTAGCCTATTTTTCAAGGTGTTATTTTCTTCAGCATTTTTTGGGTCTTCTTTAGCAAGGTGTTGACCTGCTTTTCATGCTTTTCTTGCATCTCTCTCATTTCTCTTTCCAGCTTTTCCTCCACCTCTCTAACTTGATTTTCAAAATCCTTTTTGAGCTCTTCCATGGCCTGAGCCCATTGAATATTTATTTTGGATGTGTGGGATACAGAAGCCTTAACTTCTGTGTTTTTCCCTGATGGTAAGCCTTGTTCTTCCTCATCTGAAAGAAAGGGAGGAGATATCTATTCACCAAGAAAGTAGCCTTCTATGGTCTTATTTTTTTCCCCCCTTTTCTGGGCATTTTCCCAGCCAGTTACTTGATTTCTGAGTGTCCTCTTCACAACCATCTGGCCTCCAGATCCACCCAGCCAGCGCTTGGGGTCTGAGATTCAAATGCTGCTCCCTAGCCTCAGGGCTTTGGGTGGGGGCAGGGCTGCTATTCAGTGTGAGAATAAGTTCATGTGCTCAGGTGGAGGCAGGGCCGCCACAGGGGGCTCAGTTCCCTCAGGAGGTTTATGCAGAGACCTTCAACAATGGATCCAAGCTCCTGCCTGCTTTGGGAGCCCCTGTCCGTGGCCACCTCTGCTGCTGCCTCCCGAGGGGGCCTGAGTTATGGGGACACCCCATGCCCCTCTTTCTGAAAAGACCCTCTCACTGACCTTTGGTGCCTGTGGGTGGAGGGACCTGCTCGGCCGCTGGAGATTCTGCCCCTGAAGCCTGCTGGGATCTGCTCCTCTCAGTGCTGAGCGGCCAAGGCAGGTCTGGGCTCTGCTCCAGTCCAATGTGCGACGTATCTTTCAGGTCAGTTTTTCAGGGCTCTCTGGAACAGAAATCTCCTCTGCTCTGTTGTTCCATGGCTTCTGCTGCTCCAGGTTTTGTTGGGAGTTCTTTTTTACAGGTATTTTATGGGTTGTGGGTTTGGAGCTAGCATATGTGTATCTTTCTACTCCGCCATCTTGGCTTCTTCCCCCACAAGTGTTTATTATTGTAGTGAGGCCAGACATTGTGATAGTGGCTGTGGAGAGAAATGCAATGAATGGAGCAGCCTCTCTTTGTGAGAGTCTTGCTTTGTGATAGGGGAGAGAGCAAGGATATACACACATACCCCACTGCGCTCCCCCCCCATACATCCATATCATGTACATACATACATATACCACACATACCTATACATCCCTATGTATGTGTATACACATGCTCATACATATGTACATATACATACCACATACCTATATATCCAGACATATATATATATGTGTGTGTGTGTGTGTGTATACATATACCCATACATACATATATGCACATTACATATCCATCCATGTATATGTGTGTACACACACACACACACACACACACACACACACACACACATACACAATTATTTCCACTTTACAAATGACAAAACTCTGTTAAAAAACTATAACCTCCAAAACATACTTTCTTGGAAGAAGGTTTTGGGAGGCACTGATATGTGCTGTATACCCAGATGTGGATGAGTGCCTTTGGAATTCAAAGTCAACCTCAAAACTTTGATCACTGTGCTATTATCAGACCTAAGATTGTAGTAGGGGACATGAAGAAAGGAAGAGTGAAGGAAAATAATATTTAAATGCTTTATTGATGTATTTTGTTGAGTAACGCTGGAGAGAGCACTGGGCCTGGAAGATCTGAGTTCAAACCTGGGCTCAGATGTGTATGCTGTGTGACCTTGGGCAAGTCACTTAATCTCTATTTGTCTCAATTTCCTTATTTTAAAAATGGGAATATTTATTTCTATATTATATATATACACATATTTATATGTGTGTACTTAGTACAGTGTCTTAGCAGGTGCTATGGAAATGCTCGTTTTTGTTAATTACTGTCAATATTGTTATTATTCCATTTTTATTTCCAGTGTATTCTTTCCCTTCCTAGAGCCAATACTTTATAACAGAGAATAAGAAAGAAAAAAAAAGTTCAGCAAAATGAAGTAGCACAGAAATCAAACCCAACATTAAATGAAATGTTCCATCCTCATGGTCCCCTGTCTCCACAAAGAAAGAAGGGATTGGCATTCTTCTATTTCTTCTTTGAGGACAAGTGTGGTTGTTATATCCTAGCATAGGATAGCATTTCTAGAACATTTTAGGATTTGTAGGATGCTTTTGTTACAGCAACCCTGTCCTGCAGTATAAGTGCTGTTTTTCCATTTTACAAGTTGAAGTGACTTGCCTTGAGTTCTCGTAGTTAATAGATTTTCGAGATGAGAGTTGAATCCAAGCCTCTCCTGACTTCAGGGTTAATATTCTATGATGCCACACTGCCTTTCATTGAGAAAGAAAAGACGGGGAAGAGATGGGGAAAGAAGGAAGCCAGAAGGGTAAATCTGAGTCCTGTCCCCTCCTGAGTAACCAAGGAGATAGGCTAGAGTAACTCCATGAAATGGAGAGGTACAGGCAAGAATCTAGACAGGGATTGCAGTTGACAGTTTTTTTTTTTAAACAGGAATGAGGTCCAGCCTTTATGATGCTGTGGCACAGTGCCAATTATCCCATATTGTTGAGGAGATACCCTTCCCCCATCAGCTGTCCCGGTGGGGGTAGGGGGTGGGGGGCGGCACGAGTGGATAATTGGAGCTGAGGCAGCAGAATGACTTCCATGTGGCTGTTTTTACAGCAGCTGGAGATGAGATCTGTGTTAGAGGCAGGATGGGGCTGAGGGGGAGGTGGGGAGCCTGGGACTGGGGCTGGGGAAAGATGGGGATGACTTAGTTCTCTGTGTGGCTTGGATTTTAAATTGCTTCCAGACTTGTTTTCAGAGTAGAAACTGATGAAGAAGGATACCATCCCACGATAGCAGAAAGTTCCACACGCATAACATATTCATTCAGCAAGCATTTATTAACATTCGGCTCTGTACCAACCACTGTTCTAGGTTATGGGAATGCAAAAATAAAAAGGAAACCATCCGTGCATTTTTGGGGGGAGAAGGATGTATATATGCAAAAACAAAATATATAGACCACAGTAATTGCTGAAGGTTGGGAATTAGGAGCTCCTTTTCATTTGGGGTGGGGGTGGGGATCCGAAAAAGCCCTCCTGTGGGAGATGGCAAAGCTGGGCTTTGAAGTCAAGTATTGAAGGTGAAGCTGGAGGGTTTTCCAGCGACCAGGGGCACCTTTTGAAAAGGCGTGGAGGTCTTGTGAGTGCAGTGTATGTGAGATCACAAGTAGGACAGTTTGATTAGAATGAAAAATGTATGAAGGGGAAAAATGTATGAAGGGGAAAAATGTGGACTTAGCCTGGATAAAGTAAGCTGGAACCAGATTATGAAGGATTTTAATGCTAGGGGTAATGGGGAACCAGTGGAGTTTGCACTCCTGTTACATCCTTATGATAAAGATGTGAGTCTAGTTCACCTAGCCTCCTAATAGGAGGCTCTGCCAGTGGGGAGGATGAGCTTTTGGCTGATCCTGCCAGCCTGGTGAAAGAATTTGAGTAGAGGCTTGGGCAACAGACTGTCAGAAACCAGCCTAGAAAACAAGTTTCTCATCAAAAGAAAATTGGTCAGCAGGTGATTTTTTTTTCTCCCACCACAGCCCTGCACTGAAGCATGGAGGGCTCTGATCACTGTTGGCAGAAAGAATACTCAGAACAATGAAATTGCAGAACCTTTACGTATTTTAGATTAATCCTTCTCCAGCAGTGGTGATTGTGCTATTAGTATCCATTCGCTGAGAAACAATATAATGATAAAAAGGTGCTAAGAATTCTTTTCAGTTATCCCTTCCCCATAGCAGGGGTTGAGGGTGCAAAACCCCTGTAATCTAGACCATCAATGTAAAATTTTTTGGCCTTCCCTTTGTACCAGAGAAGAAGTTTGAATTTTTTCTTTCTCTTTTACAGGGTGTTTACAGCCTTATTATAAAATTTGGGTTAAGTATTACATATGTAGGTCAGTAGTAAAAATAAGAACTTTTTCTGTGTTGTCTTCTGGCCTTTATGGGTCATCTGTGGTGTCTGCAGAACTCCCCCGTATAGTTTTTTATGCTGACCCACAATATATTGTAACCATGATTTTAAATGAATTCGTATTGTTTCAAAAGCATCAATGACTAGCTATATTTGAAAAATAATAATACATGTGAGATATTAGTTAGGATGTTTTCTCATTTTTTATGTAACTTGATAAACACCAACAAACAGAAAAGATTATTTATGAAAATGTAAATCTCTTACATAGAGCTTATATTTTTAAAAGGATATGATCCAACACATTGACTTTGAAGCTATTTTGCTATCTCTGTCTTTCTGTGAACTTTTTTCTGTTGTCTTCTGTACAAACAAACCCTTTTTTTAAACAATGATGTATAGTATTCTCACATGGGACCTCGCCAACAATATCCCATTCTGTACCTTGACCAAATCATCTTTCTGTCAATGGCTGTAAATTCATACTCATCTTTCTAGAGTCCTTTACAATTGGCTGCACCTTTCTGTCATAGCGATCTCATGAAGGAGATGATGCACATTTTATGGAAGGAAAAGGTAAAGCTCCGATTGGTTACACGACTTGGCCCTTGGGTGACCATACATGGTAGTAAGTGGTAGTTGGGATTTAAACTAATGTCTTATAATTGTGAATGAGGTCACTTCTAAGTCTGTGAGCCTTGAGAGTCACAGTCCAGTTCTTTTTCTGAGAGGTCATTAACTCTCCAGGGGAGCCTTCTGGAGTTCTTGTGTTTGGATTCCTTTCCTCTCTGTAGTGGTAAATGGAATAACTCCAGTTCCAGCAGGCTGAGAACACGCAATTGGCTGTGGGTATTTCTATATGTATTTGTTTCTCTCATCAGAAAGTGAGTTGGGATTGTTCCCTTCTTGAGGACCTAGAACAGCACCTGGTGCAAAATAGGTGCTTAAGAAATGTTTATTGATCAATCAGTTGACTGCGTGGTTGTTGCAGTCTGGCTTTCTGCTTGTTCTCATTCCCCCAGTTTCCCTTGATGTCCTCTGACTCCTTTTGCTGTCAGGACTATATCATATGTTCCTGACCTGCCTGATCCACACCTGCCTTCCCCAGCATGGAGAAACCTAGGCAGATTTCTGCAGATTTAGCACGAGGAGAGGAGGGAAGGTTACTTTCTAGGGGAAGAAAGAGGCTGCGATCTAAGTCCTGAAAAGGCAGAAGGGGCAAGCAAGAACAGAGACTGAAGTAATTTCATTTGTTTTTATTTTCACATCTTATTGATATCTTGTCATATCATGTTCATTTCCAAATTCTACCTTCCCCTGCTTAGAAAAGTCATACCCTGTAGTGGAATAAATTAAGGAAAAAAAAGGTAGCTCAGCAAAACTAACCAACATATTACCTCTGATGCAGTTTTCACTGAATCCGTAGTATGCTACCTCTGTGAAAAAGGGCAGAGAGGTAGCATCGCTAGGGGACAGGGCATTGAATAGGAGTTAGGAAGTTCTGGTTTCCTATCTCAGCTCTGCCTCTTACTAGCTTTGTAACCTTGGATAAGGCTATCTGCTTTAGTTTCTTCACATGTAAAATGAGAAGTTTGGAATTTACGGACTCCACGGTCCCTTCCAGCTCTAAATCTGTGATCTTAGGATCATCTCTGGTACCAACCTTAGACATTCTAATTAAATAACATTCAGTACTCTTTATTACACCATGCCATCTTCAAAGAGTAAGGACATTTGAGTTATTTTCTTAGTGTAATTGCAAAAGTAATTCAATTTGAAAAGTGTCAATTAAGTATTGTTACTCTGTAAAGCTCTGTGCTAGATGTAGAGATGGAACACAGGCCTTGCTCTCCAGGAGTTTGCAATCTACTTGGGGATGGGAGGAGTGTACACAAACACGGACAGACGGACAGACAGACAGACACACACATGTCATGATATAAAAGAGAGTGAAAAAAAATGCGTAGTGGCCAGACATTTAAGGAAGTAGATATCATTCTCACCTCTAGAGTGATGGAAGGCTTTGTGGTAGAAGTGGCCAAGAACTAGACCTTGAAAGAAGAGAGAGACTCAACAGCAGGAAAAAGGAGCGACTGTTCTAAAGATTTGGGATGTCATGGGCAAAGACGCAGGGACAAAAAGAACAGGCAGTAAGAATGGGAGATTGAGTGTGGTCTAGTTTGGCTAAGGACAGGTAGTCTGTAGGAAGACTGTGGAGTGACTTCAATGTTAGGATCTAATGATGATGATACCAAATACCTATTTTATCCTTACAACAACTCTGGGAATAGGTACTATTATTATACCCATTTTATAGCATATAGAAGTTAAGTGACCTGGTCAAGGTGACTGCGCTAGTAAGTGTTTAAGACTAGATTTGGATTTCAGGCTTTTCTGATTCCTAGCCTGGCGTGCTTATCTCTGCTATGCCATCTAGCTTCTCTATTTGATAGGTAATTGTCAAATATTGAAGGTTTTTGTGTGGAGGAGTGATGGCTTTAAAACAGTCCATTTAGAAAATAGAGCCGGTTGGGATTAATGACAATTTAGTTCTACTACTAAGTCATCCACCCATGTGAATGTGTTGCAGACAGAAACTACATATATACGTTAGTCAATAACTGTTTAATAAGTAATTATAAAACAATTATTGTGTTCCAGGAATTGTACTAAGAGCTGGCAGAAACACTGTTCTTACCTTCAAGGTGTTTATAATTGAATGGGGAAAACATTTCATCAGTTGTGTACATAGAAGATATATATGGAATAGATGGAAGGTTATCTCACAGAGGAAGTCATTAGGAGCTGCAGGAGTCTGGAAAAGTCTTCCTGCAGAAGGAATTATTTGAGCTGAGTCTCTGAGCAAACCAGGGAGCCTAAGAGAGAGAGAAGTGAGGGGGGGCAGAGCATTATGGACATGGAGTCCATTACAACCAGTGTAATAGTCAGGAATAGTCATAAGATGGGATCTATGGGATTCCTGGACTCTGTGCCTTTTGCCTGGTACTCTTGCATATTCTTCTTGATTTCTGTGGATGATTGTAATTTGTGATCTCGAGAAGAGGCAGGCAGCACATTCCCCATTGCTTCCCTCTCAGTAACTTTTGTCTTGTGAATGTTTCATCTCTTTACCGAGAAAAGAAAGAGATCCTGGGTGGACTGCAATGACTTCTCTTTTGCATCTGTCAGTAGGCAACATTTATTAATTATTAATAAATAAGGATTATTTTAACTAATTATTAATTAGTTAATAATTAAGGATATGCCAGGCACTGTGTTAAGCTTAATGAATACAAAGGAAAACAAAGCCAATCTCTTCCCTCAATAGGCTCCCATTCTTACAGGGACTTAGTCTCATCACACTGAGTTCTGGGAAGGAGAAAAGAGCTTCTGTGCCTTCCTAGATATGTTTGGGAACTGGCTGCAGACTAGGGCAGAAATTGAAGTATGGACTGAATGAATATGGGAACTGTAGGGTACTGCCCAGGAATTCAGCCTTTTCCCATGCTCAGGAATTCTTTAGACATAGTTGCAGGTTTCACACCTGATCTAGGGCCTTTAGGAGCAAACAACTTGTAGCAATGGTGGTAGGGGACCATGGGCAGGCCACTGTACAATTATCATCGCTGACTTGGATGAAGGCATTGATGGCAGACTGATAGATGGGAAAAATAATGGAATCAGAACCCAATTCAATTCCTGATTCTCCTACCAACTATTCCCAAACGACTTTACATGGAATTACTTGTCTTTTTTTCTTTATATATACATATATGTATATATATTTCTTTATATATTTAGGTATATACTCTCTGTCCTTCCCATTAGAATATTAGCTCATTGTGAGTAAGGACTGTTTCATTCATTTTCTTTCTATCACTAGTATACAATGCCAGGTTCATGATAGGCACTTTGATTCAAGAAGTTCTTGATAAGTTGGAGCAGTGGTCCAAATCTAACACGATGAAATTTAATGATCCTAAATTTAAAGTCCTGTCATGTTTTTTACTCCTGTTAAATAAAGAAAAGCAACTGTGTGTATTGGATGGGAGAGTCATGACTTAGTAGTTCATCTGAAAAGCACCTAGGAATTTTAGGGGACTTAAAACCTTCGTATGAGTCAGTAACATGATATGGTGCCCAAAAACTCTAATATAATCTTGAGTCAAATTGTGATTTTGTCAGTATGGGCATTTTCTCCTCGGATGCATGTCTCAACCCCAGTGTGTTTTAGTGGAGGGTTTTCATGATCCTTTGCCTGTGGATAACTTTGTGATGAGGTGCCTTTCTGAAATGATCTTCCAGTAAGCATCCATTTTTTCATTCAGAGAAGCTTTTGCATCTTGGTAGGGCTGCTGAAATTGCTATTAAGACCGTTCCAGAACTCATGATCACTTCCATGAATAACTAAACGGCCATGTTTGGAATGGCATGATCTTGGGCTACCTTAATAGGGGTATAATGTTCAGGACAAGGGAAATGATACTTCCGTCTTTTGGTTTGGCATTCCATTCTATGGGGTTTATTATGCTGGTCAGATTTCAAGAATGGTGATGACAAACGAGTAGATCCAGAGGAGGATATCGAGGCCATACCCTGCAGGGCTCTGCTGAAGGAGTTTGGAATGTTTGGTTAGGAGAACAGACTTAGAAGAGGGGGCATGGCATCTATCTTAAAAGGTCTACTTGATATACCCCTAAATACTGGAAGGGCTATCCCATTCTGCTTGGTCTCAGAAGGTAGAACTAGGAACAGGGGGTAAAAGTTGGAAAGAGATCAGAGTAAGGAAATTACAGGGGCAGTTGGGTGGCACAGTGGATGTAAAACCTGAGAGAGAGTAGAGTGCCTTTCCTAGAGTCAGGAGGACCTGAGTTTAAAGTTAGCCTCAGATACTTACTAGCTGTGTGACCTTGGATAAGTCACTTAACTCTGTTTGCCCCAGTTTTCTCATCTGTAAAATGAGCTGGAGAAGGAAATGGCAAACCACTCCAGTATCTTTGCCAAGAACACTCCAGATGGGGTCACAGAGAATTGAACATGAGTGAAACAACTGAACAAGGAGAAGAAATTACTCGAAGACTTCAAGTAGAGCCTGTGTTACAGAAAGGATCACTGTATGCCTCCTGAGATCTCTTCCACCTGGGAGCGTCTGTGATTTTGTGACAGAGTGGGGAAGATTTTAGCTTAATATTGGACCACATGTTCTCTGAGGCTTTTTAGCAGTGACGTTCTGTGGTTCTGTGTTAGATCTTCATAGCAGTTAGAAATGTCCGTCTTCATTGTAAGGAAAATATTCCCTATAATCAGAACCAACTAAAAACAGGCTGGCAGTACTTTGAAAGATAGTGAGTTTCCAGTTAGTGTGGTGGTATTCAAGAAGCCAGATGACCTATTCTCATGACTGCTGATTGCCTCTCAGCCCCGGTTGGGAGCTTGACCTAGAAGATTTGGGGGTACTTTCCTGTTCATATTGTATTCTCTCATTCTGAGAAGTGCAGCAAACAAATCAGCAAAATCTTGATTAAGCAGCAACTCCTTGGAGGAACATGGGACGTGAGAAAAATTTTAAGTCACAGTCCCTGCCTTCAGAGAGCTCCCAGACTAGTTTAGAAGACGTGATGTGCGCTCTCTCTCTCTCTCTCTCGCTCGCTCTCTCTCTCTCTCTCTCTCTCTCTCCTGGAACCATAGGGAGTTTCCTTAGGTGTGTGTAGGGGAATTTTCCTTTTCTTTAGGTAGCTATTTCTAAGTAATTTTTTCACTCTTACAGGCATCTCTGATGAAAGGTGTTGCCTTGAGAATCCAAAGGCCTATTTTTAGCATACTTTCTCTTTCCTTGCCTGGCCTTCCTAGGGCCCTTTGGCAAAGACTTAGATTAGGAGCCTTTTCCACAGGCTTCCCAGAGTCAGGTGTCCTGCAGACACCTTGGCTTCCTTGGCTTTAGAACATTTGGCTGTCTGCCGCGCCCCCCCCCCCCCCCCCCCCCCCATCCTCCTTTGCTTCTTCCCCAGGGTCCAGGAAGGCAGCTCTTCATCACTGGTCAGTTGTTTCACAGCTGGACCAGGGGAAGTGGGAGGAAGAGCTGAGGTGAATTTGCAGGTCCCTGGATGCCCCAGATAAAGGCTTGCTAGCTTCCCCTGGAAGAAGCTGAAGGCACACACATGCTAGGATGCTGCCTCTGAGGAGAGATTTGTCAGACCCAGGGATCAGCTGTGGGAACAAGTGTGGCCAAATGTTTACAGAAACCATCTCCCTCCCCAAGTGCAGTTTGTAATCCCTGATACCTCTTCTGTAATGTTTTGGCTGTGAATACCAGTTGTCATTTGGGGCCCAGAGAGCATGTCAGAGGCAGGAACACAGTCTTCTCGGCCAGTGGGAGCTGAAGTAGGATGGAATGGAGACTTTTCTCCTGATCTTCCCCAGAAGGAAACATCCTTTCCTTTGCAGAGCTTTTAAAGGAACTCATCAAGCTGTATATAATAGAGAAAGAAATCTGAGTCTAGAGTTAGAAAGCTTGGCTTATTATTTAGGCTTTGACACTTAACTAAACTGTGGGACCTTGGATAAGTCCATTTTCTCCTGGGGATTTGTGTTCCCTTATCTGTAAAATGAGGTCATTGGACTATGCAGTCAATTCTGAGATCTCTCCTGCTCCTTACATTCTAACATATTTGTATCATTTCTATGGCACTTATTAGCTGGGTGACCTTGGACAAGTCAGTTCTCTCTTTCAGATTGGATTTCCTTATCTGTGAAATGAGGGAGCTGGACTGCATAGTGAACTCCAGGATGCTTTCTATTCCTAACATCCTTGGAATGTCTGTATCACTTCTATGGCTTTGGGGATGCCACTCCTAGTCTGGGGACTTATTCCAAAGACTTATTCAGACTTTCCAGTGATACATTGACTTATTCCAGTGCTCCCATGGGGTTTGTGGTCTCTAACCAAGGTGAATCAATTCAGAAATAAAGGTACATCTGAACCCATGTTTAATTCATGTTTGTTTCTTAAGAAGGAGAACTGTTCCCAGCTCTTGCTCTGTGGTGGTAAGGAAGTAGGCTGCTCACAGTGGGAATTCCCTGGCCTGTGTGGAGCAGAATTACAGGACAGGAGAGCAGGAATGGCATCCCACCCCCCAACCCCTAAAATCTAAACTTGAGAAATGAGTGTTTTGGGGATCCACCTGGTTATCTGAGGGACAATTTCAAGCCTCTTGGCATTTTACTCCTTACCAAAAATCTTTCTAAATTGTTCATAGCCACAGTTCCTGAGGCAGTAGCTTTTATTGACTAGGAGGTAGTCTTGGTTTGCTGACAGAACTCAAGTTTAATAAATACTTTTTAAGTACTGCCTTCTAGGTTTGATGTTCTGTTTTTGAGATGTTACCTTCCCTTTAGGTGGCACTGTGTCTGGTGCTGGGAGGACAAAGATTAAAATATTACGGTCCCACTTTATAAGGCATTTATAATTCCCTGAGGAACATATTTGATGATCAAATGAGACGTAATAGAAAATCTTTGGGTGGTTTTGAATTCTTCTCTCCCTGCCTTCTTCTGTCTAATCTGCTGCCCAGCTCTGATGATCCCACCTCTTTATGTCTCTTTTGTCCCTCTCATCTCACTGCTCTCACCCTGGTCCATCTCTCACCCACTGGGACTATTACAGTGCCCCCATTACAAGTCTTTCCTCCTCTACTTTCTTTCCACTCTAATCCATCCTACTGCCGCCAGAATGCTTAATTTTTTTTAACCACATACTGTATTTACTTCCATATGAACATCTTTTTGCTCTCCTGTTAAATGTAATCTCCTTTAAGCAGTGACTGATTTGCTTTTGATTTGTATCCCCAGTACTTAGCACAATGCCTGACATGGAGCAGATGCTTCAGAAATGCTCTTAGGTGAATTGAGTGATCAGTCAATTGTCAAATGTTGTCAGTTCTCCCTCAGGTTTATTCCCTTTTCTCTTCCTGTTTTTTGCCACAGCAGTTGTCCAAGTCCTTATCACATCTCCTTCTAGCCTCCTAAGTGGACTCCTGCTTCCCCAGCTTGCTTCTTCTGGAATCTCTCTTCCATATAGCTGTTGAAATAATCTTCCTAAAGCACAGATCTGACCAGGTCATACCTTGGCTTGAAAACTTTCAGTGGTTCCCTGGGATAAAGCACCAGCTCCTCAGCTTAGCATTTAAAGCCCTTCACAGTCTGGCTCCCACTTAGCCCTGGCCATTGCTCCCCTTAATCTCCTCCCTCCTTGCTCCCCATTTCCTCTTGGGTCAAGTCTAGACTTCTCTCCTTGTAATTCAAGGACCTCTTTGTTTTGATTCCACATTTAAATTTCTATCTTCGGCTCTTGTTATTCCATTCTATTCCTGCTCCAACTAATCTAGACTTCTCTTTGCCTTGTGAATTTCCCATTTATTCTTTCACTCCATGCCTTGGGGAAGGCTGATCCCTCATACCTAGGCTATCCTTTTTTTCTCATATGGTTTATCGATGTATAGTCATGTAAAACATATCCATAATAGTCACGTTGTGAGAGAAAATAGACAAAAAATCTCAAGAAAAATAAAGTGAAAAAACAAAAGTTGCTTCAGTCTGTATTCAGACACCATCAGTTCTTTCTCTGTAGATGGGTAGTGTTTTTCATCCTAAGTCCTTCAGAGTTGTCATAGATCCTCATATTGCTGAGAATAGCTAAGTCATAGAATGCTTTCCTTTTTAACCCAATCACATGCTGCCACTGCTGTGGAAGGAACCTTTCCCAATACCCTTGTTACCAACATCCTCCAATTTAATCCAGTTCGTTTACACAGACATCTATCAGTGCCTATTTTGGTACAAAGCTCCATGCTAGAAGCTGGGGGAGTAATGTAGATGAAAAATGAGTGAAAAAATGCCTGCCCTTCAGGGCTTATAATGTCCTAAGACTCCTTGGACCTCACAGCATACTTGATTTTATACTTTTCTTATTATGGATTATTTGCTTCTATTTGATTCTGAGTAAGTCACCTTTTACACTTTGAATTTTAGAGAAAATGTCAACTTGAATTGATAGAGGGAGCTTCTTCATCCAAGAGATCCTCAGAACAATGAAATCACAGGTTTAGTTGCTATCTCTAGTTCTGTTTGTGTAATTGGTGGGCCACAATTATCCATCCTCTTTGACTGTTAGTTCCAGAAGGGTGGGGTTTATATCTTTTCTAAACTTTATTTCCTCTGACACTCAACCCTGTTCTCTGTGTGGAGTAAACACTTGTTGAATTTTTTCAAAAGAATAATATGTACAAATCAGTATGTAAGTATAATCTGTTTATTTATTTGTATTAATGCTATCCTCTCCTTACTAGGGAGACTGCCAGACAAGGGAGGAAGCTGTGGCTCTGGGTGTCGGACTCTGTAACAATGGCTTCATGCACCATGGTAATTCTCCTGCCTCCATTTCATTGACCTCAACAAGGTTCTGGGTTGCACTGGTGGAACAGCCTTCTCAATGACTACTTACCAATATGAGGCATCTTGCTCCATCCCTTCACCCTTGTCTTTTATTTCAAGCACATCCCCATTAAACCAGGCCCCATCATTCCAAGAAACAGTCAGATTGCAGATTAACACATTCGCAAATTACCTGATGATTTTCTGTGTATGCTTCTTAGATCCATTGTCCAGATCTGTCTGCTTCTAGAATATTTTGTTCTTTCTGAATGTTGCGTTTTAGGAAGGACATGGAGAGTGAGTCTAGAGTAGGCCAGACATGGAGGAAGGGCCTCATCTGCTGGAGTGTTGGAGACCATGCCATATGGAGATTGGTTGAAGGAACCTAGGAATGAGTACCCTGGAAAAGAGATGAAGTCTTGGGAAGAAGGGAGAAGGGATGACCATTTTTCTGTAGTGTTATCAATGAATATGGTTTGGGTTAGATGACCTCTGAGGAACCTTCTAATGTTGAGATTTTGCAGTCAGGTTGCAGTTTGGGTTAGACTCTAGTGTAGTTCTTGGGATGCTAGAACAGTGAGGGGCACCAGACCAAGCCACCATCCTACATTTGACACTCAGATACCATGGATACAAGAGATGAAACAAATTCTGGGACCGGACCTTAGCAGTTGTATGATGATAGCAAGTTTTCTTTTGCTGACCCTTCACAGGTGTAATGAAATGGTCATTGAAATGAGAGTATGAAAATTTTAATTCAGCCTTGGCTCTACCCGTTCCATGTTATGTGATCATGGGCCTCTGTTGTCTCAGTCAGTGAAATGAGAAGCCAATCTCCAATGACCTTTTTGCCTCTGACATTCCATGTTTTTAAGGTTCCTTCGTGTATTACTATTCTATACCCCAAGAACTGATCTTTCCAGCCTTTTTCTGTGTGTTCTCTATTCTAAGACCCCTTCTAATTCTGAGACTACATGTATCTGTTTATTTATAGGTATTAAGTATAAGGCAGGTTCCCTCTTGGGAAGCAGGACACACCCAGGCCAAGATAAAGCATGATTTCTGAATGTGTATGACATGGTCATAGAAGGGAGAGTGAGTGGCCAATGCCTGTTCTTCCCAGGTTCTACCCTATGTTTTGAGGTTGGGCCTCACCCTTCTGTTGGGGCTTCGACTTTCTCATTTTAGGTTGTGTTTGTGGCCTTGGGGACAGTCTGTCATGAGACAGTTCCTATAGCCTGGGGCCAATCATCCTGCCATTTCATCCCTTCTGTTTCCCAGGGATCATCAGGGTGCATTCTGTGGGACCCACCCCCTCAGAATGTCCTCAGCCCAAAGGCATCCCTGAAATAACTGTTCAGGACAGGCCTATAATTTTTCTGGTTGCCACATACAAAGGGAGCTTGACTTTGATTGGTGGGAGGGCCCAGGCTCTGGGCAGAGCTGTCAGGAATCATGACCTAGATCAAAGTGGGGTCTAGGAATGTCTCCCTGTGGGTGCTATTTGGAATGAAGGATGTATTTGGGATTCTACCACATAGAGCATTTCCCTGAATTGGCCTGGCTTTCGCAGTCTTAGATTAGGTGGTCTTGACATTCTTTAGACCCACAGACTGTGAGAGATGGAAGGGACCTTAGAATAGAAATCAGTGAATACTTATCAAGCACCCAGTATATATCAAGCAGTCTGCTAAGTGCTAGGGGTACAAAGAAAGGCATATGACAGTTCCTGTCCTCAAGAAGATCACAATTTAATGGGGGAAAAGAACACATTAAAAGAAGCTGAAAAGTGGTGGAGGGTAGGGGATGGGGTTACCCAGCATATAGAACATGGAAATTTACAGTTGGAAGAATTCTTCAAACATAGAGCTTAGAATGTCAGAGAAAAGGAGAGAGGAACAGTGTCATTCAGAATGACTCCCTCCTGCTTTGATTGTATTAGGAAAGCTGTGAAATTCCAATCTCCTATCATGGCTCTCTGAAATGACTCATTTTGCCTTCTTGAAAAGTAGGTCATTAATGTCTCTGGGCTTTGGTAGACCAGCTTGTGAGACTAGGGGTACAGAGATCAATGAGAATTAAAGCATTTTTTATTTGGGGTGTTGCTACTCATTCTAGGGATAGCAAGTCCCATTGTCTAGATGGAACAGTGCTTGTCTGCAAAGCGTGAGTTATTGGTTGTGGGGCCCCTAAAGGCTTCACACACATGCCTAACTGTATTCTTTCCTTGTGTGTGTTCATATGGGTCCAGTCCTAGAGAAGAGCGAGTTCAAAGATGAGTCCCAGTACTTCCGCTTTCATGCTGATGAGGAGATGGAGGGGACCAGCTCCAAGAACAAGCTGCTTCGAAACGATTTCAAGCTGGTGGAGAACATTCTGGCCAGGAGCCTTCTGGTAGGAGCTCTGTGTGCATCAGTGTTTCTTAGTCTGATCCTGGCATTACACTTAGCCCCCAGCTCCACTGTTAATGGGGGCTCTCATTCATTTTATTTCAAAGTCGACCTAGTGGATGCCCCTGAATTTTCCATTCACCTTTTTTAAATAAAGCATTTACTGAACAGCTACTCTCTGCATAGAATGGTTTTAGATGCCATCTTATATACACTACAGTTCTAGATATCATCATGTAGATGGCACAGTCCTGGGCACCACTACATATAAAACAAAAGCTTAGGTGCTGGCATATGGCATGACACAATTCTCTATACCCCTGTGTATGCAGCCATAGGCTGACTGTCACCACATACAAGATCCAGTTCTGACTGCCATTACATAATGAATGTCAGTGTACGCGCAGCATGGTTCCAGGTACCATTACATTTATGGTACGTTATTGTTGTCCAGTTATTCTGGTTGTGTCTGGCAGTTTTTTTGGCAGAAATACTGGAGTGGTTTGTCGTTTTCTTCTCTTGCTCATTTTACAGATGAGAAAACTGGGGCAAACAGAGGTAAATGACTTGTCGAGGGTCACAAAGCTAGTAAATGTCTGAGGTCAGATTTGAACTGAGGTCCTCTTGACTCCAGCTCTGGCACTCTATCCACTGCACCACCCAGCTGCCCACATATATGATGTACATGTAAATGCACACACATGCACCATGCATATGTAACACCTCATCATGTACACACATATGTGGTATATGTTTATGTACATGGCAGAGTTCTAGAGGCCACTATATGTGATGCAGTTCTAGGTACTACTGTGTACAGGACAGAAATCAGGAGGAGGGTATGTGTCTTCATGTCACAGTCCTCCTGCCACTATGTTTATAGCATGATCCTAGGTACGTTGCCACGATATAAACTGTTGCTTCTACACACTGCTGGATATGTAACAAGGCTGTTGGTGTTACTATGTGTGTTACTATAGCCTGCATTCAGTCATCCTGCTATTTCATCCCTTCTGCTCCCTGAGGAAAATCGGGGTGCATTCTGTGGAACCCACCCCTTCAGAATGTCCTCAGCCTTAGCTAGCTAAGTAGCAAATGCTGGCAGTTATTCTGGCTGCTAAATAAGATGGGAATGTGGTCTATGTCTTGAAGTAACTTCCCATTAAAATTGGGGAAAAGAAAGGTGAATTGATATCATAACTAATTCTTGCACAAATGAATTCACAAGTAATGGTATGAATGTAAATGAATGACTGGTTAACATGTGCTCTTAGTGGGGTAGATATGGAGACCACAAGGGTTTTATGGAGTGCTGACATGAGGCTCTGGAAAGGCCTCCAGGAGCAGATGATTGTCTAAGGATGGAGAGGAAATAATGTGACTGATAGGGGTAAGGTTCATAATGGAAAACATGATGAGGGGTCTCTTGTTTTTCCATCTGTCGTCACAAACACTGGTTGTCTGACTGCTTCTACCCTCCAGTTTCATTTAACAAACATTTATTAAGGATTTTCTGTGTGTACTATGGATATAAAGATAAAATAGATAGACCTTACCCTCAGAGAACTTCCATTGTAATGTGGTGGGGGAAGGTTATTACATATATACAGATAAGTACATACAGAGTAACTTTGAAAGGGAGAAGGCCTTCACATCTGCAGGGATTAGGAAAGGCTTCATATTCATGTAGCAGGTAACATCCAAGCATCACGTAGAGGGAGGATAAGGATTCTGAGAGGCCATACATTCTGCAGTTGGAATGAGGGCTCTTTGGATTTGACAAAGAGACTTAATCAGTTTTTTTGCCCATTTTATCTCATTTGGTGAGAAATGACCCTACAAATAAGTGATTATGAGCACCCAAGTGTCCACACTACGCAGGGGAAAATCAAACCTGTGCACAAGTTGGTTGCCAAAGGACATTTACTAAAAGGATATTTTAATTCAACTATTCTTTTCTGCTGCCTGGAGATGGGACTAGGATACCTTGGGTTTCTGAATCTGCTTTTAGATTGGGATGTTGGTGTGACATGTCTTCAGATAACAGTGGTGACACAGTTCCAGGGATGACTTCCTAACTTTTTTTTTTTTTTATTAATTTTTTTATTCTTTTAATGTTTAACAATCACTGCCATACAATTGCGATTTTATCCCTCCCCACCCACCCCCCACTACCTCCCTCCCTCCCCACGACTGCATACAATTCTGTATAGATTCTACATATACTTTCCTATTGAGTGTATTTTCACTATAGTCATGCTATGTAGTCAGACTAAGATAAATGAAAGAATCCGTATAACAAATCAGAACATGATACACAAACAGATACACATACACAAACATGATCTGCTACATTATGTGAGTGACTTCCATATTTCTCTCTCTGAGTGTGGAAAGCATTTTGCCTTGAGGTCCACCATTGGGATTTTTTTTTTTTTTCAGAAGTTCTTGTGTTATTACAAAAATCTAAGTCTACCAGAAAAAACTCTCACACACTGTGGTTGTTGCTGTGCATAAAGTTCTCCTGGTTCTGCTCCTTTCACTCAGCATCAGGTCATATAAGTCCTTCCAGGCCTCTCTGAAGTCTTCTTGTTCATCATTTCTTATGGCACAATAGTACTCCATTACATTCATATACCATAATTTATTCAGCCATTCCCCAATTGATGGACATTCCCTTGACTTCCAGTTTTTGGCAACTACATAGAGTGCTGCTATAAATATTTTTGTACATGTGGGACCCTTTCCCATTTTTATGATCTCTTGGGGATATTGTCCTAGTAGCGATATTGCTGGGTCAAAGGGTATGCACATTTTTGTAGCCCTTTGGGCATAGTTCCAAATTGCTCTCCAGAATGGTTGGATGCGCTCACAGCTCCACCAACAATGAATTAGTGTTCCAACTCTCCCACATCCTCTCCAGCATTTCTAACTTTTTCTTTTTGAGTAAGAAAAGTCCCAGCCGTGTCTGATGTGTGTTAGAATTGCTCTGTCCTTTTCAGAGATTCTTGTATGGTAATTGTTGGAGAGCCATGTGTTATCTGTGGTCTCTGCTCATCAGTGTAGACAGAGGGATCTTTGAACACAGTAATTGGTTGAGGAGAATGAGGTTAAGAAAGTGGAATTTCTCTTGATTTACTCTAAGTTGACTAATGAGGGATATTCTGAGGCATCTACTGACCCTTGATACCTGCCTTATCTCTTTAAGGTTATCATTGGGCAACAAAAGGTAGACTTTGATAGATTTTCTGAGTAAAAACCAAAAATTAGGGACAATGGACACTTAAAGGATGCATACCAATTATCTGGGAAGTGCCAGGAGAATGACCTTGGGTTACTGTCTCACTTAGGAATTAATGGCCTTAGAGAACTAAAATCCTACCTTGTACAGGAAGCCTTTCCTAATCTCTCTTAATTCTAGTGCCTCCCTCTGTTGATTATTTCCTATTTTTCCTGTAGAAAGCTTGTTTGTATATTACTGTTTTCTTCCTTAGATTGTAAGCTCCTTGAGGGCAGGCTATTTTTTGCCTTTCTTTGGATCTCCAGTGCTTAGAATGGTGCCTGGCACATGATTACTTTCTTACAGAGGTCCTTTATTTTATTTTATTTTATTTTTTATTTTTTAGTTGGGGCAGGAGGGCTTCTACGGTGAAGTGCGTAGAATTCCATGGGGTGGGGTTGAATCAACTCCCCATACACAAAGATCCCCAGAAAGGGATATAGGATAAAGGCCTTATTTATTAATATAGCTATGATTATATGTACGTATATAACAAACACTAACAATTAATTTATTTTCCTCAAAATGAGGCGTTCCAGAATTCTAATAAGCAGAATCATAATTTTATATATAATTATGATTAGATGTTACATATACACATATATGTATGTAAACACATAATATACACATATTTATACACACATAGAGGGGTACAGAACTACAGAGAAATTATGGAAAGCATTGCAGAAGTCAGAGCTAATGAGGAGGAAGTACATTCCTGTTATGGGGGGATGGACCGCAGAAATACAGTTTTAGAATAAGTTAGCAGTTCAGATTGACTGAAAGGGAGCATTGGAAGTGATGGATTATTATGAAATAAAAGTAGGTTGGAGCCAGATTGGAGAGGATTTTCAATATTGCTCCATATTTTAATATGACATAAAAATAAATATGAAATAAAGGTACAAAATTTAATATGTAATAAAAGTAGGTTGGAATCAGATTGGAAATTACTTTCAATAAGTTTGAATTTTATCCTAGAAGCAATAGAGAATTTCTGAAGGCTTTTTGAGCAAGGGTATAATGTGTTCAATACAAGTGATGTGACCAAGGTGGTGACAGCTCTGGTTTCTTTTCTTAGATCCTTTGTCTTCATGGGCTTGGGAGATGCTTTCTGGGTGTTATGGTGTCAGGGCTGGTGGTGGTAGTGAGTGGCCTCATTAATTTGTCTGCTTCTTTGACTTCCCAGATATTACCTCAAGAGGATGATTATGGCTTTGACATAGAAGAAAAGAGCAAGGTGATCATGGTGAAGTCGGTCCAGCGAGGTTCATTGGCTGAGGTGAGATATTCCAGGGTGGGTGCAGACAACTAGCTTGCCTTAGGAGGGAGCCAAGGAAAATAACTTCCAATGTGATCTCATGACATAAAAGGAAGGGGGAGGCTGTATGGAGTAATGGAAAGAACCCTGTCAGGAGAGCTGGTCGGAGTCCCAGCTCTGTCCCTGACTCATTAGTGACCCTCTGGTTCTAGTTCATTGAATCATAAGATCATAGAGACAGAAGGAGTCTCAGGAGGTATTCTAGTCTCATTTAAACCAGAGGAAACTGAGCTCCATGGAGGAGGAGACATAACATACAGGATGCAAGTACTATAAAAGATTTGAAATCAAGTCTCCTAAATCCATATTCAGAGCCCTCTCTACCACACAGATCAAATCTGCTACTGCTTCCATGTATATGATGATGAGTGGGGAGCAG
The DNA here is from genome assembly GCF_028372415.1 of Notamacropus eugenii. Classification (NCBI taxonomy): domain Eukaryota; kingdom Metazoa; phylum Chordata; class Mammalia; order Diprotodontia; family Macropodidae; genus Notamacropus; species Notamacropus eugenii. The sequence goes on from NC_092872.1 coordinate 518,405,032, forward strand.
TGGGTGATTTGTAGGTGCCACTGGATTGGCTGTGTCTTTTAGCTTTCAGTTTTCTTATCTGTATAATGTATACAATCCCTTGTTCTTTACCTCAGAAGAATGTTGTGAGGACAGCAATTTGTAAACCTTAAAGAATTAAATAGATTTGAATTTTAGCAATGAAGACCTTGGGCTAGTCGCTAAGTCTGTGTGACTGAGGTACAGAATCACTGAATCCCAGAACCTCAAAGCCGTACAAGGCTTTTCAGAAGGCTTGTATGGTCCTGCTTGTTTGTATCTCCCCAAGAACTTCCTTCTGTTCATTCTATACATTTTTTAGAAAAATGTTTCATCGACAGTCTTTTTGGCGTTGCTATCACTAGGCCCTCTTCTCAGCCACACGTTTCCTTTCCCCTTCCTCCTCCCCAAAATCTTCCCTTGTAACCAATAAGCATAGTCAAGCTAAGCATATCCACAAATTAGCTATGGCAGAAAATAAAATGTCTACCTTAGTGGTCTGTACCTCTCATTCAGAAGCATGCTTCATCTTAGAGTTCTCTAGAATTGTGCTTTGCCATTACCTTGCTCAGAGCTCTCAAGTCTTTCAAAGTTATTTTCTTACAAAGTTGTAGTCATTGTATAAACTATTTTCCTGATTCTGCCCACTTCATTTTTCCTGGGTTCATAAAAGTCTTGCTGCATTTCTCCAAATCTACCCCTTTCTTCATTTCTTATGGTGCAATATATTCCATTGTATTTACATAACACAATTTCTTCAGCCATTCAACCCTAATTGGTGGTCACTTCCTTAGTTTCCAAGTTTTGTTTCAAAAAAAAGCACTTAGATTCTTTTACATAGAGTTCTTTTCCCTCTTTCCTTTATTTCTTTAGTGGTGTTGCTAGGCTGAAGGGTATGTGTGGTTTAGTGATATTCTGAGTTTAATTCCAAAATGTTTTCAGTGATAATGGACCATAGAAATTAGTATGCCTGTCCTCCTACCTTCCCATCAGTAATTCCCTCCAACAATTCCAAACAAGAGAACAAAAATCTATGCCAGTGTGATAGATGGAATCTCAAATTTTTAATTTACTTTTCTCTTATTGCATTGTTCATAGGGTTGGTGATATTTTGTTCTTTTGACAAACCACCTGTTCATATACTTTGATTACATATATACAAGGGAATGGCTCTTCTTCTTGTATATTTGAATCATATCCCTATATGTCATGGATTTTAGAACTTGATCAACAAAGTCTGCTGAAAAAATTCTTCCCAATGAACTGTAAAAATTAGAAAATTTTAACTGTAGTGATTGTGCAAAAGCATTTCAATTTTTGGTGGACCTGTGATTTTTCTTTTATACAGAGAACTCCTGGATCTCTCAGTATAGGGCTGGCACCTTATAGTCTACAAATTAGAGTCTTTTAAAAGAGTTGCCTGAGGCAGTGGTGTGGAACTCAAATTAGAAATGGACTTTTGTATGCCACATATTAGTCTGGTTCAGGCCATATTTGCAACCTGTTTGATATCTCTGGCCTATTGCACTGCGACATTAAGCAATTTTCCTAGGGTCACACAGCCTGCATGTATCAGGGGCAGAACCTGAGCCCAGCTATGAGGCTAGCTCTCTCTAGACTATACTATTTTACCTCTCCTTTTAATTTGATGCCATTAAAATTGTCCATTTTATCTCCTGTCAATTTTATCCCTTCTGTGGTTAAGAACTCTTTCTGTGACCAGATTAGTAAAAAAGGTTATCCTTCCTTGCTTCCAATCTGATTATGATATTACCTTTAATATCTGTGTCATGAATCCATGGAGATTATTATGACTTATGGTATGGGAACTTGTTTAAACCTAATTCTGCCAGATTGCTTTCCAGTTTTCCCAGCAGTAATCTGTAACATATTATTTTAGTATTGACCACTTTATTGTAAGTTTCCAATGTGGTATTACCAGCTTTCTTACTTAGTATTTTCTTCTACCATTTCTTGATCTTTTCTTTCTCCAGATTAATTTCCCCTGCATTCTGAGCAAGCTCTGAACCAGATCAGCTGAACTGGGCTTCTGAGAAACTCTTTCTGTTTCTTTCTGGATGAAAGTTAGGCCTGGGACATTGCTTAAAAGAAGCAGGTCATATTGGGGAAGTGGGTCACTGTGACTATCACCATTCCAGGCATGTCCCTTCTTTTGACCAACTGCTCTCAGGGAGGGACCAGCCACTGTTACTCTTCTTAGCCTGTTCACCCCTTTCCCATCCTAGCCAGTCTTCTTAAGACGTTAAAGAGCACTGGACATTAAATCAGATGCTCTAATATTTTTTACTTTATCTTCAGGACTCTGGGAAAGTCAGTTAACTTATCTACATATTGAAAATTCTGAAGGCATTTTTGTGAGAATCAAAGTTAGCAGAATGTAGTGGAGAGAAGTGAATTTAGAATCAGAAGACTTGGGCTCAAATTATGGCTCTGCTACTTAATAGTTTTGTGACCTTGTCATATCAGTTCATCTCCCTTGACATCAGTTTCTTCACCTGTAAAATGAAAGACTTGGACTGGATGTTCTAAATTTGTGAGCCTGTGATCTTCTGCCCTCATTGGCTTGTGTAGTGGAAGGAGCACAGAATATAGAGTTAGAAAACCTAGATTCACATGCATTCAAATTTTTGCTCTATTGATTAATTGGGAAAGTCACTTCTCCTCTCTGGCCCTCAGTTTCTCCAGCTGTAAAATGGAGAAAATGATACTTGTCCTACCTTTGGCACAGGATTGTTATGAAGCAAGTACTTTGCTAATCTTTAAAATACTATAGAAATCTAATGATTATTTTCATTATAAAGCACCATAGGAGTATCAGATAGTAGTTGGACTGTCTCTCCATAACTAAGTGTGTCTGTTTTCCGTAGATGGCTGGCTTGCAAGTAGGAAGGAAGATCTATTCCATCAACGAGGACCTTGTATTTCTACGACCTTTTTCAGAAGTGGAGGCCATCCTCAATCAGTCATTCTGTTCTCGTCGGCCCCTGCGCCTTGTTGTGGCCAGCAAGGCCAAAGAGTAAGTGTCAGAGTTTACTGGGTAATGCTGCCAGGTGGTGACTTTCTGAGAGCTTGGTTAAATAGAGGATTGGGGGAATGAGGGTCATGGTGACGATGCTATAATGTAATATAACAATGTAATGTAATGTCACACACCACATAGTAAATAATATCTAACAGCATAAACATATAATATGACAGTATAATACCTGACAATATGTTACGGAAAAGAAAACCACCAAACCTCAAACATTTTTTGTTTATCTCCACTTTTCTGCCTCAGTAAATAGGATTGCAGTCTAATGGAAAAGGGCACCAGGTGGGATGTCAGAAGTCTTATTAGCTTTGCTGTTAATTGATTTGGGGCAAGTTACTTTCCCTCTCTGGGCCTTGGTTTCATTATTTTTAAAATGAAGAAGTTGATCTGAGGGTTAAGATCTCTTATGGTTTCTTCTTAAAATTCCGCAAGATACACAAACGCACAACCACACACACATTCATGTATGCATTCTTTCACACATCTGTCTGTCTGTCTGTCTGTCTATCTATCTGTCTGTCTGTCTGTCTGTCTATCTATCTATCTATGTATCTAACTTCTTTGCTACCTGACTACTTACCCACATATACACAGAGATATACGCTAAAACTTCTAGGGCATTAGGGTCGTTGTTCCGAAGGTCTTCCTAAGTCACAGATTGGAGGTGGAGGGTATGTAGAAGATTGGGCTGGATAGGAACAGATGGGTCACTCCCTGGATGTTTCCTCCTTTCTCACTTTTACTCTTTGTGACTTTGAACTAGTAAATGTTTAACAACCAGCTCTTTGGAGAAAAAATGTGTATTTATGTATTATGTAGATTTGTTATAAATTTTATTGACACACAGCATGTGTAGCATTCAATTTACAAATAATAGAATGTGTAGTATTCTATTGTAAATCCCATATAGCTGGATGATTCTGACACATTTTTTTATTTTTTATTTGTATCTTTGTAGCCAACTTTTGAAACTTTGTCAACTCCTTTGGTGAATTGGATAATAGATTTCAGATGCTGGAAGACTATTTCCAGTTTTTTTGTAGTATTCACAGTGTAATGGAACAACTTTTAAGTTTCATCTGCATTATTAACTTTTTCTCTATCACTTTCTTAAGTCTAGACCAGGGACTGGCAAATTACTGCTGAGTTAAGAGTGGTTTTCACATTTTAATATAAAATTTTATTGGATTTAAAAATGGAAAAATCATTCTTAGCCCTTGGACTGTACAGAAAGAGGCAGCTGCTTCTGTTTGACCCTGGGGCAGTAGTTTGCTCACCCCTGGTCTGGACAGTCCCCCCACTGGGGCAGATTTCAAGATACCAAAGTGACACCGTTGAATTGGGAGTTGGGAAGAGATGTGCACCACTTTGTAACCTCTCCACTGTACAGACAACATAGATATAAATGGCTGTGATAACATAGATGAAATGTAGTAAAGTAATTAGAAAGGGATGAGTTTTTAATATTTATTACTTTTATTTTAAAGATATTTTAAGTTTACATAATTTGATTGTTCATAATGACCATGTTTTAGCAACTGATTTGCAGAGTTTCTGACCATGTAGCCATTTGTGCTTGTGAGCTAATAGGAGCTGTCTCCAGGATCCCGCTGGCTTGTGCCTCAGTTTCTTTGTCTGTAGTGTGTGTGTGTGTATGTGTGTGTGTGTGTGTATGGAGGGGGGTGAGTGTTAAACTAGTTGATTCTAGCCCCTTTCTTCCCTCTGATCTGCTTCTCCTCGTTATGGGGCACAATGTAGTGAAAATGAATTTGGGGTTCAAACGTATGAATATTTCTTGATCATCTACTATGCACTTACTTCTAAGGGGGATACATGAAGATGATCCTGAGCTAAGTTGGATCTACAACTAATTATAACACAAGACATGACAAGGGCAGTATGGTCTTTATTGTGAAACATTTAAACTAGGGCCAGGTTGAGTGGCTTGTGAGGAGGACAAGTATCTTTGAGGTCTGGCTGTAGGTGCTGGGTGGGTGACTTGTTCCTGTGGCTAATGGCCCCATTTTTTCCCTTCTGCTTTTTCTCAGAATCATCAAAGTTCCTGATCATCCGGAAACTCTGTGCTTCCAGATTCGCGGAGATTCCCCACCTTATGTCCATGCTGTGGGGAGAGGTGAGCCAGGGAGAGGCCTGGAGAGGCTGGGTCAGCCTTCCATGGAGGTAGTACTGGTATCCTGTAATCAGATGTGGTAGGTTTTGAAGGACTTAAGGAAGCACCCTTAACCTAAACATCTGCCTCCTTTGGAGTCAGCTAAGTGGTGCAGTGGATAGAGCAATGGGCCTGATAGTCAGGAAGCCAGCTGTGTACAAACTGGCAAGTCACTTAACTTCTATCTGCCTCAGTTTCCTTAACTGTAATATGGGGATAATAGTAGCACTTGCCTCATTGAGTTATGAAGATCAGATGAAATATTTGTAAAGTGTTTAGCATAGTCCCTCATACGTAGGAGGCAGTTAATAAGTGCTTGTTCCTTTTCCTTTTTCCTCTGCTTCCCCTCTTGTCCTCTAGACCTGCTTTGTCCTAGACTTTCCATCTTCTAGATCCTTTTCTATCTTCCAGGTTCCATTTTCTCTTTTAGAAATTCTCCTGTTTTAAGATTGTCCATATTTCTAGACTGATCAGATTTTTAAAGTAGAAGACCTGGATTAAAATCTGTGTAAATGTTTTGGGAATATAGTTTTTTCATCTTTTTTTTTTTTTAAATGAGAGGTTTCAACTAGATTATCACCTTTCTAGCTTAAAATCCTATGATCCTTGTTTAGGATCTACCATCCTTCTGGCTGGTCCCCTTGGTCTTTTTTTGATTCCTGGATGCCCTGTCCTGCCCTCCCCCTCACCCATACTTCTGTCTTGTAGGCTCTGAGGCTGCAGCCGTGGGACTGAATGCTGGCCAATGCATTTTGAAAGTCAATGGGAACAACGTGATGAACGACAGCTTTGCAGAAGTGTTGGACCACTTCCTGGCATACCGAAGCAGGCAGCAGGAGGCACTGGTGAGTGGGACCTGTAGGATATTAGGGTCTGGGGGGACAAAGGACTGCCATCTTTCTCTTGTGTCATGTAGTACTTGAGGCACAGCTGACCTGTCCTGGTCATCAGGCTACTCTCCAGGAAGGTCAAAGAGTCAGTTTCCAAGCTGGGGAATGGAGTGTCAGATGCAGAGCCAGGCTCGCTTTGTATCATCTTGCCAGGGGCACACAGAGATCCAGGGACCAAGACAGGATAAAGACCTGTTGTCAGGCAGAACTTCGGAGCTAGGGAAGCTCAAGATTAGGAAGCCAGAATGATGTAAATTTGACCAAGCAGACAGTTGATCATTTGTTCTCCTCAATCTGATGTTCCCAAATTGAGAGTTTCATTGTGGTGGCTTGCACTTGCTGCCTTTGGCTGGTGCTGCTCCACTTGAATGGCTGTGATTGGAGTCTAATAGATCTGCTTCCAATTCAACAGCTTCACAGAATTTCAGAGTTGGAAGGGACTTCAAGCCCAACTCCTATCTGAAAAAAGAATCCCGTATGCTGCATTTGAGATCAGTGGCCATCCACACATGGGTTGAACACTTCCAAAGAGGCAGAAACTCACTCACTCCAGAAGCAGCCTCTTTTGCTTCTAACTACATCTAATTAGTAATTCCCTCCTTCCCCCAATCAAGTCTAAACCTGTCTCTTTGTAACTTACACCCATGCTCCTAGTTATGCCATCAGCATCCAAACAGAGTCAATTAAATTCCTCTTCCATGTGACCATCCTATCTATCTCTTCCCTGCCTCCTCCTCACCCTCTTCTACAGGCTGAATAACCTCAGTTCCTGCAGCTGATCTGGCCAGGAATCTGAATCCCTTCACTCTCCTGCTTACTCTTCTTTAAAACCTCTTTAGCTTAGGCCTTCCTAAAATGTGGTGCCCAAAATGAACACCGCCCTCCAATGTTGTTTGGCCAGGGCAGAGTAGAGTGGACCCATCTCCTCCTAGTTATTAGAAAACTCTGTCCAACCATTCTGGAGAGCAATTTGGAACTATGCCCAAAGGGCTACAAAAATGTGCATACCCTTTGACCCAGCAATATCACTACTAGGACTATATCCCCAAGAGATCATAAAAATGGGAAAGGGTCCCACATGTACAAAAATATTTATAGCAGCACTCTATGTAGTTGCCAAAAACTGGAAGTCAAGGGGATGTCCATCAATTGGGGAATGGCTGAATAAATTATGGTATATGAATGTAATGGAGTACTATTGTGCCATAAGAAATGATGAACAAGAAGACTTCAGAGAGGCCTGGAAGGACTTATATGACCTGATGCTGAGTGAAAGGAGCAGAACCAGGAGAACTTTATGCACAGCAACAACCACAATGTGTGAGAGTTTTTTCTGGTAGACTTAGATTTTTGTAAAAACACAAGAACTTCTTACCAAAAAAAAAAAAAAAAAATCCCAATGGAGGATCTCAAGGCAAAATGCCTTCCACACTCAGAGAGAGAAATATGGAAGTCACTCACATATTGTAGCAGATCATGTTTGTGTATGTGTATGTGTTTGTGTATCATGTTCTGATTTGTTATACGATTTCTTTCATTTATCTTAGTCTGACTACATAGCATGACTATAGTGAAAATATACTCAATAGGAAAGTATATGTAGAATCTATACAGAATTGTATGCAGTCATGGGGAGGGAGGGGGGTAGTGGGGAGTAGGTGGGGAGGGATAAAATCGCAATTGTATGGCAGTGATTGTTAAACATTACAAAATAAAAAAAAAAAAAAAAATTAAAAAAAAAAAAAAGAAAGCTCTGCTTTCCAAAGTGCTGCCACATCATGCCGTTAATCCCTGGGGCTTGCCATCCTATTAAGCTCCAGGCCTTTTTAGGCAAACTGCTGTCTAGCCCCATGTCTTCTATCTTTTGTACCATTAGTGAAACCAATTTCTAGCGTTCAAATGTAAGACTTCAGATGTATCCTTATTAAATTCCATTTAATCAGAGTCTTTACTGTTTTCTAGCTAGTCAAGAGCTTTTAAAATGGTGACTTAATCATCTAGCTTGTTAAAAGTAGCTTTGGTTCTTGTGCATATCTGATAAGCATGCCATTAACTCTTTAGTCCAACTTATTGATAAAGATATTCAACAGTCTAGAGCATTCCATTACCTCTCAGTGTCACATTAAACTATTAGTGAGTTTTCTTTGGGTCAAAACAGTTTTGAATTCATTGAACTATACAATTTTATTGTCTAGCCCGTATCGCTTTGTCTTTTCAACAGGATGAGCCGACTTTATAGAGGCTTTATTAAACGCTTTGCTGAAATCTAGATATATTTAATCTATTTGGCATCATTCAGTTGTTTCTGTCATGTCTGTGATCTGAATTTGGGGTTTTCCTGGTAAAGATACTGGAGTGATTTGCCATTTTCTTCCCCAGCTTATTTTATAGATGAAGAAACTGAGGCAAACAGGGTGAAGTGACTTGTCCAGGATCACACAGCTAGGAAGTATCTGTGGCCAGATTTGAATTCAGGAAGATAAGTCTTCCTGAGGCTGGGCTTGGGCACTCTATCCACTATTACCCCTATTTAATCTATAGAATTGTAGATTTTGTAGATAATTACAGGATTATAGCTGTACCTGACTGCCCCTAGTTAGTCTGTAGAGTTCTCATAATAATCAGATAAATAAACTTGTCAAAAACAGAAATAAAGTTGATATGGCATGTGTGGTTCTTAATGAAGCCATAGTGGCTCTTTTTGATCAGTGATTTCTTTCTAAAATGTTTATTAATTTTCTGTCTAATAATTTTGCTAAGAACTGAAAGTCAAGCTCCCTAGTCTGGGGTTCTTAGATTCCTTTTTTTTTTTCCAATGGTGGAGTAGCATTTGCCCTTCTCTTGTCCTGTGGTGCTTTTGTCTTCCATGATCTTTCAAAAATTCCTGACAGTGAGTGCAGAGTAATTGCACCTGCCAGTTTTTTCACTACCTAGGATATTGTTCATCTTGGCCTGGTGACTTATTATGCGAACACTTATTATCTCCCTACTTATCTTGGGTTTCAACTATCATCCATTTTTGTCCTATCCTTTCCAGTCCAAATGTCATTTTCTTGGCAGGAGAGTCTTGTTGGGATGGAGACACATACAGACTGCCAGGGAAGGGTTAGGGTTAGAAGGAGATGGTTGCCTATGTGGTACAATCTTGTCATGAAAAGGAGAGGGAGAAGGAGGATTTCCCTAGGGCTACCACCATAATTGTGGATCCCCCTACATCAGGGATGGGAAACCTGCAGACTCCGAGGCTACATGTGGCCCTTTAGGACCTCAAGTGTAGCCTTTTGACTAAATACAAACTTTAAATCCAAACAAATCCCCTATTTCTTCTGTGAAGTTTGGATTCAGTCAAAGGGGCTGTACTTGAGGTCCTAGAAGGCCACATGTGGCCTTGAGGCCACAGATTCCCACCACCTGCTCTAAATTCTATTCCCCACGCCCAAGGCCAAGGCTCAAGGGCCTGTGAGCCAGGTACAGAGGCTGGAAACTGGAACTGCCTGATTCAGGATGTCAGGGCACCTTCAGACCTTCTGTCCAGATAACAGTGATAAGGGTATTTTTATGGCATTTAGAAATCTGAAAAGCACTTTTCTCAAGCAACTCTATTAGACAAGAATATAAATTGTCTTATCATCATTTTACAGGTGAGGAAACTGATGTCAGGTTCCCACAGCTAATGTTGGGGTAGGATTTGAATGTATAGGTCTCCAAAATCCCAAACTAGCATTGTTTATTAACTCATTCTGTCTTTTAAACCACCAGATTTCTTCTAATGAGAATTTGTGTCATATATTTTATTAGTTAAAAATAAAACATCTTCCCTACCACTCCACCTTTAGTATCTCCTTTAGATTATCATATCTAGTGCCCTTGTTAACTGGAAAGAGTGACACACTAACTCACTATTTTCCTTAGTAAGATCTTGAAGGACTGGTAGTAAAAAGGTAAGGTGGGGGAGGTCCTAGATCATAGGGCCCTTCCCAGGGTCAGTAGTCTTGGATAGGGGACTATTGGCCTCTAGGTGCCATCATCATGGCCCCAGATATCTTGAGGCAAGGTGGAGCCACAAAGGAATTGGCCAGTGCCTGGTTGGGGTTGCAGGCATTTCAGACAGATGTTGTTTCCTCTCAGATTTTTTCACAGGCCAGCATCCTTTTTCTTCTTGAACTTAGCTTGGTAGCCCCTATGAAGGATGAGAAAGCTAAGTTTTGCAAGTCCTTTGCTCTTACTCGCTGTAGAACCAGATTTACTCATGCTACTCATCTGCTTGGATTAGGATGGGGAGCTTGCTGTGTAGGGCTGCTTTGGACCTGGAAATCTGGGCCCATCTGGATCCCATACAGCCCCCACCTATTCCTCTCTCAGTCAGAATTTGGGGTAGCAGCTCTTCTCAGAGAGCTTAGACTCAGACAAGCCTGAGGTTAATGTCCCTCCAGCTGAGCCTCCTGCACCCTTGAGAGTCCTGAGCCCATGGGAGCAGTATGGTACTCATCACCTGCTGTGAAGCCCTCCCTTCCCAGATTTCCTTCTTCTCTGCATCATCTACCATCCCTTCTTTTTTTTCATTTTCTCCGTCTTCTTTGTGAGCAGAGTGGAGCGAAATTTGTTCACAGTTCTCCTCTTCCCTGCTTTCCTCTACCGCCTTCTCACCCCAATACACTAATTCCTCTGGCCATTTGCCAGTGGAGAGTTGGACAGGTATGCCATTGATCAGAATGGGCCAGGGATTCTTCCCTTTTCTCATCCTTGTTATTCTGTGGTTTCCTTCTTCATTCTTTTCATTTGATCCTCCCCTCACCCAGAGCAGGGGAAATCCCCATTTTCTAGGTCAAGAAACCAAGGTGTGGAGAAGTTAAGTAGTAGTGTTCAGTGTTGGGGGTGGCCCCAGGGAGACATATGTTTCTATATGATTCTTGTCCTCATGCACCGTAAAGTTTATCAATGGATAAATAATATGGCAATAATAATATATAATAATTACAGTAGGGTGTCAGAATGATGATAGAGTGAAAGTGAGTGACTTGCTCATGGCTCCATCGGTAGTTACTGGCTAGATGACAGGATGAGACCTGATTCTCTTGACTTCCATCCCTAGCCCTCTGTTTTTACTGAGCTGCCTTACCTGTAAGAAAAAAGTATGAGTCAGTCTTTCTCAAAGGTGGGGAAGTCTAGACAGTGGAAAAAGCCTTGGGTTGGGCATTTGGAGACTTGTGTTTCTGAAAACAGATGATAGATTTGGTAATGACAGCTAGCTTTTCTGTAGCGTTTTATGGTTTGCAAAGCACTTTATAGATGGTATTTTATACTTGCAACAGCCTTGTGAGGTAGGTGCTATTATTATTCCCATTTTACAGTTAGGGAAACTGAGGCTCAGAGAGATATAAGGGATTTTTCCGGGGTCCCAAAGTTAAGTAAGTGTCTTCAAGGGAAGGCACTCTAACCTTGACCAAGGATTCAACATCTAGAGCTGGGAGGGGCCTTCAACATCTTCTCTTTACAAGTAATGGTTAACATTTGTGTAGTTTGAAACAGGCAGCTAGGTGGTGCAGTGGATAGAGTTTCCATATCTGGAAAATGAGCTGGAGGCAAATAGAGGTTAAGTGACTTGCCCAGGGCCACACAGCTAATAAATATTTGAGGTTAGATTGGAACTCATTTCCTCTTGACTCCACCCACTGCATCACCTAACTGCTTCAGAGGCTATAGAGTCCAGCCTTTTTATTAGGCCCAAGGGAGGTTAAGTGACTTTGGTAAGGTTACACAGGTAATAAACACAAGTGGGGGAATTTGAATATAAGTCCTCTGGTAAGGTGTAAGTGCTGCTACGCGGTGGCGCAGTGGATAGATATCTAGGCTTGAAGTCAGGAATACTTGAGTTTACATCGGACCTCAGAAACTTACTGAATAACCCTGGGCAAGTCATTTAATCTCTATTTGTCTCAGGTTTCTCATCTGTAAAATGGGGATAATAATAGCAGATCAAATGAGATATTAATTGTAAAGCCCAGCGCCTGTCACATTATAAACGCTGTGTGAATATCGGGAAGACCTGGAGTCTGGAAGACCTGAGTTCAAATCTGGCCTCAGACACTTCTAGCTGTGTGACCCTGGGCAAGTCACTTAACCCTGTTTTCCAGTTTCTTCATGTGTAAAATGAGATGGAGAAGGAAATGGCAAACCGCTCTAGTATCTCTACCCAAAAAACCCCAAATGGGCTCCCAAATGGCCGAGCATGACTGAAAACAACTAGACAGCAGCAACATGGAATGTCAGCTATTATTATTCCCACTCTATCTCCATTGCTTTCTAGTCTTTTTTGGGGAAGCCACTCAGCTCTTCTGTTCTGTTTCTTTTTCTTTTGTTAATGAGAGATAGATAGTAATCCCTGTCCACTTCAGAACTGAACTAATAGATATTGGAATGCTTTGAATTATAGTAGACGTATTGATTGCTTTAAAGTGTACTAAGCACTTTGCATATATTATCTCATTTAACTTTTATTATAATTCTCTGACATAGGTACCATAGGTACTTTACAGATGAGGAAACTGAGGCTGAGGGAGGTTCATCAACTTGTCTGTAATCAAGCAACTAGTCAGTGTGTGAGGCGGGATTCTGATGAGTGGCCTCATCTGACTCCAAGTCCAGTGGTCATAGTGCTGCCTTTGGGAGCGGGGAGTGGATTAAGAATAATATTTCTGATGTTGCCAAGGGACAGAGTGAAAACCTTTGGGGATCGTTGCTGGAGGCGGTGAAGGTGGCACCTTTGTGGAGGTCAGCCTCTCCTTTTGGCTTGCCTAGCCTTGTGTACCTGTCTCTTCATGCTGCTTTTTCTCCCCCAAGGGTGTGTACCAGTGGATCTATCGCACTCATGAGGATGTTGAAGAGGCTCGAGCCAAGCAGTGGGGTCCTGACAGCTACCTCAATGGCAGCCTTGATGAAGCCAGGGGACATGGAGTGCTGGACGGAGGCCAAGATGATGAAGGTAGTAGTGCAGGGGCTGGCTGGGTGGGTGGGAGATAGGGCCTCAATTCAAGTCCCTAACTAGGAATGGAAAGATTGCAAAGTGACCTTGTGATAGTTCCTTTGAGGTGAATGACTTCTCAGAGGCCCCTGCCCAATATGAATGCCTGGTGGTTTTTGTTTGTTTGTGCTGGATGGAGTTAGAGGTAAGAATCACCTAGCTCCTGGCAACCCTGTGCCAAACTAGGGAAAGATTGTAAAGGAAGAGGATCCTAAGATTTAGAACTCAAAAAAAGAACTGAGAGAACATCCAGTTCCATCCTTCTCATTGTACAGATGAGGAAACTGAGGCCCAGAGGTTAAGCCTACAGTCAGGGAGCACTTGCACTTTGAAGTCCGGTATCTTCATGCCCGTTGCTTCCCTTTCTTGCTGCTGCTGTTTTAAGGATGGGCACCAGAGTCAGATTGGGCAGCCAAGTGGCACAGTGGATAGAATTTGGCCTGGAATTAGGAAGACTCATGTTCCTGAGTTCAAATCTGGCTTTGGACTTTGACTAGCTGTGTGACCCTGGGCTTGTTGTTTAACCCTGTTTGTCTCAGTTTCCTCATCTGTAAAATGAGCTGGAGAAGGAAATGACAAACCATTCCAGTATCTCTGCCAAGCAAACTCCAAATGGGATTACAAAGAGTTGGACATGACTGAGATGGCTATGTACAAGTCAGATTGTCCTATTTTCAGCTGCTTCGTGGAGGAAGTTATCAAAATGAACAGAATGGTTACTGTTTAGAGGTGGGCTCAGTTTGAATTATTGCTTAGAGTAGATCCTAAGCTTCAAAGGAGGAACCTGGTTGGGATTATAATTGAGTGTTGTGGATGATTTGGAACCATTTTTTGAGAAGTGGATCTACATTCAATCAAAAGCAATAATTATATTAATTCACATTTCTGTATCAATTTTAGTGTTCATAAAATGAAACCAGTGAGGTAGGGAGGTGTCAGTATTACTATGTGTCTTTTATAGAGGAGGAAAATCCTTTATAGAACGCTGGGCAGCTGAGACTTGCCCAAGGTCACACTAACTCTCATAAGAGTTGAGATCATATATCCCCTAACTCCAGGTCTGCCACTGTCTCCAAAACTCCAAAATACATTTCTCCCAGTTGTGAGAGTTCTTCCTTTTGTTTATAACTCTTTCCCCTGCTTTTTTCGAATTGAGGCCTTCCTTAGCGGAGAAGGAAGCTCTGATGTCATCTCTGGCAGGAGGCATCTAAACCCTCAGCTGCATGTCACCCGATGAGCCTTAGGGACAGGAAGAGGAGAGGCTTGGGGAAAATGCGGGGCGGGAGTAAGGGGGGGTAAAGGCAGGCTATGCCAGGACAGCTGGGCTCCATTTGACACGTGTCAGTGCTGTTGCCTACAAGCAACAGTTTAGCTCTGTGAAGGACCCTTCTCTTCCCTGAGGGCTTGGACTTTGTGCTCAGGGACTGAGTGCTGGTAGGCCATCGGTACATACCACCGAGTTCTCAGGTTTCCACTGCTTCTCTCCTCCTTTCTGTAATATTGGGTGATGTCATGAGGATTGGGACTTCAAAGCTGGGGTGACTGCAGAAATTGTTGTTTTATGGCTTTTTTTTCCAGGATGATTTAGTAGAAAGGGTGCTAGATGTTCATGGGATCAGATGGACATGGGTTTGAGTTCTGCTCTAACCCTACTTAGCTGTGTGATCCTGGGGCCATGGTCTTTCTGAACCCTCAGTTTTCTTATCTTCAACATTAATTTGTTTTGAGAGTTTGTCTAGCATGTCTACCCACCACAATCCTGGATGCTATAAATAAGGAATGAAAAGACCGTCTTTGTGTTGTAGTTTTATAGAAATAGTAAATGCTCCTGGAGTACCCCGGAAGGCTTGTGTTCAACATGTAACTTTGATACTTAGCTGTGTGATCTTGGTCCAGTCTGACTTACCTCACCTACCTGGGCCTCAGTTTTTCCTCCATAAAATGAGAATAGTAGGATATTTGGATAATAATAGAAATAGTAACTTTCACACTCAAGGCTGCTGCAAGGGAAATGTGTTACTCTACTTTCCCCTCACCCTGGGAATGGGACACAGGATAAAGGGAATGAAAAAGAATTGGCACTCTGTGGCACGTGTCCATGAAATCAGTGACCTGAGGTAGAATTATAACTTCAGATTTTTTCGGCTGGAAATCAAATAGGAACCAGATGGTTTTCAGGACCTTATGCTTGATCCTAGCCTTTGGGATATGAATCACAACGGAGGACCTAATGCAGACTTGCAAATAAACATGCCAGATTCAGCAGCCTCCACACTTTCCCCCCCCTCAAATCATTTAACTCCGCTTAGGAGGGAGAGAGGTGGTAAAACCTGAGCTTCTTGTGCAGGAAGGAATTCCTGCCTGGACCTTCCTGTCCATGACCTTACCTGGAGAATGGTTATTAGTGTATCTTGTAGGGGGTACTGGTGACATGAATGCTGATCATTTGGCTTCCCTGTCTTCCGGGAAGGCCCGAGTTTTAACTCTAACTTTGTCATTATTTAGCTCTGGAACCTCGGCCTAGTCACATCACAATTCCTTGGCCTTAGTTTACTCTGTAAAATAGGGGTATAAATAACCTTGTATCCTGCTGTGCTTGCCTTGCAGTATTGTTATGTAAAAGTCTGGTGGTGTAACAAGTGAGGAAGGGCTTTGAAAAGTTAATTCAGTTCTTAAAAGGGTGTGAATGGATACTTCTATCACAGAAGCAGATGACAGCTTCACAGTGGACAGGTTTATAAGTTCCTTTCACCAAAAAATCCATCCTTTTATGCTTACTGGTGAGGCTTCCTTCACTCAGCTAGATTGGTCCTTGGGTAACAGATAGATCATCTATTACTGGCCCCATGATCTAAGCTTGGCATGGTTGTGTTCACTGGCGCAACCTTCAAGGCTAAGATTTTAATCTGGAGGCCTTTGAAAAGTACCAAATTTTTTATCCATGCAAGGAGTTATTTCATTTTCCTTGTTCGTTTGGTTGTAAAATTTACCAGAAATTCCTTGGACTTGGTGACTCCATCCATGAAGTGGGTATGGCTTGGATGCAAAGGATGCTATCTTGGGAAATACTGAATGAAGCGTTTAGGAGTATTTTTAGTCTGAGGCTCCTTTGGTCTTGTGGAGAAAGGTAGTATTTCCTATAGGAGATATATAGATGCTGTGATGGGGAAGGGCAACTTAGGGTGGGTCTAAGATCAGGCCTATTCCCATGAGGCTAGCCCACCAGCTAGAGGAGTGAAGACAGATGAGAGCCAGGCAGGCACACAACCAGGGCCCTTTTAGGGGATCGCTCTGTGAGGTCAACTCCAACCAAATTGGGATCCCAAATTTGAGAGGTCACCATAGTTAAGTAAAATAGAACATAGTCCCCAGGAATGGGACAGAATTGACTGTTTCCTTAATCTTTGTGTCTCTGGCTTCCAGATTTCTCTTTACAGTCTATGGGTCCCCAGCTGACCATCCCTGAGGGCAGCCCTTTGATCAGCCTGACTGTGGAAAATGTCCACTTGGAGCATGGAGTAGTGTATGAATACGTCAGCACGGCTGGGATCAAATGCTTTGTTGTGGAGAAGATTGTGGAACCCAAGGGCTGTTTTGCTCTCGCTGCCAAGGTTTGGGATTTCTTGTGACCATTGACATAGGTACCATAGGTAATTAGCAGTCTCTAATCTGGCTGCACTCCTGTTATTCCCTCCAAAATGGTAGGGAAGAAAGAGCTCACAAGGTGTTATCAAGGTTGCTGTTGCTACACCCTATAGCACAAATCATTTTTGTTCAGCAGCTGATATCATGGCCTTCTCCCAGACACAAACACAACACAAGGGAACACACACACACACACACATACACAGAACATCCAGACAACATGTTTCTACAGCTTCATTGCCCTGTTGTGAAGAGCCTACCTCTTTCTCTATTCATCTCCTAACATGACTTAATTCTGAAGCCATTTTTCAGCCCCAGTCTGGGAACAATAATCCAGAGGCCTGGGCTGTTCTTGCTTTCTTTTATCAAATAGAGGCAGTCTCTGGGGGAGAAGCTGAGGCATTTTAGCAGCAACTGCTCACCAGGGATTAGAACACTGGTTAGAAAAACCCTGTATCTCATATACATAAGCATCACTGAAAAATTGCTTAACCCCTGTGGCTCAGTTTTCCCCATCTGTCACTCAATGGGTTTGGCCTCTAAGATCCTTTACAGCTCCAAGTCTGTTCCTATCAGACAGATAAATTTGAGCACCCTTCCTCCTTGGTTGTAAGTGAGACTTTGCCTGCTGCCTTCTTCACTTGTGGGCCCCTGGAGACTGGGACTTTTGCTTACTCTGTGGTGACTTTCAAAAGGCCTTTTCTGTGTCTGAAATTGAAATAAAGGATGGAAGGATATTGAGGTTTGAGCTGAACCTGGGGGAATGGGTAGAACTTGGAAAGCTGGAGAAGAAGAGGAAAGGACTTCAGGCACGAGAACAAACATGAGGGAGACACCAAGGAGCCAGCTTGGATAGAATGAAAGATTCAGGTGGAGGGAATAGTGAAGGTTGTGTGGTAGAAAGAGTCCTAGGGGAGGAGTCAGAAGACCCAGGCTTGAATATTTTGAGCCTTGGCTCCATTATTTTCTGCGTGACCTTGGGTAAGTCATTTCTCCATTTGGACTCTGTGACAGGAAGGGGTTGGATAAGACTAGTGATTTGTCAAAGGGTTTGCTGGAAATTTTGGATGTTATGTTGCGGTAGAGAAAAGAAAAGTTTTATGTAGTTTTGTTTAGCATAAATTGTATATTTTAAGCAGCATAGTCTATTGGATAGATAGTTATCCTTGATGCCAGGAAGACCAGGATCAAGTCCCATTGTCTGAGTGATCTCGGACAATCTCTTGCTTCTCTAGGCGTTCTTTGAGCGTATAAACTGTAGAAAAGATGCTGACCTGCATTGGTAATGGGAATTTCCTCACTCAGGAGTCCATGCTACCAATTAAATCACAAGTTACCCCTGTCTCTGTCCTACAAGTTCTTCTTACCCAGCATACGTAGCGTGGTCGCAAAAAGGAAAAAGAAAAGATAACAAAACAAAACAAACTTGCCTATTACATGTATATGTTAACCTCAAAACATTAGACTTTAGATTTGCGAAGAACTCAACAAAAATGGCTGCTTTTACTAACATAGCCATTTGAGTGTACATGTACAAGTCTTCTGACTCCTGGTGTCATGGGGGATAGAGCACCAGACCTGGAGTCACACACACTTCCTAGCTAGCTGTGTGTCTTTAGACAAGTTACTTAACTGTTTGCCTCAGTTTCCTTATCTGTAAAATGGGGATAATAGTAGCACCTACCTTGTAGGATTCTTGTGAGGGTGAAAGGAGATAATAATTGTAAAGCACTTAGCACAATGCCTAGCCCATACTAAGTGCTACACAAATGTTAGCTGTTACTATAGTTCCTTGCTGCCACATACATTGGTCCATGAGAAGAAAAATTGTTTGAGTTATGGTTTTGAGTCCAAAACAGTTTGAACTAGGTCGTTCTAAAATCCTTTCCATCTCAGATGCTCTGTGATTCTTTGAGATGAAAGTTGGAAAGGGAGGTCATGTCCAAGTTGGGTTACGGGGCTGAATGCCAGGGTACAGAACCTCAGTCTTCCAACCAAGTGGTCCCCCTTTCTCTTCTTCCCAGATCTTGGAGGCATTTGCTGCAGATGACAGCCTTTTTGTGCAGAACTGTGGGCGGCTCATCTCCCTGAGCAGTGCCATGGTCACCATGTCGCAGTACGAGTTCCGGAACATCTGTGAAACCAAGCTGGAACGCATCACCAGGAGGATTGCCAACTATCAGGAGGTAGCCACCCTGCTTGGCATGTGCCCAGACTTCCCCATTCTCCTCGTCCCCCAAAGAGCCCAGAGGTGGAGCTAGCAAGGATCTTTGAGATTCACAAGCTGTGCTGATTTTACTCATTGGCTTATTTATTCCGTGTACGTTTATTGGTCACCTACTATGAGTTAGAGGAGTGCTGGAGCGTTCCTTCCCTGATGGATAGAAAACTGTGATATGGAGCATTGTATCTGAAGCACATTAGAGGACTGAATTCAGTTTGCAAACCTTTATTGAGCACGTACTATTCTGTGCACTGGATTAGGAATCAAAGGATTCTTCCACTTAATAGCTGTATGTACCAGGTACAAGAATCCCCTCTACAGCTTTTCTGTATTAAAAGGAAACTAGCATCCTCTTGAACTCTTCTAGGGACAGAAAGGTAGGTCAGTATCTCATAAAGCTTCTCATTGTCCGTGGATGGGGCAACTCTTACTTGTTAGAAAACTCTTCCTTATATTACATCAAGTCAGCCTCTCTGATGTCCCTCCACTAGTTCTGGGGCTGAATTTGCTGTCTCTGCCTAGTGATATTTGAAGACAACATATTTTCACTAAACGTAGTCTTCCCCAGGGCAGACCCCTCTACTTTTCTTCATCGACTTCTCACATAGACAGCAATAGAGGTGCAGTGGATAGAGATGGCCTCAGTCTAAAAACCTGAGTCCACATCCCATTTCTAGTACATCTAGATGGCGCTGAAGAAGTCACTTAAGCCTGCAGTACCCAGCCAATTCTCTAAGACTATTAAGTTGCAGGGAAGGTGCCCATCTATTCTAGTAGAGGGAGTTCCTCATTAGGAACAAATCCGATGAAATCCTAGGTCCTAAAAATAGTTTCTTCTCCCCACCCCAATCTGATTTCTTCCTATGACACCATTTCTGGTCCCTTCATCATTCTAGTCACTCTCCTTTCCTCTGGTTCTTATCTGTTAATCTCTTTCATGTAATGTGGTGTTGAGATCTACACAGTCTGTGGTCTGGTTAGGGGAGGGAGAGGGAACTCCTGAAGACTGGGAAGTAAGCAGGGCATTGTTGTTAGCACGGGCCGGTTAGGCAGAACCTCCTTTCAATTAATGGTCATCAAGGGAAGGGGATGATACCTCATTTTCATCCTTGAAAATTTGCAAGTAGATTTGTTTCTGGAAATTTGGGAGCAGTGGTAGCAGAAAAGGTCTGGGACGGTTACCAAGTACCAGGTGTGCCAGATTAAAATCCTTTATCCTTCCTCAGTTTGCAGAGCAGCTAAAGACCAGGGTGAGCCCTGCCTTCAAGCAAGCATCCCTAGAACCTCATGCCCTCTGCAGCCTGGACTTTTGCCCCACCAACTGCCACGTGAACCTCATGGAAGTGTCTTACCCCAAGAACACTACCTCAGTGGGGAGGTCTTTCAGTATCCGATTTGGGCGAAAACCTTCTCTGATTGGCCTTGATCCTGAACAAGGTGCAGATAAGTCCTCAAGTAATCTCCTTTTGTACCTATTGTATACTTATGTAATTTGAGCCTCTGTTGGGTAAGAAACAGAGGATAGGTGTGCGCAGGGGCCACATTTTTGCCAGTGGGGACAATTTTATTCTGAGTCACAATCGTTGTTATGATCTGGTTTAAAAAAAAAGAGCTCCAGAATGGAAATCAGATTTGGGTTCTTGCTCTGGCTTTGGAAAGTCACTATGTGTATCTGAGGGGGTTTGGCTAGATGGTCTCTGTAGGTCCCTTTCAGCTCTGTCAGTCTGAGCCCCAGGGTTCTGTGTTCTTAGTTCTGAAGTCCCTTCTAGTACTAGCATTTCATATTCTAAGGTCCCTTATAGCAATGCTGAAGGGGTTGTGAGTGGAAAAAGTTTAAGAAACTGTCTTATAGCACTGGCATTCTATGTTCTGAGATTTCTTTCTTGTTCTGCTATTCTGTATTTTGTATTATAAGGGTCTCTCCAGGTATAATATTCTCTTAGTGAAAATATATATATATATATTCTCAGTCATGAAAACCGCTCACATTCTATTTGGGAAGAAAAGATTCACATCTAGGAAATATAAAAGTGATATAAAATAGTAGAGAATTCTCACTCATTCTCTCTGCATTTATGCATGTATATGCTTATATATGTGTGTGTGTATATATATGCATATATATTCCTATGTATTATTAGATGTTGTCCGTAATGGGTTGTTGGGTATTCTTGAACACCTATTTCCCTTCGTCTTCTAGGTCACATAAACCCGATGTCCTATACCCAGCACTGTATCACCACCATGGCTGCCCCATCCTGGAAGTGCTTCTCCCAGGAGGACGGAGAGTCTCATGACAGAAGCCTGCTGGATAGTACCCTCAGCCAGCAGAATGGGGGGCCAGGTCAAGAGGACCGAGGTTTGAGCTTTCTACTGAAGCAAGAAGACCGAGAAATTCAGGATGCCTACCTGCAGCTCTTCAACAAGCTGGATGTGGCTGTGAAGGAAATGAAGCAATATGTCATGCAGATTAACAAGTGAGACTGGGAGGGGTGGGTGGCTAGGACTGGGGCATGCCAAAAGAAGGCAGAGAGACTGGGAAGAAGGAAGATGTGCAGGATGTGCCAGAGGTGGCCTCAGCATTTGCTGCTGCTCATTGATTTAGTTCAGCAGGCATCCCCAAGGTCAGAGGCTGTATGCCTCAAGCTCTAGGAATTTAGAGTTAATACTGAGTATTATAAATGCGGGAGAAATATTTTATAGTTGAAAAAGTTTTAGACTTAGAAGTCAGGAGATCTGGGTTTGAATATCAGCTCTGACTCACACCAGATATATCATTCTGGGTGAGTCATTTCCCTTCTTTGAGACTAAGTTTGTCCATCTGTGAAGTGGAGGTAAATAATACTTAATGTCATTTGCCTCAGTAGATTGTTGGGGATGAGAGTGCTTTGCAAGTTCAATAGATGTGCTTTGATGTTCTATAGAACTATGTCTCTGCTGTTACTGTTATTAGTAATAGTAGTCAATAGTCTGCCAGTCAAGCATCAGGAGCCACATGTCCTGAATGGGAGTATTCACTCTGCCATGTTATGGGTCCTGTTTCTTTGGCCAATAACATTCATTACTGAGCAGTACGTATTAAGAATAATAATGATAACCAATGAACAAGTATTTATTAAGGGCTTACTATATTCCAGGCACTGTGTTAAGGGCTGGCAGGCACACAAAGGTGAGGTGATCACTGCCTTCGGGGAAATGTTACTGGGAAGATTCTAAGAGATTTATATCGAACATTTCTCTATCACCTTTCTCACAACTTCCTTGTGAAGTCAGTATAATTGTGGCCTTATGAATTCCCCATTAAATCAACAAAAATTCTAATTCTTGTACTACATGTGGAAGAGAAATGTAGGCCATATGACACTGTTGATAGAAGAATGTACCAGAAGTCAGGAAATCTGGAGTATAACATCATCTTTCCCGTTAACTCATTGTGTGGGACCGTGGGCCAGTTGCTCGCTGTCTTGGAGTACCAGTTTCCTTCTCTGTAAAATGAGGGGATTAGAGATGGACAGTTTCGAGAAGAGTGAGGAAGGAGCACAAGCCAATGGAACAGCTTGATTACTTTCTCTCTCTCTCTCTCTCTCTCTCTCTATATATATATATACACCCACACCCACCCACACACACCCCCCCCCCCCCACACAGAGACACATGTATGTATACACACATTTTCCTTATACTAATAAGAGCTAACATTTGTATAGCAATTTCGTTTATATATTTCTACAAATTGATAAATATGCAAATTTTATTATATAAATTTATATATATTTGTAAAGTATATAGTAATTTCAGGTTTGCAAAATTAAGATGTTATTTCTTCTCATCTTCACAACAACCCTGTGCAGTGTAGTTACTCTTATTATCCCCATTCTACAGATGAGGAAGTTGAGGCTGAGAAAGTTAAAGTGACTTGCTCATGGTTACACAGTCATTAAGTCTTTGAGGCAAGATTCAAACAGGTTTTCTTGACTCCAAATGCAACACTGTTCACAGGGTTTTTATATCATCTTCTCACTTGTTCTTTGTTATGTTTCTGTTTGTGGATGATTGTTAAGTTTTCTTAAGGCTAAATAAT
Organism: Notamacropus eugenii; assembly: GCF_028372415.1. Classification (NCBI taxonomy): domain Eukaryota; kingdom Metazoa; phylum Chordata; class Mammalia; order Diprotodontia; family Macropodidae; genus Notamacropus; species Notamacropus eugenii. Next base: position 518,428,115 of record NC_092872.1, read on the forward strand.
CAATGAAACAATGCATCAAGTTTGAATTTGTGTTGTTGCCCAGTTTCTGTGTTATAAATGCTCACACTGAAAATTTAACATTTGACTCTCAAACTTTACCCCTATATGTCAATCTCTTTTGACTTACAAGCCAGGGGATTTTCGGGTAGAAACGCCAAAGGATTCTGAAGTGTTTGAACTGGATGAAACCTTGGGAATGCTCAGTTTTAGAGATGGTAGAGATCTTAACAAATAGAGCATAGAATGTTAGTGATAAAAGATCTCCTAGATGATTTATTCTGTCACTTCCATTTCACAGAGAAAGAAAACAAATCTAGAGATGGGTTAAGAGATCTGTCATGTGTCACCCAGCTGGTTAATAGTGGAATTGGAAATGGCAATGATTTTAGAAGGGAGATTGGGAGAGGGAAAGATAAAGCAGCCATTTACTGTTTGTCAGATCACAGTCTCAGTGTGAGATTGGGGCATTTTTCAGAACCATCATTATTACAGGAACTGAGCATTCTCATCCCACAGCTTCACGTTAATATCTTTTGTTTTTTCTAGATTACTGTCCACCATCACAGAACCAATGAGTGATGGGTCCTGTGAACCTCCCTCCACTGAAGAGGTCTCTGCTTCTTCCCTGGTCAGTGAAGACAGTGAGATTGACAAGGTAGACCATGGTGGTATCAAGAAGGTGTGTTTCAAAGTGTCAGAGGAGGATCAGGAAGACTCAGGACATGATACAATGAGCTATCGGGACTCCTACAGGTAGGATCCGAGGTTGAGAGTGGAGGGGCTTGGTTGACCTGCTGGGAAGTCTTGTCTCTATCAAATGCTCTGGGTCAGGGAACCTGGGGTACAGCCCTGTCTCTCCTACCCTAGTTGGCTGTAGAATCTTAGACCAAACACTCAACCTCTCTGAAATTCAGTCTCTTCATCTGCAAAATGAGCATAATAACCCTTGCCTCTCTCATGGGGCTGTAGTGGGGAATGGGGTGTAAAGCCTCAGATGAGCAAGTAAATGTGAAAAGGCTTTATAAATGGTAAAGCACGATAGGAATATGAAGAGTTAGGAATAGGAAGTAATCAGATTGAGGTATATTAGAAGTAGCATTATTAGGCATTATTATTATTATATTTTTGTATTACCTAAATTTCTTTTGATATTAAACTTGTTTTCCTCCTTTCCAGGGAGAAATCCCTTATAATGAAGAATTTTTTTTAAAAAAGAAAATGAGGATAAAGGAAACAAAAATTCAGTTGAGCTAGTCCATTTTTTCAAATATTTATTTTCAGTTTTCAGCATTCACTTTCCTAAGTTTTAAATTTTCTCCCCTCTCTCCCTGCTTCCTCCCCAAGATGGCATGCCATCTGATATGGACTGTACACATGCATTCCTATTAAACACATTTTCATATTAGTCATGTTGCATAGAAGAATTATAATGAATGGGAGAAACTATGAGAAAGAAAACAAAACGAAAGAGAAAAGAGTCTGCTTCACTCTGCAGTCCAGCTCCATATTTTTTTCTCTACATGTGGATGGCATTTTGTATCATGAATCTTTTGGAAAGTTTTAGGTCCTTGCATTGCTGAGGAGGGTTAAGTCTATCGGAATCAGTCCTTGCACACTGCGGCTATTTCTGTGTATAATGTTCTCCAGCCAGTCAATAAATTATATGCATTATTCCATAACCATGGATACCCTACCCCCACACATATGGCATGGCTGGGTATCTATGAGAAGAAAAGGGGGCAGCAGCATCCTTTCATATCTAGAAGGCATTGTAATTAATCATGTGAATTAATAATATTGATAATATGAAGTAATAATTTTGGAGTGGAAATAATTCTAGCACTGCATCCAAGCTTTGAACCTTGCTAACTGTGTGACTATGGGTGAAACTGCTTCATCTCTCACAACTTCACTTTTATCATGTATAAAAAAGTTAATTCCATGTGCACTGTGAAAGAAATGCCAAAGGTTAAGGTCTGAGTTCCACACATATCTTGGATCTAAGTTGTTCTTGGTGACCTTGTGTGTTCCTGCTCAGTAGAATCCAAGCTTGAGTCTATATTCTGTCCTCCATAGCTGTTTTCCTGTCTCGAGAGTTGATGTTGGTATTGACTGATTTCGAAATGTGAAAGAAGCCACACCCTTCTCCCCCTCCCCTCACCAGTACTTGCGTCATCAAACCCTGTGTGACCTGGAATCCACCTGACACCCTCTCTGTGCATGTAGTCCATCTTCCTCTTTCTGAACGTCTTTAACATTTGTTAGGCTTCTCCAAATAGAAATGTGGAGTTCCTGTTAAGACCTTGGGGAGTTTCTCATCATGTCCTTTCTGTATTTTTTTTAGTGAATGTAATAGTAACCGAGACTCCGTCCTTTCCTACACCAGTGTCCGTAGTAACAGCTCTTACTTGGGCAGTGATGAGATGGGATCTGGTAAGTAGGATAGGGCCATTTTCAAGATGAAAGGGAGAGGATGCTACGCAGACATTTAGGGAAGATCTGGTGTACATCCTTTTTTGTGTAGCATTGTCAGGTGGAAGAGGGTCTTTGGTGGGGAGGATGAGCATCGTTTCAGGCAGAGACAGTAGTATGAGCAGAGGCCCAGAAGGTGGACTAATTTTGAGGGAACAGTTAATAGTATAGATTGATGAGAGAGTATGCAAGGAAATTAATAGGAGATAAAATTGGGAAGGTAGAAGACAGTCAAATGGTGGAGAACCTTGGCAAGACAAGCTAAGGAGCTAAGCTATTCAGTAAATAGTAGGGTGCTGCTAAAGATTTTGTAGGTGGGGAGTAACATGATCAGGTCCATATTTTAAAGAGATGACTGGAGGTGACAATGCTTGGCCTGCCTACTTCGCAGGATTCTTGTTAAAAAAAATGCCAGATGAGATACTGGCTGGGAAAGGACTGTGAGAAGTAGAAGGCACTACACAGATGTGCACTGACTCACTTGTTCTCTCTCCCAGGAGATGAGTTACCTTGTGACATGAGGATCCCATCAGACAAACAGGACAAACTGCACGGATGCTTAGAGCACCTGTTTAATCAGGTACAGGCATTCTCTTCTGATGGCTACCAGTCTTCTGATTTCTCTCTTGGGGAAACAGAGGAGTGTGGACTCACAAGAGGTGAAGACAAATACTTTTTAGCCTGTAAGCCAGGGGTCATGGGCTCCTGTGGCAGTCACATGAAGCCTTTGGACTCCTTTTCAGAAGAATGTTTTTAAATGCACAAAATAAATATGTTGGATTATAAAGGAAATGAATAGATGCCACTGAGATAAATTATCCATACATTTTACAGAACAAGTCATGGACCCTAGGGTTCAGAACTGCTCTAAGGCATCCTTGACCTGGTCCTTGCTTTCCAAGGCTGTGTTCAAGATCCTAGGATTATAGATTTAGAGCCAGAGGTGACCTTAGGGGTCATTGAGTTCAATCCCCCCATTTTGTAAATGAGTAAATTGAGGCCCGGAGAGGATAAATGACTTGCTAGGTAACTCCATAGATAAAAGTGCTGGATTTGGGGGTTATAAAACCCTTAGTTCAAATGCAGCCACTTTGTGACTCTGTGAACCTGGGCAAGTCATTTAACTTGGAGCCCTGGTTTCTTTATCTGTAAACTAGGGATAGTAACAGCCCTTATTTCACAGGGCTGTTGTGAGGTAATATGTGTAAACCATTTTACAAACCTTGAAGTATTAATTCTAGCTATGGTGATGGTGACAGTTATCACCACTCAAGGTTATCTGTTTAGTATCTGAGTCAGGGTTTGAAGCCTGCTCCTCTGACTCCAGATCCATAAGGCAGATACTTACTGGCTTGAGGCTATGAAACATAGCTAGAATTCTCTTTCTCAGCACCCTCAGCCTGATTGCTTATAGTTTGGGGACCTTCTTTCAATAAAGAGTTGTGCTGATATGTCATTGAGTCTGAGAGCTCCTTGGCATCTCAGGGCATCCCAGCAGAGTCCAGATTTTGACAGGTCCTGCCAAACTGAGAAGGATTTGAGAACAAGCCCCAAGACCACCTGTATGTCTCTTATTCATGGACCAGCTTATATAAATTCCGAGAACTTCACTACCAGAATATTGGCTGCTAAGGGAGGCACTTTTCTGGTCACAGAAATTCATGTAGAAGGGCTATGATCTTCATTACTGGAGGGATTATAGTCACTTGGAAAATCTTGGATCTTTTGAAGTATTGAGGGACCCTTGGCTCACCAGGCATGGCTTACACTAACCAAAAGCCTTTTGTTAAATGCTCAGGTGGACTCCATCAATGCACTCCTAAAAGGGTCAGTCATGAGCAAGGCCTTTGAGGAAACGAAGCATTTCCCCATGGAACACAGCTTGCAAGGTAAGCCTGTAGGTGGGGAGAGGTTGAATAATTTGGTATATTGAGACCTCTGCATAGGTTAGGCACAGTCAGGAGCATTGAGATGATGTATCTGTTGTGACCCACATATATGACCAGAAGGAATTCTGTTGTGACCTACATATATAGGCAGGAGGAATTTTTCTAGCAACCAGGCCAGTGGTGTTTGGAACATCCCTGAAAGGGTAGAAGGCCAGATTTAGGAGATTAGTTTGAAGTCTTTGCCCTGCTTCCCTCCTTTGGAAATTCCCCACTTAGGGTTTTTTGTCTAGTGAGAAGACTTATCCTTCCTACTTGAAGAAAGTGTCCTGAACCTACTGCTTGACTTTGGCCAAGATATCCAGTGTAACTGCCCTCTCAGCCCACAAACTCTCACCCGGTTTTCCCCAAAATGGTGCATTTCCCTTGGAGAAGGATGGTGGCCAGAGCTGACCATAACCTAGAATTGCAGCTGCCTGTTCTCCTCTACTTCCCAGCTTGCTTACCCAAAGCAGAGTCAACAAGGCAATGTTCTCTCAGCCTCCTGGAAGGGCCAGGTAGGCATCTAGGGTGAGGCTTCAGGATGAGGATGGGGCCAGACAACTACCCCTGCAGAACTCTGACCCTGGCTCTCTTTTCCTCCTGGTCTGCTCAGAGGCTGCTGGTTGTAGTCAGTACTAAGGAAGAAAAGGAAAGTCTGTAGAAACTTCTCTTGTGCTATACACTGACTTGAATTCTCCTTTCTTGAAAATATCCTTTTGGCCAGGGGGCTCAAGTGATGTTTGTAGGGAAGAAAAAAGCTGTAGGTAAAAGCTTCTAAGAGCCTGAAGAACAGAAATTTCCTCCCTTAGGGTTGATGTGCACACAGGTGTCCAGCCCAACTCTGTTACCCAACACATTCTCTGGCTGTCTAGTAGCTGGTGACAAGGTCCTTTTTCTGCTCATTTTCCTTCTCTTACCCTTTGAAGGGCAAAATTGGTATGCTAGAAAGAACTGAAATCCCTCCTGAATTAAGGGGATTTGAGTTCATTCAGATGCAGCCTCTGATGCTTAACACCTATGGACAAGTCACTTATCCTCCTAGAACCTCAGTTTCCTTATCTGTACAATGAATGTAGTAGGATATGATATCCACTGAGATCTTTTCCAGCTCTTGATCTGTGACAGACAGGTCTGAGGATACAGACCTGTGGGGCTGAGCACGTGTGGGGATGGACAGATGTGTGTAGAGGCAGGGCGCTAACTCTGCTCCCTTTTTCATAAGTCCATGTTCCTAACAAAATATTGATGGCTTTGTGATGTCTCTAGTGTAGGACATTACAAACTAGCCTGTCCTTTGAGAGGTGAGGGGTGTGTGTGTGTGTGTGTGTGTGTGTGTGTGTGTGTGTGTGTGTGTGTGTGTGTGTGTGTGTGTGTGTGTGTGTTTTGCAGGTACGTGCTTTGAGTGATTTAACCTTGGTCTTCTGCTCTCTACTTTCAATGTCAAGGTTTCTATTCTCAGCCACTTCTAAGGAAGAAAAAGCTAATCTAGAGAAATCCCTTCTGTTAGGCATGTCTTACGTGAAGAGTCCTTGTAATAAACAAGGGAGAACCAAGAGGTCAGGATCACTTGGCACCTTCAACCTGTGCCAAAGATTGAGTCCCAGATCCCTGGCTGTTGCCTGCATAGATGTGGTCATTGGGACCCCTCCCAATGAGGGAGGTGCTCGTTGAAAGTGCTGCTTTCAGCTTTTGAACCACCTGGTACATTGAACAAAGAGTCAGGAGACCCAGGTTGTCAGCGTGGCTCTGTCACTAACTCACTGTGTGATAGGATTAAGTGATATCAAAGGTCCCTTCCAGCTTTGCATTCTGTGAGCCTATGGGACTCATGGCATCAGTGTCCCTTGTGATGATGGGGTACTGTAGGGCATGTCTCTTGACCTTCCATGACTGAGGCTTCCCAGTGCCAAGTACATTGTCACAGAATGGGAGCTGTCTTCACTTCCCCTTTTCCCTCATTCTGTATTATTTTTTGTTGTTGCCTGTCTACCCATTTCCTCTCTTTTAACTGGCTCTTTCTACTGCAGACTTTAAACAGAAGGAAGAATGTCCAATCCGTGGCCGGAGCATGATTCAAATAAGCATTCAGGAAGACCCTTGGAACCTTCCCAACTCCATTAAGTCCTTGGTGGACAACATCCAGAAATATGTGGAAGGTTTGTGCCCAGGATGGGTTGGGGGCCATGGGACAGGCATTCAGGATACCAGTACTATTCAGCAGGGGCTAGTCCAAAGCTAAACCAATGCCTTGGTCATCCTGATCATCCTAGAGGATGAAACTCAGGATGGGCCAATCTGGCACGTGCTCCTTTCTTGGACAGAAATGGTCAAGTGGATTCTCAAGAAGGTAGGTGTTTGGCAAGAGGGATAAATTTTTCCTGTCCCTTCACACCTACCTTCTAGGACATCATAACAGATGTGGTCTCTTGTATGTCTGTAGTCTCTTGGATGTCCAAAGATCTCAAGAGTATTTCAGTGTAACGAAAAGGGCATTAGACTGGAACTCAAGGTAATGACCTAGGTTCTTATTCTGGCTGTACGCCTTCTATCTCTGTGATCCTTGTGGTTGAATAAGGGAGTTGGATCATCCCAAAATCTTGTCTAGTTTTGGTAGTCTATTGTCCCATGTCCTTTCAGTTTTAACAACATTCTGTCTTCTTTGTTGAAAGCCCCTTTTAGTTTTGACATTCCATTTTGTAGGGTTCCCTTCTAGCTCTGTCATCCTGTATTCTAAGGTCTCTTTCACCTCTAAAAATCTAATCTTACACTATCTTTATGAGCTTAGACAGGGAGGGGTGGACCTTATTTTCAAGACTTTGAATTTGGCCGCATGTCTCCAGACCATCTTAGGAGCTTAGGTCTCTTTCAAGATAAGAATCTCTCAAAAGACCAAGTCTAAGCATAGTATTCCTTTGTACCCCTATGCCAGTCTTTTTGCCTTTACCATGTCTTAAACCCAAATCACTCTGGCTCTCATTGATCGGCCAACAATGGGTCCTAGCCTAAGCCTCACTTGGTCATTGTTTGGGTCCTGATGGCTATTGTGTAAATAGCAGTTGTTTTTGTTTTGACCAGGAACCCTGAGAGTTTTCCCCTCCCAGACTGATTTTTTTTTTTTGGACCCTGGTAAAAGAGGCCATTTTTTACCTCATTTCTTACCTAGTCTTAATCACTGAATGGGCATTGCTTTAGACAAACTGAGACCTGGTCTCCCACTGTGTAGGGGCCATCTCCAGTCATCCTGATCTATATCTTGCCACTGGACCCAGAGGGTTCCAGAGGAGAGAGTGAGGCTGATGACTGCGTGCAGCCCTGCTTCACTTAAATCCAATTCACTTGCATGTCATGGCATCACCTCCTGATGTCATGGCCCTCTTCAAGAACAAAGGATAGACAACAACAACAGTGTCTTTCTGCAGTCTAGGTGTTCTTTGGCCTTTTCTTTCAGGTCAAGAGTCTCTCAGAACACCCAAGGCTAAGCACAGTGTCTCTTTGTGCCGGGTGCCCTTCCTTTTGGACCCCAGGGCTTCTGGTTCCAGGAAAAAGTTTAAGGCAGTTGAAATTTGAGGAGGATCCTTGTTTGGATCTATGCCAGGCCTCCGTTTCAGAGAGCACAGGGATTTCAGGTTGTAGAGAAAATAGGTGTGTGTGCACATGCATGTGTGTGTTGGAGGCAGGTAGGTGGTGCAGTGGATAGAGTAGGGGGCCTGGACATCATTATGTATCAGTAGAAAATCTGGGAAATGCTATTAGACATAGAGTTTGCTTAGATTTCCCCAGAGAATCTAATAGTCCCCCATGCTGTTCTTGTGGATGAGATGGAGAGATGGGAGCTAGGGGAGAGACGGATTTGGGTTTGGTTGAATGACCAAAGAGTAGTCAGTGATGGGTCACGGTCTCCTTGGATATGGCCATCTGCAGTGGAGTAACCTAGAAACTTGTCTTTGGCCCTGTATTCTTTAAAGGTTCTGTTAATGATTTCGTTAAGGACAGAGAAGGCTTATCTTTCAGATTTCCAATGTCAGAGCTGACACACTGGATGACAGACTCGGGATCCAGAAGGAGTCAACATGACGGAATAATGGTCCAAATCAAAACAGATAAATGTCAACAGAGGCAGAGGGGCAGTCCTACATGGGAACTAAAGTATACTACAGTACAATACCGTCTAACATAGCATGCTATAATATAATAGTAGTATAATGCAATGACATATAATATACAATATGCTATAATACTTACATACAGTGTAATCTGATGTAATGTAAGACGAGTGGTGTGGTTAAACTGCACTCCCATCTGTAAAGGACAGGGATAGTGGACTGTAAGTTCAGCATGAATTAACATTTCTAAGATCCATACAATTCAACAAGTGTTTGCTAAGTACCTTCGATTGTTCACAATTTGTTGGGCATACAAGGAAAGAATTTAATTATGTACACTAGGAGCTTGTATTCTATTTACATTCCATTCTGGGATAAGTAGGGAGGGACGGAAGGGGAGAGAAGGAGAGGAGCTATAGAGGGGGAAAGGAGAAAAGAGATTAGGAGAGAGGAGGGAGGGGAATAGAGAGCGGGAGAGGAGAGAGGAACAGAGAAATGGAGAGAGAATATTTACAACCAAAGTGCTGATGAAAGGTATCTTGTAGATTCACACATGAGCCTAACCTTATAGGAAGTTAGCCTTCTGAAAGTGCAGGTAAGTTGAGAGTAAATGCTCAGCCTCAGGCATAGCCTGAGAAATGGAATGCTGAGTTCAGAGGACTGGGAATAACCTTGGTTTGACGGGAACATAAAGTCTGTGAAGAGATGAAATGTGAAATGAAGCTGGAAATGTAGACTAGAGCCAAATTAGGAATTGTTTTAAAACATCTGTTTGTTTTTTGTCCTAGAAATAATAGGGATCTGTGGAAGATTCTTGAGGAAGAGAGTGATATGTTTTGGTATGAATTTTTAGGAAGATGATTTGGATATTTGGGTGGAAGATGGTTTGGAGAAGGGAGAGTTTGCTGCCGAAGTAGTTAAGTCTTAGGGTATGTTTACAACATAGGAAGCAATAGTCCTGATGCATGCCCTCTGTCCTGGTCAGAAGCCATCTGGAACATTGTGTTCATTTCTGTGTGCCACATTTTAGGAATGCTATGGACAATCTGGAGCGTATCCAGAGGAATAGGATTAGGATAATGAGAGATCTAAAGACTGTCTCATAAAAGGATCAGTTAAAAGAACTGGGAATGGTGAGCCTGGAAAAGAAAAGACTTGTGATAACTGCCTTAAAGTATCTGAAGCATTATGATGGGGAAGCAAGGTCATACTTGTGCTCACCCATAGCTAGCAAAGGGGCAGTTGTCTAGAATTTCAGGGGTGAAGGCTTGGTCCTGATGTAAAGGAAAACTTCCTAATAATTAGAACTGTTGTTCAAAAGTGGGACAGGGCTGTTTGAGGAGGTAATAGATCTCCTCTCACTAGACATCTTTAAACAACTTCATTGATTAGGGATGTTGCAGAGGAAATTTCTCTTTAGGTACGGGTTGGCTTGAAAGAGCTTGGAGACCTCTTCCAGATATCAGTTTCTTTGCCTTGGTGCATCTCTATGAACTTGGGTATATTTGTGCATCTTGTGTTGTTGTGCCTTTGTATCTGTGTGTGTCTAAGTGTGTGTGTGTGTGTGTGTGTCTAAGATTCCTGTCTACTAGAGAGGAAGCTAAATCAAGTCAATTGAGCACACATTTTTTTAAGCATCTGCCATGTGCAGACATGTGTCCTGTACTGGGTGATAGGGATACAAGGATGAAAAATGGAATAGAATTTTTCCTTATAGAGTTTATAATCTACTGGGAGCAGTTAGCAGGTACATAAAGAAGTGGGCTGTGATGGGGACAAAGGAGAGTTCCAGGTAAAGTGCTTGAAGTACATGCAAGGAGGGAAGAATACTCCTCTCTGGTGTGGTCAAGGGAATCCTACAAAAAGAGGTGACACCTGCCTGAATGGAGCCATGAAGAAAAGAATGATGTTCTGAGGCAGTAGTGAGGAGGGCATGCATTCCAGGCAGTCCGGATGACTTATGCTAATGCACAGTTATAAATGATTTCTTACCAAGGCAGGGATTCTGTCTTATTCGTCTTTGTTTTCCCCACAACACCCAGCATGGGACCTTGCACATAGTAGGTGCTCAGTAAATGTTTGATGAATGAATTAATTGTGGTATCTGTGTTTATATATAGGGATAGGGACGGGATCTATGATTTCATTGGTATAGGGAATTCCTAGGTGGGAGATCTCCCATTACCACTGCCGATTGGCTTCTTCTCTGCAACTTTAGAGACTTAGAGAATTTCCTTGAGTACCGAGAAGTTAGGTGAATTGTCTAAGGTCTCATAGCCAGCATGTGTCAAAGGTTGGGTTTGAACCCAGACCTTGTTGCCTTCAAGGCTGGTTCTGCATCTGCTACACTACACTGCTTCTCATCTGTGTCTGTGAAAATCATAAAATGTTTGAGCTGGAAGGGGTGTAGGCATGTGAGGGAGGAGAAGGTAAGGGCAGGGAACTGCTCAGAGGTATGATTTTGCTCCTGTCTTATTCAGGTAACATCCCTGGGGAGACTTCTGTTGTAGACTCTTCTTCGTCACCTCCCACAACCCCAAGCCCAAGTATGGGTGGGGGCCTTGTGGGAAAAGCTTTCTTACAGTTCCTCCAGGGAAAGGGAAGCCTTGGGTGTCAAAAAGTGGCTGAACTGGCATCAGGATGCTTATGCCCGAGGTAGTTCCCCCTTTTCCTCACACCTCAGCCCAGAAACAAGGAGTCCTACTTTGGAGTCTTGTTATGACCCAGTTGGAACAAGGAAGCAGTTTTCTCCATCCAGAGAAACATCCTTTAGTGTTCCTTGGGGTGGGTGCCTGCTTAGCAATTTTCCTAGCACGCTTCCCTTTCCCTCTCTCTCTGTATATCCCACTATGTCCTTATTGCCTGTCAAGTAAAGTTCAAAGTCCTCTGCCTGGCATTCAAGGCCCTCCTCATGGAGCCACCTTGCCTTTGCAGCTTCATCTCATAACAATCCCCTCCACGTACTCTCTGCTTCTGCCAAAAAAGGATGATTTTTGTCCCTCTCTGATGCTTTTACTGACATTGTACCCTCTGCCTGTGTTGCCCTCCCTCTGCACTTTGCTAGTTGAATTCTTAAAACTGCCCTTCCTTTCATGAGGACCTGGAATACCCCCCAGATGTTTTTCTTGATAAAATTTCAAGTAACCATGTAAATCTTTGGGACTCTTAATGTAGTTTCCTGTATTACCCCAGTCCTTCCATGTATATCTTATCCCCCATTAGACTAGAAGATTCATAAAGCCAGGAATGGGTCTTATCTAACCTTTCTGTCTCCCCCTGTGTTGGGCATAGTGCTTAGGTCTGCACCTTGATCCTTAATACATGTCTTTGTGTTATAGTATACTGTCTGATGTTCCTAGAACTTCATTCTAGAGCCTCAGACATCCATCAGCTTATGGCTTCAATCTTATCTCCCTTTCCTTTTTCCTTCTAGATGGGAAGAATCAGGTGTTGCTGGCATTACTCAAAAGCACAGGTAATGGATTGGGGAGGCAGCCTGGTCCAATGGAAAGGGCACAGGAGGTTCTGGGTTCAGATCTCGTATCATATTTTTGCCCTACTTTTCAAACATTTTTACTCCAGGGTAAAGAAAACTTCAAGGGGAGGTTAGAGGGGCGAAGGCTGTCTCCAAGGTTGGCATGTGGGAGATGCGGGTGTTGGGAAGGATTTTGCCTTGTTGGTATTTTTGGTGGGTTTATAAGGCTGATTTGTATGTATGTTATCCTTTGGTCTTTTTTGTAAGTACTGGAGCCTGATTCCTCCCTGCCAAGCCTCAATTCATCACCCTATTTTTCATAAATGAAATGTAGCCTGTGGGCCACATGTGGCTGAACATCAGGCTTTGAGTTTCCTGTGTTTCTCATCCAGGGCTTGAAGAGAGAACCGCCCCCCTGCTATTTGATACTCTCTCATCCTGTCGCTTACAGGGTTTGAATATGGGCATTTCTCTCTCCCCCTTTAGCTGAGCAGCCTCCTAACTCTACCTAGATATATCCCTTCCAAGGCTCATCTAAGAGCATCCTGGTCAGTGTCTGAGCTAACACAGCCGCCCTGCCTTCTTAGAGAGCCTTCCTCCTGAAGTTTAGCGTGCACTGTCAGAAACTGGAAGCAGGAAAGTGGGGTGTGTGGTTTTTCTGAGAAGAAATTGCCTAATTTTCCAGAGTTGTGAGGATTAAATGAAATATTTGTCAGGTGCTTATTATTAGCATAGTGCCTGACACATAGTATAAAACAAAATATAAAATAATGGAATAAATAAAAGAGTTAATAGTATAAATAAATGGAAGGGAATAACCTTCTCCCCTTTCCTTGGACCTGTAAAGGAATTTCCTCCGGGTTCATAGTTTAGAATTATCATGAACTGAAACTCCATAAGGATGGCCCACAGGGAGAGGAAAAGTGGCAAGAATCTGCCACGCCCCTTTGTAGTTTCCCCCAAAGTAAAATGGAGGGTTTGCATCCCATCATTAGATAGGTAAAGAGCCCTTAGGGCCATGCACAGCCTGCTTCCTGCCCAGATGTAGTCTGTAATCCGGAGGCCACTGGAACAATGTCAGGTCAGTTTAGCGCTTTCTCTCTCTTTCTCCTCCTGCAGATACGGAGCTGCAGTTGAGGCGGGATGTCATCTTCTGCCAGTCTCTGGTGGCCGCCATCTGTACTTTCTCTGACCAGCTGCTTGCAGCTCTGAGCTACCGCTACAATAACAATGGCGAGTATGAAGAGAGCAGCCGAGATGCCAGTCGCAAGTGGCTAGAACAGATCGCGGCCACAGGGGTTCTTCTCCACTATCAGTCCCTGCTGTCCCCTAGTGTGGTAAGAGCCATTGGCTGGGGGATGGGATTGGCAGCCACAGACGTGTGGACCCTGAGGCAAGGCTCTTCTTGCCTGAGATATAGAATACTTGGTGTGGGTTAAAAAGAAGAACCTTCAGTTTACTTCCAGGTCAGGGGATTTCAGTCTTGGTTCTGCTGCTACAAGCTCTGGCACCATTTTAGAGAACTATTTTAGAACTGGAAGAGAACTTAGGGGTTCTTGGAGAGTAACCCTCCTCTGTCTAATACTAAGGAATGATGACCCATCTTTTGCTGATGAGGAAGCCTAGTAGAATCTGGAATGTGAGGACCTGAGTTTGAATCTCTTCCATGCTGATTCAATAAGAATTCAGTGGCCCACTTTATGGAAGTTAGGTGGTATTGTGGATAGAATGCTAGACTTGGGAGTCAGAAAAACCTCAAATCTTGCCTCAGACACTAAGCACCGTAGTTCTGAGCAAGTCACTGAACCTCTCTGTGCCTCAGTTTCCTTACATGTAAAATGGAGACATTGAAATAGATGGCCCCTGAGATCCGTTCTAGCTCTCAATCTCTGATCCTGTATTGGGCAACATGTTAAGCAGTAGGTTATATAGAGAGACAGAATTTAAAACGACTCCTCCTCTCAAAGAGCTGATTTTCTCCTGGGTGGGATGGTAGGTAGGGAATACAACATGTAACCACTTTTACGTAATAATTTGATGAGGGAAGACAGTGTTAATAACTAGAATAACCTTCAAGCTTTGTTGGGTGACAGAGCAAGTCCCTCACCTGAGACTCAGTTTTCTCATTTGTAAAATGAAGGGCTGGAACGGTCATGTCCTTTCCAGATCTAGATTCCGTGGCCTCCAGTCCTGAGACAGTCACTGTCTGTACGAGGCCTCCTGTTTCATTACTGGATACCACCAGTTGTAGCAATATTCATCAGGTCTGCCACCCTTCTCCCCAAAGCCCTGCATCTGCTCTCTGGGGGGGAGCAGAGCAAGTTCCTCCAGCTGACACAATGATGGCCCTTCAGATAGTGATCACTTTAATAAGAATTTAGAGATGAAAGGGACCCTAGGCCCTCAGATGGAGGAGGTTATCGATGCCCTGATGTGAAATGACTCACCGAGCAGCTTCTACTCAGCAAAGCTGTCCTATTTACAGGCTTTACCACAATTAATTACTCCTCTCATTTGTCTAGTCTGTTATACTTTTGAGGTTGTACTTTTCTAGCCTTGATCTTTTTTGATCTTTACAACCTAATGTAGAGAGGTGGACTAGGGGGTTATTGCCTTCCTTGTGCCCATTTTCCAAATGAGGAAACTGAGGCCTGGAGAAGGTAAGTTAACCGTGTGTGTGTGTGCGCATGTGTGTGTGCATCTGTGTCCTAGATCAGATTACAGGCTTTTTGACTTTCAGTCCAATGACTTCTCCTTCACCAAGGTGCCTCCCCAAGAAGCATTTGGGTGTTTTCCTGCTAACATAGTACAGCACTCAGCCCTCCTTCACTCAAAAAAAAAGTCAAGTGCAACTCATTTCATTATTTCTCAGATGGCATGGTCTTCTTCGGCAGTGAAGGACGAACACACAGTAGAGCAGTAGTACACTGTGGGAGCGCATAATGAGCGAGTGTAGACCTGTCCCAGGCATCTGTCCCTGCACCACGTGTCTTCTTGTGACCTTGATCAAATGGTCTCCACCTCGGGGTCTTTGCTTCCAGATTGAAAGATAATTTTTTCACCTTATTTTTCTTGTCTTTTTTTTGTAACATGGCTAATTATGGAAATATGTTTTGCATGATGTCACGTCTAATTGACATACTGCTTGTTTTTTCAATGGTTGAGGGAGGGCCTGAAAGGGCAGAGAATTCGGAACTCAAAACAAAAAATAAATGGTCAAAAATCAAAAAGTAAATTTATTTCTTTAAAAAATAAAAAAAATTGAAAAAGTCAATCTTCATAAGGTCCTTAAGGTCCCTTCTAGCTCTAACATTCTGTAATTCTATCCTGACCTCCACACAATGAGTGTCCTACCTATGTCACTTTTTTTCCATACGGTATTGCTTGCTGTTGTCTCCTCAGAGAATGTTGGTTCCTCTGACACAAACCACCAATAGTCTTATGTTCAAGAGGCAGGTTGTGGCCACAGGGAAGAGGGAGATGGGGAGCTTCTGTTGTTTACCGAGATATTTTAGTCCTTTGATGGAGAAACAGAACTGGTTTATTTGTAAAGTGGGATCATGCTGCCCTCTACTGTTGAGACACTACATGCCATGGGCTTTGCTTCTTTTTCTTATAGCTGGCAAAACAGGTCTTAGAAAACAGACTGTCTTTGGCTCTCTGTGTTGTCATCTGTGAAATGAAAAGCTTGTACTAGATGACACTTAAAGTTCTTTCCAGCTCTAAACATATGGTCTTTGTCTTTGGGTCTGGAAGGCACCAGAGAAAGTAGAATACCAAAGCTTCCTTAGAGGCCATTTAGTCCAATTTGTCAGAGGAAAAAAAAAAGGTGGATGCTGTGTGCAAAGCAGGGTGGATCTGTGTTCACGGTGGCAAACGTAAAAGATTGAGTATTCCAGCGCACCATTTTCTGACTCTGAAAGAAGTTTCTAACAGTTCATCCTTTCTTCATTCATTCTTAGAGGGAAGAGCGCATCATGCTGGAGGATATCCGGGTCACTTTGTCAGAGCTGGACAATGTCACCTTCTTATTTAAACAGCTGGATGAGAATTTTGTCACCAGTAAGTGTTTTCTGGTTGCTTTCCCCTGGCTGGGAGACTTGTGTCCCTTGGTTTTGTCTCAGAATTCTTTGACTGGCAGAGTCCCCCAAAAGTCATCCTCTTTATCACTTGGGTTATAAGATTTAGAGCCAGAAAGGAACCTTAGAAATCTAGTCTAATCTCCTCATTTTGCAGAGGAAGAAATTTGGACCTAGGGATGTGGTGCCCAAGGTCACACAAGTAACAAGGGAAGAGACCTATGTTTTGAACCTCAGTGTCCTTGCTGGTATTCTTTGTGATCCACCAGGCTGTGTCTCTCCTCCTGCCTCAAAGCATGATAGGACCTTACCTGTCTGAGATGGGTGTGCATCTTCTTCTTCCAGCAAGGACAGTGTATAACTATTCCGTGTAGTCATAGATCCATCCTGGTCCAGCCTAAAACTAACTGGAGTGGAAACAATGGTGGCTTTCCTGTGGATGAGCAGCACCTGCCCCTCTGTAACCCAAATACCTCCCTTGCTCCCCACCCCCCAGCTGTTCATTGGTGCTTGCCATAGTTAGAGCTTCATTCCTTTATCTTAGGCGTTCTTAATCATTTTGATACATTGGATTCCTTTGGCATTCTGGTGAAGTCCATGGACTCCTCAGAATTATGTTTTTTAAAGTGCATTCCCTCCCAAAAAAAAGATTCAGAGGATTACAAAGGAAACATTAAAAATAACAAAGTCACTGATCCCCAGGTTAAGACCCTTTACATTAGATGATCTTTAAGGTTGCCTCCAACTCTGAAGAGTCTAAACAGGGATTCGTAATCTTTTTAATGTGTCATGGGCACCCTTGGGCAGTCTGGTCATGCCTACGACCTCCTTCTCAGAATAGATTTTTAAAAAAATTCATAATTGGAGGAAATGCTAAATTTCAGCTAGCTGTTGGTAAAAACAATGATGTACTCTCCCCCCTCCATCTAAGTTCATGGAACCCCTGAAGGCTTTGGTCCCTGTCAAATTTTAGAGCACTGTACACTGCCCCTTTTCCCCCAAAGGATCCTCAAAGTGTTACTCCTTAAGTGTTCATGATTTGAAAGGGTTAGACTTGGTGGTTACTGGGTGCTAGGGGTGGGGCAAATGGGAATAGAAGAAATGGAGCTTTGGGGGGGGGAAGGCATGGAGGTATGAATCTAATCAAGGCATAAGCATAAACTTATTGCCTAGAAGCATTGAGGTTCTAGGTCCAATGGACCATGACAGACTCTCTCCATCCAAAGCTCTTGGCTGCATAAAGGTGCTCTCATACACTCGAGAGGCAGCAAGGGAAAGACCAGTGGTCTTTGAGTCAGGAGACGTAGGTTCAGATCTTGACTTTGAACTTGCTATTTGACTTTGGACAACTCACTTCCTCTCAGTTCCTTATCTGTAAAATGGGAGTAATAATCCTTATGCTACCTACTTCATAGGGTTTTTGTGGGGAAAGTGCTTTGTTAAACCTGTACGCTTTGTAGAAATTTAAGTTGTGAGCTACCTTCCCAAGAATGGGCATCCACACTAGGAGGCAGCATGGTAGAGGGGACAGAACATGCTGGCTCTGGAGTGAGAGGACCTGGGTTCAGATCCTGCCTGTAATATTAAGCTACCTTTATGTGACTGTGGGCAAGACCCTTCACTTCCCTGGGCCTCAAGTTTCATTTGTAAGATGAGGGGGTTGGATTTGATAGTTTTTGGAGTCCCTTTCAGCTCTGAATCTATAATCTTATGACTGTCTAGACAGAGGCTGCTTGCCCTGAAGGATGAATCCATCAGTCACAAATTTTTTTTGAATCCCTCCTATATCTGAGACACTGTACTAGGTGTTGGGCATAGAAATACAGAAATGAAATTGCCCCTGCCTTCATGTAGCTTGTGTGCTAATAATCTCTGCCTCAGTTTCCCCAACTTTAAAAAATGGGGACAATAATAGCAAGCCCCCCAAGTTGTTGTGAATATCAGATGATATTTGTAAAGTGCATAGTAGGTGCAGTATAAGTGCTGTCTATTGTATATGTGCTGTTATGATGGTCACTATTTAGCACACACAAGGGATATCTGGGGCTGAGATGGGGCTGTAGGGCAGTAGATCTTCAAGCCCTTCCCAGAAGTGATGATCATTTCCATTTGGTTATTGTTCTAAGCAAAAGATGTGGCCGTGGATGTCAGGGCATGCAGTGGGCTCTGGGGACTATGGGGTGTGAAGCCTGGTCTCGAACCAGCTACTTATGGGGACTGAAAATAGAATCCTTTAGTTGTTCCTCTCAGTCTTGGGGACAAGTATTCCAAACCTCACCCCCCACTGTTTTGGGTTTTTTTTTTTTGTCTCTCCAGACACTCATGTTTTTTATCACATTGAGGGCAGCCGCCAGGCCTTGAAGGTCATTTTTTACCTCGACAGCTATCACTTCTCCAAATTGCCCACCCGGCTGGAGAATGGGGGCAGTCTAAGACTGCACACGGTCTTCTTCACAAAAGGTATGTGCTATGACAGTGGTGGGGGTGGGAGCGGGGGGTTAGGACCCATTTCCAGGGTAGTTAGGCCTAGGTCTCACAGTTGCCTTGGTTCTTCCATAGCCCTGGACAATCTGGAAGGGCAGCCACAAGCTGGGGGCTCGACCACCGCCCTCCTGGAGGAGCTGCAGCAGGAGATCAATGCTCAGTCTCTGGAGAAAGTTCAGCAGTATTACCGACGGCTTAGGTAGCAACCCCTCCTGCCCTCTTTACCCTCTTTGCTCGAGGTGAAGTAACTCTTGTTGGAAGGTGGTTTGGAGTTAATAGGAAGCAGAGTGATACAGTGGATGAGACTTTGGACTGGGACATTAGGAGACCTGAATTCTTGTCTCGGATCTACCACTTACAGGGTGACTCCTCTGCGCCTCACTTTCCTCCTTTATAAAATGAGTAATATGAATTAGATCATCTCTTAGGGTATGTGTTGACTGATATTCTGTGTTCCTGTGACATGACCTAGAGCCAAGATCGGGTGGGAGTGGCACAGACCAGTAGCATGCTGGGAGGTAGATATGCCTTCTAAACATCAACTAGATCTGGGTTCTAATTTAGTGATGTGTGATGTGGTTCCCTTTCAGGACATTTTACCTCGAAAGGTCCAACCTGCCCACAGATGCCAGTGCGACAGCTGTGAAAATTGATCAGGTACCTCCCTCCTCCATCTTGGCTTTTATTTATTTTTCTTTTCCTCCTCCCTCCCTTCTTCTGGTCTTCCTGTTTTCTTCCCCTCTCTCCTATGGATTTTTTTTCCCATGAGGGGCAGGAACTGTGTACTTCTATAAATATTTGTTGAACACCTGCTTTGGGTGATAGAAAAGAAGGATCAGTTGTGGTCCTTATACCCTCAGGGAGTTCACAAGTTTTGGAAAAACGAGACTTGTATAAATGAACACCCAAATGTTAGTACACTAAGATATAATCAGAGGGTCAGAATGTCTGGTTTGGCCAGTCAGTGCTGATGAGTGATGGCTAGAGTTACCAGGGAAGGAATAAACCAAGGCACAGAAATGGGACTAAATTTGGCCTTTCTCACTGGGAGAGTGGAAATAATGCAGCCTAGCTGGAGTGGAAGGATGTGAAAGCAATAGTGGGGGATGAGGTTAGGTACACAGGGTAAGATTAGACTGTAAAAGACTTCAGTTCTCAGATAGGGAAGTGGTTTGATTGTGGAAGACCTGGGAAACCAGTATAGGGAATGGCACTGGGGAGTCAGTTAGAATTTTTGAGCAAAGTGCCATTTTAGAAGAGTAATATGGGGTATATGTGTATGGTATCTTGAATAGGGGGAGAGACTGGAGGCAGGGAGATCCATCTCTGAAGAGCCTGATGTTAAACAATGAGGTTAGGGTCAGTAGCCATAGGGATGAAGAGAAGAGGGATGGATATATAAGGCATGATGATACAAGTTGAGATAGTATGATGCAATTGGAGCATTGGTTTTGAAGCTGGAGCCTCGAATTCTGACTTGGGGCCTTACTAGATGTGTCACACCTGTCAGAGCCCTGGCTTCTTCATCTGTAGAAGGAGGATGTTGGATCAGGCAGCCTCTGGGGTCTTTCCCAACTCTGGAGCCTATGAAATACCCTATGAAATAAGAAAGTCCCCCTAGGACACAGTCATAAACTGGGTTCAGGGAAACAAGGGTCAGACTTTGGGAAGCTCAGTAACTGACTACTTTGCAGCTGATCCGTCCCATTAATGCCATGGATGAGCTGTGCCGCCTGATGAAGTCCTTTGTCCACTCAAAGCCTGGCACCAGTGTGCCTGGTGCAGGCCTGCTGCCCATCTCCTCTGAGCTCTGTTACCGCCTGGGTGCCTGTCAGGTCACCATGTGTGGCACTGGTATGCAGAGGTAAGTGCTGGCTGCCCCATCCCCTGCCTGCCCCCTCCTCACCCTCCCATCACTCATGGGAGATAGAAGCTGCTTAAGTGGACCTTCTGTCCTGGAGTACATTCCTCTTGGGACTTGAGATGCCTTTGAAAACAGCTTTCTCCTCCAAATCCCTTAAACCTTGACATTTTCTATTAGTGGGAAGAGTGCATTGGCCTGATTCTGATGTTGACACTACAACAGTGGGATTGGAGGCAGAATGAGATCACTTTACCTGAGTTGGTTTCTCTAGCTGTAGAACAGCATTAATAATACTCATACCATCTCCACCATAGCGTTCTTGTGAATCTTAAAGTTGTAAAGAAATGTGAGCAATTATTGTTATTACCTTGGGAGGCAGCAAGACTCAGTGGAAAGGACATTGGATTGGGTGTCAGGAAACGAGGTGGTCACCTTGGAAAAATTTCTTTCTTTTTCTGAGCCTTAGTTTCCCATCAAGGATTTGACTAGATGGTCTTTAATGTCTCTTTCAGCTCTGGTATTCTGGAATGATTTTCTTCCACACTCCTTTGTAAAATGGGGGTGGGGAAAGAATGTGTTATGAGTAGATAGTCTTTAAGGCCCTTTCTTGCCAGCGAGGCTTTTGGAAGTAAAGTGCTACCTTCACCCCAGGCACTTATTTCATTATCCTCTGTCTCCATGGATTCCTTCCCCTTCCCCCCCATGCCTGTAGGCTGTTCCATGAGTGTCCAGGCAGTGACCTCAGTGCCTGTGGGTAGGCCTTATGACTTCCCAGGGAGAGGGGCCTTCAGGCAAGGTCAGTTTCTCTCTGTAATGAGAATTCTAGACTCTGGCCTTTTGGATCACCAGAGGACTGCCCTAGATCAAAGGACTATTTTAGATTAATCAGAAAAAGAAAAAGGAGGGTGGGGGATAAAAGCAAGCCTGGTATGTGTTTATTTCAGAATTTAATGAAATGGGCCCTATCCCCTAATCCAGGTTAAGCCCCACTAGAATGCAGGAAGCTTGGTGTACCTACAGGGCTGCTCCAGGGGACTGAGTTTCACCACTGGAGTTGAGGTTGTGAAAAGTCCTCAGAGGTAGATGCAGGGTCCTCTGCATATTCCACCTCAGTCGTTGCTGAGGGGAAAGGGGGTAGGAGGGGTACCCCACCTGTGTCCTTATTCCTGAGATTACATGAAAGTCCCTACTCTGAGAGCTTCCCATCGACCTTTCATTTTTATCCTGTTCCTAGGAGTACCCTGAGTGTCTCCCTGGAGCAGGCAGCCATCCTGGCTCGGAGCCATGGGCTACTTCCCAAGTGCATCATGCAGGCCACAGACATCATGAGGAAGCAGGTAAGACCCTAGACCTGGCAGGACAAAGTCAGCAACTAGACTTGGGCACAGGGCAGTAACCCAGGATTGCTTATGACATGCGTCAGCCACGCTGACACCTTTTTAGTACTTATTTGTGTGCTCAGACCCAAATCACTTGCTGTCAATCTCTCTGCACATAGGTTATGTTGCTATCAGCAGCTATCAAGAGAGGAAGGGAAAAGGGGACCAGTGGGAGACTATACCCAGTCTGGGGCTGGTACCATTCACCTCACTCCCACCAGACCTGACTCATCCTGAGGGAAGCATTGTCAGCATTTCATGGGGCCACAAGTCACTACTACTTAGCCTACTCCCTGCCTGTTTGAATAATGCCATTGTAAATCCAGGGTTTTTACCTGGTTTGGGCTTTGCCAGTCTCATCTTCCCTCTCTTCCCCATCCAATAGCTCCAGGATTGATGTACCCAGCCTCACTAATCTCTCTCTCTCTCTCTCTCTCTTTCTCTCTCTCTCTCTCCTGCTCTCCTTTCTGCTTTTTCTCTCTCACCCTCCAGGGGCCCAGGGTAGAAATCCTGGCAAAAAACCTCCGGATCAAGGATCAGATGCCTCAGGGAGCACCTCGGTGAGTACTGTGTGCAGTAGAACATTTTTCTTCAGAGAAGTCTCAGGCCATGGATCAGTATTAGCCATTGGTCAGTCACTACTGAGCCTAATAGCACCAGCTTACCTGTGCCATATTCCTGATGATTTAGTACATTTGCATACCATGTGTGGGACATCTGTTTGTTGATTCATTAACATGAAATATTTGCTGTATTAATCCAAACTTTTCCCATATTCCTCTCTATCTGCAGTTTTGCTCTCACCATTCTTAGAATATCCTAAATATCATTTCATGAGAGCATTGTACTAAGAGTCAGAAAACCTGAGTTCAGGTTCAGGTTCTGATACTTACTACCTCTGTGACCTGGGTCAGCTACTTTAGCCTCTCTGAACCTCAGTTTACTCATCTACAACTTGGGAAATCCTGACCCTATCTACCTCGTAGGAATGTTACAAGGAAAGTTCCTAGTGAACCTTGAAGCAATGTTGTAGCAATGTAATCCTCTTCTATCCTCCCCTAGTATCTGATACTCAATGAACAGATATTTGTTGAATTAAGCATTACCCAGTGAACAGTCCCCTATGCTCTAGATCCAAAGGATGGTACCTGGGAGCAGTTAGGTCATTTGTGTCTCTGGGTTGCCCTTTGACTCTTTTCCTGTTCTGTCCCCCAGGATCTATCAGCTATGTCAGCCACCTGTGGATGGAGACTTGTAAATAAGAAAGGACAAGAACCCTTGCTTTGTTGGAGACCCTGGAAGTGTTCAGCAGAGAGTCAACTCTCAGGACCTGTGGTGTACCTCACTCCCCTGGCTGGCAAACCTCTCCCCTTGCCCCAGGGTATAGGAGATGAGAGCCCGCTGCCAAGAGTCTTTTCCTAAGACAGGCCAGACTACTTGAAAGCTGTCCGGTCCCCCTCCTCATCCCAGAATCAGCCCCCATGCTCATCCTTGTCTACATGTGTTTGAGCCTATTGCTTCCTCTCTTGGACATAGCTGGTTGGGAGAGATTGCTGACCTGGAAAATACAACTGGACTGGGACTGGATGTCTCTGGTCAGGTGCCTGCAAAGGATGGTGGTCACTTGGTGCAACGGAGAATCAGAACCTAGTCCTGCCGCTGACCAGTCATCTTAGATGTGGTTGCTGTCCCTAACTCTTGTAATCCTGAGTCCCTTTTGTATCCATGGAGCTATCAGGGTCATGTGGGCCATTGGCTTGGAGTCATCAGACCCCTCTTGCAAGACACCGCTTTCTAAATTGATCAATCTGCACTTTTGAAACCCAGGTCTGGCACAGATCTTGGGATTCCTTCTGATATAAAAAGAAATATTTATTCTGGAGCTCTTCGCCATCGCAGATCCCCCAGAAAAAAAGTTCTTTCTATGCCTAGAGCATAGCATACATTCCGCAATCACTGCTTGTCATGGGTCTCCTTTCCTTAGTGTTCAGGGGTAGTCATTAACCCTTACTGATGCTGTCTGTTATATCCTGCAGAGCCAGTCCTGATTGATCTGGTTGGCATTAACAAGCCTGAAACGAGGATGGAAACCAAGGCCACTTGATGGTCTGGTCCATTGGACTGTACCCATTTTCCCTATAATGGAAGAAGAACTATGTTGTGCCTATTTATGTGGAATGACACTTCTGGATTTTTGGGTGTTTTCTTTTTTTTATTGTGTGATTATATATTTGAGATTTTAAATTTTAAAGAAAGATATATTGTTTAACATGGGACCAACACAATGTAGCTTTCACATTTCCCAGTTCTACTAAAAACAAAACTAAACAAAACATTGGAAAATGAAGGTTTTACTTTTTTAATACTAGGATTTTAGGAAGACA
Organism: Notamacropus eugenii; assembly: GCF_028372415.1. Lineage (NCBI taxonomy): Eukaryota > Metazoa > Chordata > Mammalia > Diprotodontia > Macropodidae > Notamacropus > Notamacropus eugenii. Next base: position 518,452,283 of record NC_092872.1, read on the forward strand.
GTTTCATGTCAAGAAAAAAGCATCAGGTGCCTCAAATGGATTTCTTTTCCTCCACCCCTGTATCAACATGGTTTCAGTTTATCAGTATTAGATAGATTGCCGCAGCTTAATTTGAAAGGCAAAAATAGGTTGAGAAATGCCCAGAGTATCAGCTGTGTGCTTCTGTGGAAGCCCTGTGATAGGCGAGATCTAGGCATCTTTTTAAAAAGTTTCAGCAAACAGAGGGCATGCACATGGTGGGCATGCACATGATGGGGCTCCTCCCCCCACTTTGCTAACTCATCTTCACATTATATCCTCTAACATCTCAGTCTTGATCAGGCCATAAAGCAGGTGGAGAAAAGCTTGTTCAGGAGGAGAAAGGCTTCCCAGGTGCTCTTGTTTTTATTTATTTTTAATTTGAATTTGCCTTGAGCAGGGTATTTGAGGCCCTCGGTCAGCCATCTAGCCAGGAAAGCTCCCAGAATTGAGGAGCTGTCCACTGTCCTAACTGTCCCCATTGCTGCCCTCCCACCTTCAAGAGAGCTTGCTCCAAACCTGTGGCAAATCAGCTTCATGGATTGTCCCTTTTAATAACTATACAGGGTCTGAAATGCTGAGGCTGTGTGAGAAGGAAAAGTAAACTTTCCATTTCCTTAGCCAATGGCCAAGATGAACAGCGTGGGTTGTCCTTGGGGTCTCAGGTCTTGTCTCAATGCTTCAGGTCAGAATAGTATGACAGAGCAAATCATTGCTTGGAACATGTACAGACTTCTTGGTTTTCTCAATGTTGTCTTGATAGGGATTGGGAGGAAAACAGGTCCTTCTTTTCCAGCACTCACTGGGAAATAAGTGATGGCCCTTTCTCCAGAAAGGAGAGAGAGCAAGAGAGACCATCCAGGTTGCCCACCACAGTGGGCATGTGTTTGGGGTGGGAAGATGGTTGGGTCTCATTGAATGGGGAGCAGAAGTTGGCTCTTGAGAACATGGGCCTTGTGCACTGGTTTACATGGACATGTACATAATATTCTCATTAAATTCCTGATAGATTTTTTATTATTAAAAGTTGGTTTATATTATAAGGAAGAAAGCTGTGATTTTCATTGGAACTGTTCTTTTCTTTGGGGTGGTTGATTCCTTCCATCACCCCAGAGAGACCCAGAGCTGCGTGGGATAAAAATTTTCAGCAAGGGTTCCTCATGGAATCAGTTTATTTGTGAAACAGATGAGGCATCCCTTTGTTGTTTCTCCAGACTTCGAGGCATTCAGTCCTGGTTGTCTAAGGTCCCTTACTACGACATGATCCCCACTGGAGCACCAGCGGATGGACCTTTCCTCTTCATTGCTATCAGAAGTTAACAGAAAGAGCATTGGAGTAACAGCCGGGAGGGAGACCTGAATTGTTAACCTAGCTCTGTTACAGTTTGCTCTTTGCTCCTGAATAAGTCACATCTCTCTGGTCTCAGTTTCCTGTTTTGTAAAATGAGGTTGGATTGGAAGATGTCTTAGGTTCTTTCCTGCTTTAAATTCTGTGGATCCTACTAACACTGTCCAATTCCATGTTCAAAGCCCCCTATTCTGACATTCTGTATGCAGTGTTATATCATATGTAGCCTGACCACTGAAAAATGTGGTAGTGGATAAAAATGTGGCCTTAGAGTCAGGAAGATACCACTAAAGTTCTCAGTAATGCTGAGCAGTTCTCGGAGTTTGCTCACCAGAAGTTCCCTATGAAAAGGAAATTGCAGATCCAAACCTCCTTCCCCAAATACATACATACATATATATACATATACATACACACACGTGTGTGTGTATTTTGATGGCCATGTCAGGCTGGTGTGGATTAGATAAGAGAGAACCTTTTAGCTCTAAATCCTCTGAATGGCTGATTCTTATTGATCTTAGTTTACCAAAACACCCAGGTCTTTTTTTCCCCATCAACTGTTGTCTGGCCATACAGATTATTTTTGAACCCAAGCAGAAGACAGTTATCCCTATTAAATTTCATTTTATTAAACTAGATAGCTAACTCACTAATGGGTAGAGCACTGGACCTGGAGTCCAGAAGACCCCAAGTTCAAATCCTGCCTCAAACACTAGCTTTGTGACTCTGGGCAAGTCTCTGTCTGCCTCTTGTTTCCTCATCTGGAAAGTGGGGATAATAATGACACCTACCTCTCAGGGTTGTTGCAAGGATAACATGAGATTATGTTTGTAAAAAGTTCTTTGCTATATAAAAGTAGGCTATTACAGCCCTGTATTCTAATCTGTTGTGATCTTTTTGGAATTTGCCTTACCCAGTATGTCAGCTATCTCTTTTAACTTTGTATGACCTAGAAATTTGATCTATGCTTTTATCTGAGTCATTGAAAAATGCCCAGTAGCACAGGACCAATGGCAGGCATTTGAGGCACTCAACTGGAGATTTCTCTTTAAGTTGACATGGGCCCATCAATGGGAATGGCTTGGTAATATAAACATTTCTTAACCCACCTAAACTCTCCATCCCTTTCTCTTCATAAGGATGAAGGCTTTTTGCAAATACCTTCCTAATGTTTGGGTTCTACCTTTATGTTAGTGCTTTTGATTTGGGTTCTAGGAACTTAAAACTATTCTGTTGACTAGTTAGGTAAAATTGGTTTCTTTTGTAATTATATGCATTTTATTTTATGCATTTTAAAACCATTATTCTGAGAATGGGTCCACAGGCTTCACCAGACCACCAGAGGAGTCCATGAAATCCAAAAAAACGGTAAAGAATCCCTACTTTATTATGCCAACTCTAGCAATCTTTTGAGACCAGGTAGGGGAGGTATGGGGTTGCAGGTTTAGCCTGACTTCTTTCACCTGGCCTCTAGCCTGAGGCAGAACTGGGTTGCTTTCTCTGCACAGTTTGTCTGCCCTTGCACCCTCGCATCCTGCCTACTCCCCTAGAAAATCTTTTCCTCTTCTCTCCTTACTACCTGTCACTGCTATGGGCATCCCTTCCCTTGAGGTCCAGCAGGTGGCGATGATTCCCTACCTATGACCAGCAGCACTCTGTCTTCTATGTGCGGAATTCAAAGGACTGGACTTTCTTCCATGTTTGCTCTGCCATCTGCTCTATTCTGAGAAGCAAAATTCCCTCTCCGTTGTGACTGCCCTGCTCAGAAATGGAGGACTAATCCTTCTTCCCCAGGGTCCAAGAACGTTCATTACATAGAATGATAGAACTTTACATCTGGAAGAGACCTTAGAACATTGACAAAGTCAGAGCTAGAAAGGAGTGATAGAAGCTGGAAGGGACCATGTTCTAACAAGGAATGTTAGTGAGAAGAGACCCTATAATTTGTCAGCCTTTGAACCTAAAATACCAGAACTAGAAGAAAACTTAGGATATAGAGCATAGAATATTTGAGCTGAAAGGGATTGTGGGGCTAATTTGGCAAATGAGGCTGAAACGAAAAGAGGAAGTGACTCTTCAAAATATGTTATATTCCAGAATACGTAGTGAATTAGTAATAGGGCTAGCATTAGATCCCTTCAGACTACTGTGCTTTCAGTTTGAAGATTTAGTTAAACATGCCCCAAAGTGGGGAAGGGGACAGTGGGAGAGAATCTCAAAGGGGTTGCAGCTGGCCAAGATGACTGTATTCCTTCACCAAAAAGCCTCTTATGTTAGGGAGGACTTCATGATAAGAGCAACTGATTTAGGACCTATTTCAGCACTATGCAGATCATGTAGAGAACTGGATCCTTTGACACTAATTAGGAGTGGCATCCCAGAGACCCCGAACAATTCTCCATGACCTTTGTGTTCCTCAGTCTGTCTCTGTCTTTAGCTGCTGGATTGTCCTGAAGGGATTTCGCAGAGAGGAGAGGAACCTTGGGATCCCTGAGACCCAAGACCCAGAAAATTAGTGGGACACAGATTTGACATGTCAATACAACCCTTAGGCTGAACTCTGAGTTGTTTTGCCATCTGAAGCTGTAGCCACAACCTTCTAGATGGGGATTTTTTAGGAATTCCTTGCTGGAAAATGAGTTGATGATAGCTAATAATATTATTGAAGGTGAAATTGAGTTATTATTTTTCCGCAGTTACATGTAAAAAATTTTTTTAACATAATTTTTAAGGCTTTGAGTTCCAAATGCTTTCCTTTCCCTCCTCCAAGTCAGTAATATTTTTAAGCATCTCCTCTATTTGAGGACAGCTAGTTGGTACAGTAAATAAAATGCCAGGTTTGGAGTCAAGAAGACATCTTCCAGAGTTCAAATCTGGCCTCAGAGTTCGGATCTTGCCTCAGACACTAGCTGTGTGACCCTGGCTAAGTCATTTTAACACTATTTGCCTCAGTTCCTCATCTGTAAAATGAGTGGACAAGGAAATGGCAAACCACTTCAGTATCTTTTCCAAGAAAACCCCAAATAGGGTCACAAAGAATTGGACATAACCGAAAAGCAACTGAACAGTAGCTTCTATCTCTGCTTCTCTGAGTTTGGAATGCAAGAGGACTAGAGAGTGGGAACCAAGTACTGACTGAATCATCCCAGACTTTGGTAGGCCTTTGGCCTGATTGGGTTTCCTTCTAGACCTCCATTGTGCATGCACGCCTCTCCAGTCATGCTGTCTCCACCCAGACTGTCATCTCTACCCTCTCCCTACAGAGACTCCACCCCAGCAACTACCAGGGCCTTTAATAAACCAACTTTGGCCTTCTATTTCTTAGTTTCAAGCCTCTGTACAGCTTTATGCTGTTGGGTATATATTCATTACCCTTTTCCAGCTCCCTTTCATTGTAGTCTTTGCCCATTAGAATCTAATTCTCTTTGACGGTAGGTACTTTCTTGCTTGTTATTTCTATTTTCAGCCCAGTGGCAAGAACGCAATGGTTAACAAATCCATTATTCTCTGGAGGCACCTAGGTGGCCCTGTGGGTCAAGGGTGGGATGTAGAGTTTCTTTCTCAGTCTTCTTTGCTAGATTCTCATCTAAAGCATGCCCACTAGTCACAGGTGTCCCTCTGGGTTCTGTCCTTAGCCCTCTTCTCTTTTCCCTCTATACAACTTCACTTAATGATCTGTCAGCTCCCATAGATTTAATTACCATTTCTATGCTGATGATGCTTGAACCTGCCTCTCCTGCCGCAGACTCTGCTGACCTTAAATCTATTTCAGATATCTCAAACTGGATGTTCAGTAGACATCTTAAACTCAACATGTCCAAAAACTGAACCATCCCCATCTCCAACCTTCCCTCTTACTGTAGAGGACAACACCATCCATTCCCTGAGGCTTGAAACCTAGGAGTTATCCTTGACTCCTCATTTTCTGTCACCATCCAGATCCACTTTGTTACCAAAGTCTGCTGATTTCACCTTTCCAACATCTCACGAATAGATCTTTTTCTTTTGATACTGCCATCACTTTGGTGAAGTCTCCAACGTCTCATTGAGAGATGTGCTGGACCCATTGTGCTGCCCTGCTGGTGGATCTGCCTGCCTCATGTCTTTCCCTATTCCAATTCATCTTTCATCTACCAAAGTGATTTTACCATAGCCCAAGTCTGACTGTGTTACCCCATTCCTACCCAACGAACTCCTGTGGCTCCCTTTCACCTTCAGGATCAAATACAAAATACTTTGGCATTTAAAGTCCTTCATAACCATTACCTTTTCCAGTCTTCTTACACCTTACTCCCCGGCAGAGCCAGTGACACTGGCCTCCTGGGCCACTCCATGAATAAGATACTACATCTCTCAGTTCTGGGCATTTTCTCTGACTTTTTCCCATGCTTGGAACAGTCTCCCTCCTCTGATCTGACAACTGGGCTCCCTGGCTTTCTTTTACATCCTGTCTAAAATCCCAACTTTTGTAGGAAGCCTTCCCTGATCCCCCTTAATTCCAGCACTTCCCCTCTGTTGATTATCTCCTATTTATCCTGTGTATAGCTTGCTGTGTCTTCTATGTTTGTTTGTATGTTGTCTCCCCCATTATATTGTAAGCTCCTTAAGGCAGGGACTGTCTTTTGCCTCTTTTTGTATCGTCAGTACTTGGCACAATGCCTGAGACATAATAGGTGCTTAATAAATGTTTATGGACTGATACGTAATAGGTACTTGATAAATTTTTGTTAACTGATAGTCTAACTCAGAGGAAATGATGTGCCCAAGTTCACAGACCTAGAAAGTGGCAGAGCTAAGACTTACCCAGGCGTTTTGACTGAAGACTGCTGTCATGACCTCCCTTGATTATCTCCCAGTTAGATATCCCCCCAAATCATCCATTTCTTCTACAGCAAGCCTTGCAATCAACCAATCCATTAACATTTATTAAGTGCTCCTGTGTGCCAAGTACTGTACTAGGTCCTGGGGCTACAAATAGAATAGATGAAACAAATCCCACTTTCAAAGAGCTTACATTCTATTGGGGGAGACAACTAGGATATAATAAAGAGAACAAACGCAAATAAATACCAAGTAGCTAACCACAAGGGGAAGGGGACGAGAGGATCAAGAAAGGCTTTGTAAAAAAGGTGGTCCCTGAGCTGTGTTCTGTATCCAGTATTTAATCTCCCTATGCTATCTCTCAGCTCAACATCCTAGTACCTTTAGCCTCCTTTATACCTGGCCTTTCAATCAATAAACCAACAAAGATTTTGAGAACTTTTCAACCATCTAGGCCTTTCCCTGGGAACCCTCCAATTTGGCGATGCTTTTCTTAGAATGTTGTATTGAGGACTGAACACAGGGCTCAAGGTGTGGTCCGGACATGGCATAGGACCATCCTCTCCAGACACTATTAATATAGCTTAAAATTTCACTGGCATTTTTAGCTGCCATACCATACTGTTGTTAATAATCATTGTATCTATGTTTCTGGGCATGGCTATTGTGCCAATTTATTTGGTTTGACTATGTTAACTTGTTACAAAGAATATATTTCATTTTTTTTAGAGGGAAGTGATTTGGAGAGAAGGGGTTCTAGTGATGACAATGCCAAATAGAAAAGAAGAAATCAAAGAGCATCCAAGAAATGTTTAAAAGATATGCTCAGAAGAAATCAGAAGGAGATCCAGAGGGCGACACAAACAAATGAGATAGTTTTGGAGCTAATATTCAGAGTTGAGTGCATATTACATTTTTTTCGTATATTTAAAATATATGAAATATATAGTATCAATAGTATTAAATATTAATTAAATTACTTAAATATTATTAATAATTAAATATTACATTATTTGTTTATTTAAATATATACTTAAAAAGTTGCATGAAATGAGATTTATGATCTCACAACTTTTTTTGTTCTTTGTATAATTTGCTGGTATTTGTGAAACTCAGAATAACTATATACATAAACATATAAAAATAATTTTTAAACAAAATTTTTTAAGTATTAAAAATTATATTGATACAGTGCTTTAAGGTTTACAAAGCAATGTTATCCCATTTGATTCGCATTACAACTCTGAGAAGTAAGTGATATTATTATCCCCATTTTATAGGCGAGAAACTGAGACAGGTTAAGTAACTTGCCTAGAGCCATATAGACACATCAGTGTTAGCAGGATTTAAATTCAGATCTTCCTTACTAGAGGTCCAGCACATTATCCACCGAACCACCTCACTGACTAGATGTTGAGTTTATAGCCTGCTAAAACCAGGAAATCTTTTTTCACATAACCTTTCCTCTAATTATGCAGATCTCTTCCTGTGCTTGTGCAATTGATTTTTTGAACCCAAATATAAGATTTTACATTGATTTTCATTAAATTTTATGCTTATTTTAAAAAGAAGTAGAGAGAGGCCTCCGCACTTTGAGTGCATCCTTTCTGGAAGATTTCACAGAAAGACATGTATGAGAATAATATAACATGAAGAGGTGTGGAAAAGTTTCAGCCCAAACCAGGGCTAGGTGTGCCCACATAAATGAGATTACGGATCCATTAAGTCAATCATGCATAAATTTTGTTATTATATCTAGCTTATTGTTTTAGCCTGACATCTTTTGGTATCCAAATTCTGCCCTACAGAGTGGTAGATATCTCTCCCAGCTAAACATCATCCATAGATCAAATAAGCTTATGGTTTCTGCTGTCACTGCAAGGAAAACAAAGATAAAAAAGGCACAATACCTTCCTTTAGGGAACTCCCAGTCTGCTAGTGAGCTAAGACAAAACAATATCATAAACATTTATTAAGTCTCTACTGTGTGAAGGATGTTGCACTGTTCTCTGGGGGAAGACACAAAGCATTGGGCTGTATTCCTGCCCTTGTGAAGCTGATAGTGTAGTAGGGAGATAACCACACAGAGATGGTTGTGATATACAGTATTACAGGGTAAAATGCACTAACGAGGTGCAAAGCAGTTCTCTGAGAGGTTTGACGGGGAAAGTTATTGCTGGGTGTTGAAGGTGTTAGATGGTAAAAATCACATTAATACAAATGGGAGGAGATAAGGACACAAGGGAGGGATGAACAGTAACTTAAGGGCTTTGAGAGCCTGGAAAAGGGGGAGATCTGGGATGGTAGTTATCTTTCTCTGGACCATCTCCAGTTCTCTGTTCCTAAAGTCTATGGCTTCTTGAGGAGGTCTTCCTTCTAAGGCCCAGTGCCCTTTGAGATCATCTGTCCTGGTTCTTTGTGATGAGGATAAGGGAGCAGGAGTGACCCATGCTCTGAATACTTCCTTAGCCTGCTTTCACTGAGGAGCTGGAATAAGCATAGGTTAGTTCTGGAGTACTCAAGAACCCCAAGGAGGAAAGATTCTCATCATGTTCTCAGTCTCAGCAGTGAGTTTCCAACTCAGTGGTTCTCACTTGGTCTGGTCACCTCCAGAAATCAACAGCCCTTCTATTTGCCTGCTGTGCTTTTTGCTCCAATTTTATGGGGTAAAAGTCCAAATGCTGCCAGCTACATCTCCTTTCCTCCCCCAACACACCTCCCACTGTTCCTTGGGACCTTATTTGGAGCAGGGAAAGACAGGAGTTGCCACTGATGGAAAACTACTACATAGATACTTGAGTGTTAGCTGGACTCAAGGATCTGTTGGGAGAAGATGAGGTGGCTGGTTGTGACTGATAGAGCTTCTCTATAGAAACTTTATATAACTAGGGATAGGCCAATGAGAACCCAGCTCTTTTGAGCATGGGCAGCACACTTGGCCTGATGCAATACTGAAATATCCCCTGTGGACTTGTAGCATATGCAGGTACATTTTGACTGTTTCCAATCTGCTTAATACTTAATGAGAACAGGCTTTTTGATTGACTTCTAATCTGGAAATGAACATGTATACAAAAACACCATCTTGTTCTTTTTCCTTCCTTGTTGTTTTGAGTGAGGAGGCAAGAACTACCATAAGCGCCCAGATGGGGAGGAAAAGCAGGTGCCAGTCTCTTGCTCCTCCCAAATCCTTCCCCCTTTGTGTGATGTCATGAGCACAAAGTTCCATTGTTGTTTTTATCCCCATTGTGTCTATTCTTTCCTGTCATAGGTGAAAGAATGCTGGAGAAAGAATAGACCACCAGCAACCTCATGAGCCTGAAATGGTTGGGAGAGCATCAATGCAGCATCCAGGAATGGAATCTGTGCCAGAGTTTGCAAGAAGTAGAGCCAAGTGAAGAGAAAAGCCCCAAGGAAATTACTTAGCCCAGCACAGTAGTGGATCAGAAGAGATGCCACCTCCCTGGGATGCCATATCCTTGAGATGCCCAAGAAGTTGTCCCCAAGATGTTGTGTCTCACTGTAGCCACAGCTTGGCTCCATCTTTCAGCTGGGTTGTATTCAGAAGTGAAGGGCAGCTAGGTGGTGCAGTGGATAGAGCACTAGTGCAGGAATCAGGAGGACCTGAATTCAAATCTTACCTCAGACACTTGACACTCACTAGCTATGTGACCTTGGGCAAGTCACTTAACCCAACAGCCTCATCCTGGGTCATCTCCAGTCATCCTGATGAATATCTGGTCACTGGATTCAAATGGCTCTGGAGGAGAAGTGAGGCTGGTGACTTGCACAGCCCTCCCTCACTCAAAACAAAGTCAAGTGCAAGTCATGTCATTATTTCTCTGATGGCATAGTCTTTTTTGGCAATGAAGGACGAACACACACACATTCAGAAGTGAACTGGATGGAGTGAATGCCTTGGAGCATAACCTTAAATCTGAGCCCACTCTCCACCAAAGATTAACTAACAATAATAGCTAACATTTATGTAGCACTTCAAGGTTTTCAAGGGCTTTATACACACGCACACACACACACACACACACACACAAGATCTCATTTAATCCTCACAACAATTCTATGAGATATGTTATTAACCCCATTTTTAGTAAAGATGAGGAAACTAAGGTAGAGACATGTTCAATGACCTGCCCAGAATCATATAACTAATACATATCTGAGGGGAGATTTGAGCTCAGGTTTTCCTGATTCCAAGTCCAGTATTCTATCCACTATGCTAACTAATTTCCTGAAGGATAGAAAGGAGAACATGGCCCTCAGGTGCTGGGGGTGGAGAGATGCTTCGTGTTTCTTTTTATTTTATGTTTTCATCTTCTCAGTAAAGACCCCTTAATAAGCTCATTAGTGATACTGGGGTGATTATGGTATTGACGACAGGAGCTATTAACCGACATGAATTAGATAATATTTAGAGATGACAGGCCACTGGTATTGAAGGAACAAGCTGGAATGGAGTCTTAAGGTGATACCATTAGCATCATGGCCAGTGCCTCATTCAACATAATTGACCCACTTCCTTTTTTTCGGTTATATACGATTTTGATTATGCCATTTATGTCCCTTCTAACACCCAAATCATCACTGGTAACACTCAGCATTTTCCTATACTCATCAGGTGTCTTTCCTTTGCTCTTTGGGTCATCCATAATTTTGCCAGAGAACAGCAGTGGGTTTGATGATCCTGGTACTTTTGGAACATCTGCCCCGCCTCCCTTCCCACCAGTCCTCCAGGCCTGAATGGGGCCAGTCAAGTCCCTCAACAACCCCTTTGTCTCTGGGATTCCCTCCCTAGAAGAATCAAGCCAAGCAACCTGGAGGGGTCCTCCTCGCCCCACTCCTCAGAAAGCATTCTGTACCCTTGCCCTGCCTTTCCCTCATCCCAGGTGTCTGCTGTATTCTGAGCACAGCCCAATTCGCCAGCTGGTAACTCATCCTGCTGCAGTGTACTAAAGTAATTAAGGTCCTAGAGATAAGGTTTATGGAATGACCCCTCCCAAGAGGATCTGTGTTTTAATAGAGTCCTTGAAAGCCTGAAAATCCATCAATACTCAAAGGAAAGAAGCTTTAACCCTAGGGCAGGGTTCTCCATGTCTTTTGGACTAAAAAATCATCAGTGACTCCTAATTGCCTCTAGGTTAAATACAGACTTCCGAGCCTGTCATTTAAAGTGCTCTCCAAATTGTCCCAACACACCTTTCTGAAAATTTCCTATTGCTCCACTTCATATCCCTACACTCTGGCCAAACATGGCGTATTCCCTCAACTAGGGATGTCATTTTGGTGTTTTTACACCAGCTGTCACCCATTCCTGGGATTCCTTTCTTTTCTCCTTGGCCTCATACAGTCCTTAGCTTCCTAAACCTTGAGCTCATCTCAGGTTTCCCTGCCTACCTGAAGTCTTTCCTGAGCCACCGGTATTTAGGAATTTTCCCTCTTTAAATTACCTTGTTTTTATTTATTTATCTGTGTCAAAGATTACCTTTTATTTACTTAGCTGTATTTCTCTTGTAGACGTAGCTGGGTAATGCAGTGGAAAGGGTACTGGACCTGGAGGCAGGAAGACTCATCTTCATGAGTTCAAATACAGCCTCAGACACTTACTAGCTGTGTGGCCTTGGGGAAGTCACTTCACTCTGTTTGCCTCAGTTTCCTCATCTGTAAAATGAGCTGGAAATAGCAAATCACTCCAGCGTTTTTGCCCGGAAAACCCCAAATGGAATCATGAAGAATTAGATGTGACTGAAAATGATTGAACAACAATGTCTCTATTGTATCTCTTTAGTACAATGTGAGATGCTTGAGGCCAGGGACCATCTTTGCTTTAGTCTTATCTCCAGTACCTAGCACAATTCCTTACACATAGCAGACTACTGGTTTGAATTGAGTTGAATTTATGATGAAGGATAGGTAGGACATACCTTCCCAATTTGGGCAAGGTACCCAGCCTGGTATTTTATCAATCAATCAATTAATCAACATTTGTTAGGCATTTTAAAAAACATCAACTATGTGCCATACATTGTGCTGGGCATTGGGCATGTGTTTGTTCATTGTTGGTCCTTTCTTCTTAAAGAGGACCATGGCATCAGAAGGGGATGTCGTAACTTGCAAGTGAATTGGATTTAAATGAGGGAGGGCTGTGCAAAGTTACCAGCCTCACTTTCTCCTCCTGACCCAGAAGGGACTAGTTACAAGATATATATTGGGATGAATGGAGATGGCACTGGATGCAGGCAGAGACCATGACCTTTTTAAGCTCAGGTCTTTCCCAGGTCTCAGTCTGACTGAGGGTATTCCCATTCAGTGATTAAGGCTAGTGTTTTGTTTTGTGTTGTTTTTTTGATTGGGAATGCAAAAATGAAGACAAGGAACTTCTGATTCAAAGGAGTTTTATTGGTCATTTTAGCTTTGTATATATGCCCCAGGCCTTCTACCTGCTCTAACAATATAAAAGCTCCCATTTTTATAGAGCTTCTCAGTTCACAAATTGCCTTACTTTCAACAGCAAACATTACTATCCCCATTTTATTGATGAGTCTATTACTTCTCTCTCAGGAGGTGGGACACATGCTTCATCACTGATGCTCTGGAATCATGGTTGACCACACCATGGATCAGAGTTTTTAAGTCTTTCAGAGTTAGTTCATTTTTACAGTATTGTTGTGGTCTCATAACTTGCTCTCTTGGTTCTGCCCACTTCACTTTATATCATTGTGAGCCTTCCCAGGTTTTCCTGAAATCATCTCCATTGTCATTTCTTACAGCATAATAATGTTCCATTACATTCAAATGCCATAACTTGTTCAGTCATTCCTCACTTTGTTGGTATGTCCTCAGTTTACAGTTCTTTGCCACCACATAAAAAAGATGCTATAAGTATTTTTGAACATGAGACCTTTTCTTCTTTCTGTGATCTCTCTCTGGATGGCCACTTGTCCAGGGAATCATAGAGGACATTCCTATTTAGACATAGGTTGGACTAGGTACTCTCTGAGTTTTCCTTCTAAGTCTGAGATTCTGTGATTCTGTGGTCTAAGGCTCCAGTTTTAATGCTCTACATGTCATTCTACACTTTACTGTTGGCTGAGAATGTTAGGTAGGTGGGCAAGGCCCAGACTCTATAGGGAATACAGATGCTAATCTTCTAAAGAAAGGTCAAAATTTGGTGGAACTGCTTATTTGAAATGTAATTGCATCAGTATCATGGAATGTGGGTGCCAAGGAGGCAGGAAACTCTAGGGATTGGGGATTCTCTCTTGGTCATAATTCTGTGGGAGGTTATATCCCATATTAGTTCCCTCTCTGTGCCAATAGGTGCTGCTGTCACTTCCTCTCTCAGAGTAGCAACAGAGTTAACCTCCTCATTCTTAGCAACTCAGGCCCTAGAGGGGGTGGGGTACAGGATTCTACAGTGAGTGCTTGAGTCATTTATGGGGAAGAGATAAAGCATGGAACTATGGAAAGAATGCTGGGTTTGGAGTCACAGGGCCTGGGTTCAAATCCAGCTACTTGTTCGTAGGTTATGTTACCCTATATAAGTCACGTAACCTCTCTAGGCCTCAGTTTCTTCATCTGTAAAATGAAGGGGAAATAAGATGAAAGGACCCTTTCAGCACTGTCTAGGATAGAAGTTCTCAAAATGTAGTTTTGGGACCACTGAAAGCCCTCAAAACCCTTGGAGGGGGTCTGTGAGGTCAAAACTATTTTCATAATTGTAAGAGGGTTTAATTTCTAATATGTTATTTCTTTTCAGTGTGAGTATTCATATCTTGGAAATCAGCAAACACCACAAATTAGGGCTTGGTTTATTGTTTTGTTGATTGTCTAGATTTGAGAACATGATGGAGAAAATGTTAATAATGCAAATGAAACTTCAAGTTTTGGGGAGCGAGCTTTAAAAAACATTGACTAGAACACTGTTGGATATAACCCACATAAACAAGAGCTCTTTGGGGTCCTCAATAATTTTTTAATAGTGTAAATGAATCCCTGAGATGAAAAAGCTTGGGATCCATTGAGCTGTGCTTTTGTGACTTCAGAGACTGAGGAAACAAAGAGAGAAGGCAAAAGGCAGCCCAGAGGAAATAGCAGGGAACAAATGGAAGGACTGCTATATCTGGGAAGAGGGTGTCCATCCTTGGTTGCCAAAGAAGACCATGCCATTACAGAAATATGACATGTCTTGCACTTGACTTTGTTTTGAGCGAGGGAAGGCTGTGCAGGTCACCAGTCTCACTTCTCCTCCAGAGCCATGTGAATCCAGTGACCAGATATTCATCAGGATAACTGGAGATGACCCAGGATGAGGCAATTGAGGTGAAGTGGCTTGCCCAAGGTCACACAGCTAGTGAGTGTCAAGTGTCTGAGGTGAGATTCGAACTCAGGTCCTCTTGATTCCTGCACTAGTGCTCTATTCACTGCACTACCTAGCTGCCCCATGGAGAAGAGGGACAGAATAAATGGAGGAACAAGACTGGACAGCCCACTATCTTCCCCCCAGGTAAGCACCATAGATGCAGGGTGTGGAATCTGAGCCTTGTACAACCACATGAGATTCATCAGAAGAATGGAGACTGTCCATGACTTTCAAGTTCCAAAGTGTTCTGAGTTTATTGATTATTACACAATATTTTATGCCTAAGAAACTGGAAAGGGATTTAATGAACTGCAGGAAGCTCCTTGCATGAGCTCAGATCCTTGCTTTGACTTGCCTGGGTAGAAGGGGGTTTTGGACCCTTACTTCAGCTAGGGCTCTTGAGTCTATCTTTAATATTGGATTCCACTTTTTCCTACTCCACACCATCCTTGCTATCTATACTTTTTGCCTCACACTTTTTAGACAGTTGAAAATATGATCGTAAGATCAAAGGATCATAGGAATTTGAGTTGGAAGGGACCTTAACTGAAGGTATGCATTGTAGTGGGTAGAGTGTTAGACTCATGTCAGGAAGACACAATAGATCCTGCCTCCAACATGGGTGACCATGGTTAAGTGACAGTCTGAGTCTTAGTTTTCTAATCTGTAAAATGGGGATAATAATGCCCATAGTACCCACTTATAGGATTATTGTGAAACTCACATGAGATGATAGAAGTAGAATGTTTTGCAAACTTTAAAGTAGAAGTGGACATAAATTGAAAAGGGTATTGGCTCCAGATTGAAGACACTGCTTCAAATTCTGCTTCTGATGCTTACTACCTGTGTGACCTTGGGTAAGCTTTTTAATTTCCCTGGACCTCAGTTCCCTCATTTATAAAAAAGAGAGGGTTGAACTAGATGACCTTAGAGTTCCTTTCCATCTCTAGACCTATGATTCTTTGAAAGAGCTATACATCAATGTCGGTCACGATAATAATGGTAATGATGACAGGTGCAGCAGAGACATTCAAGGGGGGGATCAAGGAAGGCTTAGGTAGAAGGTGGCATTTGAGTTGGACTTTTGAGGATGGGTAGAAAAAGCTGACATTAATAATCGCTGACATTTATATAGAGCTTTAAGGTTCACAAAGTGCTTTACACATATCTCATTTTAACCATACAATGGTCCCATGAAGTAAGGAGGGCAACTATAATTAAGTCCATTTTAAAGAGAAGGCAGCACAGGCTCAGAGAGGTTAAGGGGATTAGCTTATACTAGAAGGCTATGTGTGTTTTTAAGACCTGGTTTCTTAAAGATGTAGTTTGTTGAAATTTGGGAACTGGACACCGGCAATGGATTTTCACGATTCCATAAATATGCTTTCTCTCAGAAAAGCTGATTCTATTAGAACTTCTAAATAGACCACTTGATTCCACGACTTACTTCGAGGATAGTTTTGGAAGGAGCTCTTCATGTTGGTTTGGAGTCTGGAGAAAGAATTCTGCTACTTCTTGCCCAGAGTAGACTGCATTACCCTCAAGGGCTGTGGCACTGCTCCAGAGACCTTGTCCCATCAAGGGATTCTACTGAGCCCCTGGTTGCCATTGATTCTGTGGTCACCCAATGACATCACCTTCAAGGCAGTATAATATATCACATGACTTTCAGGTCATTGCTCACTGTTCTGACACAGGCCAGAAAAAAACCAACAACCCTCCAGTATAAAAATCCCATGTCTTTGACATGTTGGAAGCTGTCACTAAACCTAACAAATCCAATTCGGTTAATTCCTGCCAGTGTGATTGCCTTGAATCCATATGCCCTGGATCTGCTATTCTTTGTTTTCACTAAGGATTGAACAAATGAGAATCAATCCAAGTTTCAGTGAAATGGACTGTAGCTGGGTAGCCAGTCTTCAGCCAAGTATGCCCACCTCACCATAGTAATAATGGGCAGGGGGGAGTTGGCTTTCAGTGACACTGTGCAAAGAACTGTTGCTCTTTACTTATTTCACCTTCTTTGAGCAAGTCAGTTAACCTTTCTAAGGTTCCTCATCCATAAAACAAAGGACCTCTAAAGTCCGGCTCTAGATTTATGAAGGGAGAGGACCTAGGTTCAAATTATATCTCTGATGCTCATGACCTTAGGCAAGTCACTTTTATAATTTTATAAGTGTCATTTATATGACACTTGAGGTTTGTAAAGCACATTACATATGTTATCTTATTTGATCCTTAATACAATCCTGTGAGATAGGTACTATTCTTATTTTCATTTTCAGATGAGAGAACTGAGGCATACAGAGGTCAAGTGACTTGCCTAGGCTCACACAAATATTAACTATCTGAAGTGGGATTCTGAATGTACATGTTCTTAACTCCAGGCCCAACCCTCTATCCACTGTATGACTTAGTTACCTGAGAGGGGCATAGAGAAGAATATCTGTCAGGAGTAAGGCTTGAACCCATCCATGTCTTCCCGAATGAGACCGGTGGGCCTCAGTTTCCTCACATGTAAAACTGGTTAGACTAGATAGCCTCTGAGGTTCGTTTCAGACACTTGCTAGCTGTATGACCTGGTCAGGTCACTTGACTTTTGTCTGCCTCAGTTTCCTCAACTATAAAATGGGGATGATAATAATAGCACCTACCTACCTCCCAGGGTTGTTGTGAGGTCTAAATGAGATATTATTTGTAATTCGATTGGCAGCCTTTAAAGAGGTATATATACATGCTATCACCTTCACATCCTTAGCAGCAGCATTCTCGATCTAACAACCTGCAAACCCAAACCGTGTGTGTACTGGGGCATGTCAGCGGGCGTCATCAGAGGGGGCGAGGTGCGTCTTGAGACTAAATTGGGAGAGGATTCTCCCAGAGGCCTCCGGGTCACTCAGAGCAGCAAGGAGGGGTGGTGGAGAAAGCCCAGGACCCGATCAAGTGGCCCTCGGGAGCTTGGTTCTGGGCCACGCCTGTCGGGTGCTCCCCTCACTCTGGAGGTGGTGCCAGCCCGGGGGATGGCAGCTACAGCTGGGGCCTCTGGCCTCCGACAGCCGGGGAGGATTTTGTGAGCCAACCCGCCACATTAGCTACAAGCAGCCGGCCGCCGGGCCGGGCCACCCGCCGGGCCGGGCCACCCGCGTCACGGCGCTCCGCGAGGCACCCCCGCCCCCGGCCTTCCTGGGATGCATGCAGATGAGGAGCCCTTCGCATTCAGCCTCGGTGTGCCTGAGTAGTCATTACCCTGTGACAGAGATTAGTGCGGGGCTTAATCAAAAGCAACAATGATTGATCCCCTGTCACTGGGGCCCTCAATCAGCAAGCGCTTCCCTGGAAACCGCTGGGGCTAAGTAGCCTCCTCTCGCTGATTGCTTTGGGGGACGTGGCCTCGATCGAAGGGACAGACGAGCGGCTGCCCCGGCCCGAGGAGAGGGGGCTGCCAGCGGAGGGCTGGGGCTGCGTGCCCCCGCAGGGGTGGCGGCGGGAGCGGGTGTGAGGAGCGGAGATGAGGCACCAGGAGAGCGGGGCGGGATTGGGTACCGGCGTGTCATAGGGAGTGAACTTCCCCATCACAGAGCTAAAGCCACCCTTACCATCGCCCCTTTCTGTTTGGATGGGCATATGAATATGAGAGGGTCATAGATTTAAGGAAGGAAAGGAATTTAGAGGCCTCCGAACTTAACCACTCCCTTGTAAGGATGTGGAAATGGAGGCCTAGAGCGGCTAGATAACGTAACACGAGAGGATCGTGGACTTAGGCTCATCATATTTAACCCCCTTCATTTTACAGATAAGGAAAGTGAGGTCCAGAGAGTTTAAGGGACATGCCCAGGGTCCCGTAGCTCTTAAATGTCTGAGGTGGGATTTGAACCCAAGGCTTCCTCACTCTGCCCAGGGTTACACAGGTCTTCTGACTCCAAATTCAACAATTTTTTTCCACTTCAAAATATAGTCCCTACCTTTGTCTCAATTCTGTCAGGATACAGGCTCACAGAGGCATAGCCCTTTAAGATTACAGAGCAGTTTGCCTTGCTCTGTCAAAAGGAGTCCACAAACGGCTTAACCTTGCTCGTGGACAGCTTGTCTTAGTCATGACCAACTGTATTCCTCCTCCGTTTTTTGATCTAGGCTTCGCGTTTTGGCAGCCTTCCTTCTCTCTTGGCTGGTTGGATTTGTCATTGCTTCTCTCCCATCTTCCTGATTTCTTTGGCCAGAACTCTGGTGCCTGGTCGGCTTCTTGTCTATCCTGCTCAGATCTAACACTTTGGTCCCCCCCACCCCAAGTTATCACCCCATATTCCACCAGGTTAATTCCACCAGGTTGTTAATGATGGACCCTTCCTTTGTTCCTCCTCCCAGGTCACCCTCAGCTACAAGTAATAATGACCGCTGTGGACTCCTGGCCCAACCTAGCCAAGATTCTGCTGACCTATCTGTCTCTTGCTCGTCCTTTCCCCTCCTCGTCAATACTGTTAGTTCTGTAGTATGAGAGCCAGTTTTTTGTGATTCCCGATAGCTCACATTATATAGTGCTCTAAGGTTTGCAAAGAGCTTTACATATGTTATCACAGTTTAGAAACACTGGTCTATAGTAAAAGCAGCCTCTGCTTTTACAAGCTGGCAGCCTCACAAGGAGAAGGAGGCTGTGAGCCCTAGAGGGGTTGATGGATAACAGCTGCTGCCTTCCTGCCCCAGAAAATCAGTTGCCCTGACTTCCTATTGTTGAGAACAGCAGTCAAGATGAATGTTAAGGAGTTTGAGGCAGGCAGTTTAGTGAAAAGACCTGGGCGTGGTCCTGGCTCCTTGAATTCTTAGCTGTATGACTTGGGTAAGTAATTTCCCCTCTTTTGACCTTGGTTTATTCTTTTGAACAATTGGTGCAATGTTCTTTTGTACAGGCTCCAGCGGGCTGGACCTAGATGAGCTCTAAGGTCTGTTCATCTATTGTTACAAACCTCTGGTACGATGATTCTAAATCAGTGTAGCAGACAAGGGGTTGGAGAGTCAAACTCATGGGTGAACTAAGTTGTCTGCTTATCCTACTTTAGTATGAACAGGATTGTAAGGCCATGTCTGATTCTATTAGGACTTCTAGGTGGAGGCATAGGTAGACCTGAATTGTCAAATGCAGGTGTGTGATTTTATTCAATGCAGCAAACATTTGTTCAGCACCTGTGGGTAAAGCACTATGGTAATTGCCTCAGGAGATGCATTGGTCATTGGCTCATTGGGCAGCCGTAGGCAGGACCATCTCCCTTCTCTGGGCTTCCGTTTATTTTTCTTTCTGTTTATTTTTCTGTGAAATGAGGAGGTTGGACTAGATATTCTTTGATTGATTTTTCCAGTTTAGAGAGTCTATGATTCTGTGTCATTGGATGTGATCTTTGCCTGGCCTTTAAGGATCTGGCAGTAAATGGTGGCTTACCTTCTCTTAGACGTGGTTTTATCTCAAATAGAACATTTGCACCAGAGTTATTGTTATTGTTCAATTGTGTCCGACCCTTTGTGACTCCATTTGGGGTTTTCTTGGCAGAGATGCTGCAGTGGTTTGCTGTTGGCTTCTCCATTTTATTTTACAGATTAAGAAATTCATGCAAGCAAGGTTACCCAGGGTCGCACAACCAGTGTCTGAAGCCACATTTGAACACAGGAGGATGAGTTTTACCCCAGGCTTGGTTCTCTGTGCACTATGGTGCCACCTAGCTGTCCTTCGCACTAGAGTAGTTCGGTGGAAAGAATACTGGCTTTGGAGTCAGAGGGTCCTACTTTGGCCAATTACTGCCTGTGTGACCTTGGGCAAATTGCTTGACCTCAGTGGGTCTCGGCATCTTCAGCTGGAAACTGATATGGTTGGATTAGAATGTTTTTAAAGTTCCTTCCAGCTTTAAATCTATGATCCTATGATGTCCCTCACAAGAGGTTCTGAGCTATACCTTATAAATACTTATAGAATGGGAGTTATTATTGTGCCATGAGTAGAGTACTTTGTGGGTATTCTGTGAGACATTTGAGCTGCTACAGTAGCAATAGGAGCTCACAACAGCTAGCTTACTATCTATAGGAAGACAAGTCACCTAGTCAATTAATTAGTAAAGGGTTATAGTATTTAATTTTCCCAACAGATGGTGCTAGCCTCTAACATAGCAGTCTCATCAACATCTTTCTGATGCATATACTTTGATCAACATATGCCTGACTCCTACCCTGGTAAGCCACAAAACTCCAAATGACTGGAGAAGAAAGAAACCCTCATTGACAGGGTTCTGAATTCTAACCTAGAGGTTGGTGTAAAATGTTGCTCCAAAATAGAAACATTTGAAAAATCTCTATGGCTTCACCACTACTGCGTCTGGGAATTTCTTAGTTCATTCTCATATAATTTCTACAGTTATATTATACAAACAATCAGGGGGAGCTGCATAATTTGGTGAAAATGCAAAGGAAGTATTTCATCATAGCTATATGGACATTCTATTTGACAGTATCTCTGAACCTTCTGCCATACTGGCAGGTATTTGAAAGTGAGTAAGGAGGTGATGGTGCTGTTGACATGGGCTCATCTCTGGGTCTCAGACTAAGACAGTGAAAGCAAGGGAGAAACTGAGGGGAATGTTGGGAGATGGAACTGTCTCCCAGTCTTCCCGCTAGTTACTGAAATTTTAAGAAGTTGCTTGTCTCACCACCTAGTCCAAGCTCACCTCTACTCATTGGTCCTGATTGAGTGGTTCCTGGGTCTGGGATGATTTGCATTCTGGTCTCTTTTCTGGCTCCTGGTCTAGTTTCTATCCCGAGTCAGTCTCATCCCTACACTTGCTTGATCTCCATCATCTACAAAATGATTTCTAAGGTTTGTCTTAGCTCTCTAGTTATCCCAGCTTGAACAAGTAGCCACTGTTGCCACTATGGTCCTCCAGAGGAGTTCTTCTTTCCCTCTCCCTCCCTCTCCCTTCTCTCCCTCTTCCTTTTTTCACCTCTCTCCCTCTCCTTCTCTTCCCCTCAAAAGAAATGACTAACAGGAAGTTTCTTTTAAGGGCAAAAGAAAATCAAATTGAATTCCCCTCTATTTCCAATGTGTCATCATCCTGATGAGGAAGAGGGAAAGTATGGAGCTTGTTAGTGCTCTACTTCTTTCCCTTCTGTTCTCTAAACCACAACCACCTTAGGCTCTGGAGCACAATAGTAATTTGAAGGAGATTAGAAGGGGCTGTATGAGCAACTGGTTACACTTTCATTATTATTTCCCTTTTTTTTTTGACATCATTTTTCAGTCACAGGAAATGGATGACACTTTGTGATCCTGTTTGGGGTTTTCTTGGCAAAGATACTGGAGAGGTCTCTTTTTTCCTTTTCCAGCCCATTTTGCAGATGAAGAACAGGGTGAAGTGACTTGTCCAAGGTCACAAAGCTAGTAAGTATCTCAGGTCAGATTTGTACTCAGGAACATGAGTCTTCCTCATGATAGCCCTGGTGCTCTATCCACTTCACTACCTACACATCCCATTCCCTCCTTTATATTATCATAGATCTAGAGTTGGAAAAGTCTATAGAAAGTCATATCTAGTTCATCTCTCCAATTTTAGAAATAAGGAAAATGATGTCTACCTTCCTTAAAGAGGCAGAGAAATGGAAGTTATGACCATTCTGATTTCCTCTTGAGTAAGCCAATGGTGCTTCACAGGAGAAACAGTGTGCTGGCAATTTTTTAATAGCAGGCTGTCTGAAAAAAAATGTACACAGGGCAAACTTTCAAGTTTAATCTTGATTATTAACATTTTTCCATCTCTTTCTCGTCTAGACAATCAACAAAACAATAAATCAAACCCTGATTTGTAGCCATTTGTTGATTTCCAAGGTGTAAATGCTCCTACTGAACATTTAATAATCAGCTTGTGTGAGAGTTTTGAGCTGGAGTGAGCACACCCCAGCCAAATAGTTCAAGAAGTTGTCACTGCCCGTGCTCACAGAGCTCATAGTCTCATTGAAGAGCCAGTTACCCAGCGAATAAGAAAAGACAGCATGGAACCACTTGCTCAAGTCTGGGGTGTGGCAAGAATTAAGAAAAGAGAGAGATCAGCGGAGGCTTGAAGAATCAGGGAAGCCTTTCCGAAGGAGGGGGACTTGTCTAGGTGTTAGGTATACAGGAGCCAGTACATGGGGAGTGATGTAGCATCCACTTGCTTTTTGCATTGACGTCTGTGTCCCTATTATAAAAATGATTCTAGAATCTCCAGAGTTTCCCTTCCCCCATCTGGCTTTTGATAAATAACAGCATCAGCCAACCCTAAATTGGATTGTCAGGCAGAGTAGAATAATTACGCAGTGGCCCTCACAGTCTGATTTGATGTATGGGGAAGCTGGGAACCACTGGGCAGTCACTCTATAGCCGGAGCTATGTGGCTGACCAGAGGAATGATAAAAATAAAGAAATAAAAATGAATTAACTTGGAACCCCTGAAGTCCGCTGTCCCACCCCTCTTTCACAGCCTCCTTCCCAATGGCCATGTTATGGATGAGTGGGAAGGAAAGTTCAAAAGTTTCATAAATGTTCTCTAGTCTGCTGCCAGGAGTGACAGTGATTAGAAAACAGCCCAGGCTTCCCAGCTAAGTTTCCTAAAGGTTTTTTAGTCATTTTTCAGTCGTGTCCTATTCTTTGTGACCCCATTTGGGGTATTCTTGACAAAGATGCTTGAGTTGTTTACCATTTCCTTCTTCAGCTCATTTGACAGATGAGGGAACTGAGGCAAACAGGGTTAAGTGACGTGCTCAGTGTCACACAGCTAGTAAGTGTCTGAGGCTAAATTTGAATTCAGGAAGTTGAGTCTTTCTTACTCCAGGCCTGGTGCTCTATCCACTGAGCCACCTAGCTGTCCTTGCTGTTGCTAAAGACTGGCGTGCATATATTTGTGTCATTCATTTCCTATACTTTAAGTTCCATTACAGAATTACAGAATCAGAGATTCTAGAGATGGAAGAGACCTTGGTCATTCAGGCCAACTCATACTCAAAAAAAATTGCTGTTCCCTACCCCACCCTCCAACATACCTAATAAATGATCCTCTAGCCTATTCTACACTTGGGCAGCTGTAGTTGTATGGAAGCTCTTTAATATTAACCCTAAAGTGTCCTTTCTGCCATTTCCATCCTACTCCTGACTGTATTTGTATTCTGCTCATAGTAGGTGCTTCAGAAAGAGTTTGTTGAATGATTAATGGGCATTGACAGAGCATTTGTCCAGCTGTCTTTTCCTGTTGAGCTAGACAGTAGAAGAAGTGAAGGTGTGGAATGATGAAAAGATCTCTGGCCTGAGAATCAAGGGCTCTGGGTTCTATGCCTGAGTAAGTCTTTGATCTTGGTTCAATCACTTCCCTTCTCTGGATCTATGAGGGAGGTAGCACAAATATTCATCTCATTTTACAAATGGGAAAACAGACTCAGAGGAAGTGATTCACTCATGGTTAAACAGTCAATATGTGGGAAAGCTGAGATGTAAACTCCAGGCTTCTGACTTCTTAGTCAGGGTTTGGCTTCTTTAAATTATTATAGGAGGCCTTAGAAGACAGTGAACCAAAATGAGGGGAATCTCCACTCATTGATATGATTTTCTGCCTGTTTTGCATTAGCACAAGTGACATGGATTTATGACTCTGGGGACCAGAACAAGGTACCCTGATATGAGTGGTATAGCACTGCTGAAACATTTCTTGTGGTTATCATTTTATTACTTGGTTTCATCTCAGGCTCCAGCCATGCTGTGTGTTCTTATGGCAATATTAACTGTTTCTAGGAGACTCAGTAGGTGAAATGAAACTCTAATAGAGAAAACCTTGGTCTCATGAAGGAGATTTTCCTATATAGGCTCATAGAGTGTCAGATCTGGAAGACATCTCCTTTTAGTCTGATCCCTGCCTAAGGGTGAATACCCTACACAGCATTCTTTGCAAGGATATTTCTCTTCTTGGCAGGTTGTATTTATTTATTTGCATGCATGTTGTTTCTCCCCAGGGAAGTGTAAACTCCTTGGGAACAGGGATGCTCTTGTTATTGGCTCTATATCCACAGTGCCTAGCACAGTGCCTGGCTTATGGGAAGTACTTTAAAAAGGCTTGTTGAATTCAGTCTCTGCTTGAATATTTTCATTGACAGGGAAATCATTGTCTTGAGAGGCAACTCTTTTTCCACTTCTGAGGACGTCTAGTGGTTAGGAAGTTCTTTACATTGAGGGGAACTTTGGGTCCCCATTGGTTTCAGTTCTGTCATCTGAGTTCAAGGAGAATGGATCCTCTTTCAGAGGACAACTCATCAGCTATTTGAAGACCATTCACGAGTTCCTTTTCCTTTGTCTCCAGCAGGGTTTCTTTGCTGGTGTTTAGATATTGGGACTTAGTGTAGAGTGGTTGTCATTAAAAAGAGTGAGAATGAAAGAACTGAATGACACCTTTTCATGCAAAATTGCATAGGTTAGTTCCTGCTTTTCTTTTCCATGAAATCTCTTTAAAGGCAGCCCTAAAAAGCTGGCTTTGGGAATAGTGGCCCCTTATCAGGCTTCCATGATTACTTGCTGTCAGTCAGGGTTCTGAAACTTTCGTTAAGAACCCACTCAAGGGGCAGGCTTAGAAGGCATTGTCACAGACGTAGTTCTCACTAACCCTGTGATACGCATCACCTTTTACAATCCCTGTGCCCAAGACCTGGGCAGGTAGCATTAGATTTTAAACTCCTTGTGAGTAGGGATTACTTCATTCTTTGCATTTGTAATCTCCAGCACCAAGGACAGTACCTGGCATGTGGTAGGCATTTAATATCTACCTATTGATAGGTTGATTGGTTGAAACATGGCCTGGTGCACAACACAGGGAAATAGAAGCATAAACATACAGGGAAAGGCACCACCCAACAGCAGAACCCTCCTAGTTACTCTGTTCCGTGGCAAAGATATCCCACCTGGCTTTTCCCCTCTTCTTTCAAGAGCAACCAGCTCTGCAACAGCAGTTGCAAGGGCCAGCTTACATAACAATGATAAGAAAGTCCTATTTCTCCCATCTTTTATGGGAGGCCACACATCTTTGCTATAGGTCCCCCCAGTATATAAAGGAAGCTGGTTCCTTCTTCTCAGTTATTGACAGCAAGTGATGCATTCCTCCCATTACAGCTTAACTGTCCTGGCTTCTTTTTTGTAGCAACACCTCCTATAACTTGTGACAATTTTAGCACCTGGTCTGATTGTTTTCCAAAGTTCCTCTGTTGGTTGGGGATAAATGGCAGCGAACAGCTAGGTGGTGCAGTGGATAGAACACTGGACTTGACATCAGGAAGACTCTTCTTCCTGAGTTCAAATCTATCGTCAGACACACACTAGCTGTGGGACCTTGGGCAAATCACTTAACCCTATTTGCCTCAGTTCCTGATTTGTAAAATGAACTGAAGATGGAGATGGCAAACTACTCCAGAAGGGGGTCACAAAGAATCAGACACAACTGAAAAACACCTCAACAATACATGGTCTGAATGGTTAGGGTAGAGAAGAAGAGAGAGCACTGAGGTATGTGCTAAGATAAGTTAGAAGGGAGTCTCAACATTTGACCTGGCCTCCCATAACTGGAACACCTCAGAAAAACCCTCTGCCTCGGGGACCGCAACTTCTGATTGGAGGGCTCCTCCCTGAACATCCATTTAAGGAGCAAGCCCTGGCCAGCCATGTCTTCATTTCTTACCAGACTGTACTCCCCTGGTCTTATCTTTCATGCCCACCTTCTGGGTACTTTTTTCCTCCCAACCCCCTTCAAGTTCCTTTTACATGTTGTCTTCCCCACTAGAATATAAGATCCTTGAGAGCAGGTACTATCTTTTCTTTTGCTGGTATTGGTATTTCTAGCACTTACCATAATGCTTGACAAACAGTAAGTTCTTAATAAATGCCTGTTGACTGGAACTTCCCACCCTTTTCAGCTTATAGACAGAAAATAAACTGGAATTCCCCTCCCCTGCAGCTTTTGGAGTCTCCAGAGCATCCTGAGGATTCTAGGACCAGAGATGGAAGTCATCTTAAAGTTCACGTTCCCCAGTTCCTTCAGGTGAAGTAACTTGCCCAAAATAAGACTTGGGATTTCCTTGGTGTAGGAAGCCCCTTCTACCCATGTAAATCTACAACTACATTGCAACTTCTGGTCTCAGTTGCTTGGGGTACTGGGAGTTTAGACAACTTACCTACCCAGGGTCCAAAGTTTGCTGGACTAGCTAGAATTGGCTCTTGAGAGCTGATTATTAAATTGTTATTTTGACTATTTATATCTCAACAATTGGCAAACAGTATAATTCAAGCCTTTATTTATTGTCTTGTTGATTTTCTGCACCTAAGGAAGCAATGGAGAAAACATTAATATGCGGATTAAATTTAAAAGTGTTTCAGGTGAACAATTCCCTCCCCACCCCCCCCAGCACCAACCAGTTGTTAAACATTTACCAGCACATCTGCCCGTGTGCTATGATCAGAAGGTGTTAGAGTTCACATCTGAACCCAGTTCTTCTTAACTAAGTATGACTTTCTGTTCTCTTTATCAGGTTTCATCACTATTCAAGGTCATACAGGTAGTAAGTAACAGAGCTGGGATTTGAACCCAGGTCTTCTGACTGATCCAGTAATCTTCTTATTACCACATATTATCTCTTAGGACTTTGAGTTATAAGAGCCACTGCTCTCCAGGACAGGTTAGAAGTCAATATATTTTTTTTTAAATACAAGAAGAAGGTGCATGGTCTCTTTCTGCACACTCTAAATCAGAGTGAGATTAATTAAAGCAAAAGCTGAACACAGAGACATGGAAAAGGATCAATGTCTTTGCTAATGAAGCCCTTTTCACAGTCTTGGGAAGCTGGATAGCATCTTCACCAGAACGTGCCTGTGGTGACAACCACGCAATGTTCTTGCCCTGAGCAGTGTCTGGGGTGGCACGATCACCACATTGGAAATTAACAAATGTTCTCGGTGATTTGACCATGTAGGAAATGTGTCTTAAACTTTCACTGTGTAGAGCCTTGGTGACATAGTACATAAAGTACAGGCCTGGAGTTAAGAAGACTCATCTTTCTGAATTCAAATCCGGCCTCATACACTTACTAGCTGTGTGACCCTGGGTAAGTCATTTAACCCTTTTTGCTTCAGTTTTCTTATCTGTAAAATAAGTTGGACCAGGAAATGGTAAACTACTGCAATTTCTTTGCCAAGAAAACACCAAATTGGGTCATGAAGAGTTGAACATAACTGAACAACAACAAATATAGAGCCTTATGCTGTGGAGCGAGGTCAAGCATAAAGATAGAACTTAAGCAATTACTTGGGGTCCTGAGAATGGACAACTCTGCAAATTCAACTTTATGTAAAGAATTTGAAAGAAATCTGCTTTTCCATAAAACACCTGTTAACTTTACTGTACAGTACTGTGCTTTCTGTCTCTGTCTCTCTCCTACACACACACACACACACATACATACACACACACGCACGCGCGCACTCTCTCTCTCTCTCTCTCTTTCCTGTCCCTCAGCTTGTTCCTCAGTCTTCCATCCTCCCTCCCACCAACCCTCCCCCCCCCCTGCAAAAAAACCCAAACAAACCCCAAAACCCTAACCCAACAAAACTCCACCAAGTGAGAGCAGAAGAATGAACAGGTAGGGAGATTGCCACCACTGCTAGTGCCACCTGACCAGGGGCTTGGCTTGAGAGAGGGCAGATCTTTGCTTTACTTATCCTGCACTTCCAGCCTCCACATGTCTATCTTCCATCAGACTGACTGAGTGCGTGTCCCCAGCCTCCCTGTGTTGCCTGCCCTCTCCTGTCTATGTCCAGGCCCCAGTGTTCCTGGCCCTGGCTCCCAGGTGTTCTTCCTCTTGCTTTCATTTATATGTCCTTGGCCCCTACATGTCCCTGAACCCTGAACCTGGTCCGCTTCTTCCACACGTGGGTAGCTCCCTTCCTGTGTCTTTCTTTCCCTCTCTCCCTCTCCCAAGTCACCTGGCAAATTTGCATTATGCAAAAATTGCTTTATGTAGAAGTCTATAGCACTGTTTGTTTATGTAAAGTGAAAACTCTCTATATGGAGAAACATATACATATATTGTAATTTTTCTAGTTTAGGAATAGTTGGGCCAGTTGTTGGAAAAAGTTGAAAAAATAGTTGGGAAAAAGTCCCCCTTTCAGTCCCTTGTTGCCTTCTGAGGTCTGGGGAGGTTTTATGTCATGGGAAGGAGAACATCCAATATTTTAATTCATCTAGAGGTATTGGGGACTAAATATATTAGGAAGTTAGGTGGTTCTGGACCTGGTGTCAGGAAAACCTGAGTTCAAATATGACCTCAGACACTTACTTAGCTTCATGACCCTGGGCAAGTCACTTAATCTCTGTCTGCCTCAGTTTCTCCATATGCAAAATGAGGATAATAAGAGCTGTTACCTCTCATGTTTGTTGTGAGGATCAAATGAGATATTTGTAAAGCACTTTGCAGACTTTACATATACATATGTATGTGCATATCTATATACACATAAGTATACATAAAATATTTTACATACACATGCATGTATATATTTCTTCCTCCTTCTCCTCCTCCTCCTCCTCTTCTTTCTTCTTTCCTCTCCCCCACCCCCCAACCAGGACCATTGGCATTTTTCAAAGAGACTTTGTGGAGAGGATAATGGCTGACTGAGAAGAAAGAATCACTAATTGTGAAATTTCAGGCAGGAAATGGCAGGAGGCAACACAATAGAATGGAAAGGACATTGGACACTTAGGTTCCTGATTCTGATACTAACAGGCAATGTTATTGATTGATTGTGATGATTGCTTAATCTCTTTCAGCCTCAGTTTTGCCATCCATTAGAGGGGTATAATAATACTTGTCCTATCTACCTCACAGGGTGGTTGTGAGAAAAGTACTTGGTTAACCATGAATGGGATAACAAGATGACCTGTTTCTCAAATCCTTCTGCAATGCTTCACTGTGCACTGGGCTCTCAGATGATGCATCCCTCTGGAATTCAAGTTCTGACAGGTTCTATCAACCTGGAAGCACTTTGAGTATGGCCCAATTATGGACTGTATTCTGCAGACCTGATACTAAGGAATAATTGGAGTTAAGTGACTGGCCCAGAGTCATACAACTAGTAAGTCTCTGAGGCCAGATTTGAACTCAGGTCCTTCTGACTCCAGGACCAGTGCTCTATCCACTGTGCCACCTAGCTGCTCCTACTAGTGATTTTTGTACCAAAGGTAAGAAATATGAAATACTTATAGAATGAAGTTTAACAAAAAATAAATTTTATTGATATCTTTTGTTTTACATCATCCCTCCAAACAGGAAACCGTCCCCTGCAACAAAGAATGAAATCAGTTCAGCAAAACTAACCATCCTGTCAACTGAGTTTGACAGTACATACAACATTCCACACTCGCAGTCCGTCACCTTTGCAAGAAGGGCTAGAGTACATGAAATGAACTTTTTAAGCTGAATCTAGTTGAGAGAGGTAGGGTTGACTTCTTTGGGTAAAGACTTTGGGATGCTGGGAATTCCTCCAAGGCTGGGTCCCAGATTGTTCCCTAATCATGGGAGGAAGTAGGGAATCTGGTAGCTTCCTATTTTAATTAATTATTCTTTTTAATAAGTAGTTAAGAATTGCTCTCACCCTGATGAAGGACTCCAAGTGCTATGAGCCCCTGTAAATTTGGATACCCTAGGACACAATCCTATTTTCCCCTCCCTGGTTATAGTTTTAATACACTATATGAGGACTGTGCTGTCTGCGTTTGGAGATGTTCATCACTAGTTTAGCTACAAACTGATGAATTTTTTGGTCCTAGAAACCCACAAAGATTACCTTCTAAGATGTAGTGGAGTTATAATTAACTTAGAAAGAGGATCCACACCATTGCCATCATGGGTCCTCGAAACCCTGAGGGATTTTACCTTGGTGGCTCTGTAAGCCCCTTCCCAGGCTCTACTTGACCCACTGTACTTTCCTAGGTCCTTTTAAAATTTTCTCTCTTTTCTTCACTCTTATTCGCATCCCAGCAAGGGTTGTAGTTTCTATTATCTGCCCCAAATCCAGCACAGAAGGGGCTCTCAGTTCTCCCACAGTGCTGCTGCTTCAGCCCCTCCCTTAAGAAAAATATCTTCTCAGACGAGCTGCAGGGGCCTTTGGGTGAGGTTGGCCTGTTTTCATAATGGATGGTGTAATGCATTAGCCAGTTTTTCCTATAGACCTCAGAGCCTGCTGGCACAGGGGCTGCTGGCAGTCACTTGCTTACTCTGATGAAAAGTCTTGCTAAGAGCCCTGGAAGGCTTACGGGAGCTGGGATGCCAGGTCTTCCTCCTCCACCTTTACCTTCTCCCACATTTGACCAGGGTCCTATTAAGGGCATTTCGTGAGGTGACACAAAAGGGGCCAGCCTGGAGAGGGAATTCATCATGTTCATGGTGACCTTCCAATAACATTTCTGTGGTTTTTATTTTGAAAACTAGAAAAAGAAGTCTGAATATCGTTTAACCTATTTTGTATCATGATATCCATAGAATTATTGTATTTAGAGCTAGAAAGGTCTGTAGAGATCATGTACTTTAACCCTTCATTTTACAGTGGAGGAAACTGAGGCCCAGAGAGATTTCATTCTCACAAGGGGTAGAGATAGAAAATAGATTTGTGACTTAATTTCTGTAGGAAACTCCCTCTACCCATACAGACTGTACAGTCTTGGGAAACTTAAGAGTCTTAGCTACTTAGAACATTGACATATCACATGACTTGTCTAGGGTCTCATAAAATTACTGTGTATTTAGATTTTTCTAGGCCCAACAGAGACAAAACCAAGACAGTCCCTGCTCACAAGAAGCTTACAAGTTAAGTGACTTATCCAAGATCACACAATCCAATACAATGAATGTTTATTATGTGGCTAAGATGTGCCAGGCACTGTGCTGGAGATACAATTAATAAAAAAGAAATAGTCCCTGCTCTCAAGGAGCTAAAAGGGGAGACAACCCAAAAATGAGGCAGGAAAGTTTGCGTGTGTGAATGAGACACCATGGGGTACCTAACTCTGGGGCATTTCGAAATTGGGAGTGCGTTGAAACTGGGCAGAGCCACAGATACAAAGTGGAGGGGCTGAGAATCCAATTTCTGCTCTCTATGAAGGAAGGCATTGAGAGGAGGTTGGTACTCTGCCCTCCAGCTCTCCAATAAGAGGGAGAGAAGGTTGAGGGAGGTGGAGTTGGTCAAGGTTTGGGTTAGCAGCATGATGGGGATCACTACCAAGAAAGGATTCCAGCAGAGGTAGCCTCTAGATCTAATGATCTTGCTAAAGACACTTGCCTGTTGAAGTCTGATACTTCTCACACAATACTTTATTTTTCCCCCAGATGGAACACAGCACAGTAGTAATAGCTAGCATTTATATAGCATCTACTATAGGCTAGGCACATTTACACATATTCTCTTCTTTGATCCTTACAGCAATGGGTTATTCCCATTTTACAGTTGAAGAAACTGAGGCAAACAGGTTAAGTGACTTGCTCAAGCTAGAAAGTATCTGAGGCTGGATTGGAACTCAGGTCTTCATGACTTCAGGCCCAACATTTTATCCGCTATGCCACCTAGCTGCCTAGGAGGAAGAGTAGAAAATAAAGATTTCTTTTGGCACAATAATAAATAACAGTTCATATTTATGTAGTCCTTTCCTCACAATAATCCTATGAGGTAGATTGTGCAAATGTTTTTATCGCATTTTACAGTTGTAGGAACTGAGGATTCAGAAGGGGAAACAACTTAATGGATGTCACTTGGGTAGTCCCTTCCACATCATGGGGTTAGAGGCATGGTAGCCCCTGTGATCTAGAAAATCTTGAAATTTTTTGGCCCTCCTTTTGTACCATAGAAGTCTGAATTTTTTCCCTTTTTCTTTTATGGGTGTTTACAGCACTATACATAAATGTTATGCATTTCTGAGTTTCTAAACTTTTTTTGTATCATCTGTAGCTTCCACAAATTCCCATTTAATTTCTGAAGCTGACCCATGATATATCGAAATCACGATGGGAAAAGTTGGGATGTGGAAGGGATAACTGTGGATACTCAGTTTTCTTAATGCCTTGAGCTACATCACCTTATACCATACCACCCCAGTTAAACACAAATGGGCCTCAGAGACAGAGAGATTCCTCTGGGAAACCTCCCCACATCTGCTCTGGTCCCTATGAAACGACCAGTGAGAATGGATCTTTCCTCCATCCTGTTGCCTTTGGAGTTGCCTCTGGGACTCTTTACATTTCCACACCGCCCCCCCCCCCCCCCATCTTTCAGCACTCAAACTCAACATATTGCCTGACCGCAGCTTACAGATCATGCCCATTTTTAAAGAGCTTGATGTATAGATCCTCAGACAAGGAGGTAGGAGACCTGCCTTCTAGTGCTGGTTCTCCTTCCATGATATGTGACCACATGTGCATCATTTCTCTCCTTTGGGCCTTGGTTTGCTCATTTATAAAATGGGGGAGCTGGACTAGAAGCCCTAGAGGGTACCTTCCAGCTCAGATATTTCATGTTCTGAGATTCCTTCCACTTTGCACATTCTACATACTAACAGTCCTTCTAGCTTGGATGTTTGGTGTTCTTTGCTTGAGTCCTACTGTGTGCCAGCCATTAGAAATATAAACCCCAAAATGCTTATATTCCCTTGGGAAAAACTCATGAACACAGATAAATGAAGAGGAAGCATAGAACAGTGGAAAGAGAGCTGGGTCTGGAGTCAGAGGACCTAGTTTCAAGCCCAAAGTCTGCCATTTACTTAGTCTGTGAGACCTCATCTGTAAAGAGACCTCTAAGATTCCCTTTCAGGTGGTTAGCTGGTGCAGTTGATAGAGTGCTGGGTCTGGAGTCAGGAAGGCTCATCTTCATTAGTTCAAATCCAGACTCAGATACTTACTAGCTGTGTGACCTTGAGTAAGTCACTCATCCCCTGTTTGCTGCAGTTCCTTATCTGTAAAATAGAAAAGGAAACAGGAAACTACTCCAGTATCTTTGCCAATAAAGTTGGACATGACTGAACAGCAGCACCTGGCACATAGCGGGTGCCTAATAAATGCTTGTTTCCTTTATTTCTTCTGAGCAATGGAACATATTCACCTCCAACATTCTTTGTCCTGTGCTTCCAGCTCTGATATTCTCTGAATCTGGGTTACCATTTCACATAATATTAGGGTATCAGAGAAGTTTATGGCATATGTGAAACTCAGGGGCAGTCTCACCACTTGCCACCTGATCTCATCATTTCTGCCTTCATTTGTTGCATAGCCCTTTGCAACCTACACCAGTGATCTGGGGGAAGTTGAGGTTCTTGGAACAAGAACTCACAAAGTGACCCTTGTGTTGGTAATGGTTGGGAGATAATTAACTCAATTACCAGCGTATGCATAGGGCTGAGACAGCTTCAGACACTCTTTCCTGAAAATTGCAAATATGATGACACTTTAATTTTATTATGGTTTTTTACTTTTTACTTATTTTATTTTTATTATTATTTCTTACAAGTTGTGCCTTAGCACAGCAGTGCATAGGAGAGTGAATATTAACTGGGAGGAAGTGGAGGGTTGATGTCTTCAGCTGGGCTCTTGGGAAGCTTCAGGGAAAAGAGACCAGAGGAAGAAAGATGGGCTAGTCTATGGGAAGTGGACTCTTGACTGCTGTTAATAATTTCAACCATTGCACATGACTTTTTATATGGCTAATTCTGGTGCAGGGGGCAGGGAGGCTTGTGTAGTTGATGAAGATCCTAGATTCATTCCTTAGTTTGTTCATTCATTCAATCAATCAACTTAATTGTTGAACTTCTAAGTGGCAGCGTAGATAGAAGACTTGGAATTAGGCAGAGGAAGGAAACAAACCTTCTCTGTATTAAGTGCCTACTATTTGCCAGGCTCTGTGTACACTGTGCTAAGCATTTTACAAATGTAATCTCAGTTGGTTCTCACAATAAAGTGACTTGTTGAGGGTCACACAGCAAGTAAGTGTTTGAGACTGGATTTGAATTCGGGTCTTCCTGACTATAAGTTCAACTTTCTGTTATTTACTGTGATATCCAGCAGCCTTCAGATCCTACCTCAGACCCTTACAGACTATGTGACCCTGGGCAAATCACTTAAGTTCTCTAAGTCTCATTTTCCTCTGCTGTAATTGGGCTAATGGCTCAATAGATAGTGCTGGACTTGGAGTGAAGAACGAGTCATCTTTCTGAGTTCAAATCTGTCCTCAGACACTAGCTGTGTGATCCTGGGCAAGTTACTTAACCCTGTTTGCCTCAGTTTCCTCATCTATAAAATGAATTGGAAAAAGGAAATGGCAAACTATTCCAGTATTTTTACCAAGAGAACTTCAAGTAGGGTGTCAGTCAGACACAGCTTAACAACAAGAATGGGTCTCATAATTACACCCACCTCTAGAGATCTTGTGAGGGTAAAATAAAATAATGTACACAAAAGAGCTTTGCAAACCTTTGACTTGCTGTGTGTGTTAACTATTCTTATTCATTCTTTCAAAGACTTTACTGAATATATGTGCCTATGTGCCTACAGGCTCTGTGTGATTCCTACTAAGTGCCTACTAGATCCAAAAAGATAAAACATTGCTTCTAACCTCAAGGAGTTTATGGTCCATTGGGCTAATGTATATATATGAAAGCAACAGTAGAAGAGTTAAAAAACACAAGAGTCTTAAAAGTTAGTTCAGGAGAAGCTCTTAGGCCACAGAATGGCAGAGCTAGAAGGGGCTTCAGAGATGACCTAATCCAATCTCCTCGTTTTACAGATGGTGAGACTGAATCAAAAAGTAGAGGAAGTGATTGCCTAAGATCACACAACTAATAATGGGCAGAAACCTGATCAAAGGCCACATCTCTTATTTATTAGTCTAGAATCTGATGCTTTTTTTCTTTTCTTAAAAAAATTAATTTTGGGGGGTTACATTTTAAGTTCTGAACTGTCTCCCACACCAGAGAAGGCCACCATCTGACACAAATAAACACAAAGACACACACACCCATCTCCATACTAAGCATACTTCAGTTTGTCGCTACTTTCTCTGGAGGTGGATGGCATCTTCCTTTGTAACTGATTTGAGTATTTATAATACTCAAAATAACTTAGTCGATCTCAGTTACTCTTTGAATAATATTACTGTTACTGTATACAGCATTCTCCTGGTTCTGTTCACTTTACTCTTCATTATTTCATGCAAGCCTTTCCGTGTTTTTTCTAAAATCAATCAGCTCTTTATTTCTTACAGCACAGTAGTATTCCGTCACAATCATATATCACAACTTGTTCAACCATTCCCCAATGGATGGGCATCTCCTCAATGTCCAGTTCTTTGCCACCACAAAGAGAGCTGCTATAAATATTTTAGAACATATAGGTTCTTTCCCCTTTTCCCTGATCACCTTGGAAACAGACCTAAGAGTGGTACTGCTGGGTCAAAGGAAATACACAGTTTTATAACTCTTTGGGCATCATTTCAGACTGTTCTCCGAAATGGTTGGATCAGTTCACAGTTCTCGTGTGTTTGTGTCCTGATTTAAAAATCAAATTGCTTAAAAAAAAAAGATTTTTCTTTTGGCAAATTGGGGTAGGGAGTCCTAGACTTTAGATTTGATTAATGTTGAGAAACTGTTAATATGAAACTCCCTCCACTGATGTAGATGGACAATTCCTCTGCGGTTTAAAGCCTTAGAGAGTGGCTTTGGGGACTGAGAGGTTAAGTGACTCGCTCATGGTCACACAGTCACTACAGATCAGAGACAATTCAAATCTTTCTAATTCTAAAATTGACTCTCTAGAACATCACTCTGCCTCCCAGAAGAGACCTTTCATGATTTGCCTCATCACCCCCAACTGCTAATCTCTCTCCCCGACCCCAACTGCTGGTAACCTCACCAGAAATTACCTTGTATACAGTTAGCATATGTTTTGCGCATATTTACATGTATACTTGCTATTTTCCCAGATAGAATAAAACTTCTTGAAGGAAGCTTGTATTCTGTAAGGAAGGCATCATTGTGCATAGAGTACTAGGTCTGGAGTCAGAAACACCTGACTATAAATCTGACCTCAAGACACTATCTGTGCTACCCTGGGCACAGATAACACAGTCTGCATCAGTTTCCTTAACTGTAAAATGGGGATAATAAAAACAGCTACTTCTAGGGGTTGTTATGAGGATCTAGTGTGATGAGATTTGTAAAGTACTTAGCACACTGCCTGCACATAGTAGGTACGTAATAAATGGTTGTTTCTTTCCTTTTGTTTTTGCCTTTGCATCCCCAGTCCTAAATGCAGCACTCAGCACAGTCAGCCACTAATCCATGCTTTATGATTGACTGATTCCTACGCTCAAGGTCACACCTCTTATTTGTGCAGCCAGGAATCAAACTCAAGGTCTTCTGATTCCTTTTACAACATTCTACTTGGAATTGAGGAGGAACCCAAGTTTGAATCTTGCCTTGACATCACCTGTGTGACCATGGGTAAGTCCCTCAGTTTCCTCATCTGTGATATGGGAATTATAATGCCCAGAGTCTGATTTAAGGATCAAATGAGAAAATATGTATAAAGGGCTTTGCAAATATTAAGTACTACATATAACCACCTCTTATTTGAGACTGATTAGTTAAACTACCTCAAATACTAACAAAGTGCTGGACCTATTTTGCATTATAGTTATTTGAGTATCTGCTTTATCCCAGCCCTAGTCCACTCCCTCCCCTTATACTTAAAATCATTTTTGGAGGCAATTGAGGTTAAGTGACTTGCCCAGGGTCTCATGGCTAGTAAGTGTCTGAGGCCAGATCTGAACTGAGGTTCTCACTCTAGGGCCAATGCTGTATCTACTCTACCACTTTACAGTGCTTCCTCTTTCATTTCTAATAATCTGCAGTTACACAGAAAGATTAACAGTTAGAAAGTGCTTTCTATGTTTATTATCTCACTTAAATTTCACAACAACCCTGTACAGTAGCTGGTGCAAATCATAGCCCTTTTTATAGAGTAGGACATAGACTCAGAGGAAAAGGGGCTTCTCTGAGGCCCACACAGTTAGTAAACAGCAGGACCAAGGCTTGAACCCAGGCCTCAAGACTCTCAGTCTTTCCACTACATCCATTCCTTAAAAACTGGGCTTACTGTTCTATGTGTTTTCACTAGCATCTAGTACAAAGCATTGCACAAAGGACGTATCTAATAATATTGTAATGGAGTCAAATTTCCAGGTGATGAGTTTGGCCTTTTCCATCTGGATGCAAGTTGTGATGTGCTGGAGAATTTTAAGTCTGGGGCTCTCAGATATTTCCTTAGGGTCAGGGGTGAAGTCTCTGAATAATCCCTGGATCAGAAATGTACTTTAGGCAGGATCTGAATGACTTTATAAATCACAGATTCTTTCTTACCAGAATGAACCCCATGCCCCAAGCATGGTCACAACACACAAAATATCTGTCATGGAATCATTGATTTAGAGAGCACAACATAGATTGAATCCTTCATTTTAAGGTTGGGGCAACTGAGGTCCAGAGAGGTTATAACTCATCCAAGGTTACACAAATGGTTAAGTGACGGAGTCAGTTTTTGAACCCAGGCCTTCAGAATCCAAATTGAATAATCTTTTCAGGGCCCAAGGAAGGGAAATTGAGACACTTTTCTACCAGCTATTTTCCAGTCAGGAAAAGAGAGAGAGGCATTTAAATGTACCCACGTTAGAGATAAGTCCTGGAAATCCAGGAAGTGTTGCTATGCCCTTCCAGAGCTGAGAAGGCTAAGCCCTGCTCTGCAATAGCCAAATCCCCCTAAATGCACGGAGGTGGTGGCCAGCCTAGTTATTTGCCAGTGACCAGTAATAACCATTTCTACTCTTTAACTGCCCCAGAAAATGCCATGTCTGCCTGCTGCCAAAACACAGAGACAGTGGCTAACAATATATTTCACCTGGTTGCTGTGTCTGGGGGGACTTCTCTAATTATGATGCTAACAGAGAAGGGGGGGAGCAACAGCATCTTGGAGAAACAAAACCCACCACAAAGAATGAGAACCTGGCAAGGGGCTGGCATGCTAGGAAAATTCTATGGTTAAATCCATCCCCCCTGGAGAAGGGCTCCTCTTGCCTCCCGCATCTTGATGGATTCTTAATAAACTCCATAGCTGGGGGACCTGGTGGCAAATGTGTTCTCAAAGCACAGCAGGTTCCTTCCCCAGTAAGTGATCGCACTTGGGCCTAGTCTGGGCTGATGGGGCATGTTAAGCTCTTCAGAGCCACCACAGTGGTCGATCCACCGCCAGGCCTCAGGCTCCCTGGCTGGTTCAGAGGTAACTCTTCCAGCACAACACTTTCAGTGTAGCACAAAGAAAAATCCAGGACAAAATGCAATCTTCAGGCTCCACTGGGGGAGCTTGACCCTCCATAAAGCACCAGGTTGGTTAGAGAAATGCTGTTGGTCACAGCACAATTAGGTTTCTATTTATTTTCTTCCCTGGATTCTCAGAAGCTGCAGTCACACAAGCATTGGAGTCATTACTCACAAACTACCGCTCTGCTGCTGGCTATAGGCATCGGGCACCTTGGAGGAGGCAGGCAGGGGATCTTTGTCCTCAAATTGTCTGCTTTTAAAATGGTAGAGATTGTTTCCCACTCCCCTACCACCCCCCTCAGGTGGGTTATCTTGTTCTAAATAGGCAAGGGAAATTCCCAGGGTGCCGCAGGAAAGACGTGGTCTTCCAGATGTCTTCTTCTAAAAGTAATAAAAAATAGCTAATATTTCTATAATGCTTACCATGTGCCCGGTACTGTGCTCTGTGCTTTAATCTCATTTGATCCTTACAACAATCTTGGGAGGTAGGTGCCATTATTAACCCCATTTTATAGATGAAGAAACTGAGACAGAGGTTAAATGATTTGTCACATAGCTAGTGAGTATCAGGAAAAGACAGGAAGTCAAGGCTGCTCCATAGAAGAGGAGCAAAGGCCCATTTTGCCCCCTGGCCTAGTTAATTGCTGAGCTAGCTGAATCACTGGGCATGACTTAAGTCTGAAACTGAAGCAAAATGATGTAATGGCAGGAACGCCAGACTGGGACTCGAGAGATCTGGGTTCTGAGATTTCCTGACTCTGCTTCATATTTAGATTATGGTATTCAGGTATCTGGCCCTCAATTGGACTGGATTGAGGATAATTAATCTGGGATCCACAGTCCATAGCCGGGAGAAGAGACTTGCCCAAAGTTAGGCATTTCCAAGGGGCCAGTGAATTTATTTGGGGGAAAAAATTTAACCTTTATTTTCACTAATGTCTAACTGAAATGTTGCACTTGCTTCAATTATGAATGAAAACAAAACAAAACATTCTGAGAAGAGGTTCACAGGCTTCACTAGATGCCCACAGGGGTCTGAGACACAAAATAGGTGAAGAACTCCTGGGCTAGATGATTCCCTGATGCCTTTCCTACCTCTGACATTCTCAGATCCCATCAGTGAGTGTCTGATTGTTGAGACCACTCGGGAATCACCTCCCTTAATCCTATACATCAGCAAGGATGAGATTAGGACTGTAGGATTCAGCTCTGAAGGAACCTTGGGCCTTACTGACTCAGGTCAGGTAATCATTTCCTCTGGAGGCATAGAAGGCAGGTGTTGTGTGCATAGAGGGCAGAAGCCATAAGAAGGAACAGCAAGTGGAAAGCTGTTAACCAGATAGTGCCCTTGGGACTCAGCTAAAGAAAAAGGACCCTCTGATGTCTGGGTATTTTCTGGGGGATGTCTGAAAAATTTTTCTTGAGACCACAGAATTTAAACTTCAACCCAGATATAGTGAAGGGGTCATCTGATGAAAAGCCAGGAGACCTGAGAATTGGTCTTAGCTATGCTATTAATTCTATATATGACCTTGGCTGAGTTACCCTCTGAACCTCAGTTTCCTCCTTTGTCAAAATGGACTAGTAATATCTACCCTGTCTCTGTCACTGTGAGTAATCAATGAAAGGAAGGACAGGAAAAATGCTTAGAAAATATTCTGTGAAATGTATACAAACGGGAGGCATAATTATCAGGAAAGTTTTTGTGGTCTTGTCTTAGACTAGGGTTTTTAGTTGGGAGGTCTGTGCTTGAGTCCCAGCTCTTTTGGTAGTTTGCCATGTGACCTACTACAAGTCCTTTTCCCTCCCCTTTTGGGTCTTCCCTCTGAGGTTATCTTCCATTTACAATATTTGTATCTACGTATTGTATGTTTGTCCGTCTGTCTGTCTAGTTTGTGTGTTGTTTTTCCCATTAGAATGTGACCTCCTTGAAGGCAAGAACCACGTTTCTGACTTTATATTCCCCATGCTTGGCACAGTGACTGGCACATAGTTAGGCTTAACAAATATTTGTTGACTGACTAGCCAACTGATCCACTGTTGTCTAGGTTAGACAGCTAGAGATATATATTAGTTGAAGTTATGCTAGACACTTCATGATGTGTGAATAAGGCACAGTCTCTGACCTGGAATTCATGATGTAGTAGGGGAGAGAAGATACATACTCAGATGAATACAAGACATGATCATGTCTGTTGATATGGGATGTGATTACTTTTATAGTAGAAATAGAAATAATAAATCATGGGATTGCAACAGAGAGAGTGGAGTGTGTGTGTGTGTGTGTGTGTGTGTGTGTGTGTGTGTGTGTGTGTATGGTGGTGGAGAGGGGGATGGAGAAAAGGAGGAGAATCTTGGAAGGCTTAGTGGTGAAGATGACATTTATGGTAGGCTTAAAGAATGCGAAAGGATTTCAACAGGAAAGGAAGAGGAGATTCCAGGTAGAGGAGACCATGTGAGCAAGGACCCCAAAAGTCTTAGAACTGAAAAGGACCTCGAAGGTCATCTGGTGTAACACTCGCCCAAATCATACATCCTTCCCCACAAGTGGTTTTTCAATTTTCACTTGAAGCACTTTACTGATGGAGAGCTCACTTGCTGCCCAACTGGTCTGGTCTCATCGGGGAGGGTTCTGATTGTTAGGAAGTTTTTCCTTTTATTGAGCCAAAATTTGGCAAGCTCCTGGCAAGTTCTACCCACTGACTGTGGTCTTTGATATGGAGTTCAGTAGACGAGCTTAATCCTTTTCCCACATGACAGCCCTTCAAATCCTTGAAGATAGCTAGCATGATTCCCTCTTCTTCCAAGTCTTTTTGCTTAGCCAAGTCTCCTGAGTTCCTTCACCCCATTCTTGTATGGCATAACCATCTAGATTTCTAATTAAGTTCCATTTCCCTGGTCCTCACAGCGGAGCCTTAGACGTTCCCTTCACATGAGCTCATTTGGACTCCATCCTGCATGCTAAAATGGTGCCTACGCTAATGCCAACTCTCCTGGAGCCAAAGGCCCCTCCCACCTTCCCCATTAACCTGACGCCAGCCTAATCATAATTTGGTCCTTGCCTCCCAATCCTCATCTGTCTTCCTTGCAGTTCTGATGCTGGCCCTGTCATTAGCTTGTCTAGTGACCTTGGCCTTCACTCTCTGGCCTTAATCACCTCTGGCACAACAGCCTAAATAACCCGAATTGTGGAGGTCTGGATCTGTTTTCAGTTTGAATGATGGGTGGAACACTCTTTAATGTTCAAGACCATGCTGGGGAAAGCCTGATTGCTTTTCTCTTCTCACAGGGTCAGGCGCAGAATGATCACTTAATAGGAAATTGTTAATTGATGTTTTTTTCTAATTAGTTGAAGGAAGAGCTCTGGACTAGAAGTCTAGAGTCTTGAGTTCTATTCTAGCTCTAACTAGATATGTGACTTTGGGGAAGTCATTTTCTTTCTCTAAAAACAAATTTCCTCCTCAGTAAAATACAGGGGAAGGCTTGAGCTAGAGTATGGTATGGTGTTAAAATGGCTCCTGAGTCACAGAATCTAGGTTCAAATCCTGGCCCTGTTGTTTACTCTCTGTGTGACGTATAACCACCTTGACCTCAGTTTCCTAATCTACAAAATGAGGGGCTTGAATAAAGTGGCCTCCGGCCCCTTCTAGTTCTAATATTCTTTATTCTATGGTCTAAGACTCCCTCTAACTCTGATATTTTAGATTCTGTATCCTAGGGACCTTTATGGTTCTAATATTTTATGTTCCAAAGTCCCATTCAGCCCTAACATTCTAGGATTCTATGATATAAGTCAGGGTCCCAACCTTCTCTCAGCTGAGAAACAGAGCGAGGAGGATTAATTATTTTTTTGGAGGGGAGTAAGCAGAATCTCTTCTCATGATCTTTTGCATTGTGGTTTTCAGGAGCTGCAATCTCCTAGCTTCCTCCCCCTTTTTTTTACAGAAGATGGTGGTGGGCCATGTGCAGGGAGGATGAAGGAGTTTTCCATCAACCCCTCCCCCCAACCAGGTGAAGGGCAGGGCTGGCTTGAGTAAACATCTAGTCAGTGGCATTTCACTGTTCTCTGTGCAAAATGCTTCTGGGAGAGTAAATTCCATGGCAAGTGAGTGTGAGCCATGCATTTAGTCACTTGTGGAGCTGTCCTGTAGAGGATATGGCAGACCAGGGATAGAGGAGTGGGGCTGCTATGAATGAATTAATCTGATTTCCACATTAGACATCTAGACTTCAATTATGGGACTAAGTTATAGGGCAGGACTGGGACCAGGGCCCACTGTGAGCCACTCAGGGAGGTAGGGGATGGTTTGGGCCCATGTGTACCATCTCTGTGCCATGAAGAACATGTAGGAGCATGCCCCCGGGCACTAAAGTCTCAAACCCAGAGATGTGAGCCAGGAAAATGGTGTTATAAATCAGTGAGGTGTAATATAAATCTTGCCTCTGGCTCTCTCTTGCTATCCCCTATAAAGCTAATTCATGGCAGAATATTCAGCATGATTTTGAAGAACTGAGACTTCCAACAGGGTGGGGGGTGGCCCTCCAAAGAAGGAGGCTTCTCATGTCCTCTTGGGCATCAGCACTGGGCCCTGAATTTCAGCAATGGCTTTCAGGGTTTTCCTAGTTTGGTGCCAGGCCATGAGGTAACCAGTGGCAAGAATCCTGGAGAGACATATGGGGACTCAACATTGACCACACAGTTAATGAAGTTGGCCTGACCCTTCAGAGATACTGAGTCCTTGTATGGTACCCTTAGGGCCTCCTTAAGCCAACCCCAGGGGGTGGGGGAGTAGGGCGTACAGAAGAAAATAAGAAGGCATTAAAAAAATTCCCACTGGATTTTTTTTTTTTGGCATGTGTTCTATTGATTCAGTGGGGGGAAAGGAGCAACTTGCTGAGAGATTTAAAACCTCATAATATGTTTAAGTCTCCAGATGTGAAATATAATATTGTACAGGGCATGGAAAAAATAGCTTAGCTAATAATTCCAACTCTACCTGCGAGTTAACTGCAGTTTATCTATAAAGTTAAGAGAACTTTCCTGGGAACAGGCTGCTTTAGTGCACACTTGGATTGAATTGGTGTGAAACATTTTTGGAAAGGGTCTTAGTGTTTTTCCAATGTCTAGGGGGTCTCCAAGCTGCTGACTTTTAGGGGTAGACTTAATGGCTTTCTGTCTCGGCATTG
The DNA here is from genome assembly GCF_028372415.1 of Notamacropus eugenii. Classification (NCBI taxonomy): domain Eukaryota; kingdom Metazoa; phylum Chordata; class Mammalia; order Diprotodontia; family Macropodidae; genus Notamacropus; species Notamacropus eugenii. The sequence continues at coordinate 518,496,468 of NC_092872.1, forward strand.
GTTCTGAACGCTGTACCCTAAGTGTTTGCACTGATGACTGGTAAATCTTAGCTTCTCAAAGGGAATGATTTCTCATTAAGGCATGGCATCCTGGGAAACTTTGTTCAGCTGATTGAGAGGGGAGGATATTTTCCTACCTCTCTCTACCTCCTCCTGAGGTTTGAAGCACAACTACTCACTTTTTGTGTGACCTTGAACAAATTATTTCTAGACCTCTGACTTCTCAGGAAAATGGGGGGATTGGACTTGGTGATCTAAAGTCAAGTCAAGAAGCCTTTATGGAGTGTGCGTTGTATACAAGGCACTGTGCTAAGTGGTCAAAGGTCCCTTCCATATCAGACATTCTATTTTCTAGGGTCTATTCCAACTCTAATAATCTATGTTCTGAGATTCTTTCCAATTTTAATATTCCATAACTTTTCAGAGTCTTAAGTTGCAGTTCTGATGCTGGCCCCTTCGTTAGCTCGTCTAGTGACTCTCTGGCCTTAATCACCTTTGGCAAAACAGCCCAAATTACCTAGATTGTGGAGGTCTCAATCTGTTTTTAACTTGAATGATGGATGGAAGACTATTTAGTGTTCAAGACTGTTCTGGGGACTATTGTGGGTTCTGGGGAATTACAGACTATATGCTTCAGAGTGAAGAATATAGATATTGATTGTTTTACATGGAGGGCTTCTCAGGGAGCAAGCTGGCTTTGGATCCATGGTGGAGGGGACACATGTTCCTGCCCCTGGCTAAAAGATCGGCTTGTCTAGGGGCTCATTGGATTATCCCTTCATCACAGTGACAGAGAGTGTGTGTGTGCGTGCGTGTGTGTGTGTGTGTGTGTGTGTGTTTGGTTGGTCTCTTTTCAGGATGCCTCTTGTTGGGGCATAACTGATAACAGTTCTGGGGGGGGGGTAGTATGGAGGAGGGAACTCTTCTCCTCTCCCTATAGCAGCAAGAAAAGAGTTTAGCTAGGTGAGCCCAAGACTGGGCCTCATGAACCTGACTGACTCTTCTGCTTTGCATTACATTCCCTGATCATGAGTGAATGAACAACAGTCTAGAGAGGTGGTTGTTGCCAACGCTGGCAAGTGCATGGTGAATTTGGGAGGTTGGGAGTTCCTGGGTGTAGCTTGCCAGTGAGAGGTGCTTCCTGCAACTGAACCGCTTCTCATAGGAAGAGATAAATACTGACAGGCCCCAGAGACCTAAACCTGCATTTGGCTGCTTGGAGAACACAGCATGAAGTGGAAAGCAATCTGTTGAGTAGCCTCATGAGGCTCCAGGGAGACCTTTCCACCTATTGGGAAAGTTGTAATAGGGGTGATAGATTGTAGTTTATATTTTAAATATGTGTTAATATGCACTTACGTGTCTTTGTGTGTTTTAGGCATTTCTTTTGCGGTGGAGGAAATAAATAACTCTCCTATACCTGATATCAGCTACTTTGTAGTTGAATAACATTGACGAACTCTTCTACATGTGACCCTGATAATTCCTTTTAGACTTTGGACATGCCAAACCTTAGCTTTGAGATATTTTCCCTGGGACTCCAGAGTAAAGATATAATGAGTCAGAGATGATAAGAAAAGCTGGATCCTTTCTCTCTGGAGCCAAATTCTTCCAGGATTGAACTTGAGTCTATATGAGTTCAACACTAGAGCCTCTTTTGGTGGGGAGGAGTGCCCCCTGGACCATGGAGGATGTAGGGAAACAGGTCCCTTGAGATATTTTTGTTTTGATTTTAAACATTCTACTGCACATTTAGTTCAGAAAAAGTTTTTACACACACACACACACACACACACACACACACACACAACTGCAGAGAATAGTGTTTGGGTCACATTTGTCTTTCTTTGTCATGTTTTTTCCCCTCTCAAATCTACTTACCACAAAGTTACTAAAGGGAGATTCCTAAAGCAGAGGTCTGGTCATGTCATTGTCCTGCAGAATAAATTCTTGTGACTCCCCATTTCCTCTGTGATTAAATGCAAACACTCCTGTGCATAGGCTCATAGACAGAGAGCCAGAAGTGACCTCATCTCATCCCGTGGCCTTGTATTACAGCTGAGCGTCCGACACCCAGAGAGATGAAGGGATTTGACTATAGTCATACACAGAATAAATGGCAGTCAGGATTTGAACTCAGAGCCTCAGAAATTGGAAGCCCTTCACAACCTGCCTATAACCCACTTTCTAGGTTTATTACAAATTATTCTTTCTATGCATTCTATAGTCTAAGTTGGATTTATTTTTTTTCCTTCTTTTTATTTTTTTTGGAGGCAGTTGGGGTTAAATGACTTGTCCAGGGTTACACAGCTAGTAAGAAGTGCCTGAGGCAGGATTTGAACTCAGGCTCTCCTGATTTCAGAGCCTGTTGCTCTATCCACTGTGCCACCTTGCTGCCCCTAAACTGAAATTCTTGCTGTTGCTCTTGTATGGCATTTTTTTCTTTTGTTTCTTTGCTTTCGTATAGGTTGTCCCTCATGCTTGTAATATACCCCCTTCTCATCTCCACCCCTTACCGTCTCCAGCTTCCTTCAAAGTTTAGCTAATGTTCCTCCTCCTACTTGAATCCTTACGTGATCCTCTCAGCTCCTAGTGTTTGCCCACTGAAATTCCCTTTTGTTTACTTGGTGTATATATGTTGTATATATTTATGTTGCTTCTTCCAATAGAAGGTGAATTCCTTTAGGTCCAGTGTCCTGCATAGTGCCTCACATAGAGTAGGCACTTAAAAATGCTTGTTGATTAGAGATTGGGGTCAATCCACATATCTGAGCAGGTTGGGGAGAACTCACCTACACTATCTGGGTCCTTCTAGCATAATTCACAGAGGTTTGAAGGATTTATTTTTGGAGGGTGAAAAGGTGATCAGTCTCTTCTGTCCCTTCCCCACCATTTAATAACAAATGCTCTCCAAAGAGATGGTAAATGGTAATTCTGCCAGCACACCAAAGAAATGAAAGCTAGCCCACGTACAAAAACTCCTACACCTGCAGCCAAATTTGTTGACAGATATTTGGGGTTACAAATACTGAGCCACATAGGGGGAGACCCACAAAGCAAGTACTGTTGTTCTTAGAGAGAACTCATTCTGTGTACTGAAAGCATTTTCAGTCCCCAATATTTGCCTGTCCCCATTTCCTGTCCCCAATATATGTTGTTTCATTACATACACACACACACACGCACACACACACACACACACACAACACATCCCAGGATATGAGCGACTGAACAGAAGCCCTGGGTGAATGGACATTTGTTTGCGGAAGCCAGGCTCGAGGCATATTTTTAAATGTACCTTAAATCTATTCAAATGATGGCTCATGATCGTTTCTTTCACAAGAACAGCAACAGAAAAATTAGTTCAAAGTAAAAGACATTTAATTAAATAATATAGGAAAGCCAATGACAAGGAAAATTCCCCTAACAGAACTATTACTTCAGTGCTTCCATACGTGAAGCAGACTGTTGCAGAGTTTGTGGCGTTCTCAAGCCCTGGGCCAACCAGGGATCCAGATGCTGAATGTGAACCTGTATAAGCCTAGTTCAAAGGATAACAGCAGCAAAACAGCTTCCTAGCTTTCCTCTTACAGTATAAACAGAAAATGTCCCATCTTTGATGATATATTTTGGTGATACCTTATAGGTTTGTCTTTTTCTTGATCTAGGTTTGAGGCTTCTAGCATTTTCATTGGTGGGGAGACAAAGTATTATCTGTTACTTTTATTCTCCTATCTACATTTTCTTATTTTAGTGCATTGAGTCATCAATCCTTGTGTCTCTGAAGCCAACTGGAAGACTTTTCGTCATCACACAATACTAACTCCTTAGTTACTCGTAACCTCCAGACTGGCTCCTCAAGTTCCATGTATGCTGGACTCAAACTAGGCAAGAAATATCTGTGCATACTCTGTATAACCCACCAAGGAGGACAAATATGAGCATGCTCTGAAGACTAAGATCTCATCGACCAATCTATTGTAAGAGCACAAACCAAAGACTGGGCTTGGGTTTTTCTCAAGTGCTGAAATCAAAGGGAGAAGAGACAAGCAGGAAGTTTGGTGAAAACACAGAAATTCAAACCAGAGAAGAACGAGTAGGTAAGAGAGTCAGTTAATATTGGATTCCTGACCATGTATTTGTATGACTCAACCTTTAACCTTTCATGATGGTAGCATCACTGCCCCTAACCTAGACTGACATATCAGCATAGTGGCTTTCCAGTGACCCCTCCCAACTTAGTTGACTTTGTAGGGCTATAGCCTCAGAAATCTTTCTCTGCACTGATTCATTAATTGATAAACTAGTGGTTAGGGCCTCATCTAAGTGTCAGCAGTGAAAATTCTCATTGTCCTTGATTTTATGTGCAGTTTGTGGGAACCCTCAACTTAGGTCACCCCTAAATGTTCTTTATGGCAAAAGTATGGTTCACTTGGACTCAAACCTCCCTCTTTAAAAAAAAAAATTGCTCATAGCAGACCCATGCTCCAGTCTAACTTAGTCCCATGAGAGGGACTTTGATGAACAGTGGGATACTTAGGGATGTTGTCTATAGCGGCAGTTTCCCACCCTCACAGCTGATAAGATTACCTTTCTTATTGTGTTAACATCTAGATTAAGAAGCACTGTCAAGGGAGACAGGCCCAGGATGTTTCTTTCTTCCACATCCATATTTCAGAAAGAACCACAAGGACAAGTCCCATTCTTGTCCCCCTACCAAATCACTGGGTACATGTCCTAATGTTGGCCAGGGGGTTCTCTCGAATCTGGTGTACTGATAAGAGCATTCTGAATCTCTGAGTTCAAAGACCTGAGTTTAATCCCTGGCTTTGCTGTGTATTAGCTGTATTGATGTATGCCATTACTTTTATGTATCTCATCCGTCCTTTATTCAGTCCTGAACACTTTCATTGACCTTCCCAACTGCATTCCATTGGATCAAATATTCTCTTACAAAATTTGAGTAGCTTCTTTTTTTTCCATTCTGTCATCTTGAAAGATGGCAAATTGAAATACTTAATTTTCCTGTTCAAATCCAATTAATTTGGAAGTGTTCAACACTGAGTCACCGAGAAAGGAAAGTCATTTATATCAATTAGCAAAAGTAAACATGTGCTTAATGACTTTGAAGAAATACGGAGGAGAAATTCTTGTTTTGGGGGTTGGGTTAGCAGTAGCCTCACAAAAGGGGGGTACATCCTGAGAGCAGGGCTCCTCAGCCCCAGGTGCCCTTGCAAACAGTTCTCCCTTGAGTCAAAGCTTGCCAGTAGGGAATAAAATAAAATTTTGCTGCAGAATCACATAATCTCAGATTTGGAAGAGACTTCAGAGGACATCCAGTCCAATGTTTGCCAGAACAGAAATCTTCCAGCCTCCTTTGACAGATCTCCAACATTAAGACTGGGAGCAGTCAGTCATGCTGGCTCTATCTGTAGCCCAGGAGATGTTCTGGCCAAATTGGCTCAGTTCCCACTTTGAGACTTTCTTTGACAATCTGTTGAGGACTGAAGGTCCCTTCTCAGAATAATATTTTTTTTCTTTTTTTTTTTTATTAATTTATTTAACTTTTAACATTCATTTTCACAAAATTTTGGGTTCCGCATTTTCTCCCCTTTTGTCCCCTCCCCCCACCCCAAAACACTGAGCGTTCTAATTGCCCCTGTCTGCCAATCTGCCCTCCCTCCCTCCCCACCCCTTCCCTTTGGAAGGCAAGCAATTCAATATAGGCCAGATCTGTGTAGTTTTGCAAATGACTTCCATAATAGTAGTGTTGTGTAAGAACTAATTATATTTCCCTCCATCCTATCCTGTCCCCCATTGCTTCTGTTCTCTCTTTTGATCCTGACCCTCCCCATGAGTGTTGACCTCAAATTGCTCCCTCCTCCCCATGCCCTCCCTTCCATCCTCCCCCCCACCCTGCTTATCCCCTTATCCCCCACTTTCCTGTATTGTAAGATAGGTTTTCATACCAAAATGACTGTGCATTTTATTCCTTCCTTTAGTGGAATGTGATGAGAGTAAACTTCATGTTTTTCTCTCACCTCCCCTCTTTTTCCCTTCACTAAAAAGTCTTTTGCTTGCCTCTTTTATGAGACATAATTTGCCCCATTCCATTTCTCCCTTTCTCCTCCCAATATATTTCTCTCTCACTGCTTGATTTCATTTTTTTTTTAAGATATGATCCCCTCCTCTTCAGTTCACTCTGTGCACTCTGTCTCTATGTGTGTGTGCGTGTGCGTGTGCATGTGTGTGTGTGTTATCCCACCCTGTACCCAGATGCTGAATAGTTTCAAGAGTTACAAATATTGTCTTTCCATGTAGGAATGTAAACAGTTCAACTTTTGTAAAGTCCCTTATGACTTCTCTTTGCTATTTACTTTTTCATGCTTCTCTTCATTCTTGTGTTTGAAAGTCAAATTTTCTTTTCAGCTCTGGTCTTTTCATCAAGAATGCTTGAAAGTCCTCTATTTCATTGAAAGACCAATTTTTCCCCTGAAGTATTACATTCAGTTTTGCTGGGTAAGTGATTCTTGGTTTTAGTCCTAGTTCCTTTGAGTTCTGGAATATCCTATTCCACGCCCTTCAATCCCTTAATGTGGAAGCTGCTAGCTCTTGTGTTATCCTGATTGTATTTCCACAATACTTGAATTGTTTCTTTCTAGCTGCTTGCAATATTTTCTCCTTGATTTGGGAACTCTGGAATTTGGCCACAATGTTCCTAGGAGTTTCTCTTTTTGGATCTCTTTCAGGAGGTGATCTGTGGATTCCTTGAATACTTATTTTGCCCTCTGGTTCTAGAATCTCAGGGCAGTTTTCCTTGATAATTTCATGAAAGATGATGTCTAGGCTCTTTTTTTGATCCTGGCTTTCAGGTAGGCCCATAATTTTTAAATTGTCTCTCCTGGATCTATTCTCCAGGTCAGTTGTTTTTCCAATGAGATATTTCACATTATCTTCCATTTTTTTTCATTCTTTTGGTTTTGTTTTGTGATTTCTTGGTTTCTCATAAAGTCATTAGCCTCCATCTGTTCCATTGTAATTTTGAAAGAATTATTTTCTTCAGTGAGCTTTTGAATCTCCTTTTGCATCTGGCTAATTCTGCTTTTGAAAGCATTCTTCTCCTCATTGGCTTCTTGCACCTCTTTTGCCAATTGAGTTAGCCTATTTTTCAAGGTGTTATTTTCTTCAGCATTTTTTTGGGTCTCCTTTAGCAGGGAGCTGATCTGCTGTTCATGCTTTGACTGCATGTCTCTCATTTCTCTTCCCAGCTTTTCTTCCACCTCTCTAACTTGATTTTCTATGAGCCCTTCTATGGCCTGAGCCCGTTGAGTGGGCTGGGTTATAGAGGCCTTGACTTCTGTGTCTTTGCCTGATGGTAAGCATTGTTCTTCCTCATCAGAAAGGAAGGGAGGAAATGCCTATTCCCCAAGAAAGTAACCTTCTATAGTCTTATTTCTTTTCCCTTTTCTGGGCATTTTCCCAGCCAGTGATTTGACTTCTGAATATTCTCTTCACACCCACTTCGCCTCCGGATCCTCCCAGCCAGCGCTTGGGGTTTGAGATTCAAATGCTGCTTGCCGGCCTCAGGGCTTTTGGCAGGGGCAGGGCTGCTATTCAGTGTGAGATTAAGTTCAGGTGCTCAGGTCGGGGCAGGGCCGCCTCAGGGGGTTTATGCAGAGACCTTCAACAATGGATCCGGGCTCCTGCCTGCTTGGGGAGCCCTGGTCTGCTCCCGCCTCCGCTGTTGCCTCCCGAGGAGGCCTGAGTTATGGGGGCACCCCACTCCCCTCTCGACCCGCCAAAGAGACCCTCTCACCAACCCCTGTCACCTGTGGGTGGAGGGACCCGCGTGGCCGCTGGAGATTCCGTCCCTGAAGCCTGCTTGGATTTTTTCCTCTTGGTGCCGCGGACACGGCAGGGCTGTACTCAGTTCCCAGTCCCGGCGCCCAGTCCGTGGCACGAAGGACCTTTTGGGAGAGGTTTGCAGGACTCTCTGGAACAGAAATCTCCCTCGCTGCAATGTTCTGTGGCCTCTGGGTGCAGAATTCGCCGTGAGTTACTTTTTTGTAGATGTTCTATGGGTTGTGGGTTCAGAGCTATGTGTATGTGCGTCTTTCTACTCCGCCATCTTGGCTCCGCCCCCTCAGAATAATATTTTTAAATGCAAAAAATAAAATCCATAGGATTACAAAAGGCGGAGTATTTATTAAGATAAATACTGATTGATGACTGATAAACAAAGGAATCTGAGGGCTGTTTAGGAGCGACCTTGTAACACAGAACAGATAATGTTGGAAAGGACCTTAGAAGATAGAACACAGAATGTTTGGACTGGAAGGGATTTCAGAATATAATATCAAAGCTAGAACACAGAACATATAATGTTAGAGCTTGAAGATCACTTAATCTAATTTTTTCATTTTAGAGGTGAGGAAACAGAGACCTACTAGAAGCTTAGTGACAATCAATACATACAGTAAATTTATACTCATTTATATAGGACTGGAAGCATGATTTTATTATTTTAAATTATTATAGATAAATAAATATGGTTATTGGTCACATCTTTTTGAATATAAAGTTCACGGATGGGAATACAGCTCAAGTATAATTGTGCTCCTGTAGGAAAGTCTGATTTACAAAATGAAAAAAAATGATAAAACAATTTTTGAGATTACATTGTGGGGAAAATTGAGGTATGATCATATATATCTAAGGACTAAATTAGTGGTACAGATAAGAAATGTGATCTATGGCCCATGTCCTTCAAAGTTTTGACATTATGAGCATCCTTAAAAGATCTCTTTGGCTCATACTCCCACCTAAAATTTACTTTGAAAAATTGCTTAATATGGTTATACAAAGATATTTGTATCTAGATTTTCAAAAATGTATGTGATAGGATCACTAGTTCCTCTATACAGTTTCAAGATAATAAGTACATATTGGGTGGAGGATAGCTTTTATTTTTTGCCAAAAAACCAACACAAGAAGACGTAAAGGAACTCACAAATAGATTGAAAAAAGAATAAACCTCTCACAATGATTAATAAACTCCCCTCATAAGGGAAATGAACTTGGGATTGCCAAGGGGGCAAGCCACTGACATTCTGATGACATAGTCTCTTTCAGATTCATCTTGACATTCTATGGTTTGAATTTCTCTGGAAAGCAAGCGTATGTTGGGGCTGCTGGAAAACAAACAAAATAAACAAAAAATCCCCAAACCCTTTCCTATTGAATCTATGCTATCTGAATAATTTTTTGTAAGAGCAAAATATGACTTCGCTCCCCCAAGAGTTCCTTATGCTTCTCCAGGTTTGGGGGGCAACCTGGACAATTTTCTTTTATCTCCAAGAGTCATACTGCTCAGGAAACCCCCCACCCCCTCTAGAAAGTAAGATGTTTGGATCATGCTGCCTAGAAAATTTTGCTCTTCCTTCAAACAGAAGACAACAATCAAGAATACTGCTCATGAATTCTCCTGTTGGGGACCATGGGCAAACATATGCAACTCTCATATGTCTCTTCCTCAAAGCAGTCATTAGCCCCTCTATAACCTTGGTTTACTCTCCTGTCCTCTGGTTTATCCCTAAAGGAGGGGAAAAAGAAAAAAAAAGCAACAGCTAACTGTCAGTTTCTTTTGAAGGCCAATGCCTTTTTATTGTCCTGTGAATCCTATTCAACCAAATCATCTTGAGATTTTGGGGAGGGGGAATCTCAGTCACCGAAATCAGCCCTTAAGAGCTGCCAAAAAACTTCAAACCAGTCAATTCATCTTGAGGTAGCCTCAGTCTCGAGATCAGATTAAAGATTGACACCTTTTCTCAAGATTCCAATGAGCATAGCCATATTTTATAGGAGGATATGTTTTTTAAAAAAGTCCCACAAAAGGGCAGCTAGGTATCACACCTGGCTTGGAGTGAGGAAGACTCCAGTTCAAGTCTGACCTTATACTTACTAATTGTGTGATTCTGGGCAAGTCACTTACCCCTGTTTGCCTCAGTTTCCTCATCTGTAAAATGAGCCAGAGAAGAAAATGTCAAGCCACTTCAGTATCTTTGCCAAGAAAACCTTGTATGGGTCACAAAGACTCTGATACAACTGAAGGGACTCAACCATAACATAAAGACTTACCTCTCTTTAAGCTCATTAAGTGGATTTAATGAACTCCCTTTATCAATCCTCCTTACACTAGAGTGCTTAGGAAAGACTTCATGTTATAATAATAACATTTATATAGCACCTACTATGTACCAGTCACTGTGTTATGCACTTTAAAAATATCTCATTTATCTTCACAACAATCCTGGAAGGCAAGGGCTGTTATTATCTTCATTTTACAGCTGAGAAAATGGAGACAAACAGAGGTTAAATGACTAGCCCGAGGTCACTCACACAGCTAGTAATTAAATGTCTAAGGTTGTATTTGAACTCAGGTCTTCCTGACTCTGGGATTAATACTCAAATCATTGTGCCTCTAGGTGGCAGTAACGAGTTGAGAAGGAGCCTGGAAAGAAAAAAAGTCATTATCAGCTCAGGCACCTGGCTCCTTTGAAAAGTCATTTTTCTTCAGATGAGGCAAATGTATTTGTATTTCTGGAAATGTTACCTTGTCTCAGACTCCCCTTCCCCCTCCGCCCCGTTTTTTACCTCTTCAATAAATCTTACCCTAGAGGTGGTTGGTGTATGGAATGCTGCCAATCTAATAAATCCATGGAGCTTTTATGATCATGATTATGAACTCCCTCCCCCAGAGGAGGGAGAATTTCCATAGATATCTTGCTCTGATTGAATATGTGCATCAGGTGGGTGGTGGCAGCTGGGGATTGTCCAGGAAGCCACAGTTCACATCATTCCCAGGAACCGCAACTGCTCAGTGCACTGTACAATCCTCCATGTTTTTTGGGGAAAACAACAAGGGTATGTGAGAGGGATGGGTAAATGGAAAATATAAGGATCCAAATGAGAAAGGAAGGCATCGTGGGGAAACAAACCCAAAGCACTGGTGAATGAAGATGAAAAAGCCAAGGCGAAAGTATGAAAGAATGCAGGAAGGAGAAAATAAAGATGTGGAAGAAATGATGAACACATTAATAAGGGGGAATGTGAATGAACAAATCAGGACACTGATGATAATCTTTGCTCTTGGACCTTATAGAATTCTTTATTTGGCCCCTTTATAATGCACTTATCATGTAATTTTATACATTATAGGTGTCTATATTTCTTTCTTATACCCCTATTAAACTGTAAACTCCATGGGGATAAGGACTATGTCTTCTCTAAATTTTGTACCTCCTGAAGTCTCAAGCATAAGTTTCTGCACATAGTAGGTGCTTAATAAATGTTTTTGAATAAGTGATCAGAGAATCACAGAATGTTAGGGTTGGGAGAGACCCTGGAACAAAGAATTTCAGAACTGGAACTATAGCCCTTTAATCTTATAGAAGAAGAAATAAAGATGTGAACTCACTTGCCCAAGGTCCCAGAGCTAATAAATGACAAAGTTGGGACTTGAACCCAGGTTTTTTGACTCAAAGTCCAATATCCCTTTGTTTTTCTTTTAAAAATTTTTTTTATTATGAATTTTTTGTTTTTGTTGTTTTAGTTATGTCCAACTCTTTGTGATTCCATTTTTTTTTTTGTTTTTGTTTTTAGCAAAGACGCTGTAGTGGTTTGCCATTTTCTTCTCCATCTCATTTTACAGATGAGGAAATGGAGGTAGACAAGATTAAGTGACTTGCCCAGGATCTCATAGTAACTGTGAGAGGCCAAATTTAAATTTAGGTTTTCTTGACTCAAAGTCCAGTATTCTTTCTACCTGCCTATTAGGAACTTAACAAGCACCACTTATCCCAAATATTTTAACATAGAAAGAATAAAAAGAGATTTGTTTATGAAACCATGGGCTTCTGTTACAATGCAGTTTGTTTCTAAAATGTATATGTTAAACTTAACAAGGCAATAACAAAATCACTCCATTTATATCCCTTTCTGAACTTCCCTTTTTATGTCTTCTGTGAGTTACAAATGCTTTCCCTGCCTCCCCCACTATAACCCCCAATATTTTTCCCACTCTACTATTCTGAGGAGGTTCTGGCTGTCTTTCCAACTAGCTATGAAGATTAAGGGAAGTCATTTCCCCCTTTTGAGACCCTGTAAATTAAAGAATTGAGCTAGATGATCTTCCCAGTCTCAGTTTTAGTATCTTATGTTATCTTATGTCCCTTGATCTAATGTATAGAAAATGTTTTGCAAACTTGAAAGTGACATATCAATGTGGATTATTATGTGTTGTTATTATAATTAATCTCATTCTTATTTTTGATGGAGTCCAGATGGAATTAGTCTTGGACAAGTCAGTATCCTTTTATATTTAATGGTCTATGGAGTAATATCCAGGTGGTTAAAATCACCGGCTTTTATAATTGAATGATAGAAAAAAATGGAATGAAAGACGGATAAACCAATAAATAACTCATGTATTGCTCGTTATATTCTTCAAAGCATCTTTATGATGATGATTTTCTTTCTTTTTTATAACCATGTGAACTAGGTAAGATTGTTTCTAATTTAAAGATGGAAAAATTAATGCCTAAAGAAGCTTGGTGACTTATTTATAGCCACATGAATGGGGTGAAAGGGAGGAGAAGGTAAAACTGGGGTCAGTTCGATTTAATATTCATCAAATTCTTGCTTGACCCAAGGTTCTTTGTTAAGTATTCTGGTATTCAAGACCTTCTCCAGTTTGGCTCCAACCTGACCTTCCAGATCTTCTAACACCCCCTCCGTATCTCCAATATGCCTTTCTTTGTTCAGGGTTGTCCCTTATGCCTGGAGATCCTCATTCCCTCTTTCCCTTTACCTCTTGAATTCCTACCCCCTTTAAAGCCCAATTGAAATGCCACATTCTCCAGAAAGTCTTCTTTCGTCCTCCCAGACTGGTAATACATTCCTCCCTCCTTATGTAGGCCTAATACAGCACTTTTTGTTGTTCAGTCATTTCTGATTCTCTGTGGCCCCTTTATGGTATTTTCTCAGAAAAAATACTGCAGTGACTTGCCATTTCCTTCTCAAGCTTGTTTTGTAGGTGAGGAAGCTGAGGCAAACAAGGTTAAGTGACTTGCCCAGGGTCGCACAGCTACTAAGTGTCTGAGGTCAGATTTGAACTCAGGAATACTCAGGAGATTCCAAGCCCACTGCTCCATCTACTGGAGCTGCTTCTAATATATTTAAGTGATATTAGATTTGTGTCTGCCTCTAGAGAGACAGCTTGAGGAAGTGGAAAGTTTGCTGGACTTGGAGTCAGGTAAACCCTGACTTCAAATCCTCATTTTGGAACTCATTAGCTATGGGACCATGGCTAATTGTCTGTCCTAGTTTTCACATCTGTATGATGAAGATAATACCTGTGGTATGTTCCTCATAGGGTTGTCATAAGGCTAAAATGGGATAATGTATATAAATTCAACTTGGTTTGACTCGGAAAGCATTTATTGAGTGCCTACTATATATGTTTAGCACTGTGCTAGTGTCTGGGGCTGCAAAGAGCAGAAAATAAAAGAATAGTACCTGACCTCAAGGTGCCTACAGGTAAGTGGAGTGAGTTTTGGGCCTGGAGTCAGAAAGTCTGGGGTTCAAATCCAGCCATAGACTCTTACTAGCAGTGTTACTCTTGGGCAAGTCACTTCATTTCTATTTGCTTCGCTTTCCTCATCTATAAAATAGGTATAATAAGAGCACCTACTTCCCAAGTCTTTTATGAGGATAAAATGAAGTAATATTTGTAAAGTGCTTTAGAAACCTTAAAATACTAGCTATTAGTATAATTATTATATACTTCATTTTTTGGGGGGAGGAATAAAAACATATAAGATAAGTAAATCTAAGATATAGTAATGCTGCTATAATGCTGTTTCAAAAATATGAATTTCTTCCAAAGCAATTGACATATTCTGGAACATTTTGTGTGTTGCATTGTATTTTTATTTTGTCAAATATTCCCCAATTACTTTATTTTTTATTTTTTTAATTTAAGTTTTCAACATTCATTTCCACAAAATTTTGGGTTCCAAATTTTCTCCCCATTTCTCCCCTCCCCTCACCCCAAAACGCCCAGCATTCTAATTACCTCTATCACCAATCTGCCCTCTCTTCTATCATCCCTCCCTTCCCTTATCCCCATCTTCTCTTTTGTCCTGTAGGGCCAGATAACTTTCTATACCCCATTACTTGTATTTCTTATTTCCTAGTTGCAAGAACAACTCAACAGTTGTTCCTAAAACTTTGAGTTCCAGCTTCTCTTCATCCCTCCCTCCCCACCCATTCCCTTTGGGAAGGCAAGCAATTCAATATAGGCCATATCTGTGTAGTTTTGCAAATGACTTCCATAATAGTCGTGTTGTGTAAGACTAACTATATTTCCCTCCATCCTATCCTGCCCCCTGTTTCTTCTATTCTCTCTTTTGATCCTATCCCTCCCCAAAATTGCTCCCTCCTCCCACTGCCTTCCCTTCCATTATCCCCCCCACTCTGCTTATCCCCTCCTCCCGCACTATCCTGTGTTGTAAGATAGGTTTTCATACCAAAATGAGTGTGCATTTTATTCCTTCCTTTAGTTAAATGTGATGAGAGTAAGCTTCATGTTTTTTCTCTCACCTCTCCCCTTTTTCCCTCCACTGAAAAGTCTTTTACTCGCCTCTTTTATGGGAGATAATTTGCCCCATTTAATTTCTCCCTTTCTCCTCCCAATATCTTTCTCTCTCACTGCTTAATTTCATTATTGTAAGATATGATCTCATCCTATTCAATTCACCTTGTGCTGTGTGTGTGTGTGTGTGTGTGTGTGTGTGTGTGTGTGTGTGTGTGTAATCCCACCAACTACCCAGATACTGAAAAGTTTCAAGAGTTACAAATATTGTCTTTCCATGTAGGAATGTAAACAGTTCAACTTTAGTAAGTCCCTTATGACTTCTCTTTGCTGTTTACCTTTTCATGCTTCTCTTCATTCTTGTGTTTGAAAGTCAAATTTTCTTTTCAGCTCTGGTCTTTTCATCAAGAATGCTTGAAAGTTCTCTATTTCATTGAAAGACCATTTTCCCCCCTGAAGTATTATACTCAGTTTTGCTGGGTAGGTGATTCTTGGTTTTAGTCCTAGTTCCTTTGACTTCTGGAATATCATATTCCATGCCCTTCGATCCCTTAATGTAGAAGCTGCTAAATCTTGTGTTATCCTGATTGTATTTCCACAATACTTGAAATGTTTCTTTCTAGCTGCTTGCAATATTTTCTCTTTGACCAGGGAACTCTGGAATTTGACCACAATGTTCCTAGGAGTTTCTCTTTTTGGATCTCTTTCAGGAGGTGATCTGTGGATTCCTTGAATACTTATTTTGCCCTCTGGTTCTAGAATCTCAGGGCAGTTTTCCTTGATAATTTCATGAAAGATGATGTCTAGCCTCTTTTTTTGATCAAGGCTTTCAGGTAGGCCCATAATTTTTAAATTGTCTCTCCTGGATCTATTTTCCAGGTCAATTGTTTTTCCAATGAGATATTTCACATTGTCTTCCATTTTTTTATTCTTTTGGTTTTATTTTGTGATTTCTTGGTTTCTCATAAAGTCATTAGCCTCCATCTGTTCCATTCTAATTTTAAAAGAACTGTTTTCTTCAGTGAGCTTTTGAACCTCCTTTTCCATTTGGCTAATTCTGCTTTTGAAAGCATTCTTCTCCTCATTGGCTTTTTGAACCTCTTTTGCCAATTGAGTTAGCTTGTTTTTAAAGGTGTTACTTTCTTCAACATTTTTTTGTGTCTCTTTTTAGCAAGGTGTTGACCTGCTTTTCATGCTTTTCTTTCATCTCTCTCATTTCTCTTCCCAATTTTTCCTCCACCTCTCTTACTTGATTTTTAAAATCCTTTTTGATCTCTTCCATGGCCTGAATCCATTGAATATTTATTTTGGATGTTTGGAATACAGAAGCCTTGACTTTTATGTCTTTCCCTCATGGTAACTATTGTTCTTCCTCATCTGAAAGGATGGGAGAAGATATCTGTTCACCAAGAAAGTAACCTTCTATAGTCTTATTTTTTTCCCCTTTTTTGGGCATTTTCCCCAACTAGTTACTTGACTTTGTCCTTTGTCAAGAGTAGGATATACTCTGGGAATCTGTGAGATCTCAGTTCCTCCAAGGTGGCACGATCAAGCGTGTACTGGTCTGGATGCAGAAAGGGATTTTTGTGCCCAGAATCTTAGCAGTTACCTCTCCACAGCCTTCTGGCCTCCAGTTCTACCAAGTCAGCACTGGGGGCTGATTTTCAGATAAGCTGGATGGGCAGGGCTGCCATTCAGTGTGAGACAAAGACCAGCTCACCCAGGGCCTCCACACAGGGCTGAGGTAAGATTCAGCCCTTCAGTGCCCCCAGTGGTTTTTATGCTCCAACAATGGAGCAGTCAGTATGGCTGCTGTGTAGCCTCTGTGGCTGCTGTCTGCTGCTGGAGCTATGGAAGACCCTTCTCCCTTCCTGGCCAGCTGAAAAGCCCCCATCACTGACCTTCGGTGCCTGTGGGATGAGGGATCTGGGAACCGCTGTTCCTGGCACTGGGGATTCCACGACTGGAAATCCCACCCCTGAGGGCTGTTCACAAGCCCGAGCCACATGGCCAAGGCTGAGCTGGGCTTCGCGCTCTGCTCAGCATCTGGTGCAACAGACGTTTTCCATGGGCCTTTCAGGTCACCCTGGGCTGGAAATCTTCTCCACTCTGTTGTTCTCCACTTCTGCTGCTCCAAAATTTGTTGAGAGAACCTCTCTACAGGTATTTTATGGACTGTGTGGGGAGACCTTGCATATGTGTGTCTTTCTACTCCGCCATCTTGGCTCTGCCCTGCCCCCCAAACATTTTGAATATAACTTGAATTTTGAGTTTGTGTCTGTGAGATTTCTTCAGAGAGAGAATTTAGAAAATTACCCCTGATGACATAGATATGTCACCAAATTTCCCTGGACCTTAATTTAAGGCCTTATCTTTAATCTAGAGACCATCTTACCTACCTTATAAAAATAAACAAAATCATACTAACTCATAAACTGTAACCCCAAGGATACCACTTCCACAGTCAAACTTCAAATTTTTGTCAAAGGGAAGTGCCATATTTATTTTCTCCTTCTGGTGCCGTGAGCAGAGACAGTGCCTCCATCCTCATCTCCATTCCCCTCCCCATCTCCATCCCCACCTCGAATCAGGCCCATCCCCATCTGCTGTGGCCTCTACTCTGAGGCCTGGAGTTAAGGCCTCCCCAAATTGCTTGGGCAGCATGGGGTACAGGCTGAGCAGCAGCTACAGGCATTGAAGTGGTTACTATTATAGTATTTATGTATTTCTTTGCCATTTAATGCATAAAATTGTGCTATTAGTTTTTAAAAATCAGATTCTAATTTTTTTTAAAGGTGTCATTGACAAATTTTTGATAGTTGTGTTCCTAACCCTACTTTCCCATAAGCTCTGTGGCTTCTGCTGGGCAGTTTTGCATGGCACCATGCTTTTTGGGAACCCATATGTCTTGTAATAGCAGAATTAAGTAAATACAGAGTCAGGATAGTGTAATTTGTAGAGATCTGGCCTGCAGAGAGACAAGAAGTTGGATCTCTGACACTGGCTGTGTCACCTTGGGTAAGTTATTTAATTTTCTAGGGCTCAAGGCAGCTCTCAGACTTTAAGTTATAAAATTGTGCTGACCTATATTCACCGAGGGGTCTGAGGGCCCTAGAGCAATGAAAACTCAGGTCCTGTCCCTATCTCTATAGAAAGTAAATGCAAAGTGATTCCTGGGAAGCGGGGGAAAAACACTTACAAAGTCACTTATATAAATGCCTCTTATCTTTTCCTCCTACTTAATAAAATATAAACTCCACTTAAGACAGGAGCTATAGTCTATATAAACTAACTGGTCACCCAGTCTAGGGTTTTGTGTATAGCAAGTGCTCAGGTACTGCTGAATGAATTGAGTTGAGTTGAAGACAGGGAAAATGTAATCGCAATACAAGAAAGCCTGATGTGAGAATAAGCCTAGGGCTGGGCATGGGGAAGATAGTCCTCTCTGGGATTGGCAGGTACTGTCTGGACATCTTGGGTGAGTGTCCTTGAAACCACCCCTTCTTGTCCTCTGGAATGTTCCCTAGAAGCTGGTGCCCACAGAGCATCAGGAAGGCCAGGGACGGCCCCCTTCCTCTCAGAATATTTTTGCATTTCCCCCATCCATTAGGAGAGGAGGCTTTAGTGGTAGCAGTTTCCTGCCTGAAAAAATCAATGGATCATTAAAGTTTGCCTTAGCAACCTGTTCTTATTCTGAAGGTCTATTAAAACTGGTGGAAAGTCAAACCAAGAGCACAGCATGTGAGCCCTGGGCCTGGGCACTGGAATTCTCTCTTTGGGGCCTGGCTGTGCTTCACTTCAGTTTGGCATTGGCAGCTTCCAGCACTGCTGGGTCCTCAGGTGGCTGGAGGGTTCCTGAGGTTCCTTCTTAATAATATCATTGCAAGGTAGGAAGTGTAAGCATTACTATTCTCATTTTGTTGGAAACTGAGGCTTGGGCAAGGAAATGGTATTGTCCAAGGTCACTCAAGGTCCACAGTTCTCTGCCTATTTTCCTGTATGAAAGCTACCTAAAGAAGGGGTATGGACCACTGTCAAAGAGCAGGGGAAGAGGGGCAAGTGTGGAGGAGTAGGAAGAGTCCTGATGTGGAGGCAGAGGACCAAGTGTGAATCCTGGCTCTGCTGCTTACCACAGGTGAGCATGAGGATGAGAATGGGCATGAAGATGGAGATGAGTATGGAAGAGAGGAAGGAGATGAGGATGGAGGTGGGGATGGGGACAGAGATGGGGATGGAGGTGGGGAAGGAGATGAGGATGGAGATGAATATGGAAGAGGGGAAGGAGATGATGATGGAGGTGGGGATGGAGATGAGGATGGAGATGAGGATGGAGGTGGGGATGGAGATGAGGATGGAGGTGCGGATGGAGGTGAGGATGGAGGTGGGGATGGAGATGAGGATGGAGGTGAGGATGGAGGTGGGGATGGTGATGAGGATGGAGGTGGGGATGGAGGTGGGGATGGACTTGGGGATGGAGATGAGGATGGAGATGAGGATGGAGGTGGGGGCTAGGCCTATAATTTCATTGATACCAATCGAGGTTGGCATTTTCTCGGTAACTTGTAGTCTTAGAAAGTTGTCCAGGTTACTGAGGAGGTTAAGTGACTTGGCCAAGATTATTTCATCTTGTCAGTGGTAGAATTTGAACCGAGGTCATCCTAGTTCTAAGGACAGCTATCTCTCCACTATGCAAATTGCTTAACCTTTCTGGACTTGGCTTCCTCATCTATAAAATGAGGGTGAGGGCAGACTAGACAGGCTCTAAGAGCCTTTGTGGCTTTAAACTTTATATTCCTATGACCCCAGGCTAAGCTGGGTGATGGGGAACCCAGGTTCAGTGAGGAGAACTGATGGCAATGAGAAGCATCAGGGTCACTAACTCAACAAAATTTGCAGTTTTTTAGGCTTTAGAGCTGGAAGGGACTTTATAGTGCCCTGGTGCCCTGCTTCACTGCCCCCATTTTACAGAGGAGAACACTGAGGCTCAGAAAGGGTAAGTTAAAGCTATCTTTGTATTTTTAAGGCCCAGTGTTGTGTCTTGGACACATGGGGCACTTGACAATATTTGCCAAATTAATAGCTCACATTTATATAGCACTTTAAGATTTGCAAAAGCACAAGACCACATGGGTAATTAGTAGCACAGTTGGGATTTGAACCCAGGGCCAGTGACTCCATATCTTGCATTTATTATTCTTGGATCACCCAAGTCTGGATAAAGTATGGGAGTGACGTTACCCTCTTTTTATTTCCCAGGTGGAACTTGGCCCTCAAAGCCCTATGTAGCCAGTAACTCCTTTAGGCACATGTGAGGAGTATTGTCATCAGCTAGCGTGGAGCTGGATGATTGGAAGTGTTTCCCTATAGAGAAATATGTCTCCATCAGCACATATGTTGGATAGTTGCCAACTCTCAGGCCATGTGACTGATTCATAGCAGTATTCTAGGCTGAATTTCATTGTTGAAAAAAATGGAGGTTTAAAAAAATATCCTTATTTGATTGCCCCGCGTCTCATCCTATTTAGTAGATTGGAAGTGAATTGCTGTCCTTGAGAAGGTGCAATAACTCATAGAATTTTTAGACCTGTAAGGGGACTAATGAGTTAGAAACAAAAGGGGCCTAAGAATACAGAAGACAGGATGTGAGAGCTGTAAGGGAACTTTGACATGGCCTTGTCCAGTCTACCCATTTTAAAGGTAAAGAAACTGAGAGACATAGTTTACTCTGTGTCTGTCACAGAGCTTGTAGGTGGCGGAGTTATTACCAGAGTCTGGGTTTCCTCATTCCCAGGCTGGTGCTTTTTCTCATAGACTTCACTAGCAGTGCCTTGAGATGGGACTGACTCCTTTTTCAACAAGAAATGTATAAAGCTTCTGGGCTTCAGCCAGGTCTGAGAGAGTAGTCAGCCTGCCTGTTGTTTCCCACCCTGCTCTGGCAGACCACCTGGTTTCTGATCATCCATCTGGATGATTTAATCTCCTTCCTGTTTCCTTGATTCCACACTTTTCCACTTTCTAGTGGCTCTGAACCACTGACTTAAGAATCTCAGGCTAGAAAGGGACCTGAGAGATCATCATTTTATAAATTGGGAAACTGAGGCCCAGAGAAATTAAGTGACTTCATCTAAGCAAGGTTACCTAGTGAGTTAGTGACAGAACCAGGAATAGACTCTAGTCTCCTGGCACCATGGCCAATGTAATTTTCACTCTGACTTCACTGCATGAGGTGGCCTTGACTATGGCTGAGCTAGCTATCGGGTTATTGGTTCCCTGAGGACAGGAACTGTGTCATCTTTGTATTTTCAGGGCTGTGCCTTGAGCACAAAGGACACTTAAAAATATTTGCCAAATCAATTGCTCACATTGATACAGTACTTTCAAGTTTGCAGAGCATTTTCTATATATCATTTTGTTTGCTCCTTCCAACCACCCTGTGACTCAATGCTATTAATATGCTTCTTTTACAGATGATGAAACTGAAGATCAGAGAAGGTAAATGGCTAGCTCTAGAGTACACAGCTAGTAAGGAACTGCAGCAGGATTTGAATCCAGTTCCATCATTCTCCCTGCCTCATTGTAATTTCTTTCATCCTTTTAATTATTCATCAGGTATGTATTAGATCCTACTATGTGCAAAGACCTCTGTTAGTCTCAGTGGGGCATACAAAGTAGAAGATACTGAATCTGCCCACAGGGAACTTATAATCTCTTAGGAGGTATGTAACTTAGATACAGGGACAGCTAGGTGGTGCAGTGGTTAGAGCACTGGTCCTAGAGTGAGAAAGACCTGAGTACAAATTCAATCTCAGACACATACTAGCTGTGTGACCTTGGGTAAGTCACTTAACCCTGTTTGTCTCAGTTTCCTCATCTGTAAAATGAACTGGAGAAGGAAATGGAAAAAACTTCAGTGTCTTTGTCAAGAAAACCCCAAATGGGGTCATGGAGAGTAGGACATGACCAAAATGATTGAAGGGCAACAACATAGATACAAATACTTATTGAAAAAAGCATGAGTAAATACCTCGAGAACTGAGAGGACAAAGGGATTATATCTAGCTGAAAAGATCTGGGAAGGCTTCACAGGGGAGGTAGCATTGAAAACTGAAATAATGATGTTATCGATCAAGTCCTCTAATATCAACACCATGGTGACCACACAGTATTAAGTAGTTCAGCTTCTTGTAGCCTGTTGGGTTTTTTTCCCTTTGATATTTTTGGGTTTCAAATAAGAGTCTGTATTCAACTGACCAGATGAGCCCTGGGAGAGCTCAGCAGAGGCAACCAACACTGAGGTCTGGAGGAGTCGGCTAAGGATTCTTGAAGGACATAGGCTGAGTCTGGAAGGATGAACCAAACCTTGGGGAAGCAGAGAATGAGGTGTTCAAAGATTCAGAAGCAGGAGTGGTGTGTGTGTGTGTGTGTGTGTGTGTGTGTGTGTGTGTGTGTGAGAGAGAGAGAGAGAGAGACAGAGAGAGAGAGAGAGAGAGACAGAGAGAGAGAGAGAGAGAGAGAGACAGAGACAGAGACAGAGACAGAGACAGAGACAGAGAGACAGAGACAGAGAGAGAGTAAGAGAGAAAAAGGGAAAAATAATGACTGCTGGGATGCTGCAGAAGAGAAGTTTGGAGAAATCAGAGGGAGAGAGATGGTTAATTCAAGATCCCAGAACTAGTTGGAAAGACAAAACTGGGCCAGCATTTGCCAAGAACCCTGCTTACTTGATTTTTTTGTACTTCCTAGTATAGGAAGGATCAGTCAGGATGATCTGTTCCTGTCACTTGGAGACGGACACATAGAATGCTTTCTTTTGGTTCTTGACTTTCCCCATGACTTTGTCTAAAGACTTTTGTAGAACTCAAGGCAGAGACTGAATCACCAGCCTTTCCTGATGAGCTTCTTCGTTTTAAACTGATTATTTGAACTGGAGCCCCCAAGGAGCTTGTGTTTGGGCTCAGGGGGCCTAGCAGGGCAGTAGAAATCCTCATAGAGAATTCCAAGGGTCCCCAGACAGAGGTATGCTGGAGTCAACTTGAAATAGCTTATGTGATTGTTAAGTTTTCAATGTGAGCATTTATACCTTGGAAATAGGCAAATGCTACAAGTCAGGGCTTGCTTTATTATTTGTCTAGACTTAAGAAAGTGATGGAAAGAATGTTAATAACACAGATGAAACTTATAAGTATGTCCTATGTTTTTGGAAAGCCGGTTGTTAAATTTAGTAGCTAAGTGGTGCAGTGGGTAGAGTGCTGGGTTTTGGATCTGGGTTCAAATGTGACCTCAGACACTTATTAGCTGTGTGACCTTGGCCCAATCACTTAATCTCTGTTTCCTGCAGTTTCCTCATCTGTCAAATGGGAATAATAATAGCACCTACCTCTCAGGGTTACTGTGAGGAACAAGTGAAAATATACTTCTGGAACACTTAGCATAGGGGTAGCTAGGTACACAATGGATATTGGCACCAGCCCTGGAGTCAGGAGGACCTGAGTTTAAGTCTAACCTCAGATGCTTACTAACTGTGCGACCCTAGGCAAGTCATTTAATCCCAAATGCCTCTCCCCTGCAAAAAAAAGAAATTAAAAAAATTCTTGGCATAGTACCTGGCACATAAGCACTATAAGCTGACATTTGTTCGCTATTATACCCCTGTAATATCAGTGGCCTGATGTGGTCTTGACCAATTGGAGCCCTGCTAAATCTCTTCCAGGGTCCTAGGAGCAAGGAGCAGGTGAAGAGGGAGGAGGACTATAGGGTCATTTACCATTGAATAAACCTGCTATTGTAGAAGGAACCCTGAGTGGGAGTCATAGGACCCTGAGCTCATAAATTTCAAGCTAAGCAGGAGTTCAGAGGTGATCTCATTTAATGACTTCTTTATACAGATGAGGAAAGTGAAGCTGAGAGATGCTGGGACTTCCCCAACACCACAGAGTTTATAAATATTTGAGGCAGGATTCCAACTCAGGTCTTCCTGGCTCCAAGAATAGAAATCTCTCCTCTACATCAGGGCTTTACTCCTGATTATGCCATGAATAAGTGGTCATTTTGTTTGATTTTTGTAATGAGTGGTTTAAATAAAAGTAATTTATTAACCAAGAAGTATTTATTGAGCATTTACTATGTGCTAAATGCAAGTGCCTAGTCTAAGGCGTAGAGATTAACCCAAGTGGAACTTTTGTTTTTGTTTTTTTAGAAAAGATTATTTTAAAATGAGAACAAGACGTGTTATATTGGATGAGTTATTTTTCCGTTTTTGGTTCCCAATTTTTCCCTTTATAAAATGAGGAGGTTGGCTTGGATGTGGTATAATAGAAATAGCTGGCCTTAGAATCAGAAAGCTGCAAGTCTTGGTTTTACCATCTGTTTGGTGATGTTGAACAAGTGACTTAGCCTCTCTGAGCCTCAATTTCCTCATCTGTAAAATCATGAGGTTGGACTAGATGAGCAAAAGAGAGAGCTGTAATTCGGAATTCTAACACTGAGCATGCACCCTAAAATGTGGGTGCCCAAGGCAAGTAGCATTAAGGTGCCCTCTGATAAGGTTTTTAAGACAAATTCAGGTTTTGGGGGGTTAGACCTTAGGTCTTATGACAGTCAGAAGTCCCTGTCAGAGGAGAGATGCTGGGGGACTATTCTGGGAGTTGAAGGTGGGAGGGGAGAAATCGAGACCTCAGGTTATAGTTTTGGTGAATCCCATGCTGCCATTGGGGTGACATTGAGGTTATGTATGAGAACAGAGCATGTGGATTTGAACCCCCAGGAGATAACAAGGGAGGGGAACATGTTCTGTGTTAATTGAATCAAGGGGTCCAGTATATTAGAGGGAGATCTGTAAGCATGGTTACTTTTTAGTACAAGATAGGCAGCAGCTGGGGCCAGAGGGGGAGCTGGATAGAGGGTACTCTAGTTGATAGGTACCTTTGGTTAGATAATTATTTTGATGATATGTCATGGTTTCTGAGATCCAGTCCTTCTGGTCTTTAAGTGATACCTTCTGATACATGGAAAATTCGACACTAATAAGACAATGTTGTATAGTGGAAAGAGCACTGGATTTGGAGTTAGAAGATGTGAGTTCAAATTTGTCACTTTTCTACTTACTGCTAGAGTAATCTTAGGCAAATCACTATCACTCTGTGGGTCTCAATTTCCACATTTATAAAATGAGAAACTTGGACTAGATAATGTGGAAGGGGACCTTCCAGCTTTAAGTCCAGAGCCAAAACTAGAATAAGGCAGTGACCACCAGATGAAGACACAGACTGATGGGAAGCAGGGGACAAAGATGGCGAGAAAGAGCTACACCAGAAGGAGATAGAAAACAGGAGGATGGATGCAGTAGGAAACCATGGTCTAGAGGAACAAAATGGGACCTTGCTCTTCAGTAGGTCAATGCTGTAAGTCACATGGATCATACAGATCTTTAGGGAGGTTTTATAGACCCATAAGTGGGGGAGCTACTTGATTCCCTAGCAACCCTGAGCTCTTTTTCCTTTCAGAGGTGGTCTTGCCCATGGTGGTATTTTAAGTCTAGAAGTCTGTATAGGTACCTATAGGAGGTTCATCCAAGGGTAGGGTTGCTTGACTCCCCAACAAGTATATTTTCCCATAGAGGGGTCTTGCATAGGGTAGTGTTATGAGTCAGAGCAATTGCTTAGGTCCTTGGGTGAGGGAGACCCATCAGAAAGAAGAATTTTCCTGACTTCATTGGTGGGCACACATCCTTCATGTTTGCTTTTGGGTTAACCAAACCCATCCCATTTTTGATGCTTTGTTAGCCTGAGTGCTTGTCTGGGAGATAAGAACTCTTTTAGGCATGGCTAAGTTCTAGCCAAACTACCAAACTAGACATAAAGCAAATTCTAATGTTCCTAGGGAAAATCTTCAGCTTGACGTGAGCCAATGAGAAAACTATTGAATAGTCTGCAAGAACGAGCCAGGTCCATCTGAGCACAGGGTTTGAGAAACGAGCCACGGGTGACACTTTGCTATAAGATCTTCGCTGCTCTGAAACTCTTGGGGTCTGTGATTGTAAAAAAACATATGCCTCCTCACACTGCTTCCGTGATTCCAAGTTAAGCCTGGGCTACCTTCTTGAGATAGTTATGGAGGCTTACCGATTAGCCACATATGGAGCTCCGTACTCAGCAGAACAGAGCAGAACAGCACCATCACCCAGGGACCAGAGCTCAAGGCACTGACCTTTCAGGAAACACAGAGACTTGCAGACAAGGGACATGGGGCCTAGCCATGGGATGTTTAGACAGGGGCCAAGGTAAAAACAAAATGAAAACAGGAGTTTATTTAGTAAAAAAGAGGTCTATATTATATGGGCCAGTGATCTTGAACTTGTCTCAAGTAGCTGGAGCAGGAATCATTGATTATGGAACCTTGATAGGAAAACTGTTTCATGACCTATATAGGGTATAGAGCTGAGGTTTCAGGACAGAGTTCTCTGTCGTTTCCATTAGTGTTTCTATATGAACTGGGGATCTGATAGTTGAATGATAAACTGGGGTGACTTGAAAGAGGAGGATACCTTCTTACTTGAGACCAAGGACATGAAAATGATTTGCTAAATGGTTTGGAAAGATGCTCAGAAGGTGAATAAAATATCTATTTTGACCCATAGATCTCACTTCTAGGCATATACCTCAAGGAGGGCAAAGACAGAAAGATCCTATATCTACTGACTAAAATATTTATAGGAGCAATTTTTGTAGTAGCAAAGAAGTGGGAATAAGGTGGATGTCCACTGATGGGGAAATTGCTAAACAATTTGTGGTGCATGTATGTAATAGAATGTGACTGCACTGTAGGAAAAGGAATGTGAAGGATATAGAGAAACATGGGAACATGTGCATGAACTGATGCAAAAGTAGATAAGCAGAACCAGGAGAATCATATGCACGATGGCTACAATGATGTAAATGGAAAGAATGAAATACATTTAACTGAATATGTAGTTATGGTGACCTTGCCTGGGGCAAACTAATTATGGCATGTAATTCTAGTGATATCGCATGACTTGGAAAAAAAGATAAGGCAATGAACCTCCCTCCTTCCTTTGCAGAACTGAGGAACCAAGGGCATAGAATATCACAAATACTGTCAGATTTGGTTGATGTGCTGGTTAATTTGCTAAACTGCTCCCCCTCTTCTTTCTTCTTATTCTTGGTTATAGAGGATGGCTGTCTAGGTAAAAGGAGGAGGAAGGATATATTTGGAAAAGAAGGTGATGTAAAAACAAAATATATCAATACAATTAAAATGATTTTCCACTATACTTCATCCAGGGATAGTGCTTTCTGTCATTATTTTTTACCATATGGAAATCACCTCTGCCATCTAGAAGTGATGATATTTAGGAAGCTATAAGAAGGTAGTATGGTGTAGTGGTAAGAATGGTTGATTTGGATGCAGAGAACCTGAATGCAAATTATAGTTCTCTAACTTACTCGGAAGGATGGAAAGAAGTGAACAGCATTTATTAAGTATCTATTATGTTCCAGGCACTGTGTTAAACATTTTATAAACATTATCTCATTTGATCATACCACCTGTATGATCTTAGGTGTGATCATACTTATGATCTCAGGATCTTAGGAGTCCAGTTCTCTGGACCTCAGTTTCCTCATTTATAAAATAACAGGGTTAGATTGCAGGACCTCTGAGTTCTCTTTCAGCTATGTCTATGATCTGTGAAATACTTAAGATACTATTTTATACAGGTTATAAAGAACCTGGCCCCCACTCTTGTTCTGAGAGGAATTACATTAGAAAAGTTCCTAGTTAGAATGGTTCTATCTTGGAACCCCCACTCCTAGAGTATCCCATGGCCAGGCTCCCCCTATAGTATGAATTGATGTGTTTTCTTACAGAACTTTGGGTTCTGGTCCAAGAGAGATTGGTCTGGTTCTTTATGTCCCCATGAGTATGGGGATCCTTTGTAAGTATCTGCTTATTTGTACATATTTCTAAGAGACTGGAGGGATTTGGAGATGAGTCTTAAACTTAGGCAGATTCAGTGATGAAATTTGACCTCCACATAGTTGATAGTTTTATGTCTGAGAGTGTGTTCTGAGGTTCCCATTGTGTTGAGCAGTAGAGAGAGAGCCACCTGGGAAGATGCAATGTATTTATTCAAGAGGGAACCGTTTTTCTCCCCTGAGGTTGTCTCAGAACAAGTCTGTTTCCATTTCTCTGGAACCTGAGACAAGTGAATTGAATACTGAAGGGGAACCTTGTACTTGGAACCAGTAGGAGATATATATTTTCCCTGAGGAAAATAATAAACTAGATGTCTAAGCTAAGTAGGGACTTGATTTGCATATTAAGGCATTCAGGCATTAGGTTTCTGCAGGTGGATTGTACTGTTGTGTTTCCTGGGGCCTTGTTCAACTTATTATTGACATAGGAAATAGTCACCTAGGGACCTAGTATAGCTATCCCTTCGGGCATAGTGTTACCCATAGTCACGTTGCTGTAGAAACCTATCTCTTATTTACAGTTTTTTCAGATCTCTTATTTAGGCTGGATTCTATGTGTAGAGTACCATAGAATGGGAGGACAGAGAAAGAAAGGAGACATGGTGATTCTTTCCCATGGGGGAGGCAATACACAAAGAAAGCATTTTCTGAGACCCAGAACATTATAAATATCTCAACAAAATGTATACTACTACAGTTCAAAAGAGATTAGGTTTTAAAAATAATCCATACCTAAAGCAAAGTAAAGAAAAATGCGTATTGCTCAGATTATGACATATAGCTGGGTATGCAGCCCATTTTTATGGAATCTATAGATAGATAGTAAACTGGACCCAGCTTTGAGGAGGAACAAGAACTGGGACTAGGTTGTCTTTGGGAAATCAGAAGTGCTTGCAGTAATCCCAATATGCTTCCTGTCATAAAAATCTCATTTTTTAAACACTGATATTCTGCTGGCAGAAAGATGGGATACTACAGTCTTCAAAGCATAGCTCACAGTGGGCAATGGAGAGGTGCATGATGGGTGAGAACAGAATGTAGAGTAAAAAATGTCACTAAAGTAATATATGATAGGAAAAGAAGATGGTTTGGCCATGTGGTGAGGGTGAGGGGACAACATCTGGGACTCCAGAGTGATACCCTTCTAATGTCAGGAGAAATTGAGGAGGGAATCCAGCAGGTCAAACAGACCTGGGTGTTTGCTGGTAAATGTTTACTAACTGGTTCTTCAAAAACAAAAACAAAACAAAACAAAAAGAGCAAAAAGTATTCTGGACACACTTTTAAGTTAAATCTGCATTTTCTCCATTTAAAAAATATTTCTAGACACTCAACAAAACAAAACAAGCCCTCATTCATAGCAGATCTTCAAGGTGTAAATGCTCCTACTGAAAATTTAACAATGGATTTGAGAGAACAAGGTTCAAGCTGTTCTCAGCATGTCCCTGGGTAGACCCCCTGCAGCAAATTTATGGGAGGACAAGAGCAGCACAGGAGGAAACATGGCTGAATTGTGATCTGTTTAGTTGGAGGGAGTCTTGGAGTTTTCTCCTCGTGATACAGTAGTTTTCATCCTGGAAAGGTAATCTGGAGCCATATTATGAAGGCCTTTAACTACCAAACAGATGGTTTTATAATCTAACCTAAAGGCAACAATGAGGCCTCTTGAGCAGAAGTTACAAGGGAAAAGATTCTGGGAAAATGGCGGAATAGGTCAGAAAATTCCAAGTTTTCCAGATATCTCCCACAAACAAGACAAAATACAACAGGTGAGCATAGAATGGTAAAATTAGATAAGAATTGGGACAGAACAGTGGTCCTCCTGGGACAACTAGAGAATATCCAAAAAACTCCCAGGATCAAGGTTTGGTTCCTGTGAAGTGTAAACACCTCCAGGATAGTTCCACTGAAACAGCAATCAGTGAACCCTGGGGCTAGCCAATTTGGGAGATAGCCCTGGTTTCAGCCAATTTTCCCCTCCCCGAGGACAGTGTGGGGAGTCCAGTGTCTGAGTAGGGGAAGATTGAGGGAACCTTTGCGGTTAAGGGATACCAGACCCAGCTGTGGAACCAACACCCTCCTGGTAAATGTAGAAGCAGTGGGGTGGGGTGCTGCTGGCTGTGGGCTGAAATGCTTAGTTTAAGTTCCATATCAAAGAGAAAAACTCAAGGAGAATCTGAGGTCAGAGGCGCCATCTCTTATATCCCAGGACTAGAAGTGATTGTAATAATAAGCTGCTATAAATAAGAAAAAATGAGCAAGCGAAGGAGAAAGAGCAATTACAAAAAGTTACTATGGGAATAGAGAAAACTGGAGTTCATATTCAGAGGAGAATACTGGGGCAAAAAAACCCCCTCCTTTTGTGAAGAGTAACATTATATGGTCATCTGCCTCAAAGAATTCATAGAAGAATTTAAAAGACTTTAAAAATAAAATGAGAGAGACTGAGGAAAAATTTTAAAAAATAAGAACAATCCAAGAAAAGCAAGATTATGAAAAGAAAGTCAACCAACTGGAAAAGTTGATCCAGAATCTTAAGGAAGAAAACAACTTCTTGAAAATTAGAACTGGGCAAGGGAAAGCCAGGGAAGTTATAAGAGACCAAGAAATAATTAAACAAAATATAAAGAATGAAAAAAAAGAAGAAAATGTAAAATATTTCATTAGAAAAACAATTGATCTAGAGAACAGATCAAGAAAAGAAATTATAAGAATAATCAGACTACCTGGAAGCTATGATTAAAAAAAGAATCTTAATACAATAATACAAGAAATAAATAAAATTATCCTGAAGCATGAGAACAAGAGGGGAAAGTAGAAATAGAAAAAAATCCACCTATCACCACCTGAAAGAGATCCTACAAAGAAAACCTATAGGAATATCATAGTTAAAGTCTGAAACTCTTAGCTCAAGCAAGAAGAAAAAAAAAATTCAAATATGGTGGAGCTACAATCAGAATCATACAAGACCTAGTAGCAAGGACTTTAAAAGACTACAGGTCTTGGAACAGCACATATTGAAGAGTAAAAGAACTGGGGTTGTGGCCAAAAATATCGTACCTGGTAAAGTTAAGCATAATCCTGAATGAAGAAAAAATGGCTATTTAATGAATTGCCAGACTTCCAGAATTTTGTTGCAAAAATAACCTAAACTTAATAGAAAATTTGACATGCAAGATCCAAGAGAAGTATAGGGTACACATCAAAGGCTAATTACAAGGGGCTCAATAAGGATAGACTGTTGACTTTTTATATGAGGAAATAGAAAAAATATATCTAAGATTGTTATTAGTAATTGGGTAATTCAAAAGAAAGATTGAGGTAGACCTAAATATGATGTGATTCTAAGAAGGAAAACCTCTTAGGAAAAAGTAAAAAGAGTAATTGTCTTATGCAAATGAGGTATAAGAGGAAGAACTGACACAGAGGAATTAGATGGGGAGGGGGGCTGGTAGTTCTGGAACTGTGCTGTCATTGGGAATGAGTTAAAGAGGGAACTATACACACACACACACACACACACACACATATATATCTAGAAGGGCATAAAAGTCTTCAAAATTCAGAAAGAAACAAAAGGCTAAAGGGGATAGGGAGGAAGGAGAGCATAAGGGAGGGATTTTTAGAGAGAGCCCTACTCACATTAGATCTGAATTAAATAGAGAACAATACATACAGTTATAAGGGAATAAAAATCTTCTACATTTGTAAAGAAATTGAAGTGTGAGGGAATAGGATAAGGGGGGGTATAGAAGGGTGTCTAGATGAACAGGAATGGGATAAAGAAGGGATAACACATATTTGGAAGGCTATAAAAGTTTTCTAAATTCAGATAGAAACAAGAGGGTAAAGGGGAAGAGCTGGGGTGAGAGGATGAGGGAGGGATATTTGGAGGGGAGTAGGTTAAGTAATAGGAGGACAAGGCAGTGGGTAGAAGTAAAGTAAAAAGGAGTCAGGAGGAATAGGAAATAAGAGATATACACAAACAAATAAAGATCAGGAGTAGAATTTATTAGGAAAAAAAGCAGGGGCAGTAATCATGATCTCAGACAAAGTAAAAATTAAAATAGATTTAATCAAAAGAGAAAAATAGAGAAACTACAGTATATGTCATCCATGTTAATCAGTATTGTTTCAGACTATTTAAAATAAGGAGACAGTATAAGGTCGGAATACTGCTGTGGTGTAGGAAATGATGAGTTGGTAGACTTAGGAAACTATGGAAAGACTTGGACTTATGAAGGAAGATGTTATCCACCCTCAAAGAACAGGACAAATCAGTATAGAATGGTGTTACATAGATACATATGAATGCATATATCAATATATGAGTATGATTATAGATATCTAAGTATATGTATAAGTGATTGCATGTACATATGTGTGCACATGTATATACACAATACATGTACACGCATATATGCATGTATATATATATCTTTGTGTGTATATACATATACACATGTGTGTATCTCCATACTTCATTGTAGTCTTCTTGGGAGAGGATTGTGTGTGTTCATCCTTCGTTGCCAAAGAAGACCATGCCATCAGAGAAATGATGACATGACTTGCACTTGACTTTGTTTTGAGTGAGGGAGGGCTGTGCAGGTCACCAGCCTCACTTCTCCTCCAGAGCCATCTGAATCCAGAGACCAGATATTCCTCAGGATGACTGGAGATGACCCAGGATGAGGCAATTTGGGTTAAGTGACTTGCCCAGGTCACAGAGCTAGTGAGTGTCAAGTGTCTGAGGTGAGATTTGAACTCAGGTCCTCCTGACTCCTGCACTGGTGTTCTATCAGATGCACCACTTAACTGCTCTTGGGAGAAGAAGGGGAAGGAAGGAGGAAAAAAAGAACAAAGTAAAAAGTGCACAGCAGAGAACAAAAGAAAACTTACAAGGAAGCAAAGAAAAGATGGACAGCTTGGAACACAATAAATAGTATTTACTATATAGGTTTTCTTGAAATGGAAATTTGTTGCTGTATATTTTGAATCTTCTCTTATGTTTTGCTGTTCACGTGGCAATGCTTTTTTTCTTTTCTTATTCTGTATTTAAGTTTTTGTATTTAAGTTTAAAATAAATTTATTTTAAAAAGAGTTACATGGTATTGCTGTAGAATATCACTTTGGACGCTATGTAGAGGATATAATTGGAAAGGGAGGAGGCCAGAAGTAGGAGGTTTCAGGGTCATAGATCTCTAAAAGCATTTAGATATTAAAAATGGATGAAGAATTATCCCCAAGAGAAGCGAGAATCACCCAAACAGCCAAGAAATAGGAACAGAAATAGGCATGCCTTGCTGTTGTATTTCAGAATAACCCAGGGTGTTGGGATGCTTTGATCATGTTTCTTCCTGTGTTTAAAGGCACTAATTCTGGGGGTACGGTGGTGTCTGGCCAATGAACCTCTTCCTCATAAGCGTGTGCAGTGTCCTCTGTGGATGGAGTCTCCATGTGGACTTTGGAGCATGGGCAGACATTGTATACTTGGTTCTGGTCTGGTCACCATGTGGCAAAGAAAAGGACTTTTGATTGATCACTCAGCCAGAACCAGGGTGCATTCAAAAAGTACTAATCAGTCAAATAGTTTCTTTCCTACCTGGCTGTACTGGAGTAAGGGATCACAAACTTCTGTAGGCCTTCCGGTGGGGAGAGAGGCCTCAGGCCTATACCTCTCCAACAGGGCTGCTGCCATGTGCCCCATGAGTCCATCCATACCTCTGCTGTTGCTTCTGTCTCTTGTATTTATTTTTTCCAGTTTTTAGCTGAAGGAGTACTAGAGATGGCTATAACCTCATACGCTTTGAAAGGTCAGAATAGTGAGTGCCAGAATTCTGGGAGCTGGTGTCCTGGCTTGGATTTGTGGGAGGCCAGGTGAGACAGCAGATGAGGCCCTGAAAAATAACCTGCTTTACATGTCACATCTAAAGCAGAAACCCAGACTCACCCATTGGCTGTGCAGCATTTGGAACTGAACTCAGTGGGAGCAAACATGTGAGCCTAATCTTCCCAGAGACTGAGGTGATAGAAGGTGGGAGAGGTGTGATTGTTCTGCACCAACACTTTGTAATTCTTGTTATACTAGCTACGGAAGCCTGAGCACAGCCATCAATTAGAATCCTCCCAAGTGAGGCAGGAAGTGGTGGCATGCTGCTTGATAACACTTTCTGCAACTGAAAGTTCACCCGAAGGAAGTTTTTTCTTTAATGTGCTTGGTAGAGGCAACCGCCATAAAAAAGAATGCTGGGTATTTCTCTATGGAGAGCACTAACACCCCAGCAAAGAGAAGTAACTGGTGGGTAAGTCTCAGGAAAGAAAAGAACACTGGATCGTTAGACCTAGAAGGGAACTAAAGAAGTAGTTAGCCTAAGCCCCTTACCTTATAGAAGAATAATTGATACCTAGAGAGAGGAAGTGATTTACCCAAGGTCACACAGCAAGGTAGAGGCAGAGCTGGGATTAGAACCCAGTTTTCTCTCTGACTCTCAATCCAGCATGTTTCTTCCCACAATACCTTATCCCCATAGTGTGGAATGACTGAAGAGCCGTTTGATTTCTCCCAGAACTTTGTGAGGATCTTTCCTATGAGCGTCACTGTATGCAAGGCACTATGCTAAGCAGTAGGAATACAGACAAAAGGGGGAACGGTTGGTCAGCAAACGATTTTCATTCTGCTGCAACTATACAGCATTTCTATGGAAAAGTAAAGACAGTAAAATTTATAAAGCAGAGGAGGAAGACTTCCTGTAGGAGGTGACTTCTGATTGGAGAATCAAGGAAGCTAATGATTCCAAGAGGTGGAAGGAGGAAGGAAAGCATTCTAGGCATATGAAACAGGCCTTGCAAAAGAATGAATGGGGGAGATGGGATGTTTATTTGGGTGAATAGCCAATATGCCAGTTTGGCTGAATTGTACGGTTCGTGGAAGGGAGTAATATGGACTAATTTTCAAAAGGCTGGAGCCAGGCTAGGAAGGGTTTTAAGCCTTAAGCTGAGGAGTTTGCATTTTATCCTGGAATCAACAATAGTGTGCTCCTTTGGCAGTGTAATGGTATGCTCAGACCTGTGTTCCCAGGCAGATTATTTGGAGAGATGTGCACAGGTTGGCTTCTACCATAGTTCTTTGTGTATTTGTCCTTCCCTTTCCCCTCCCATTAGCATTAGAAACTCCTTGAGACGGCGGCTATGTTACATCTGTCTTTGTATTTTCAGCATTTAGCACCAAGTCTTGCACACAGAAGGTACTTAATAAATGTTTATTGAACTGAATCTCTCTGCTTTTGGAAAACTGACCCATTGGAACAGGAGGTCCAGAAAGGTTTCTCAGAATCTCAGAATGACTCACAGCCCCCACATCAACAGCCTGATCAATACCTTTGTCTGCTGAAGCTTACTGGTAAGGCTAAACACTTCCTAGAACCAGGATCTTTAAAACACATGTTCTTTCTTATCAGCAGAGAGACCTGGTGGCAGTTTCCACCTTGGCTCCTGGAAACCCAGGCTATTGATTGCATTCAACTCCCCCAGTGGAACACAGGAAAATAGTCTTATAGATAAAAAGAGGCTCAAAATGTCTTTGGTGCTAGGGGGAAGCTATGGGGCTTAATGTTTTTCATTCTTGGCTCTCTTTTCTTACTAAAAAGGCAGGGCAGGGTCAAGAGGTCTGATCCAAGGTCTGCTGTGTGACCTCAAGAGGTCATTGAGTTTTTCTGTGCCTCAGTAACCTAATCGATGAAATGAGATAGGGAAAGGGACTGGACCTATGATTTCATTAGTATAAGGAACTCGTGAGCAGTGAAACTCCTTCTGCCAATGCAACTCTACCCTCTCTTTACAATTCAGAGGCTTAAAGAATTGCTTAAGACGCTGAGAGTATGTGCCCAAGTCCAGGTCTTCTTGGAATTTATTATATAGGGCAACAAAACTTAGCTTTCTTGTTCAAGTCCTATATCAAGAGATAATTCACAAAGATAATGACAAATACATATACTCATAGCACTTTATAAGAATATGCATGGTGTAGTAGAAAGTGTTGCAGCTGACAAAAAAGACTGTCAGCTCTGCTACTTTTTATCTGTAAAAATCAGTGTCAATTACTGTTTCTGGAACTCAGTTTTCTCATCCCTTTTGGGCTACTTTTCCAATTCCTTCTTGCTTTGGCAAGCTGGGTTTCCAACAAGTAGTAGCTAGTTCTTCTCTCAGGAGTTCCAGGGATATCTCTTGTTTTTTTTTGTACCATTTCTAGTATCATTTCTTAAAAGTTACTAGCTAATATTATCAATCATTAGAACTCTTTACTTTTAATATAGAACTTTGTAAAAGGGGAATTTACTGAGAAGAAATGGCAAGAGCAGTAGTTATCAAAAATTACCCTCAAACTAGGGCATATTCTCCTCTTGCAAATATGAATTAACCAGGGGAGAGTGAGTTCAAACTTAAAATATAAAGAAAGAGAACACATAGAGCCATGGGATACCTCAGGACTCTTGAGTCTTTTTCTCCTTTTCTGGAGTCTTTATGAAAATCTCCATAAGTGTAGCTTTGTATTGGACTATGAGAATCTATGCCTTTCTAGAATACACAATTGATGATACTACTACCACTACTACCACTACCACCACCACCACTACTACTACTACTACTACCGCTACCGCTACCGCTACTACTACTACTACTACTACTACTACTACTACTACTACTACTACTACTACTACTACCACCACCACCACTACTGCTACTACTACTACTCTTTTTCCTCCTCATAATATTTAATTGGCATAGTGGATAGAAGGTCTGCCTTGGAGTCAGGAGAACCTGGATTCAAGTATGGTCTCTAGCTGTATGACCCTGGACAAGTTACATAACCTCTCATGACCCCAGTCCTCCAGCTGTTTCACCAACTGTAAATTGCTAATGCCTTGGCCATCTCCTGGCTGGAGAAAGTCCCGTTGTTGTAGTAGTTGAGTTGTTTCAGTTATTTCCAACTCTCTATGACACTATTAGTGCCTCCAAGGCAGACCTTCTATCCTCTATGCCAACTAAATACTATGATCCTTAAAATGCTATATAAATGTGAATTATTATTATTAAACTTGTTTTTAAAGCATCATTGAAGTGTGGCTGCAACTGTCCTATTTTATTATTAACCCAATTCCTCTCATCTAGAACAAAGAATCTGAAAACAAGCCTGGCAGAACTGGAGAGCCCTTACACCCTGTCCTCCAGTCTCTTTTGCGGGGGTAACCAATATTTCTGCACTCATGCAAACTCATGGAGATTTTGTTTCCATAAGTTTAAAAGAACCCACTGTTCAATGAAAGCAGGTGAAAATCGGGCTGAACGTGTTGCTAGTTTCCCTTAATCTATTCCCTTAATTCATCTTTCCTTCCTTTTCAGAGAGGTACCTTCCAGTAGCCAGGAGGTCAGCCCATGGTTCCCCTCACACTGTGCCCTCTATACTTTTGCTCATCCTGTACCTGTCCCCATCCTCTTGCTTTTCATTTATATAAATCCTACACAGTCAGAGTACAGACCTTCTGGGATGCCTCCCAGACCACTCCTGCCAGCCTGCCAGTAATTTCTTATTTCTCTGAACTCTGTGGTTATGTCTGAAACAGTTTGCCGTTAATTGTGTGTTCTTATTCCCTCTTTTAGGTGTTCAGTGTGTATGACTCTTTCCTCTCCAAATAGCATACGTGCACCTTGAGAGCAGGGGGCAAGTTTCAGATTTCTCTTGTAATACCCACTAGGTTATTTATATAAGTGCCAAGTAAAAACTTACATACATGAATTCTAATGAGAGCTGACATTTATATAGCTCTTTAGGTTCACAGAACACTTTCATAGTTAACCTTCAAAACCTCTCTGTGAGGAAGACAGTGCAAATCTATTTATCAACATTTTACGGATGAGAAAACTGAGGCCTGGAGAACGACGCGATCAATAAATGACAGAGCTAGGCCTAAAACGGAGTTCTTCAGGCTCAATGGCATGTGCTTTCTCCACCATACCAAGCTGAGGAGAGATGGGGCTGCTACAGAGGGCAATGAGGCACGTCGCTGGGTATCAAGGGGAATGGACATTCTACCTGCAGGAGGATGTGCCAGCTTGGTCCAGCTTTCCCTATTCATTGTCACTCTCATACTCACTGACTGCTTGTAATGAGGACCAAAGTTAGCGATAGTGATAACTCTAAGCTAAGCTGTCCTGCTGTCCAAATAGGACCCTTGGGCCTAGACCAGAATGTTCTGGGGCTCTGATTCCCGAAAGTACCCATAGGGAGGAGCCTTCCCCAGACTTCTGACCTTCCTCACTGTTGCCTGTATTAAATGCCTACCCTGAAAGCAGCTGAGAATGTAGAGACCAACATATCTCTTCTTTGGGTGGAACATCCTCTCCTCTGTTTCCATTCCTAATGTAGAATTCCCTTCAGGCTCCCTCACATCCATTTTCACAACAGCTGACTTGGCCACTAAGGGCAACCCCATCCCGGGCCCTATATGCTGAGCCTGGTCCTGGACAGCCCCAGGCCTGCTTCTCTTTTCACTTCCAGCACCTTCTCCTGCCTGCTCCACCTCCACCTCCTTTCTGGCTGCCATGTCCCCAGGATGTACCCTCTTTCACGTCCCTCCTCTCTTTTCTTTCCCCTCATTTTCAGCTCCCTTTTATGATTTATCTCCTTCTATTAGAATGTAAGTTCTTTGAAAGTAGGGATCATCTTGTTTTCTTCTTTTTGCAAACTCAATGCTTAGCACAGGGTAAGGCACATAGTAGGCATTTAATAAACACTTTATCTAGTTATCTGGATTGGCCAGTGACTAGGTGAAAGGGCTAGGGAGAGGACAGAAGAACTGTGGAGAAGACAGAGGGACTAAAGATCAGAGGAATTAAAGGAGTAGAGGAACGGTGGGGAGATGACTGAAGAGAGGACAGACTGACTGGGAGAAGATAAAGGTCCTGGGGAGTGGAGAGAGGGAGAGAGAAGGGATAGAGAGGCCTGAAGGGCCTGGGGAAGAGGAGTCAGGGAGAGGGCAGAAGCCTGGGGGAGTTCAGAGGGAGTAGGGAGAGGACAGAGGAGGTGGGCAGGGGACTGAGGTGCTGGGAAAGAGAGCTTGGAAGATTGAGGGGGTCCTCAGTCCTTTCACTGTGGGATCCTCTGAGCAGCTGTGGTCAGGGACTGTGATTTAAGCCTCAGTGGGTGCTATTCCTTTAAAAACTTCTGTCCTAGCCATGGTTTAGAGTCT
Source organism: Notamacropus eugenii (assembly GCF_028372415.1). NCBI lineage: Eukaryota > Metazoa > Chordata > Mammalia > Diprotodontia > Macropodidae > Notamacropus > Notamacropus eugenii. Next base: position 518,535,359 of record NC_092872.1, read on the forward strand.
CCTTTTGTTCTCCAGTGCAGACACTGGATCCATTACTCTGGATTCTGAAATCTAGACAGTTTCTTCCCCAGCCTGTCTCCTTTATTGGCCCATTTGCATTTCTGTGGCTTCCCCCTTTGCCCCTCTCCCCCTCCCCTTTGCGGTTTTTAAATTAGTTTTCTGTTGCTAACGGATTTCTGCCTGGCATTTGTTCTCTCTGAGTTATCTGGATGGATTATGCTCTTGCTGAGAGGGAGAGTTCCTCTCATTTGGAAGGGTTTTTAATTAGGAGAAAAGAACTAGAATTTATTCCCTCCTCCCTTGTTATTTGTGAAGGCTTAGTTGATGGAGGAGGTAAGGCAGGAACAGAGCCTGCAGAGAGAATGTCTTAATGTCACAGCCTTAGAAATGCAAAGTTGAAAACCTGCCAGTCCAGTTTGAAAGGCCACTGGAGGGACCCACCCAGGCAGTATAGGTCGTAGGCACCCCCTGGATTTACATGGGTACAGGTGGAGTGAGAACACTGAGTGTTAGGCTGGAAGGGACTTTGGAATAGGACGTCAGAGGTTGAAAGGGCTCATAGATTTAGAGCCAGAAGGGACCTTAGATTCCCTCGTTTTATAGATGTGAAAACTCAGGGCAGGAGAATAAAATTATTGTCCAAGATCACAAGCTAGTATGAAGCAGCTAGGTGGTACAGTGGATAGAGAACTGGACCTTGAGTTAGGAAGACCTGAGTTCAAATCCAGCCTCAGACACTCATGAGTTGTGTGATGTTGAAAGGCTACTTAACTTCTGTCTGCCTTAGTTTCTTCAACTGTAAAATGATGACTGGTACATGGTAAGTGTTCATTTTCTTTCCTAGTTTGTGGTAGAGCTGGAACTAGAACCGTAAATTTGGCACTCTTGCTGCTGGATACACACTGCTTCTGCCTTAGAGCATAGATAGAATAGGGGTGGGGAACCTGCGGCCTTGAGGCCACATGTGGCCTTCTAAGTCCTTGGGTGTGGCCTTTTGACTGAGTCTAAGTTTTTAAAAAAAATTATTTGTTTTCAGTTTTCTACAATCACTTCCATATATCTTAGATTTTTCCCCCTCCCTCCCCCTCCTTCCTCCTTTCCTCCTCACTCCCTCCTTGTGATGGTGTGTAGTCTTATATAGATTCTACACATACATTCTTATTAAATACATTTTCACCTTAGTCATGTTGCATAGAGGAATTAAAATGAATGGGAGAAACCATAAAACAAAACAAAACATAACACAAGAGAAAATGGTCTGCTTCATTCTGTGATCCAATTCCGTAATTCTTTCTCTGGATGTGGAAGGCATTTTTGCCTCAGGAGTCCATTGGGAATTTATTAAGTCCTTACATTGCTGTGAAACACTAAGTCTACAAGAAAAATTCCTCACACACTGTGGTTGTGGCTGTGTACACAGTTCTCCTAGTTCTGCTCCTTTCACTCAGCATCAGTTCATGTAAGTCCTTCCAGGCTTCTCTGAAGTCTACTTGTTCATCATTTCTTATGGCACAATAGTATTCCATTACATTCATATACCATAATTTATTCAGCCATTCCCCAATTGATGGGCATCCCTTCGATTTCCAGTTCTTGGCCACCACAAAAAGAGCTGCTATCAATATTTTTGTACATGTGAGACCCTTTCCCATTTTTATGATCTCTTTGGGATGCAGTCCTAGAGGTGATATTGCTGGGTCAAAGGGTATGCACATTTTTGTAGCCCTTTGGCCACAGCTTCAAATTGCTCTCCAGAGGGGTTGAATCAGCTCACAGTTCCACCAATAATGAACGAGTGTTCCAACTCTCCCACATCTTGTCCAACATTTATCATCTTCCTGTTTTGTCATGTTAGCCAATCTGATAGGTGTGATATGGTACCTCAGAGTTGTTTTGATTTGCATCTCTCTAATCAATAGTAATTTAGAGCTTTTTTTCATATGACTATAGATAGCTTTAATTTCTTCCTCTGAAAACTGCCTGTTCATATCCTTTGACCATTTATCAATTGAGGAATGACCATTATTCTTATAAATTCTGTGAGTCCAAGTTTTACAGAACAAATCCTTTTATTAAGGAGATTTGTTCTGTGAAGTTTGGATTTAGTCAGGGCCCCACCTGAAGACCTAGAGAGCCATGTGTGGCCTTGAGGCTGCAGGTTCCCCAGCCTGGCATGGAATATGCAGCATTAAAGCTAGAAAAATCTCTAGTTGTGTAGAACATAGCATGTCATATCAGAGTCAGAAGGGATCTCCTTCATTTTCCAGGGAAGAAAATTTTCCTGAAGAAGAAATAAAGGAATAGGTTCTGACTCTGGATTCAGAGATCCCAGGTTCAAATCCAGCCTCAGACACTTACTACCTATATGACTCCGGACAAGTCACCTAATCTCTGTCTACCTCAGTTTCTCCATCTGTAAAAATGAGGGGGTGGGATTAGATGATCTCTAAGATCTCTTCTATATCCAAATCTGAATTTAAATAACAATAGAATTTATATAGGCTTTAAGCCTTGCAAAGTAGTTTACAAATATTATCTTATTTGATTCTCACAATAATCTTGTGAGAGAGGCGCTATTATTAACCCTATTTTACAGTTGAGGAAACTGAGGCAGACAGAAGTTAAGTGATTTATCTAGAGTCACACAGCAGTTATGTATGTAAAGTCAGATTTGAACTCAAGTCTTCTTGACTCCAGGACCAGTGATTCATTTTCTGTGTCACCAAATGACTTGCTCAATGCCACCAGGAAGTTCATCAAAGGCATGAAGAAATAGAAAGGAAAATACTGATTTTCTAAATACAAGCTTATGTCTTTCACAAGATGGCTAGCCACCCTCTCAGTTGGATCTTAACTTGGGGCCTGGTGAGGCCGAGGGGTCAGCTTATAAGGATGCCAGAACTTATCCAAGACGATCTACAGCTTTCTCTCACTGCCTTTTTGCTTGTCTCCTTTGCTCTCCAGGCTTTTTTGTTTTTATGAGCAGTACAAAAAGCACATTGTACAGCAGTTAGACTCTATTTAAATATTAATTTCCAAATGAAAATTTGGGTGGATAATTAAATTACTCTCTAATTATGAACAGCACATCTGCGGATTCAGTTTGAAAAAGGGGAATGAAGCAGGGCTGGGCGTGGCAAAGAGAAACCTAGCCAGAGCATCTGGCATTATGCCAGGTCTGAGACCTTTCATTTAGTTCCCATTACATTTTAATCACAGTGTGCCTGGCTGTGAGGGGCTTGGGTTGAACATTCCATTACTCTACCATGGACAGAGGACACACAAACTGTGTGGGTTACCCCATGTGCAGTACATCAGAAAATCCATCCACAAATGTTTCTGGCTGGTTCTGGTTAATTTATGCAGCTGTTCAAATACATATTTCCTCCCTTATTCTTGCCCTACCCCCAACCTCAAGATCTGGGGTTGTAGGGATGGCAATGTCAGAAATGCAAAGTCTCAATTAAAAAAATAACAATAGCTCCTAGGTCAGCACTTCACAGCATCTGTCAAATCAGCCACAAATTCAAAAACTGCAAAAAGGCATTTGAAATGAAGCATTGGAATTATTCCTTATGAAGTGGCATGGTGGAATCAGCTGAATATCGAAGTAAGAAAGGAAAAAACAACCATAGCCCCTTATCTCTAAGTCTTAAAATCTATTTCTATCTCCACAGACTCTCCCAATGAATGGTTGGACTCCTTTACTATCATGTCTCTTACCTTTAGATACAAGAATGACTCCTCTTGCTGTTTTTCTCTCTTATTCAGGGCTATTCTGGTTGGAACACGGCAGGGTATTAGTGACCAGAAGGATATGGTTTTAATGGAATCTTGCAGATAGGGTCCTAGAGCTTGTAGATCCACTAAGAGCTGTATTCACCAGCCTGGTTAATGTTCTGACAACAGTGAGCACTGGCAACTTAGAGAGAGACTGAATCCTATTCAATAAATTCTACTTTGGAAGTCAGGAAAGGAGACTCAGATATATTCTTTCTTTCTTTCTTTTTTTTAGCAAGATGGAGCATAGCTTATTAGGAGACCCTCAATCAGTTGAGTGCCTTCCCTTGATGAAATTAAGGGATGGACAGTAACAGAGACAAGGAGATGTACTTCCAGTGGTCTATTTCTCCCTTGAAAAGGCCATTAGACTTTTGAGTGGCCAACTAAAATTTTGTAAAAGGATATTGTTGAAGACAATGATGATTTGCTAAGGTCTCATCTTCAAGCTTTGTGGCCAAATAATGGCAGTAGGGAGGAACAAGAAATCTCTCCCTGATTCTCACCTCAGTATTTTCCAAAGGGAGAAAGCTAAAAGGTATAAGGAAACTTCTCAAGAACTTTCTCAAGAGCTTAGTTCTTCCTCCATAATGCATTTTCTTCTTGAACGTCTCAGAGTGTGACAGCTTGGTTTTTTTTTTTTTTTATCAATATCAGTTCTCTCTTCTCCCTGCCAATGTGCTTTACCTGTTTCTCATCTGCCTGAGTTAAACAGTAGATTCATGTAAACCTACAGAAGCAAATCATCCAAGGATCTGTTTGTATGGATATAGGAATATTTGTTACTCTCTGCAAGAGTCAGGGCACGAAGGCTCAGGAGATTTCTAGGGCTTATTTTTAAATTCACTGTGCTAAAAGGAGGGAATCGGGTTCATAGCAATAACACTGTTGAAGCCACACCTCAATTATATATTAAAAATAAGTGTGATATTAATACTTCATATTTGTGTAGATGAAATCAAACTACGGAGAAAGAACTCAGAATGCTCTTGAGAGTTCTTTCTGTATCTTATGTAAATTGTTTTCCTACTTCTCTCCACATCGATTCATCTTACCCAGGTGAATTGATAATTAATGTATGAAATTATGAAATGGGACAGGCATGCCTGGTTCTTTGGGTACTCTCAGGGAAAGATCACAATGGCAATGGGAATGGAGGCTACAGGTACCTTTTAATAAGGCCCAGAGGGTGTGGGGGCAAATGGCACAGATAAGAGTTAATTTCTTCCCCTCAAAAGAGGCACAGAGGCAAATGGCCAGGGGATGGAGCATGGCGTGGTGAAGGAAGGCAGGCAGGGATGCAGAAGACATTGGGGAGGAGGAAAGACATAGTATCATTCACATGACCATGGATTCGAGTTGGAGCACTTTGCAGCATGGAGTTGATGGAAGCAGAGGAGTGCTTGGCGGGGGCAAGAGTTTGAGGTCTTGTTTTTATAGGCGTTTTTAGGGGAAGAAACTAACTCTTTTCTGTGCCACCTTGGGGTTAGTTCATTAACATGTCCAAATCATCTCAAAGTTGTCAGTATATTTTAAAGGTAACATGTCCATGTCATCTCAAAGTTATCAGTTTCACTTGGTGATCTCCTGGTCTTAACTGCAGGTGTCTGCAACTTGTCTGAGATTTTTACATCATAGGACCAAAAGGCCTTGACAGCAAAATCTAGGTGACTTCCCTTGATTCAACACAGACTACTAGGATGTAATTTTTGGTTAATATATTATCTAATTTATTAATTATGCTCCTTCAATCTTTGGGATGCTTTGTACACAACTTCTAAGTTCCCCTTGCAATCTTATTTCCTGCTATTGCTATTTAATACTGGCTATTTATAAACTTACTGACTAGAAGGGGACCAGAACATCAAGATTCTCTGAAATTGTCTCGTCATAATTTTTTGAAGCGCAATAATATTCTATTTCATTCACATACAATGTCTTCCAATTGATCAAATAAATTTTCCTTTCTAGGTTCTACTGGGCTCTTGTGTATACATTGCAAAATTCCTACTCAGCTCTGGTGATTTTCATCAAAATACTTGAAAATCCTCTGTTCCTTTAAAAGCCCCCCCCTTTTTCCCTGTAGGATTGTTGTTTGTGCTTTGTTTCCAAAGAGGACCAATGACACCACAGGTTAATGTCTTGACTTGTGCATGAACTGGATTTAAGTGAGGCAGAGTTGCACAAAGTCTTTATCTGCATTCTCTCTTCCAGAGTCATCCAAGCCCAGTGACAAGACAAAAGTTAGGACCACTGGTGATAGTCTGGGATACGGTGGATGACTTTAGTGTCTTTGATGTCTGACCAAGCTTTAAATACTCCACAGTGCCTGTTTCAGCCACCTTCATGGCAGTTGGAACACATTTTTCTCATCTGCCCATTCCTCCCTAGTAAGTCTTCACTTAATTGGGGTGGACATTGCCCAAAATCACTCGTGTTTGAGGTCTGTTTATAGGGCAAGTCATTCCTGGTTATAAGTCTGCATCTTTTGCTTTTTGGAATATTGTACTCCAAGATCTCTTTTCATGTATAGCACAAACTACTGGGTCTTGTGTGATCCTGATTGTAGTTCCTTGGTACTTGAACGGCTTCTTTTTGGATACTTACAGTATTTTTTTCTTGGACGTGAAAGCTATAGATTTTGTCTGTGACATTCCTGGCATTTTTGTTTCAAAAGTTCATGAGTGAATTCTTCCTTTCTTTACGTTGCCCTCTGGTTCTAATAGATCTGAGCAGTTTTTTGGAAATAGTATGTCGTGACTTTCTGAAGTCATGGTTTTCAAGAAATCTAGTGATTCTTAAATGATCTCTCCTTGATTTATTTTCCAGGTCAGTTACTTTTGATGTCAGGTAACTTACATTTTCTTCCACTTCCATTTTCACTTTTTTTTTCTACTCCCTCTTTTAGTCTTGATTTTGTTCTAATTTTTCTTGCTCTCAAATGGAGTTAATTGATTTCTGTTTGGTTTCGCTCCATTTCTTGGGAAAGGTTTATTACTTTCTCTTCTAAGCTATTTTCTCTCTTCTCAATTTTTTCCTCAGAGATCTTGTCTTATTTTATTTTTTATCTCTTGCTTAATTTCTTCTGGGTATTCATGTAATCCTTGTAGAAAAATCCATTTTTTCCTTTTAGTCTTAGCTTATAGTTGTTAGGGTTACTTACTACTTCTAGGCTGGATTTCAGGCCTCTTTAGATCTATAATTTTTTTTATACTAATCCATGGTAGCATCCAGGGTTTCTGGATGCTTTGGAGATGTGAGACTCTGCTAGACCTTTCTTAAGGAGTTCTCTACTCTTTCTGCTTCTAGACATAGAGTTTTGTACACAAGGTGTGTGTATATCTGTATAATCTCTGCTTGTGCTGGGGGGCTGTGGATTGGTATGCCTGTTCTGGTGCTGGCTTTGGTCATAGCTCCCTTTCTTATTAGCCTCAGATATTTATTATCGGTGTGACCTTGGGCAAGTCATTCATCCTCTCTCAGCCTCAGTTTTCTCATCTGTAAAATGAGGATAATAATAGTACCTACCTTCCAAGGTTGTTGTGAGGACAAAATGAGATCGTGTTTGTAAATTACTTTGCAAAGTGCTATGTAAATGCTGGCTATTGTTATTATTATTACTACTACTATACTACTACTACTACCACCACCACGACTACTACTACTACTACTACTACTACTACTACTACTACTACTACTACTACTACCACCACCACTGCCAGCACCACCACTACACTACTACCACCACTACTACCACTGCCAGCACCACCACTACACTATTACCACCACTACTACCACCACCACTGTACTACTGCTACTACTGCTTAGGGGCAGCTAGGTGGTGCAGTGGGTAGAGCACCAGTGCAGGAGTCAGGAGGACCTGAGTTCAAATCTCACCTCAGACACTTGACACTCACTAGCTGTGTGACCTTGGGCAAGTCACTTAACCCCAACTGCCTCATCCTGGGTCATCTCCAGTCATCCTGAGGAATATCTGGTCACTGGATTCAGATGGCTCTGGAGGAGAAGTGAGGCTGTGACCTACACAGCCCTCCCTCACTCAAAACAAAGTCAAGTGCAAGTCATGTCATCATTTTTCTGATGGCATGGTCTTCTTTGGCAACAAAGGATGAACACACACACACACACACATACACACACACTACTACCACTAGTACTAGTATTACTACTAATACCACTGCCACTACCACTACACTACTACTACTACTACTACTACTACTACTACTACTACTACTACTACTACTACTACTACCACCACCACCACTACTACCACTACCACCAGTACCATGGGCTTCTGGATGTCTTTCTGTGTAATTACGGGATAGAAGAAGTTCCTTATTTTTAATTCTTTATTCCTCTCCTGTCTATATGAACTCTGACTTCCTCTCAAATTCTCCAGGTCTTCAATCTAAAGTTCACTCTAAACCTAGAATTCTCCTGATTAGATGGATCCCACCAGAACCTTCAGTTTTAGAAGAGTTTTCAGGACACCTTGTGTACTCTGGACTTCTACCACACCCAAGTGCCTTCATCTCTCCTCATTTCCACCTTCCTCCTCTTTGGTGGGCTTTTATGTGCCATCTTCTCTCATTTGTAGGTAAGTTCCTTGAGGACAGGGACTGTTTTTCTACTTGTATTCCTCATTCTTAACACAATACCTGGAACATAGTAAATGCTTAATAAGTGTTCATTAACTGAATGATCATAGTTTCTCATTGGATTTTTTGATCATTATTTGGTCCAGTGTGAACTTCAGGTTTTTACTGAAGTAGGTTTGTGGGAACTGGACGCTCTGTCTCCATTTAGGGACCTGTTTTGTCTGGAAGTCCACTTTAAGATTTAAAAAGTATTTTCCTCGTAACAACCTTGTGAAGTAGGCAGTATTCCCATTTTATAGATGATGAAACTGAAAGGTATAGGACAGAAGTGGGGAACCTGTGGCCTCAAGGCCACCTGTGACCTTCCAGGTCCTCGGGTGTGGCCCTTTGACTGAATCCAAGTTTTAGAGAACAAATCCTTTTATTAAAAGGATTCATTCTGTGAAGTTTGGATTCAGTCAAAGGGCCACACTTGAGGACCTAGAGGGCCACAGGTGGCCTTGAGGCTGCAGGTTTACCACCATTGGCATAGGGGAAGGGAATAAGCATTTCTTAAATGTCTACTATGTGCCAGGCACTGTGCTAAGTGCATTATTAATATTATCTCACTTGATACAACTCTGTGAGCTAGGTGCTATCCTCATTTGAGAAAATGGAGACAAACAAAGCTTAAGTGTTTTGCCTACTAAGTGTCTGAGGTCACATTTGAATTCAGGTCTTCCTGAGGCACAGAACTCAATCTACTGCACTGTGGGCACACAGCTAGTAAGAGTGAAGAGTATCCTGTGTTTTGGGGTATGGGAAATGAAGGAGGGTCCTCATACCCTTGGCTTTCTATTTTAATTTAGGCCTGTAGTTTCAGAGCTGAAACAGAGGAGCCAATTCACCTTTGCCTTGGAGGCTGGAGTGAAAGGCCTTAGAAGTCTACTCAGCTTCATTCCTGCCAACTCCAGGCTTGGAAAGCTGGGATAAAATAGCCTTTTCTCCAGAGTTCAAAAACTGGGAGTGTCCCCTCCTTACCAATGCCCAGTGTTCTCAACCACCAGCAACCTCTGCCAATGGAAGATTATGTCTCCTCTCTTTTTCTCTCTTGGGAAGAATGGGCACCACATGGAGGGTGGGCTCCAAAGGGACTCAGGGTCTGTTTTTTCAGATGCAGATGGCAGCCCCTATCAAGAGAGAAATTGGGTTCCAGGAGCAGAAACCTTGGGCGGGGCTGCCCTCAGTTTCCTAGTCAATGAAAGCTGCCTTCTGTTGGTTTTCCTGTCTCTGCTTGACCCCTTCCTATGAACCATCTCTGGCTTGTCAGTGTCAAAGCAAAAATGCAATTCTCAGCACAATGCTTGGAGTCTCAGAGCAGATGGTGCCCTCCCCTCTGAATGTCAGGTCTCAGGGCAGCACGATGCTGCTGCCTTTCACATGAAAATTTAATGGAGTTGTCCGGACAGATGTAGGACAAAGTGGTTTGGAGCTGGGCACAAAGGGAATGAGGGCTGAGACCAACCCAGGTGGCTTGAGAGACTGTGAAAGAAATGACTCCCAACGTGGTCTTCACACTCCCAGGGGCTCAGCAAGGCTGCAAACAACCCAGACTCCCCTCCGGCTTCCCCCCACCTCAAGTAGTTTAATCTGTGCTTCATCAGTGCAGCTACATTCTTCATTTATAAAAATCACTATTCTCCCTTTCCAGAGTTCCCTCCCCAGCAGCCGTCACAAGGTACAGGCACACATGCACCACACATCCCTCTCAGCTGATGGAGTAATCCTGAAGATTTAATTTCAGAACCCCAGCACTGAATGATCTCTGCCGAATGCTAAGAGGACTAGTGATCCTCTGTGGGGTTTCACTGCAACACCTCCCCAGCCCCCTTATTTGGGTGGGTGATGATGTTTCTGCTGGCCACAGAATTTCCAGTTCCCTCAGCGGCTGCTGCCTGGGGCTGGCCCCCAGCAGCAATAATGCCTCTCATCTGCACAGGGCTTCCTAGTTTTAAAACATTTTTATACTGTGACATTGCTGGGTTGAGATAAGGAAGATCTCTACTATTATTCCTATTTTGAAAGTGAGACAACTGAGGCACCGACAGGTGAAGAGACTTGAAAGCTCAATATCCTATGGTTCAAGAACTGGGAGTGCCCCCTCTCTGCCAGTGCCTACTGCTTCCATCTCTCAGCATCTTAAGTTCTTTCCTCAGGGAATCCAGATTTTCTTGGGTTGCTGTCACCATTTGTGAACATAGTCTGTCTTCCTTTGAATATAATCTTCTCCCTGACATGGGTAGTTAGTGGTGTAACCAGAGTCACCAGGGTCACAAGGTTAATTAGTAGGAAATCTCCTGACTCCCACCCCAGAGGTCTTTCTATCAGGCATACTAGATGTCTATAGAGCTGGAAGGTTTATAAGGCATTTTCCTCCTAAAGTTGTATATGGTAGGTTATGTAAATATTGTTATCACCACATCTTCTCCACCTTCTCCAAAGCACTCCGAAGTGCCCTGCACCCCTCTCCCTCTCAAACGCCTTCTACTCTGGATCCTGCTCTCCTGATTGGTGAGCCCCTAGCCCAGACTGCCATTTTATGAGGGACCCTTGCCATGCCCACTAGTTGCAGCTCAACTCACTCTCCGGAGCAATTGGGAACCATGCCTAATGGGCAACCAAACTGTGCATGCCCTTTGATCCAGTAATAACACTACTAGGTCTGTATCCCAAAGAGATCATAAAAAAGGGAAAAGGACCCACATGTACAAAAATATTTATAGTAGCTCTTTTTGTGGTGGCAAAACATTGGGAAATCAGGGGATGCCCATCAATTGGGGAATGACTGAATAAGCTGTGGTACACGAATGTAATAGAATACAATTGTGCTATAAGAAATGATGAGCAGGCAGACTTCAGAAAAACCTGGAGAACTTTCATGAACTGATGCTGAGTGAAGTTAGCAAAACCAGGAGAACGTTGTACGCAGTAACAGCATATGGTGCTATGACCAACTTTGTTAGACTTAGCTCTTTCCAGCAATGCAGTGATCTAAGACTCATGAAGGAAAAGGCTGTCCACATCCAGAGACAGCATTATGGAATCTGAATGCAGATCAAAGCATACACTCTTTTTTTCTTTCCCATGGTTTTCCCCTTTCGTTATGATTCTTCTTTCATGACATGACTAATGTAGAAATATGTTTAATATGATTTTACATGTATAACCTATATCAGATTGCTTGCTGCCTTGGAAAGAGGGGAGGGAAGGGGAAAGAAAAAAAATTGTAACTCAAAATCTTATGAAAGTGAATATTAAAAGCCACCTTTACATGTAAATGGAAAAAAAAATATTATGAAGTCCAACTCATTCTCCTGGCTTCTCTATCTCCTCCCCAGAAGCTTTGCTTCTAATAGGTGACCTTCCTTTCTACCTAATCCCTTCTAGTTAACTTTTCTTTTTTATCTTTCCATAGCACAATGTAAATGCTTTAGGGTAGGGTCTTTCTTGTTACTTTATGTTATATTTTCAGAGCTTAGCAGTGCCTGGAACATAAGAAACAATAAATATTCTCTCTCTCTATTGATGGGTCTCTTTCTCTCTCTTTCTGTCTCTCATCTATTTGTTTTACAGATGAAGAAAGTGGGTCTCTGAAGTATCACGTGACTTCCCTAAGATCACAAAGCCCTAGGTCCAGGGCACTTTCCATTACTCCATACTGTCTTCTCCTATTAAGTGGGGCCATAGAAGGCCTGGAAGAAAGGGCAGCGGATGAATCCTGTTTGAATCCTGGGTAGGCTGTGATCTCAAGAGAGACAACAAAACAGCCCTTCTTCAATCTTTTCCTGAGTAGAATCTATACTCCTTGAGAGCAGGGATTGCTTAATATTTGTCTTTGTCCACCAGCTTTGGACAGCTTAATAAATAGGATCTCAATTGGAATTGAACTGAATCACTCCTCATTTTCTGATATAGAAGAGATCTGATGTCAAACACCTGGAGGTGATCTACTCTGACCATATTTTTCATGCCACAGAAATACCTGAGCATTTTCCTCACGGGAACATGGGAAGCCTGCAACAAGGATGATGTTCTGATGTAATATGCTAATCCCTTAATTCACCAGCCAGGGTAGGCAAGAGAGCCAGACCTGAAACTTTCTTGTAGGGATGAGCGGCATATAATCAGGAACAGCATGGGAAAGTGGGGGAAGAACTAGCCTCAGAGTCATTCGTGATAATATTAATAATGATGATGATGATAACTAGTATTAGCATTTATATATCACTTAAGATATGCAAAACATATCTGAGAGAATCAAGTGAGATTATGGATACTTATAGTTAAAATATAGCAAATAAATAATATAATTAAAAACCATACAATGCATTATATATACACTATAATGAGATTATATATATGCAATTATGTATATGTGTGTACATTCACATATACACACACACAATCTTTAAATGTCCCCTCACTTTGAGGAAACTCCCTAACCACTGTAAATCACCATCTCCCCTGTAACTTGTATTCTTAAAATGTTGGGAAAGCACTGAGAGGTTAAGGGACTTAACCAGGATGGCACAGTCTGAATGTGTCAGAGAAGGGAACTGAATCAAGGTCTTCTTGCTAGGTGGCCCAGAGGATAGAATGTTGGACCTGGTGGCAGGAAGACATGAGTTCATATTTGGCTTCAGATGTTTACTAGCTATGGGAACCTGGGCAAGTCACTTAACCTCTTTTTGCCTTGGTTTCTTTGTCTGTAAAATGAGGATAATTGTTGTTGTTGTTAAGTTGCGTCCAGCTCTTCATGACCTCATTTGGGATTTTCTTGGCAAAGATATTGGAGTGGTTTGCCATTTCCTTCTCCAGCATGTTTTACAGGTGAAGAAACTGAGGCAAACAGGATTAAGTGACTTGCCCAGGGTTATGTAGCTAGTAAGGGTCTGAGGCTGAATTTGAACTTAGGAAGAAGATGCGTCTTCCTGACTCTAGACCTGGTGCTCTAGCCACTATACCACCAAGCTGCCCCATATATACATATGTACATATATCATTTAAATGAAATTGTGTGTATACATGTATGCATGCATGTACACACACATTAAACAATATGCAACTCTTAGGTAGTATTTACCTACCAAGGCTATTGTGAGAATCAATTTATATATCCATATCTCTCTCTATATGTATACATACTTATCTACAGACATACACACACATATATATATATATAAAATGTCATTTAAATGATATTGTATCTGCACATATATATGTAATCTCACTTGATTTTTCACAAATATGTTTTTTGGCAAATCTTAAAATGCTAATAATAATAATTTATTATTATATATAACAAATAATAATAGTAATAATGATTATCCCTGACTCTGAGGCTGCCTCTTTATCTACTATTCTATGCTGCTCTTGATTAACTGGAACTCTCAATTGATTGCAAATATGATATGTATCTTTGGGCAAGTTGTCTCCTTGAGCTCAGTTTTCTCAACAAAGCCCGTTATGAGTCTTAAATCCCTATAGAAATGTGAGGTAGAATGATGATGATGATGATGATGATGATGATAGTGATGGTGATGGTGAAGGTGATGGTGATGGTGATGATGATGATGATGATGGTGATGGTGATGGTGATGGTGATGATGGTGAAGGTGATGGTGATGGTGATGATGATGATGATGATGATGATGATGATGATGGTGATGGTGAAGGTGATGATGATGATGATGGTGATGGTGATGATGATGAAGATGGTGGTGATGATGGTGATGGTGATGATGGTGATGGTGATGATGGTGATGGTGATGATGATGATGGTGATGATGATGAAGATGGTGGTGATGATGGTGATGGTGATGATGGTGAAGGTGATGGTGATGGTGATGATGATGATGGTGATGGTGAAGGTGATGGTGATGGTGATGATGATGATGGTGATGATGATGAAGATGGTGGTGATGATGGTGATGGTGATGGTGATGATGGTGAAGGTGATGGTGATGGTGATGATGATGGTGATGGTGATGATGATGATGGTGATGATGATGAAGATGATGATGGTGATGGTCATGGTGATGATAGCTCATATTTCTATTGCACCTTAAGGTTTTCACAGTGCTTCATGTTTATTTTTTTATTTAATCATCACAATCCTGGGAAGTAGGTGCTACTGTGATCTGCTTTTCATATGAGAAAGCTGAGATTCAGAGTTTCTGCTTAGCTGGGAAACAGTGATGTGGGAGAAAGAGCCTGGTTCTGAGTAGGACTGAATAGTAGCTTTGGGATTGCCTGGGTAGAAGTCCCTGATCCGCTGTCAGCTTGTTGTGTGACCTCAGGCACATCACTTCCCTCTCTAGACCCCCTTTGCCTTTTCTGCTTAATTTTCTCATCCATAAAAAAGAGACTTATATTATTGACCTCAGGGTTGTTGTGAGAATAACCCTTTGTAGTGCAATTATTTGTGAATGTGAATTATTAAAAGATCTGTGTAGCTTCTCCTTCCACTGACTCAGGTCATGATCCTTCTGTGGTTAAGTGGGTTTTCTGGAGTTTCTGTGGCCAAAACTCAGTACCTTGGGATCAAACTTTTTCAGAGCCTTTCTAGACTTAGTCAAAATAGTCCTAGGAAGACTGGCATATATGACAACTGAACTGGTATAGCCTTCAAAAGTATAGGGTTACATCTATGTCATAATGAGACAGAGCTATAACTAGGATGGAGCAGCTAGTACTTTGACCTTGGGTACAAGCTTCTAAGAAGTACACTTGCTCCCTGTGGAGTTCTTCTAGCTGATGGCTCCATACCATGACCCCTGTAAATGTGCCATAACCAGCCCTATTTAATTGCCCAGCCCTTGGCCACTATTCCTGAAGGTTCTAATGCTATATAGCTTTTTCTCATGGAGTCTGCCTTTCCCCATTGTCATATGCCTCAAGTGGTGTACCTCAACTGGCTTTTTAGTGGTTAACATAACTGTACCTGAATGGGACAGACTGTCTAGCAGCTCCCCCACTGACTCCCACCCCCAAATTGCCCTGGATGCTTGGCTTGTTAGTAATGTCTCTGATGAGGCATTTAAAGAGAACGTTAGTGAAGGGTCATTATGACCCTTTGGTCATAATGTATGTAATATGTATGTAATAATAATGTAATTATGAAATAATTATGTATATTATGTAATAGTAATGTATATAATAATGCATAGATCAGCATGAACCAAACTCTACAGTGACCATCTCCTGCAGGTGGGGAGCTATGAGTCCTTAAGCTCCAGGCTAATAGGAAGAGACCCAGTGTTGGGTCTTCCTGATTAGTATGGAGCCCATCATTCCCCTCTGTGACCCCTACCACCTTCCCAATACCTCACCCTTCCAGCTGGGGAGGAGGAGTTGGGGGGAAGGATTCCAGCTGCCAGTTCTCTGTGCAAGTCATTTCCATGTGAAAAGAACTGATCCAAGTTAATTATTTTAGAGATACAAGCCTGGGTATGGATATTCATTTCTCATTAGAAAGGACTGTCTTCCCTCTCTCCAGGGAGCAACTGAGAACATCTTCCCTAAATGGTGGATAAAGGTCTTGCAAACACCATACTTTGGGGGGTGGAGAGGGAGGAGCCAAAAATGGGGAGTCTTGTGGAGGATCCCATTAGGCCCACTCTGTTAAGGCTGTTTTCAGCTACCCAGGCCTCTGGACAATTTGGATGAATCACAGAATCTGAGAGTTAGAAAAGGCCTCAGAGGACATTTAATTCAACTCGATTCCTGACAAGTGGTCTTCTTAAACACATGTGGTGACAGGGTACTCACTGTCTCTTGGGGCAGCAGCCTGTGTCATTGTTGGATAGCGAGCTTTGCTAGAAAGGGTTTCTTCAGCTCGAGTCAAAATCTGCCTCTTTGTAATCCCCTCCCTTCCCTCAACCCTCTGTTTCACTCCTTGTCGAACCTATAGGACCAAGCAGAATATGACATATTCAAATACTTTAGCTACTTCTTTGTATCAGTCTGCAGGAAGAAGTCTCCATTCCTTTTATTGTCCTGGTTGCTGTCTTCTTGATGTGCGTTTGCTAACATCCTTCTAAAAATGTGTTTCCTTGAATGGAATTCAGCATTCCAATGGGATGTGGCCAAGGGACAGCAGAGTAGTACCGTAGCCCCTTTTGTTTTAGACAGTGTACTTCTATGGAGGTAACTGTGTGGTACAGTGGATAGTGCACTGGACCTGGAGTCAAGAAGGCTCATCTTCCTGAATTCAAATCCTGCCTCAGTCACTTACTTAGTTGTATGACCCTGGACAAGTTACTTTACCCTGTTTGCCTCAGTTTCCTCATCTGTGAAATGAGCTAGAGAAGGAATGGCAAACCATTTCAGTATCTTTGCCAACCCAACCCCAAATGGGGTCATGAAGAGTCAGACATGACTGAAAAATGACTTAATGAGAACAACACCATGAATGTGGTCCAAAACCACAGGAGCTTTTTTGCCCTCTATGTTACCCTCTTGTTTTATGCTGTGCTTGCAGTTCATGGAAACCCCCAGACCTCTTTCATACAAGTGATTGTGTAGCTACACCTTTCCTCAGTCCTTATTCCTTATGTGTAGAGTTGATTTCCTCCCCCCACCCCCAATTAACCAGAATACCTGTTAAATGAAACATCTGTCCACATAATGAGTTTATCACAAAACAAGTTCCAGGTATTTTCTAGGTTCAGGTCATTTCCTAACAAATCTCTCTTACCTTCTCTTTTATTCTGCTCAGCAGAATTTATTTTTAGAAAGATGACCTTGAGGTTTAATTGTCTGTCAACAGTGATTCAACCATGGACTCTATTTCATTATTACTTGAATGAACAGGAAGTCAACAATTACAGTTCTTCCAGTAAGATGGAGGGTCAAAGGGTCCCGTTATCTGCCCAGACAATGCAGGCATCGCTAAGTGACATGCCAATGTGCCTTAAGGTCCACCAGGCCCTTCCATTGGCCGTGCAGCTGAGTGTACTTAGATGTGTTGTCTTCTCCAATTAGAAAGTAAACTTCATGAAAGCAGGGATTATGTCTCTTTTCTGTGTGTCTCCCTAGAGCTTATCACAGTGTATGGTACATAGTAGGAGCTTTATGCTCATTCACTCATTCATTTGTGAGCTGACTGATATAGGTGTTCCCTCTCCTGAAATAGACTTCAACCCATTTATGCTTTCTGAGACTTCTAGAGAATGACAGAATCTGAGTTGAAAGGTACCTCAAAGGCCATCAGTCTATCCTGTGTGATTCTTTTCTGTGTCTTATAATTTCTCTAGAGAAGATCTACCCCAAAATAATTACTGACATTTAAATAACACTTGGAGGTTTGCAAAGTGCTTTATTTACTATTGTCTCATCTGGTCACTTACAACAACCATGTGAAGTAGGTTCTATAGTTATCGTTAGTCTCATTTTACAGATGGAGAAACAGACTTAGGTAAAGTGACTTATCCACTGTCACACAACTGCTAAGTGTCAGAGAGGAGAGCCCAGGTCAAGCACTCTTTTCACTATTCTGTGTTGTTACCCACTGTAACATCAAGGACTCTGGCATACACAGGAGGGCCTGCTTACAGGTTCTTAGATCTGCTTTTCTAAAAGGAAAGCAACTTTTGAGGGGTCAACAATCACTTTAATCAAGTACATATATCATTCACTTAGTTCAGGGGGAAAAAGTCAGCACCCTGAACTTCAGAGAAAGTACAGAGAAAAAAAGTCAACAGACAGGGCTGCCAACTGTCTGACCATGAGAAATCCATACATAGTTCCCAGAGAGAGAAGCACCAACATCTGAGTTTTCAGAGTGGGGAAGGGGCAGCTCCTTTGTGGCTTCCCAGAGTTCCGTCTGACACAAAAACCTTCTTCCAAAAACTAAGCCCCAAAATAAAACCTCACCTCAGAGTATTTATACACTTTTCAGAGCCGGAGGACAAGACCCTCTGACCCAGTGCTTCAACAGAAATTAATAAATGATATTGAGGCCTATTAATGGATGGGAAAGATCTTTAACTCTTCCTCCCACTCACCATTAATCTTTCATTACCATCATACCCACCATGCATTGGAAACTTTCCTCTATGTCTTTCTAAAACTTGAGAGGTTTTAGTATAATACTTGTGCTCTCTGTTGTTACTCCTTCTTCTCAATACATTTTGACCAACTAGCTAAGCCACCATATTCCGGTTTTATATGACATGTTTTGCCTACAAAGTAATACTATGGGTATCTCCATTGCCTTTGAACTCCTTGAAATAACATGTCTTTGGATGTTTGCGGTCACATCACTAGATGAAGATGAATCATCACATCATAGAATTAGATCTAAAAAGGACCCAATCCAACCCTCTCCTTTTATAGATGAGGAAACTGAAGCCTATAGAAGTGAAATTCAGTTCAATTTATTAAACAAACATCTATTATAGGTCTACTGTGTGTGTGTCACTAGGCATATGAAGACAAAAAGCCAACCGATCAAGGAACTGGCATTTTGCTGGGGAGATTTATACAGATGAATAGGGATAAAGACTACAATTTCATTGATCTAGGGAACTCTGCAGGGGTGTGCTGGTAAATAGTGAACAAATGACTCAAGAAAAAGCACCCACAATACAATTTTAAGTTTAATATGCATTATTAATATTCTCCATCACTTTAAAGAAGTTATGTGTAGACTTAAGTCTAGTCAATCAACAAAACTGTAAATTAAGCTTCAATTTGTAGTGTTTGCTGATTTCTGAGGTGTAGATGCTCATGCTGAAAATTTAACAATCAGCTTTAAAGAACTGGTCTGAATGGACTTCAGCACATCCCTGGAACTCTTAGGAGTTCTATAAATGCGGGTTGGCATTTTCTATCAGACTTGCAGCTTTTGGGAGTTACCTAGGGGGTTGAGAGGTGAAATGATTTGCCCAGGGTCACTTAGTCAGAAGTAAGTCTTCTGGATCCTGAGGTCCTCTCTGTCCAATAAGCCAGACTGTTTTTGAAGAGGGAGACAATAGTAAAAAACTGGGAGGATCAGGAAAGAGTCCATAGGAAGTGAAACCTAAGTTGAGCCTTGAAGGAAACTAAAGATTCTGAGAGGTGGAGGTTAAGAGGGAGAGTATTCCAGGGGTGGGAGAGGCATCCTGTACAAAGACTATCTCTCCCTTTATAGGATATAGAATATTAAGTAGGAGAATGCCTGTTAGTTCAGTTTGGACTGGAAAGGAGGATGGAAAGACAGAGTTGGACCAACCAATCAATAAACATTTATCATGCACCTACTATGTGCCAGACACTATGCTAAGCTCTGGGGATACAAAAAGAGGTAAAAAGTCCCTGTCCTCAAGGAACTTACAATCTAACGGGGGAGACAACATGCACGCAAATAAAGACAAAGTAAGTTAGATACAGGAGAAATAGGAAATAATTAACAGAAAGAAAACACTAGAATTCAGAAGGGTTGGGAATGGCTTCCAGTAAAAGATAGGATTTTAGTTAAGGCTTAATGAAAGCTAGGGAGGTGAGTAGGTGCAGCAGAGGAGGGAGAGCATTCCAGGTATGGGAGACAGCCAGTAAAAATGCCCAGAGCCAAGAGATGGAGTGTCTTGTTGGTGTAACACTCAGAGGCCAATGTCACTGGATCATAGCCTATATGGCAAGGAGTAAAGTCCTAGAAAACTGGAAGTATATGAAGAGGAGGGTAGGGCTTTGAATCCCAAAAGGTGGCATTTTGTTTTTGGTCCTTGAGGCAATAGGGAGTCACTGAAGTTTATTGAGAAGGATGATGAGATGATGGGAACCTATGTTTTAGGAAAATCTTCTTAGTGGCTAAATGGAGGATGGGTTGGATAGGGAGAGACCTGAGACAAGCAGACTCACTAGTAGGCTCTTAGATAAGTGTGTTAGTCCCAGAGTGAAGTGATAAGGACCTATAACAGAGTAGTGACAGTGTTTAGAGATGTTGCAAAGGTGAAGTCTACAGGCCTTGCCAACAGATGGAATATGGGGTGAGAGACAGTGAGGAGTTGAGGATAACTATTAGACTGTGAGTCGGAGGGACTGGGAGGATGGTGCTACCCTCTACAGTAATAGGGAAGAGTAGGAGGTGAGGAAGATTTAGGGGGAAAGGTGATGAGTTCTGTTCTGGACATTTTGAGTTTCAAATGTCCACTGGATATTGGTTTGAGATGTTTCAAAGGCAGTTGGAGATCAGAGATTGTGGGTCAGCAGAGAGTTTGGGGCAGGAGAGGTAGATTTGAGAATCATTAGCACAGAGATAGTCATTAAATACATGGGAACTGATGAGATCTCCACTTGAAGTAGTATAGAGGAATGAGAGAAGAGGGACAGAATCCTGAGGGATGCCTATGGTTAGAGGGATCTCATCTGTAAGAGGATCCAGCAAAGAAAACAGAAGGAGTAGTCAGATAGGTAGGAGCAGAGCCAGGGAAGAATGGCGTCCTGAAAACCTAGAGAGAAGAGGATATCAGGGAGGAGAGAGTGATCAACAGTGTCAAAGCCTGCAGAGAGGACAAGGAGAATGAGGATAGAGAAAAGGCTTTGGCAGACAAGAAATCATTAGTAACTCTGGAGAGAGCCTTTTCAATGGAATGATAAGGACTGAAGCCAGATTATATGGAATTAAGAGGAGAGCAAGAGGAGAGAAAGTGAAGGTACCTCTTGGAGATGGTTTTTGAGGAGTTTAGCTAGTTTAGATGATAGTGGGGATGGAGAGATCAAATGAAAGTTTTTTTCAGGATGGGGCCTATGAGAAGGGCCCTATGTCTTTTAACTCCAAAGTCAATGTTCTATTCTGCTGCTGCACATTGCCCATTTGAAAGAGGTGTGTGTGTGCACGTGTGCATGCGCAGCTGAGGAGCCCTGACAGACTTACAGTTTTCACAGATAGAATCCAGCCTGTTCTCTTGCTCCTGTTCAACTTACTAAGGCAGGAAAATAAACTCAGGTGGTTTAGATTCTCAACAAGAACAAAGTTGAAATGGAAAGGCCTAGGGAGAGGGTGTGTTTAACTCTTGGGCAACCAGAAAGTTCTACTACCCAGAACCTCCTATTCCCTGTACAGTTTGGTAGAGTGGAGAAGACACTGGATTGAAAGACAGATCTAAGTCTTAGTTCTGCTCTTAGCTTACTCTGTGACCTTGGATAGATAATTTTTTCTTCTCTGAGCCTTATTTTCCATATCTCTAAAGTTGGAGGGTGAGGTAGGGCTGGACTAGATGATTTCTAAAATTATTTCCACCCCAAATCTTAGGATTCTATGACTCCCCCTGACACAAGGTCCGTTAAGTCTTGACTGTGTTCGTAGGGGCATCTTTCCATTATAATTCACATAAAAGAGAAATGGGTCTCAAAGATCTCTGGGAGCCTAGAACTAGCATCAGTTCTTTGAACTTATTCTTATCTCTTGAACATTTTCTGTGGATACTGTCCTTATCATTAACCAAGAGATCATGTCAGAAGCTCATTGAAATGCCCATATTTTCCACCTATGAATCCTAGACTAAATGTTTATCTGAAGCAGAATTTTCTCTCACAGATTTATTAGCACAGAAACTTTGGGGCCTTACTAAATTCTAGACTCTTCTTTCCCTCCCACATCTCTAGCATGGAGTTCAAAAGAAATGCTAATAATAGCAAGGTGTATGATGAGAAAGACCCCTGAACAGTTCTGGAGACAGAATTGATCTGCGTTCAGATCCAGATTCTCTAACTTACTATCCATGTAAAGCAAGAGGCTTAATTTCTTGATTTCTAAGATGGGAGTAAATAACACTTGTACTATTGACTGACCTCTTTGGGTTGTTCAGAAAAAAGTACTCAAGAAATGTGAATTATTAGGATAATGGTATCCACGTCTACTGACTTTGAATTTAAATAGTGCTTTATATCCAAGAGCTAATTTGGCTCCACAGCAATCCTGTGAGGTAAGTAATGTGATTATCACTCCCCTCCCATTTGATCCATGAGTATACATAAGCTCTGAGAAAGGAAAAGATCTGCCCCAGATCCCACAGCTAATAAAGAGAAGAGATGGAGTCTCCTGAATCCCAGGCCAATGTCTGATGCTTGGTTTTCTCAGAAGGACAGGTCTTTAATGCCTGTTTCAGAGATCATCCTCCAGAGCTTAGCCCTTATTACTGCTGTTTAATCATTTCAGTCATTTCTGACCACATTTGGGGTTTCCTTGGCAAAGATACTGGAGTGGTTGGCCATTTCCTTCTCCAGCTCATTTTACAGATGAAGTAGCTGAGGTGAACAGGGTTATGGGACTTGTCTAGGGTCACATAGCTACTAAATATATGAGGCAGGATTTGAACTCAGTAAGATGAGTCTTTCTGTCTCCAGGCTTGGTGCTCAATCCACTGCCCCACCTAGCTGCCCCCTACACATTGGCAAAACAGTGAAGGAGGTTTTGATGCCTGCTTTTATCTCTTTCCAATCCCTTGCTCCGCCCTCTTTCACTAATCCTATCTTCCATGTCCAAGGGTCTTGTTCTCAGTTCTCAGCCAAGAAGTCCTGCTGAGGTTTTAGCTTAAAGGAGTTACCCTTTGTAGAATTTTTAAAAAACGTATTATATCACTGTATCCCTCTCTTTTCCGTACCAGAAAGCTCTTCCTTTTAACAGAAGATTTTTCTTTAAAAAGAAAAAAGTCAGCAAAACTTATCAGTACATCAAATGAAAATCTGACTATATATCCAGTGCTCCACATCTGTAAACCTTCCCCCTGGTCTCTTCCTATTACCAAGGAATGGAGCAGCTGATTTCTCATATCTTTTTTGGGGGCCTAGCCTGTTCTTTGTAATTTTGCATAATTCAGTTTCAGTTGTTTTCTGGTTATTTTTATTTACATTGTTTCAGTCGTTGTATATTGGGTTTCTCTTTTTGACTTGATTTACTTTGCGTTAGTTCATATGTCTTCCCTACTTCTCTGTAGTCATTGTATTTATTGTTTCTTGCAATACAGTAATATTCCATTAATTTACATGCAATAGCTTGTCAATGGACATTTACTTTGTTTCCAGTTCTTTGCCACTATATAGTAAGTGTTGCTATAAATATAGATAATTGCATATCAATAGGGAATATTGAAAACCCCGAATTCCTGAAGAATCTGAAGGAATGAATCTCTAAAAGGTAGAATTTTCCAAATTAGTGACACAGGTAGTGGGGGAAATAGTTTTGGGTAGAAGGTAATATCCAGCACCCCTCTGAACGTCCAGAATAGGCAACTATCTATTTTTCTAATGTCTAGAGTCAGTCTTCAGATAACGCTGATTTCTTTGACAGAAATGGCATAGCATCGTAGGATCCTATCTATGTAAAGAGTCACTTTTAGCTCTGAGATTCTAAGATTCTAGGACATAGTTTCTTCATATGTAAAAGGAGAGGATTGAACTAGATGCTCTCTAAAGTCTCTTCCAGCTCTGATGTTCTAGGTTCTAAAATTCCTTCCAATCCTAACGCATCCTATGTACTGTTTTAAGATCTTTTCCAGTTTTAACATTCTATATTCTGAGGTCCCTTTCTATCACTGATATCCTCTGTTTTAAGATCCCTTCTAGTACAGACTCTAACAATAGTCTATGTTCTATGTTTTAAAAGGACTTCCAATTCTAACTGCTATCTATGTGCTGAGGTCTCTCTCAGCTCTAATTCCATATTTTCAGGTCCCCTTTAGTCCTGTTATTTTATGTCCTTTGATCTATAATGTGAACTGGAGTGGTTGGGGAAAGCTTCATGGAAGAGATGAAGCTTGAACTAGCCTCAGCTGGGCAGAGAGGAGAGAGAGGCAAGCTGTTCTAAGCAGGGTGAACAGCCCTGACTCCAAATCAAATACAGTTTCCCCGGGGCATGGGTTGCAGATAGCACAGGTTTTATCTTTTTATTTTTTATTCCTGGGCTTTCCATCTCATGTAGCCTGGCAATCCTTCCTCAGCAATTAATTCAATGTTTTATTCATCCCTGAATTCTTTAAGGCTGCAAATCAAACCTCACTCGGTGCATTGCTAAGCACATTAGGAAACTCCTGTATTGCAAACAACTCCATCTTCTGCATACCAAGCAGACTTGCCTTCCCTTTGCAAGGAAAATGAATTTCTCCCAGTATTTATCGCACTAATTGCACTCAGAGTAGAGCAGACCAAATATCTTCTCCTTCAGATTTACATTATGCAAAAAACCCAATCTCTGAAAGTTACTAAACCAAAGTGAGCTATTCGCAACCTCCAGAGAGCAGGAAATGCATTGTTTGAACTGCCAATCCATAGAAATGAGATTTATCGAAAAAAAGAGCTCAGATACTATAAACTATCAGAGAATAATCACCTCTGAGCATGTGTGCTCCATAAATTTGCTACTTAGGAGAAAAATGGGACAGCTGACCGGGCACACATTGTGGGATTTATATCCTTGGTGCAATTAGAAAAATGAGGAGGAGCATTGGGCTCCTCCAGGGTGCCGGCCTCCCACTAGGGAGACCTTGAGGACCAGCCCCACAACTGCAGAAGGTGAAAGCCACCTCCTGCCACACCAGCTGTCTCCCTGCCAACACAGCCAGAGCATGGAGCTCCTAGAATCTCAGAGTGAGCTGGAAGGGAACCTTTAAGGCCACCTTGGTCTACATCAAGCTTTCTGGATAAATCCCTTCTAGAGAATCCTTAATCTCTGCTCAAACACCTCTCTTGATGAGGAACTCATCACCTTCCCCTTCTGCCCCCTTCCCAGATTACTGTAGATGTTGGAAAGTTCTTTCTTATATTTGATTGGTCTGAAACCTGCTTACCTCGTAACCTATGTTCATTAATCCCAGTTCTCTTTGCAGTTAAGCAGAATCTTCCCCATGATAACTCTTCCCATTCCTGGTCAGATTCCTGGCTTTACTTCTTACATCCCTGTGTGACTAGGCAAGTCAGCATGCCTCTTTGGGCTTCAGTTTTCTCATTTGTAATAAGAATGAATTTATCTGGTTCATGGACTCTCAATCTTTTTGTGCCTGTGTTGTGGATCTTATTGGCAGTCTGATGAAGCCTGTGGACCCCTTCTCAGAAAAATATTTTTAAATACATAAAATAAAGCACATAAGATCAGAAAGGAAGCCAAAGATTAGTGAAAAGCAAGATGTAATTTTCTTCCCATCCAAAATTCACAAATTCCTTGAAATCTATCCCTGGATATCTTATGGGTCTGTGGATCCCTGGTTAAGATTGCCTTGGTCTGGATAATCTCTAAGGCCCCTTTCAGCTCTCCCTCAAACCAATGATCCTAAAATAATTTAAAGGCAGTGATCCTAATTAATTCCCAGGGATTTCCTTGGCTCAGTCCCCAACTAATCCAACTTTCTTCATTTTCTCCATCTTCCAAGCCCAGTGATTACTGAATCTTGTGACCACAGGAAATAAAACTGATAAATGAATTTTCTCTATGGGTTTTAATGGATGACAAGAGCTTGGTGTGTTCTGTCTCCAAGGGATGTTTGAATTTTTCCAGAGGACTCATTGGAATTAAATTAAAGAAATGACCCTCATGGAATTTCAGATATTGAAGCAGCTTGGAAAAGGAAAGATTTGGGGATAGGGACTCCTTTCAGACCACCTACTTAAGGCTGGCCCTGAAGCCATTCATTTCAGCTGATCTTGGATTTTCTATCTAGTGGATAAATTCAGCACCCCCACTCTGTTAGCCATGACAAGCTCAAAGTGATGATAAAGATAAACAGTCCTTTCATTCCTGTCCTAAAGGCAGTTAAGATGATGCACTGGCTAGTGCCCTTCCAGCCATAAATTAAGTCTGTTGCAAAGTTTTTATGGCTGTTGGTTGTGAGCTCAGACTCATAGGTCTTTGGGGATAAATGCAGATGTGTCAACATAGCAACCTCTATCAAAATTCGTGCAACAAAAATTCAAGGGACAAACATTTACCAAGGACCTACTATGTGCAAAATCTTGTGCTCAGCTCTGAAAAAATAAATATAATAATGACAACTCACTTTTATGTAGAACTTCAAGGTTCCAAAATATTTTCATCACAACGATTCTGCAAGGTAGGGGACTGCAAGTCATTCCTGTTTTATCGATAAGGAAACTGAGGCTTAGGGAAATGAAGTGATTTTGTGACAGTCATATAGCCAATAAGCCTCAAAACAGATTCTAACCTAGGTCTCCTGAACATAAGAACTCTTTTCACTGTCTTAGAAAAACATCCTATCCCTCCTCTTCTTTTCTCTCCACTTACAGGATAAGACAATCACCCTCACTCAGGTTCTCATACTCTGTTGTTTAGATAATTGTAATAATCTTCTAATTGAGAATTTGCCTCCAGCATCTCCTTTCTCCATTTTATTCTCCCAGCAGCTGCTAAATCCCTGCCCTGCCCCCTTTAATAGCATTTTCCCCCCAATTAAATGTAAAGATAATTTTCAACATTCACTTTTATAAGATTTTGAGTTCCAAATTTTTTCTTCCTCTCCCTTTCCTCCCCTCTCCCCAAGACAGCAAACAATCTTGTATAGGCTATACTTGTACGATCATATTAGACATATTCCATATTAGTCATGTTGTGTAGGAAGAATCAGAACAAAAGGGAAAAACTACATGAAAGAAAAAACAATAAAAGAAGATCAAATAGTATACTTCGATCTGCATTCAGACTCTTCAGTAATAGTTCTTCCTCTGGATGTGGACAGCATTTTCCATCATGAGTCTTTTGGAGTTGTCTTAGATCACTGAATTGCTGAGATCTAAGTCTATCAAAGTCAGTCATTGAACAATGTGGCTATCGTTGTGTACAATGTTCTCCTGGTTCTGCTCATTTCACTAAGCATCAATTGATATGTCTTTCCAGGTTTTTCTGAAATCTTCCTGCTCATAATTTCTTATAGAACAATAATATTCTATTACATTCATATATTACAACTTGCTCAGCCATTCCCCAATTGATGGGCGTCCGTCCCCTCAATTTCCAAATCTTGGCAACTGCTAAATTGATATTCTTGAAGTACAGGTTTGATCATGTCATTCCACTGCTCAAGAAACTTCAGTGGCTCCCTGCTGCCTCTAGGATAACATATAAAACTCTTCTGTTTGGTGTTTAAAGCCCCTCACAGTCTGGACCCACCTGTTCTCCTTTCTTGTAACATCCCTGGCTGGAATGCAGTCCTCCTTCCATCCCTCTCCCTTTTAGAATGTTTCCAAGCCTCTTTCAAGGGTCAATTCAACTGTTCACTCTTACATGAGGCTTTTCCTTATCCCCCTAGTTGTTACTGCCCTTTCCCAATTACTTCATGTATGTATATATATATATTTTAAACCTGTCTCTGTGTTAACTCTAATAAAATGTTAGCAAGGACCTCGAGGGCCAGGGCTCTTTTGTTTTTGTCTCTTTATCTCCAGAACCTAGCATAATGATTGGTACACAGCAGGCATTTAATAAATGTTTACTGAATGGATAATAATAGCTAACATTTATGTGACATTTTATAATTATTATGTCATTTGATCTTCATAACAACCCATTTGGGATTCCTTGGCAAAGATATTGGAGTGCTCTGAATTTGACTTCCAGCTGCCCAACTAGGTGACCTTGAGCATGTCAATGATTTTCTCTGAGCCTCCATTTCCTCATCTATAAAATGAGAATGAGAGATGTAGTGGGCAGAGGTCCATTGTTGGAGTCAACGACACCTGGATTCAAATCCCACCTGTAACACAGACTAGCTAAATGCCCAAGGCTGAGTCACTTGAGTTTAGCTAGTTACTATCTGCTTAGCTCTAAGCCATTGCAGTCAGTGTCACCTTTCCCTCCCCCAGCAATATAATCCTCAAAGAATGTAAGTTATAGATGAGTTGATAATTTGCATTGGTGGAGAAATTTTTCAAATGGGAACTTCCATATAGTGATAAATTCACAGGTCTTACGTAAGAGTTCCATAACAAAAATAGTGATAAGAATGGGGATCTCCACTGGACTTGGGATTTTATTGATAACAGGGAATTTCTAGATGAAGAATCTCCCTCTGCTAATGCTGGTATGAGTGAACACCTTCTCTTCAACTTTTAAGATACTAAATAGGAATAATCCATTCATTACCTACTTCATGGGATTTTTGAGAAGTGAAAATGAGATAATGTATGTGATAGTGTGAAAGTGCTATATAGGTATTAGTTATTCAATATTTTTAAAAATCTCCCTCTGGCCAGAGGATCATAGGATTTGGAGCTGAAAAGGACATTAGAAATAGAACAAAGATTATAGAACAAATAATATAGAACATAGAACATAGATTATTAAAGGTAGAATCAATCTTAGAATTCAGAACTTGGAGTGGCAGAGCTGGAAGGGACTTTAAAATACAAAACTGAGTATTTTGGGGCTAGAAGGGATCTCAAAACTCATCCAGTTTAAACCTCTTGATTTTATAAATGAAGAAACTGAGGTCTAGAGAGATTAAGTGATTCCCCAGGATAGTAAGTAGAAGAGTTTGGATATGAATCCAGGTCTTATACTATAATGAACCTGTCTTTTGAGAAAGCAAAATGGATTTCATCTAATTAGCTCCTCAAAAGAGATGATCCCAGGGTGTTTTTTTAGAGGGATTGTCTCCACAGACTGGAAGATATATCAGTTCAAAATCACAGACACACCCTCTTCTTTGTAAAATAAAGGGATGCAATGTTCGCTAACTGCAGTAAACACCTTGCTGCCTGTGGGCTTTGGGCCGCAAGAAATGCTTCCCAAGGATAAGAAGATATACAGAAGTTGCCAGTGAGTTGATCTCCTACAGCCTTTTTGACCAAACCGGGGAAATATCAGACATATTTGTTTGTTTGCTTCTGTTGGACCTTGCTTATAAAACTCCCCATCACCCTGGCCACTACCCTTTGGCTCCTAGATCACAGGCTCAGGGTGTCAGGCAGGGTTGGCCTTGACAAGGGGGCGGCACAGAAAGACAGGCCAACAGGGACTGCCCTTCAGCTCTGCATCCCAATCAGCGGCCTCCCCTTATTTATGGACTGCTCTTGCCTGTTTGTTCCTTTGGCTCAATCGATCCTCGAATGTCACCCAAGGAACATGTAAATTCGTGCTCTGCCTTCCAGGGAGCTTCCTGTGTCCTTTCTCAAGGATTATTTATTCCGAAAGTCAAGGAACAAAGCAACCAGGCCCAGGGAGACAGAACTAGCAGAGACCCAGAGAATGTCAGAGCTTAGAACAGAGGTTTGCAAACTATGGCCCTCTGCCTGTTTTTGTACCCTCAGGAGCTAAGAATGGTTTTTACATTTTTAAATACAATAAAACTTTATTTAAAAATCTAAAAACTATCCTAAGCTCGAGGGTTGTACAAAACACTATAGTTTGCCAAGCCCAGCTTAGATACAGAATGCAGAATGCCAGAGTTGGAAGCGGCCTCAGAACATGAAATAGAATATTAGCAAGAGAAGGGAACCGAGAAACTAAAGCATAGAATGTCAGAGTTGGGAGGGACCTTGGAACATGAAACACCATGTCATGGAGAGAAAACAACTGTAGAGACCCTTTAGTTTCTCCTCTTCCCTTCATTTCACAGACAAGGAAATTGAGGTTGAAGAATTTAAGTGAGATGCTATGAATTCTGACAGAAAAAAAGCAAGGGGCCAGGAGTAGCCATTACAGTAGAGTTCTAGTTGTGGGTGACTTACTCTGTGACCTTGGACAAGTTGTTAAATTTTTTTCTTTCTCTTTGTTTTCCCATCTGTAGAATGATGGGATTGAACTAGATCTTCCTTCCTTCCTTCCTTCGTTTTTTTCCAGTGACTTGCCCAGGGTCGCACAGTTAGTGTCTAAGGTAAGAATTGGACTCAGGTCCTCTTGGCTCCAGGGTTGGTGCTGTATCCACTGCAACACCTAGCTGGTCTTAGAACGTTAGTTTTCAAAGGGTAGTCTGGGGACTTCTAGGGTATCCTAAGACCCTTTGGGGTCCTCAAGGTCAGAACTACTTTAATAACACTAATGTTGATGTCTAATATTGTAAATATAACTCACATAAACAAAAGCTCTCTGGAGTGTCCCCATGAATTTTTAAGAGTATAAAGGGATCCTGAGACCAAAAAAACTGAGAACCAAAGGCTTGGATAATCTCTAGGGGCCTCTGTAGCTCTAATGATTTATGTATGGCTTTTCCTGAAATCATAGGCCGTGTAGCTGTGGATTCAAAACAAGGTCCCATGTTCTTCTCCCTGGAACATTCATTTTGCTTGTTGCCTTCTCACCCTGGAATATCTTTCCTTTAGGCAGGACCTTTCTCCTATTGGTGAGTTCCTTCTGGGGCCTCCATTTTGAGGAAGGGCCAAGGTTGAGGAACCTGCAGCCTTGATGCCACATGTGGCCCTCTAGGTCCTCAAGTGTGGTCCTTTGACTGAATCCAAACTTCACAGAACAAATCCCCTTAATAAAAAGATTTGTCCTATAAAACTTGAATTCAGTCAAAAGGCTGCACTTGAGGACCCTCAAGGCTTTCCCATCCCTGGAGGTGGACCAACCTCCACTCCCCTCTGGACTTTGTTCCTGACTTTCTGGACTTTGAAACCATGGTGACTCCTTTTGTATATCATCTTTTCCCACCAGAATATAAACTCCTTGAGGACAGGTATAGTCTCTTTTTGCTTGTACTTGTATCCTCAGAGCTTAGCACAGTAGTGGAACACAGTAAGTGCTTAGCAAGAGCTTCTGGCCTTGCTGTGTCCTAAAATCACCTGATCTGCTCTGGATTTCAGTTGACTATGTTGTGGGCTATATGACTGTCATCAGAATGGGGGATATTGCTTCCTCAGCACTGTTCCTCCACTGCCATGTGTTCCCATTTTCTGCTTTCTCTGCCAGATGTTGCCAGGGGCTGTCCCGATGCCGCTTGCCTTCAGTTGGCCAGCATGTGTGGCAGCTTTGCTGATGGCTGCATTTCTGAAAACTCTCCAAACCTATCTACTCTGAAATTCAAACCTACCCATGGCTTCTGCTGATTCTAGAAAAGCTATTTCCCCAAGTACCACATGAAGATGTGGCCTTGAATGAGATACTCAGTTTCTTCTGTCTCAAATACCAGCACAGGCCACCTCAGAAACTATCACAGGCCTACCTTTGGGATATAGTTCTGGGTTTTGGAACTGAGCAGCCACCCAAGAAGAAACATACACTTAAGGAGAAATGGAGCATGAGCTAGGAGAGGTCGGTAAGAGAAAAACTGAAGTTAAGGGTGGGGGAGCCTTGGAGGACCCAGGGGGGTTTGGAGGGGGTGTCATGACTGCCACAGGGCATACAGGTGAAAAAAGAAAGTAAGTAAGCAAAGTAAGAAAAATTAGGTTAGCCTCCCTATCCTTTGCTGGCCTTCGATTCAATTCAATTTAATAAGCATTTATGCTTTTGGCCTTGTGGTTTCTTTATAAGCACAGCTCGTCTTTGGCAAGGACAGCCTTGCCTTTCACGGTACACCTGCAGCAGCTAAGTGGTGGGCCTGACAGAACTCCCGGGGGAAACAACAGCTGGCTTCGGCACCTGGAAAGATTCCATTTGACTCTTGTTTTTTGTGTGAAGACACAGAACCGCCATCTGCCAGCACCATCACCCTTTCCCACCCAACCTGACTGATCATGGCTGGATGCCAGCTCAGGACCCTTGGGCCTGGGGCTTTCCCTGACTCTGGGTCTAGAATTCTGGAAGGTCAGAGCAAGAAGGAACCCCAGCACATAGGACATAGAACGTTAACTCTGGGAAGGATATCAGGACACAGATTGACAGAAGAAGAAGGACTCTTGGCATATAGAACATGGGAACTAGATGGGATCTTAGGATATAGGCTCATCAGATATAAACTGCAAAATCCCTTAGATAACAATAAAATCCAACTTTATTTAAAAAAAATTGAGTCAACTGAGGCCCAGAGCGTAGAAGTCATTCACCTAATTTCACACAGCAGCAAAGTCAATATTTAAACCTAATTCCTTTGATTCCTCATTTTACAGACAAGGAAACTGAGTCTGAGAGAAACGAAGTGACTTGTCCAGAGTCCTAGGCCATTTGACCTAGCAACCGTATATGGCAGAATTCCTGGCTCCTAATTGCTGTGCTTTCTATCCATTGTGCTAGCTAAACTACTCATTTTATAGGTGAGGAAACTGAGACCCAGAAAAGTTATCACTTACCTAAAGTAGTAAAAAACAGAGCTGGGATTTGAATCCAGGTCCTACGATGTTTAAAGCCTCATCCAGAGCACTTTCCACTACCCCATATCCATTATTTAATTTGATCCTGACCCCATTCCTGTGAGTTAGGTAGGGCATAAATTATTATCCCCATTTTATAGAGGATGAAACTGAGCTCTGAGCCTTTATAAATAACTTGCTCAAGGTCCCAGGGATATAGACCCAAGAGGTTAAGAAGTGGCAGAGCCAGAATTTGGTTCTAGTTTTTAATGCCATCCAAGGGCCTTTATCTACTTTACAGTTTTGCCCAAGGCCAGCCCAGTCACTCTCCACAACACATCCTTCCCTCCTCCCCTCTCCCCCTTTCTCTGTACTATAATTCCTCGAGAGCCTTTATGGGGAAATGTGAAATTGGAAATTGAAGCTTGGAGGTCATAAACAAAGAGACAAGTAAAGTGGAGCTTCGGGAGTTTTTAAGCGGGGGAAGAGATGGGGAGTGGGGGAGGGGATAACGATGCATTATGAAAAGGGTAGGGCAGCTCTTGGGAGTCATAAATCTTTCACTAACCAAACTGCCCATTCTGATGGAGAAGATGAAGTTTTTAGGGAGCTGAGCACATGGTTGGCCTGATGCCCAATACAGGGCTGGGAGTGATGGAGGAGGTGTGGTAGTCTTGGAAACACTGAAGCCTGGGATCATCTGCAAAGAGAGGGCTTCAATGGGGGGCCAGGGCTTGAAAATTTTCAAAAAGAAACATGTAGGGAAGAAAGAGAAGAGACGCTTATTTACTGAACTGGGGAATATTCCACCCACCCACCCATCTGGAAGACATATTTTATGACCAAGTCTGAAATGGACACAGGCTGTGACAACTGTTCCAAAACATCCAGGGACATTACCCTAACGGTAAGAATTATGCAGCAGCTTGGTGCCTCAGTGGTTAGAGTGCTGGATTCGAAGCCAGCAAGACCCAAGAATCAGATGAGTTAACATAGATAAAGCCTTTGTAAACCTTAAAGTTCTATATAAGTGCTAGCTATTGTTATTAAAATTCCTGTTTATAAAGCATTTTGTAGTTTGTGGAAAGCTTTTACAATGGCCCAAGGAGGACAGTGGTGGAAAAAAATTATCTCCATTTGACAAATGAAAAAACTGAGGCTCCAACCCAGGCCACCCAGCTGTGTGGAGGCCATGTCTTCTGACTCTTTCTCCTAGACTCTACTGCCAATTTCTATTCAACATTTAATAAGCACACGCTATATGTAAAGTCTTGTCCTAGGCACTGGGGACACAATGATGAAATAATAACAGCTTGCAATTCTTTAGTGCTTTATTGGTTCCAGAATGCTTTATATACATGGTGCTGTTACATCCTCACAACAGCCTTTAGAGGTAGGTAGCATACGTATTTGACAGATGAAGAAACTGAGGATTAAAGGGGGAGTGAAGTGGCCAAAGTTATATATACTTAAGGACTATACTTGTCCTCTAGATATTAATATCCCTAAGAAAATCCTCAGACACTTACTAGCTGTGTGACTTTGGGCAAGCTATTTTACCTCTATCTGCCTCAGTTTCCTCATCTGAAAATGGATAATAATAATGGCACTTACCTCCTGGGGTTGTCATGAAAATAAAATGAGACAGTGTTTGTAAAACTTTTTGCAAACGTTTAAGTGTTATATAAATAAATGCTATTATTATTAGCTGTTATTAATAATCTATCATTTTTATATAGCATCTGTCAATTTCGTATCCATTGTATCAGTGTATTCTTATAAGAGTCCTGTGAAATAGTTATGGATATTACCTTACTCACTTGATGGACTTGAACTCAGTTCCTTTGCATGTATTCTTTTCAGCGCTCTTCTCACTATGTCTAGATATCTCTGCTTTCAAGTTCCACTCGGTGCATTAGGCTATTAAAGTTTCCCTGAGGGTTTCTTCCTCCTTTCCCCTTTCCCACTTTGATAAATACATCTTTAGAGCTGAGTTTCTCTAAGTCCTTGGGCACAGGTGTATTATCCTAGAGAGCCCCACTTTGGATGAGTGTCACCATGGTGCTTGCGCCTCGTAAAATTATAGGATTTAGAGACTTTGATAGAATTGTGTCAATTGGACTCAGGATGCTCCTGCTCTCTTTTTCCTGGGTTTTTTCTTCTGTCAGTCATACTCTCTGTTCCCCCAACATGCTGATACTCTGCCCTTTTCCCTTTAATCAAGGTATGGGAAGAGGTTCTGATATGCTCATTCACACTCATGTGTGTATGTGACCGATAACATCTATTATGTGGAACTGCCTCAAATTTTTCCTAACTGTGTGAGGCTTAGCAAGTCTCTTAACTTCTGTCTGCCTCAGTTTCCTCACTTGTACAGTTAGGATAATAATGATACTTATGTCCCAGGGGTATTGTGGGGATGTAAAGTGACAACATAGGAGCAAAATGCTTTACAAACTTTGAAGAACGATACAAATGCTAGCTATTATAATTATTACTAGCTGTGCAACCTTGGGAAAATCAGTCCCCCCATATGGGTTTCTGTTTCCACACCTGAAAAATGAGGGACTTGGATCCCTAACATCCCTTCTAGTTCTAAATTCTATGATTCTGTTGTGTTATGTAATTGGATGATCTCCAAGGGTGGTCCTACCCCATTCCCTTGTACTGTTCCAAAAGAACATTATTCCTCAGTGGTCACAGCAAATGTCCTGATCCCATACTTTAAATGTACATACATTCATACTTTGAATCAGTGTCTCTACTACTTTGCTTTGTGGACAGGAGGTACTTACTAATTCATAGGATCATAGACTTCAGAGACTATTATGTTTGGCAAACTGGGCCTGGGTTTTGCCTGGGAAATGTCCCTTTTTTTCCGCAAAGATTCACTCAGTTGTTAATACCAACCCTGAAGGCTTTTTTGGAAACACAGGAGATGAACATGGCAAGTGGGAGGTGAGACCTTAGAGGGAAACAAGGTTGGGCTCCTAAGGAGGAGTCTTTCTTATTTTTATACTCACTGGGTCCATCTGTCTGTTTTCCTTCAAGCTTATCTTCTCACACCATTTGGTTTGTGTTAGGTTCCTAAAAGAGGCAAGCCGGCATTTTCAGTGCAGCTAAACAGTGAGGGATGGAGTCAAGGGAAAGGGCATTTAATCTCTTTCTTTAGGGCCACAGTTGTAAACACTTCTTCTTGATGAGGTAGGCACTGTGCCAGTCCCTCTACAAGGGCTTTGATGCCCATGGTAGTTAACTGTCATTCTGAAGTTTGTGGTAAAGTATAAAGGGCACCTGACTTAGAGTCATGGTACCTCAATTCAAATTCTGCCTCAGACACTTGCCTCCTATGAGACTTTGGGTAGGTTACTTACTCTAGGCCTCAGTTTTTTAATCTGTAAAATGAGATGGTTGGATTAAATGGCCTCATAGCTGTAGCCTTTCTGGCTCTAGCTAGATCTATGATCTTAAA
Source organism: Notamacropus eugenii (assembly GCF_028372415.1). Lineage (NCBI taxonomy): Eukaryota > Metazoa > Chordata > Mammalia > Diprotodontia > Macropodidae > Notamacropus > Notamacropus eugenii. The sequence goes on from NC_092872.1 coordinate 518,571,419, forward strand.
TCTGTGTGCCCTGTGATCTATGTAGATGATATACTGGTAAATGTTTAACAATCAACTCTGAAAAAAGGACACGACATATTTTTCAGTTTAATCTTCATTACTCACTTCTTTTCCATACCTGGTTCTATGCCTTACCCGATCAGTAACTTTCAGTGTGCCTTTGGGAAAGTTACTTAACTTCCCTTCATCTCTACAATGCTTCTTGGATTAAATCACAAGAATATTTATTGTGAGGGTCTAATGAGATAAAGTTTGTGAAAGTGCTTATCAAATGCAAAGTTGTGATTATTTTTATTATTACAACTATAATAATAGCAATTATTATTATTATTTTCACCAGACCTGTGATTTAATTGGTGTAGGGAGCTCCTGGTGAGGAATTTCTTTTATCAGTGCAGGTTGGCATTCTTTTGAAAATTATAGTCTTAGTTTCCTCTGTCACGGAGCATTTAAGTGACTTGCCCATGGTCACATATCTAGGACATGCCAGAGGCAAGACTTGAAACCAGATCTTCCTGAGTCTGAGGCCAGCTCTCTGCACACTGAACCACCTTGCCTCTTCCTTCATTATTGTTGTCAGCTCATTCTTCTCATCTTTTCCAACTGGATTCATATAGAAATGGTCTCAGGACAAATTACTATGCTACTATCCTTCATTTGTATTGTGTTCCAGGGGCTATTGTACAGGTGGGTTAAAGAATTACTTTGAGTAGGCATATAAAGATCACATTAGGATGTGAGCTCACCTTCTTCACTAAAGCATCTATGGTACAGTTCCGGTAGCAAATAGGACAACTGGGATGAAGTGTACCTTACCCTGCTCCCACATCACTTTGATTTCCTTGGTCAGATCTCTGTACTATGAAAGCTTTTGGTTCAATGTAATGTGGAGGTTTTGGGTATTTGGGTATTTGGGATGGTAGGATCTATGAAAAATGTAATTCTTAAGTTTTACCAGTCTGGGTGAGGTCTTGATATGTAATATGGGAATTTGTCCTCACTCACTCATGTCCTCACTCAGTCCATGAAAGGTATCGAGTCTCTGATGTATAATTTGAGCTACCAAGTCAGGTCAGTAAAAATTTATTAAGCACCTGGGTTGTGGGGTGTGTTCAGGCAGGACTAGTACCTCTGGTGTGAGGGTTGCTTTCCATCTTTGGTGTTTACCTGATCCACTCAACTCTATGGCTCCAAGAAGCTGTAGCATGCACAGTGGCCACACCCTAGTAAACCATTTTGGCAGGCAGGCTAAACCATGTTGAGGGTAACCGAGGGTTCCCAAACCTGTTGGTGAGTTAGGAGCATGTGATGACTTCCCCTAGTGGGGTGGACAGATGAGAACAATTTGTTCTAATGGCCATGAAAGCAACTGAAGCAGGCCCTATGGAGAGCCTAGACACCAAAGTCACCAGGGTCACCCATTCCATCTTGAACTATCACCAGTGGTTGTGACTCTGTCCTGCCACTGGACTGGACACTGGAAGAGAGAGTGAGGCCAGCAGCTTTGTGCAATTCTGCCTCACTTAGGTCTAATTTATACATGAATCAATAGACATCACCCATACCATTTTACCTATCTCAAAGTTCTGTGGTGACAGGCAAGTAACAAAGATATGGATATACTGGGACCTGTAGTCACAACCCTGCATATAGGCGGCCCAGGCCATATGGTCATCTTGTCACTGGAAGCAGCAGTGGGATTTGGCAGCCCCCTGGGTGTGTGAACAGCTTTTTAAGGAGTACACTGCTCACCTCCTGGTGTGAGGAAGAACCTAGAAAGGTGCCTTTACCCAAACTGGACTGATTATTGTGGCAGGTAGGGATCCCACCTTGTGGTGGAAGCACAAAAAAAGAATACAACAACTTCTACAAAGATGATTCCACTCACCATTGGTACATAGAATGTATACACACCTATAGAAAACACAAAGTTCAGTAGATCTGAAAGACAAGCAGCTCTCGCTGCAAGAGAACTCAGCAGATATTGCATCCAAGTAGTAGTAGCCTTGAGTGGAACAAGGCTAGCAAATGAAGGCTAGCTTACTAAAGTTGGAGCAGGGTACCTACATGTTTTTCTGGAGTGGCTGCAGTGAAGGGGAGTGCTGTAAAGCTGGAGTAGCTTTTGTAATCAAAATTAATCTAGTCAATAAGCTTGTATGCCTACCAAAAGAAGTGAATGACAGGTTCATGACAATGTGATTATTCCTTCAGAAAAATGCCACTCTGCCATCATCAGTGCCTATGCTCCCACCATAACGAATCCTGATGAGGTCAAAGAAAAATTTTATGAAGATCTGGAGACTCTTATCATCAATGTTCCAAAAGAGGACAAGCATATAATTCTGGAAGGCTTTAATGCTGGAGTAGACTCAGACTACCAGGCATGGCAGGGAATCTTGGAGGAATGGAGTTGGAAACAGCAACAGCAATGGTCATTTACTACTGAAGACTTGTATATCTCATGACCTTCTCATCTTCAACACTGTCTTCCACTTACTTAAATGCAATAAAACTTTGTGGATGTACTTTCAGTGAACATTGGCATTTAATAGATTATGTGATTATAAGAAGAGACAGACAGAATGTGAGAGAGCTGGAGACAATATGTGGCGCAGAGTGCTGGACTGATCATAGACTTATCCTTTCTAAGCTGAATATTCACATTCAACAAAAGTGGCATCCCCAAGGCAAAATGACTACTAGAAGACTGAATGTCAACAGATTAGAGCAGCTTCTCTGAGTAGGAACAGTTTGTTGCTAACTTGGAGGAAAAGTTGAACCAACACATGGTTGGCAACAGTGGAACAAAACAGGAGTGGGCAGCTTTCAGAGATTTGGTGTACAGCATTGCATTTACTCATCTGTGTTAGAACATTTGCAGATATCAAGAATGGTTTCATGAAAATGATGGTAAAATTCAGAAACTGTTAAAGGAAAAAAATGAGAACTCTACAGGGTTTACCAGATTCTTTTTTCTAAGAAGGCAGCATTTAACTCCATCAAAAGTAAAGTTTAAGCAAAGCTTAGAGACATGCAGGATTCTTGGCTCAGTAAGAAGGCAGGTGAAATTCAATTTTATGATGACAGTAACAATCCAAAGTGCTTTTATGATGCTCTCAAGGCTATTTATGGGCCAAAGACCTATCATGCCTCTTTACTCAATGCTGATAGAGTCACATTGATCAGTGATAAGGACATGATCCTGTCACGGACATGGACTACACACTTCCATATAGACCAATGCTGAAACCCGTTGACCTTTACCTCAGGTTGAAGTCAATCTCTTTCTAGACAAATTTCCAACTGAAGAAGAGGTCTTGAATGCCATTAGGCTCCTCTCCTGTGGCAAACTACCTGGTGCTGATTCTATTCCAACTGAAATTTACAAGATGGGGTTAGGGGCAGGGTCCATTGCTCATGCAAATGCTGACTGTGATTTTCCAGGTTATATGGCAAGAGGAGATTATCTCCCAGGAATTCAAGGATACATTCATTGTCCATATCCATAAAGGTAAAGGAAATAGATTGTCCTGTGACAATCAAAGGTGGGGGGTCTCTCAGTCATTGCTGGTAAGATTCTTGCCAGAGTCCTCCCTAATAGGGTGCTCCTTCATCTGGAAGATGGTCATCTACCTGAGAGCTAGTGTGGCTTCAGAAAGGGCTGAGGAACAGTCGATATGGTGTTTGCTGCCTGACAACTCCAGGAGAAATGCCAGGAGCAGAACAGAGGTCTGTGCACAATGTTTGTAGATCTGACCAAAGCCTTTGACACTGTTAGTCATGAGGGCTTATGGAAGATTATGTCAAAATTTGGTTATTTGGATAAGTTCATTAGCATTGTACTGATTTCATGATAGCGATGCTTGCCTGGGTTCTAGACAATGGATGATACTCTCACACTTTCCTGGTCACCAATGGAGTGAAACAAGGCTGTGTGCTTGCTCCCATGCTTTTTAGATGATGTTTTCAGTCATGTTGTCAAATGCCTTCAATGACAATGAACATGGCAATACGGACAGCTACTGTACTGATGGTAAGTTCTTCAATTTGAAAAGACCAAAGTGGAGGGAGTGTTGGTGCATGATTTTCTGTTGGCAGATGATTGTGCACTCAATGCAGCCTCTGAAGCTGAGATGCAAGAAAGTATGGATTAATTCTCTGTGGCTTGTGCTAATTTTGTCCTAACAATTTACAGCAAGAAAACAGAATTCCACCAGCCAGTACTGCACCATATATGGAACCACTGGCTATAGCAAATGGAGAAGCTTTAAATGCTGTGGATAAGTTCACTTACCTTGGCAGTGTACTTTATCAATGTACACATTGATAGAGGTTGACACACTCATTGCCAGAGCTAGCTCAGTGTTTGAAAGGCTCTGAAGGAGAGGGTGGGGGAGAAGAAGTGTTAGGCTGACTATCATTCTTGTATGCCTATGAAACATGGATAGTATACCAGCGCCATGCCAGAAAACAGAATTGCTTCCATTTGAATTAGGAAGATTCTGAAGATCTTCTGGCAGGATAAGACACTGAGGTCCTTTGTGGAACTAAACTGCTAAGCATTCAAACTCTACTGTAGAGAGTTTAATTCTGATGGACTGGCCATATTGTTTGATTGCCAAACGCATGCTTGCCTAAAACACTATTTTGTGGAGAACTCACACAGAGCAAGTGATCTTGCTGGTGGTCAGAAAAAGCTATACAAGGATAGTCTCAAGGTCTTTCTTTAGAACTTTGGAATTGCCTGTGTGACCTGGGAGACACTAATACAAGATTACTCAGTGTGTCATGCCCTTATCTCTGCTCTATGAGTAAAGCAGAATGAAGTAGGGCAGAAGAAACATGAGATGCACAAATTTAGAGAATCCACCCCAAATGTTCATTCCAAGCTTGTATTGGTCTGATCAGTCACAGTCAGATACACGGAAACTTGACTCTAGCATAATGATGTCATTTTGGTCCTCTTTGAGAATGAAGGACAGCAACCATTAAGCACCTACTATGTGTCAGGCATTGTGCTAAGCACTGGGGTTACAAAGAAAGGTAAAGGACAGTCCTAGTCCTCGAGCTCACAATTTAATGGAAGAGCGAATCAACATATAAATAATTATGTATAAAAAAGCTAAATATAGGATAAATTATAAAGAACCAACAGAGGGGAGGCACTAGAATAAAGAGGGGCTGGGAAAGGTTTCTCATAGAAAGAATTTAGCTGGGACTTGAAGGAAATCAGGAAAGGCAGGAAGTTCTATGACATTTCATATTCCAAAGTCTCAGCCCTTACTCTAAAGCCCCATCCAACTCTGATATTCTGTGTTGTTAAATCTCTTCTAGCTTGGATGCTTTGATGTTCTGCATCCTGTGGTCCTTGTCAGATCTATGAACTCAGTTCATTTGGTGACTCACAGAGGGAAGAGCTCTGCCCTGGAACCGCTGCCCTCACCAGGGCTACGCTGCCCTGATAGTGAGCTAACCAGAACAGACACATGGTCTGAGATGTCAGTCAATAAAGCTTTATTAAGTATGTGCCAGATGCTGTGCTAAATGGCAGAGATATAAAGATGCAAGGCAAAAAAAATTCAGAGCAAAAAACCTCCCCAAACCAGTCTCTGCTCTCTAGGAGTATAGAGTCTAACGGGGAGACAACATACAAACAACATGTTACAAATAAAGTATATAGAAAAAGCTTGGAAAAAGTGCAGCTAGGTAGCACTAATGGATAGAGTGATGGGCCCAGAGTCAGGAAGATCTGAGTTCAAACCTAGCCTCATTTACTTATTAGCTCTGTGACTATGACTTAACCTCCACCTGCCTCAGTTTCTTCAACTGTAAAATGGAGATAATAACACCCCTACCTCCTGGAAATGTTGTGAGAATCAAAGGAGGTATTTGCAAAGTGCTTAGCATAGTGCCTTGCACATAGTGCCTGGCACATAATAGGCCCTTAAAAATGCTTGTTCTTCATCGTCCCCTACTTTCCTACCCCTTTAGTAGAATAGTAATCATTGTTGTTGCTGTTGCCGAGTCGTTCAGTTGTGTCTCACCCTTTGTGACCTTGTGGACCACAGCATGCCAAGACTGTTCATGGAGTTTTCTTGGCAGAGATACTGGAGTAGTTTGCCATTTCCTTCTCTAGTAAATTAAGGCAAATAGCATCAAATAACTTGCCTAGGGTCACACAGCTAGTAAGTATCTGAGGTCAGATATGAACTCAGATATTGGCTGCCTTCATAAGGAATTGCCTTTGCTACATTGAGGGCCCAGTTGAGATTATGTAACATAGTCAGCATTGTTTCATAGTTTTCTTGACTTGCTTTAGCAGTACATGAATAGACAATGTCTTGCTAGGTATTTATGTTATGTTAAAATTTTAAAGCCTGCAGTGATACCTTGTACAGTTTCTTTTCTTGAATGATCTGCATTAATCACTGTCTGAGTTCCTTAAGGATAACCTTTTTATAGTTTCTAGAGTAATGAGCTGTTTTTCAATTTCCCTCATGAACAAATCATTGCACAAATAAATCATCACCATCATTATCACCACCACCACCACCACCACCATCATCACCATCACTACCACCATCATCATTCTTATTTTTTGGAAGTCACTCGGAGTCCACCCCAGGAACTGAAGCTGAGCATTGAAAAACCTGGAGCTAGAAAATCAAGGGGGCCTCTAGTACAACAGCTATGGTTGGGAGTGGGCTTGTTCTCCCCTTTCCCCATAGCTTTCCCTTTCCCTTCCTGTCCCCCATTTTGGTCACTTTCATTCCAAATTTTGGTGGGGAAGAGGTCTGGAGATAAGAAAATCTTTTTCCTCATTTCCCCAGTGGTAGGGTTCTCATGGCTGATTTGGGCATTGCCATAGAGTGGAGTAGAATTGATAAGTTTCTAGGTCATAGTCAGGAAATCTCCTATGATCCCAGTAAGCTACAATTCTCATTGAATTCTTCCTACTAATACCCCCAGGCACTTGGAGGGGGCAGGAGAGGACACCAAGGGCAGGAGCTCTGCTCTCCTTTAAACACAGGTAATCCACTTCATGTTTGGACTGGGTTGAGAAAGCCTTGGTATGGAAGTCCCAGGAGGAGCTGTCTGAGAAAAGAGTGGAGAAGAAGAGAAAGAAGAAATTCCCTTCTTGGCGAGTCACAAGAGATGCTCAAGATTCCAGTGCCATAAAGTAAACCTGCGTTAGGTGGGGGTTGGGTGATAAAAGGTTACCATCCCCCACCCCAAACCACAGAGCAGAAAGGAACTGTTGTTTTCTTTTCCTCTAGATTCTCAGTCAAACTGCAGGCTTGAGGATATCACCTGTTGTTGTTGAATTGTTTCAGTCATGTCTTACTCTCCATGACTCCATTTGGGGTTTTCCTTGCAAAGATACTGGAGTGGTTTGCCATTTCCTTCTCCAGTTCATTTCACAGATGAGGAAACTGAGGCAAACAGGATTATTAAGTGACTTGTCCAGGGTCACATAGCTCCTAAGTGTCTGAGGCTGGATTTGAACCCAGGAAGATGAATCTTCTTGACTCTAGGCCCAGCACTCTATCCACAGAGCTACCTAGCTAGCTTTAAAGGCCTGGTAGAAGTATTTGGATTTGATCATCCTATTGCATTCCCCAGGCCACCAGCAGAACTCCAAGGCCCATCTGACTCAGGGTTCTGACTTGGGAGCACCAATGGCTTCACTGTCAAACTCAAAAGTATAGAGTGCTCTTCCATGCAGTTCTTGCTTTATAACTCCAGGAATTAATTTGAACCCTTCTCAAACTTATAATTCTAGCTTTTACCACTGTTCATCTCAACATAAAACCTCCTGAGCTAACAAGTTCTGTATGTTTATTCCCAGCTTTGGGAAGTCTCTTACATGTCCTTACATTACCTTCTTTGAGATCAAGGGGATTGCTGGGGAGCGAGAAGGCTTAGTGTTAATAGAGCTTCACAGTACTCACCCTGGTTGACCCCTCAGCTTTTTCTAAGTCATCCCCTTTTCTCTCTGGCTGGGAGAGCTTTGTCTGTTAAAGTAAACTGGTGGCCTTTATAGTGCAGGTGGCAGTGGGAGTGAGTTTGGGGAGGCTGGCATAAGAGAGCTGGATTTGTAGCCCAGAGGCCTAAAGTAGAATCCTGCCTTTGAGTCCTATTATTTATAGTGACAATTATCTTTTTCTTGACTTTCTATTATTTTTACTACTATTAAATGAGGTATGTAAAGTGTTTTGCAAACCTTAAAGCACTTTGTAACTACCAGCTATTATTATCATCATCACTACTTTCCTACTATAACCACTACTGCAAATATTAGTACAATTAGCACTACTGCAGCAACGAATATGGTCACAGGCAAGTCATTTTAACTCCCTTGGTCTTGGTTTCCTCATCTATATAATGGGGTAATAATTCTTGTACTACCTGCTTCCCAGCCTTGTCACAGGGGAAAACACTTTGTAAACCTTAAAATGTTTTAGAAATGTGAATTACTATTGCCTAGTACGCTAGGTGACTTTTTATTTTCTCTTCCCAACAACCCTTTGAGGTCAGTGGTACAAATATTATTTTCCTTGATTTACAGCATACATGTTGTTTAATTATTTTTCAGTTGTGTCTGACTTTTCATGACTCTGTTGAGGGTTTTCTGGAGTGGTTTGCCATTTCCTTCCCCAGCTCATTTTATAGATGAAGAAACTGAAGCAAACAGGGTTAAGTGACTTGTCCAAAGTCACACAACTGAGAAGTGTCTGAGGTCAGATTTGAACTCAGGAAGATGAATCTTCCTGATTCCAGACCTGGTGCTCTATCCACTACACCATCTAGCAGTCCCACAGGATGTATAGGATCATAGATTTAGAGCTGAAGGGACAGAGGCCTCATTTTACAGATGAGGAAGGTCAGACTCAGAGAAGTTAATGACTGGCCCAAGATCACACAGGAAGTAAGTGACAAAGATGTGATATGAACTCAGTATCTGTGCCTCTAAGTTCATCCCTCTTTGTACTGTACCATAATTTTGAGGTTCCAAGGTGGGGTAAGCTGCCCAGGGTCCTCCAGAGAGGTAGTGAAAAAGATGAAATTTGAACCCAGGTCTATTGACTCCTAGTTCAGTGCCCTTCCCATGACACAGTGTCCCATTCTACTCGCTTTTGACCAACCCTTTAGGTGGGTGCTTTCCATCTGGCCAACCCTTGCTCCTGGAGGAATCATCTAGATTGCCTCTTTTGGGGGCAGGTCAGTGGGAGCCGGAGTTCTCCTATCAGAAGAGCTTTTTCTGCCTCTGCCTTGAGTATTGTCTGAAGGCAGATAGTGGAGCAGTTCTATCCAAACCCTTCTCTGCAGCCAGAGCCCACAGAGAGATCACATAACCAGCTTCCTTCTTCAGAGAACAGCTGAAGGATTGGTTGGCTTGCTCATTAAAGCCGAATAAGGCTGCAAATTATGAGATGTAATTACAGTAAATACATCTTCGGGCCTGTGCAGGCAGAGAGGAAGCCGAAACGTGATGCTATCTCTGAGAGGGCTGCCTTCTTCCTTGGTCAGCAGGTACTTATGCCACACCTTGGTCCCTTGAGCTGTCTCGGGGTGCACCAGCTCCTCTAGCCTAGCGCAAGTCCACCAGTACCTAACCACCCTCCTTGACAGGGTGAGATTGAAATTGTTACTGGCAGGGGGAGAAGAGACCAGAGAAAAGACTGGGAGGATAGGGAGACTGGGGACTGAGCCTGCCTGCTATCTCTGTCCTGGACTGGGCCTGCTGAAGGAGGTCTGGTAGCAGTTAACTCAGGCTGATGCAGTGGAAAGATCATGGGATTTGGAGTCAGAGATCCTAGGTTCAAATCTAGATTATACTACTCATTTGCTCTGTGGTCTTGACCAAGACTTAGCTTCTCTGAGGCTCTTCTATAAATTGAAGGGTTAAAAAGATAATCATTAAGGTGTCTTCCAACTCTAAATCCTGGAAAAGATATTTGATAATAACAATAACAAGTCCCTAGGATAAAAGGATGAAGACTGGAAACTATACATTACAAAGAATCAGTCAACAAACATTTCTTTCTTATGCAAATAGTGTTTTATTTTTATAATTATATGTGAAGATAGTTTTCAACATTCATTATTTATATGATTTTGAGTTCTAAATTTTTCTTCCTCCATTTTCCCCCTTCCCCCTCCCCAAGATGGCAAGCAATCTGATACAGGTTGTACATGTGCAATCATGTTAAACCTATTTCCACATTCGTCCCAACAAGCATTTCTTAAGTGCTTGCTATATACTAAAATAGGCAGCTAAGTATGAAGTGGATAGAGCACTAGTCCTGGAGTCAGAAAGACTCATCTTCCTGAGTTAGAATCTGGTCTCAGACACTTAGTAGCTGTGTGATCCTGGGCAAGTCACTTAACCCTGTTTACCAAAGTTTCCTCATCTGTAAAATGAACAGAGAAGGAACTGGCAAACTCCTCCAGTACCTTTGCCAAGAAAACTCCAAATGGGATCAGAAGGAGTTGGACGTGACCAAAAATGACTGAACGACCGCAAAAATATAGCAGGCTAAGTAAGCTCTGGAGATAGGAAGCCAGTCAGTTAATAAGCATTTAGTTAAGTACTTACCACATACCATTGTGTTGAATCATACATTTAGAACAGAAAGAGAACCATAGATTTAAAACAGGAAGGGACCCTAGAGGTCAGCTATTCCAGCCTCCTCATTATACAGATGAGGAAACTGAGGTTCAGGAATCACAGGTAATAAGGGTCAGAGGTGGAATTCAAACCCAGGTCTTCTGATTCCAGAGCCAATACTCTTTCTGCACTGTAGCAAAAGATTCCTTCCATAGCCATTATTTCACTTGATTCTTACATCAACTTTGTGAAGGGATTTTTTTTTTTTTTGTTTCCATTTGATATGTAGGGAAGCAGAGACTCCTCCAAGTAAACTGTCTTTCCCAAGGTCACACAGCTAATAAGAAGGTGGCAGAGACAAGGCTTAAGCCCAGGCCTTCTCATTCCAAATATTTCCACTATCCATCACTGCCTGCCCACTGAGGCTAGCTCCGGAAATTCAAGTTGAGAGATATCAGGGGCAGTTTTAAGGAGCTCTCCCATGTTGTGGGGGGTGGTGGTGGGAATCTTATTAGGGATGAGATATGAGACATGAAATGAGATATGAAAACACTTCAAAAAGAATAAATCACAATAGAGACAGGAGGTTTTGTGCTTCTTGTGCGGAAGATTGCATTAGGACATCCCTTGGAGGATCACACAGAGAGATCAGAGGAACAACTTATTAAGCCGACACTTTCTCTGGATACTATCTGAACTTACCCCCTCCTGGGGGGCACCTTCTGAGAGTGCTGGGTGTGGAATCAGAGAAGCTAGGCTTGGGTCTTAGCTCTGCCACTTAAAACCTGTGAGACCTTGGACATTTCACTGCTCCAGACCTCAGTTTCCTTATCTGTAAAATGAAGGGGTTAGACTAGATGAATTTTTAAGTCCCCTCAAGCTGTGAATTGATGACGATATTATGCTATGCTGAACCTTGTTGATAAGCTGGAGCATAGCTAGAAGAAGATGATCAAGATGGCGGGTAGTTCATAGTCATGCCATAGGAAGAGGAGTAGCTTGAAGAAAAAGATATTGGGCTTGGGGACATGGCAGAGCAAATGCTAATTGTCTTCAGCTATCCCAAGGCTGGAAAAGAGGGTGCCCAGGATGTTTGAAACCTTGTCAACTTCTCTGATCTCAAACTCTCTAAGAGTCTAAGGATGAGATGCCCTCTACTAACTCCAGTTCCATTTAGTCCCTCAATGCCATGGGGTCAAAGGGTGAGAAGGACTGGAGCCCATGCTATATAATGGATCAGCCAACATACACTTATTAAGTGCTTACTATATACCCATCAGTCACTCAATTAGCATTGATTTAATACCTGCTGTCAGCCAGGCATTGTGCTAAATACTGAGGATATAAAGGGAAACAAAAAACAGTCTCTTCTCTCAAGGAGCTCAGTCTAAGGGGGGGAAACAAGATGTAAACAGTTTTATGCAAACAGAATAAATACAGAGTAAAGGAAGTTACATACAGGATAAAGAGAGGAAAAAACCAAACCAAACCAAACAACTATAGACCTCACAGACCGATGGAGGAGACTACATGTAAACTAATAGGTGTACATTCAAGATATGGGGAGGCTTGGTGCCATACTGGATAGAGTGATGGGCCTGAAGTCAGGAAGACTCATCTTCCTAAACTCAAATCTGGCCTCAGACACTTCCCAGCTGTATGACCCTGGTCAAGTCACTTACTCCTGTTTGCCTTAGTTTCCTCATCTATAAAATGATGTGGAGAAGGAAAAGGCAAACCACTCCAATATCTTTACCAAGAACACCCCAAATGAGGTTAATGAAGAGTCAGACATGTCTGAAAAATGACTGAACTGAACATAAAAGATATATACAGAAAAGACGGAAGGTAATCTCAGAGGGGAAGATACTAGCAAATATATATGTGGGTGGATGAATTTTTTTTTTTTTTTTAGTCCAAAGAAGGCAGGCTATAGGGAGACCATGAAAATTATCTTGAATTTAATGAAAGCTATTTGTGGCAGAGAAATGAAACCTGCTTTGCTTGACTATAAAAGGAAAATTAGGATCAATAGGGAGGGGCAGTCAAAAGAAGAGGAGTCTGAGATCAATATAAGTAGTCAATTCTTAATAGTTAGAGAGACCTACCAATGAAATGGGTTGCCTCAGGAGTTAGTGAGTTTCCTGTTGCTGGAGAGCTTTGTTTAGAGGTTGAATGTTACACGCAGGATTCATGATTTGGGTAGGACTTGGACCTGGTGATTCCTGAGGTCCCATTCAGCCCAGGTCTAGAGGTTGTGATCTCTATAAGGTCCCTCATGCTCAGCTCCCTCAACAATTCCTTATGTGATGTGATATCCAGACTTTTCACCAATCTGGTTGCCCTCCTATTGTTTGTCTCCCTTAAAGTGTGATTCCATGTTCTTTTCTAAATGCTCACAAACCATCTGTGTTTGGGGAGGATCTAACATCTGGGTCTTGGAAGGAGCAGTTCTTCTGGGATATGAGTTCAGTAGTGAACAGAAGCATCCAGATGTTACTACTTGTTAAGAGCAGTTATCTGTCTGCAGGAAGGGAGACTTCTTAGCCAGGGCAGGCGTGAGCATGCACACTGACATCTCCATCGAGTCCCCAGTTTGGCTCTGACTTTCCAGCAAATACTGGTCATTTAGTTTCCAGTAATCTGGGTCCATTGGCTAAACACGCCTAGATGTTTTGTCCAAGAAGTTACACCTTTGGCTTCAGTGATTCCTTCAGCACAAACACCAGCACTCCCTCATGTTAATCTAACAGCTTGACAACTCTGTAGGTGGAGAGCTGGCACAGGGCCAAGCCAAATTTTCTGTTTCTTCCTTTTAATATAAACAGTGCTTTTGATGTGCTTGGGATTTCTTGAATGAACAAATGAACTTGTTTATGTAAAAAGACCCAGAAAAAGTTTCCACTGCATAATTGCAGTTTGTTTTCCAATCGCATGGTGGTGCTTCATCGGAGATGCTTTTCATAGGCTAAGAAGCTGCTTTCTATATAAAGGTCTAAATACTCGGTGACTTCTGGCATGTCAATCAGTCAGTTGATCAAGAAGCATTTATTAAGGGGTTTCTATTGTGAGGCACTATGAGGAGCTGCTTTGTCTGTTTACAAATGACTGACCCATGATTCCAAAGACACAAAGTTGGGTTATTTGAAAGAGGAAAGAATCTCAAAAGATCAAAGCCGTCATATGGCACTTTAGCAATCAGAAAACTAGTATCATAGGCCCATAGAATATTAAAGCATAGAACACGGAATGTTAGAGTAGGCAGAGCCCTAGAACACAGAACATTGCTGTCAGAGCTCTCAGCATCTGAACAACAAAAAAATGATATTTGAGCTAGACGGGCCTTAGAACATAGAACGTAGATGTTCGCACTCAAAGAGATCTTAGAACAAATAACATAGAATATCAGAGATGGAAGGGACCTTAGAAGTGAATGATATTTAGTGTTAGGGGTAGAAGGAAACTAAACAAATAGAATGTTAGAGTTGGAAGGGACCATACAGATCATTTAACCCAATAACTCATTTTGTAGGTGAGGAAACAGAACAGACTGAGGAGGGGATTTGCCCTAGGTTCCATGACTTGTTCTAGGCATCAGCATTTCAAATCTTCTGTCATATAAACACAGCTGGATCAGCTGGAGTTAGGATGCTGGTTTGTAACTCTGTGTAATTGGGTGTGTATAAGCAGACTATCAGGGAGCCTGTAGATTAGGAGACTGCTGCATTAGGTGGGGCAGGTTCTTCTTTGAGGTCCTTTCTAAGTTAGGGCTCTATAATTCTGTGATTTTAATTGACTTGTGGTTTACTAATGGATGGGCCATCTTCCACTGCCCTAATACCAAGCCAGAGGGCAAGCTTTAGGGATGCAATATCATGTAGTATGGTGGTTCCTCACTGAGAATCAGTGGTTATTTTTTCCTTGTCTATGAAATTTTTATTACCCAAACACCTTACTTCTTAATAACAATTCTGTTACTTCCCAGATGTGTGATTTTGGGTTAGCAATTTTCCTCTCTGGGCCTTAGTTTCCTATTTTGCGGCTAGATGGCACAAGGTGCAGTGGATAGAGCACCAGAACCTGCAGTCAGGAAGACTCATCTTCCTGAGTTCAAATCTGGCCTCAGACACTTACTAGCTTTATGATCCTGGGCAAATGCTGTCTGCCTCAGTTTACCCGTCTGTAAAAGGTAATGGCAAATCATTCCAGTGTCTTTGCCAAGAAAACCCCAAATGGAGTCATAAAGAGCCAGATACAACTGAAAAATGATAAAGCAACAACAAAAATGAAAAGGTTAGGTAAAATAATTTTCTGGTTCTAAAAGTATGTGTTTGTTTTTCTGAAATCAGTCAAACAACAAATATTTATTGAATGCTTATGAAATGCCAGGCACTAGAGATAAAAGACAAAAAACAC
The DNA here is from genome assembly GCF_028372415.1 of Notamacropus eugenii. Taxonomy (NCBI): domain Eukaryota; kingdom Metazoa; phylum Chordata; class Mammalia; order Diprotodontia; family Macropodidae; genus Notamacropus; species Notamacropus eugenii. The sequence continues at coordinate 518,586,447 of NC_092872.1, forward strand.
AGTCCCTGACCTCAAGAAGCTTACATTCTATCGAGAGGGACAGCATGTCCTTCTGTGGGTAAATGCAAAATGGGACCTCAGAATATAGAATGTTGCAGCCGAGAGGGACCTTCAAATACAGACTGTGACAAGGTCAGGCAGAGTGGCCCTTGGAGAACATCTATGCCACTAAGTCCTTTCCCTCATTTTACAAAGGAGAAAAGTGGGGCTTAGGGAACAGAAGTGACATCCCAGGTCACACAGTAAATGGCAGAGCTAGGACTGGGATCTAGGTTTCCTGACTCCTGCTCTGGAGCTTTTTTCACTGTCCTTTTCACTCATTTCAGTTAATTTTCTTTTAAAAAATTCATTCATTTCATAACGAGAACCTACTGGCATACCTGTGTTCACTCCCTACAAAATACACTTATTGAGCCCTATCTTTCTGAATGGCAGGTGGGGGATAGTGGATAGAGTGTCAGGGTTGGAGTCAGGAAGGCCTGAATTTAAATTTGGCCTCAGACAGCTGTTAGCTGTATGACCCTGGGCAAGTCATTTATCCCTGTTTTCCTCAGTTTCCTCATCTGTCAAATGAGTTAGAGAAGGAAATGGCAAACCATTCCAGGATGTTTGCCAAGAAAACCCCAAAATGGGGGCATGAAGAGTCGGAAACAACTGAACAACAAAAATCTTTGTGAACATACTCAATGCCCATGATGTAATTCCCTACATGGAAAAGGCTGAGCTATGGTAGAATGATAATAGTATATAATGGAAGTATGTTGGAGAGACTTTGGAGTATGGATAGACGTTTTGTAAGTGGTTCTCTTCTGTGAAACAGCAGCCTCTTTGACTAGCTGAGCTCTGTGTGACCTTTTCCCCAACTTTGGTTGGTTGGATTTGATGTCTTCTCTTCAGCTGGCTCCTTCTAGTGTGATGATGGGCCCATTCCCATCCCTGTTCCCCAGTTAACGAGTGACCCATGAAAACAGTCCTGGGTTCTTAGCCTCAGCATTTGTTCTTTTGTTTTAGGTGAAAGAGTTTAATTTGGAAGTTACAATCTTGTGATTTTTGAAAGGTCAAGAGGATAAGCCATCTAAAGTCCAGTAGTTTTCATGTAGTTTTTCAGCCAGCCCAACATTGATGTCCTGAGGATTGAGAAACAACCTTCAGGACTCAACCCAGGAGTAGCTGAGATGATGATTTGGGATATGAGCTTGGTATAGGACCAGTGCTATGATGATAGTGAGTTACATCTGAGCCCACTCTCCTCAGAGACTGAGGTGGTATGGGGAGGATGTATCTCCAAGGTGGTGGTGGTGGGGAGCAAATATCCTTCTGTAAAAGGTAATTAATGTTAATTGGTTAAATGGGAGTGGGGCTCTGATCACTAGTGACTCACAGTAGGAGCAACATAGCTGGACAGATGCCTTGAGTTGAGAAGAGACACTAACCCTTCAGGGGTACCTCTAGTGCCCTGAGGGGAAGAAGTAGCCTATCTCACTTTTGAAGAATAAGTCTAGGATACTTGTTACATACAAAATAAATACAAGATAATTTTGGGGGAGGAGGACACTAGCATCTGAGTATATAGTCTTTCCCTTCCAGGGTATCCTAAGGGTCAAATGAAGATAATAATTATAAAGAACGTAGCACAATGCCTGGCACATAGTAAGTGCTATGCAAATGTTAGTTGCTATTATTATTTTATGTTTAAGATGCTCCTGGAAGAGAGTCAGGGGCTCTATGAAGTAGAAATCAGGAACATTCTGGGTATGTAGACAACCGATGTAAAGCCATGGAGGACAGAAGTGAAAAGTCATGTGTTCTTGAGAATAGGAATTGTTTCATTTATCGTCTTTGCATCATTAATACCTAATACAGTGGCTGGCACATAGTAAGGGCTCAATGGGATGCTGATAAATGCTCATTAAGAAGGTTAATCTGACTGAATTATAGAGAGTGGAAAGGCTGGAAAGGTAGGTTGGGGCTAGATTGTGAATGATTTTAAAATAGCAATGATAGCTCAAATTTCTATGGAAATTTAATGGTTATGAAGTATTTTCCTAAAAACAACTTTGGGAGGTATATGATATATTTGTTTCTGTTTCAATAATTTGTTTCTGTTTTATAAATGAGGAAACTGAGGCTCAAAAAGGGGTAATGACTCATCCATAGTCATGCTGCTAGAAAGTGTCTGGATGGTCAGGGACTTGCCACTCCAGATGCAATGTAATTTCCCTTCTGTAATGATGCTTCTTTAAAACCCATGATTCTGGGGGCGAGGGTGGGTGGAGCCAAGATAGTGGAGTAATAGCACATACTTTCTAGAGCACTCTCACCAAGCCCAGCCAAATACCTGTAAAAAATAGCTCTAAACAAATTCTGGAGCTGCAGAACCCACAGAATGATGAAGTGAAGGAAATCTCCAGCCCAAGACAGCCTGAAACGTCACTGGGAAGTGTCTATTGCACCACACTGGGGGCAGGATACAGTCCAACATGGGTCATGTCTGCACAGAAGGGACCTGAACAGGCCTTGTGGAGACTGAATCTCTCATTCCTGTGGTGGTTTTCAGACTTCATGACCCCAAAACACTGATAATAAATTGGAAGGTCAGTGGGAAAAGCCTGTGGGACCAGTGCAAGAGAGTGGAGTGGTCTAGTCCCAGCCTCAAGGAGCAGAGGGGGGAGGGCATGGAGGAACCTGCAGCAGCCAAAGCAGCAGCAGGGGCAACTGTAGCCACTGTTTCTTGAGTTCTAGGCCCACAGATTGTGGGGGGATCAAGTGGCTGACAGTACACCCTCCACTGGAAGCAGAGAACTACCTTGACAAAGAGCTCAAAAGTCAAGTAAATGGCTGGGGAAATGAGCAAAAACCAGAAAAAGAATCAGACTGTAGAATTTTACTTTGGTGACAAGGAAGACCAAGGCATGCAAACAGAAGAAAACAAAGTCAAAGCTCCTCCATCCAAAGCCTTCAAGAAAAATATGAATAAAAAAAATATGAATTGGTCTCAGGCCATGGAAGAGCTCAGAAAGGATTTTGAAAATCAAGTAAGAAAAGTAGAGCAAAAATTGGGAAGACAAATGAGAGTGATGCAAGAAAATCATGAAAAATGAGTCAACTGCTTGCTAAAGGAGACCCAAAAGAATGCTGAAGAAAATGACACTTTAAAAAATAGATTAACCTAAATGGCAAAAGAAATCCAAAAAGTCAGTGAGGAGAATGCCCTTAAAAGCAGAACTGGTCAGATGGAAAAGAAAGTCCCAAAGCTCACTGAAGAAAATAATTCCTTAAAGATTAGAATGGAGTAGATGGAAGCTAATGACTTTATGAAAAATCAAGAAATTATGAAACAAAAGCAAAGGAATGAAAAAATAGAAGACAATGTGAAATATCTCATTGGAAAAACAACTGACCTGGAAAACAGATCCAGGAGGGACAACTTAAAAATTATGGGACTACCTGAAAGCCATGATCAAAAAAAGAGTCTACACATCATCTTTCATGAAATTATCAAGGAAAACTGCTCTGAGATTCTAGAACCAAGGGGTAAAATAAATATTTAAAGAATCCACTGATTACCTCCCAAAAGGAAAACTCCTAGGAATATTGTAGCCAAATTCCAGAGTTCTCAGGTCAAGGAGAACAGAACAAGCAGCCAGAAAGAAACAATTTGAGTATTGTGGAAATACAATCAGGATAACACAAGATCTAGCAACTTCTACATTAAGGGATCAAAGGGCTTGAAATATGATATTCCAGAAGTCAAAGGAGCTAGGATTAAAACAAAGAATCAGCTACCCAGCAAAACTGAGTATAATATTGCAGGGGAAAAATGATCCTTCAATGAAATAGAGGACTTTCAAGCATTCTTGATGAAAAAGACCAAATAGAAAATTTGAATTTCAAACACAAGAATCAAGAGAAGTATGAAAAGGTAAACAGGAAAGAGAAATCATAAGGACTTGCTAAAGTTGAACTGTTTACATTCCTACATGGAAAGATAATATTTGTAATTCTTGAGACTTTTCTCAATATTTGGGTAGTTGGAGGGATTATATACATATAGACAGAGGGTACAGCGTAAGTTGAATAGGAAGGGATGATATCTAAAAAATAAAAATAAGGGATGAGAGAGGAATATGTTGGGAGGAGAGAGGAAGAAATGGAATGGGGCAAATTATCTCCCATAAGAGAAACAAGAAAAAGCTTTTTCAATGGAGGGGAAAAGGGAGGAGGTGAGAGGGAAAAAGTGAAACTTACTCTCATCATATTTGGCTTAAGGAGGGAATAACATATACATTCAATTTGGTATGAAAATCTACACTACTACTACTTCCTACTACAGGAAAATAGGGGATAATGGGATAAGTGAGGTGTAGGGGAATGATAGAAGGGAGGGCAAATGGGAGGAGGAAGTAATTAGAAGTAAACACTTTTGGGGAGGGACAAAGTCAAAAGAGAGAATAGAATAAATGGGGGGCAAGATAGGATGGAGGGAAATATAGTTAGTCTTTTGCATAATTACCCATGTATAACCTATATTGAATTACTTGCCTTCTCAGTGGGGATGGGTGGGGAGGGAGGAAGAGACAGAAGTTGGAACTTTTAAAAACGAATGCTAAAAATTGTTTTTTACGTGCAAAATGGGACATAGAAATCTATCTTGCCCTACAAGAAAACAGAGAAGATACGGATAAGGGAAGGGAGGGGTGTGATAGAAGGAAGGGTAGATTGGGAGAAGGGGTAATCAGAATGCATGGTGTCTTGGAGTGGAGGGAGGGAAAAGATGGGGAGAAAATTTGGAACTCAAAATCTTGTGGAAATGAATGTTAAAAACTAAAATAAATAAATTAAAAATGTAGAATTAATAAATTATGTATATATATATACATATATAATAAATTAAAAATATAAAAAAATAAAATAAATAAAAAAATTAAAAAACCCCATGATTCTCAAAGAGTGGTGTGTAAGATGGGCAACTCTAGAACCCAAGGAGGAGGAGAGTAAGAGAAAGAGAGGATGTAGTGAGGCATTGGGTGGGTGAGTGAGGGAATGGCTGTCACTTGAAATGACTTTACCACTGAGGACTCAGGAGCCAAAGTTAGGAACTTGTGTCTTAACTCTCTGCCTCTTCATAGGATAACAATATCATAGAATCTATGATACAGGGTCATAGATATGGTGCTTGAAGACTCCCTTTGTTTTGCAGATGAGGAAACTGAGACCCAGTCACACTTCCAAAGTCATCCAAGTATTAAATCTTAGAGGTGGGATTTGAATAGAGATCCTCCTTCTACCGTGAGTGCTCTTTCTTTTCTTGAAAACCAAGTATTTCTTATTTTTTCTTTTTGATTATAATCTTAGCAAAGATCAAGAATTGCAAGCATTTCAACAGCCAAAGACTAGAAAGAAGGCTTGTATATGTGTAATGTTTCCACCTGTGGTACTTGTGTGGCACTAACTTCAAATCTGACATACACTCAGGTGAGTCAGAGATTAGTGTGGGCTGGGGTGGTCAGAGAGGGTCTCCTGGAGGAGATGTGACTTAGAAAAAGAAAAGAGGAATGACAAGGAGGGCTTTTCGAAAGGACTATTGGCTCAATATCAGGCCTGGAGGTGATGGGGGCAGCAATGAGGCTAGTCTGACTGCACTGATGGCTTATATTGAGAAAAAGGAGGAGACCAGCTCCACAGGGTGAGTTGTGAAGGTCTGAGCAATGGGGGAATCCTGGGAAATGTCAGCAGATCAGTGGGCCAGGAGGACCTAGAGCAGGTAGAGCTCAGAATTCTGTTTATGGACCAGCTTCTGTTTGCTTCTGTCTGCCTTAGGGCTCCATAGGAAAGTCTAACTGCTAATTAAAAGCAGCTGTGAACCCATTGTATTTTCTTAGGAGAGAAAAAGTGGGAAACCTGCCCTAAATAAATGAAGACTCACTCTGGACATCCCTGGGAGGAAACCAGCAAAGCTGCAAATAGGTGTGGCAACTAGGCAATTTGCCACAGCAGCGAACCGCAAGGGTTAGCCCAGAGAAGGAGCGAAAAGAACACAGAGGACTGAGAATCTGGCTACAAGCAAGCAAAAAAGGCAAGGAGAATTTGCAGTGATCTGTAAAGAGGGGAAAATGTTTGTGTTTCAGTTAGCACTAAATAACACTTCCATAAGCACCGAATGCAAATTGGTCTCAGTCCTAGAGGAAGGAGGAAAAAAGGCAGGCAGAATTTGTCTCTCTAGGTTTTCAGGGAGAGTGAAATGTTCCTTGAAGAAATAGAAGAAAAAGTACTTCAAGGAGGAAACAGAAGAAAAGGAACATGAAAAGGCAAAGGGGAATTCTTATCTGGATCAGGGGGTTGCAGGGTGAATGTGGAGCAGAGAAAGGAGGGAAGTAAAAATAACTCAATGTTTGAGCTAAATAATAGTGGGGAGGGGAAGGGAATAAGCATTTATTGAACGCCTACTATATACTAAGCTCTGTGCTAAGCCTTTACAAATATTATCTCATTTGATCCTCACAATAATTCTATAAGGTGTTATTATTATTCCCATTTGACAGTTAAGGAAACTGAGGCAAAGGTTCAGTGACTTGCCCAGGGTCACACTGCTATGAAGGGTCTGAGATAGCATTTGAACTCAGATCTTCCTGAGTCCAAGCATAGCTCTCTCTCTCTCCACTGAAACACCTAGTTGCCTTAGACATAGAACTCTTCTCACTGAGGAGAGAACTTGACAGTTTCGGGAGGAAGCAACTCCTTGTGGTCCTAGGAATAATAATATAGATCTACAGGGGGCACTAGAGAAGAGTCCCTCTGGTGCTGGTCAGAGGAATAAGAGACAAGTGGTGGTGGTGTTGTGGTGGGGTGGGATGGCTTCATGCTGCTGGGCACAAAGGTAGCCAGCCGTTTGTTGATTTGACATAAGTGACAAAGAATTCTGGGGTTCTCCCAGAGTGCATGTCTGTATCTTATAGCCAGGACATTATGGAAAGTCTTCCCAGACCTGACAACCTGACAGCATGATCTATTCTTCGAACCAGAGCAGAGAACACCCTGGAGAGCATTTGGTGAGGGAGCAATGCAGGTTGAAGGAGAAATAGTATCGTTATGGGACTGACCCCATTCCAGACCACCCAGATAGGAGGAGGAATTATATATGGAGTCCAGGAAACAGATCAGATACTCAGGCAAGAGGCGTATTATTGGATGAACACAATTTACCAGATTGGGTCTAACCAGGGAAGAATTTGGTGGATCGTCACTTTCTTATTCCTGAATATTATGTCTCTTTTAATAAGTCCACGATTGCCTTAGTTTTCCTATCATGTTTCTATGCTTACATGTTTACATGTATTACCTCAATAGAAAGTATGCACGTTGAGAGCAGGGACTATTTTTCCATTTGTCTTCGGGTGCTGAGGAGCACTGAGTAGGCACCTTACACATAATAGGTGCTGAGTAAATGCTTATTGGATTGGCTTGGATTGTAGTGATGTATGTAGGTATCTTCTGGAGCTCTCTGTCTGCCAAAATCAGAACAGCTGATAAAGTTATGATTTGCTTTAATGATAATTTATCCTTCAAAATGCAGAGGAAGGAGAACTGCTGCTCTAGTCCTCCTTCTAGTCAACAAGGAAAAAGCAGTTGCTTAAGTAGGTATCTTGGGAGCAAATGATCAGTTGCATCAGAGTTTGTGAAGGAGAGAAGGAAGTATATGCTCTGTTGAGCACAGAGTGGTATGAGGCAGCATATATGTGTGTATGTACACATGTGGAATCACATAAATATGTGCATATAAATACATATACACACATGTATCCATGCACATAGATTAAATACACATGTGTACATAAACACACATATGCACATGTGTATGTATACATGTGGGATTAAATAAATGTGTGTATGCATCAACACATATACATATATGTGTATACGCACATTTGTGAGAGCGGTATGATAGAGTGGAATTAAGAAGATTTGAATTCAAATGTTACCTGTCTCACATGCCACCTGTGTGGACATGGGCAAGTCACTTAACTTCTCAAGGGTACAAACAGCTGTCTGAAAGGGTAAGCTGCAGACCAGTAGGCAATCTGTTTTGAGGGAGCGTGGAGGGTATTTCTATAAGGGGAGTTTCCTACGCTGTTGTAATGCTAGGTCTAGATCAGAAAACCTGACACCTATTTATATCAATCCGTGCTTACGAGTGTGTGTGTGTGTGTGTGTGTTGCAGGTGGGGGCCACAAGCTGAGTTGGAGGGACAGGGACAGGGGCAGTATATGTGTAGCATATTGGATAGAGAACCAGCCTTCAATACAGGAAGTTATGGGTTCAAATCTCCATTCTAATGCATACTTGTTATGTGACTCTGGGTAAGTCTCTTAACTAGTTGGTGTTCTCTGGGGCTGTCAATTGCAGAGAAGGTGTCGGTCTACACTTTCTCCCTCAACTGTTCTCTATATTAATAAAATCACAAGGCCAGACTCCATTCAGTCTGTCTGTCTCTGTCTCTCCATTTTCTCTCTCTCTCGCTCTCTGCTTCTATCTATTAATACACACACATATGATATGTAAATATATGTATATATTAAGATACAGGAATCTTTGTCCTCCTGAAAAGTTCTCTCAGCAGGAGCAAACATGAATTATTCCAATAACCTGAAATGCCAGTATCATTAACAAAATCTTTTCCATTCCGCAGCCTAAATGGTGAGTCTGTGTGGACACTACTGAACCATGCTTGGTTTAGGGGATGGAAGAGCTGCCTGGCTTCCCCAGCAGTAATTTCATCTTCCAAATATTTGCTCTTAAATGGGTTAATTGTTTTCCCCTAACCACACTGAAGCTGGCACTGGGGGACATACAGTTAACCTTAACACATATTTTCCCAGGGAAGAGATTCGTCTATCGCTGTGCGGAGGCCAGGCAGAGTGAGAAGAGGCATTATATAGCTTGCCAGGCCCATGACCTGCAGGAAGTAGGTCAGTTTAGTGGTCAGCCTAGGAGACTGGTAAACTCCTGTCTTAATAATTCTGCCCAGCACCCATTCATTACTTCTCTGAGGCTGCAGGGCCATGCCTGCTATCAAGGAGAGACCCTATATGATATCTTCTCAGCACTTTGTTTGGGGTAGGGGGAGGAATAACAGGGACAGGGATAGGAATTAGACCTAGGATTTCATGGATATAGGGACTCTGCAACTTTGACTTTTAGAGAGCTGTCTAGATCACCGAGGAGGGGGTGACTTGTTCAGTCACACAGCCTGTAGGTGTCAGAAGAAAGACTTGAATTCAGGTCCTCCTGGCTGGCTCTCTGTCCTCTCAGTCATACTAGAGGAATGGGATGCAATTCTGTTGTGCTGTAAGAATGATGAAGGGTTTTTTTTGGAGAAGCATAGGAAGATTTGTGTGAACTGATGCAGAGGGAAATGAACAGAATAAGGAGAAAAATTTAACATAACAACAGCATGGTAAAGACAAACAACTTTAAAATTCTTAAGATCTCCCATCAAGTCAGTGACCACCTAGGGCTCCGGAGGACCCATGATGAAGCATGCTACCCCCTTCTTGACAGAGAGGTGATGGACTGAGGGTGCAGACTGAGGCATATATGCACATATAGACATACACATGTATATATATAACATAACATTTCTAAATGTTATTATATATGTATACACACATAATATTTCTACTAATATGTAATACATACTTGGACATGAACAATGCAGGAGTTTGATTTGGTCAATTATGTATATTTGTTACAAAGGCTTTGTTTTTCTTTCTTTTTCGATGGGAGAAGATATAAAAGGGGCAAGTAAGGTTGATTCTGTTTATTGAAAAAATAAAATTTAATTACTAAAAAACCCCATGTATTTATATAGTGCTATAAAGTTTGAAAATTACTTTGCCTCATTTGATCCTCACAGTACAGTGGGTTCTCTTATTATCCCCATATAACAGATGAAGAGACTGAGGCTCCCAGAGGTAAGGTGTTTCAGGATGGCACAGCTACTAAGTGTTTGAGGTAGGAATCAAACTCTGGTTTTCTTGACTCTGAGTCTGATGCTCTGTGCCCTTGGCCATACTGGGCAGAGTTGTGGGGGAATGCCAGGTGGACTCTGCAACAGTAACTGCTCCATAATATTGGCAACCCCAAGACCATCCAGGACAGTGGAAAGAGCCCTGGATTTGGAATCAGAAGACCTGGATTTGAAGTTTGGATTTACCACATCTGTCTTAATTGGGCAAGTCATTTCATCTTTCTAGACTTCCCTGTAAACTGAGTGGTTTGGTCTTTAAGATCACTTCCAGCCTTGAATCTCAGGGGCCACAGTTTTCTCATCTGTGAAATGGGGATAGCAACGGTGGCCCTCCTTCTCTCTGGATTTTTATCTAGAAAGTACTTGGTAAACCATAAAGTGCTATGGAAGCAGGAATTGTCATTAGAGAGAAAGCCCAGAGAGAAGAAGTCACTTTCATGAGATCCAACAGACTTCAACCCAAGTCTCCTAACTCCTGGACACTGCTCTTTCGTATTACTCTAGGTAAGTAGGCTGAGTAGAGAGGGGTAGAGGAGAAAAGAACCTCAGTTTCTGCATCTGTAAGATGAGGGGTTGTCTGAGATGATCTCTAAGATGCATTCCACCTCTAAGACCTCTGAACTAGACAAGGTTTGTTTGTTTGTTTCCTGTTCTGGAGCCCAAACTATGCCTGATTCTTTGAACTTTTCCCTCTCTCTTTCCCATGTCAGAAATTTCCCAATTTGAACATGATCCATTCGGGATCCTGATTAAAACCTATCTTTTGCAAGAGGTCTTTCCTGGTTCCTCTAGCTGCTTATGCCATCCCCTCTGAGATAACTTTCTACTAAACTCTGGATTCTATCTTGTATGTACTGAAAAATTAACACATGATTGCCTTGATTAGAATGTGAGACTTTTCAGGGCAGGGACTGCTGTTACCTTTCTCTATATTCCCAGTACTTAGAACAGCCGTTGGCATATCAGAAGTGCTTAAAAAATGCTTTTAAAATTGATAAACTGATTGTCTTCTGCAGACCAAAGGTTGGTAGATATCTTTGACACCTATGGGATCACCATCCTTGTTTTTCTTCCTAGACAGCATGGAGCACTACACTTGGAATTGGGTGACCTGGGTTCAAGATCAAGCTCTGCCACTTACTGTGTGAATGTGAACAAGTCCCTCTGCCTCCTTATAACTCACTTTCCTAATCTACCAAATGGGGACAGTAATCCATGACAGGCAGTATAGTATGGTGGGGAAATTGCCCAGACTTTGTGGCAGCAGAGCCCACAGTCATATAGCCCATAGTTATGTATTAACTTTTCTGGGCCTCAGCTTTCTCAACTGTACCATGATGATAGCGCAAAAGGTGCTGGACCTGGAGTTAGGAGGACCTGGGTTTGAATTCTGCCTCTGATATTTAGCTGTCTGACCCTCTGAACTTCAGTTTCCTAATCTGTAAAATGAGGTTAATAATAACACCAACTGTTGTATGAGGTTAATAATAACACCAACAATAACTTACAACGTTTTGTTGCAAGACTCAAATAAACTGTGAATATTAAAGTTCTATAAAAATGCCAGTTTTTATTGTCATCATCACTTACCTCACAGGGTTGTTATGAGGCTCACATGTAACAGTATAGGTAAAACATTTTGTAAATTAAAAAAATATAAATATATTTTATCCCCTCCAATTACATGTTAAAACAAATTTTTAACATTTAAAAAAAGTTTCGAGTTTCAAATTCTGTCTCTCCTTTCCCTCCCCCTTCCCTGAGAGGGTAAGCAATCAGATATAAGTTATACATGCGCAATCATGTAAAACATTTCCATATTAGTCATTTGGTACAAGAAGACTTGAATAAAAGAAAAAGAAAGTGAAAAACAGCGTGCCTCAGTCTGCATTCAAACTATCAGTAAATTTCAAAGTACTATGGAAATATTAGCTGTTGTTACCAACTTCACATGTCATCTAACATCAACTACCTCAAAAGTCTGTGGTCAGGAAAATACTTTGTAGGCTGTAAAAAGATAGGAACTAGAGAAATTTAAGGAACTATTGTAATTTCTGAAATGTTTCATTTCTTCCTGCTAGGACAGAGGAAAGCAGTGGGATCCGTTAATAAGTATTTGTTAAGGACTGATTTGGTTCCAGGCACTGTGCTAAGTGTTGGGGATGACAAAGACAGAAATGGAACAGCCCCTGCCTTCAGGGAGCTTGTAGGCTGATGTGGAGATCAGAAGATCTGAGACAGACCCTGGATGATCTTCTTTGTTGGGGATTTTCCCTAAGATCTCGGTAAGACATTTGCCTTTCAGCTGCCTCAAATTATCTAGCTCTAATATGTGAACGCTGCTATACCTTTCACAAACTCAGTAAGCCTGTTGGACATCTCTAGTGAGGTCATCACTGTAATTACTAGGAGTGTAGCATCTGATGTGATCTCAGAACACAGACTATCAGACTTGGAGAGGGACGGTGGTATAGAGGTTGTTCTTCTATCCTTAGCATTGAAATCACACTTAACAGATACTCATTGAACTGAATTGACTTCAGTGGAAAGGTGAGAACTACAAGGGACTCTAGAGACCATCCACACCAACTTTGTGCTTTCCAGAAGGCTGGCACTGTGCAAAGGCAAAAGCTGCTGGCACCCAGTGGGAGGATGATGAGAGATGTCCCTTAATGAGACAAGATGAATTCAGTTTTTGAACTTGGATTCCTTAGGAGAGATGCTGGATTGTTGGCACCAGATGGATGCATAAAAAATGGAGGTCTCTCTGCCAAAACCAATGTTTTCCCCTTCGAAAGAGCTGGTAATTAACTGCTATTCTCTGGTAATTACCTGGCAGCATCCTTTGGGCATGTAGAAGTGAGCTCTCCCCTAACGAAGCTTGGGCAGCTCCCCCAGTTCCCCAGCAGCCCTGCTAAAGCTGAAGATTTTCCTTTAATTTTCAAGGGAATTGGATCTCAAGTACGGAGATCAGGAATTTTTAAGTTAACTTAGTCCACTGGAAGCAGGGGAGGGAAAAGTATCTGTGTGTGTGTGTGTGTGCGTGTGTGTGTGTGTGTGTGTGTGTGTGTGTGAGTGTATGTGTGATCAAGTGTCTCTTGCCTTCCTACTCAAAATGTAAGCCCTTTGTCCCTTGGGGACTTCTGGCTAACCACCAGAGAGTGAAGGTAGGATACCGTGCATGGCATCAGAAATCTCCATTTCCCTTTTATCTTTGTATGTCTCTGCCTCTCCTTTCATTCGTGGCTTTCCCTATATTTTTGACCTTCCCCCCCACCCCCATTTATTGTTCTTGTTTCCCAACCCTGAGTCTTGCCTTTCTCTTTCTGTATCTGTCTGTCTCTTTGTCTCTGTTTCTCTCTTTCTGTTTTTGTCTTTGTCTTTCATTAATGCATTCATCAAACACTTAAGTGTCTCTTCGGTTCGATGTGCTATACTGAGCATTGAAAGAGGTACCGACAATATTAAGCTCCTCACCCTCGCAGAACAGTCTTGTAGAAAAAAATAAGACCAAAGTGCGTAACAACACAAAAGAGAATATGACAAATATCTGAAAGGTACAGAAAACGAGAAAAGGTCTTCCTTTACCTTTCTCTGTTATTCTCTTGTGTCTTTGCCTTTCTCACTTACATCTGTTTCTTCCTTTGTCTTCCCCTTATTCTAAGTCTGTCTCTATCTTTCTCACTTTCACTCACTCAATTTGAAGTCTCTGTCTCTCTTTTTATCTCTCCTTATATTTTTGTCAATCTCTTTTTTCACTGTCTATTTCTGCCACTTTATCCATTCCCCTCTTTACCTTTACATCTTGGATTAATTATCTAGCTTACCTTTCAGACATAATTAGGGTGCCCCTGCCTATTCCAGGCTTTTCCTGATCCTTGCCCCCTTCGTTAATTCTCTGTCTTTTTTCTGTCTCAATTTCTCTGCCTCTCTTTCCTTCAGAAGGCTTTGTATTTATTTATCTTTCTATATAACATTTTCATCTAGTAGAAGATAAGCTATTTGAGGACAGAGAATGCTTCACTTTTGTCTGTATTCCTAGTGCCTAGAACAGTGTCTGGTACACAGTTGGTGCTTAACAAGTGCTTATTGAATTTAATTCTCACTTTCTCCCTTCCTTCCTCCTCCCTCCCTCCCTCCCTTCCTTCCTTCCTTCCTTCCTTCCTTCCTTCCTTCCTTCCTTCCTTCCTTCCTTCCTTCCTTCCTTCCTTCCTTCCTTCCTTCCCTCCCATCTCTATAAATGGTACATTTCCTCTATTTTTCTTACCTCTTCTTTTGCACTCATCTCTGTATCTCTCACTGTTACTTACCTCTCATTTACTATTTTTTTAATCTTTCTCTTACTGTTTATCTTGGTCCCTTGCTGTTTTGCCCTTTATTGTCTCCATTCCTCTTTATTTCTCTCTTTCTCTGTCTCTCTTTCTATCTTGCTTTGTCTTTCTCTCTGATTTTATTACTCTGTTTCTCACTTTATTTAGATTATAGATTTAAAGGATTTTTAGCATTTTAGAATTTAGAGCTGATAGGAATCTTAGAGATTGTAAAGTAACTTTCATTTTAGAAGTGAAAAAACAAGGGGCCCAGAAAGAAGTGGAGCTATGGGGAAAAAATAACATTGGAACTGGAGTCAGAGGACCTGGATTAAATTTTTAGATTACCTATGTTACTTTAGCAAATCAGTCACTTAAGTAACCTCACTAGGTCTACGGTCTTTCAGCTGCAAAATGAGAAGTTTGGATGACTATCTAAGTCACTAGATGACTTTCAAAATGCTTGCCATGTTTAAATCACTTCAGGGCAAGTAAGGGGGCGGAGCTCTTATTTGAACTATACCCTCTAATCCCAAATCCAGCACTTTCTATGCCTTTTCCTCCAGCAGGTCAGCCCCATTTCCTGCTGACCCCTTGCTCAGGTGCTGAGTTAGAAACCTCGATCTCAGAAGGTTGGATGCTTGAAAGAGTTGTTCCTCACTCCCTCCCCCTCTCAAAATACCAGGATTTGTTTGGGCACAAATGTAATTAATCCAAATTCAGTAAACACCTTATGTCACAAATTGTAATAACCTTTTTGCTATTAGATGCTGCAGATGGTTTCTGTGTACATAATATTGACGGTGCTGTTTCCAACAGCGTATGGCCAAGAGGAAACAGAAACTCAGATTCAGGGGGTGAGATTATCTCTCTGTGAGCCATGTTCTTCTTTTTCAAATTCCCCTTTAGTCCTGTCTTGTAGGCTTTGAGCAAGCTATAAAACTAATACTGATGACGATGGTGATGATCAGAACTGAAATTTAATAGAAATTTACAGATTACAAAGCACTTTCCTTATAAGAACCCTGGGAGTATGTTATCTCCATTTTGCAAATAAGGAAACTGAGGCTGTAAGAGAAGGACTGACTTGCCCAAAGTCCCACCTAGTGAGTTAGACACTGAACGCAAACTTAGATTTTCTGACAGATACAGGATGAGGGAGAGGGGCTTAGATGAAACTTGTGTGAATAAGATCTAGGGGTCTTAAGCAGACTTCATGTAAGTTTCATGTAAGTCAAGAGAATGACATGACAACTTTTTTTTTTTATAGCAGAGGTGTTTTAGGCTGCATTAACAAAAACTCAGCACTTAGAATTCATAAGCCTACTGTGATGTCTTATCATCATGTATCAGTGACCCCAGGTTCTCAGGTCATGTCATCTGAGTACAGACTCTGGCATGTCCTCCAAGTTGGAGAGATTTTGAGTAGTTTATCATATAGAATAAAGACAACTAACTCTGGATTCATAGGTTGTGGGCAGTTGTTCAGTCGTGTCTGACTCTTTGTGACCCCATGGACCATAGTGCACCAGGCTCTTCTATCCTCCACTGTCTCTCAAAATCTGTCCAAGTTCATGTTTGCTGTTTCCATGAAACTATTCATCTGTCTCATCCTCTGCTGTCCCCTTCTTTTGTCTTCAGTCTTTCCTAATGTCAGGGTCTTTTCCCTATGAATCTTGTCTTCTCATTATATGACTAAAGTATTTAAGCTTCAGCTTTAGTATTTGATTTTCTAGTGAATAGCCAGAATTAATTTAAGTATTATCTGATTTTATCTCCTTGCTGTTCAAGGGACTCTCAAAAGTCTTCTCCAGCACCACAATTCAAAAGTGTTGATTCTGCAGCCCTCAACTTTCTTTAATAGTCCAACTCTCACAGCCATACTTTGCTACTGGACAAAAACCATAGCTTCGACTAATGGACCTTTGTTGGCAAGGTGATGTCTCTGCTTTTTAGTATGCTGTCCAGATTTGCTATAGCTTTCCTTCCAAGGAGCAAGCATCTTTTAATTTCATGGCTGCAGTTGCCATCTGCAGTGATCTTTGAGCCTCAGAATGTAAAATCTAACACTGCTTTCATTTCTTCTCTCTCTACTTGCCAGGAAGTGATGGGACCAGTTGCCAAGGTCTTAGTTTATTTATTTATTTTTTTATGTTAAGCTTTAAGCCAGCTTTTACACTCTCCTCTTTCTCCCTCATTAAGAGGCTTCTTAATTCTTCTTTATGTTTTACCATCAGAGTGGTTTTGTCTGTATATCTGAGATTGTTGATATTTCTCACAGCAATATCTTCTCTGATGCTTACTCTCTGTGTGACCTTGGGCAAGTCACTTAACCTCCATGTATAATCTATAAAATGAGAGGGTTTGACTAGATAGTTTTAGCGGTCCTTTCCAGTTCTATGGGCTATGAGAATGGACCCAGTGATGGATTTTATGCATGTTATCTGAGCTACATTTGGAGAGGTTCAATATTAGGTTGATATCTGGGTGGGTGATAAATACTTTAACTCCCCAAGACCATCCACTAAGTTATTGAGAGGCTATGGTCCACTTTGAAAGAAGAAGCCCCAACACCAGAAAGGTCATGGATCCTTGAAGAAGAAAAAAAGTTTGAGAATGTAAGAGGGGATAGCAAAACCATAACTAGTACAGGGCTTTGTCCCAGAGAGTTGATGTAGGCAGGGGGCACTCTCACCTTGGCAGATTCAGTCACAAGCCTTGCCTTTAGGTCTTCTGTCATAATCACCATTGTAGGATCATGTTTCTACCCCTTTGAAGGATTCTGTATTTATGGTGTTCTTCCCCTTGTTCTCAGCCATGGTGGGGTTAAGGGTTGGAGTGATTTAAACAATTGCATCTGCTATCCAACTGGCCCTCCCAGCTTCCCCTTTCTACCTCTTCCTGCCCTTTCTCCTGTTAGCCTTGTTTATCTTGAACTCTCTCCCCCTTTAAAAAAAAATCTTGTTTCTCTGTTGATGTTTTATGATGTTTCACCATGGTATAGAGGTTATTATAGAGTCTCAAAGTTCTTAGAGACTTCAGGGGCCATGTAGTACCACCTGATTGCGAATGTAAACTGCATTTGGAGTTGGAGGACCTGTATTCAAATCCTGCCTTGCCACCTATGACTTGTGTGACCTTGGACCAGACATGTCCTCTCTGAGCCTCAGTTTTCTCATCTATAAAATCAGATGAGCTCTTATGGTCCTTTTTAGCTCTTGATCTATATTCTAAACATCCTGTGATCCTGGTATAACATACCTGGCAAGTGGGTAGCCAAGTTTTTATCTGAGCACCTTTGGTGAAAAGTAACCCATTGTCTCCCAAGGCAGCCCATGGTACTTTGGGTTAAATTTGATTGTTAGGAACTTTCCCCTTCTCTGTCTCTGAGCAATTTCACCCATTTCTCCTAGTCTTGTCAGTAAGTCCAGGTACATTTAGTAAGCACAAGCTATGTGCCAGTTTTGCCCTAGGGTCAAGAGGGACAAATGCAATCCTTCCATATGACAACTGTTCAAATATTTGAAAACTGCTTTTATCCTGGCTGCCACTTACTATTGGTCTGACCCTGGGCAGTTTTCTCAGTTTCCACATCTGTAAAATAAAGTAATTATATGTAGTAATGGATATAATATTAATAATATATTGTGTTAATAATATTATGCACATATACGATATAGTAAAATAGGGTTTTGTATTTGGAGTTAAGGATTTTGGATTCAAATTCAAGTTCAAATTCAAATGCCACTCAATGGCTGTGTGAACTTGGGCATTCACTCCCCTGGCTCCTTGAACTGCTTTTTCCCAGGTAAAAAAAAGATTCCTACCTATGGCTGTTGTGTTAGTCTTCCTGGGGTCTGTCCTGGTCAGACCTCACCTGAAGTACTGGTCTCCATGTTCTGGGCATCATGTTTTGGGAAGGACGTCATTGCCAAATTGTAGCTCATCCACAGGAGAGTGATCAAGATGGTGAAAGGCATTGTGCCATGTAAGGAATTAGGGATGTTTAGCCTAGAGAAGAGTTGGGGATGGAACTGAGGGGGAGACAGAAGGAGGGGAAAACGACAGCTGTCTTCAAGTACTTGAAGGGTCATCATGTCAAAGAAGGGGTTGACTTGTTCTGTTTGGCCCAAGAGGGTAGAACCAGGAACAATGGGTAGAAGTTTCTGAGAGGCAGTTTGGGTTAAATATAAGGAAATGCTTTCCAATAATTGGAACTGTCCTCAAATGCCTTGGTGATAGTGAGTTCCCCTACACTGGAGATCTTTCAACAGAGCCTGGATGGGAATGTGTAAGACAGCACACTTGAGGGCTGCTAGCACAGGTTCACTCGATTTGGTCAGACAGGAAAGACACTGAAAAGGGGTTAATAATCTTACTTTATTCTAGTTTAGTTTTCTTAGAAGAGATTGCTGATAGTGAGAGCACAAACTCCTACAGCCTTCCCTAATTGCCCTCTCACAGGGGCTGGTAAGAAGAGGGGGGCAACTGCCCCTACATCTTGATTGGGTCAATCGAGGTAGGCATAACTTGTCCTTCCCCTAAGTCCTCTCAAGCCTTAATGGGGCCTATTTGAGGCAAACACAGATTCCCCCTAAACCGTGATGGAGGCCAATCAAAGCATGTATAGCATTCTAGCTTGCGCACTCAACTTTAAGGTTCCCCCCAAGCCTCCATGGGGGCCAGTTGAGGCACACACCTTTGTGCATTCAACTCTAAGGGTTCCCCATTCACTGTCTAGTGACCACCTGCTTTATAGAACAACAGACAAAGAAGGCATATTGCCACCAATAGCCTCACAAGTTTACTTCCCCCCCAACTCTGTATCTCACTGCTCAGCCACAGTGGATGCTTTTGCTATTTATTATTATGTAACTATGTGCAAGCGTGGTGGAGATGTTTTGAACTATAACTATGGGGACTCATATCTAGTACCTAAGAACTGAAGATTGTCATGGCTATGGATCCTGGGAAACTGAACTCTGAGAAATAATAACAAAAATTTGCTTGACATATACTAAAATCCACCTTACTTACACTAAAATTCACCTTACATACAACATGTTCCAGGGATCTTGTGGGGCTGGGGAGGAGATCTGGTTTAGGTCAGTTTAGATCCTCTGTGTGAAATTCCTTCCATATAACTTGTATATCCAAATACAACTTGGCATTCTTTCCATGACACCAAGCTGCTTCTTCCTCAATCAATTAACTAGCATTTATTAAGGACCTACTATGTGCCAGGCAGGGGAAACTAGGTGGCACAGTGGATGGAGCACCAGGCCTGGAGTAAGGGAGATTCATCTTTCTGAGTTCAAATCTTCCCTCAGACACATCCCAGCTGTACGACCCTGGGTAAGTCACTTAATCCTATTTGCCTCAGCTTTTTCGTCTATAAAATGAGCTGGAGAAGAAACGGCAAACCACACCAGCATCTTAACCAAGAAAGCCCCAAATGGTGTCATGAAGAGTCAGACATAACTGAAACAACTGACCTACAACAAATATGCCAGGCACTGTGGTAGGTGCTGGGGGATACACAGACCAAAGTGAAGAGTGAAACAGTATCTGCTCTCATAGAGCTTACACTCATCGTATCAGGAGACATAACATGGTTATATACAGGTATGTGTCCAAAAGATACAAATTAAAACCAAGGTAATTTTGAGGGAGGAAGGCATTAGTGACTGAGGAGATCAGGAGTGGTTTTGTGTAGAAGAAGGGACTGCCTGAGCTGGAAAGAGAACCCGGATTCTAAGAGGCAAAGGCGAGGACTGAACACGTACTAGGCAGGGGGACCAACCAAGGCAAGGGCACAGAGGTGGAAGGTAGTGTTGGATTGGAAGAAAAACAAGGCCACTTGGGCTGTACCATGGAGCTGGGGAAGAAGAATACTGTGCAACAGGGCTGGAAAGGTAGGTTGGAGACATCTTGGAAAGAGCTCTCAATGCCAAACAGGAGTTTATGTGTGATCCTGCAGAAAGTTCTTAGAATTTATCAGAAGGGGAATGGTGTGGTCGGACTTGTGTTTTAGGAAAATCACTCTGGCAGCTGTGTGGAGAGAGTGGAGACATGAGTCAGGGAGACCAATTAGGTGGCCATCTCCCAGCATGAGACAGCAGATGTGAATGAGTTCAGGCAAAAGGAACCTAACACACCTGGATTACATTTCCTCTGAAGATTCACGTGACTCTGAAAACCTAGGAGAGAGGGAAAAGGGTTGTGAGAACAAGGTTTGGGCTCATGCTAGCTTTCATGTTTCAGGAGGGACTGCCCTGGTGAGGGCTAGGGAGGAAGTAGAATCTGCACCCCAGCTTTCTTTCAGGAGCATTTTTTCCCTTTTATGGTGCCTTCTTTCCTATTTGATGTCTGAATAATCTGTCTCTCTGTCCCCCTTACCCTCCCCCTCTCCCCAATCCTATACTATGGCTTTCAGTTTTTCCTTCAGTGCCAGGAAGAACCATCCATGATAAAATGGAAGGAAAGAGGCCTGGACTTGGAGTTAAGGGCACTGAGTTCAAATCCGGGATCCATTACTTACTCCCTGTGTGACTTTGGGCAAATGACTTAACCTCTCTGGACCTCAGTTTCCTCATCTATCAAAACAAGGGATTGAACTAGATGCTGAGTCTCCACTAAAGCTTTTTTGTCCCCTGCTCTAGGTCACAACCATCTTGGAGTGCTCCCCATGCCGCGAGCATACTTTGCCCCACTCATTCTGGTCTGTCTTCTGTCTTTTATACCTTTCCCTTTGGCTCTTCCTAACTAATTACCCTTCAAGGCTCTGCTCAAATACCACCTCCTCCATGAAGCCTTCTTGAATCTCAGACAGAAAGGACAGACTGTCCTCTTAACCCCCATATTCCTGTTGCCCTTTTATTGTCTGCCTTGTATGGCAGTTGTTGGGGGTGGAAGCTCAATTCCATGTGGACAGTCTTGGGAGGGTAAAGGTGGGAACTTCTAAATCTTAGAGTTCTCATGAGGCCCCCCAGGAAACAGCAGGGAATCGAGGAGTGAGACCGAGCTATCTCGTGTATTTCCGCCTCTTCCTGTGAGAAACGTGATGGGAGGAGCATCCCCGCCCTCGAGAGTGGCCCAGGTCTGAGCACACCTATTGTTATCTAACAGGCACGGTATTCAGGTGCAAACTACGCGGTTGGAGAGCTTAATTAGGGTCAGGAAAGCCTGAAAGCTCTTAGCTCGGGAGGGGCCCTTACAGGACAGAAAGCACCTCTTCCCTTTTCCTCTCTTCGCTCTCCCTTCCCCCTCTCTCCCCACTTCCACTTCTGCTTCCAATCTCTCACTGTAAGATCTTTGCCTCCTTGGGAGATTTCTCTCTCCCTCCTAAGGAAGAGTTCCCCCTGCACATGTAACCGAGACCCTGAATAAAGCCTAACCCTTGTTCGACTCTGGAAAGTCTCTTCTCTCATACGTTTATCGAGTTTGGCCAGCCGAAGACCTGCGAGGTAAGGTAAGACTTGGGTAGCCCTCAGGCCTCTAGGCCTGGCAGGCAGTTACTTGAACTTGAGTTTTACCTCCCTTCCTAGATCATGAAGTGTATCGTCATCATAGTAACTCACATGTCTTTAGGTTGACAAAAACATTTTCCTCATGACAAAAACACTTTACTCCATGAAGTAGGGAGTGCTCTCATATTATCCCCATTGTACAGATTGGGAAACTGAGGCCCAGAGAGAGGTTAAGTAACTTCCCCAAGGTCATACAGCTAGCAAGTGGCAGAGACGGGACTCAATCCAGGTTTTCTCACCACAAGACCAGTGCTCTTTCCACTTTGCCATGAACCTTCTTATTCCACAGGGCCCTTCACAGGGTATGTATTATATACAATCTGTGAAAGGAAGGAAGGAATTCCTATTTGAGCTGCCTAGTATAATGGAAAGAACCAAGCTTGGAAGTCAGGAGACCTGGGTTCAAAATCTTGCTTAATGGGGTGAACACCTCTCTGGGCTTCATCATGCTCATCTGTGACTTGGTGATTCCTCAGGCCCTTTCCATCTACAGGGTTCTATGTTCTAGGTTCCACATTCTGAGGTCCCTTGGAGCTGTAAGGAGAAGGGAACAAGCATTTTCATAGCATCTGTTTTGTGCCAGGCACTGTGCTAAGAGCTTTTTACAAATATTATCTTGTTTAATCCCTGCAAGAACTCTAGGAGATAGGTGTTATTAATATCTCCATTTCACAGTTGAGGAAACTGAGGCAAACAGAGGTAAAATAACTTGGCCAGAGTCACATAGCCAGTAGGTGTCTAAGGTTAGATTTGCACTCAGGTCTTCCTGAGTCCAACTTCAGTGCTCTGTATAACTCTACCACCAACTGCTTCCAGAAAAGGAACCTCAAAGAGTATCTAGTCCAACCCCTTCCTTGGTGAGGAAACCAAGGTCTACTTGCCTAAGCTCACAAGGTAAATGTCAGAGGTGAGGTTTGAACCCAGGCTCCCTGACTTTTGTGCCAGGGTACTCCACCCTATCGTCCTTCACCAAAGGAATAGACTTCTGATGGAATTTTGGTTATGATCTGGCAAGTGAGAGAGATCATTTTAGAGCAAGGGCTGACAGAATTGCACAGATCTATTTAGAGATGGGGCATTGGGGATATATAAGGATACTCTGGGTCCTTGCCAACTGTCTGAATTACTAGGTCCCCCAAATCTGTCTATCTGTCTGTCTGTAGCCCAGGGCCAGGGGAAATCTCTTGGTCTCTGTTGCTGTGGGAATTCCATGAGCCCTTCCCCTTCCCCCCTCCTGGAAGGCCCTGGCTGTGTGGTTTATTTTTGATTAAATAATGTATGCTAATATATGCACCAGCGGAAGGCCACCTGGGGGTCCTGGGAGACTGCCAGAGAAGCCCGGCATGGGGTTGAGTGTGGCCAACTAGGCCTGGCTGTGGCCACGTGCTGAGAAGAGATTAAGCCTCCTTCCTCCAGCCCACCCCAGTCTCAGGCCAGGGTTGAAAGAAGTCTCTGATTTCAGGGCTTGGGAAGAGGTGGGATCTGAGAGGGAGCAAATCATTCTAGAAGTTACGTTGCCTCCCACAGGGAAGCCTCTTGCAAGCCAGCAGACTTCGAGGAAGTTGCTGGAAGAGATTTCTTTATTTAAATCTCACACCCATTATCCCAGGCTCCCGTCCTGCCCAAACTTTTGTTTAGAGGTAGAGTATAACAATGGAAAGTTGGAGTCCAAAGATCTGTTTTCAAGTTCTGATCTTCACATTTCCTAGCTTGACCTTGTGCAAGTGACTTCCCTCCTTCTACCTCAGTTTCCTTCTCTTCAAAATGGTATTAATAAAGTAACACTTCAGGAAATAACCAGCAAATGCTGAGAGGGATGCAAAATAAAATTAGACTTGCTCCCAACATATTCTCAGGGAGCTCATGGTCTAGTAGGAGATTATACACATATAGATAACTACAATACAATGTGATAAGTGGAATCATATCATGTCAGAACCATTCTTAAAGGGACCTCAGAACACAACAGGTTAGAGCTAGAAGGAACCTTAGACCAGAGAATCAATCAATCAGTCAACAAGCCTTTATTAACTTCAACCTTACTAGGTGCCAGGCCCTGTGCCAGGCATTGGAAATTTAAAGACAAAAGTGAGACAATATCTGCTCTTGAGGAATTTGGATTCAATTGAAGGAGACAATACACACATATTATATGTGTGTATGAATATATGTATGTGTATATGTGTGTGTGTAAATATATGTATATACTGGGAGAGGGGGCTGCCTTAAAGACCATCAAGTCCATTCCCTTATTTTATAGAGAAGGAAAAAAAGGCCCAGGTAAAGAAAGTGACTTGCCCAAGGTCACATAGCTGAATCCATGGCAGAGCTGAGACTCGAATCCAGGTCTCTGGACTTCTCTCCCAGGGCTCTTTTCACTAGATCAGGTTTGCTGATTTGCTTTTATCTGCTCATGTCACAAATACTTATGGAGCACTTACTGTGAAGGTGGTGCTGTGCAGGATTCTTTCACTCCTTACCTCCCAGAGCGTCAGGGCTTCTGAACTGTAAAGTGCTATAGAAATGTGAACTGTAATTATTATTGATGATGTTAATAATAGTTTTATGTGCACAGAGACTGAGGGGGGAGCGTGGCAGGGAAAGCCCACATGGCTGCCTTGAGGAGCTTGGTTCTCCGTTCATGAATTAGCTTTTGTGCCTTGGAAAGAGGCTTGGACTGGGAGTCAGGAGACTTGGGTTTCCATTCTGCCTGTGCCAACAGCTTCCTGTGTCCCTGGGCAAGTGACTTAACTGCTCTGTGCCTCAGTTTTATCTTCTGTCAAATGTCATGATTAGACCATTTCTGAAGTCCCCTTGTAGCTCAGACATTGGATAAGTCTCTGCTTCTGTGACCTGACATGTCTCAGTCAGATCTTGAGGACACAGGTTTCCCATCCCTGTTATTTCTGTAGGTTTTAAGAATGGGGGACCTGATGCCATGTGACACCAGACTGGGAAAGTGAGGAGCAGAAAGCCCAGTGACAGGATTGGGCAGGAGTGCTCGAGGTACAGGTGAGACCCATAGAAAGCTGCCATTATTTAAGGAGACTTCTTTACTAGCTTGCTGTTGATATCTGAAATTCAGTGCAAATTTGAGTGTTTTATTTTCTTGGGGCACCTGTTAAAATGCAAATACTTTCAAATGGGTGACACATTCAGTCATTATTTACTCTCTGCATCTTAGGGAGAAGGGATAATAATGGAGGTCACCATCCAGTGAGTGAGGCACTGTAAGGAAGGAAGGATTATGGCAGATCTGGGCAGTATTAGAACTCTGTGAACCTGAAGTGAAAGGGCTCAGGGAAGAGGAGACTCCAGGAGGTGAAAGCTCTGGGAGGGAAAGAAAGGCACAGCAAAGGAGGTAGAAGGACACAAGATCTCATTTTTAGCTCATCCTAGTCTAGTGGAAAGAGTGTTGGATTTGAATGCAGGACACCTGATTTTGAATCCCTGACACAAAGTTGATTGGTTGGTTGTTGTCCTTCATTCTCAAAGAGGACCAAAATGTTGGGGTCAGGATATAATGTGTTGGACTGGGTGATCAGACCAATAGGAGCTTGGAATACTCTACCACAGGTTGGGTATGAATAGTGAACCTTGGAAGTGGAGATGTCTCCAAATTTGTGAATCTCATGTTTCTTTTGAGCTCCTTCAGTTCTACTTTGCTCATAGAGAGCAGTGCCTTCTTTGATGCAGTCACATCGTGCTGGGTGGTCCTTTGCCAGTGTCTCCCATGTCACACAATTTGCTCCAAAGTTCTTAAGAGAGACCTTGAGAGTGTCCTCGTATTGCCTCTTCTGACCTCCATGTGAGCACTTGCCTTATGTGAGTTCTCTGTAAAATACTCTTTTAGACAAACATCTGCTTGGCATTTGAACAGTGTTGCCAGCCCATCAGAGTTGTGTTCTCTGCAGTAGAGTTTGAATGCTTGGCAGTTTAGTTCAAGAAAGAACCTCAGTGTCTGGTACCTTATCTAGCCATGTGATCTTCAGAATCTTCCTAAGATAATTCAAATGGAAGAGATTAGGTTTCTTGGAACTGAACTGGTATACTGTCCCGATTACACAGGCATACAATAAAGAATTCAGCATGGCAACTCTGTAGACCTTCAGTTGACACAGGCAGAATGGAAACCCACCTCTTACTCCAGGGTCTTTCCAAGACACAAAGACTGATTCATGAATGGAGAACCAAACTCCTCAAAGGAGTCATATGAACCTTCTCTGCCATACTCCCTACTCAGGATCTAAATTTATTAGTAGGTGCTTGATAGGTCCTTCCTTCCTTCCTTCCTTCCTTCCTTCCTTCCTTCCTTCCTTCCTTCCTTCCTTCCTTCCTTCCTTCCTTCCTTCCTTCCTTCCTTCCTTCCTTCCCTCCTTCCCTCCTTTACTCATCCTTAGAGTTCCATTAGTAGGAAGCAGTGAAAAGTGGCATGGGGGGTGGTGGTCACTGGATTGGGGTCATGTTACCTGGGAGGTAAAACAAACTAAAAAATGTCGCTGGATAAGACTTGGAATACAGGAGTCATATGTCTTCTTGAAGGCAGGACAGATTAATGTGGACAAGTTGTGTTTTATTATTATATTTATTATATATAAAGGTTGACAGAGGGGTTTCTGGTCAGCTGGCATTTCCGGAGCCTAAGGTGCAGCATACAGAAGGAATATTTTCCTTTTTCCAGCTATAGCTGCCTCCCTTTAGTACAGGGATTCTTAACTTGGGATGGATGGACCTCCAAGGGATCAGTACATATATTCCAGAGGGCCTATGAACTTGAATGGGAAAAAAATTGCATCTTTGTTTTGTCATAATTGATTTGCTTTGTGATCCTACATATTTTACTTTATGCATTTAAAAATATGATTCTGAAAAGGGCCCTATAGGCTTCACCAGACCACCAAAGGTAGACATGGCACAAAAAAAGTAAGCATCCTTTCTTTAGTATAATAGGACTGGATTTCCAGTTAGGAGACTTGGGCTTGAATCTTGGCATTAATGTTTCTAACTCTGCCACCTTGGCGGGTTGTCCTTTATATCTGAGCCTCATTTTGTTTTATTTGTAAAAGGAATGTAATAGCAACCTTAAGGAGCTGTAGAAAAGGGAGACATTCTATTTTTGTAGCTGGCTTTACTCTGTCTTCTTACAGGGGCCCAGGCTACAAAAGAGAACATCTCCCTGAAGGTGGTACCTCAGTCTGTGTCCCAACTATGATGGTGGCCTCCCCGTGAGGGCTGCCCATTCCCATTAGCCAGTGGTCGTTTGGCTGTTTAATCATCAGAGGCAAAGCTGAGGACCTCTCATGGCCTCCAAAGTCTGCCGTTAGCTGTGGTAATGACCGATTCTACCAGGGTTATGACTTCAATAAACCATATTCTGTGACTCCATAATGCCAATAATAGATTAGAGAGCAAAGCACGGCTCAGTAGCCCCAATGCTGCTCTGGGGACCGAATCAGCCAGTTTTATACAGGTAATGACCCCTCTCCCTTCACAGACAGGGAATGACTGTTTAGGGGTTCATAATTCATGTGCAACTGGATGAAATACCAGACAGAATTCTGTATGGAAAGGGAAAGGAACTGAAACAACCCAGCCAAGAGGGACCAGTGGGGTCTTGCATTTGAACAGAACTGAAGTCTGTAGAGACGGATGGGACTTCCAAGCCCAACCCTTTCATTTTCCAGATGAGAAAATTGTGGCCCAGAGAAGGCAAATGACTTTCTTAAGGTTGTTCAGCCAGTTAATGGCAGAGCTGGGATTTGAACCCAGTCTTTCTAACTCCAAATTCAGAGTTATTTCCATGTAGGTCAAACAGAGGTCATCTGGGGTAGCTTTGAGGGAGATTCTAAGAGCTCATGTGAAGGCGCTTTTCCTGTGACCCTTTTACTGCCGTGTGTCTCAAAGATTTATGTGATCGCTCCAGTTCAATTACAAGCCTGCAATTGAATGCCCCTCTGGTAAATGCCCCTCTTGGCCCATTGTTCTGTGCCAGCTGAAGCAGGGTAGGCAGGGTAGGAGGTGGGGTGGATTTCTCTCTGTCTCTTTCTCCGTCTCCGCCTACCTCTATTGAACATCTTACAGTGCTGTTGTTTCGGCATATTTCAGTCATGTCTGACTCTTCTTTTGTGACCCCATTTGAGATTTTCTTGGCAAAGATGTTGGAATGGTTTGCCATTTCCCTCTCCAGCTCATTTTACAGATGAGGAAACCAAGGCAAACAGGGTTAAGTGTCTTACCCAGGGTCACACAGCAACTAAGTGTCTGAGGCCAGATTTAAACTCAAGAAGGTGAGTTTTCCTGACTCCAGGCCTGATGTTCTCCCCACTGCATACCTAGTTGCCCTATCCTAGAAATTCCTCATGGAATTTCTAGATCCATACCATGGTGACCAGGTTTACTTGTTCTGTCAGACCAAACAAGGGTGAGTCTTTCAAGTCCTGTCATCTTTTGTGTAGAAAGTGTCCAGGGAAGGCCTCTTCTTATACCTCCTTAATGAGATATTATTGCTCTATTGAAAAGGAGGTATAGTGGATAGAGCTCTGGGCCTGGAATCAGGAAGTTCTGAGTTCAAAACTTCCGCCTCAGACACTTAATAGCTACATGACCCTGGGCAAGTCATAACCTTTGCCTCAGTTTTCTCAACTGTAAAATAGGGATAACAGGTACCACCTACCTCCCAGGGTTGTTGTGAGGATCATTATACCCTTGTTTCATTAATACCACATTAAGAAAGATTGACTGATTAAGGACCATTTCATGTACCTGGACTATACACTTGATTTTGACCTTTAAAAGAGAATGGGGCAGATATGTAGACCTAGAGAGAACTGAGGAGACAAAGAGAAATGCAAAGAGGACAAAGGTTACATACAAAGATCAGATGGTTCCCTGGAGGGAAAGTCTGTGCCTCTGTGGGGCTCCTCTGGAGAATTGCCAGCAAACATTTATTAAGCACCTACTGTGTTCTAGCACTGTGCCAAGTGTTGGAAATGAGAAGATGGTGGCCTGCCATTGTGGGGTTCCTGGGCCAAGCTTGATGCTGTAGGTTGTTGGTTCCAGTGGAAGCACTCTGGAATGACTTGAATTTCTATACCAAGCAGAGAAATTCCAGGCCTTAGCCTTCTGGCTCCAAGGAATTTCTGGACCAAACAGGAGTTGAGTGGTAGCAAGGGACAGAACCACAACCAGACCTTACCTTTCACTGGTTCTGTCAATTAAGTGAATTGTGCAGGTTAGGGGAAGGGGGATTGAGTCTTTATTGGACGTAGGGGGAAAGTAGACTCTCTAGCAGCCCAAAGTATGTTCTTTTTGCGATTGGGGGCTCAACTTTAGGCCAATACTATAAACCTTTAGAACTTTATAGGTCCTTGTCTAGTATAAGTAGGACTCATTGGATAGAGAAGAAATGTTTGGTTGCTTGTGATATTAGACTTTTGCATATTCCATCAGGTGATAGCCTACCTTATACTGGATGTATTGTTAACCAGGGTGCTTGCATAGGGACCCAATGTCCTTTTCCTCTTGGCACAGAGACACATTCATTAGCAAAATTCATATGTTCCCAGGGAATACCCTGGGAATACATGAACCATAGAATGATTTTTGCAAGAAGCCCTCAAGGTTGGACAAGATTTTTATAGACCTAGAGCTGCAGTTCTGGACCATGGGTTATTTTTAAATGCCATCCTTTTGCAAATCCTCTTCTTCCCCTTGGTTGCCACCATTGACCTCTCTCCAGCTCTTCCCTTTTTCTTTATTCATAAGTTACCAGTTCCATCCATCACCATACATGCCTTCCAGCAGTTTATTCTCTCTGATTACACTGGAGAAAAGATCCCATTATATCATACACAAGAAAGATGGAAATGTAGTCTCAGGCTTGGCCTCTACTTTCCCCTATTCTCAACCAATCAACATAGGCTTTTCCCCTGAAGGGAGGATATGAATGAACTTCTAATGGAAAGAAGAATCCTCTGTGTCCTCAGAGGGAGGATTGGAAGGAGTTAGAGCAGAAGAAATGCAGCATAACTGGTTGAAAAGTTAACCCCAAGGAAGGGGCCCTCCCATGAACACATCCCATAGGATTTGAGAGCTGGAAGGCTCCATTAATTTAACCCCCTCTCATTTGATGGAAATGGAAAATGAGATGGGGGGCAGGGGAAGTGATTTGCCCAAGGTCTCCATGCTATGAAGTGGCAGCATCAAGGATTCAAAACCAGGCCTGGGTGTGTGGGAGCCCACTAAATGGTAAATATTCAGGTCGAGCCTCTGCACCTCAGAAATCACAAAGCCTACAAATCAGGATTTGATTTATTGTTTTGTTGATTGTCTAGACTTAAGAAAGGGATGGAGAAAATGTTGTTGAAATAGATTAAATTTAAAAGGGTGTCATCTTTCCAGAGACCTGATTGTTTAATATTTACCAGCATACCCCTGAAACCAGGAATCTTTGTTCTAAGTATAATATACTTTCTACTACTGCATGCTGACTCCCTACAGTGGCTTTTTTCAAATTAAGCAACATATTTATTCTAGTATTCAAAGAATGGGTCCTGGCTCAGCTGAGGTTCATGTCTCCCCTTGCCCCAAATAGCTGAGTATTCCCAAACTTAGGGTTCCATTGTAGAAAGGATACTGGACTTGGAATTAAAAGCCTTGGGTTTAAGCCCTGGCTCTGACACTTAACACCCATGTGGCTTTGGGCAAGCCCCTTCCTCTTCCTGAGCCTCAGTTTGCTCATCTGTGAAATGGGGATAATGATATTTTCATGACTTACCTGGCAGGGTTATTTTGATGAAAGTGCTTTGTCAGCAGCAAAGTGAGCTACTGTTAGTCCTGGGAGTGAGCCCATTCCTCCATTGGTGGTGGCAGGGACCACCATGCCTATAGTATGCCCACAATGGTAGGAATGGCTCAGAGAAGTCCGGATGCTTGGTCCTGTTGGAGGCTTGGGTTCTTGGCCCTGCAGGCTGGTGAAAGAGATTGTGAAGGTGTCTCATATTGCTTGGAGGTTAAAACCTTTGTGGTCCTAAAGAGAATTACATGCAAAGAAGGGCCCATTAGGTCCTGCCAATGAGTTTAGGACTATCTCACCTGGGAATTTCTCTTAAGATCACATATTGAGATCTGAAGGAACGTTAGAGACCATCTAGTCCAGCCCTATCATTTTATTGATGAGTCTGAAATTTATAGAAGTTCAGAGGTTTAATCTCTTTGCCCAAATGGATCTTTGTCCAATATCACAGAGATAGTATATGACAGAAGCAGGATGTTAATCAGCTGAGAGGCAGCTCTGCTGGACATGGAGTCAGGAAAGACCTGGGTTTGAATCCCAGCTCTGATACTTACTAGGCATATGTGAATCTGGGGAAATTAGAAGTTTTTGACCTCAGTTTCCTCATCTGCAAGATAGGATAATAATATATGTAGGATGTATTTCATGGGATTGTTTTGAGATTTGAATAAATCAATATATATTAAAGTTATATATAATATCAATAATTAATATATTATATATTATTTCTTATTAATTCTGATACTGTTTTGATGATATCAAGGAAGTCATTTACAAGATGTCTAAAGGTGGGGGCATTGAAAAAATCTTTGATCTTGATATGGGGAACAAAAGCAGAAAGGACATTGGCTACTACTACCAACTCGTATACCTACCCTTTCATTTACATGAGGGTCATCTCTACCTGAATTGAGAGGGCTTTCTTGATGAGGCAGTTAGTAGAAAAAAAGTAAGCTTTTGCAAAGGCTATTTAGCAGTGGATCACATCTTTGCCATCTCACAACTGACTGAAGGATGTAGAGAATATGAGGTCCTGTTGTGCTTGTGGTTTGTTAATTGAAAATGCATTTGACTAGGGAGAATAGGACACTACCTTGAAGGCATTTTTACAACAGTGTTTCTTTCCCATTCAGATATCAAGGTCATCCAAGATTTCTCTGAAGATGTAACAGCATAAATAACTCCATTCAAGGGCCTTCTCATAATTAACTTCAGGCAAAGCACAAAATAGAAAACCATAAGCCTGCCAAAAGTATTTTCTTCTCTAATGGGGGAGATCCAACATAGAGTCCAGGTAAAGAAGGGATTCTTTGGGAATGGTGAGGGCTTCCAGATGTTCCTTCTTGTAGATGATATTATATTGATCGCATCAATCCCCAAGATACTTAAGAGCCTTCTGGAACTCAAAGAAGTTTGATTCATCCATCCACAGAGGAAAAACCAAATGGATGAGAAATGTCTGGTGCCTGAATTTCAGCATGTATATGAATGGATTCCCTATAGAAATTGCCCTCCAGTATGTCTGTTTGAGACATACATATGTACAGATGTGTATCTTCATATGCACGTACATACAGATGGACAGTGAGCTGGAATTAGAAATAAAAAGGAGGGAAAGAATGTACCAGATTGCTTTTGGGAAATTTCAAGACACTTTTATTGACTTGACCTCAAGTTTTGTAGGACTGCAAAGACATGTCTTTTCAACGCAAACTTTTTTAAAAATCAGTGTTACTGTATGGGAGTAAGACCTGGAATACCACTGCTTCTAAAAAGCCAAAGATAAGTACTGCACAGAGGACAATGGAAAGGTGCACCATGGGTGTGAGCAGGTTGCAATATCTAGCCAATAAATAACTCCAAAGGACAGGAATAAAAAGGATGTCATCAAAGAATTACGTGGCAATAAGAGAAGGTGGACTGGTCATGTGGTGAGAGAAAGGCATGATAGGCGGATGATCAGTGTGCTCCAATGGTACCCTCCAGGTGTTGGGAGGAGATGAAGAAGACCACTGGCAAGCACATTGGGTGGACTCCTTTGGTGAATTTTTAGGGAAGCCATGGAGATGAGTGGCACAGACTGGACAGCTATGGATGGGTTGTCATTTGCATGGCTGGAAAGAACCCCTGAATTGAAGTGACAAACAGATCCACTTGATTATTTAAATATTGACCACCATGTTTAATGGAGCTACAGAAATATTTACATAGTGCATAAAAATGGAAATAGATTGGAGCAGCTTAGAACATACACATTGACTTGTACTCACATGGTGCTCTGAGTATCTCCAAATGAGGCAATAAGCTCAAGAAGGTGTGACCCTCTTAATAATGGAAGAATGTCAGAGTTGAAGGACCTTTAGAATATAGAACATGTGTTAATCAGTAAACATTTATTAAGTGCCTACTGTGTGCCAAGCACTGGGGTAAACATTGGGAATACAAAAAATAGACAAAAGATAGTCCCTGTCCTCTAGAAACTCACACTCTAATTCAGGAGACAATACATAAAAGGCAGGGCAGCCAGGTGGGAAATGATGATATGGCTGCCTTGGGCATTCTCCTAAAATGGAGAGCTGGGAGGAGCTCACCATTGTCTATCTACTACCCTTTCCAATCAGAGGGAGGAAGGGGTGAGGTGTGAGTTTCAGAGCTTGTGATCTTGAAGGATAATGGGACTCCAGAAAACATGATGAAAGTCTAGTAGAGTCCAGCTGGGTGAGAAATGATTTAGGGCTAAGACCAAGATTAGAGAACCCAGAATATAGAATATTAGAACTAAAAAAGTCCTTAGAACATGGAATGTTAGAGATGGATGTTCCTTCATAACAAAGAACATAGGGGCAGCTAGGTAGTGCAGTGGGTAGAGCACTGGCCCTGGAGTCAAGAGGACCTGAGTTGAAACTCAGCCTCAACCACTTATTAGCTGTGTGACAATGTCACTTAACCATGATTGCCTCTGAAAAAGAACAAAGAACACAGAATGTTAGAGTTGAAAGAGATCTCAGAGATGACCATGTTGATGTGTATGTTCCTCCTTTGTCACCAAAGAAGACCATGCCATCAGAGAAATAATGACATGACTTTCACTTGACTTTGTTTTGAGTGAGGGAGGGCTGTGCAAGTCACCAGCCTCACTTCTCCTCCAGAACCATCTATTCGTGTGACTAGATATTCATCAGGATGACTGGAGATGACCCAGGATGAGGCAGTTGGGGTTAAGTGACTTGCCCAAGGTCACACAGCTAGTGAGTGTCAAGTGTCTGAGGTGAGATTTGAACTCAGGTCCTCCTGACTCCTGCACTGGTGCTCTATCCACTGCACCACCTAGCTGCCCCAGCATGTTGATACTATTTCGTAGGTGAGGAAATGGCAACCAGAAAGGCTCAAAGTGACTAGCTCAAGGTCATGTCTGAATGGAGACTAGACTCCAGAACCCCTGACTCCCACACCCAGAGGCATTTCCACATCTGGAGCCAGCTCCTACCTGCTTGAGAGAGGGCTGATAGTTAAATTTTCAGGGTGATCATTTATTGTTATTATTATTGCTAATACCTTGGAAATCAGCAAATGCCACCGATGAAGGCTTGATTTATTGTTTTATTGATTGTCTAGGCTTAAGAAAGAGAAGGAGAAAATGTAGCCAGTGCAGATTAATCTTAAAAGTGTACAATGCGTACATTTTTTTGCTCTCGAGAGCCAGTTGTTAGACATTTACCAGCACACCCCTGCTCGTAGCTATGCTTTCCCCATTATGTTTGTATGAGCCTGCCGGGTGTCATGATCCTTAGATTTAGTAAAACTGTGACTTCTAAGGACTTTCTGAGTAGAGAGAGGAGGAGAGGAATGCAGGGAATGGCCTGCCGTGATGGGGAAGGGCAGCTCCCACCTGAGGGAAGGTTTGGCCTCCCCTCCTAACTGGAGCCTCCCAGCGCTGTTCCCTTCATTCCCCACCCTCGAATCCTCTTCACTACTTGTCCCTTCCTGTGGGCTCTGGCAGTGACCACCTGGGCATGGGGAGCCACAGATGTGTGCTTAGTGTAATCAGTCCTTTCATGTCCCTGGCTTCCACGTGCTTGGCTCTGACGTGACTGCCTGGGGCGAAGCCCCTCTTGGGACAGAAGGCATTTTTGGGAAAGGGGGGCTCTGGCATTTCTCAAACAAGCCCAAGCCTGGAGAAACACTTACCTCATCCTGTCTAGGTTTTTAGCACCTGGCGCTGACATTGAGCATACGTGGTGGAGAGTCTGCCTCCAGAGTTAGCTCTTCCAGGGGGCCCCTCACAGCCAGACTGTGAGCTCAGTTAGGGTTTTATGGAATTCAGAAAAAAAGCAAGATAATCCTCCCCTAATTTCTCACATGCTTGACTGGTCTGAGAAATAGACAGAGTAGGATGTTTTGCCTGATATTACATAGGAGAGAATTAATAGATGCTTATTGATTAAATTTACTGATATACAACTAGCAATGGCCTTAGGAATCAACCAGCACAACTCTTTTATTTTACAGCTCAGGGGAACTGAGGCTCAGGTGTCAGTCTACATAGTACAGTTTTGAGGATGATGGGATACATCAAAAGCTTCTCACCGATGCCTAGAATTTACAGAATCACTGTCATCGACTTTCAGAGTCAGAAAGACCTGAGGGGCCATCTAGTCCAGCTTGTACCTGGATAGGAATCCCCTTGATAGCAGCTCTGAGAAATGACCATCCAGCTTCTGCTTGAAGATTTTTAAGGGAGGGAAAACTCATTATCAATCTACAAACAGGCATTTGTTAGGGATCTACCATGAAGCAGGCACTGTGCTAGGCCCTGGAGGAATACAGCATGTTCACAAATGAGTAGATAGAGGCTATATACAGAGTAAAAATGTAGTCATTCACTGAAAAACCTTTCTCCATCATCTCTAATTTTAGTGCTTTGGCTGAGATGTCTCTAATTTATCATATATATATATACATACATATATATATATATATGTATGTATGTACATATACACACACACGTATATATCTTGCCTGAACATAGTTGCCTGCATGTTGTTTTCTCCATTAGTTTGTGAGTTCCTTGCCTTTCTTTATATCCCCAGCACTTAGCAATGTCTGGTATATAACTGGTGCTTAATAAAAGCTTATTGACTGGACTTGAATCAGGGAAGGTTTCTTGAATGGTAAGTGTTTAGCACAATGCCTGGCACACATAGTCGGTGCTTAATAAATGTTTGCTGATTTGACTTGAATCAGAAAAGGCCTCTTGAATGATGAGCCTTGCAAGGGGATTGGGGTTCTAGAACAGCTGAAGTAGCTTATGCTTCTTTTAAATAGTTTTATATTGTTGGAAAGTTTTTCCTTAGTTAGAGATAGAACCTATTTCCATGTTAGTTCTCCTCATTGCCCTTAGATTTACTATTTGGGGCCAAGTAGAACAGGTTTATTTTCTCCTTCACATGTTTGCATCAGCTAGTGATGCAATGGATAGAGCACTGGGTCTGGAGTCAGGAAGACCTAAGTTAAAATCTGATCTTAAACTCTGACTGTGTGATCCTGGGCAAGTAATTTCACCTCTCTTTGCCTCAGCTTCCTCAACTATACAATGAAGGTCATCTGAGCACCTACCTCATGGGGTTGTTGTAAGGATCCTATAAGGTAATATTTGTAAAAGCACTTAACATAGGGTCTGGCACACAGTAGGTACTACGTAAATACTTGTTCCCTTTCTTTCCTCCGCCATGTTTCCCCCAAGTATTTCCCTACTACTTACTGACTATGAGACCTTGGAAAGTCATTTAATATCTCTGAGCCTGAGTTTTGTCATTCCTGTAAAATGAGGGGATTGGACTAGATGGCTTCTGAAGTTCTTTCCAGCTCTGTATCTATGACCTCCAAATCATATATTGGCTTCCTTTCTCCTCAGTCCCCATTCCTTTAACTTCTCTCCTATTTTAATATACACTGTTATGTCCTTTTAGGCACCTGCGTTCCCATAACCTACATTTTTCATTCCAGCTCAACCACTCATAGGGATCTTAGATCTCAGTGTCACCTATAAATGTGTTACCATCATGATTCACAAATTGAACATTGAATTGAAATTCACAAAAATGAAAATTCCTGCCTAATCATAACATCTCATCATATAATTCTCCCTTTACTTCATTATTCTTCATTCTGGCTTCCACAAACCCCATCTCCAATTACTCTCACCCCCTTCTCCCTCACTAGCCCTGCTCTGGCCTTGCTTTTTTCTTTTTTCACTGTCTTGAACATATGGTTGATCAGTCTATGTAGATACAATTTTCTGTGTCTTACATCTCTTGCCTTCGTCCTACCCATCATTCATGCCTAGTTAAACACCAACCCCTCCATCTAACATCATGTTCCAATTTGTGTGCTGCTGAATGCTGCTAAAGAAAGCCATGTAATTGTGCTGACTTGGTTTGCTACAAATTTATGTCGTCTAATCTTAACTGGACTCTAGCTACTCCATGCTGAACTTTTTGTTATTATACAATCAGTAAATCAATAACCGCTTTAAAATGTCTGCTGGGAATATTAAGACGAAAATGAAACAGTCCCTGTTCTCAAGGAGTTAACATGATTAACTTTAACATGATTGACTTTTTAATCATATTCCGCAAAATGATTATTCCCAAACTTCTCTCTTCAAGTTTCTTATACCATTCACTTTCCCTGCTTACTTCCCATTAGAAGACTTTGCCTACTACTTTCCTGATAAAACTCAACATGAGTTCTTTCTTCTCTCCTTCTCATGTCTTAAAACCCCTGTACATTATGTAATAATAAGGCAATGGTCAGTGAAATCCCAGCCCCTATGAACTGATGCAGTGTGCATGGCCTGATAAAATATCCCCCATGGGCTTAGGAGCATGCATATTCAGCTATTCTTTCTGTGACTGTTTCCTTTGCACACTGGGTAGGGAAGAAATGGAATCTTCAGTTGGTTGCTAAGCCGGAAGTGAGCTTTTCCTCAAAAGCCTCCCAGGGTGGGGAGGTTGGGCGGGGGTGAGGGTTGGTGAAGGTGGGTCGGTGAAAGTGAACTCTCTTCCTGGTCTGGTTGTCTTGAGAGAGTAGGCATGGGCTACTATAAGCCACAGGGTGAGATTAGGAGCTGGTATTAACCCTTTCCCTCTCCATCTGGAGGCTTACAATAATTTACGCCTTCTTACTTAAATTCAGCCAGGCCAGAAAGAGAGCTTGTGCTGCTGAGAAGTTTCGTATCCACGTTCAGTTCCAGCATAAAAGCTAGCTGAAAAAGCGGACTGGAAACAGGCAGACAGTAACTGTGCTTATGCTGCAGTAGAGAGTGGGGTCTTCCGTTATGCATGTCCAGAATCAATCTCACCAAATATTCATGTGCTCACAGAACTGAGCTCTCATTGGCTACTTACTTGCCCATTATACTAATTTTCCATTCTCTCCTTTCCTCGCACCTCTAAAGAGGAGGTGGCTCTTATTCTTGCCAAAGCTGACTTCTCTAATCGTGCCCTTAATCCAGCTCCTTCCCTGCTCCCCAGTCTCCTGTGAGACCCTCCCTTCTTTCCCCTCCCATTATCTCCAATTTCTCCTTCTCACTGGCTGCTTCCCCACTGTCTACAGACATGCCCTGATCTCATCCTTAAAAAAATTCCACTTGACCCTGACATACTTTCAAGATCTATCTTATATCTCTTATGCCTTTCACATCAAAATTCCTATAAAGAATTCCCCATTCTCATTCCTCCCATTTCCTTACCTCTCACTCACTTCTTAATCCTTTGCAAGCTGGTTTCCAAGGCTTCTCCTGTTCTGTTCTAACTGCTTCAACCAAGGTTGCCAATGATCTCTTAATTATTAAATCCAGTGTCCTTTTCTCAGTCCTCATTCTCCTTGTTCTTTCTACAGCTTTTGACACCATAGACATCCCTTCCTGTTAGTCTTTCTTCCCTTAGCTTGCACAAGGCGACTTATTTACTCTCTTTGATTTTTCTTCAGCAGCAGCTTCTTTTCAGCTTTCTTTGTGGGATCACCATCCATTTTTCTCCTAGCAAATATGGGTGCCCCTCACCATTTTGTCCTGGGGTTCTTTGTTCACCTGTTTTGAAAGCTATGGATTCAAATATTCTTTCTAGTCAACTCAAGAAGTCAAATCAACAAATGTTAAGTATTTACTGTATGCCAGGCAGGGACAGCTAGATGATGCAGCGGATAGAGTGCTAGACCTGAAGTCAGGAAGACTCAACTTCCTGAGTTCAGATCTGGACTCAAACACTTGCTAGCTGTGTATCTCTGGGAGTATCACTTAACCTTGTTTGCCTCAGTTTCCTCATCTGTAAAATGAGCCAGAGAAGAAAATGGCAAAACTGCTCCAGTATCTTTGCCAAGAAAACCCAAAGGGACTCATGAAGAGTTGGACATGACTGAAAATGACTGAACAGCAGCAAGTAGCAACAAAGTATACCAGGCACTGTGAGAAGTACTGGGATGCCCCAAAGGAGCTCATAATATAATGGCAGACAAAACCAGCAAACAATTATGTGTAAACAAGATATATATGGAATAAATTGGAGATAATTTGGATAAATTCAATGTAAACTTAGAAGGAAGGCACTCAGATTAAGAAGGAGCAGGAAAAGGTTTTTAATTTTTTTTTTTTTGCAGAAGATGGGACTTATCTAAGACTTGAAGGAAACCAGGCAAATCAGGAGGTGGAGATGAGATGAGATGGGAGAGTTCCAGGCATGGAGAATAACTAGCAAAAATACTTGGAGTGAGGAGGTGGAGTGCCTTGTTAGCAGAGCAGCGAGGAAGCCAATATCACTGCATCCAAGAGTGTATGGAGGGGAGGAAGGTCGAAGAAGTCTGGAAAAGTAGGAAGGGGCCAGGTTATAAAGGGTTTGAACCACCTAACAGAGGTTTTTGTATTTGATGACATTTACTGAGTAGAGGGTGACATAGTCAGACTTCCTTTTCAGGAAGATCCCTTTGACACAGTTGGAGTGGGGATGGCTCATGAAACAATAGAGGATGATAGACTCTTGTTGGACCAAAGATATAGAAATGAAGGAGAACTTTGAACTCATCAAACCCCACTTTTTCATTTTACATTTGGAAAAATGAGGCCTAAAGAAGTAAAATAACTTGTCCAACATAACACAGGTAGAAAGTGGCAGTGATGTGATTTAAACCAAGTTCCTCTAATTCCAAACCCTCTGACTCTTCATTATACTTCTCTGTTTATACCTAATTTCTCTCTTTAATTCTAGTTCACTATTATTAATTTATTACTTAGTGTGAATTTGAGAAATATATGCATATAAACATATACAAACATATGTATACACACATGTGCATATGTGCACATTCATTCAGAGAGGGCAGGGATTAATTAACTTATCCAGATCACACAGCTAGTAAGTGACACAGCTGGGAATTGAAGTCAGGTCCTCCAAGGTGCAAAGCTAACACCCTTTCCATATTACCTCCTAGACCCTTCTCTGAGAATTGGTTCTGATTTTGAGAGGTAGGAGACAGTTGAACATTTGAGCAGGAAGGGAGGGGGTATCATCAATGAAGAGAACAGAGGCCAGGAGCACTCAAGGCAATCATTTGCCAATTTTGTGTTTTTCAATAGTTTTCTTCCTGTGTGGAGGAGTGTAGAACATGTAGAGAAGTACAAATAGGAAATTCCCTCTGACGGACAGCTGAGCAGTAGCCCAGGAAAACTCCAAGCATGTTGCCATAAAAGATAATGAACATTTCCGAGGTTGGCCCAAGGGTAGGGGTGAGGCAATGATAATGGATTTTCATGGAAGGGGGCTTAACGATTTCCAAGGCGATTGCTTGGCACATGGTACTTGGCTGTGTGGGAGAAGAAAGAGAACAAATTGCCTCTCAGGTCACTCTGAACAACTTCAGCCCCATTTAATAAACCAATATGGAACTAGGCACTGTAAACTATATTTCAATGGGCCTGGAAATCATTTGTTTGGAATGGTCTGGAATTACTACCAACATGAGGTGATTATATGCTACTTGGCATAGCCAATACATGTATTTAAATATGAAAGATAGACTGGGTCTGTGAATCTGAGCATCCTGGGCTCTGTTCCCTTGTTTCACAGAATCTCAGAACGCCGCAGCTGAAAGGGACCTTGGAACAAAGAAGTTAGAATGTCAGAGCTGAAAGAGACTTTAGTATATAGCACAAAAGATATCAGAGCCTGAAGGTTCCTTAGAATTAAAATCTAGCAGATTTTAATAGAACTATAAGAGACTTTAGGGATCATTCATTTCAACTAAGTCATTTTCCAGATGGGGAAACTGAGGCTTTAAGAGGGGAGATGACCTGTGTTGGTCATTGTTGTTGTGTTCATCCGTGTTGGTCATAGTGAGTTAGGAGCAGAGCCAAACTCAGGACTTCAGGATCCTTCCTTGTACTCTTTCTATCCCACATGTGCCTTCTCTGAACCATTCCCTTCTAGGGTAGAGTTCACAGAAGCTATCCTAAGACTTGAAGGATGGATAGAATTTCAACAGACAGTGATTGGAGGAAGAG
Source organism: Notamacropus eugenii (assembly GCF_028372415.1). Taxonomy (NCBI): domain Eukaryota; kingdom Metazoa; phylum Chordata; class Mammalia; order Diprotodontia; family Macropodidae; genus Notamacropus; species Notamacropus eugenii. Next base: position 518,627,662 of record NC_092872.1, read on the forward strand.
GAGTATGCTAGATGGATGAGAAGATGTGAACAAAGTAAGGAAGTTGGGAAATTGGGATGTTTGAGGAGCTGTTTGGCTGGACAGGGGTCAAGTGAGTCAAGACAAGAGGAGATCCTCAGATACAGAGTTGGAAGCAACCTTAGAATGTTAACTATGGAAGTGGTTTGTATAGATTCAGTCCTCTCATTTTAGGAAACTGGGTAATGACTTGCCTAAGGTCAAACAAGGGCAAGCTAGGTGGCACAGTGGGTAGAATACTGGATGTGGAATCAGGAATACTCATTTTCCTGACTTCAAATCTGACCTCAGACATTTTCTAGCTGAGTTACCCTGTGCAAAACCCTGCTTGCCTCAGTTTCCTCATCTGTAAAATGAACTGGTTGTACTCAATGGTTTCTGAGGTCCCTTCCATCTATAGTTTCATGATTCCATAATTCTATGATCCTAATTTCAGAATTTCAGATTTGGATGGGACCTCATTAGTGTCAAACTCAAAGAGAAACATGGGTCACTGAAACATGGTAAGGATCCCTGCAAGCTGCATACTAACTTAGCCACACATGTTTTTATTTATTTATCTATCCATCCATTCTTTCATTTATTTATTAATATATCAACACATTAAACTCAGATAGGAAGCACATCTTAATTTGTTTCTGGCCATACTCAGGAGTGACTTTGGACACATATTTGCCACCACTGTTATAGTTTTGCTGTCTATTTCTTCCTATAACTCCCTTAACTTCTCCTCTAAGAATTTGGATGCTTTACCACTTGGAGCATATATGTTTAGTAATGATATTGCTTCATTATCTATGGTGCTTTTTAGCAGGATATAGTTTCCTTCCTCATCTCCTTTGATTATATATATTTCTGCTTTTGCTTTGTCTGAGATTAGGATTGCTACCCCTGCTTTTTTTTTACATCAGCTGAGGCACAATATATTCTGCTTCAACCTTTTACCTTTATTCTGTGTGTATCCCCCTGTTTCAAATGTGTTTCTTGTAAACAATATATTGTTGGATTATGATTTTTAATCCATTCTGTTATCTGCCTCCATTTTATGGAAGAGCTCATCCCATTCACATTCACAGTTATGAATTATATCTGTGTCTTTCCCTCCATCCTCTTTCCCCCGTTTACGCTTTAAGTTCTCCCTTCTCCTTTCCCCTCCCCAATAGAGTTTTAATTTTTGACCACTGCCTCCTTCAGTCTTCTCTCCCTTCTATCAGCCCCCCTCCCTTTTACTCCCCTTTTCCCTTACTACTTCTTCCCTCCCTTTTAACCTCCTCTCCCCTTTCTTTCCCCTTTCCCCTCCTATTGCCTATAGAACTAGTTAGATTTCTATACTTAACCGAGGTTGTTGTTCCCTCCTTGAACTAAATCAGATGATAATAAATCTCATACAATACTCATCTCCCTCCCCTCTTTCCCTCTACTGTAATATGTTTTTGTGCCTCTTCCTGTGATATAACTTACCTTTTTCTGCCTCCTTTTTTTCACATCTCCTGTTACAATCCCTTTGTACCCTTAAATCATATCATTTAATTTATACCCACTCCCTCTGTCTATGTATATTCCTTTTAAATATCACAATAATTATACAATTCTCAAGATTAACAAGTGTCATCTTCCTTTATAGGGATGTAAACAGTTTGCCCATATTGAATAACAAAATTTTTCACCCTGTTTACCTTTTTATGCGTCTCTTTAGACTTGTGTTTCAAGATTGAATTTTTTATTAAGCTGTGGCCTTTTCATCAGGAAGATCTGGAAATCCCTTATTTCATTGAATGTCCATCTCCTTGCCTGAAATATTATGCTCTATTTTGCTGGGTAATTGATTCTTGGTTGTAGTTCCAGCTCCTTTGCCTTACAGAATATCATATTCCAGTCAGTCCTGTGTGATTCTGACTATAGCTCTTTGATATTTGAATTACTTCTTTCTGGCTGCCTGCAGTATTTTCTCCTTCACTTGATAGTTCTGAAATTTGGCAACGATATTCCTTGGTGTTTTCATTTTGGGATCCCTTTCAGGAGTTGAACAGTAGATTCTTTACATGACTATTTTGCTGTCTGGATCTAAGACCTCTGGGTAGTTTTCCTTGATGATTTCTTGGAACATATTGTCCAGGCTCTTTTGTTTCATCATAGCTTTCTGGTAGACCAATAATTCTTAGATTTTCTCTCTTGGGTCTATTTTCCAGGTCAGTTGTTTTTCCAATGAGATATTTTACATTTTCTTCTATTTTTTCATTGTTTAGATTCTGTTTGACTGATTCTTGATTTCTCATAGAGTCATTAGCTTCTCTACTTGCCCAATTCTAATTTTTAATAGATTGTTTTCTTCAGTTAATTTTTGCATCTCTTTTCGCATTTGCCCAATTGTTCCTTTTAAGGAGTTATTTTCTCCAGTTAGGTTTTGTACTTCCTTTCCCATTTGTCCAATTTTCCTTTTTAAGGAGCTGTTCTCTTCAGTGAATTCTTTTTTCATATTTTTAAAATCATTGACCAGTTTTTCTTCTACTTCTCTAATTTGACTTTTAAAAACCTTTTTGAGCTCTTCCAAGGTGCTCTTTAGGCTTGAGACCAGTTCATATTCCCTTCTGAAGTTTCAGAAGGGGATGCAGTCTCAATGCTGACCTCTTTGGTATTCATGCTTTGGTCCTTGTCCCTATAGAAAGATTCTATGGTCTTTTCAAGTTTGCTTTTTGCTCATGATGATCACCCTTTTCCTGGCTTTTAAAGTGGATCTCTGCTTCTGGGGTACAGGAGGCTCTGTTCCACAGTTCTTGTGCTTAGAACTTGAGGTTTTGTGTATTGTGGCCTCTGGGTCTTTCAGCTAGAAGCTAAAATGCTGCAGTTTACCTGGTGCTGAGCTGGCTGGTGTGCCAAAGTAGAAGCCAGGTGAAGTCTTTCTGAGTTTCCCTTGGAGTTACCCTGGAGCTAGCTGCATTAAGTATAGAGGAGGGGTGGTCTGGCCACAGGAGGTCTCCTTTGCTAGATTATAGGTAAGTTCAGCAGTTGGTGAATCCCATCTGTGTTAGTGTCTTCCCAATTCCCCTGGCTGTGCTGAGGCATACCTAGGGTCCTGGTGTTGGCAATTGTGGGCTGCACCCCCCACCCCAGGGTGCTCAGGTTCTCCTCTTGGTTCATTGAGGTGAGCTATCTGGGACAGCTCCAGTTCTGCACTGGTCCCCTTCAGTCACAGCAAAGGGACCCCATTTTGTGATTTTCCTAGCCTCATGGGCTAAGAGACTGTTTACCCCTTTGGCTGATCCCTCTGTTCCAAGATTTTTCCTGGGGAAATATTCTCTGGATTTTTCAAGGTCAACAAGGCGGGGGGAGGGGGGACGGGGATAGCATTTACCAATCACTCTACCATCTTGGCTCCCAGAATGCCACCACTGTTCTAATCAAATCCTTACACAAAAGGGATCCCTCCTATAACATCCTGGTCAAGTGGTCACTCAACCTCTGCTGGCCTAAACTCCATCAAGGCCTTTCGCCATCCAGGTTGTTCTTTTCTGGACAGTGTCTAGCTTGACAGAATTCTTAAGCTGTGATACCTAGAAAGGAATGTAATTCTTCAGATGTTGGTCTGACTGGGGAAGAGTCCAGAGGTGCTATCACCTCCTTATTCCTGGAAGTAGTACCTTTTAGAAAAATGCATAGTTAGATCACATTAGATTCTGGCTGTCTCATCATACTACTGATCCATACTCAGCTTGCAGTCCACTAAAACCCCCAGATCTTTTCCAGGAAACTGCTGTCCTGCCATGACTCTTCCATCCTGTACTTGAAGGGCCTTGAAAGCCAAGTTCAGAAGTTTACAACTTGTGTTTATATCTAAACTGTAAACGAGCATTTATTAAGCACCTACTATGTGCCACGCACTGTACTAAGTGCTTTTACAAATTAGGTTGTTGACTGCTTGGTTAGCAGACTCCTCTCTGGTCAGAACTTTCAGGGTCTGGCCACAGAAGCCACTGGAGATGGTTCCACTCTTGAGCCTTGGGGCAATCAGACAAGGCTCAAGTCTATTCAGGTTGGGGTCTGTAGGACTGAATTTCTGTCCCTGGATTCTGTGGTGAATCCTATTGGGACACCATCTCTGGGTGGGATGCTCTGTTGCCAGGCAGTCTCTGCAGAGCTCTGACTCATAACTCTAGAAAGGAGGTTTCCAAAGTATCTCTTTTACTCTCTTAATAATACCTCCCAACACATACTGAGAGAAACACGCCCTCACCCGCAGACATCAGCTGTCTGTGAGCTCTAATGTATGCCAGCTACTCCCAAATCTTCTCCTTCTTCTCCCTTCCTGGTCCTTCCACCCTCCCTAATGCCCCACTCCCAGGTTCTCTTTCTCATACACTTCTTGCAAAGCACATCCTTACAGATACACACCCACACTCAATACTGACAAACATGCATTCCAGTGCACAAACACATCCCTACACATTCACACAAATTAGAATAATAATCTTTGCCCTCTCTGCCTCATAAGGTTGTTGTGAGGAGCCAGTTTTGTAAATCTTAAAAGCTTAGAGAAAAGGGAGCTGTTATTATGGTAATACACACCTGCTACAGGCACCCAAATAAACAAACATACTCCTACACACACAAATATATCCCTACACACATACACAAAGACACCCTCCACACACCCTTACATACACATGCAAATAGGCTTTCCCCTGACTCAGACAAATAGAACAACTTGCAAGTCCTTACATAGAAACACAAATGTGTCCTAGACAAGCCCACAAACATATACATATAATTCTGTTTAATCGCATCTCTCTCTCTATATATGTATGTGTATGTATACATACATATATGTGTATACACACACATATGCTTCTTCCTTCTGTACACGTATGCTCCATCCACCTCTGCCTTGCTCACAGAGATGTGTACAAAGCCATACTCTACAGGTTCTCATATGTGGACATATATAAGCCCCTACTTCTGTCACCCACTCACAGGGTCCCACTACTCTGAGTCTTGAAAAACGCTGATAGATTCCCATGGCCTGGGGGTAGCTGTTTAAGGCCCTTGAGGGATGCTAGGGTAGATGGAAAAAGTCATGGAGATGAGAAGTCAGACATGGGGGGGCCTTGCCTTTGGATAGAAGGCCCTTGGAATGGAGTAGTTCCTGTTGAAAGGGAGTAGTTTCTGTTGGGGAGTTTCTAAAGAAGTAGCCCTGGCCTTTTCTGAGTGTGTGTGTGTGTGTGTGTGTGTGTGTGTGTGTGTGTGTGTATGTATGTATGTATATATGTGTATGATGGGATATGGAGTGGGAATGTGGGGTGACACATGTCCACAGCCTCAGGGTTCATGGTGTCAAGTGGATCAAGTATTGAACTTGGAGTGACAAAAGACCAGATATCTCACTCAGATACTTACTAGCTGTAAGTATGTAAGACACTTAATCTCTCTGTGCCTCAGTTTTCCCATCTATAAATGAGGGGGTTGGACTTAATGGCCTCTAAGTTCCCTTTCAGCTAAAAACCTATGATCTACGATTGTGCTAGATGAGAAGAAGGAATGGAAAGCTCTGAAAACCAAGTGGATAATTCTGGTGCTGTTGGATTAAGGTCTAGGTATTGCTTTGAACAAATTAAAGGAACATTATAAAGCATGTTTAGCTTATGACAAGGCTGAGTCATGTACATGGGGGAATTATCCAACCTTGATGGGAATCTAATACAGTGGTTCTTGGTTCTCCAACACACCAAGAAGTAAAGGGGGCAGCCTCCTTCCTTCATACCTTTGCTGAAAAAAACTTACTTAACAGTTTCTTAAACTAATGATTTCAGAATGTTTAGGAGTTCTGTCTAGCCTCTTTAAGTAATCAGGTGATAAAAAAGAGAGCTTCATTCCCACAGAGGAGAAAAACACAATGCATAGATTAGAGACCATTATGTAGACTAGGTACATATTCTGGGAGAGAGATGAGTTTGTGCTAGACTTGTAAGAGAGAAAGCCACTGGTCAAGGATTGCTTTAGAGACTTGACTCTAAAATCACATGTGGAGTAAGTGATTAACAGCAATATGGAGTAGAAGCTGGGACGAAGCAGCTTATAGAGAGGTACCATAATGTAGTGGATAGAACTGTAGAATATAAAATCTTAAAACATAGAATGTCAGACTTAAGAGGAACCTTAGAACACCGAATGTTAGAGTTGGGCTTGGAGTCAGGAAGCCCTGGATTCAAAATCTGCTTTTGACACATATGGGAGGTAGTATGGTGCCATGGAAAGTATGCCATCTCTGGAGTTCCAGGACCTGGGTTCATATCCAGACTCTGACCCTTATTACCTATGAGACCTTAGGTAATAGGTAATTTAGTTACTTCCCTAGGCCTCAGTTTCCTAATCTGTAAAATGAGGTAATTGAACTAGATGGCTTCTAATGTTCTTTCTAGCTTTAAATTTTTGATCCTGTATGTGTGCAAAGTCAGAATGTCCATCTTGGGAGTTCCTCACATAGATGTCCAGATTTTTTTCTTTTTTCGAAAAGGGTCACTGTGATATGAATTAAGAAAAAAAAAGTCCTGAAACAACCTGCAAGTGAGAGAAACATAAAAAAGGCAAATATATTAGAGAAATAAAGCTTATGACAAGTTAGCAATAAAATATTCTCTTATGCTAAGACATTTTTGGTTTATTTAAACCATTGTTTCAACTGAGGCACTTAGAACCATGAAATTTAGAAGAGGAACATTGTATTATTCAGTCGTTCAGTTATAGCTGATTCTTTGTGACCCAAGGGACCATAGCATGCCAGGCCGTTCTATCCTCCGCTGTCTCCTGAAGTCCATCCAAACTCAGGGTCGTTGCTTCCATGACACTATCCGTTCATCTCATCCTTTGCCTTCTGCTTTTGCCTTCAGTCTTTCCCAACATCAGGGTCTTTTCCAATGAGTCTCATCTTCTAATTATATGCCCAAAGTATTTAAGCTTCAGCTTCAGCATTTGACCTTCCAGTGAATAGCCTGAATTAATTTCTTCAAGTATTGACAGATCTGATCTCCTTGCTGTCCAAGGGATTGTTTAGTCATGGCATCACAGGATTTAGAGTTAGAAAGGATTTAACAGAAGATCTTGACCAGAGCCCTCATTTTGAAAGGTGAGGAAAAAGAAGTCTATAAAGTTAAGAGAATTGACTTTAAAATCACATGAGAAGTGGCTGAGCTGGGATTTCTGGTTTTTCTATTTTCTGAAAAGAAAGCACGATAAACAAGTCTGTGTATATATATGGTAGAAATGTACATACAAATACACATATGTATATAAAATTCAAATGTTCAGTTTAGCCATCCAGAGACATTGATAGAAAGGGTCAAGAAAGAGAGAGAGTAATCTCTTATTTTTTATGTCATGATAATTACAGAATTTAGAACCAGAAGGGGTCTCAGAAATCCCCTGCTCTTACTCTCTTCTTTTATAGATGAGGAAAGTCAGGCACAGAGGTTAAATAACTTGGCCAACATTGCATAGGCAGTGAGCATCATGGTGTAGCAGAAATAGCACTGGAGAAAAGGTTTTTGATTCTTAATTGGAAATGTGACTAAATCATTGAACTTCCCAGGTCCTCAGTTTCTTCCCCTCTAGGACCTCTAAGGTTAGTTAGACCTAACTGTCTTATGCTTCTAGGCTGGATCCTCTGACTCCAGGTCTCTTTTTACATCTCAGCCTCCTCTGCTCCATAACTATTTCTGGGGAGTGTTATTACCTGATTCCTATTCAGAGCCAAGAGGTGGGGCTGGCCCTGCCTGGAAATATTCCTTTGAAATATTAGAAGGCAATCTTTGGTTTGGGGAGACTAGGCATTTTCATATTCATTGAACCATCAAGTATTTTGTACTTAGTAAGTGAATGGAATTCTTATGGGGTTAGGAGACAAGGTTCCTGATTCTTTTGTCTCTTAATCAGTATACTGGGTGATGGCAATGATCTTGTTATTATAGGTGGCATGATGTAGTGCTAAGTTGCTGGCCAGTTTCATTGAGATCTGATTTTAGAGACCCACTAATTGCTTTTGTGACATTGGGCTAGGCACTTCTCTTTAGTGGGGCTTAGGTTCCTCCTCTCCAAAATGAAGGGGATGGATTAAATTATCAAGGTCCCTCTCGGTTTTGACATTCCATGCTATAAGAATACTTACAGCTCATACAATAGAACACAGAATGTTTTATTTTTTAGAAAACGGTCACTGTGGTATGAGTTAAGGGGGCAAAATCCTGGAACAACCTGAAGTGAGAGAAACATAAAAAGGCAAATATTTTAGAGAAATGAAGCTTATGACAACTTTGCAATAAAAAATTCCTGTGTGTTAAGACATTTTTGGTTTCTTTTAACCGTTGTTTCAGCTGAGGCCCTTAGAACCATGGAATTTAGAAGTAAGAGAAACATTGTCATTCAGTTGTTTGGTTATATCTGATTGTCCTTGACCCCATGGACTGTAGCAAGCCAGGCCCATTCTATGTTCTTAGGTCCCTCTAAGTTCTGACATTCTATGTTTTAAAAAATGTTCTTAGGTCTATCATTCTATGTTCTAAATCCCCTCCCAGTTGTGACACTGTGTGTTCTAAGAACCCTTGTGGGCCTAATGTTCTATATTCCAAGGTCCCTCTCAAGTCCGACACCCTAAGGTCTCCCCAGATCTAACATTCTATATTCTAGGACCCCTCTCAACTCTGATGTTACAATTTTCTTCCCTTCTTTGAATGAATCTTTCCCCCTGTTTAGAAAGAACCTGATTTTTCTCTCCATCCCGAGTTGGACTGAGAGGGTCCTAGTTTTCAGTGTGAACTTATTGAAAAACTGTTTTAATATTGCCTTGCGGGAGGCTATGGGGAGAGAGAAGGAGAAGCCATACTTGTTAATAAAGATTCAAGTGTCTTCAGTCCTTAGAGGTTCAGGAAGGCCCATTCAAGCATCCATCCCTGTGCTCAGTCATCCTTGGCCCAAGGTGGGCATGAGCAACTCCAGCCTCCAGGGATGCTTATCTTATTTGCTTTCAATTCTCCGCCTGGAAGACAAAAGCCTGGGAGCTCCCCTTTGCCAAGTGAAGGTGGCCCCAGCCTGCAGGTTTCCATGGAGACCGTATAAACACATCTGTTTCTTTGCACACTGTGAGAACAATATCCTGCTCAGAATCTATAATGGGCCAGACATGAAAACATTCTCTCATGCTGGACCGTTCTAGGGGCAGAAGTCGGGCCTGGAGTACAGGCCTTCCCATGGGGAGGGAAGGAGGGAGGAAGGGACAGGTGATAGCTGGCTTCTTTTTGCCATCCAGCAAAAAGAGCTGGGGAGGCAGGAACAAAAGGTCACAGCTCCAGAGCCCCAGCTTAGAATAATAAGTAATAAATAATAAAAATGATAGCTTATATTTCAAGATTACTTGTAAGATTTACAAATCCCTTCCATAACATCAATCCTCTGTAATAGATAGAACAAGGATTACTATTTACACTTTACAGATGGGTAAACTAAGGCAAAAGAGGTAAAGTCTCTGCCAGTTGACATATAACTAGTGTCAGAGCTGATATATGAACCCTGTTTTCTTGATTCTGAGTCCTGGGCTCTTTCACTGGGTTGTGACTGAAAGGGGTCCTCTGAGAATTTCATCCATCGATACACTGGAAGGAGCACTATGGTGTGGTGGAAAGAACGCTGGCTTTGGAGTCAGGGAGCCTGGGATAGGCTCCCAGATCTGCTGCTCTATCATCTGTAGTGTGTTGAGCAAGGCCTCAGTTTCCCCATATGTAAAATGAGGGAGTTAGATTAAATCAAGGTTCTTAATCTTTTTTCAGGGGTGATGGACCCCTTTGGTTCTCTGGATAAACATATCAACCCCTTCTCAGAATAATGTTTTTGGCTGGATAAAATAAAATACATAGGATTAAAAGGGAGACCAGTTCTAGGCATACACTGGAGATATTACAGGTTCACTTCTTAATCACTAAAATAAAGCGGGTCACGTGAATTAATTAGTTTCCCAGTGCATATAAAAGTTATGTTTACATTATGCTCTAGTGTATTAAGTGAGCATAGTATTATGTCTAAAAATAATGTGCATACCTTAATTTAAAAAAATACTTTATTGCTTAAAAAAAATTGTTAACCATCATTTGAGCCTTCATTGGGTCGTAATTTTTTTGCTGGTCGAGGGTCTTGTCTCGATGTGGATGGCTGCTGACAGATCCGGGTGGTAAGACTGGAGTAGCTGCGGCAATTTTTAAAAATAAGACAACAATGAAGTTTGTGGCATCTGTTGAGTCTCCCTTTCACTTGAACATGTAGAGGACACTGCACAGTTATTAATTGACCTAATTTCAGTATTATGTCTCAGGGAATAGAGAGGCCCAAGGAGAGGGAGAAAGACCTAAGGGCAGGCTGGTGGAGCAGTCAGCACATACACAACATTTATCAGCTAAATTCGCTGTCTTGTATGGGCATGGTTTGGGGTGTCCCAAAACAATTAAAATAATACCATCAAAGATCACTTATCACAGATCACCATGACAGATATAATAATAATTTAAGTTTGAAATATTGCAAGAATTATCAAAATGTTACACAGAGACACAATGTAAGTACAGACTGTTGGAAAAATGGCTCCAGTAGACTTAAAAAATTCAGTAGCTGCAAAATTCAATAAAATGAGGTGTGCCTGTAGGTTGAAATACAGTTACCAAAATATGTTTTTTAAATTCATGGACTCCAAATTAAGAACTCCTGCATTAGATGGTTGATAATATTCCTTTCTCCAGCTTTGGACCTGGAATCAGAAAGGTCTGAATTCAAATCCAGCCTCAGACACTCACTAGCTTTATAATTCTGGGCAAGTCACTTAACTTCTGTATCAGTTTCTGTATCTGTAAAATGGAGAGAATAATGTCACCCACCTCCCAAATTTGGTATGAAGATAAAATGAGATAATATTTGTAAAATGCTGTGTAAACCTTAAGGTGATATGTAAATGCTACCTTATGTTATTATTCTGACTCTAAAATCCTGTGATCAAAAGTATCCATTAAAGTTATAGATTCCACCTCTCGCTACACTACTTTTTTGGGGAGAGGTACTCTCTGTACCCTGTGGATTTCTCTGGAACTTTCCATCATGCCACCTGAGTGGGGAGTCCCACTTCAAACCCCCTTTTTAAAATTTCTTTTTGTGTGTTGTCTTCCTCTATTAGAGTATAAGCTCCTCGAGGGCAAGCACTGTCTTTGTTTTGATTTGTATTCTATCTCCCGTGCTTAGCACAGTGCCTGCGCATAGTAGGTAATAAATATTTCCCGACTGATTAATTGCTGTGCTAATCTTTTCGGGTTCAGTTAAAGTCCTGTCTTCTCGGTAAAGCCTCCAGCCTGAAGAGATCTCTACTCCCAGACTCCAACAGCTTTGACTGGATTATACAGGTTAGCTCATGCTCTAATGTTTTCCTGCGTTGTCCTTTGATTCTTAGGCCCTAATCATCTTTTCCTCTTTAGACTCTGAGCTTAGAACTATGTCTTATTTTTCCCTGCTTTATTCCTCATTGTACTTAGCATGGAGCCCTACTTGTAAATATGTGTTGAATCACATCTGTGAGTCCAATAGAATGTAAACTCTTTAAAGATAAGGGTTATTTTATTTTTGTCTTTGTATCAGTATTACAGAGGCAGATGGATAGAATAGAGTGGATACAATAGCGTCAGGAAGACCAGAGTTCAAATATGGCCTCAGACAGTTACTCGCTGTGTGACCCTGCACAAGTCACTTAACCGTGTTTGTCTCAGTTTTCTCATCTATAAAATGAACTGGAGAAAGAAATGGTAAACTATTCTAGTATCTTGCCAAGCAAACCCCAGATGGGGTCATGAGTTATTGGACATGACTGAAAAACAATTGAACAATAAATCAGTATTACAGGATCACAGATTTAGAGTCTCAGAGAACATCTGGTCTAACCCCCTCATTTTACAGATTAAGAGTCAGAGAAATTAAGTGACTTGCCTAAGTATCTGTTAGAGGTGGAATTTGAACCCAGGTTCTCTGATTCCAAACCCAGCACTCTCTTGCTCACCAGCCTGCTTCCCTTTATCCCAATATTTACTATGATGCCTGGTAAAATATAGGGGCTTAATTAATTGCTTATTGATTGATCAATTGATTTATGTGGATTGCTGGTCAAGGATGTTGTAAGGGAGATTTCTGTTCAGATGTGGGTTGGATTAGATGCCCTGAGAGGGATGTCCTCCCACTCTAAAATTCTAGGGTTCTATTTGTATATGTTTGTTATGATTGACAAAGAAGCTTTCTGGTATTTTTTGCTGGAGATCCATGAGACTTGCATACAGCAAACTAGCTCTACCCTCATTTCTTTCCCTTTTCTGGAAATTTCTGGAATTTTTCATTCCCTGTGTCTATACAGAAGAGACCATCTTGATCAATCTCCAGTGTCTCCTTATCTGCAACATGAGAAATAGGGAAACCAAAGATATACATCTGAGTGAGATCCTCTCACTCTCCCTATCAGTTCCAGTACCATCAAAGTGTCTCAATGTGGAGGAAAGGGGACCCCAATTTCATCCTGGATAGACTAGGAAGAATGACAGAGACCTGGTGAAGTTGGTTATGACAAACATAGGGGCAGCTTCTCCAAAGGAACAGCCAGCCTTGGTGAAAGGGCTAAGAGATATAGTGTCTTTTGTTGGGGGTGTAAGCTCAGTTCCATGTGGACAGTCTCAGGCAGGTAAAGGTGAGGACTTCTAAACCTTAGAGTTCTCATGAGGCCCCCCCAGGGAACAGCTGGGAATTGAGGTGTGAGACCCGGGCTATCTCGTGCATTTCTGCCTCTTCCCTGTGGGAAACTTGCTGGGGAGAGCATCCCCGCCCTCGAGACTAATCCATGGTCTGAGCACACCTATTGTTGTCTAAGGGCTGAGAACAGGCACGGTATTCAGGTGCAAACTATGCGGCAGGAGAGCTTAAGTAGGGTCAGGAAAGCCTGAAGGCGCTCTTAGCGCTGAGGGGCCCTTAGAGGACAGAAGGCCCCTCTTCCCTCTCCCCTCTACCCTCTCCCCTCTCCCACTCCCACTCCCATTCTCTTACTGTAAGATCTTTGCCTCCTTGGGAAGAGGATTCCTCTCTCCTAAGGAAGAATTCACCCTGCACATGTAACCAAGACCCTGAATAAAGCCTAACCCTTGTTCGACTCTGGAAAGTCTCTTCTCTCATACGTTTATCTGGTTTGGCCAGCCGAAGACCTGCGACAGGTAAGGAAAGACTCGGGTAGCCCTTAGGCCTCTAGGCCTGACAGTCTTTAAGTGAAAGATAGGATTCAGTAGGCACCAGAGGATAGAATGAATCATAGACAAAGAGTTCTAGGATCATGGGATAATAGGTTTAGCCTTAGAAGGGCCTTTGAACCTTAGGGATCATGTCTAGCCATGTCATTTTACAGAGGAGGTGCAGAGAACATGACTAACTTGACCAAAGTCATTCTGGTAGTAACTGAGTCAGGATTTCAGCTCATTTTCTCTGATTCTCAACCCAGTTCTCTGCCCTAACCACACTGCCCATTAAACCTTCCTTGACTAATTCCTCTGAGTTCTACTCAGTACCAGGTGCCATGGAGGTTATGGGAGAAGAAAATAACATGATGTCTAGTTCCTTAAGGAACCCTGTGCAACATTTCATTCCCTCCAATATTCTCCATGTTGATTCCCCTTTACCCATTGCTTTGTTGGGGATGAAGATTTCAATAGCTGGGAAGTTTTTGGGCTTCCCAGCACTTCAGGAGTTTTTGTATTATCACTATCTTGGAATCTGCCTGTTGCCTTTACTTCCCACAGTAAAGAGGTTTAAGGGGGATTTGTGCTCACACTTGTAAGCAAATTGATGTTCAATTTGGTTAGAATCCTTGGTGCAATACTCACCTAGTATTGCATGGTGCTCTATTTGCTGGTGCAGATTGCAACCCATCTATTCATGTCTGTTCATCCTATGTGAATGTTCCTGCTTTTCTTGTAAGTTCCCCACAGGAGTTCCACCCTATGAGCTAAGGATCTTCCTCAGCTTCTCTTGATATTCCAAAGATGCCAATAGAGCCTATAGGCTCTCTGTAGAATGATGTATCCTAAGGATCTTGTCCAGGACGCTCTGCAATAAACTGGGGACTGATGGAAGAAGCATAGTGTTACTAGAGGGAAAGAAATTTCCAAAGTAGCTTCTATCTTAGCAATCTCAGAGAAGCAAGGATTTGAATTCAGTTCACTTCCACAAACATAAATTGAGCTTCCATTAAGAAAAGTAGCATGGTGTAGTACATAAGTCACTGGACTTGGAATCAGGGAGACCAGGGTTCAAATCTCACCTCAGGTACTTATCAGCTATGGGACTGGGGTCAAGTTCACTTAACTGCCTCAGTTCCCTCACTTGTAAAAAAAGGGGGGTTGGACTTGATGGCTTTAAAGATCCTTTCAAGTTCTGATTGTGTCTGATTCTATGTACAGGGAACTGGAGGAGGTTCAAGGATGAATATGACACAGTACAAACACAAAGATGAGTCAGGGACACATAAAATGTATAATAGATTATATAAAGGGAAGACTGATAGACTTGGAGGCAGGATTCCAGTGTGAATCCTGGCTGCTATTTAATAGCTAAATGACCCTGGGCAAGCCACTGAACACTGAGCCTTGGTTCCTCATTTATAAAAAGGGAGAAAATAATCCCCTATCTTGTCTACATCTTAGGGATATTGTAAGCATCAAATGGATTAGTATGTGGTCAACTGAAGAGCACTGGAGCCAGCTTGAACCAGCTCTGGAGAACAAGGGCTAAATTTTCAGTGTGAGCATTTACATCTGAAAAATCGGCAAACGCCACAAATTAGGGAGTGATTTGTTGCTTTGTTGATTGTCTAGACATAAGAAGGTGATGAAGAAAATGTGAATAAGGCAGATTAAATTTAAAAATGTGTTTCACATGGATATTCCCTCTCCTGCCCCATTAGTACAGTCATTTAGGCCATGGGTATACCACCACATGAAGCTAGGCGACACCATAGCGTACAGAGTGTTGGACCTGGAGTCAGGAAGACTTGTCTTCCTGAGTTCAAATCTGGCCTCAGACACTTACTAGCTGTGTGACCTTGGGCAAGTCACGTAATCCCATTTGCCTCAGTTTCCTCATCTACAAAATAAACTGGAGAAGGAAATGGTAAGGTACCCCAGTATCTTTGCCAAGATAACCCCAAAGAGTAGGACAAGGTGGAAAATGAACAACAGCAAAAACCACTTCTACCCCATTTATGTAGGTATACAAAGCACGTTTCTCAAAATAACCTTGTGAGGTATGTAGGTAGAGTAGACATTGATATCCCTATTTTTAGATAAGGAAACTGAGGTTCGAAGAGGGGAAAGATTATGATATTCATTCTAAAGTGCTTTGTTTTCCAAGTTCCTGAATTCATCAGTATTTTGGTAATATACGTTTTAATCATGTGTGCCTTGTACTGTCCTCTTTCAGGATTTGAGTCCAGGTCTTCTGAGTCCAAAGTCAGTGTATGTGAACAGTGAGAGGGAGATAACCCAGCTTGGGGCATCATGAGAGGGTGGGAAATGATAAAGTTCATACTGTATTTCCCTTGGCAAAGGGATGATTTAAAAATACAATAATGCTCCTTGTAGAGCATGCTCTGGGAAGTTGAGGGCTCTGGCTTTGAGGATAAGCAGTGTGTTATAGGTGAAGGAATACTGAATTGGAATCTGAGGACATGGGTTTTGAAGCCTGATTCTGTCCCTCATTAGCTATGTGACCTTGGGCAGGTCATTTAACCTCTTTGGGCCTTAACTTCCCCATCTGTAAAACGAAGAGGCTTAGCTAGCTGACCTATGAGGTCTCTGCCGTCTCTAAATCCATTTTCCCTTGGGCTCCATTCCCCTGCATTGGGGGAACTCTCTTCTCCCTCCCTTCCCCAACCCCCAGACATAACATATGATTTAAATCCCTTTCTTGCACCAGGCAGTAGGCACCTGACAAGACAATACTCAGCTCCTAAGGGGACACACACACACACACACACACACACAGACACGCGTGCGTGCACAAAACTGGATTTAGTGGTTTTAAAATTTCTCTTCTCCATCTGTTGAAGGATTACTATTCCTTGAAGACTTCAGCTCTATAAGATAAGTGTTAATACATTATTTCTTCAGGACTCCGGGGCCCAGAGTTGGAATTTAATGTGAACTGAATAAAACCATTTGCTTTTTATCAGCAGGGTCCTTGGAACCTCGTTTGAGGCCTATGTAGGGCTATGGAGAAAATGAGTTTAGCTCTGGCTCCCTAATCCCTGTGAAGGGTTCATAAACTCATGGCCCATCACTCATCGTGACTCAGTCAGATGTGCCTGCTTCTCCCTTGGAGTATAAGGCAAAATGAAGCAATGTCGTGTGGCACAGGACAAAAAATGCCTGGACTCTGGGCTTCCAGCACTGTTTCTAGTGACTATACAAGTCATTTCCTCTCTCTGAGCCTCAGTTTTCTAATCTGTAAGACAGGAACAATAATACTTGTTCCACTAAAGTCTTTGTCTCATGACAAGAAGCTGATCTTGGAGAGGTCTTAGGATCTCAAAGGCTGGGCCTTCAGAGATCAAGTTCTGGAAGATCCTATCAAACCAGAAGGGTTGTGAGTACAGACCTAGAGACCATATATATGTCTGTGGTCCAGCGACTGATGAGCCTAGTTAAGTTGGGAAGGGTTTATTGTCAAGTTGGCAGGAGGTAGATCAATTTTTATGGCTAGGAGTACTCAAAAACCATCTGTTAAGTCATTATGTTGTGGAGCAGTAGCTGAACAAGATAGTGTTTGAAACATGGATATGCTGGAATCACCTCTAACCAGTGGGAGCTGGTTGCTAAACTGTCAGTGTGAACATTTACACCTTGGAAATCAGCAAATTCTACAGACCAAGACTTGATTGGTTGTTTTGCAGATGTCTAGACTTATGGTAGTGATGGAGAAAATGCTAATATAGACTAAACTCAAATGTGATCATGAATGCATTTTTTTCCTCAGAGATCTGGTTGATAAATATTTACTGGCGCACCTCTGCTATGAAGGCCCTTCTAGCTCTTGATCTGTGATACTATTAAAATATTTAAAAAAACCTTTGAAGCAGTATAGAAATGGGAATTGTTATTGTTATTTTGATATAACTAATATCAATGGACCTACCCTGTTAATGGGTCTGTTGGGCTCAAGTGAGAGGGAAGAATTGGTGCTGTAATAACTCACTCTCTCTGCTTGCTATTTTTCTTTCATTCTCGAAGAGGACATTGACCATCAGGAAGGAGATGTCATGACTTGCAAGTGAATTGGATTTAAGTGAGGCAGGTCATTTAAGTGTGCAAGGTCATCAATCTCACTTTCTCCCCTGGAGCCATCTGGGTCCAGTGGTCAGATACAGATAAGGATGACTGGAGATGGCTAGGATGCAGTGGGGGACCTTGACCTTTTCCAGCTACGGTCTTTAACAGGTCTCAATTTGACTGAGGCAATGCCCATTTAGTGATTAAGGCTTTGTGGTTAAGCCAAGTGATTTGAAATTGTCTACACCAGTGACTTTGTGATATTCCAACATGTCTCTGACAAACTCCTGGGATGCACACGCACTGGTAGTAGAGGAACAAGGTGGATCTCTCATAAGATCCTTACAACTAAGTGGAATCAAAGTTCCACTTCCCATTCTACAAGAATGACCCTATTCATAACGAAATTATGTTAATTTCATTTTGGTTTGTCATTAGATCCAACTCCTACATTTTACAGGGAGGAAACTGAGGCTAAGTGACTTGCCCAGTATCACACAGCTAGTAAGTATGTGAGTCAGGATTCAAACTCGGGTCTTTCCTCACCCTTCGTCTAGTGCTCGATCCATTGTATGCTGTGACCACCTAGATGTACTTTGTTCTCTCACCCCCAACCCCTTCAGTGCCCTACTTTTAATCAGTCAGAGCTTTATTTTGACTGCCATGACCCAGCTCACAGTTAGAGGTGTTACTAGTATGTGGATTTCCTCCAGTAGAAGTGAGGCTAATGCATGGATCGAGCCCCTGGTATTATTGTTGTGTTTATTATCACTGATTATTATTATTGTCCACTGTAATTATAAGTGGAGCTCCCATTTTGGGAAACTCGTTCCCAAGGAGAAGATTCTTTTGTATTAAGTAAATCCTTTTTGCTTGCCCTGCACCATAGTACACATCAGTAGTTTTTTTTTTTTTGAAGCAAAGCCACTCGTAACCTCATAAATTGACTGGTAGAAAAGTATAAAAGGTATTTTCTTTTCTTTAACTTTGGCACAAGGTTTGCCCTGCCTGTCTCCTGTTCTAAAATGACAGTAGTCCCCTCTCAAAGTCTCCAGGATACTCATTTATATCCAAGCTGAGCAGACTGCCCAACCTGAGATACCCTACCCTTCCCCCAATGTCCTTAACTGTATATTATCCTTAGGTTAATTATGGGAACCAGACTATTATAGGCTTCCCTCCTGACAACAGTACCTACATTTGAGACTGGAGGGTCGGAGGCCAGTTATAAGTACATATAGAAAAGACTGCTTACAAGCTAAGCTTGGGTGCTCAGGGCAATTAGCCCTTAGAACAGACTGTTCAGGAGCCTGATCAGGCACAAGTCACTCTGCCAATCAGGACTTATAAATCTCCAAGAAGATCAAGGTACCTCCCTGATAAGGGCTGATGTCAAAAGAGGAGCTTTTTCACTATATAGGGTATTCCAAAAATCTTAGTGTAGTTTTAAGCTATAAAACTTTAATTACACTAAGACTTTTGGGATACCCTGTATGAACAGGAGCCAGCTGGCCTTGAATGACTTTTCTTCCAAAGGCCTTATTCTGATATAACGACTTGTGTTAGCATAGAGATGACTGGCCAAGAATCAGCAGAGATGTTAGAGGCCCATAAGACTGTGCCCATCCTCTGGAAGTATCAGAGAGGGCTATGGGCAGTCATTTGTGCTCCAAGAACTTACTCTCTATCTGAGATGCAGCAATTGGTCAATCCTATTTGCAGTCACTCAAATCCTTCAAGAAAGCTTGCCAGAATCTGTGAGAGCTCTACTTTGGCTTTTGGTTTTTGCCTCTTTGTGGTGTAGGGGTATGCATTTAGAAAGCATTGACAAGCTGTTAATTGTTTGAGAATGGGCAGGAAGGCTCAATGACCTCTCTAGACATAGCCCCATGAACCCAGAACATTGGGGTAAAAGTGCAGAGAGGTTGGTTTGACTGAAGTGGACAATCACCTCAAGTTGCATGTGGCTGCTTTGCTTACCCTGGGCAGCCCTTAGCCTGGAATTCCCTGTGACCACAAACCTCAACAAAGATGGTGTCTGGCACACAATACATTCCATAAATGCTCATCAACAAACGCACCACATGCCCTCCACTAAACATGGGGGCAAGGTACAGTACTGGAGAAGCTGGGAATCAGGGGAGCTGGATTCCTGTCCTAGGTCTCCCACTTATGAATTATGTCTTCTAGAACCAGGTGCAGTGTAGTAGAGTGGAAAAATCAGTGAATCTGGAGTCAGGGATCTGAGTTCAAATTCTGACTCTTCGATTTGTTTCCAGTGTGAAGCTGAATAAGTCACTTAATCAGTAAAGACTTCAGTTTCCTCATTTACAAAAGGAGGGGGCAACTTCAAACATTCCTTCCAGTTCTAAATCTATGATGCTAGCGTGACCCTGGAGGGGGTGCTATAAATGCCTTATCCTTGTCTGCAATCCAAAAATGTTAGTGTGATCCAAAAATCTTGGCTGTCAATCAAGTTCTTAACTCCACCTGTCATGCCTTCCACCAAAAGACACTCTGGGGTGACCACAGAGCTTCTTCTGCCTCCTGGTTCTAATAATTGCTAGTTATTACTCACCCATTGTCTCTACCCCTTTGTGGATATTGTGTATCCTTGTCTGCACCAAAATTGGCCAGCCCTATACTAGTAGTTTTTCCTTCCATCCCTTTATCCTGCTATGTTTCCTTTAAATTACTTAACAGAGACATATTGGTACACAGGCTTTAGTTAGAATTTTTGTTGTTCAGTTGTGTCTGACTCTTCATGACCCAGTTGGGGTTTTCTTGGCAAAGATGCTGGAATGGTTTGTTATTTCCTTCTCCAGCTCATTTTGCAAGTGAGAAAACGCAGGCAAACAGGGTTCAATGACTTTGTCCAAGGTCACACAGCTAGGAAGTGTCTGAGGCTGAATTTGAAGTCAGATTCTCCTGACCCCAGAGCCAGGGCTCTATCTACTCTATCACCTAGCTGCACCTTAATTAGAATAGTAGAAATGAAGCAAAGAAAGTCAATGGGATTGTGCTCACTGTGTACATACCCTAATCTGTGATCTATCAGTCTCTTCCTTACTAATCATCATCAGTGCTCCTAGTAACAGGTAGGCCAGAAATCCAGTCAGGTTTTTTCATTCTTTCAACCCATGTCACTCCCTTTGGGAAGCAGGCAAGGCCATTTACTTGGGACTTGCCATTTAGGACTAAACCTCTATAGCCAATGAATGTCTTTTTATATGATACAAGAGTGCTTTTACAGTCTCTTGCAAAAATGATAAGAGCAAGACACTCTCTGATGAATGTTTGTTGCTTCCTGATCTCCAGTGCCAAGTCACATTTAATTCAGCACTGTTCCTATAGTTCTTGGAGAAATCCAAGGAAATTTCCCTCCCATTGGGGGATACAAACTATCTGGCTATCCCTTCTTTTAAGGCAACAAAAAGAGAAAAGCCGTGTTCTCCTAAACAGGGAGCCATTTTTCCAGTCCCACTTACTAGACTCTACAATATCCCCTGGCATTCAGCTTCCTCTCTCCACCATATGACTGTGTATACTCCTTAGTCATACTCACCTTGGAAACTTTCTGCTGGCAGAACGTGGGTGCTACTCTGTGGTCCTGTGAACCTATCTGTATTGTCACCTGAAAAATGAAAGATTTGGAACAATAATCTCTAAGGACTCTTCCAGCTCTTGCCTCTATGAAACTTATAAATTAAGAAGAAACTTCATAGAGCAGAGGTTTGAGTAGGCCCAGAAGAGACAGACATTTTGGGAGACATGATCTGATCTGTCATGGCATGGCATAGAGCCCAGAAGTGACCACAGACAAGTCACTGGGCCTCTGTTTCCTTAGCTGTAAAATGAGGAAGTTGGACCAAATGTTTTCCTCCAGGTATAGATTTATGATCTTTCTGATTTCTAAATCCATATAATAGTAATTCTTGTTATAATGGAGTTCAATTATACTTTTGCCTTCTTCACTCATGGATGGTGCCACTGTTTGCAATCAATGTACTCTGAAAATGTCTTAGAATTTAGAGAAAACTTGGACCAGCTCTTGTTATGGAGAGAGGAGCTTGCCCAGTTATCAACCAGGTTGTGTTCATCTTTAGTTTTCGAAGAGGACCATGACATCAGAGAAATGATGACATGACTTGCTCTTTGTTTTGAGTGAGGGAGGGCTGTGCAAGGTCACCAGACTCACTTGCTCCTCGTGAACCATCTGGATCCAGTGACCAGATATTTATCAGGATGACTGAAGAAAGCCCAGGATGCAATGGGAGATCTTGGCCTTTTAGGCTAAGGCCTTTTCAGGCACTCACTTAAAGTGAGGTAATGCCCATTCAGTGAATAGGCCTCTTTAAAAAGTAATTAGGGAGATGGCTGACTCTTCGGTTTGTTTCCAGTGTGAAATAGAAAAGAAAAAAATACAGCAATAAATCATGCTGGGAGGGCTAGAGCCTCAGGGTTGTTTCAACAAGCAACACAGTCTTATGATCCCACGTAGCCTACCTGGGCCTCAGTTTCCCCCTCTTTAAAATGAGAGGGTTAGTTTAGATTATAAGATCATAGATTTAGAGTAGGAGAGACCTTAGAGGTTCTTCATTTTACAGATAAGAAAACAAAGGTCAAGAGACATTAAGACTCTTAAGGAGGGAACCTGCAGCCTCAAGGCCCCATGTGATCCTCTAGGTCCTTGGGTGGGGCCTTTTAACTGAGTCCAAGTTTTATAGAACCAATCCTTTTATTAAGAGGATTTGTTCTGTGAAGTTTGGATTCAGTCAAAGGACTGTACTTGAGGACCTAGTGGGCCACATGTGGCCTCAAGGCTGCAGGTTCCTTACCCCTGGTTAAGTGACATATCCAGGATCACACTAGTAGTAAGTGATAGAGGTATGGTTCAACCCAAGTCTTCCTGACTCCCAAACAAGTGCTTCATTCACTAATTCATGCTGCCTCTCTGAGATGACCCCATGGGTCCCTTTTAACCTTAAATCTTATGATCCTAGGAACCTCATTTTCATCCACCCAAGGTACATTTGTCTCCTCTGCCTAGTGTTTGGGCAGGAGCGGGATACTTCACATTAGGCACCAGAATCTGCTGGAACCTGCTAGTTAGCCTAGGATACAATCACCAGGGTAGGAACATGAAATAATAAAGGAACTGGAACTGAGTCCTTGAGAAGGGACATTTGTAGAAGATGGACAGGGAGTACTACATGTTGGATAAGCAGGGTTTGAGATGAGGTGGACATGCTTTATGAGGTGTTAATTGGGAAGAGAACTGTGTGTGTGTGTGTGTGTGTGTGTGTGTGTGTGTGTGTGTGTGTATGTATTTTATTGACTGGACTTTGTCCAATATTTCTGTTTTCTTAAAAGCTTAGGGGGAAAATTATGTTGTTTTTTTTTAATATAGTCAAGTATCTGGCTTTTGTAACCAGGAATAGCTCCAAGACTTGGGCTGTCAGTCTGAGGAGAGTGATGGGCTGAGGAGAGCAAGATGTGCTCAGGTTTTGCCTTCCTGTAGAAGGGAATAAAGAGAGCCAGAGTTGATTAGGGAAACTAGAATTAGTCGCATGTACTTAAATCACCGGCTTCTCTGACCCTGCTTTTCCAAGAGAGTCAGGATTGTTCTGGTCACTAAAGGGAACCAAAAGAACCAAATATATTGCTAGTTAGACTCAAAGTTATTAGAACTGGAAAAGATCTCAGATCCTAAAATGTTAGAGATAGAAGATCATAGAACATGAAATGTCAGAGCTAAGAGGGAGGGACCTTAGAATATAGAAAGTCAGTTAGAATTCTGGAACATTGAATTCCAGAGCAAAGAGGAACCTTAGAACACAGAATGCCATAGCTGGGAAGGACCTATAAACATAGAAGGTTAGAGCTAGAGGGGATCCTAGAACATAGAATGTCATATAATAGGGGCTGAATAACAGAGAATGTTTAACTGGAAAGTGACCTAGTAACATACACAGTTAGAGCTGGACATTTTAGCCCTTCACTGTACAAATGGGAAAATGACTTCTCAGCCCATATTGAGCTTAGGCCTCTCCCTCTTGTATACTTTAAAAAACTCCTCAATTTTTATCTTCAAGGGCACTGCCTCTACCACTAGAGGTTGCAGCCCATGTCTTAGCAGATGGCCTTCTGGAGTTGCTGTAGTTGAAATGGTCATCACTGACAGAGCTGGGGCCAGAATGTGATAGAGTGGATAGTACATCAGACTTGGAGACAGACCTGGGGTCATCCTCAGGTTCCATCACTTAACCTTTTATTTTTTAAAAAATATTTATTTATTTACTTTTAGTTTCCAACATTCATTTCCACAAGATTTTGAGTTCTAAATTTTCTCCCCATCTCTTGCTCCCCCCCCACCCTGAGATGGCATGCATCCTGATTACCCCTTCCCCCAGTCTGCCCTCCTTTTTATAATACCCCCTCTTATTCCCTTCCCCTTTACTTTCTTGAAGGGCAAGATGGATTTCTATACCCCATTGCCTGTATATGTTACATGTAGAAACAGTTTTTTAACATTTGCTTTTAAAACTTTGAGTTCTAAATTCTCTTCCTTCCCCACCCATGCCCATTGAGAAGGAAAGCATTTCAATACATTATACATGTGTAGTTATGCAAAACACTTCCATAATAGTGATGTTGTGAAAGACTAACTATATTTCCCTCCATCCTTTCCTGCCCCCCACTTATTCTATTTTTTCCTTTGACCTTGTCCCGTTTCAAAAGTGTTTCTGACTACCCCTCCCCCAATCTGTCCTCCTTTCTATCATCCCTCCTTCCCCCTTACTTTCCTGTAGGGTAAGATACCCAATTGCATGTGTATATTATTCCCTCCTTAAGCCAAATCTGATGAGAGTAAGGTTCACTCATTCCTTCTCACCTTCCCCCTCTTCCCCTCCATTGTGAAACCTTTTTCTTGCCTCTTTTATGTGAGATAATTTATCCCATTCTATTTCTCCCTTTTCCTCCCAATATATTCCTCTCTCCCATTAATTTTAATTTTAGATATCATCCTTTCATATTCAACTCACCTGTGTCATCTATCTATCTATCTACCTATCTATCTATCTATCTGTCTGTCTGTCTGTCTGTCTGTCTGTATATCTATCTATCTATCTATCTCCTCCAACTAACCTAATTCTAAGAAAGGTCTTAAATGTTTCAAATATCATCTTTCTATGTAGGAATGTAAATGATTCAACTTTAATAAGCCTCTTAGGTTTTCTCTTTCCCCTTTACCTTATCATGCTTTTCGTGATTCTGTTATTTGAAAGTCAAATTTACTTTTCAGCTCTGGTCTTTTCATCAAAAATGCTTGTAAATCCTCTATTTTATTGAATATCCATTTTTCTCCCAGAAGGATTATACTCAATTTTGCTGGGTAGGTGATTCTTGGTTTTAATCCTAACTTCTCTGATCTCTGGAATATCATTTTCTAAGTCCTTCAAACCCTTAATGTAGAAGTTGCTAGATCTTGTGTTATCCTGATTGTATTTCCATTGTCCTCAAATTGTTTTTCTTGGCTGCTTGCAATATTTTCTCCTTGACCTGGGAACTCTGGAATTTGGCTACAATATTCCTAGGACTTTTCCTTTTGGTATCTTTTTCCAGAGACAATTGGTGGATTCTTTCAATTTCTATTTTACTCTCTGATTCTATAATATCAGTCCAATTTTCCATGATAATTTCATGAAAGATGATGTCTAGGCTCTTTTTTGATTCTGGCTTTCAGGTAGTTCAATAATTTTTAAATTATCTCTCCTGAATCTATTTCAAAGGTCAGTGGTTTTTCCAATGAGATATTCCACATTGTCTTCTATTTTTTCCATTCTTTTGGTTCTGTTTTATAATTTTTTGATTTCTCATAAAGTCATTAGCTTCCATTTGCTCTATTCTGATTGTGAAGGAATTATTTTCTTCAGTGAGCTTTTGGACCTCCTTTTCCATTTGGCCAATTCTGCTTTTTACATATTCTTTTCCTCTTTAGTTTTTTGGACTTCTTTTGCCATTTGGGTTAGTCTATTTTTTAAGGTGTTATTTTCTTCAGTATTTTTTGCATGTCCTTTAGCAAGCTGTTGACTCATTTTTTTGTGATTTTCTTGCATCACTCTCATTTCTCTTCCCAATTTTTCCTCTACTTCCCTTACTTGATTTTCAAAATCCTATTTGAGCTCTTTCAAGGCCTGCAACAGATTTGTATTTTTCTTGGAGGCTTTTGATGCAGGAGCTTTGACTTTGTTGTCTTCTGATTGTCTGTTTTGATCTTCTTTGTCACCAAAGTAAGATTGTATAGTCTAAGATTTTTTACGCTTAGTTTACTCATTTTCCCAGCTAATTACTTGACTTTCTAACTCTTTGTCAAGGTAGAACTCTGCTTCCAGTGGGGCTGGGTGTGGGAGTGAGTGTAGGTGTACTGTTGCAGGATTTTATATCCCTTGATCCCCCACCATCTGTGGGCCCAGGACCTTGCAAGCAGCCGCTGCTGCTGCTGCCACTGCTACCACCGCTGCCACCTTCTGGGGGCTGGGGCCAGACCCTGGCCTGACTGTGTTCTCCTCTTTTACCCAGGTTCCACAGAGTTTTCCCACTGACCTTCTATGCTATCTTTGTGGGTTGAGAAATCTAGAAACTGCCACAGCTGCCAGTGATTCAATCCCCTGAAGTCTGCTCCAGCCCATCTATGCCAGCATGGCCCATGCCAGACTGTGCTTCTGCCCAGTGTGGTGTACCCTTCCTGTTGATTTTCTAGGTTGTCTAGGGCTGGAGATTTGTTTTCACTGTGTCATATTGTAGATTCTATAGCTTTATAATTTCTTTAGAGTCATTTTTATAGGTATTTGGAGGACTTTGGGGGAGAGCTCAAGCAAGCCCCTGCTTTTATTCTGCCATTTTGGCTTTGCCCCTTCCCCCCATTTAACCTTTTAAAAGAGGAAAAGCAATCGACAGGAATTCAGAAGACTCAAATGATAGAACATCAGAGCTGGGAGGGACCTTAACAGCCAGCTCATCCAATCCCTTATTTTAAAATGTGGAAACAGATACTCTGAGGGAGTGAAGTGAGTTACCCAAGGTCACATAGCAAGTAAGAGGCAAAACTGGGTTTCAAACTCAGGTCTATGCTCTTTCTGATACATCATACTTCTTTTGGGCAGCTAGATGGTGCAGTGGATAGAGCACCAGTGCAGGAGTGGGGACGACCTGAGTCCAAATCTCACCTCAGACATTTGACACTCAGTAGCTGTGTGACCTTGGGCAAATCACTTAACCCCAATTGCCTCATCCTAGTTCATCTCCAGTCATCCTGATCACTGGATTCAGATGACTCTGGAGGAGAAGTGAGGCTGGTGACCTGCACAGCCCTCCCTCCCTCAAAACAAAGTCAAGTGCAAGTCATGTCACCATTTCTCTGATGGAATGGTCTTCTTTGGCAACAAAGGATGAACACACATTATACTTCTAGACCTGACTCAGTTACTGTCTTACTGTGTGACCTGCTCCTGGGTTATCAAAAGTTATATAGTTATATACTTGATTGCTAATCAATCAAGTAATCAACAAGCATTTATTGGCTGTGCCTGTAGTCAGGAAGACCTCAGTTAAAATCTAGCCTCAGACACTTATTAGCCGTGTGACCCTGGACGAGACATTTAACCTCTGTCTGCCTTAGTTTCTTCAACTGCAATATGGGGATAATAGTATTTATTTCTCAGGGTTATTGTGACCAAATGAGTTAATTTTTGGTAAAAAGCACTTGGCACAGTGCCTGGTGGGTAGTAGGTACTAGAGAACTGCTTATTCCCTTCCCTTGCCAATTTATTAAGTGCTGTAGGTGCCAGGATCCATGCTAGGCATTGAGGACACAATGGCAGAAATGAAACATTTCCTGCTCTTGAGGTGTTTATGTTCTGTCTAACCAGTGCCATGCAGATATTAAACTTCTCTTTAAAATGTATCTCATAGGTCTATACCCTAAGGAGATATATATCCTAACAAGATCAATGATTTTTAAAAAAATTACTATAAAGATCAAAATAATTGTAGTATTACTTTTTGTATTAACAAAGAATGGGAAACTAGGTTCATGTCTATTGACTGGAGAATGTATAATAAATCAGAGTACATGAATATAATGAAATTCTATAGTACCACAGGGAAGAATAAATATGCAGAATCCAAAGAAGTATGGGAAGACTTACATGAAAGGATGCAAATAGAACAAGAAGAACCAGGAAAGCAATATTCACAGTGACCAAAACAATGTAAATGGAAATAACAACAGAACAGTTAAAATTGAATGCCGTGAAATTATAAAGTCCAAGCTTGCCCCAAAGAAAAAATATGGAAATATATTCCTTTCCTTCTCTGAGTGGAGAGCTGGAGGACCATGGGTATGGAACACAGCCTATATGAGATAGGATTTGGTTGATTTGTTGGTTAGTGTCACTGAACTGAATTTTTTTTTCTCTTTTTTTCTTCTTTGTTATAAGAGATGGCTCTCTGGGAGCAAGAAGGAGAAAGAGGTAGAGAGGGTCATATTTGGAAATGTGATTGATGTCAAAACAAAAATTTTCAATGCCCAAAATGATGAGATGTGGGTCTTGGACATGTTTCTGACTTTCAAGACTTTTCCCTTTTCCCTTGGCTAAACTAGTTGTTAGTAGTTGTTTGATCTGTGGGTCAAATGAAGTATGTTGTGAGAAGAGAGTTTATACCAAAACTGATGTTGAATCCAAAGGTCTGAGTGGCCCCTTAGCAAGAGTCTAGAACCAGACACAAATTAGGCATCATGCTTGCTGCTGATCAAATATGTTGAAATTTAGCTCCAAATGAACTTTATAATTAACTTTAACACAGTAAAACTTGAAAGGTTTTTTCCATTTATATGTCTTTTAGAAGATTTGGTGTCCTAGAATCTATTTTGGGGACCTAACTTCTAAACGTCTTGGCAATTGTAATTTTAAAAATTCTTTCTTACTAAGATGAAGGTACTCTCAACACAAAGTTTGCAGTCAGAAGTTCTGATCACTTCCTGTCAGCATGACCCTGGGGAAGTAATTTCCTTTTTCTAAACCCTCGATAACCTCACTGTAAAATGAAAATAATAATATTTGTCGATTCTATCTCAGAAAACTACCATGGAGAAAGTGCTTAAAGCTATAGAAATGAGAGTTATTGTTATTAGATCAGAGATGTTGTGAAGTGTGAAAAATAATTGATGTGAAAAATGCAGTGTAAACTCTATAGTGCTTAGAAAACATCAAAGGGTGTTTTAAGTTGTAAACTCTGTAAATTGTAAAGTACTTTGTCTCACTCTGTGACGGGTAGCGTAGAGCAGCTAGGTGGCAACGTGAATAGATCATCAGCCAGGGAATCAGGACAACCTGAATTCAAATCTAGCCTTAGACACTTACTAGCTTGTGTGACCCTGAACCAGTCACTTAACCCTATTTGCTTCATTTTCCTCATCTGTAAAATGAGCTGGTGAAGGAAATGGCAAACTGCTCCAGTCACCCCAAGTAAAGTCATGAAGAATTGTTCATGATCGAAATGACTGAAACAACAAAAGTGTAAGAGGGAGTACACTGGACTTAGAAGAGAAGTTTTTGAATTCAAACCTCTTATTAGCTGGGTTCATAGTTTATAAATGGAGAGCTGTGAGGCTATAGGGGCATGCTTTTCTAACCCCTTCATTGTACAGATGAGAATACTGAGGATGAGAGAACTTCGTTGATTTGTACAAAGTCAATAGACAGGTGTTAAGTGTCAGAGTGGTGACCGGAACCCTGGTCTCTGACTCCAAAGTCTATACTTTCCAGTTTGGGACAATAATCATAATAGTAGTTAGTGTTTGCTTAGTTATTTAAGGCTTGAAAGATGCTTTACATAGGTCATCTCAATTAATTGATCCTCATCTGAGGATCCTCAACAACCCTTGATGGAGGAGCTATTATTATCTCCGTTTTACAGATGAGGAAACTGAGGCTGAGAGAAGTTAAATGACTTGCCCAGGATCACACAACTGGTAAGTGTCTGAGGCCAGATGGGAACTTTGATCTTTCTAACTCCAAGTCCAGCACTCTATCTAACTACTTCACCTGGAATCTCTTTCGATCCCTGGGCCTAAGTTTTTATGTCTATAAGATGGAGAATATAATAATTATACTACCTACTTCACACCAAAGTTGCTCTGGGAAAAGTGCTCTCTAAACCTTAAATTGCTGAAGAAATATGAATTGTTGGTATGATATCAGTACCAGGTAATGTTCCTTAGCGAGCTAATTTTGTATAGACAATTACAGGCTTGAAAAACAGCTGGGTCACAGTAATCTAGAAGGAATCTAAGCCTCTCTACACTACTTACAAGCTCCTGGATTCCACCCTATCCCAACTGAATCCCTGGATTTTCTGGACCCTTCCCTTGCTAACTGATGACAGTGATCTGGATATGATTACAAATCTTGTCCAACCCTCTCCTTTTTATTGGCATCTTTTGTTTTCATGTCACTCACATTTTCCCTGACATGCCTTCCCTTCCCCTCTCTCTTCAGAGAGCCATCTTTATCACAAATAATTTTTTTAAAGAAAAAAAGAAAGAAGAATAAAAAAATTCAGCCAAACCAATTAATACATTGAATAAATCTGATATTATATGGAATGGCCACACTCCTGGACTACTTCCACTTCTTCCAGGGAGCAGCTATAGGTATACTCTCCTGTCTGTTCTTTGGGGTCAAACTTGCTCTTGAAATGTTGCGTATTTATTTTCAATTGTTTTTGGTGGTTCTTTGAATTTACATTGTTACCATTGTGTATTGTTTTCCAGGTTCTGCTTATATAATTTTGCATCAGTTCACATAACTCTTTCCAAGCTTCTCTGTATTCATCATAATTATCTTTCCTGACAGCCTAATGATATTAATTTGTTTAGCCTTTCCTCAGTTTATGCAACCCTTTTCTTTTGTAGATTTTGATACGAGGCCCAAAGAGATACCTGTGGTCAGAACCAGTAGTCAGAAGAATCAAAACCTACATTTTGGTCTTTGGACTCCAAATCTAGTGTACTTTTCACTGTATCGTGCTATCATATGTGGCATCAATTCAACTCAACAAATCTTTATTTTTCTTTGAAGAAATAGATTTTTATTGGTATCTTTTGTTTTACATTACTTAAATTTTTCTCCGGTATCTCCTTTCTGTCTTCTTCCCATTCCATGTAATAAAGAATTTTAAAAGAAAAAAAAAGAGGAAGAAGAATACAAAAATATTCCAGTCAAATAAATCATTATATTGAAAAATATCTGACATATGGAGTGGTCCATACTCATGGAACCCTTTATCTATGCAAAGAAGCAAGTGGAAATCTGTTCTTGTTTTTCCTCTTTGGTACCACACTTGTTTTTTCTAATTTTTCAATATTTCTTTTTGATTATGTCATGGCTGTTTTTTCTAACATAGATTATTAGAATCAGAGTATATATTGTTTCCTTGTCTCTGTTTCGTTTTGTTTGTGTATGCTGTTTTCTTGACTCTACATACTTCACTTTTCATCAGTTTAGGTAAGTCTTCCGATGCTTCTCTCCAGTCATCATATTTGTTGAATCTTACAGAACAGTAATATCCATTACAATTATGAACTACAATTTGTTTAGCTATTTCTCAATTCTTGAGCATCTATTTTGTTTCCAATTCTTTGTTGCCAGAAAATGAGATTCTGGAAATATTTTGTTGTGCATAGAGTCTTTCTTGTTAATTATTGCCTTGGAGTATATATCTAGCGGTAGCATCAACAAACCTTTATTACGTATCTTTTAGGTACATGAATGGTGGTAGGTGGTGAGGAGGCAGAAAAAAATGAAAAGTAATCTCTGCGCACAAGGTGCTTACATTTTACTGATTCCCTGGTAGAAGATTATGGAATGGAACCTGTCCGTTAGCTGGCAACAGTGTCCTGGTCATTCTATACTATGAGGAGTGGTAGGGAGGACACTGGGCATGCCATTAAAAGCTTGTTGGTTAATGCCAAGTCCCTACCAGTAACAGTTTAATATAATAGAGCTTATTTGGAAGGCACAGGCCAGTCTTGACTCCAAATCCAGGCTAGAGCCATAACTAGGACGGGATGATTGGAATATGGGAGAAGATATTTAGAGGTTGCTAACAATGCTTATGATTCTTCAGCACCATGGAAACAATTGGGTTTTGAAACTACTTAGCAAGAGTAATTAGTAAAATTAGAAAGCTACCAGATGGTGTATATCCACCCCTGTGGTGGCTGCATCCCAGGTGAGGGGCCCTGTACCCATCCTCCCTTGTGACTTTTGGTGATAGTCTCCCTAAAAGAGACTTCCTATGGAGCCAAAATCTTCATTTCTTCCCCTACCATCCTACCTTTATGGGGCAGTGTCCTGAAGTGTCTTCCTCTCCATCCACAATTGTCTTAACAATTTTACTTGAAAACTTGCTGTGTGCTGCTTGCCCTAAGGTACATTTTGTATTGTTTCTCCTAAGTGCAAAAATTGCTAGTTATAAATTTGCCCCAGCCTCACAGAAAAGTTATGTGGAAATCCTGAAAACCTACAGAATTTTCTAATTCCTTCATCTTGAATGTATAGTCCTGGCTCCTCCTCAGAGGCTGCATGGATTGAAAGGTTTGATCTTGTTATGGAGATGAGAGAGAGAGAGAGAGAGAGAGAGAGAGAGAGAGAGAGAGAGAGAGAGAGAGAGAGAGAGAGAGAGAGAGACAGACAGACAGACAGACAGACAGAGACAGAGAGATGGAGAAAGAGAGACACCCGGAGATAGAGCAGAGAGAGAAGGGGAAAGAGAAAAAGGAAGAAAGAAAGAGAAAGGGAGAGGGAGATGGGGGAAAAAGGGAAGACAGGGACAGAGAGGGAGAAGAAGTAGAGGGACAGAGAGAAAATGCCTACTATGATGCAGTGGGGATATAAGTAGAGGCAAGCAAGGGGAGCATACATTCTAATGGGTGAAGATAATATCCAAAGGACAATGGGAAGGTAGGGTTTCTCCAGCATGGTTTGGAGCTAGTGTCTGTCTAGATAGTGAGGTGGAGACTTTTTCTAGGCAAGATTAGGTTTGAAAACTCACCTATCTGACTCAGGGTGCAGTCCAAATTCATAAGGGAAGGAGGTGGAGTGGGAGAAGGCCAGAGTCAAGTGGTGTGGTGGTGTTCCTAGTGCTTGGGAAGTTGGATTTTAAAGTTTTGTTTTTCCAGAGAAAGGAATGAGGAATGTATATAGACCAGGAGGCTGCTGGTTCAAGCTGTCCCAAAAGAGGGAAATCAGACATAAAAAAAGGAAAAGCCTTTAAAGGAAGCTTCAATTTTCTCTTCCTTTGCAGTGTGGGTTCTGGATGCTGTTTTCTTGGATGAAATATGCCCTTGTAGACAACAAGGGTGAAATGTGATTGTACTATAGCACTGAGATCTGGAGGAGAGAGAGAGAGAGAAAGAGAAAGAGAAAGAGAGAGAGAGAGAGAGAGAGAGAGAGAGAGAGAGAGAGAGAGAGAGAGAGAGAGAGAGAGAGAGAGAGAAGAATCTGGGGGCACTTTTTTTATTCCTCTGTTTCCATCAATTCAAGCTTTTGTGGTAGAAAGGCAAGAGTTCCCATATATGGACTATGTCATTAACATATGACATAATCCACTTTTCTTCCATAAAAATAATGTGTCATTTCTGGGAGTTTTTGCTGTGGGAGACTTCTCTCCAGAAAGAGAGTCTCTATCTGGGGGGTAGGGGTGGGGGTGAGCTTAGCTCTTCTGGAACAAAGAGGAGCCAGCCAGCTGCTCTGAATTCTATAGAAATTTAGCGTTTCTGAACCTCTGTGTCTGAGACAGAATTGCATCCTGTTGTCTCAGACACCCATCTATATTTAGAGTTAGAAATGCCTTGCAATTCCCACTGAATCCCATCCTGGGATCCTATACCTTCAAGTCCAGCTATTTTTTGCTGGTGGGGAGGAATCTGAGAAATCCCCTAAGAATAATGTGAACTTCAAGGCCAGTGTTTTTTTTGGGGGGAGCAGTTAGGAGAAAGAATGCTGGACTTGGAGTTAGAAAAATCAGAGAACACCTATCCAGCTGCAGGTATTCAGGAGCTATGTGACCCTTGTTTAGCATGTCACTTAATCTCTCTGTGCCTCAGTTTCTTTCTGTGTAAAATCAGGATAATAATAGCTCCTATTTTGGGGTTGTCGTGAGGATCAAGTGACAACATTTGTAAAGTTGCAAACCTTTTTTTTTTTTTTGCAAAACCTTATACGATATGCTATGTAAATGTGAACTATTCTTTTTTTTTCTCCCAACTCTAACCCTTAAGCTCTTTTGACCTCCCATACAGATGAAAGGTAGGAAGAAAGGGCAAGAGTAAAACTGGAAGATGGAATCATTCCAAGCCATTTCCCTTAATGCTTTGTTCCACATTCTTGCCTTTCTTATGCAGATGTGGTTGGCAACAAGACCCAGAGGCTTTGGGTTGCAAAACCTCTGCAAGATGGAGATAAATAACACCTGTGTTATTGCGTGGTAGCCAGTCATTGTTCTGGGCTGCAGTGTGGTTCCATGGTTATTGTGCTGGGCACCCGACAGGGACCATCTTCCACATCAGCAAATGCCGGTTCTGCTTGGCATTATTATAAAAGAGAATGATGTGGTATAGTGGAAAGAGTCTTGAACTTGGAGGCAGGAGACTTAGGTTCAAATCTCCCCTCTTGTCAGTTTGGTGACTTTGGGTTGACCCCTTCTCTGGGTCTCAGTCTTCTCATCTGTAAAATGAGGCAGTTGGACTAGACTACATTTAAACTCTAATTTAGTTCTTGATCTAAAATATTATAACCAGTCATCTCATCCAAGCTCTTCATTTTACAGATGAATAAACTGAGGCTCAGAGTGTTTTAATGATATGTGCAAAGAAAACCAGGTGAAGTCACAGAACCAAGGACTCAAATACAGATGCGTCAATTCTAAGTCAATTGTTATTTCTACCATGTCACGGTTCTACGATTGCTTTCAACTCTAAATCTTATGAAGTAGTATATTCAAGAACCTTGGTGCAGGAAAAGTCTGGGACTATGGGAGAGAAAAAAAGGCTTTCTACCATGATTATGTAATTTGGTCATGTCTGAGGTGGGCATCTGCTTGAGAGTACAGACATAGATGAATATTAATAGCCCCTTTCCCCCAAGGGGCTGTAAATCAGTTAATTAGAAGCCTGTCACCCTGCTTATATTGTCTAAAAAGAAGCCCTATCATCAGCGGCACATGAAATAAAGGCTGCCATTAGCAGGTGATCACCATTTCCAGTTAAATGACCCATCTCCCATTAGTGCCCGTGTGAAAGGTGGTCTGGATCCTTCTTCCCAAGCACATTTTAATCACGAAAAAAATGATTGCCGCTGTGGGATTTGCTGGGCTTTACAGTACGTCATTATGGGTGTGTAGGAGGGTAGAGGTAAAGTGCATAGAGTACTGGGCCCGGAATCAGGAAGACCCGAGTTCAAATTCAGCCTCAGATACTTGCTAGCTGTGTGACTAGGCAAGTCATTTAACTTCTGTTTACCTCAGTTTCCTCAACTGTAAAATGGGGACAATAGAAGCACAGACCTTCCAGGATTATTATGAGGATCAAAGGAGATTATTTGTAAAAAGTACTTAGCACAGTGCCTGGGATATAGTAGGCACTATGTAAATACTTATTCTTTTCCCTTTCCGTTAAGCCCCTCACTAAATTAACCTTATATTGAGGGTTTGGGAAGCCGAGAGGATCCAGGCAGAAATTCGAGGCTCCTTTTCCAAACAGTGGTTAGGGAGGCCTCTCTGCTTCCTTTGTTTTCTGAAAGGGCCCTGTGAGTGGTTGGACCCAAGTGACATCTCTGCATGTTCCTGACTCTGATGGCGTTGACTGAGCCAGTGACTGGGCCATGGTTTTTCTCAGATTCTGTGCAGCTGGATTGATGAGCAGTCGGAGGTTACCATTCAGGCAGCTGGCTGGGGTGGAAAGATTGCTTCAGTTGGACTCAAGAAGGAGACCTGTGTTCGTGATGTTTATGAGCTGTGTGTGACTTTGGGCAAATGATTCCCTCTCTCTAAGCCTCACTTTCTTCATCTCTAAGATGAGAACAATAATACAGCCTATGGTGCCTACCTGAGGAAGGGGATATTGTGAGAAAAGTGCTTCACAGGGTTTTCAAGCATTATAGAAGTAGCTGTGATATTGTCATTTTTATTCTTGGTGTTAAAATAAGAGACAGTATGATAGTAAAGTCATAAAGATTTGGGTTCAAGTCCTACCTTTTACATAGGCTGGATGTAGGACTTTGAACCTGTCATTGGGGTTCTTAGTAACAGCTCTAGGTAATTCTAAGACATCAGTCACCAATCTGAATTGGTATATAGAGTCATCTCACTGGGGTTGTCTATAAAAATGAAATGATAACTACAGCTAAAATATACATATATGTATACATATACACATACATATACACATGAATGTGCACACACGCATGCACACACACATATAGGCAGGATCTCAAATATAAGAAGCAGGTACAAATTTGTAGCAGGGCTTGCAGTCAGACTGATTTCATGCTGAATTTTCCTGAGTTAGGGATTTAAAGAACTTTATACATTCCCCACCAGGAAGCCTCATAAGTTCCAGAGTTAAGGGTGGTGAAGGTTAAGTGACCCTTGGAGAGCCTGGTTAATCATTTAATCCAATGTCCTTCATTAAGGGTGAAGCCATTTTGTTTTCTGGGTGAGGACACATGATGCCTGGGTTTAGAGCTTTAACTGGAATGGGGAAACTAGAGCTTAGACCACAGGACGGCAGCCCTCAGGGTCCTTCGGCCACATAGAAGCAATAGGGGAAGCGCAATTAGTTAGAATCAGGACCTACTGGACTGGAAGGTGGGGAGTCCCACCCTGACCCTATTGCCTGTGTGTGTTGTCATCCCCTACAGTGATCCAGAGTCTTTTCCTCTCCCCAACTGTGGGTACAGCCTACCTCTTGCCCTGGGCATGGATCGTGCTGAAGGCAAACATTTCAGATTATGGCTCCATACGTTACTTGGGTGACACATTTGATGGGTAGGTAACATATTAACTGACAAAATAGTTACTGGATGGAACACATTAGCTAAGTGACACATTAGTTAGATAACTTGTTAGCTAAGTGACACATTAGCTGGTTAACACATTAGCCCGGTGACACATCAGTTGGATAACTTGTTAGCTAAGTGACATATTAGCTGGGCGTCACATTAGCTGAGTGACCCATTTGTTGGGTGACTGATCAGTGAGGTTATAGATGAGTTGGGTGACAGGCAAGCTTGGTTACAGGTCAGGTGGGTGATAGGTTAGCTAGTGATAGGTTTTTCAGGTTGCATATTAACTCACTAGAGGAGTCAATAGGTGCTTAATGAATGCTTATTGAATAAATGAATCCTGTTGCTGGGATAGGGAAGTAGGATTAATGACAGCCTGGGCTTTGGACTCAGACCTTCTCTGGGTCGTAAGCTAACTTTGCGAAATGTCCATTACCTCCATGCTCCTCAACCCCACCAGAGGATCCCCACTTTTTGTCATCTTTTTCTCCTTTTGAAATGATTACCTGGCCTGATGTGAATTCTAATGAACATTTTCTACAGTGTATCTTTTAATTAGGATGACCGTGCACAATGTTTTTTTCCAGGAGTTGCTCAGAGTCTGACCACTTAGGACCTTTCCATTTGAGATTGGGTTATACTGAACAGAGGCTGCAACGCAGGATGGCTCACGCTTCTTGGGCCTCTACTGATTTACCCTTGACCATGCTTTCATTGAGGCTGTTGGGGTCTGTTCCAGCCCATGAGCTGGCAATTTTTATCTAGGAGTGACTGATTTTTCTCATGGTCATGAGAGAGATGGGTTTAATATCAGCCCCAAAAGCTGAGATAAATTTCCCAATAAGACACAGCTGTCTTCAGCTGCTTTGGCTAAATGGGAGGATAGACGGGAACCAAAGTCCTACGTTGCTCTCTGTGGCTTTGGGGAGGAGCCTAGTGATGTCAAAGGAGCCTAAAACTGCGATCCCAAGCTCTAGGTTTGAGAGCTGATGCTGCCAGTCGCTGCCTATGTAACTATGGGCAGCTCAGTCTAGTCCTTTCTATCCCCCTCCTGAGCTTTGTCTGCAAAAGGAGACAATGATGCTTATGGCACTTACCTCACAGAGGAGCTGGAAAGAAAGCTCTTTGTATATCATAAAGGGAGTTGGAAACGTAAGCTGTTGTTAGAGTTGGCTCTGAAGCCAGAGAAAGGAGAAAATACATGGAGGGAAATAGCCTGCTTTGTGACTAGCAGAATAAAAGGCCCTGTGGTTTTTTAAAGTGGAAATGACCCAGCTATTCTCTTTTCCCTCAAACCTGGGCCCTGCTATCTAGGCTTGGGCTCTCTAGTCTCCCAGCATAACCACTGTGGAGAGACAGAACGACCAGGTCCTTCTTAATTAATTAGGAGGAGATGGGAATTGTGAAATATAGTAATGGTTCATTCCTATAGCATGTTAAGGTTTGCAAAGAAGGCAACAGACCACAGGTATAGGAAAGTAGTAGATGGACAGCTTCCATTTTCCACTGGGATCCATCCACCCAATGTCAGAGGAAGGCATTCAGCATGTTGGGTGGACCTCCCTGTGGAAGATCATGGGAAGAAATGAAAGCATGGATGGGGGGAAGCCTGCACCTTTTGGGGAAGTACTCACATCAAAACATTGAAGCAGTCTTCATATTGACCTTGGAAGGCAATTTTTTATGCATGTGTCCTATGGGCTTCCCAGTGAAGGAACTTCCTCTACTAATGCAGATAAGCAAGTGGTTAGTCAGTCAGTAATCATTTAATAAGCACCTACTATATTCCAGACCCCATGCTAAGTGCTGGTGATACAAAGAAAGGTAAAAGAAAGTCCCAGCTCTCAAGGAGTTCACAGTTAAATGAAATAGACAAGATGAAAACAACTAAGTACAAACAGGCTATATACATGATAAACTGGAAATAGTTAACAGAGAGAAGGTACTGGAATTAAGGGAGGGAGGGGAAGGCTTCCTGTAGAAGGTGGAATTTTAGTTGGGACTTGAAGGAAGCCAGGAGACTGGGATGAGGAGGGAGAGGATTCTTGATATGGGGGATAGCCAGTGAAAATAGTCACTCATGGAGGGTCTTGTGGTAGTTTTAGAGTTTGGGGGACAAAAAGGGAATTGAAAAGGAACAGCACAGAATAGTCTCTTCACAAAAACCTAGAGAGGCAGCCATAATCAGGACGAGATAGTGATCGACACAGTGTAAAAGACTCCAGGGAGATAAAGAAGGATGAGTATTGAGAAAAGGCCACTAGTGCAGGTAACTAAGAGAAAACGAGTGACTTTGGGGAGAGTAGCTTTGACTGAATGGTGAAGTCAGAAGCAGGCCAGATTGGAGAGGGTTTAGAACTGAGAGGAGAGTTGGAGTCACCTGGTATAGATAACTTTCTCAAGCTTAGATGAGAAGAGGAGGAAAAGGATAGGATGAATAGCTTGGTGGGATGTTTGTATTAAGCAAGAGCTTTTTTATTTTTTTTTAAAGGATGGTAGAGACATTGCATATTGTGTACACAGCTGGGAAGGTGCCAGTAGGTAAGGAGAGATGGAAGGGAAGGTGGGGAATAATTGTGGAAGCAATGGATTGGATGAGACGCATCCAAAGTACATGGAGAGTGGTTTGCTTTGGCAAGGAGATCACCATTGCAGACAGGGTTGAAGGAGGAAATAGTGTGGGAAACTGAAGGGGAAAATATAAGCAGAGAGATTGCCAGATTTGGAGTCCAAAGGTTCTGCAGTTTCTTCATTTGTAAAAAGTTGAGTTGGACTAGTTACATGATCCCCAAGTCAACTAAAATGCCATTTTCTAGAAGCCTTTCCTACCCCATCCCTTAAAGCTAGTGTGCTTCTTCTACCAATTATTGATTGATTTATCCTGTCTCCATCTTGTTTATACATAGTTGTTTTCGTGGTATTTCAGCCATTAAACTGGGTACACCTTGAGAGCATAAACTGACTTTTGTCTTTCTTTGTATCTCTAGTGTTTAGTACAATGCCAGGAACATAGTAGGCACTTAAATACTTTTTTGTTGACTTGACTCTGCTAGTTTGAAATCCTCCAATTGAGTTCCCACCACAAAATTCCACGAATAAAAGTAACATGTCTTAAAAATCACCCTAGGAATAGAGGTGAAAGGGGCTTTAGAGGTATCATAGGATCACTGATTTAGAGCTGAAACAGACCACTGAGGTCATCTAGTCCAGCCCCCTTGATTTACAGAGGTTGAAAATGATGCTCAGGGAAGTTAAATGACTGGC
The DNA here is from genome assembly GCF_028372415.1 of Notamacropus eugenii. Taxonomy (NCBI): domain Eukaryota; kingdom Metazoa; phylum Chordata; class Mammalia; order Diprotodontia; family Macropodidae; genus Notamacropus; species Notamacropus eugenii. The sequence goes on from NC_092872.1 coordinate 518,667,437, forward strand.
CCAAGGCTATACGGGTAGTAAGAGGCAGAGTCTAGATTAAAACCATGGCCGTCTGACCTGAGCCCAGAGTTATTTCCACTGTCACTGTTGCCCATTTTCCCCCCATTGATTGCCTTTATAACATCATATAGTAGTATACTGGCAATCAATGGAAGATATATATAATATTATACATTACATAATATGACGATCAATGAGAAAATGGAGTTCAAATTAAAGAGAACTGTTTTCAATACCACTCTTCCAGAACATAGCTATCCTGTAAATCTCGACGTGGCTGACATTAAAATGAAATTAGAAACTAGAAGGGTTATTTATTAAGAGCCTACAATCTTTGTTATATGGTGTAGAAATATGTAAAAAAATGGCAAGGTACCCTCTTTTTTAGAAAGCTATTGTTTCTTGGGAGACAAGATAAATAGCATATCCAGGTTTAATAATATTCCTATTTGAATCTGTCATCCTTCATCTCACTCCAAGTACAAATCCTCTTAACACCAGAATCAACAATTCCATTTACTGTGTCTACCTTTTTCCAAAGGTGGCTCATCCCACTCAGTTTTCAAGTTCTCTCTTGGCCTACATTTGTTCATTTGGTTTCATGGTCATCAAAGTGCTTTCACACCCAGCATTTCCTGTTCCTTTTACCACCCAGGTCATTCTCTGGCTTGCAAATACCTTTTCTAAAATGTGACCTCTAGAACTGAACATAAGACCATAGAAAGAGCGAAGAGGAACCATAGAACATCAAGACTGTGAGAGCCTTAGCACATGCTCATTATCACTGGTTTTCAGCTCTGTCCCACTCTTCATGACCCCATTTAGGGTTTTCTTAGCAGAGATACCAGAGTGATTTGCCATTTTCTTTTCCAGCTCATTTTTACAGATGGGGAAACTGAAGCAAACAGGGTTAAGTGATTTGCCCAGGGTCATACAGCTAGTATGTGTCTGAGGTAAGATTTGAACTCAGGAAGAAGCATCTTCTCAAGCAGTAGGACAGGTACTCTCTCCCTTGCACCACTTTGCTGCCTCATTTTCTACAAAACTATAAACTGACTTTCCTAACACATAGATCTGACTGAGTCGCTCTCTTAATTTAAAATGGCTCCCTACTACCTATATGTGGCATTTAAAAACATTCAACATCCACCTCATCCCTCACCTTCTTGCCATATTATTCTCCTTCCTGAATTCTCCATTCTAATCACACTAGCTGGCCAACTCCTACGGGTGTCCAGCACCTCTGGAATACACTCTCTCTTTACCTCCACCCCAGAAAATACCTAGGTTCCTTCAAAGAACAGCCCAGAAACCTTTTCTATAACTTTTAGTTTGCAAAGACCTTTATATCTATATCTATATATATAATTTCATTGATTCCTTACAATGATCCTGAGAGGTACATACTGTTCTCATTATTCCCATTTTGCAGATGAAGAAACAGAGGCTAACAGAGGTCTCCACAGTCACACAATGTTTGAAGTTGCATTTGAACTTGGATCTTTCTGACTTCAGGCTCCAAAGGTCTTTCCACTGTGCCATTCAGCTGTCTCTGAGACATCACCTTCCTCTTCTCCTACTCTTCCATCTCAGAGAAGATGAAACGGAAGCTTAGACAGCAGTGGCAATAATGAATGGCAGCTTCTTGTGTCTTTTGACCCGCAGGCTAGTTTTCTTGTCATGGTGCCTCACTGATTATGTATTCTAATGGAGAGACAGTTAACAGAGAGTTTCTCTTTATGCCATATGTGAAATCCCAATTTTCAACCTGTCTCTACCGAATCAAATGAATACTTTCTCTGTTGATCCAAAGGGCACTGTGCTGTATTACTAGGTCTTGGAATTATCATCCCGAACATCACATAGGCCTATAGAATAAAGAATTTAGATTTTGTTTTTAGCTTTTGGTTTGTTTTCAATTGTGGAAAAATGGGAGCTTCCTGGACAGTGTTTCTCAGTTTTATTTTCTTTAAGGAAAAAGCAAATCAAACATGAAGTATTTATCAAGTGCGGGGCACTGTGGTAGGCCCTGGGGACATAAGGACAAAGAACAAAATTGTCCCTATCTGCAAAGAGCTTATGTTCTGATAGGGGAGACAGCAAGGACATAAGACAAGTCTATCCAGCAGAAATGGAAAATGAATAAACATAAATAAACAGAAGGTGGGAGGACACTTGTCTTACCTCCAATATATGCTAGTTTGGGAAGGTAATCAGAGAAGCCTTCATTCGGAAGATGGTGCTGGAGCTGTGTCTTAAAGGAAGCAGAGGGGAGGAGGGTGGGCATTTCCAGCATGAAGAAGGCCCATGCAAAAGCAGAAGGAGGGGAAGTGAAATGTGTGTGTGAGAAGCGGAGAGAGGACAGTTTGGTAGGATTGGAAGGGTGTGGAGGTGGGAATAACGTCCAAAAGGTCTGGAAAGATAGATTGGGGCCAGGTGGTGTGGGGCTTTAAAATTTAACAGAGGAGTTTATATTTTATCCTAGAGGCCACTGGAGGTCACTGGAGTTGATTGGTTGGGACAGTGACTTGGTCAGTTGGTGATTAAGGAAAATAAGAAGATAAGACAGCAGCAGAATGATGTAGTAAAAAAGGCAAGCTAAGAGACAGGAGCAGTGGGTCTTATAATGTTTCTCCTGGCCCTTGGCGAACATGTCATAGGCTGAGCCTGGGAACCTCCTACCATGAAGCAGAAAAAATGGGCTGGATTAGAAGCATATGTTCATCTAGAGAATCGTAGCATTCGAAAGATCAAGACAAAATATGGTCGAGTCAGACAGAATATTTAGAAACAGAGAGACATGAGGAGGGCTCAAATTCCAAAAAAAAGTCTGTGACAGTATTTAGTGTCTTGTGAGTGTATTCATGTTTTCATGCCTGAGGGTGAAAGAGTGAGTCAGCCGAAATCCAGTGCCATCCCATCCCATCCAGCATCCCTAAATTAGCTTCAGCTGGGTAGCTCCTCACCATAGCACATTTGAAGTGGCAACAAATGGGTTTTAATTCAGACTGCCTGCCACTGATTTTCTCTATAGCCTTGGGCCACTCACCCTTTTGGGATCTGTTTCCTTCTCTCCAAAATGAGAGCAGATTAGATGTACTCAAAGGCCCCTTTTATTAATAATATTCCACATTCCATGTTCCTAAATTTCCCTTCCAGTTCTAGCATTCTGTATTCTAAGGTCCCTCCAACTCTGACATTCTGTGACCTCTGTTTCAAGGTTGTTTCCAGATCTGAAATTTCAGACTACAGATCACATGTTCTATATTCTAAGTTCCCATCCAGCTATGCTTCTCTATGTTCTAAGGTAATTTCCAGCTCTGAATTCTATATTTTACATTCCAAGTTCTTCCCAGCTCTAAAACATATAAGATCTCTACCAGCGCTGACATTTTATGTTTTTTAGGTTTCTTTTAGCTTTGATATTCTGAGGGTTACCTCCAGTCACCCTGATCTATATCTCACTACTGGACTCAGTTGGCTCTGGAAGGGAAAGTGAGGCTGGTGACTTTGCATAGTCCTGCTTCATTTAAATCCAATTCATTTGCATGTCATAGCATCACCTTCCTGATGTCATGGTCCTCTTCCAGAATGAAAGACAAACAACAGCTTTGACATTCTACATTCCACATTCTATATTCTTCAGCCTTTCCTGCTTCTAACATTGTAGGATTGCAGGTAGGGACTTCACCATTTATCATTCTTGGGGCACAGTCATCTGATGAAATATATATGCAGTGCTTGTATCCATGTTAACTGGTATTGGGATGGATTCTCTTCAATAAATAGATTTTCACTCATCATGGCATCTCCTATTGTATGTGGAGGAAGACACTGAATGCTACTGAGCCCTTTTCACCTGAAGACTTGCAGAAAGGACAGCTCCAGTCTCAACTCTCTCATTCTCCATGAAAGGAAATTAGACGCATTAGAAAACTCATTCTAGCCAAGCACCTTATCGAGAGCTGTGAGTGGCAGCAGTGGGTCAGCCACCTCTTAGATCACGTTGGGCTGGCACATCATTTGCAATCTATTAATCCTGCCACCAGTAAAACTAATTGCTAAAGAACTAAGGAGGGCATTTCTGCAGGCACCTTAGCCTTCCCATAAATGAAAGCATTGTAATTCCTTTTTACAGCCTGGAGCCCTATAAAAGGTAATTTGAGCAACATTTAATAATGCTGGTTTTATAGGGTGGCTGGTGCCTTCTGGGGGTGGAGTAAACCTCAGCTCCAATTAGACACCATTTTCAGCAGCATCCCTCTAAAACCAGACTCCAATCAACAATGCCAACTTCTGATCTGGGTCAGAGGGAAAGGGGTATGAGGTAGGGTCCTGAGAGGCAGAGGGGATATAAGGGATGGGAGGCCTTAGCACCCAAGAGTTAAAGGTGAGATTGTGTGTCTGGGAGACCAGCAAGGGATAGGACTTGGATTTCCAGTACTTACTACTTGTGTGACCATGGGCAAATCACTTCCTAAGGTCTCAGTTTTTGAATCTGTAAAATAAGAAGGGTTGGCCAAATAAGACTGATGGCCTCTCAGGTCTCTCCGGCTTGAGACAGTATTAACCCTTTCCATTTCAATGACTAATGATTCAGTTGTCCTCCTCTGCTTAGCTAGCTCTTCTTTCTCCTGCACAAAATCAACAAACAAAAACCATGGGATATGGAGTCAAAGCTCTCAAGCAAGATTTAGAGCCTCACTTCTGCTGGGTCATTTACTGTAGTAAACCTGAGCAAGTCGCTTTGCATCTTTGAGTCTCAGTTTTCTTATCTGTATAACAGGGATAATAACCCTTGCCTGTCTAGCCTCTCAGTGTTTTCCTGAGCATCAGAAAACATGAGATGTGTTAAAGATCTTTGTAGACTGTTATATGAAATAAATGAGATGCAGCGTGTTATAGGAGAGAGACTGCTAGACTTGGAGTCCAAGGACCTGAGTTCACACCCTGACTGTTCCTTACTAGTTTTGTGATTTTGAGGAAGTGACTCCCTATCTCAGACCTTCAGTTTCCTCACGTGGAAAATGAGGAGAGACAATGGACTTGGTAGTCTCTACAGTTTGTCATTTTTCACGATTTTCATACTTTGCCAAGCTCATATTTGAAGTCAATCAGTTAGTCCATAAACACGTATTAAGTGCCTTCTGTGTGCCAGGCACTATGCCAAGCCCTGGGGAGAAAAAGAAAGACCAAACCAGTGCTGCCTCAAGAAGCCCACAGTCTGAACAAGCAAATATGGACAAACAAGCTACCTACAATATAAACAGGAAATAAATAGGAGAGGGAAGGCATTGGAATTAAGAGGGATTAGATTAGGAGAGGCTTCCTTTGGAACAGAGGTGTCAAACGCTGCATTTGGCCACAACATTCATGAATACAACTGGCAGCAGATTAAATGTAATTGGGAAATATTGAACAAGATAAGTGAAAATACAATAAAATGTAGATAATATTAAGATGTGGTTTTTTAAGCCAATATGTAGCTGCAGGGATACTTGTGTAATATTTAATGACCCCTACCTCCCTCTTTTCTTTTCTGTTTGAGGCAATTGGGGTGAAATGACTTGCCCAGGGTCACTCAGCTAGTAAGTGTCTGAGACCAGATTTGAACTTGGATCCTCCTGACTCTAGGGCTGGTGCTCTATCCACTGTCCCACCTGCCTCTTTTCTATCTGAGTTTGACACTATTGATGAAGGAAGGAAGGAAGCCAGAGAAGTCAGTAGGCAGTGATGAGGAGAGAGAGTATTCTGGGAGTGTGGGGTGGACAGAGAAAATGCCCTGTGTCAGAGAAAGGCATTATTAATATTACCATTGATTTATCAACGGACCTGAGATTTTATCCAACTAGCTCTTTGTTCCAAGGTTGCAGTTTTTTTCCCCTCCAGGCCTCCTAATTCTGTGTGTCCTCATTTCTATAAACTCTTCATAGACATTCTGCCCATTAAGCAAGAGGGCTTCCTCTGGTTCCTTTGCATTGTGTGGGATACAGGGTAGTACTGAGTCTCTCTCTGTTACTGATGACAAGCATGGAAAGAGCTGTGGCTTTGGAATCAGAGGATTAAAATCTTGTCTTAATTACCTATAACCTTTGTGACCTTGGACCAGACATTCAACCTCTCTGAGGCTCGGTTTTCTTATCTGTAAAATGACCAGGTTAGACAACTGGATGACCCCCAAGGTCCTTTCCAGCTTTAATACTTTGATCCTCTTATGAGCATTTATGTCTTATGGAATATCATAATTTTGCAGAGAAATATTAAACATGAATCTAGGACACAGTGAATCTCAAGGAGCTGGCTCTGGTTATAGTGACAAAAAAAGGACGTAAATCCATTTTAAAAGAAAATACTTTTGTAGAACATAAGCTCCTTGAGGGCAGAGACTCAGTTATTTTTCTTTTTTTGGTATCCCCAGGGTGGAGAGCAGTAGGCACTTAATTGAATCAAATTGAATGGGAGGCTTGGGAATTAAATCACAGTCCAAGGTTGTACTGTCAAATAAATGTGCTGTCAAAGGCAGCCCATGAGAAACTGCCTAATGAGAGTCTCACATTGTGCTTTGGAGTTCAGATGAGGGAGAAATCATTTCTATGATCACAGAAAGCTTCTCAGAAGAAGCAGGGCTTAAGTTAGGCTTTGCCAGACAGGTAGGATCTGGATCACTGGAAAAAGAGGAAAGAGGACACATCCAGTTGGGCTGGGTATTTGGGGGTCATGGCAAGGGAGCAGGGGTAGAATAGAGGGTCAGCATCCTGACAAGGTTCAAATCTCTGCCTTAGAGCAGGGATTCTGGAAATGTGGTCCACCAGGGATATTCCGTGGGCTGAGGTGGTGGGTAGTGGTAGGGATAGGTGGCAAGTTCCTAGCATTAAAGTTGATAACTTGGAAGCATCACTATTTCATTTCTAACATTGTTGGAGTTTTATCTGGAGCTTTACCAGTGCTCATGTTCACTTGAAGGGGGGATCCTGGCAGTAGGTAAGAGTAGTTAAGGGAAAAAGAGGGGTTCAGGCCTTTTGCCCTTAAACCATATTCAGATGGTAGAGCCATGGTTGGAAGCCCATGACATTTACTTCAGGTTAGGCCTGGTAGAACATGAACTGGCTGCTGGGGTTTACCTGGGTGTGAGCATATATAAATTGCTGAGCCTTTCTCAATCTCAACCTTATATCCTATACTCATTTTGTTGTTGTTCAGTCGTGTCTGATTCTTTGTGACCTCACTTGGGGTTTTCTTGGCAAAGACACTGGAGTGGTTTGCCATTTCCTTCTCCAGCTCATTTTACAGATGAGTAAACTGAGACAAACGGGATTAAGTGACTTGCCCAGGGTCACACAGCTACTAAGAATTTGAGGCATGATTTGAACTCAAGTCTTCCTGATTTCAGATCTTGTGCTATATCCACTGAGCTACCTAGCTATCCTGCTATGCTCCTAGAATCAAAGAATTCCAGGGTTGGAGAGGACCTAAGAACATCAAACATAGAACAGCAGAGCTGGAATTAGGCAGCTAGATGGCACTGGGCCTGGAGTCAGGAAGCCTGAGCTCAAATGTAGCCCTAGATACTTACCAGCTGTGTGGCCCTGAGCAAGTCACTTAACCTCTCTCTATCTGCCTCAGTTTTCTCATCTGTAAAATGAGGATAATAATAACACCTACCTTCCTGGATTGTTGTGAGTATCAAATGAGATGTTTGTAAAGTGCTTTGCAAACTCTAAGTATTATGTAAATACTATTTATTAAAAGGGATGTTAAAACACAGAATGGCAAAATTGGAGGAGTCCTTTGAAAATGTAGGACCTCCAAACATAGGATGTTAGAACTGGGAGGGAATGTAGAACATAAAGTATTGGGTCTGGAAGGGAATTGGAACATAGAATGTGAGAGATGGAAGGGATCTTTGAATATAAAATGTTAGATTTAGAAGAAAAAATTCTAGAACAGGGATGGGGAACTTATGGCCTATAGGCTGCATATGGTCCTCTAGGTCCTCAAGTGTTGCCCTTTGACCAAATCTAAACTTCACAGAACAAATTCCGTTAATAAAAGGATTTGTTCTGTAAAACTTGAACTCAGTCAAATAAAAGGATTTGTTTTGTAAAACTTGGACTCAGTCAAAAGGTCGCACCCAAGGACCTAGAAGGCTGCATGGGGCCTCAAGGACACAGGTGCCTCACCCTTGTTCTAGAATATAAGATGTTAGAGCTGGAAGGGAACTTAGAACATAGAACACCAGGTCTGGAGGAGAATTTGAGTATAGAATGTCAGAATTGGAAGGGATCTTTGAACACTGAATGTTAGGCCTAGAAAAAATTCTAGAGCATAGGATGTTAGTATTAGCAATGCCTTTAGAACAATGGTCCTTAACTTTGGTTGTATTATGGATTCCTGTGTCAGTCTGGTAAAACCTATGGACCGCTTCTCAGAATAATATTGTAAAATGCATTCAACAAAATATATAAATTTACAAAGGAAACCAAATATGTTGAAGCCTACTATTGAAATGTTTTAAAAAAGTTCACAGATTTTACAGGTTAAGAGAGAATGCTAGATCTGAAATGGTCTACTCCAGCTCTCTGATTTTAGAGATGGTGAAACTGAATCACCAAGAGAGAACGTAACTTGTCCAAGGTCACACAGAAAATTAGCAGCAAAATTGTCACTGGCACCCTGTCCGCCGTCCCCCAGGTCGCCAGATCTCAGTCAAATGGTTTTTAACTATTATAGCGAGAGCTAAGATGATGCTGTCAAGCATGTGGGGGCCCTTCAGAGAGGAGTTTTCCTATAAAATGCAAAGCGTTATCACCCGCTGTTCCAAGTATCGTTGTTTATTTACCCAAACAGAAGGCTGAGGTTCTCGCTCCTGGTGACAAAGAGAAAAAGAAAACTCGGTGGCAGCCAGTAATTTTCTCTGCCACCAAAAGTCACATCTGGTTCAATAATAATAATAATAAATACCTCTTCCAGCTCACAGACACATTCCATAAAGGATTTTAGAATAAAAGTTCATTTTTCAGTCCTGAGAATTGAAAATCAATCCTGGAGTGTGCCTGAGAGCAGGTTTTCTATTTTCATGAGCTGATTTTGGTCAGCCTCCTCCATCATGTGGGGCTTTTAGATGCCACAGCAGCTCTCTCTCCCTTCATCAATACCTTCCCCTCCTCCTTTCCCTCCAACCCTCTGACTGGGTGGGGTGGGGGGTGGGAAGAGAGACTGGGTAATAAATATTGATGACTATTCAAGGAGGAGTTGAGCAGATGTGAGCCTCTCCTCCTGGACATGGGTGCACAGTTCTGTCTCCGTCCCGCACCAGGCCTGGCTGCTGTTGTCCCAATTAACCAACTTCCCACCAACTAGCACTGGCAGCACATGGGGCTGGGAAGGAAAAAGAAAAGAATTTTCACAATTGGTGGCAGATTCCTGGCTCTGTTACTGTGGACAGCAGAAACTGTAATGCTCACAACTGCGGCAGAGCAGGGTTGAAGAAAGCTTGGACCATCAGCTGCCACATGTCCCACAGCCAGTCCTATCACTGTCTCCTGAGTCCTGACTGGGTTGATGTGCTGCTAGGCTCCTCCTATCCTTCTCTTTCTGTGAGCTTGGCCTCCAGGAGCCTCGCAGAGCTCAGGAACAGCTCAAGTTGTCACATTCTGCAGGAGGCTTTTCTCAATCCCCCTAACTGCTAGAGTCTTCCTCTCTAAGAAAATCTTCTCTGAATGTGTCTTGTATGTATTTAATTATTTGTTTGTTATGTCTCTCATTAGAATGTGACCTCCTTGAGGGTAAAGATTGTTTTTGCCTTCCTCTGTAATACCAGCACTTAGCACAGCCTCTGGTGCGTAGTGAAGCACTTACCAAATGTTGGTTGATTGATTAATTGAATCAGGATTTGAACCCAGGTCCTGAGACTCCAAATTCAGGGCTCTTTTCATTATACTAGGGTAAAAAGTGTAGTAAGTGGCAGAGTACTCAGATCCATATCTTCTGACTCCAGATCCAATGTTGTTGTTATAATAACTCTCATAATAGTAGTTTTCATTTCCATAGTATTTACTATTTAGTAGTATTTAGTAGGTTTACAAAGTTCTTTATATCAGCTAACTCCTTGATCCTCACAACAAACATTCAGTTAACAAATGATTTTTTCTGGGAAGCAGGTACTATTATTCTGCTGATTTTACAGATGAAGAGACTGAGGCAGAGATAGTTAAATGACTTGCCCAGGGTCATACATCTAGTATCTGAGCACAAAATTTGAACTCAGATTTTCCTTGACTCCAGGCTTGGTATTCTGTCTACTATGCTAATTAGCTGCCCAATGGGGTAAACTAGTTATTCTTTAAGATCCCATCTATCTGTAATATTCTGTGTTGTAAGGTCCCTTGCAGCTCTGACATTCTCTTTTCTACGGCCTCTCCCAGTTCTGACATTCTGTGTTCTAAGGGACCTCTCAGCTTTGACATTCTGTGTTCTAAGATACCTTTTAGCTTTGACTTTCTGTGTTTATGGGTCCTGTTCAGCTCTGATATTTTGTTCGAGAGTGTCTTCTGGCTTGGACATTCTCTATTCTGAGTACCTTACATCTCTGATGAATTCTAAGTTCCTTTTTGGCACTGACATTCTGGTTCCTATGGTCCATTCTACCTCTGACGTACTATGCTCTAGCTGCGGGGTACAGGCATCATCTTCCATGGGGCTGTTAAAATTTCAAAGTGAGCATTTATGCTCTACAATTTGTCAAGGGCTATAAATTATGGATTGACCGTTCTGTTGATTGTCTACACTTAAAATGATAGAGGAAACAGTTACTGAAGTGTGTAGTGGGCATGTTATTTTTTCATAGAGTGGATTGTTAAACACTTCCCAGCAGACCCTAGATCTAAGGTCCCTTTTCTGTATTCTAAGGTCACTTCCAGTTTTGAGGTGCTGTGTTTTAATTTATCTATAAGCCCTGGCATTCTGTATCTAAGACCCTTTCCAGCTCTGATATCCTGTGTTCTAAGGTCCTTTGAAGTTCTAATGTTCTGTGTCCTAAGGGTCCTCCTAGCTCTGATATTCTGCGTTCTAAGGTCCCTTCCAGCTTTGACTTTCTGGAGTCCAAGTTCCCTTCAAATTCTAACATGTATTGTTAATTGGTTGCTTCTAGCTCTGATATACTGTTTTAAGGTCCCCACAAACCCCGGAATTTTATGTTCTAAGTTTCTTTCCAGCTCTGACATTCTGTGTTCTAAGATACCTTTAAGTTCTAACACGCTCTGTTCTTTGGTCCCTTGTAGCTCCAACATTCTCTCTTAAGGTCCCAATGAGCCCTCATATTGTATGTTCTAAGTTTCCTTCCAGTTTTGACAGTCTGTATTCTAAGGTCCCTTCCAGCTCTGGCATACTGTGGTCTAAGGCCCCTCTCAACTCTGAATCCAAGGATCCCTGACTTTGTATTATACTCTTTTAACTCTAAATTTTCCAAGTGGGTCAACAGCTTCACAGATTTGGGGACTGAGCCAAACTTCTTCCATGTGCTGTAGCATAAAAGATGACATATGCCTGCCGGTGGAAGTCATTGCTCTCTGAGCTAACTGTCCTTGCAGAACGTCCAAATTCAGGCCAAACTCGCCCACACACCCCCTTGGAGGACAGCCCTGAGAAGTGCCAGGTTCCCTGCCTTCACTCTGCTATCTAGTCAGCTCCCTTTGCCAACCCCCAGGAAGCAGACAAGGTATCAGCAAAGTCATTCTCTTCATCCTCAACCCCATGGCCCAAAAGAAGGCCCTTGTGTGGTGGCAGGAGGAGAAAGACAGAAGGAACACAACCCATCTGGGAAAAGCAGCTCAGGCCTGCCACTGACTCAGTGTGGTCACTGAACTTGGCCAAATCACTTACTACTCCTGGACCCTGGGCTGCCTCCTTTGTAACGCAGAGAGAATAATGAGCCCTGAGTTTGGAGTCAGACGCATTGGTTTCCAATCCCTGTTTTGCTAATAATAACTGTCAAATCAAATCAGATCAATATTTGTAAAGGGCTTAGTACAGCAACTGGCACATCGTAGGCACTACATAAATTATTAGCTAGCATTTTTATACCACTTTAAGTAGCAGAAAAACTGCTTTACACATGTTATCTCATTTGTTCCTCACAAAAGCTCTGTGGGGCAAATTCTGTTGTTATTCTCACTTTAGAGATAAGGAAACTGACATTAAGTGACTTGCCCAAGGTCACAAGCAAGTAAGTGTCTATGACCGAATGTAAATTGGGTCTCCCTAACTTTAAGTCCAAGCACTCTATCCACTGTGTCACCTGGCTACCAAAGGAGAAAGAGAAAGGGGAGGAGGAAGAAGAGGGAGGAAAAAGATGAAAAGGAGGAAGAAAAGAAGGAGGAGAAGGAGAAAGAAGGAGTGGTTACTTGAATGCCTCTTCATGGTATAGAGATAACTCTGGACTCTTAAAGGCTTTGCCAGTGAAATTCCTGCTTTGGCAGATCCTACTAAGCTGGAAGGACTTCAGTATTTGAGACCAGTGACAAGTTGTGTGTCTGGTATTCGGTGATCAGTCTAGTTAAATTCAGAAAGGCTGATGATGAGCCTCACAATATACAGTTTTTCTTTAATGTACACAATTCTTGGACCAGTCTCTAAAAGGACAGAAGATTTTTAAACTTCACTGGTGAAGTGGTTCCCACATTGGTGAAATCAAGGATGCTTAAGATATTAAACTATAAAATAATAAAGAAAATTAATACTTAAAGCCATAGTTCTTTAAGACCAATAAAGCTCTTTCCTCATAAATAGCCCCATGAGGTATTAGCACCATTGTACAGATGAGAAAGTTGAGGCAAGTGTGATGTTATTGAAAGAATGCTGGCCTGGGAATCAGAGGAGCCAGGATTTGGCCAAACCACTAAACCTCTGTGGCCCTCAGTTTCTTCCTCTATAAAAAGAGAGGATCAGATTAGATGGCCACTAAAGTCTCTTCCAATTCTAACTCTCTGATTCCATCAAGCTAAGAGATGTAAATCAATTTGCATGAGGTCACATGTATAAGAAATGACAGAGGTGGGATCTGAATCCAAGTCTCTTACCTCAGGCCAGCCCACAACTGATGGAACCCAAAGGAAAAAAGAATTGATCCTTGATAGTTTTGTGAAAAGCTTTCTAGGGAACAGAGTCCAATTACTTGGAACCTTGGATCAGGAGGATTTCAGAGCACAATGATTGAAAGGAAAGTGAAATTAGTAATGTCTTGAGGGCATGTTTTTTTCTTTTTAAAAAATATTTTGGCAGTTTTTAGGGGAAGAGCAGAAGGTGGGAGAGAAGCCCAGTTACTGAGCAGGAATCTCTCATTCTTCATTCTGAGAGGACCGTTGGCTGTTGGATTCTTTGCCAAGCCGTTTCCCAGGTGCACACACAATTTTAAAAGGGAGAGATAACAAAGCACAAAAAAAAAAAGAGGGAAGGAAGATGAGAAATTCAGGGTGGGGGGCCTGCCTGATCCATGCAAGGCAGTCAGAGAGAGGTTACACTGGAGGGTCCCACAAGGGCCCTGGGCTCACAGTAGCTGCAAGAATAGTCAGAGGATGATGAGAGACTTCAATGCAAAGGAGACTGGGCATAGGTAGGGACTGGTTGCTAAGTGACGGTGTGTGTCTTTCCCTCTGAGCAGTGAGGCCTGGACTCCATGAAGATGTTTGACTCAATTCTCATCCATATTCATAGGAAGTGCCTTGGAGATCATCTCATCTGATTTCCTTATTTAATGCAGAAGAAAGCTGAGGCCCAGGGAAGTGACTTTCCAGATGTCGCATAGTGAGCCTCAGAGCCAGGATCTGAACCCAGGTTTTCTGACTCCAAAGACATCGTTCTCTTTCCATCAGTTAGTCAACAAGGGTTTTTAAAAGTATCCGTCATGCCCAACACTGACTAAGCACGAGGGTACAAAAGCAAATGACAATCTCTCTTCTCAAGGAGCTGTGGGCACACAGACAACTACCATTATCCTTTCCCCGTTGTGGGTATTGGGGGCACAGCATCCCTCCCCTAATCTGGAAAATCTGCATAAAAGTTTTTGGGCTTCCCTTAGAACCAGAGAATTCTGAATTTTTTATTTTTCCTTTATGGGATGTTTATTATTTATTGTGCTTTATTGTAAAATTTGGGATAAGTATTTGGTCATAGGCTCTATGTTGTCTGCTGGCCTTCCCATATCATCTGTGGCTTCTGCAAAACTCTCCCCAAGTCCTTGTTTAATTTCTTATGCCAACACATGCTCTATCAAAACTGCAATGGGGAAAACTGTGGAAGGGATAAATATATACAAACACGAAAGAGACTGAATAAGTTAATGGGGACAAGATACTAGCCTTAGAGAGCAGGAAAGATTTCTTGAAGAAGGTAGGACTTTAGCTGGGACTTGAAGGAAGCCAGAAAAAGACAAGAGGAAAGAGAGAGTTCCAGGCATGGTGAAAATGCCCATGGGTGGAGACGGAATGTCTTGTGGGAGGAACTGTAAAGAGGCCAGTGCCACTGGATAGCATAGTAAGGGTGTCTGATGGGAATGATGATTTAAGAAAGCTAGAGAGATAGTTCTGGTGGGCTTTGAGGATTTTGTATTTGATCCTAGAAGTGACAGGATGTTGCTTGAGTTTGTTGAATAGGAGACTTATATGGTGAGATCTGTACTTTTTTAAGAAGATCACTGTGACCACTGAGAGGAGAATGGACTGGAGTGGGAGAGAGTCTTGAGGCAGGGAAGCCAACCAATAGTCCATTGAATAGTCCAGGCATAAAGTACCGAGGACCTATATCAAGATGGCGGCAGTGTCAGAGGAGAGAAGGGGATATATATGAGAGATGTATTTCTTCCTCTAACAGGTTTCCAAGGAATTGAGACTATGGATCCCATGCAAGGGACAGCTAGGGAAAGAAATAAACAATTTGTTATTATTGTTACTTATTTTTAAAAGCCTCATGGTCACAATAATATAAATGGAAAGATCACTACAAGGAAGTTAAATTTGTCATAATGCAAAAGACCAATGAAAGTCTCAGAGAACAGATAAACATACCACCCTCCTCACAGAGTGGAGGCAGGGGACTGCATGGGCAGGATGTTGTATACATTGTCAGATGTGGTCCTTAAATTAGATGTTTTTCATTTTCAACTTGTAGACAGGAAGGATTTGGGAGTTCAGCTCCCTACCTCAGAAATTACTCTTATGTAAGGACAATGTAGAAGCATATTAAAACCTCCTTTTCAGTTCAACTGAAAATATTAAGAAATAATATTTTCTCCAGTCTAAAACACTTTTGCAGACTTATCCCTTTAAAAAAGGGAATAGGTCAAGAACAAAAAGACCTCTTCAGGAATAGCGATTAAGGGTGGAAACCAGACAGAACAAAGAGTACTCCTTGTCCAGTTAAGATCATTGCCTTCTCCATCCCAATGGCAATTGGCAAGATGTCCTGGGTAAAGGAAGTTCAGAAAGTATTAAGATACTGCTCTCTGAGTCCTTGAGGATTGTGGTCAAGGAAGAGACTCCATAGTTCTAACTGGAGAGCGACTACTATTTTGTGATATTTACTCCAAGTTATATTTTAACATTTATGACCTTTTTCTTGTTCAAGATCTCTATAAATGTCACTTCAAATTGTTTTTTGGGTAGAGAGATATTTTAGGCATAGGGGTACTATGTCAGTTTGGACAATTCTTTCTCTAAGCTAGAATTGTTTGGATTAAGAATAATGTTAAGTGAATAGAAATTTTTTCTTACCTAAATTAAATTCTAAATAATTAAATTAAAAATTGTTTCATGCTTAAAATGTAGAGCATAGTATTAGTCTTTTTTCCTTTGGCAACAAAAAACCCATCAATACATCTTGATATTAACTAATGAAATATATTTTAATTATAATTTAATAACATTTTTGAAAAAAGTGCTGTAGGCTATTTTGCTAAAGACTGGGAAGCTGAATAGTAGTTGTAGAAGCCCCTGGTCAGGGAAACGAGGGGGAATTCAGAGCCCCAGTTATCAGGTGATCTCTTCTCTTCTACCACTTTGGGAAGTTTCCTATTTTCTGACCTTGAGTTTTCTTGTTTGTAAAAGGAGGGAGTTAGACCTGGAAAGAGCACTAGGTTTAGAATTGGAAAGCCTGGATTTGTATCTCAGCTTCCCTTTCACTATTGTTACCTCAGGCAGATCACTTTCCCCTCCCTGGGCCTCAGTTGCACCTGTAAAATGGACTAGATGAGTTCATTTAAAAAAGGTATTTTTATTTTTTTAACTATTTCCCAATTACATGTAAAAATATTTTTTAACATTCATTTTTTAAAAATTTTGAGTTCCAAATTTTCTCCTTCCTTCTGGCCTCTCCTTCACCCATTGAAAGGGCAGGTAATAAGATATTGATTATACATGTGAAGTCATGCAAAAGATATTTCCATATTAGCCATGTTGCAAAATAACACACACATATACACAAAACACTAAAAATAAAGGCACAGATATGCTTTGATCTTCATTCAGAGTTGATCAGTTCTCTCTCTGGAGGAAGATAGCATTTTTCATCATAGGTCCTTCGAAATTTATCTTGGGTCATTGATCAGTCTTTCTCAACTCATCATCCTTCCAACATTACTGTTACTGTATACAGTGTTCTAGTTCTGCTCACTTAACTCTGCATCATTTCATGTAAGTCTTCCTGGGTTTTTCTGAAACCATTCCCTTTATCATTTCTTAAGCACTTTCTTATAGCATTTCTTATAGTATTCCATCACTATCATATACCACAACTTGTTTAGCCATTCTCCAATTGATGGGCATCTCCTCAATTTCCAATTCTTGGCCACCACAAAAAGAGCTGTTGTAAATATTTTTGTATAATAGGTCCTTTCCCCTTTTATATGACCTCTTTGAGATACAGACCTAGTAATAGTATTGCTGGGTCAAAGGGTTTGGACAATTTTATAGCCCTTTGGCCATAGTTCCAAAGTGTTCTTTAGAATGGTTGGACGATGAACTAGATGAGTTCTAAGGGTCTTTCCAGTGTTAAAATTCGTGCTCTTACGCATGTGTAATGTAATGTTTGCAGATCATGATCCTCTCTAAGAGACTCTTTGGATCTCATTTCCCTCATTTGTAAAATGAGCATTGGAGTAAATGATATTTATTCTTCCTGTTGTAAATTCTATGACCCCATGGCCCTTTCAGTTCTCAGGATCCATAATTGTATTCTTTCCTTAAGTTCTATTCTTTTAATTTCCTGGCTGAGCAATGACCTTTCCCATGTTTAAGTCTCAGGTTCTCCATCTTTAAATGAGGGAATTATGTTAGATCTAACTTTTCCTCCCATCTCTGCCATTAATTATAAGAGGGTCTAAGAAGGTACAAAACAAGAAACAGTTCACACACACATACACACACACAGAAAGACAGAAAGAGACAGAAGAAAGAATGCCAGACTTAAAGTCAGAAGGCCTTCGTTTGAATCCTGGCTCTAGTACTGCCCTTAGATTCAGGCCTCAAGGTACCCCAAGCCTGGGAGGATGGCAACAGTGGCTTCTTGGAGTTCTAAGGAAGCTGCCCTGTAAGTCACTCAAAGATTTGCCCAACCTGAATCAAGGAAGGCTATCACCACCAACTTCTGATTTTAGAACTGAACATGAAACCACATAATAGCCACTCTTACCACCTTAAACTATACAAAGACGTACCTGGACCCCCTCAGATAAGCTTAAAACCCTTGGGAAGAGCTAACATGAGACCTCTTTTCAGCAGGACTAAGTTATGTCCGCCCACTGCCTCTGATGTGTATTAATTGTGTGATCCTGGGCAAATCAGTTTACTCACTGTATTCCAGGTTAACTGTAGAACAATTGCCTATCTACTTGGAATTTCCTCATAGGGAGCATCTTACCTAAATGCAGTCATAGGTTGGGACCCAAAATATGTATTGTTGTTATTGTAGGAAAGTATGCAGTGATATCCTTGCCAAGAGCCTTTTTATCGCAGCTGCTGGGAGCTGAGGGATGGGGGCTCTTTGGTGGCCTGAGCTGTCCTCAGAAACCCAGCAGTGATGAACTCATGCCAACACCTGGGCTGACAAGGGGCCCACTTACTGTAAGAAAGAGGTAGAGAAAGGGATTGTCACCAGGCCAAGGGGTTGGAATTGAGCTCTGCCAGGCAGACAGCTGAGAGACTCTCCTGTCCAGACCAACCAGCATGACCTGACTGACTGCACAGCTTGTGGGATCCTTGGCATAGCATCAGCCTGGCTTGAGGCTGACGCTAGCTCTTCATCACTCATCACAACCCCTACGAAGGGGGTAGAAAGGCCAGGGGGACAGGGCATCCCAGCCCACAGCTCTTCAGGGATTTAGGAGTAAGGTGACCTTCTAGTCACCTCTTTGAAGCAGATACGCAGCAACAGGGCCCAATCCTGGCTTCTTTCCCCAGGACCATTCTTAAAGTAAAAACCAGACCCCCATTTTCAAAATTCAAAATCACCTAAACATCTATAGGCTCAAGAGTTATAAAGAATTTTATAACCATATAGTTCTTTGATCCATTTTTTTTTCATAAGTTAACAGAGTTTTAATTGTAATCCTTTTATCCAAGTCAAAAGAATAAGTTACATACTTCAACAATGGAAAATAGGGAGACATTATACTTCATAGGCATTAGGTAGTGCAGGGCTCACAAAGTAGTACTTATGTAGAGCTGGAAGGAACCTAGAGATTTTCTAATCCAGCCTCTCCTCCCTCTCCAACCTTCATTTCACAAACGGGAAAATTTAGGGCCAGAGCAGGAAGACACTGCTTATGTTTCACAAAGCTAGTGAGTAGCAGAGGCAGACTGGTGGTGCAGTGGATAGCGCTGTGGGCCTAGAGTCTAGAAGACCTGAGTTTGAATCTAGCTGTAGTCACTTAACTAGCTGTGTGAACCTGGGCAAGTGTTTGTCTCAGTTTCCTCCACTATAAAATGGGGATGATAATAGCACCTACCTCCCAGGGTGGTTGTAAGGCTGAGATATTTGTAAAAAGCATTTCGTGCCGTGCCTGGCTCTTTGGAGGAGTTCTATAGTTGCTAATTCCCTTCCCCTTCTTCTTCTCCCTCCTCTGGACATCAGAGATTGTCCCCCAGGCCCTGCCCTCCCTGGAGGTGTCAGGAGGAGAGCTTTGTAAAGTGTGAAGCAACATAGTGGAGCAGGGAGCCATGGAGGGGGTGGTTCTCTCAGCTCCTGGGACCCCATGTTAACTGAGAGAATCTTACAGGTGTTGCCAAAGGAATTGGCTCAGTGGCCAGCAAAGGTAAACAGAACCGTTTCTCAACACAGGGTCTAATTTTTCCAGGCTTCCACACCCGCCTCATTTCGATGCACTCAGTCATGTGTGAGACAGTCAATTGCCAGATTTCACAAACCTCTGGAGAGGTGCATTCCACCCTGTCTGTGCTCCGGAGCAGAGAAATGGGAAAAAAGGGGAGGGGGCAAAGGGAGGGAATGGGGGCCCACAAGGTCCTTTCTTTGGAGAGGCCCTGCCCCCAATCACTGCATGCTGCTGAGACCAAACCACCTTCAGTGCACACTATTCATTTTGAAAACAGGTAGTGACAGGTGATGATTAAAGCCTTGGT
The DNA here is from genome assembly GCF_028372415.1 of Notamacropus eugenii. Taxonomy (NCBI): domain Eukaryota; kingdom Metazoa; phylum Chordata; class Mammalia; order Diprotodontia; family Macropodidae; genus Notamacropus; species Notamacropus eugenii. Next base: position 518,687,062 of record NC_092872.1, read on the forward strand.
TCCTCCTTCTGGAGTCAGACCATCCCAATGGCCACAGGAATGCTGGGAGCGGGGAGCTCCAGGCCTAAAATATGAAGCTTGAGTCCCCCAAGACACACGGTTGCATTCAATTAGGTCCCTTGGACCCAGAGGCCCCAGCCACACATCACTGAATAATCATGCTAGCCAGTATCCATGTAGTGCTTTATGTGTATAGACACTCATCAGGCCTAATGCGTTACAACAAATTAAGAAAATCACGGACCCTTTTCCTATCCTGCCCTGTCCTGCTCTGTTACTGGATTGGAGGGCTCTTGCTTCAATCCTGGACATGAACCGTTCATTTGGACACTATCTTCATCTCCTGCTGTGTCTTTGCTGTGGTACAATGGAAAGGTTCTGATACTCTTAATACTCTTAATACTTCTATAGCCTTGGGCAAATCACTCCTCCTTACTGGGGCTCAGTTTCCTCCTCTATAAAGGGAAGGGGCTGTAACAATCTAGAGAAAGACTGAACAAAGTATGGCATATAATTATAATGAAATATTATTGAATAGTAAAGAAATGAGGAATATGAGGCATTTTGAGAAATGGGAAGACTTGTATGAATGGATGCCAAGTACAATAAACAGAACCAGATGAACAATATACACAATGATGAGCATTATTTAAGGGAAAAGAACACCATACGGAATCCCAACACTGAGTCTTAAAGAGCACATAATGGAACAGATCTTCCTTTCCTGAGCAGAGAGGTGGGGGACTGTAGGGACAGAATGTTGCATGCGTTGTCAGTTGCCATCGTTGCATCACTCATTTTGCTTAACTACTTTGTTGTTGTTTAGTCATTTCAGACTCTTTATGATTCCATTTGGGGTTTTCTTAGCAAAGATACTACAGTGGTTTGCCACTTCCTTCTCCAGCTCATTTTACAGATGAGGAAACTGAGGCAAACAGGGTGAAGTGACCTGCCCAGGGTCACACAGCTAGGAAGTGTCTGAGGCTGAATTTCAATTCAGGAAAATGACTCCAGTCCTGGTGCTTTAGCTATTTTGCCACTTAATCCTGGGGTGGAGAACTGAGTACAACCATAAATAATTGTTCAGTACAAACAAGAACCATCAATAGAGCTTGAAAAAAGGAAGGGATTGCTCTCTAAAGTCACTTTCAGTTCTGACATTGTATATTTCAGCTCTTTCAGAGGCCAAGGGCTACAGTGCAAATCCCACTTGATTTGTAGTCAGAGAACATAGCTTGAATTCCATCTTTGCTCTTTACCTTAGGCAAGTAAGTTCATTGTTCTGAGCCACGTTTAGTTTTTGAACATTGTTTCTATCAGCCCTGTCAGGACCTGGATAAGGAAAGCCCAAGATGTATGCAGCTGAATTGGCTCGAGACCAAGTTTTTGTACATCATGTATATTTACAGGTAAGAATGTCTTTCACTGACTTAACTAGAAAGGAGAGGAAGGCAGTGCAGTACAGTGGAAAGAGTATCTGGTTGAGACTCAGAGGACTTGAGTTTGAATTCTAATCAGGGGGACCTCTTGGAAAAGATTTGGAATCTTTACATAATTAGTCATTACTAGCTGTGTGACCTTGGACAAGTTGCAACCTCCCAGAGACTCAGTTTCTCATAAGATACTGATCTGTAATCCAGAAATCAATAAAAAGAAGAGGTTGAAGTAGATAACTCAGGGGTCTCTTCCAACTTTATGGTATTTATTATATCTATATTTATTATATGTCTATTATATGTTTATTATATTTTTATCTATTACATCTGTATTTATTATATGCAATGCCTTGTGTTGAGAGAACTGCCAAGGCGACTAAATCATGGCCCCTGTATGGAAGGAGCTCACACTGCAATGGAAATGGAAGACATGTATGTCTTACACAGGGCATGTAAATGGGAAAGATAAGACATATATGCAGATAAACATAATACAGATTGGGATGTGACAAGTGCAGAGGTGGAGAAAAGAGGGTTATGAGGTCTGACAAGGGAAGGATCACTCTTTTCTGGGGATATGGGAGTAATATACTCCTCAGAACAAAAGAGCAGACATCAGAATAGGGTCTGGTTGCTAACCTGCCAATAGACAGCATACTTTCCTGTAAGAGTATATCATTGTATGGCGGTGGTTCTCCTGAATTATTTCACACCAAGTTCTGGCAGGGGAGGAAAGTGTGGGAGTTGTGTCTGACTCTTTGTGACCCCATGTGGGGTTTTCTTGGTAGAGATAGTGGAGGGGTTTGCCATTTCCTTCTCCAACTCATTTTACAGATGAGAAAACTGAGGCAAACAGGGTTAAGTGACTTCTCCAGTGTCACCCAACTAGTAAGTGTCTGAGACCAGATTTGAACTCATGAAGATTAGTCTTCCTGACTCCAGGCCTGGCACTCTATACGAGTGACTTGCTTAAGGACAGTCTGTCTAGGTCTACTCAATGCCAAATACTTGACTAACCCCTTAAATTCCATCCAACTTATAAGTCTAATGAATTACATGCCATTGTGTGGGGGGAACATCTGGAAGGCTGATTGACTAGGTATAGACCAGGAATAGACCAGCTGTTTTGTCAGAGCTTGAGTTCCACTGTCTTCAGAACTTTAATTAGAGCACTTGGACTGAGCTAACCCCAACTTCTACCTTGGAAATATTCCCAATACTGGACATACTCTCCAGGGCAGGCAGATTTCCAGCTAAGAGACTTACAAGGACCAGTGTAGCCAGAGAACCTCCATACAGACTGTGCAGGAATCTTAGTGACATACCTTTGTTGCATGATCAGCTTGGCTGGGGGCCCATAGAAATAGAAAGGACAAGCCTCATTAGACCCTGCTTCCAACAGGAGGAAGCAGACTTTCAGGTACTCTCCAAAGCATTTGAACAATGTATATAGTTGGGATCAGGAGTCCTGGATCCATCATCTATTTACTGTGACCTTGAACAAGTCCCTTCTACTTTCTGAACTTCAATTTACTCATCTGTAAAATGGGAATAATAATCCTCGTATTTCTTGGCTTTTGGGTAGTCAGGGGCAGCCAGGTGGTGCAGTGGATAGAGCACCTGAGTTACAATCCAACTTCACATAGTTACTAGCTGTGTGACCTTGGGCAAATCACTTAACCTCTATCTGCCTCAGTTTTCTTATCTGTAAAATGGGGGTAATAATAATAGACACTATCAGAACTGTTGAGGGGATCAAATTGTTAAGTGCTTAGCACAGCACCTGTCACATTGTAAGCACTATAGAGATCAGGGTTGGGGAACCTGTAGCCTCAAGGCCACCCTTGAGTTTCTTCTTCTTCTTCCTCTTCTCCTTCTCCTTTTCCCTCTTCTTCTCCTTCTCCTTCTTCTCCTTCCTCTCCAAAAAATTATTTTTTAAAAGTGTGCTACAGCTATAATCATACCAAGTATATTTTCATGCCCATCTAACAGATGGAGAAACAGAGAGACTGGCTACCCACTGGCTGAACAAGTTATAGGGATGAGGTATCCTGGTTCCTGATATTGATGCTTTTGGAAACTGTAAAAGAAAAGTTTTGGCTTGCCTGGGGTTTCCACCTGGATGGTCCTCTGGTACAGTTGCAAGCTGAATCTCTGTTGGCTTTGTAAGGTATATGGATCTCTTTGCAAAGGCCTTATCTTTTTTCCCCACCTGGCTCTACAGCCTGACCCAGGCTTTGTAAAAGTGGTAAAAAAAAATCAAATCAAACCAGGTAAGCTCTAAATGCTGGAACATCTCTCTGATTCAGAGGGCGGTCTGGTGAATGACAGGTCCTCGGAAGAAGGCACTCTCTGAAAGACCTCCAAGATTTATCCCCTTATCGGCACTCCCAATAATTTATTGCAAGGACATGGAGATGAAAGAGGAGCTCATCCTGGGAGTGGGGAGAAATTCCTTTAAACATCTCTAGAAAAAAATGCTTCTTCATGAAGAACATTTACTTTTTGAACTCTATTTCTATCAACTCTGTCAGGTCTTGGATAAAGAAAGCCCAAGATGTACGCAGTTGAATTGGCTCAAGACCAAGACCAAGTATCTACACCTCATATATATGCATATATATACATATATGTATATATATGTATTTACATGTAAGAATATGTTTCAATGACTCAGCTAGAGAGGAGGAGACTGGTACAGTGGAAAGAACATAGGATTGGGAGTCAGAGGACTTGAGTCTGAATCCTAGTCAAGGGGGATATCTTGGAAAAGATTTAGAATCTTTACTTTGTTAGTGATCATTAGCTATGTGACCTTGGACAAGTCACAACCTCCTGGAGACTCAATTTCTCACAGGATGATAGACTCTCTCATTTTCTAAGTAAGGAAACTAAGATTTATGGAGGTCATGTGATGTCCCCATAGTTACACAGCTAGTGTTATAAAAGGGATTTGGACCCATTCTTCTGATTGAACAGTTCCTCCTAGAGCCTGCATTTTAAGGAATATGCCAAGATCAGTCATGTTCATCCATTTATTCCTCTCTAGGCTCTACTTCTGATGCTTTGGGTTTCTTTTCTCACCATTACCCAGAAGCCTTTTCATCCTGGAAGACTATTGTCCCAGTAGCCTTCTCAGCCTAAAAGGTCATGCTGACCCTGTTGTTCTCTCCTCTAGTTGGTCTGTTGTTTTCTCCATTTTAAGGAAAATGCCTGAGCCATGCATGTTTATGCCTTTAATTCTCTCTTTCTTCCTGGAGTGCACTACTCCTGACTCCTTTCTCCAGCTGGCTTCTTTCTGTCCTCATCCCTCCAACCATTTTTAATTTTTTAAAAATATGTATGTGCTGTCCTCTCATGTTAGAATGTAAACTCCTTGATGACTTTTTGTTTATATTTGTATTCCTAGCACTTAGCATAGTACCTTAGTAAATGTTTATGACTTGACATGGATTTAAATATTTCTGACTCTTAGTCCTATCCTCTATCCATGCTGCCTCTTTCCTTTTCATCTGTGAAATGAGGGAATTGGATTAGAGTGTAATTCTTCCTACTCCAATTCTTGTCATCCTATGCCTCTCATGTATGATTCATTTTGGACAAAGCTATCTATTTCATGGTGAAAATGGGATCCACTTTGGAAAGTATGTGCCATAATGAAAGAACATCCCTGCAGCAAACTCATCGGTGGAAAGGAAGGTGCCAAGGTGGAAGGGACTAAAAACCAGAATCCAAATGGAAATAACTCATGACTCATGGATTAATCCATACTATTGATGCTGATAGTCAGTGGATCAAAGAAAAAGTTGGATGTAGTAGGTTGGGTTTGGACAGGGATCCCTGGTCCTGGTCCCAGCTCCATGTGAACTTGGGTAAGTCACTTCTCATCTTTTCCCACAGTTCTTGCACTGTAAAAGAGAGGCTGGATTAGATATTTTTAAAGGTTCCTTTCAGCTCTAAAAGTCTTGTTCTAAGGTTCTTTCAACTTCTGAAATCTTGTATTCTGAGGTTCCTTCCAGCACCAACATCTTTCTTCTATATTCTAAAGTCTTTTCCAGCATTGATGCTTTAGAATTCTAGCATGATACAGATGTTAAGGAGGGGTGTCTGGCACATGCACAGACCCCATCAACTTCCTCAGCTCTCCATATGGAGGATGCTAGGGAGCTTGCTTCTGGGAGAATTGTGATAACAGGTAAAAGGAGTGTGTTGGAGAAACCACAGAGCATGAACAGACATTCTGTGACTAGTTCTAGTTGGCTGACTATGTGATGGAGGTGAGGCTCTTTGATGGCCTGCCAAAGTCAGTCGAAGTCTATCTGTTTTACTTGAGTTTGGGGGAGCTCAGTGACTGATTCATTCATATCAGATGAGAGGCCATGTGGTAAGGGAGAAGGCCTTAGGGTCTTAGAAGGTCTTAGGACCTTCTCCCCTCTGACAGACAAAGGATTTGTTCCTTGGTCTCTTTTTTTTTTCATGCCAAGTAAAGGGAATGGAGTCTCTGACCTTGGGAGGGGAATAATTATTTATTAAGCACTACTATGTGCCAGGTGTTATGCTAAGAATTTTAAAACCATTATCTCATATGATCCTCACAACAACCCTGGCAGCTAGGTAAATGTGATTATCCCTATTTTTACAGCTGAGGAAACTGATGCAGATAGAGGTTAAGTAACTTGTCTATGGTCATGTAGCTAGTAAGTGTCTGAGGCCAGATTTGAACTCAGGTCTTCCTTCAGGCCATCTACTGTGCCATCTGGCTTCTCCCATCTTGGGAGTTTCAAAGTCAGGAGAGGAAGTCAGGAAAACTGTGATTTGGAATTCAGGCTAAGTTTTTTAGCCAGTGTGTCACTGATGTACCAAAAAGCAAGTAGTGATCTCTGGAAATGACCTTTAGGTCCACATTCCAGTGAAGGGACTCACTCAGCCACTCATGCCACATCTGGACGTGAAAAGGTGGGACCAAATGTAGGAATGGAGCTGTTTTGTATCTAATTCTTCTAGAGTGATATAGGAGAGAATATACCCTAGAAGTATTGGGGAAAATGCGTATACATTTGATTTTTCTGAATCTTTGAAGTAAATGTCCTTGATGTTAAATGGAAGTGGGACCCTGGCAACTGGCCTCTACCAAAGCGGGGAAAGTGGCACGCAGCTGGTGGAAGCCTAAACTTATGGCATCAGAGAAGTGACACCCCCAGAGTTACCCCTGGAACTCTAAGGGCAGATAAAACCAGACTGGCCTTGGGTGAGTAGAACCAGAGCATACAAGCTACAAAGAAAAAAATCCCCTCAAAATCTCAAGAAACCAGGTAAGAAGAAAGACTTCTTTATTTTAAAAGTAATGGAGCTGAAAAAGAAATAATTTTCTCCCTAAATTTGATTATTAAGACAAAATTACAAGATAGCTGATGAGAGTGAAACTGACTTTATCCTGGCCTATCCTGCAAATTCCCATCACAATGCACGGCCAATAGGGGAAGATGATTATTTTTTCTGATAAGAAAACTCAAATGCTATCAATTATCAAGAGACAGAGAAATTAGAACCCTCTGGCAAAGGGCGGAAGATTTAGCCCTCATTGAAAATAACAAGAATAATGCTGACAGTCAATAAGCAACCTGCCATCCTAAAAAGAAAAATTGTAACAACACCCTGACAAGGAAAAACAAGCAGAATGTGTAGAAAAACACACTGGCCTGGGAGCCAGAAGTTGCTTTATTGCATTGGCGTTAGGATACTGGTCTTGGAATCTGGAGATGTGAAATCTAGCACTGTGTGATAAGTCACTTGGCCCCTACGGATCTCAGTTTCCTTATCTGTTAAATGAGAATAATTTTTTCTTTGTTCTGCTTACCTCACATTCTGGTTGTAAGAATCAGATGAGCTATTGAATATAAAATGAGTGGTAACTGTCAAATACTATTAAACATGCAAGTTGTTTTTAATGATGACTATATTTATTATTAATTATGTTTGATTAGTAGTAATAATAGCAGCCCTCTATGCCCTGCACATACTACATATCTACATTGACAATCAAGTCTACATGTTCTTCCTTGGATTGCTGAGAGATCAAATCCAGTGGATTCTTTGAATCTTCCTTTTCAGAAGATTCCTTTGGTTAGTTATCCCAAGTCTGACTGGTTGAGAACTCATAAAATACAGATTAATAAAAAAAATCAAACTTGAAATTATCTCCACATGAGACCCAGCATGACTTGCTAAGAATCATCCTGCTCTGTGATGGTGTACAGGCCCCGATAAGCTCCAACACGCTAATGTTCATTTTACTCCTGAAAGCTCTGTCCAGGTTGGGCCAAGTCGAGCCAGGCCCTTGGGTGGAGGTCCAGTTAACCAAGAATCACAATGGTGCCTGGGACACAAGAGTGACTTCTCAAACAAGGGCCTGGATAATTGAGGAAATGAGACACTGGGAACATAATTGGGGCATCCAGAAGGCCAGTCAGTAGAGCTATTTCCCAAAACTCCTACTCCCCTCTTTCCCATATTTAAAAATCTCTGTACTCTACTGAGACATCCAGACAAAGAAATAAGATGGTTCTGCTCCTGGCTCATGGGAGTTAACAGATTTTTCCTCAGGAATGAGGGGCTTGCTTCTTTATTGAGGGGACAGAGAAGACAAGAAAGAGGCAAAGAAACTAATAATAAAAACACCTCTATCCAGTGCTTTATAGTTTATAAATCAACTTTTCTCACAGCAACCTGGCCAAGTAAGCAGTATAAAGGTCCTTTTCCCCATTCTATAGATAAGGAAACTGAGGTTTGGAGACATCAAGTGATTTCCTCAGAGTCATACAGTTAATACACATAGGAGTGTGTGTTCGTCCTTCATTGCCAAAGAAGACCATGCCATCAGAGAAATGATGACATGACTTGCACTTGACTTTGTTTTGAGTGAGGGAGTGCTGTGCAGGTCACAGCCTCACTTCTCCTCCAGAGCCATCTGAATCCAGTGACCAGATATTCATCAGGATGACTGGAGAAGGTCCAGGATGAGGCAGTTGGGGTTAAGTGACTTGCCCAAGGTCATACAGCTAGTGAGTATCAGGTGTCTGAGGTGAGATTTGAACTCAGGTCCTCCTGACTCCTGCACTGGTGCTCTATCCACTGCACCACCCAGGTGCCCACACGTGGGAGAGCTGGGACTTAAACCTACATTTTCTGACGTGAGGTCTAATACTCCCACCTCCCCAAATCTACAAAGGGAATAAGTGGTGAATGCAGGAGGCTGCTGGGTGTGTAGTAGATAACAGTGTTGACCTTGGGATCAAGAAACTTTTCATTCAAAACCTATCTCAGAGACTTAGCTTTGTGACCTTGGGCAAGTCAGCCTCACTTTCCTTATCTGTAAAATGGGGCTAAGAAAAGCACCTACATCCCAGGGTTATTGTGAAGATCAAACAAGGAAACTTGTAACAAACTCATACTTCTGACACCGAGTCTAATACCCTGCTCCTCCCCACCCCACCCCCAACTATGCAGGTAATAAAGAGGCAGATAACCAATTCACTGTCAGTAGATGACTATGAAAGGTCAATAAAAATGCCTCCTGGCTTACAATATGTGGTTCCAGTGTTGATCATTAGAACTAGAAGGGCCCTTAACACCTGGTTAGCTCCATTTTATACAGGAGGCCTAGAGGAGGAAATGCCACTCAGGGCCATATAAGGCCTAGGCCTCGGGACTCTCAGACAATAGTCACTTCCCTCTCTCTCTGCCGTTCCTGTTGACTGAAAAAGTGATTGATTGTGCACTAGCAGGATTGGACTCTATTAAGCACCACCATAGGACAGAGTGGGGAGGGTGCTATTGAAGGAGAAGCGGTAGTATTTCTGAACGACAGGGAAATGCATGTCCTCGATAACTTTCTGTAAACATTGTGGAGAGGAAGGGGAGGGAGAGAGGAAGAGAGGGAGGCAGGGGAGCAGGAGAGATGTACGATATTTGCTGGACCATGGCCCCAGCGAGGAGACAACGCTGCCTGATGGTGGGATGTGCATAGGTCTCTTGTCCCATGCTTGTCAATTGTGGGGGCACTGGCAGAAGCTGAGGTCGACACCCCAGGCCTCAGGGGTCCTGACAGGTCTTGACAGTTCCTTAATTCTTAGGTGATTCCTTTGCAGTCATTCCCATGCTGGTTTGTCAGGCAGGAAGATTGCCTCAGAGAATGAAGTACAGGGTTGTAAGGAATGCTGTTCTTTTCAAAGGCAAGGTGTTACGGTGGAAAAAGTATTCGCTCGGGAGTGAGAGGACCTGGGTTCAAATCCTAACTCAACCACTAACTATTCATGTGTTACTTCACCTCTCTGGGCTTCAGTTTCCTCATGTAAAATGAGAGGGTTAGAATAGATGATTTCCAACGTCCCTTCCTTCTCTGAATTGTTCTGTCATCTGATATTTAATACCTGTGTGAACTGAGCCAGTCATTTAATATCTCTGGGCCTTAGTTTCTTCATCTGTAAAATTAGGGAGTTGGACTAGATCACTTCTGAGGCCTTTTCTAGATATAAATCTATGAGCCTATAAAAGAGCATAACCTAGCCAGCATTGCACTTTTTGTAGCTGAAGGTAGTTTTGTCTCTGGCAAGCTATCTCTACCCATCCATTCATGGTGGATGACACAGTAGATAGAGCACAGACCGGGAGTCAGAAAGACCTGAGTTCAAATCTAATCTCAGACATTTACTTACTATATGACCTGAAACAAGTCACTTGTCTCTGTTGCCTCAGTTTCCTCATCTACAAAAGGAGCTGGGGAAGGAAATGGCAAACTACTCCAGTATCTTTGCCAAGAAAAACCCAAATGGAATCACGAAGTGTTAGAAATAACTGAACAACAAACAAATATACGTGGCAAGTACCCATGTATGCATGCAATATGCATCTATGTTTGTACCACATTGTACATACCATGTTTATATGTATGTACCATCTATGCATGTATACATCATGTGTGTATTATCCATGTATGTACCATTTTATATATACACCAATCAGCTATACATGTGCATATTATTATATATCTATCATCTATGTATGTATATATGTATCACTATGTAGGCATGTACCTATCATCTATGTATTCATATGTGTATGTGTGTCATCTGTGTATGCATATCTATCATGTAGGCATGCATATATCATGCATGTATTATCTATATATGCACACATCAGCTATGCATGCATCAACCATCTGCGTATCATGTATCTATGTATGTATTTATCACTTAGTCATGTATGCGTGTCTCATCTATGTATTATCTGTCATCTGTGTGTATATGTATATGTATATATATGTATGTATGTATCCACCATCCATTCATCCATCCATGTATCCTCACTCTAGGGTTGTTTTGAGGATGAAATGAGATAATATTTGCTAAGTGTTAGCACAGTGCTTGGCACAGAGTCAATGTTTCATAAATGCTTGTTCCCTTTCCTTTCCTTTTCTCCCTTGCCTTTCCTATCTGCCTTTGTATTCTAGTATTCTTAAAAGCATCAGTGGATCCATGATCTTTTCAATGTTTTTACTTCCTTCACTGGAGCAGATCACAGTCTCTTCTTGTTTTCTCATTCATATCATTCCACAAAGTTTCTGTATAGAATCTACCCAATATGTGGGAAACCTTCCTCCAGTTCTTTTAATATCGTGTGTGTGCCAGTCTAGTACTCAGAGTTTTGATTACATGATATGTCTATTCAATCAAACAGTAAACAATTATTAAATGCCTACTAGCATCTGTGAAAGCAAAGACAAAAAATGAGGTGATTTCTGCCCTCAAGGAGTGAGTTTATGTTCTCTTGGGGAGACAACATATACATAAATAAGCATATGCAAAATTTCAGCAAAATAAATCCTATGGGGATGGTGGTGGTGATACACATTAGCTGCTGAGGGGAATCAACAAAGACTTCACATAGATTTTACTGGTGCAGAGTTTTGAAAGAAACATGAGATTCTAGAAGACCAAGGTGAGGTGGGAGTGTATTCCAGGCCTGGAGCCAGCCAGTGCCAAGGCATAGAGGGAGAAAATGTGTACAGAATAACAAAAGTCCAGTTTGGCTGGATTGTGGAATAATGTATAATAAGATTGGAAAGGGAGATTAGAGCTGGACTGGAAAGGCTTTAAAAGCTAAAATTATGAATTTATATTTGATCCTTGAGACAATAGAAAGGTAAAAAAACAGTCCCTGTCCTCAAGGTGTTTACTATCTAATGGAGGGGACACAATAAAAATAATTATGCACAAACAAGCTGTCTAAAGAAATAGGAAAATAGGAAATAACTGAGGGAAAGCATGAGAAGAGGAAGGAGGGAGGGAGGGAAGGAGAAAGACACACACACACACACACAGAGAGAGAGAGAGAGAGAGAGAGAGAGAGAGAGAGAGAGAAACCTATTAAGCAGTTACAATGTTCCTGATACTGCTAAATGCTGGGGATATAAATACAAGCAAGAAAGATAGCCCCGTCCTCAACGAACTTACCTTCTAATGAGAGAAGATAGTATATAAAGGCAAATTGGAAAATAGACAGAGGATGGTGACATGGTGTGGAAATGCGAAATAACCTGAAGGCCTGGTTCTGTTCAACAGTGTCAAATGCTACAGAGTGGTCAAGAAGGATGAAAATTGAGGAAAAAGCACAAGATTTGACAATTAGCAACTTTGGAAAGAGTAGTTTCAATTGAGTGATATCAAAAGCCAGACTTCAAAGGGCTAAGGAATCAGTGAAAGGAGATGAAGTAGAGGCAATGATGTCAAAGAGGAATAATGACTTGAGGAATGTAGGGGTTGGCACCGGTGTGTGTTCGTTCTTCATTGCTGAACAAGACCATGGCATCAGAGAAATGATGACATGACTTGCACTTGACTTTATTTTGAGTGAGGGAGGGCTGTGCAGGTCACCAGCCTCACTTCTCCTCCAGAGCCATCTGAATCCAGTGACCAGATATTCATCAGGATGACTGGAGATGACCCAGGATGAGGCAATTGGGTTAAGTGACTTGCCCAAGATCACACAGCTAGTGAGTGTCAAGTGTTTGAGGTGAGATTTTAACTCAGGTCCTCCTGACTCCTGCACTGGTGCTCTATCCACTGCACCACCTAGCTGCCCATAGTGGGTTGGCAAATTCACTGATGAGGAAGGATAGGTTTAGGAAGCCTAAGGTACTGGGAGAGATGGAGTGATAGATGGTTGTGCTCAGATTAAGGAACGTCGGAGGTTTTGCTCATGGAAGTGCAACACTTTTGGGGGAAGGTGAGATCTAGGGTTTGGCCCTCTTAACGTGTGGCTGAAGTGAAGTGGAGGCTTAGATCATGAGAACTGAGGAGACTGAGGCAGTAGGAAATTAGAGTGTTTGAGTGAGCATCAACATATGTGTTGAAGTCTATTAGAGTAGGGGCAAGAGTTGAGAAGGAAAGACAATAAGCCAGTCATTGAACTCCTTGAGAAAGAAGTGAGAATGATATGGAGACTGGTAGACAACAACTGCCATGATCTGGGGTGGGTGATAAATCGTGAGAAAGTGAACTTCAAAAGAGCAGAGGTCACTGATAATGGAGGCAAAGGGAAAGTCTGAAAGTAACAGTGGAAGATAAAGAATTTCAGGATGAATATGACAGGAAGAATGAGGTTGAATATAGGAGAGAAGGTTCAGCCCTAGCTGGAAAGTATGGCCTGGGATGTAGTGTGATCTGGGGGAAGCCAGTTCTCTTTGAGTGCCAGGAAATGTGAAGAACATGAGAGAAAGAAATGAAAAATGAAGGGAATTTTGTTAGTTATGGAAAGGGAATTCCAAAGGGCAAGTGGGACATGGGGGAAATAGGACTGACAAGGATGGGGATGAGAAAACAAGAAGAGGGCTGTGAGGAGGAGGCGATTTACTCTCAATCCAATGATTAAGTATCACAGGGAAAGTAACATGTGGTAGGGGTCTATTAGTCATAGAGAATAGTTGTGGGTGGGAGCAGCTCTAGTAAAGATGGCAGATATTTAAAAGATTAAAATACTCATATAATCGACGACTCTGCTTTGAGGCTTTCATTCATATTGGTTCAGGGGCTCCTCTGGGCATGGAGGTCAGAGCAGGCTGGCAGATGTGGGGTGTGGAAATCCTCCTGCTGTAAAAACTGGGAGTTTTGTGTTGTTCATTTACTTTTTTTTTTTCCAAAGTATATAGCCAGGCTAATACCTTTGGAATGAGCAAGGACATCATTTAGGAAGTCCCATGGCCCAATGCAGTAAGCACCATTGTCATCTGCTAGTAGGAGTATTTGGATTTTGTGTGACACATTGACATACACCTTTGGTGAATGTTTTTGATTGGTTTGTGGTCATCCTTCGTTCTTGAAGAGGATCAAAATGACATCACTATGTTAGGGTCAGATTACATTGTGTCCGACTATGGCTGATTGGACCAATATGATCTCAGAATGCTCTACCACAAGTTGGACACAAATAGTCCATATGAACATGGAGGTTGATTCTCTAAATTTGCACATCTTGTGTTTCTTTTGAGCTACTTCTGTAATGCTCTGCTCATAAAGCATAGCACCTTCTCTAATGAGGGCATGCCATGCTGGGTGGTCCTGTGCCAATGTCTCCCATGTCACAAAATCAATTCCCCAAACCAAACCAAACTGGGTGATTTGTGCTTCGCTGGATATTGATCCTCAGCAGATGACTGAACAAAATTATTTTTTGTGGTAGCAGCTGTTATAGAATCATACACGATTCTAACATATTTGAAGAAGTACCTTATTTGAAGAAAGTCTTTAAGGTTCCATTTCATTTTATAAACAGATACTTTTTTGTAATCAACAATCAGTGGGCAATTAATAGAACATTCTCTTTACTTTTCATTTGTGTGACTAAAGATATAGTCCATTGTACTATTGAAAATCACCAAAAATAAAATAAAATAAAGGGGCAGGTAGGTGGTGCAGTGGATGGGGCACTAGCCCTAAAGTCAGGAGGTTCTGAGTTCAAAGCTGGTCTCAGACAGTTGATATTTACTAGCTGTATGATCTTGGGCAAGTCACTTAACCCCAAATGCCTAGCCCTCCCCTCAAAAGGAAATCACCAGCTTCTTCCCTTCATACATTTTCATTAAAGATGTGTTCAATGTGTCAATAGATTTTACTCATAAAAATTTCTAGAGATGAAAAAGTAAGCATTTGGATTCTGACACCTTCTTGGTCACCTTTTATTGGTAATACGGTTTTCCATTCTTGTAAAATCTTCCCGTTTTTGACCAGTCTGATTTTCTGGACTTATCCACTGTAACTTAGCTGCCTTTTGACTCTGCTCCTATAGGACCCTTCTCCCAATGACGATTTCTTCCTAGAACCTTCATTTTTTGGTGGTGGGGAAGGAAGGCACAAACTAGTTATTCCTCATTCCCTAGATGTAGCCACCATTCTCCCATAATGACCAAGAAGTTATCAGAAAGTATAAATCTATACCTACTTTTTCATCCCTAAAATTTTTTATGAGAAATGCTTATGGATACATTGAACATAACCTTGATAAAAATATGAAAAGGGAACAGGAAGATGATTTTCAACAATATAACAGACCACAACTAAGATGAGAGGTATAGAGAATATAAGATTCTACCGTGTTTTATTCAGTGTCTACTGTTTGTTGATTACCAAAAAAAGGGAAGAAGTATATGACTCTTAAATGAAAATTTTATGAGAGAAGTCTATGGATACATTAAGCAGATCCTTATGGTTTCCCCTTACCATTTTCAGCTTCTCTTTTATGTGTTCCCCCATTAGAATGTAAGTTTTCTGAAGGCAAGGACTCTTTTTCTTTTTGATTTTATTTACTGTATCCTTAAGCACTTTAGTATTGTGACTAACACATAAAAAGCACTTGATAAAATATTTGTTGATTTATTCAAAATGTCTTCAAAACAATCTGAGTGATTTTAAAATTGAGTCACCTTTAGCATGGAGTTCTTTTATTAAGGTAGAGCTAGTCTTCTTTTTTTTAATCTTCCTAAGTGCTGTTTATACTTTCATACACGGTATACTGAGTACTGAAGCGGAGAAGTCCAAACATATCCAGTAGTCATTGCTCAGGAGACTAGATTTTTTGCCATAAAGGTGATGACAGATTTATTCCATTTCACACCTATATTTTATCTTTCCAGTTTAATTTACAAATGCTCTCAGGATAACCTAACTTCTCAATGTCAGCCTCCTGTACAGGCTCATTTTCCCTCCTAAATAGTTTTAATTTATTGTTTTTTTTTAAAAGAAAAATGCGTGCAATCTTTCATTATACTATTGCTTTGTGTTTTGTAAATGAGCTTTCGCTCTAAACTGATTTTGCCTTTGGGTTTCATTTCCTGCTTATCAGCAGGACCAAGTGTTTGCTGGCTGATGCAGTTTTGGGGCTCTTTTTTCCACCTTGTTGTAGGAAGTGTTTTTCATTGGTTAAATTTCTCTAAAAATGTAACAGAGTCAATGTCTACCTCTATGATGTCCACATTTCTACGAGTCAACAGCTTCCTCAAATAGGTAGGATTAAAATCATTATAATTACATATAATATTATCTTATCTTTTCTTCTAATTTGCCATTGATTTTTACTTTGGATGACCAGATTTCAGACAACTGAGTGTGAAGTGATTTCTTTGATGGTAATCCCTTGCTCACTTGATGTCTGTTAATATACAATCAATTTAACATTTTTTGCAATGTTACTAAGGGCTCACTACATTTAAAACCTTCTAAATCTCCTCTTGAATGAAAAATTAATTCATGTTAAATAGGCATGAAACTTCTGAGCAGGCTATAAGCATTTGACTTCTTTCATTTCTTGATCCCTAACCATATCTTCCATTACATTTTGCAATGTCTGCCTTAGTGCCCACCTTCACCTTGAAGCCACGGAACCTTGAGGCATATACTAATTTAGTTAGGAAGATCTTGTCAAATTCTTTGTAGAATTTCTCTGCCTCATACTCTGCAACTGATGTTAACGCGTACATTGCCATTATCGTCATGGTACTCTACTTCCTTATGTTCATTGTGAGCACTAAAGGGGAGATATTCCTTGAAATAATGTTTCTTCTTCCTTTTAGGTAGTTGATGAAACCAATTCTGACAAGTGATCAACCTGGCCCAGATATGGGGGCTTGAGGGGTTAGGAAACGAGAGGCTGAAAGGGAAAACTACCAAGGAAACATGAGGGTTTTCTCCTGAGGATTGGACAGAATTAGAAACTGAAGGCTAGAATCAAACGACTAAGGGGTCCAGAGAGAGGGATAAGAGATGAGGAAACTAAAGGGACTAAAGTTAAAGAATATAAGCTCTCTGAAGGCAGGAGTTGTTTCATTTTTGTCTGTATTTCTAGTGCCTGACACAGAGTAGACACTTAATTAATGCTTATCAAATTGCATTCTTTTGTTTCTTTCTTGGAAGAAAACCTATCACTTTTTTTCAACTGGAACTTCTCATGTCTTTTGATTTCATTTATAGTGAGAATGTCAATATGGATATGATTAGGTTTTTCGATTAGTGTATCAAAGTATCGATGGACAAAGATGTCATTTTAAGCACAACAACCATTAAGATACTGTTTATAGACAGTCACAGAGGCTGTGATTTTAGGACCCTTCTCCACTTTTTTTTTTACCACTGCAAAGGGGAAGAAGGCTTCCCAGTTTTGTATTTTGTATTTTTGTCTGCTTCATTAGTGGTCATGGTCAGAAAAAAACCATCTCCAAGTGGCCATCTTTTTTGGTGATGAGCCTCTTTGTAATTAATTAAGCTGGTCCGTTCTCGGTCGAACAATCTGTCACTGGGACTGAATTCAAAACCTTTTCAGCACAATAGAGCTTGTTAGAATTTGTGTTCCTCTGGCAAAGCCTTCAAAAACCCAAGGTTATCTCTATGTTATGGAAAAACATCGGGGAGGACTTGGTGGAGGAAATAGCAAGAGTGACAAAAAGAATAGGATGAAAAGAAAATTAGGATGATATGGATTGATCAGATGAGATAAGGGAAGGGAGGTCCAATGAGATTCTGATGCAGCACTGACATTGTCTTAGCTATTTTGCTTCCCCAGTCCTCAGCTTCCTCTGTAAATTTGGGGAGTTGTATTTAATGATATCTTGGGCCCCTTACAGCTCTGCCTTACGATTCTGTAGTTCTTTGTCTTTTAAATGTTGCTCCTCATCCAATCAGAGTAAAAAAAAAAATCTCAATTAAATGTCTCACTTTAAAGAGTAGTGATGTTTTTGGTCACCTTTATTGTGGTTTAGTCCTTTGTTGCTTGGGGCGAAGAACACGACCCCCTTTTCCTTAAGAGAAACTCTACCTCTTTCTAGAGAGCTATCCTCTAGGTCCTCCTGCCTCCAAGAGTCAGGTATTGTCATCCAGATACTCTCTTTTCTCTCTTTAGAACTCTCTAATTTGACACTGACCAGGAAATCTCTATCTAGGAGACTGGGGTTCAGGAACTCCCACGATATGACCACATGGTTCTTCCTCCCCCAGCTGCTGTTTCCAAGACCAAGAAGGGATGCCACTGCTGTTCTACAACTGAGACTAGGAATTTGGAGACTGAACTCTTTTTTTGGGACGTGAGGGTCTGAGCCACAAGGCTGCCATAAGCAGGTTGCCACTTCCCTCTCTCCTTTTACTCCCTTCGTTCCCACTTACCTCATTCAGATCTAGTCTTAACTTTACTACTTTTTGGATCTTTCTGAAAAGGGAAAAAGGGGACCCTGACATTGAAGAGTATCAAGGTGATTTGTGTCATTTCCTAAAATTTTGTTGGGGGCCTTCTCTTTCTATATAGATCCTGAGCCTTGCGAGATCAGGGACCATGTCCTACACTCTGCACCTCCACAATGCTTTGATTAAGTCTGGGTCAACAAAATGTACTCAGTACAGACTAGTTTACTGATGAATTGATTTCACAGAGTTCTCAGAATAATTATTGGAGTTGAAAGGGGCCTGAGAAATTCTCGGGCTCCTAGAATCCAATGTGTAACACTTGGGCTAAACATGACCTAATGGAGATGTTTTTAAAAGCAAAATACATGTGTATCTAATTAGCTAGCATGAGGATTACCAAAATCAACATGAATAAAGTCAAACCAAAACATGTTATGATTTGACACAAGAAGCAATCAGAGTTTGTGACAAGATGCTAGCCAAGCCAGTCTAACACCAGGTGGCTGCTGGCAGCTCTAGCCAGCACATAGGAATCAGTAGACCAATAGATCTGGACCATCTATTACGGCTACATATAACTCACTGACACCAGGTGCATGCTAGCAGGCTTGGATCAATTAGTAATTGAAATTGAAGCAGAATGCAATTAATTATGTAATTAAATTCCTGTGGCCCACACACATAATGGATTTTTGGTCATATGGTACACTCCTGAAAAGCTTGAATCCCTTAATCCATCTTTTATAGTCCATTTCTTTTATAGTAGGAAACTGAGCCCCAGAGAAGGATAGTGCCTCACCTATGGTCACACAATTAGTGACAGATAAATCAGCATACATTATCTTAGAATGCCTTAATTTCTCTATTTGTAGGAATGCCAGGCCACTCATTCTCATATCTTTCTCACATCTATCTTAAAGATGGAAACATTTTCTTACAAATGATATTTCATCTCCCATCTCCATGCCTTTGCCCTGATTGTTTCTCATGCCTGGTGCACTCCTTCCTCAACTCTGCTTTTTGAAATTCTGTTTCTTTTCTGGCTCAGCTCAAATGTTGCTTCCTGTAAGAAACCATTTGGATTCCCTTAGTTGCTACCCAATTACTCTAGATTTGTTTTATTTTTTATTATTCTGTTTATTGTTTTATATTTTGAAGCTTATCTATATTGTCTCTCTTGGTGGAATGTAAGCTCCTTGGAAGAAGGAATTATTGTATTTTGGTCTTTATTTATAGCACAGTGCCTTGCAGACTGCAGGTGATCGGTACATTCTGAGTGAGTAATTGATCGATGGTACACCAATCCAAAGGCCAGTGGCTAAGGGCAAAATCCCAGCCCAGGAAAGAAGTCTCAGGCAGGTTAGGGCATTATGAGGGGAGAACACCCCTTGCTGACCCAAACTGTCTTTTTCACCTTCACTCTAACGGGTCTGTTGTTTCAGGCAACAAAACATGAATAAGTGAAATTGCTTGGAAAAGAGTTTTGATTTATGTATGATCTGCTATTAAATGCTATTAAAGCATTTTCATATCTATTACCTTATTCTGCCATGAAGAGACAGTACTGACAAACAAAAGTAGATGAGATATTAGATGTAAAAACCCTAAGCTCTTTGGCAGAGAGGACAAAATGTGTATTAGGCATGAGAACTCATTCAGATCATGAAACATGGCAATCACTCATAGAACCATAGAAAATCAGAGCAAGAAGGGGCCTTAGGACATAGAATTTTGGGGATTGAGGAACACAGTATATTGTATCTGGAAGAGACCTTAGAACATTGGAGGCTAGAAGTGGAAAGGACTTTAGAATGTAGAACAGAGAGGGTCATGTCTGGAAGATATCCTAGAACATTGAATGTTAGATCTGGGGGGGACCTTAGAACATGGAACCCAGAATACTAGAGCAGGAATCCTCTCAAAGTTCTCATCTTTATATCTCTCCACCCTTTCACAGCCAACCCCCCTAGAAAAAGTCACCATGAATTTTCTCCATTGCCTCTCTTCCCACCTAACACCTTACAGGCTGGTGTCTGACCTTACTACCCAACAGGAATTACTTTTTCCAAGGACGCTGGTGGTTTCTTTAATAGTAAATTGGAAAACCTATTATCAGTTCATTTTTCTTGGATTTTATGGAGTTTGACACTTGTTTAAAATCCTCCTATATCCTCTGACTCCCCTAGATTTTTTTTTTTATGCCAAGGCCTGTGGATTTTACTTTTGTAACATCTCTCAAATGTGCTCCTTTCCCTCCTCTGACCACCAGGTGGTTCAGGCCCTCATCACCTCATGCCTGGCTATTACAATGGCCAGTTTCAAAAACTGAGCTAAAAACTTGGTGGTTGACTCAAGTCTCTCCCCATTCCAGTTCATCTGCCACTCAACTGTCAAAGTGGTTATCCTAAAGTGAACCCTGTTCACGTCACCCCCCTATTCAATAACCCCTTTATTGCCTCCAACATCAGATGTTAAATTCTCCATTTGGAATTCAAAGCCTTTCATAACCTTTTCATTTGCTTCTCCCACCATAAACCTTTCTGGCCTTCTTATACTTTATAGTCTACCCATATAGTCTATAATCCAGTGACCCTACCCTCCTTGTTGAGTTGTTTTTCAGTCATGTCTGCCTCTTCCTGATCCCCTTTGGGTTTTTTTTGGCAAAGATACTGGAGTGGTTTGCATTTCCTTCTCCAGCTCATTTTATAGATGAGAAAGCTGAGACAAACAGGATTGAGTGACTGGTCCAAGGTTACATAGCTAGTAAATGTCTGAGACTGTATTTGAACTCAGGAGGATGAGCCATCCTGTCTGAGCCTACTGTTCCCCAAACAAGACACTCTATCTCCTGACTCTGGTCAATTTCACTGTCCCCCCATGTCTATCTAGCAGGCTCTCCCTCCTCATCTTCACCTCCTGGCTTCTCTGGCTTCCTTTAAGTCCTAACTAATCTACATCTACAAGAAGTCTTCCCCAATCTTTCTTAATTCTAGTGCCTTCTCTCTGTTGATTATTTCTAATTTATCCTATATGTACTTTGTATATAGTTGTCTATATGTTGTATTCCCCATTAGACTGTAAGTTTCTCTGAGAGAGCACAGACTTTTGGCCTTTCTTTGCATCCTCAGAACTTAGCACAGTGCCTGGGATATAGCAAATACTTAATAAAAGTTTATTGACCAATTAACTTTACTTCTCCCCCTACATCTACTTGCTTCTTTTTATTGTCTGTTGCTGGGTTCTCCAAGATTCTGTCCTGGTCCCTCTTCTTTTTTTTTCTCTTGGTAATCTTGTCAACCATTAAAGCAGGGTTGGGGAACCTGTGGCCTCAAGGCCACATGTGGCCCTCTAGGTCCTCAAGTATGGCCCTTTGACTGAATTAAAACTTTACAGAACAAGTTCTCTTAATAAAAGGATTTGTTCTTATAAGGTCAATGCGATACTCACAGTAACCACTGTGGATATGCATGCGTATTTTCAATGTATATCTGCAAAATATCAATTCTCTTCCTCAAAGATGAAACCAAAATATTTATTCAGATACCAGAAAACCAATTCCACTATGGTAACAATGAAGTTTGTACACATTACCAATAAAGGGAGCACCACCATCCCCAAGCCTTACCTTCATGAGGCCTCCCCACAAATTCTGCTGAGCAAAATTTCACCCTCTCTCACTCACTACCTGCTCTGCCTCACCTCTGCCTCACTCTCAAATCTCTGCCCTTACTGCTCCACCTGTTAGGCAAGCTCCTCTCACCATGGGCTTCATGTAACTTAAGCTGTGGGCTAGGCCAAAGCTCAAATCAAGTCACATTGACCTGTTAAGGGGAAGGGAAGATCTTTAAATTCCCTTCCCATTACAGTTTGGTAAAACTTGGACTTAGTCAAAAGGCTGCACCCACGGACCAAGAAGGCCACACGTAGCCAAGAGGCGGCAGGTTCCCCACCCCTGAATTAAATGATATCTATATAACTGGTCCTAGTTTCTCTCCTGACTTCCAGCCCCATTTATTCAATTGCCCGTTGGAGAGCTCCTATTAGATGTCCCACAGGCATCTCAAACTTAACATGTTCAAAGTGGAACTCCTTATTTTTTGTCCTAAACTACTCCCTCCAAATTTTCCTGTTTCTTTTGAGGATACCATTAGCCTCTTAATCATCCAGGATTTGTACCATGGAATTATCCCTTTTTTCCTCTTTTCCTTGATATCAAATCAGTTGTTCTGTTGCATCTTTCCCATTTGTCCCCTTCTCTCCATTCACCTAGATAGTCCTTTCAAACAAGGGCTCACAGAGAGGTTAGAGGAAGTAATGCAAGGACATTCTTAAGTCTCTCTGAAGAACTCTAGAACTGATGATGAGGCATGGCAGACACCACAGGGCAGGACCACTCCGCATGGTGTGCCAACATCAGAGAAGGTGCTGTGCCCTGTGAATGAAGCAGAATTGCAGTAGCTCAAAAGAAATGTGAGATGCACAAATTTAAAGACATTTCTACTCCGAATGTTTATGTGGATATTTGTGTCTGACCTGTGACAGTGCCTTCTGAGCTTGTATTGGTCTGATTAGCCAGTCAGACACATGGTTACTTGACCTTAACAAAGTGATGTCATTTTAATCCTCTTCAAGAACAATGGATGACAGCCAACCAACCAACCAACCCTTCAACACATTCTTGCTTAGACTATTCCAACAACTTACCAATTGTGCTCCTGGCATCCAGTCTCTCTCCTCTTAAACCATTGTTTACATAACGCTATCCCCCCACCTGAAATTGTCCTAAAGTAACAATCTGACATGTCACTGCTTCTGCTCAAGAAATATCAATGACTCCCTTTGACCTGTAGGATAATATAAAAACTCCTCATATTGGAATTTAAAACCCTTCACAATTTGGCTGTCGCTTACGTTTCCTGGGCTACTGTATACATCTTTCCTCCATGCACTCCATGTTCTGGTCAAAAGAGCCTATTCACTGTTCTTTGAATTCAGCGTTGAGCTCCTGTCTATGTGCTTCAGCAAGGTTATCCCTCATGCCTATATTTTGTTCCTTCCTTATTGCTGCCTCTTAGGATTCCTAGCTTCTCTCCAGGCTCATCTGGTACCTTTACCTTATTCCCTACTCCTTCCTACTCAAATGATTCTGAACCTATTTTTCTGTTTACATGTTGTACCCCTCCCCCAAAGTAGAGTATGAGCTCCTTGAGGGTCGTGACTGTTTTTTGGTTTTGCCTTTGAATCCATAGCATCTAGCATAGACCTTGATCAAGGCAGGTGCTTCATAAATGCTTGTGGGATTGAATTGAGTTGGTTAGAACATCAGAACTGTAAGGGGTCATATGGTACAACCTCCTCATTTTTACAAATGGGGGAAAATAAAGCTCAGATGGGGTAGAGAGTTAATAGAGCTTTAGAATCTCAGAACTGGCCATTTATATTTGACTACGTATCCAAGTGCTACAACATGCCCAACAAATGGTAGTGGAGCTTCCTCTTGTATACTCCTAGTGAGGGGAACCCATTGCCTCCCAAGATAAACCACTGCATTGCCCAAGGTCACGAAGCAAGCTGTTGGGCCCACAGCAGAGGGAGAACACAAATAGTGACTTTGATGCTGAGTTGCAAACCAAAACAAAATTTCTCTCCAAAAACATGCCCAGTGAACCGGTTCAGACCAGAGCTGAACATACATGTTTGCTGAAACTATCGAACAGACTGATGTTTCATTCAGTTTGAGTTTCTGATACAAGTACCTTTGGATATACAGTAGAACTATACTGAAGGGAGGCAGTTTTCACACTGCAGATTTTGGCTTAATATGAAAGGGGAAAAAACCAAAAAAAAAAAAAAAAACCAACCCAACCCTAATTAGGCTATCCAGCAGTGGAATGGGCTGCCTTAGGTGGAAATAAATTCCTCCTCACTGGAATGTAGCTGAGGTGAAGTGGAAAAAGCACTAGTTTGTCTGGTTTTGTCTCTTACTAGCTGTATGACCTTGGATAAGTCATCTAACACTTTCTGAACCTTTTTTTCATCTACAAAAGTAGGATTATATCGTTCACAGGGCTGAAGGGAGTGTCCTGTAAGATAGGGATAGGACCAGGGATGTGTTGGAGCCCCCTTAGATGAGCGATGGAGAGCCTGTTATGAGCATTTACACTTCTGAAATCAACAAACTAGAAATCAAGGTTTGATTTATCGTTTCACTTTTTATTTAAACTTGTTGTCGTTGTTGAGTCATTTCAGTTGTATCCAACTCTTCGTGATCCCATTAGGGGTTTTCTTGGCAAAGATACTGGAGGAGTTTGCCATTTTCTTCTTCAGCTCATTAGAAAAATATTAATAATGTAAATTAAATTTAAGAGTGGCTCATGAACACATTTTTTTTTAAACAGAGAAAATGATTGTTAAACATTTACCAGGATGCCCCTGAATAAGACCTATGATTTCATTAGTAAAGGGAACTTCTGGGGAAGGAAATTCCCTCTGCTACTGCATGTTAGTGCCTTCTCTGTAACTTAAAATCTTAGAGAATTGCCTAGGTTATTGAGACACTGAGTGATCTGTCCAGAGTCACACACCTGGGATGTGTCAGAGGTGAGACAAATTGAGGTCTAGCTGGCTTCATGACCAGTTCTCTCTCTGCTATGCCAGGTTGACTCTCAGAGAAGACACATGTAAAACACTTTGTAAATTATAACCTGTCAAATATATCTGCCCTGATCCCTTTATCTCAATACCAGGCAGCACTGGTTTAGTGAAGAATGTTGCCTTTGGAGTCAAATGCATTGGGTTCAAATCGTGACAAGGCCACCTAGTGACTGTTTGATTGTTGGCAAATCATGGATCCTTTCCAGACTGGAGTAGGTGATTTCTAATGCATTGGGGCCGCTAAGATATCGAACACATTGTTCCCAAGAATGTACCAAGCTTTCACCAGCCTATCAGGATAGAGAGGGAGCTGCTCTCTGGCAGGTGTATTTAGCAGATATTTTAACTCCAATTTCAACTTTAAACTGCAACTCCTATTGTTGCCTGGGGACCCCTATCTTTTTCCAAGTTATTGCAGCTCAGTTGCCTGGCCACAGTAATAAAGAAATCTCAATGGGTTGTCTGGTATTTATAAACGTACCCTGGTGGCAGGTCTGGCAGATAAAGAAACAAAAGCAGCTCCCCTTTAAGGTGGGTTAGCTCAGGCAGCCTGAGTGGGCCTTCTCAGGGTCTGGGCTGATGGAGATTAGTCCTCCATTCATCAGAGGAATCTTGAGTGGTTTCACCCCAGTCAGCAGCTTGGTGCCATGGTAAGTTCACACAGAAAGCCAGAAAGGCTCTGTTACAATCCTGACACAATCCTGATGAAATATCCTAGTCACTCCCTGAGCTGGTCAAGGAATCAGTCAACAGGTATTTCAGCTCCATAGTTTCATTTGTTTTAAATTATCAAGTATTTAGTTTTTCCCTCTTTCCATCTTCCCCCTTCTCCAAGAAAAAGATAATAAATAAATTGTAACAAATAAATATAGCAAGCAAAACAAATTCCCAGATTGACCATGTCCAGAAATATATGTTTCATTCTATCATATAGTCGTCTGTTAGGAAGTAACTGGCATTCTTTGTCTTAGTCTTCTGGAATCATGATTGGCTACTGAGCTGATCAGATCAACAGGGCAATATTTCCCTAAATCCAATTCTGTGCTATACGCTATAGGGCAAATAAAACAGTATTAGTTCCCCCTCCCCAGTTCTTCTTGTAGGAGGTTGCCAGGAGGGCAGGTCCCATAATGCCATTTCATAGCTCAAAACTTTCATGGATACCAATTTCTTATTAGATTTGATCCCATCTCCTTATCTTGGTATTCAAGGCCATCCACAAAATGACCCTAGTCAACCTTAGGTGAGGGCATTTGGGCATGGTGGGAGGAGACCTAGATTTGGAATCTAAAGATCTAGAATCGAATTCTGCATCGACTATGTGCTACTTGGGTTACCTTGAGCAAGTCAATTGACCACTTGGGACTTCAGTTTCCTTAACTACAAAATGAGGTAGTTGGACTAGATGACCTCTAAGGTACCTTTTAGTTTAAGCTTAGGAGGTGGCTGGCACTCTTTGCCTTATAAATTTTTTCTTTAGAGATTTATTTATTTATAGCATCCTTTAAAATTTTTTTTTGAGTTCCAAATTCTCTCCCTCCTTCCAGGCCCTCTTCCATCCAATGAGAAGGTAAACAAGAAAATATAAATTATACATGTGAAATCATGCAAAATCAATTTCCATATTAGCCATGTTGCAAAAAAAGCAAGAAAATAAAGTGAAAAAAATTATACTTCAGTTTTCACTCAGAGCTCTCTCTAGAGGTAGACCGTATTTTTCATCATGAGTCCTTTGGAACTGTCTTGGGTCATGCAGTGACTAGAGGAGCTATTTTTCACACTTGATCATTGCTACAATTTTATTGTTACTATGTACAAAGGTTTCCTGGTTCTGTTCACTTTCCCCTGCACCAATTCATTTAGGTCTTCCCAAGTTTTTCTGAAACTATCCTCCTCATCATTTCTTATAGCACGATAGTATTATATCATAATCCTATACCACGACTTGTTCAGCCATCCCTCAAACTGATGGGCATTCTCTCAATTTTCAATTCTCTGCCACCCCAAAAAGAGCTGTTGTAAATATTTTTGTACATATGGATATTTTTCTTTTTATTTGATCTCTTTGGGATATAGACCTAGTAGAGGTATTGCTGGATCAAAGGGTATGCACAATTTTATAGTCCTTTGGGCATTGTTCCAAATTGTACTCCAGAATGGTTGGACCAGTTCACAACTCTACCAAGAGTGCACTGATATTCCCATTTCCCCCCATTTGTCATTTTGTTTTTCTGTCATGTTAGCCAATATGAAGGGACAGCTAGATGGTGCAGTGGATAGAGCACCAGTGCAGGAGTCAGGAGGACCTGAGTTCAAATCTCACCTCAGTCACTTGACACTCACTAGCTGTGTGACCTTGGGCAAGTCACTTAACCCAAATTGCTTCATCCTGGGTCATCTCCAGTCATCCTGATGAATATCTGGTCACTGGATTCAGATGGCTCTGGAGGAGAAGTGAGGCTGGCCACCTGCACAGCCCTCCCTCACTCAAAACAAAGTCAAGTGCAAGTCATGTCATCATTTCTCTGATGGCATAGTCTTCTTTGGCAACGAAGGACGAACACACACACAGCCAATATGACAGGTGCAAGGTTGTAGCAGAGTTGTTTTACTTTACATTTCTCTAATCAATAGTGACTTAGAGTAATTTTTCATATGACTATAGATACCTTTGAGTTCTTCTGAAAACTGTCTGTTCATATCCTTTGACTATTTACCAGTTGGGGAACGGTGCTCATTTTTATAAATTTGGCTTAGTTCCCTCATTATTTTTTGGGAAATGAATCATTTATCAGAGAAACTTGTTGCAAAATGTTTTTTATATTACTTCATTGCCTATGATACCTTTGAAACAAAATGTAGTTTCCCTAATTATCACTTTTAATTAGATGTATTTTTACTTTTGCTTTGTCTGAGATCATGATTGCTTTCTCTGCCATTTTCACCTCAGCTAAAGCATAATAGATTCTGCTCCAGCCCCTTATTTTAACTTTTTGTGTGTTTTTCTGTTTCAAGCATGTTTCTTGTAAATAATATATTGTTGGATTCTGGTTTCTGATTCATCCCACTGTTCATTTCCCTTTTATGAGTAAGTTCATACAATTCACATTCATGGTTATTATTACTAACTGCATGTTCTACTATTTTGTTTTCTTTTTGTGTATTTTTCTTTATCTCCTCAAGAAGTCTCCTCAAAACTCTATTTTGTTTCTAAACACAGTCTCCCTTAATTTGCCCTCCCATTTATTACCTGACCCTTTCTCTTATCTCTTTCCCTCTACTTCCCTGTTGGATAAGATAGATTTCTATAAACAATTGTGTGTGTTTATATATATTTTTCCTCTTTGAACCAGTTCAGGTGAGAGCAAAGTTTGAGTGTTGCCCTCCATCTTACCCATTTCCCCTTCACTGTAAAAAGCCCTTCCTTGAGCTCCTCTTTTATGGGAGATAATTTCCCTCATTTTTACCTCCCTTCCCCCTTTTCCAGTGCCTCCCTCTTTCTCACATCTTCATTTTTAAAGTCTGAGATCATTTCAACATAATTGACTCACACTTGTGCCCTCTGTTTATGTTGACACCTTAGACTGCCCTAATAATATTAAAGTTCTTAGGAGTTACATTTATCATCTTCCCCTATAGTAATGTAAATAATTAACTTATTAAGTCCCTTATGATTTCTCTTTAGCTTTTGCCTCAAGACTCTTGAGTCTTGTGCTTGAATTTCAGATTTTCTATTCAACTCTGGTCTTTTCATTAGTAATGTTTAAAAGTCCAATATTACTAAAATGTCCATTCTCCTCCCTACCCTGAAGAATTATACTCAGTTTTCCTGGGTGGCTTATTCTTGGTTGTAATCCAGGCTCTTTGCCTTCCAGAATATTATATTCCAAGCCCTCTGCTCCTTTAATTGGAAGCTGCTAAATCTCGTGTGATCCTAACTGTGGTTCCATGATATTTGAATTGTTTCTTTTTGGCTTCTTGTACTATTTTCTTCTTGACCCAGAAGCTCTGGAATTTGGCTGTCATATGCCTGGGAGTTTTCATTTTGGGATCCCTTTCAGGGAGTGTTTGGTAGATTTTTTTTGAATTTACATTTTACCCTCTGCATCTAAGATATCTGAGCAATTTTCCATTACAATTTCTTGAAATATCATGTAGAGGCTCTTTAAAATTTTTTTTATCATGGCTTTCAGGTAGTCCAATAATTCTTTAATTTTCTGTCTTTGATCTGTTTTCCAGGCCAGTTGTTTTCTGATGAAATAGTTCACATTTTCTTCTATATTTTTTCTTTCTTTTGTCTTTTTTTGCTGTTTCTTGATGACTTATGGATAGTCATTAACTTCCACTTGTCCACTTCTAAATTTTAAGGAATTGTTTTCTTTAATGAGCTTTATATCTCTTTTTCCATCAAATTTTCTTTTTAAGGAGTTAATTTCTTCAGTGATTTTTGTGTGTGATTCTTTTGACCATATGGCCAATTCTGGTTTTTTTAGGTATTATTTTCTTCAGTATTTTTTGTGCCTCTTTTACCAAGCTGTTAGTTCTCTTTTCATAATTTTCTTGCATCACTCATTTCTTTTTCTGATTTTTCCTCTACCCCTCTTATCTCTTGTTTTAACTCTTCTAGAAATTCTCATTGGGCTTGTGTTCTATTTGCATTTTTTCTTTGAGGCTTTGCTTATAGCTATTTTCACATTATTGTCTTCATCTTTCTTGCCACCATAATAGACTTTTTATGATAAGTTTCTTTTTTGTTTGTTGTTGTTTTGTTATTGTTTGCTCATTTTTCTAGTCTATTTCTATATATTGATCATTATGTTAAAATTGGGCTCTGGGATTGGGGTGGCACTGTTCCAAACTTCAGGCTTTGTTTGCACTGCTGTTTTCAGAGCTAGTTCTAGGGATCTGTAAGTTTTCAGTACTTACAAAGTGGTATGATCCAGTGATAGGTGTGGTCACTGCTCTCCTAGTCTGTGTTCCCTAGCTCTCCTTTCCACCCTGCACTTGTGACCAGGTTTACTGCTTCCCTGTAGTAGCAAGCATGAGTGCTCTTCCCTGTCCTGGAACCATGACCCAATACTGCATATGGGTTATACAGTTGTCAAACAGTGCCTGGCCCTGTGGCCAGGATTAGCTCAGGATCCTCGATAATCTCTCTCTGGTTGTCCAATCTCCTCTGTATCTCTGAATTGAGAGCTCCAGAGGCTGCTGTTGCTACTGTGGTCCACTAGCTTCCTACAAGGAAGTTTCTGCCCCCATCTTGGTATCTGACCTCCTAAGTTGTCTTGGGCTGGAAAAATGTCTCAATCTGACCTTTTGTTGGCTATGCTGCTTCAGAATTCAATTTGGTACATTATTTTAAAGTTGCTGTGGTAAAGTTTGGATGGATTCTTGCTTCTCATCTGTCATTTTGACTTCTAGTAAGCTTGTATGACTTGGCTTTCCCTTTCTGCTAACCTCCTTTGTATACTTTATGTCTCAGTGTGAATGACTGTTGCACAACCAAAGGAATGTTGAAGTTGAGATCAGAAGACTTCAGTCCAAATCCTTGTTCTGCCATGCACTGTGTGGCCTTGGGCATTTTTTTTAAAGAATCATTTTAGTCCTCAGTTTCCCTATCTGTAAAATGAAGGGGTTGGATTAGAAGAGCTTTAATATTTTTTTCTAGGTTTAGCATATATTGCACTCTCTATTACCTCTGGGATCAAATATAAACCCTTGTTTGGTATTTAAACCTGGTCCCTTCCTACTTTTCTAGTTTTCTTGTACTCACAGTCTAGCTCCACTGGACTACTTACAATTCCTCGAACATGACATTCTGTCTCCCTTCTCTTTGCTTTGGTATTGACTGTCTTTAATACCTGGAACATGTTGCCTCCTTACCTCTTGGTGTCCTATAAATCTCAAGTCCTACCTTCTGCAGGAGGCCTTTCCTGGTCCTCTTACTTGCTAATGCCTTTTCCTTTGATATTATATTCCATCATATTACTGTTGAGTCATTTCAGTTGTGTCTGACTCTCCATGACCCCATTTGGGGTTTTCTTAGCAAAGATACTGGAGTGGTTTGCCATTTCCTTCTTCAGCTTATTTGACAGATGAGGAAACTGAGGCAAACAGGCTTAAGTGATTTGCCCAGGGTCACACAGCTAGTAAGTGTCTGAGGTAGAATTTGAACTCAGGTCTTGCTGCCTGCTGGTCAGTCTCTATCGACTGCCCCACCTAGCTGTACTACCTTCCATCTATTCGAGCTGTATTTTGTATGTGCCTAATTGTTTTCATGTTGCATCCACCCCACTCCCATTAGAATGCATGTTTCTTGAAGGCAGGTTCTATTCTTATCTTTCGTTGTATTTCTAAGACTTAGTATAGCACCTGGAACGTAGTAAGAGCTTGTTCAATGACTGACTGTGGTTGCTTCCTCCTCTAACATTCCCTGTTCTCAAGTCCTTTCCAACTCTCAGATTCTCTATTCCATGTCTCTTCTAGCTCTAGCATTCTCTGTTCTAAGGTACTTTCTAGTCTTAGCATTTGATTTTCCATGTATTATGATCTCGTCCAGTTGTGACAACCCATGTTCAATGTCCTAAGGTCTTTTACAGCATGGATAGTCTAGAATTCTATCCGATTTCATCACTCCATATAAGCCCAGAGTGAAAAATAGCTATTTTTCCCAATTGCAACCCTTGGATTGCTGAGTTTCCAACTAAAAAAGAATTCTTTTCTGTGTTAACAGGTTTCTTATCTTATCCTTTGCTCCAGGGATTGCTAGGAACCCCCTAAGTTAAGGACCTTTCCTTACAGGTGGTCAGGTGCAAGACCAAGGAGTCATATGAAGGCCATGGAAAATAGGTTTACTTCTGTACTGTTAGTGTGGGTGGAAACTTAAATGGCAGTTGAGTTCCAACTTGGTCCAGACAGTCAACCTCCTGGGCACTTTCTATCAGGCTGGTGCAGATTGCCATCAAGTACTTCCAACACCAGCAGGAGATTACTAATGGGAAGCCTTGGGTCTCTAGGATATGGGACTGTATCTGTCACTCCAAGGTGAGCTGTCAGTTCAGCTAGTACAGAAAATCTATGGCTGAGGGACAAAGGACCAAGGGGAACTCATAAATGCATCAAAGAGGGAACTTAGGTGGAAGCTGACGCACATTCAAGTTTGCTTCTGGGACCCAAGCGATTGGCTGGCATTGGGGGTGGTGAGGGAGGCACACTTCTCATTATCTTAAATATTTACTCACAAGGAAACAATTAACACCCACTTTGCACCTAGCAGCTGCGACTGTATAAAAATTAATGATAAATGGGTTTATTCTCATTCCTTGGTCAGAAAGCAACTCAGTGTTGACAAATGCCTGGTGAACTATTTGTAAGAAGGAGCAAATAAATCACATGGAATTTGTTATCCGATTTATCCCCCCCAAGCAACAGATATTTCTTGCTTTTGCCCTAGAATTCTTTCCCTTTATTTTATCTACCTTGTTCCTTTCCAAGGAAAACTTGTTAGAATGTTTCCTTGGGGCAATTAATTTTTGCTTCTCTTTTCTTTTCTCATCTGTGGGTAAATAAGTTATTGATTTTGTTTTCAAGGTAATTTAAGGTGGTAATACAGTTCTGATTTGATAACTACCAGCTTAATGCCCTATGAGTAAACACATTTGGGGATTTCAGTTGGTTATTTTTGCCAACCTGATGGACTCTAATAGTGAGTGGCCTGTGTAGGTGGGGCTTTCATCAGTGCCTTGGAAGAAACCACCATAAGGCATATTAATATTTCAGAGATGGTGTCAAAGGAGAAATCAGAATCAGAGGTCAGACGACAACTTGTTTAATAGAGTTTTAAGATGCATGTACTGGAGAGATACCCCAAAAGGGGAAGAAGGTTTTCTTGTATGGTGAAGCAGACAGATCACTGACCTGGCAACCAGGACCCTAGGGTTCAAGTCCTGGCTCTGACATCTACTAGCTGTGTGCTGTATGGATAGGATACTTAATGTCTCTGAGCCTTGGTTTCCCCATCTATAAAAATGGAGATAAAGAGGTCTATGACTAGGAAAGATGGGTGTTGCATCACATAACCAAGATTGAAAGATAACAGACAGCCTGTATGCTACAATGGGAATCACAGTAATGTTAGAGGAAGGCTGCCAGGATGTTGAGTGGACTCTAGGGACCAGAGCTCAGGAGAGCCAATTGTTAATCTTCCAGTGTAAGCATTTAAACCATCCAAATCAGCAAACTCTACAAATCAGGACTTGATTGTTTTGCTGATTGTTTAGACTTAAGAAAGTGATAGAGAAAAATGGTAATAATGCAGATTAAACTAAAAAGCCTGTTCTCCTTACATTTTTTTTCCTTCTGGAGAGCTGGTTGTTAAGCATTTCGCGGGAACCTTGGTAGACCTGTATGGAGGATTTATTGGAGGACAAGGACAACAGTGGGGATTGGTTTAGAAAAGGTTCATGGGTTTCAATGTTCATTACTCACTTCAGATTGTGGTGCATTGATTTTTGCAAAATAACAATATGATTATAAAAATTTGAGAATTTTAATTTCTTTGTCTCTTCCCACTATCAGATATTATATTGTTTTAGGAGTGTTCCTAGTAACAATCTTTAGGTTTAAATATTCCATGCGTCTAAGATTCACTTCTCTACCTCAATGGAAGTAGAACTTGCTCTTATCTCAGGTTTAATCATGGAGGGTAGTTACCTAAATACTGTGGTCACCTTTTGTTACACAATGTCTGGTAGCATGTTGGAAAGCATGAAATTAATTATAAGTGAGGCAAACCAGAAATTTTTTCCAACTTGTTTCACTATTTTCTAGAGTAATCATCCTGCTTTTTAAAGGATACGTCTGGAAGAGAGGACACAGATAAGGAAAGAAGAAAAATCCTGTTATGTTATTCTGATAGGTGACTTTTTGATGAGCTCCAATGTCCCCAAAGACTAAATATAGTAAACTCTGAATTATTTGCTCTAATTGAGGGAGCCTGGGGTATAGATAATCTTCAAAGGCCAATAATTGCTATCCCAATCAAAGAGACAGGGTAGTTAAGCTTTGGGGACAGGAAGGCAGCAGCTGTTATAAGTATATATAGCATGGGCATCAGCCTCTCCCCCACTTGGAGGATTAGTAAAGGCAAGAGCTAAAGTTACATTACAATCCTGGAGGCTCTAAACTGGCCCTTCTACTCCATAAACTCCAATGATTCCCTGTTAGTTCCAAGATCGCACGTAAGCTTCTCTATTTGGCATTTAAATCTCTACAACCTGGCCATTCCTATATTTCCAGTCTTTTAATACATGATTTTCCATAGTCTATATGTTCTACTGGCCTCCTTTCTGTTACACACACACACACACACACACACACACACACACACACGCACACACACACGCACACACGCACACATGCACACACACACACTATCTCCTGTGTCTGTGCCTCTGCATTCTGGAGGGTTCCTCATGCCTGAAGTGGCTGAATTCATAATAATTTTAGAACAAATAATGAAACTATAATATGGAGACCTTAATTAAAGATAGCCATTTGTGGGGGGATGTTTTAGGGGAGAGTCATGTTTCAGATAAAGGTTAGATGAGATAACCTCTGTGTACTCTTCCTGCTGAGGAATTTGATTAGCCGTGTAATTTAACCTTAATGGACTCGTTTTCCATTCTGTAAAATGGGCGTGATAATCTCTGCTACATGTCCCTTACAGGACTATTTTAATGATCAAAAGAAGTTCACAGGAGTTTTGAGTTAAAAGAAACCTTTGAAATCATCTGCTTCAGTCTCCTTATTGTGTAAAGGGAGAAATTGTTTCCAAGAGAAGTAAAATGATTTGCCTAGGAACACATAAGTAATAAGTGACAGGGGTAAGACCAGATCCAAGTCTTCTGACTCTAAAACCAGAATTTTTTCCTCCACTATTTTTGCTAAAATGAATATCTTACAGAATGGACTAGTTAAGCAAGACCCAGGAACAACTGAACACGTGAATCCAGTGTTTGGTAAGCCCCAAAAAATAAATGACCAAGGGAAAGATTCCCTATTCAGCAAGAACTGCTGGGGAAACGGAAAAACACTCTGGCAGAAATTTGATTTAGATCATCACTTTATACCATATACAACAATAAACCCCAAATGGATACTTGGTCTAAATATATCATAAAAATCCACAGGGGAACAAGAAGAGAAATTGTTTTATTGCGGGAAAAATTTTTCTGTATTAACTATCTCCAACAAAAGTCTAATCTAAGTAAGATTCCAAACTTATACAAATGTATAAGATCAAGAATCACTTCCCAATAAATAGGGGGATAAAGGATATGAAGACTTTCAAAAGAAGAATTGGAAACTACTAACAATCATTTAAAAATTTCTCCTAATCACTAATTAGGGAAATATAAATGGAGACAACTCTGAATTAAAACACATTCATCAAATTAGTTAATATGATAAATTGCCAAGGTGATAGTCAATTTGGAAGAACTATAGGAAGACAAGCATTCTTTTACATTATAGGTGGAGCTATAAATTGGTCCAATCATTATGGAAAACAATTTGGAATCATCCAAGGAAAGTCACTACAATGTTCTTTGATCTAGTGTCTCCCTCCACCTCTGTTCCCCTCTTACCTAGGGGGCACGTAAGCCAAGGAAATCAACTATGTAAAGAAAGATACTATATATCACAATATTCATATTAGCATTTTTTGCAGTAGCAAAGAAATAAAAATGGAGCCAAAATGGAGGTCCATTGAATAGAGAATGGTTGAATAAGTTGTGGAATATTAATTAATGGCATATTTTCAGACTGTAAGAAAAAATGTGAAATATTTTAAAAGGACATAAGGACATCAGAATCAAATAGGACAGCTCTGAAAGTTACATGTAGATTTTATTTCAAAAGAGATCCAAATTGTACATAGTAAAAATGAGTGGTTTCATAGGCAATCAGTTTTTTCTGTTCTACTGTGTATATGAAAATGCTAATTTTATTTGGTATTTGTTTGGGATAAATTTTTAAAAAAATTAATTTAGAGTGAAGAAGGTATAATTAAATTAATACAATAATACAATGTAAAATAATACAATAATAAAGTGAATTGAAAGAATACAATGAAGTAAAATTCTGAGTAACTGTAATGAACTATCTTGATTGTGCAGTGGGAAAAGTACCAGATTTGGAGACTGGAGACCTGTGTTCAAATCTCAGGTCTATTATTTACTAGGTGAGTGGCCTGGGGCAAATCACTTCACCTTCCTGAACTTCACTTTTCTTATCTACAAAACGAGGGAGTTGAACTAGGTGCTTCTAAGGTCCCTTCAAGCTCTGTATCTGTGAACCTGTGATCCTTTGGTTCCTTAGTTCAGAGGATGAAACACAACTTCCTCCATTCTATAGAGTTGGTTGGTTCTAGGTGTGGAATGTCGCAGAAACTGAGACATGATTACTCTGTCAGTTGGTTATGCTCAGCTTTCTCTTTGTTACAGGGGAAGTCTCAACGTGTATGTGTATATGTGTGGGGGTGTTATGTGCAGAATTGGTGGTGACAGAAGAACAAAAGATTTATTGATATAAAACTTATTTTTTAAGAATATGATTATGCCTGGCTGAGAGAAAGTCACGCTTTCATTTTTCCAGAATATGAGCTACTTGACTTCTTCCATGATGCCAAAACAATGAGATATAAGGGGGTTCACAGCATCTCAGTCACAGCTGTTATGCTACAACAAGGTGGCCTGAGTCAGGGGTCCGTATGTGTCCTCCAAGTCTTTCAAAGGCTTTTGGCCAAGAGTCATGATGTGAGAAAAGAAGCAAAGATGGCACCCATGCAACTTGGGCTTATATACATATCCTGTATGTTGCTATTATTAAGTCATTTGAGTTGTATCTGACTCTTCATGACCTCATTTTGGGGTTTTCTTGGCAGAGATATTGAAGTGGTTTGCCATTTCCTTCTCTAGCTCATTTTATAGGTGAGGAAACTGAGGCAAACAGGGTTAAAGTGACTTGCCCAGAGTGTCACACAGTGTTTCTGAGGCCAGATCTGAACTCAGGAAGATGAGTCTTCTTCATTCTAAGCCCAGTGCTCTAGCCACTGTGCCACCTGGCTACCCATATATTCTGTATGTAAACAATGAAATATAAAAAATGGCATTTTAGGACAAGTCAGAGACTGACAACCAGGTAATTGACATCTATCTAATATTTCTATTTGTGTTTCAAATAAAGAAAGGGCAGTCATTTAGTAATGCCTTAGGAGAGAATCATGCGTCTGAGAGCTGGAAAGAACTTCAGAGACCATGTAGTCAAAGGCTTTCTTTGCACAAAAGGGGCAACTGAATCCCAGAATGGTAAAGTAAGTGGCTCCTGTTCACAGGTCATCAGTGTTGGAGTCAAGATTTTGTAAGGGGTGTGTTGTATGTGTTTTGCCCATGTAGGTTATATGCTAGTCATGTCTAGGTGTTGCTGGTGCTCTATCCACTGCACCACCCAGCTCCTCATTTCCCCTAAGCTTCATTTTCCTTCTTTGTAATGGAGACTAGCTATATAGTGCCAGCCATATCTGGCAAAAACAAATATCCCTAGTTTCCTATCTCCACCCTTCTCCAAAGGAGACTGTGATTCCTGCAGTGAGGGGAAGCAGGAGTTTGGGGCCAGAGCCTGGCCCATCTTCTCTCTTCAAAGAGGGCTAGAATGATAGCTGTCTGCTCCCCCTGCCTGTGTACTTAGTCCAGCTGAACTCCTGATCACTATCCTTTAATGAGAAAGAGGTGTCCCAGACTACATATCCAAGCCTCGACTCTCTTCTCACCAAACGTCAATGCAACACCCATAATAAATGGCAAATAAACCCATTTATCCAAACAGAAATCAGAGAAAGTATGTACCTGAGATTATATATCAGTGAATACTTGAGAGGGAATGAACTCTTCCATTGGGAGCAAGTTTATTTCTATGAGAGGGAGAGAGAGATTGAGGTGGGGGTGGGAGGGTGGGTGGGTGAGAAGCAAGAGACAGAGAGAGAGTCAGAGGCAGGGACAGAATCTCAGATCTCATCCAAGGGAAAATTCCCCAAGGTCTCTAGTATAGTACACTAAGAATAAGGACATGATGGAGGTGTTTGCTTCTGCTCTACATGTTCTTCCCAGAGTCCTTTCATCCCTTGAGGGACCACTCCTTGAAGAGAATCTAAAACTATGTTTCCGCTCTCAAAGCCAGAAGCCAGAAGACCAGGCTCTCTCTTCTCCCAGGCTTTCACAAACTCTACCCCTCCCCAAGATAGTGAAGCATCGAGTGGTCAATCTCCACCAATGAGGAGAGTCTTACATCTTATGCAAAGTCACTGAGCTACAGGTTCCATTCTTAACCCAAGTGCTCTGATTCCAGTTCCAGGGCTCTTTTCACTCCACCATGAATGATCCCACTCTAGCTAGCTGACACCTTTGGGGAATGAGCTGTTTAGAACCTTAAGCATCAAAACTATTTTTGCTACTAGCACTTTGGATATAAATGTTTCTCAGATGATTGCAATAGCTTAACTTCCTGGAATACTTGACAATTTATAAAGCATTTTCCTTACAGCAACCCCATGAGGTTCATTGATAATAGGATTTGGAGTCTGACAGGATCTTAAGCAACCTTCTGAAAAGTATCTGTTTTGGAGGCAATAGAAATCTGGATTTGAACCTATCTCAGACATTTACTAGCTCAGGAAAAATCACTTAATCTCTCTGAGCTTCAGTATCCTTCTCTGTAAAATGGGGATAATAGAACTTACCTCACAGGGTGGTTGTGAGGAACAAATGGAAAATATCTCTTGCTCCCTTTGTGTGTTCTCTTCCCTTTAGATGGTGAGTTCCTGGAAGGCCGGGACTGTCTTTTTATTTTTTTTAAATATGTTGTATCCCTGGCATCCTGTTTGGTGCTTTATAAATGTTTATTGGGCTGGATTGGATTGAATGCATGTGACTTGCAGACTTTAAAGCATTATACATGTTGTTTGATTATTTGTATCTCCAACACGTAGCATGTTGCCTAGCTCATAGGAAGCATTTCATAAAAGCTTATTGTAAGTCAGTAAACATTTATTAAGTGCCTACTCTGAGCCAGATGATATACTGGGCATGGGGAATGCAAGGGAAGGCAAACAGTTTCTGCACTGGAGGAACACATAATTTAATGAGGAACACAACATACAAACAGCTCTGTATAAATGACCTACAGAGGGGTTAATCAACAGAAGGAAGGCACTAGGGGGAATTGAGGAAGGTGGGGAAAGGCTTCTTGTATAAGGTGAGATTTTAGCAGGGATGTGAAAGCCATGAGTAGGACATAGGAGGGAGAGCAATCCAGGCATTGGGAACAGCCAAGAAAAACACCCAGAACAGAGATGGAATGTCTTGTTCTAAGAAGAGCAAGCCAGTCAATATCACTGCATCACAGAGGAGGTGGAGAGGTGAGAGGTGTAAGACTGGGCAGGTTATGAAAGACTTCGTCCATTCATTCTTCCCTATTTCCAACTCCTTATTTTTACAAAGGAGGAGAATGAAGTTTATACAAGGGAGGTGAGCAGCGACATGGTGTGGTGGATAGAGTACTGTGTTCGGTGTTAGCAAGATCTGAGTTTGAATGTGAGCTGGGATGTTTATTAGCTGTGACCCTGGGCAAGTCACCGCTTCTGCATACCTCAGTTTCCTCAACTGTGAAATGGGGATAATAATAACACCTACTTCCCTTTGTTGTTATAAAGATTAAATATTTGTCAATTTGTTTGGCACATAGTAGGGGCTATATAAATGACAGTTGTGATGATGGTGGTGATGGTGTGATGTTGTTGCTTGCCCAAGGTCATATAGCTTATTAAGTAGCAGAGATGAGATCTGGACCCATTTTCTGTCTCCAAATCCCAGTTTTCCCCCCCACTATTGAATGTAACATACCTTAGCATCCCCATTTTACAGAAGAGGAAACACCACGGCTCAGAATAACAGTGACTTCCAAGGTCACCCAGCTAGGAAGTTCGAGGACTAAGACACAAACCCAGATTTTCTGACTCAAAATCCATAACGCTTTCCTACACAATCTGCTGCCTCTCTGAGAGGCATTACATCTTCCCTGCCCAGTTCAACTGAGTCAATGGAACATACTATAAACTATTCCTGTTGACACAGGGTGATCATTATGATCACCCATTCTTGTCCACTGCTGTGAT
Source organism: Notamacropus eugenii (assembly GCF_028372415.1). Taxonomy (NCBI): domain Eukaryota; kingdom Metazoa; phylum Chordata; class Mammalia; order Diprotodontia; family Macropodidae; genus Notamacropus; species Notamacropus eugenii. Next base: position 518,727,102 of record NC_092872.1, read on the forward strand.
ACAGTGGTGCCCTCAGGGCCTCCTGCGGTGTGTAGGGCTCTTCTCTCTTACACTTAGTGGTCCCAGATATTACCACAATCAGATAATCGAGCTGGTGGCCGGGCAGGCAGCAGGTGCTGCCAATAGTCCTAATGAGGGCATCAGCCACTCTCTCTCTTTTCCTTCTCCAGGGTAACCTGTAGGCCAATGGAGCCCAAACCTCTGGGCTCCTGTTTTCTAAAGTGGTTCTTGAGCTGTAGTGATGACAGAGCTGGCAGAGAGGTGAGTAATGGCCAAGGTGAGCAACTCTGGAGAAGGCTGGTTAGCTGACTGATGTTCCCCAGGGGCAGTGGCGGCCCCCAAGGCTGCGGGAATCCTTTACATTCAAAGTTCAGCTCCGGTATCACGCCTTCCTTGATTTTCAGTCCACCTCTCCTCAAAAAAAATCCCCCCAATTGGAAATAATTTTTCTTTCTTCAAACTTGTCTCCAGCTCTTTGTGCTGCGTGATCCTCCCCCACATCCCTACTCCCCACCTCCTCTGCTTTGGGGGAGATGGCTCATTCTTTGGTGTTGGGGTGCAGTTAGGAAGAGCCATGACTTGCTGTAATTACGTGTATCTCACAGATTATCTCTCCCTCACACTTTCTAATCTGCACCTGTCTGGGAAACTGCACAGGATGACTTTTAGGTGTAACGCATGCGCTAATGTCTGCTGCTGTCCTTGGAGCCGTGGAAATGTACAGGTCTTTTCTTCCCAGAGCAAGAGGATTTTGGTGCCTGCTTTGCTTCCATGTGGGCCTTTAGGAAACAGTAGACTAGTGCGATGATGGTAACTTAGACAATTGGGTCTGTAGTGATTTATGTTTTGAGTTAATGACAAATATCTGTTTCAGAGACGCTATTAGATGAGGTAGAGCTGACTGATTTAACAGCCCTCGGTGATATATATGACTTCTCAGTTCTATATGGAACACCTGGAGCATCTAGAGCTTCCCGTCCCCCTTCTCCCCCGCCCCCCTTCTCCCCTGTCCCCCTTCTCCCCCGTCCCCCTTCTTTCTCCCCCGTCCCCCTTTCCCCTACTTCTCTCTCTCCCCCCTTTACTCTCTCACCTGTTTACATTTATTAGTGATCTACAGGACACAATATTTTTTAAAAAAGTATTTAATGAAATAGGAATAGAATATTCTTGCCCATAGGCTTGGGACACAATCCAGCCCAAACATCACAGGGAAAAAAACCCAAATATACATAAGAACACATATAGCCAAGACACCTGAGTGGAAGGATAACTCACTAGTCTTAGGCTACAGGGTTTGTCATCACCCGCCATCATGGAGTCTGCTTTTCCGTCGGCATTATTCTCTGTTGGGCCTCCTTCCTGTTGCATATGCCATTACTGTAACTTCTCATTGGGCATCTCATGGCTTCTCTACCATCATTGGCCAAGCCTTAGCTTGAGTCCGGAGCTGACCTTTTCCCCATAAGAGGAAGAATAGGCCATATTATTTCTCCTCTAGCTCAGAGCCCTGAGGCTAAACTGCTCTTTTAGGAAGGCTGGACCATCAGACAAAAGGAAAGAGACTTTCTCCCCCAAAAGAGAGGGAGGTCTTTTTGCTCTGAAAGTCATAGCCTACAGAAGAAGTTGAGCTCTTTCTCAATATATAACATTAAGCTAAATACAGACCATTCAGCTCATTGGAACCCATAGACATTTATTTAGTCTATCTTTTGAATTTATTTCCTCCTCCTAACAAGATTAGCATTTGCTTCAAACCTGATCTAGGGTTGGAAAGTCTTTTTAATTTTTGCTTAACTCTCTGTGACCCTAAAACCCATTTCAAGGGGCTTAGCCATAGAAATCCCTATAAGAGTTGTACAGAAGGTAGGCTATAAAACCCACTTTTCTTCCAAGAGTTTTGGAATTCAGCTAATTGAAGATGGCAAAATCATTATCCTCCACCTTCCTTTCCTACGTTTCAGCTTTTGTTATTAAGTGTAACCAGAAACAAATATGCCAGATTTTTAACCACCATGGAAGGCTCTAGTACCGAGATCATAGTGCAGTGAGCAAAGGGTACCATAAACTTTTCTAAAGGTGGGTTGGCCAAGCAGGTGGTCCTAGAACAAAGGTTCCCATGATAGCTTTGGCTTTGAAGTCCAAATACTGTCCATTCAGTTCCAGCCTCAGGGATGGCCTCTCTGTTGTTGGTCTCTTGGTTGCCAAGCTGTTTTCAGCTACTATCTGCTGGGCTTCAGCTACTTAGCCTTTTCAGGACCATTTAACCTCTACAGGGGCACCTATTTCTCTCTGCTCTCAATGCCAGGCAGCTAGCAAAGGCCAGCTGAAACCCAAGACTCTTATTACTACCTGTCTCTAGGTACTGAATTGAAATCCTCCATCTCAGATAATCATTTTTAATTTGAGGTTAAAAAATTTCTTTTTAACTCACATTAAAAACTCAAGTTGTGAGGCTGTCTCTCCAAAGTCCATTTGGGAGATTCCACTCTCCCTCCACAAATCCTTACGAGCTGTCTGGGGACTGGGGTGATGAGGCTCTCCAAATGACTTGCCCACAATGTTAAGGACAAGAACATAAGCTAACTGAGTCAAGAGGGGCCATTTGTCGGATGCCTTATTTCTGCTTCCCATTATTCCCTTTATTATTGTTAAACATCTGCTACTGACATTTTCTTTTGCCATGTTTAAATCAGCACAAACGTCTTACTTTTACATTAACTTTTTGGATTTCTATTTAATATTAACTAATATTAAGCTTGCAGTCCTCTAATACATTGCAATATTTTAATACAAATTTCTAGTCATACTTTCTTCATATTGTATTATGCATTTGATTTTCTTTTTAAACCCAGATTTGGGACTCTTACCATTTTAACTTTATTTAATTTCACCTTATTAGATGTGTATCATTGTTCTAGCCTGCCAACATCTGTCTTGAATCTAGTCTCAGTTCGCTAACATGTTACCTTTTACTCCTACGTTTGCATCATCAGAAAATTTGGTAAATTTGGTAAACATGCCTTTATCCACCTTACTGATAAAAGTGTTGAACATCATAGGGCCAAGGACAGATTTCTGGAGCACTCCAATGGAGAGCTCTCTGGGTCATATTGATCCATTAATGGCTAATTTGAGGGTCCAGTCATTCAACCAATTCCCCGTCAACTTAACTATACAATTTTCTTTCCCACATCTCTTTATCTTGTCCATAAAGTAGCATGAGATATTTTGTCAAATCTTTTGCTGAATTACAGGTATACTGTGCCTAGAATCCTCTTGTCTCTCTAAATAGTAATCATGTTATAAAAGGAAATGAAGTTAATCCATTAAGGCCTTTTTTTTTTTTATGAAACCATGTTGGCTCTTTGTCTATATCCTCAAACTATTCCTTTAATAATATTTTCCAGAATTTTGCCAGCCATTGAAATCAAGTTCAAGTAATATGATTTGAAGACTCTACCCTCTCTTTTTCTTTCAAAATCAAAATATCTTTTGTTCATATCAAGTCTTCAGTCAAAAGATATGTTTTTGAGCTTTGGTTCTGCCACTTTTTCTAGCTGTGTGACAAGATACTTCATTGTTGGCCTCAGTTTCCTTATCTGAAAAATAAGGAGCTTTATAGAACATCTATAACACCTGGAATCTGGAATAGATTTCATCCTTCCCTTCCCCCAGCCCCTACTATCTTTATTGAAATCCTTCCCTTTCTTCAAGGATTAGTGCAACTGCCACCCCTTCCACAAAGCCTTTCATATTGCCCCTGGGTGAACATGAATTTCTAGGATCATAGCATCATAGATTTGAAGCTAACAAAGTCCTTGTGTCATCTGGTCCAGTCTTCTCACATTAAGTGACTTACCCATTGTCATATAGACAGAACTTAGTTTTGGACTTTGGTCCACTGACTGACCCTCAATCTTTTCATAGCATCATGCTGCCTCTTCTCCCCCCCACCCAATTTTTCCACCCAACTTCTCTGGACCTCTTTTTTATTCTCATTCTCTTCCTTTGAATCAACCAATTGTATGCTTTTCCCTTCTGTATATTAGATGGTAAGCTTCTTGAGAGGAAGACTGGCTATAGTTATCTTGGTAGCCTCAGAACCTAGCAGTGCCTTCTACACAGTAGGTGCTTAAATGTTTATTGGATTGAAAGAAATTACCCAACAGTATAGCTTTCAGATGAGTGATAGTTATTGGATCCATTCCTGACATTAACTTCTTTAAAAACTATACCAGCCAGATGGTCTTCTGTTCCATATTAGTGATTTGACCAAACCTGAGGCCAGAGGAGAAGGAAAGGCCTCATGTTGGCTCTTGGGGGAAGGGAGTGAAAAGACACTGATATATAAAGGTTTACCTTATGTGTGTAGGTCAAATAGGTAATTAACTGCTTGTTCTGTGATTTCAGAAGCTCTGTGTACAATCTCCCCATTCCACCAGTTCCTGAAATCTTATTGTTACAATATGGTGTCCATGAAAGATTGTAAGATTTGGAGTTGGAGGACTGGGACGGGGAGGGGGCAGAATTCCACTTATATATTTACCACCACCTATGTAACCCTAGGCAAGGCATTATACTTTTAGGGGCCTTCGTTTCTGTATCTGTAAAATGAAGGAGTTGACTATTTGACCCCATTTCTATAGCTTTACATTTTTAATTCTAGGGAGAAACTTTGATCCCTTCCCAGATGCAGATGGACTGGGGAAGGGAAGAAGAAATTTAAATATTATCAGTCAGATCCACTGAGTGGGAACGAGGATGGGAATGGGCTAGAGGAGAGGATGATAATGAAGGTCACTGAATGTATTCACATGGTGCCAGGGAGAGATAGGGGGCTGGCAATAAAAATAATGATAATAGGCTTTTATGTAGTGCTTTAGGGTTATAAAGTACTTTTATCCTTCATTTCTCACAGTGACCCTGTAAAGTGGGTGGGTGGTGCAGGGTTGATTAGTCTCCTTTTACAGATGAGGACCCCAGTAAGTGTGGGCTAGAGCTGTGACTGACCTGTGTTCAGCCATTATAACAGGGCTCCAAACTCCACTAGTGTAAAGCACCAGTCAGGGAGCGTAGGAGCATGAGGCAGGAAGGGCTTTGTGCCTTGCATCTAAATGGTTAGCATTTCCCTCTGACAAGAAGGCCCCAAGAGATGAAAAATATTTTTCCTTTTTAGAACCATATTCCGCCAGTCGCCATCACTAATTCCAAAGCCTGTCAAGGAGAAGGAGCAGCTGTTTAAAAACTTCAAACGGGGAAAAAAATCAGTGCTGAGAAGGCTTTTTATTTTTCCCCCCCTTCCAAGAGAAGGCTCATTCCCCTACCCACTCAGAGGGAGGGCAGACTGGAGACGCTTGCTAAGGATGCATTAACATTTCACCAAGGAGCTTTTGAATTGGATTTTATTTCTTAGCTGAGGAGTGTTCAGTGTTCTCTCTCCCACTTAATGAATACTTAACCCCTTAGAGTACCCCAGTCAGGAGTCATCTTTGGGAATGGGTATCCTACCAGAATAGCTAACCCTAGATGTCAGGCTTTGGGCTATGTTCCTGGGAAGGGTGGGAGTGTTTTCCACACAGCCAAAGCTGGGCCACCATCATAGGAATAGAGGTTTTAGAACTAGAAGGGGCCATAAGGATTAAATCCCTTTATTTTACAGCTGAAGAATCCAGGATGTGGTAGGTAACTTGCCAAAGGCCACTCAGGTTGTAAGTAAGGATATTATTTCTTATTGTCTTGATGAAGTGTTGGGCAAGACACCTCCTTCACCTGGGTCATGGTGATCTGTTAAGTGGGACTAACCCATGCCTGTAGCTCATAGGATTGTTGTGAAGTCAGGGTATTGTAAAACTTAACTCACTTTTCTATATCTTTTTAAGGTTCAAGGTATTTCCTCAACAGCCTAGTCACGTAGACAATGAAGGGATTGGTCCCGTTTTAGAGATGAAGAAACTGGGATTTATTAACTTGAGGCAACTTGCCTAAGGTCATAATAGCTGTTAAATGGCAAAGGTGAGACAAAAATTTAGGTTCTCTGCTGTCCAATTCAGTGTTCTTTCTGCTTTGTTATTCTGCTTTGGCTGTTTCTGGAGGTGGCCTTCATCCTCAGCCCAGTGCATGGCAAGTAGTAAGCACTTAATAAATACTTAGTGCCTTGACCCATGCTTAGACTGGGTGGAAAGAGAGAGATGGGGTAGGGGTGGTAGCATCCTGCTTCTTAATGTAGAGCAGCTGTGATTCTGCTTCTCCTGGCTCACTGGGATAGACACAGCCTCCCTCCCTTATGCTAACTCTTCCTAAATGCATTCTCTTTATTTTACCTCTAGAATGTTCTCTTCTAACACAGTCATCTTGGCTGTTAGTCTTCCCTGATTCTCCAGCTAAAAGTAAACTTTTTCCTGAGATTTCTCATAGAGCTTGGTCTGGGTTTCTCCTTTGTCTCTTTCAATTCTACCTTCTTTCAAACTCATTTCCTCTCTATTTGTCAGTCCCTACTAGACAGGGATTGTTATTCTTCATCTTTGTATATACAACACTGAACCCAGGGTCTTGCACATAGATGGTATCTACATTTTAATGAAGCTGAAATTTCATTTTTCCATCCTTGGTCTCATAAGATTCCATTTTCCTGCAAGAAGAATTAGCTTTCCTTAGAGTCCTTTGCACCTGATTGATCTGGGCCTTCTTTGATGCAGGCTTCTGGTCACCTAAGAGCATAAAAGTCTCACCCATGTGGTCTCAGTTTCCTCCCATCTTGACAGGTGTCTGAAGACCCTGAGAGTCACCATATCCTGCCCTGCTAACCAGCTGAATTGCCATATGGGGAAGCACATCCAGAGATGCTAAATACCAGTGTATCCTGACTGCATAGCCTTGTTTTAGAACAAAGTATGCTTAATTTTTGTTAATCGCTCAATGACTTGTAAATGCCATATTTTGTCCCAATGCTGAGCTTGAACTAACAGGATACTGGCATTAGTCTGGTCCCTAACATTTAGCCCCTGAATTTGTGAAGGGCAGGGATAGACTATGGTCAAGCTGTGAGAGAGGCAGTCTTCTTTGGTGGCCCTAGCCTCATAAAGAGTTTCTTTCTTCCCCTTCCCGAAGTAATCAGTGTCCTCATGGTTTCTCTGCCCTCAGGAAAGACTCATTCACACTAGGGCATGAATGATTGGTAATAGTGTTAAACCTGCTATGGGAATTCAGTATTCAAGATGCATGGAATGTCAGAAGTAGAAGGGATCTTAGAAAATAAGACAGACTTCTAAAGCAAGAGTAGAGCTTAGAATAAATACAGAGTTCTGGGATTTTGAACTGTGAGAGCTTTTAGAACATGTAATATCAGACCTGCAAAGGGCTTTGAGAACCCAACTAATTCTACCCTATCATTTTATATGTGGGAAAATTAAGACCCAGAAGTCATGGTAAATTAATGACAGAACTAATGCTGAAATCTACGTGTCTTGACCATGCATAAGGTTGTTTCCTCTGTATCAGGGTTTCCTAAACTTTCTCTACTCTCGACCTCTTCAGCACTTCTTAAATTGTGATCCTATATGTGGTCTCAACCCACGGTTTAAGAAGCAATGCATTGTGGTTCATTTCAGTGGATTGACTTAATGTGAGAAGAATCTTTGAACTTGAAGGGGACTTAGAAGTCTTGGCTATATTTGAAGAATGAAACACCCTCCACCTCACCCCCTGCACCCCAACAAAAGCAAACTGATGCTTATTTTTGAAATATTTGTTCTCTGTCCAGGGAAAACCACCAGATCAGGGAACATCTGTTTGAGGCCATGCAATGCCAATTCAGATGGCTGTGTATAATTGAGAACATCATTTGTGCTCATAGGACTATTTAAAAGCTTGCCCAAAGAATAAGTGGTTTCCCAGCCATGTGTAGCCATAAGCAAGGGAGGCAGCAGGGTGGAAAAGAATGAGCATCAGGTCTGGAACTGGAGGACTTTGGGGCCCATCTTGGCTCTGGTATACTGGGAATGGGTTTTAGAAGAGCTAACAACATTTAGGGCTTTAAGTGGTTGCTTTCCCCCATCAGAATAGACTGTCTAGTGACATTGGGAAAGTCACTTCCTTCTTTGGGCTTCTGTGTGTTCCTCTGTAACATGAAATGGTTGGACTGGTTGAGTGTGAAGGTCATTCCAATATTGACTCCTATAGATTCAACTTTTATTTTTTGCTTCCTTGTTCACTGATGTGGAAGGGAAACAAGCTTTATTTTCCTCTATTGTGACCAGTGGGCAGGCAGGTCCATTGCAAGCCCAAGCTGTGCCTGGCTTTTCATTTCACTTGTTTTTGAATGGAATTTATCTGCTTAGACCTTGGATGGTTTTCATTATCTCATGCAAATATTGAATGCGCACAGTGAAATTGCATTATGGCTGTTCCCAATTTGTTTTCCCACATAGATGGCTCATTTTTCAAAGTCCTGGACTGAGGCATCAAGACATGTCCCCTTTGTCCCTATGGAGTGGCTTTGTGCAAATGACATTCAGAACTCAATCCCCTGGGAAATGGAAGAGAAAAACAGCTGGAGGAGGGGAGAAGGAAAGGGAAGAAATCAAGGGAGAAGGAGACGAAATAGAGGGAGGGGAGAAGAAGGGAGGAAGTAGAGGGAGAAAAAGAAATTGGATTTTTTAAAATTATATCAGTTTTCAGTGGAAAGACCTTGGGACTTGAAAGGAAGATGGATTTTAGTAGTTATGTGCCTTTCCCTCTGGCCTCAGTTTCCACCCCTTGGAAATGAGGAGATTGAATGAGATGATCCTTATGATGTTGGTGAACTCCAACATTTTGTGATTTCATCCTTTGCTGCCAAGGTTACTCTTTCTTGTCCTGGCATTCACAGGCCCTCAAGTACGTTTTCCCTAAATCCTATTTGTCAGTTTGGCTCAGACTCAGAATCACCTGCCAAATCTAAGCCTGGTATCCTTTGATGGTCAAAACATAAACAAATATTAATATCGGTATCTCCTCCAAAGAAATATTTGTCAAAGGTGACAAAGGTTAGAGTAAGTGATTCATTCAAAGAAATCAATCAATAAACCTTTATTATGCACCTATTTTTTGCCAGGCACTGTGCTAAGCACTGAGGATACAAAAAGATAATCTCTGCTTCTAATTGCTCACAATCCAATGGAGAAATTAAACACACACACACATATGTATATATATATATATATATATATATATGTATATATAGATATACAATGTGTGTGTGTGTATGTATGTATATATATATATATATATATATATATATATACATACATATATATATATATATGAAATGAGATATGTAGGAAATAATTAATGGTGGGAGGACATAAGAATTAGGAGGACTTGGAAAAGTTTCCTGTAGAAGATGGGATTTTAGTTGAGATTTAAAAGAAACCAGAGAAGCCAGTAGATGGAAATGAACAGGGAAGGCATTCTAGGCATCTGGGACAGAGAAAATGCATAGAGTAGAGGGATGAAGTGTCTTGTTCAAGAAACACCCAGTGTCACTAGATTGAAGGGTACATGTTGAGGAGTAAGGTCGAAGAAGACTGGAAAGGTAGGACAGGGCCTAAGTTAGAAATGGCTTTGAGTACCAGAAGATTTTGTACTTGATCCTAGAAGCAAAAGGAAGTCACTGAAGTTTATTCAGTATGGGGGGAGGGGAGAGGAACATGATCAGACTTGAATTTTAGGAAAATCACTTTAGTGGCCAAAATGGATGGGTGGATTGGAGTACGGAGAGACTTGAGGCAGGTAGACCTACCAGCAGGCTATTGCAATAGTTCAAGCACAAGGTGATGATGGCCTGCACAAAAGGAGAGAAGGGGGCATATTCAAATGATGCTGCAAAGGTGACATTAACAGGCCAATTAGGGATGAGGAACAGTGAGAAGCTAAGGATGTGTTATGATGGGTTATGAGCTTGAGAGACTGAGAGGATGATTTTGTTCTGAGAGGATGGTGTTGTTCTCTGTAATAATAGGGAAAGTAAGAGTAGGGTGGGGGTTGGGGGGAAGATAATGAGGTCAGCTTTGGACATGCTGAGTTTAGGCTGTCCACTAGACATTCAATTTGAAGTGTTTGAAAGGAAGATGGAGATTTGAGATTGGAGGTCAGTTGAAAGACTAGGGCAGGATGAGTAGATATGAGAATCACCAGCAGAGAGACAATAATTAAATCCATAGGAGATGATGAGATCACTAAGTCAAATAGATGGAGGGAGAAGAGAAGAGGGCCCAGGACAGAACCCTGAGGGCCAACCTATGGTTGGAAGGAATATTGCAACACTTCCACCTCAAGCAACTTAATCAGGTGAGCAAGGAAGTGAGCATAACTGATTAGTGAAACCAAAGATAGAGGGGCTCCCAAACAGGCTAAGGTGCCATGTGCTTTTGACAAATGGCCAATGTCAATGGAATTAATTCTATGGAGAAAAGCAGACATCTAAAGACCTCATTGTAGAGTTTCTAGATTAGCTGTAGAACACTTCACATTCTCTTGTTAGGACAGAAAGATAATTTAACATAATGCATAGGGTTACCTCAATGGTGAAGACCTGAGAAGAGAAGCCTAGAACTGTTAACCCTTTGAGTGGAAGTAGATCTCAGACTATTGAGTTAAAGACCAGAATCAGCTATCCCTCCTCCGCTCACTCAGCTCATGTTTAATGGGATGCAGGATCATATTCCATAAAGTCCACTGCATTCTGGTTGGAAAATGGGTGGTCTTTTATGATCCAGATCCCATTACATTTTCTCTAAATACGCTGGGCAAGCTGGCTTCAGAATGCACAGGCCCATGCTGGAGAGGGGAGTAAAAAGTAATGGGTCAGGGCATACAAATATCCCCTTCCTGCATGAGAAATATTAGCTAGGACTCATGGCAATCCTTTTATAGCTCCTTAATTGATTTGCTATCCCTCACCACAGTGGCTTTTCGTAGACTTTCCATCTCTCCTCAAACCTCCCTCCATATTCTCAGCTAACAACTTGGCTTCAAACTTCACTAACAAAAAAGTAGAAGGTTCTGGATGAAAACCCCCTCTTCTCCCTTCCTCCTCATCTCATCACTTGGACATCTCCCACTTACCTCCTCCTTCACTCCTATTTCACATATAGAGGTAGCCTTTCCCTTTGCCAAGGTAAACCTCTCTTATGTGTACTCTTGATTTATTTTATCCTGCAGATTCTTATTATATCACCTACTATCTTACTAATCTTCCCTTTCTTGCCACTGACCACTTCCCTGCTACCTTCCTAAAATTCTTTCTGACTCTTAAAAAACCCTCACCATCCCTGATAGGTATTATTCCCTGTCTCCTCCCTTCCGTGACTAATTCCTGAGAAAATAGTCTATTTTCTGTCCTCTCACTCTTTTCTAAACTCTCAGCAGTCTGGTTTCTAATTTTTATCAAAACTGTTCGCTCCAAAGTTAAAACAACAATCTCTTAATTGTCAAATCGAATGACTTTTTCTCATTCTTCATTCTTCTTGACCTTGACCTTTGATGCTGTGAATCAATCACCCTCTTCTTGTAGGCACTATCCTCTCTGGTTTCAAGATACAACACCATCCTCTCAGTCTCTCCTGATTCTTCTACCTGTCTGACTACTCTTTCTCAGCTTCCTTTGGTGGATCTTCTTTCAGGTCACATCCACCAACTGGGTGTCCCACATCCGTGCTTCTGTCCTTGGTTCTCTTCTCAATCTATATTATCTCAAGTGGTGATCTAATTAGCTCCCCTGGGTTCAATGATCACTTTTTCAGATCTATTTAGCCCTAACCTCTTTCCTGAGGTTCAGATTCAAATCTCCAACTGCCTGTTGGATGTCTTGAACTAGATGTTTTATAGACATTGTAAACTCAACATCTTCCAAACTGAACTCGTTATCTCTCCTCCCGCCCCCAATTCTTCCCTATTCTTACTGAGGAAGCCATTGTCCTCTCAGTCCAGAAACCCCGGTTTGCCACCTGGATATCATTTTCAACTCCTTTTTGCACTTACCTTGCATATCTAATTTTTGCTGTCATTGTTTCTACCTTCACAACATCTCTTGTGTTCAGCTCCTTCTCATCTCTAATACTGTTACTGTTCTGTTTCAGTTTCTCATCCCTTTATGCTCAGACTATTGCAATAGTCTTCTGGTTAGTAATTAAAATCTCTCCCTTTGCCAATCCATCCTCCACTTGGCTACCAAAGTGATTTTCTTAAAAGTGAAGGTCTGAATGCATCACTTCTCTGTTCAATAAATATCAATACTTCCTTATTATCTCCAGGATCAAATATAAAATCCAGTGTTTGGCTTTTGAAGTTTGGTTGTAAAGCAACTGGGTTCCTTTCTCCCTTTCTAGTCTCATTGTTTTGTGTACTCCTCAGTCCAGCAGTATTGGCCATGCTGTCCTTGGGACAGGTCATTCTGCCTCTCAACTCTGCCTTTTTAGACATTTCACATTCTCTTCTCAACCCTCATCTCCCTTGACTTCTCTGCAGCCTTTGCCATCCCTGATCTTCTCCTTGATATTCTCTTTTCTCTAGGTTTGTGACACTTTTTTCTTCTACTTCTACTTCTTTTTCTCTCTGTCCAATTACTTCTTCTCAGTCTCCTTTACTAGATTGTTATCCATATCACTCATGCTAATTATGGACGTTATTCAATTTGGGCAGCTAGATGGTACAGTGGATAGAGCACCAGTGCAGGAGTCAGGAGGACCTGAGTTCACATCTCACCTCAGACACTTGACACTCACTAGCTGTGTGACCTTGGGCAAGTCACTTAACCCCAATTGCCACATCCTGGGTCATCTCCAGTCATCCTGATGAATATCTGGTCACTGGATTCAGATGGCTCTGGAGGAGAAGTGAGGCTGGTGACCTGCACAGCCCTCCCTCACTCAAAACAAAGTCAAGTGCAAGTCATATCATTATTTCCCTAATGGCATGGTCTTCTTTGGCAATGAAGGACAAACACACACACATAGAATGTCACTCAAGGCTCAGTTCTGGACTTCTTCTCTTCTCGCTCTATGCTATCTCACTTGGTGATTTCATCAGGTCCCATGGATTCAATGAACATCTCTATGCTGATGATTCTCATCTACTTATATTACCCTACCTTTCTGCTGACTTCCATTGCCAACAATTAGACATCTCAAACTAGATGTTCTACAGATATCTTAAACTCAACATGTCAAAAACTGGATTCATTATTTCCCCCCTCAAACCCTCTTTTCTTCTTAACTTCTCTGTTACCCTTGGTGACACCTGGTAACCTCTTTTAACCTCCCCTTTCCCCAAATCCAATCTGTTGTCAAGGCTTGTTGTAACATTTCTTGTATAGGTTTCTTTCTTTCCTCTGACATTGCTACCAATCTCATCACCTCATGCCTGGACTATTGCAATTGCCTGCTGATTGGTCTGCCTGCCACAAGTCTCTCTCCATCTTAATCCATCCTCCACTCAGCTGGCAAATTGATTTTTCCTAAAGGGCAGGTCTGACCATGTTACCCCACTTCCCCCAATAAACTCCAGTGACTCCCTATTGCATCCAGGATCAAACATGAAATCCTTTGTTTGCCTTTTAAAATCTTTCACTACTTTTCCAGTCTTCCTATACCTTAATCTCTTCCCCTGCAATGGAGTGGTCTCCTTGCTTTCCCACCCATATGATACTCCATTTCCTAACTCATATAATTTTCACAGATTATCCTCCATGCCTAGAACTCTCTCCCTCCTCATCTCTACCTCCTTCAAGTCTTGAATGAAATACCATCTACAGGCTTCTACAGGAAACCTTTCCCAATCTATCTTATTTCTAGCACCTTCCTTCTGCTAATGATTGCCTATTTATCATATGTATAGCTTGTGTGTATATATGTATTTGCCTCTTGTCTCCTCCATTACATTTTAAGCTTCCTGAGGGCAGGGACTGTTTTTTGCCTTTCTTTGCATCCTTAGTCATTAACACTGTGAAGGCCACATAGTAGGAGCTTAATAAATGCGTTTTGGTTGTCTGATAGAATTCTCTATATCTTGACTTTCCTGAAGACTCAGTTCAAATCCCACCTTCTGGAAAAGACCTTTTCCTTGCTGCCCCTCCTCTTTTCTTTGCACCATCTCTAATTCACCTTGTGTATATCTTGTGCATGCTTAATTGTTTCAATGTTGTGTTCTCCCATTAGATTGTGAGCTCCTCCAGGGCAGGGACTGTCTTTTCTGCTTTTTTTGTATTCCCTGCACTTAGCACAGGGTCTAACAGATGATAGGTACGCACTTCTTCGGCAACGGACGAACACACACACACACACACACACACACACACACACTCGCACTTACTAAATGCATAGTAAGCATTTTGCAACTCCATCACAATGACTTACTCCTTCAGTCATTTGTTAATCACCTACTCTGTTCCAGACTGTTACTGTTTATCTTTTGTCCTTGAAGAGGACCATGACATCAGAGAGGTGATGCCCTGACATACAAGTGAGTTGGATTTAAGTGAGAGAGGGTTGTTCAGGGTCACCAGCCTTCCTTTCTCCTCTGGAGTCATCTGGGCCTGTGGCAAGATATAGACCAGGACAATTGGAAATGGCCCTGGATGCAGTGGGGAACCTTGGACTTTTTAAGCTAAGGTCTTTCACAGGTCTCAGTTTGCCTGAAGCAACACCTATTCAGTGATTAAGGCTAGGAAAGAAATGAGATGGAGAATGGCCTCATTGCCAGATCTAGTAAAAAACAAAAAATCAATCTGGGAGGGAAGACCCTCAGGGTCAAATTCCCAAAACAGGAACAATTGCTATCTATACTCACTCTGAGCCAATCAGGCCCCCATTGATGACCAAGTGGGGTTTGGTCTGGGACCTATGGTTAGCCAATCAATAAGAATACAAAGATGAAAGTCAAATAGCTCTTTCCCTCAAGAAGAACCTCTGTGGAAAAATCAAAAGCAAAATAAATGTAATTTCTAGAGTAGAATTTCCTTTTTTTTTTTTTTGAGCGAAAATAAACAAAGTAGGGGAAAATGAAACAAACACAAAAAGGCTCAATACAAATATCTCATTGAAAAGTACAAAGAAAGCCACTCTTTTCAACCAGCTTTAACAGAAAAGAAAACATAATTCAGGGAAAATTTATATTTAAATCACCAGTAAACTTCCCTTACAAAATAAGGCTTAAAATAACAGAAACAAGCAGCAAAAGTGGATGAAAACAATGAGTTGTAACCAGCAACCTCACTATGCAGCAAGGAAATACAGAGGGCTTGCCTCCCTCACCACTATGGCAGTTAAGGGAAGGTTCCCACTTGTGGCTTGCATAGAGCTTGCATATGTGTTATTAGATTGTGAGCTCCTTGAGGTCAGGGACTGCCTTTTCTGCTTTGTGTATCCCCAGTGCACAGCACGAAGCATAGTCAGTGCATAGCCTGGCACATAGTAGGCGCTTAATAAATGTTTACTATTTACTGTTGTTATGTCCACCCTTTGTTGCCGGAGAAGACCATTTCATCAGAGTAATGATGACATGACTTTCATTTGACTTTGTTTTGAGTGAGGGAGTGATGGGGTTCAGACTCTGGGAGCCTCCTTGAGCTTCCCTTGAATCTTCCCACTTAATCTGGCCTTTCTTACTCAAATCTAATCTTCCCATTTATTCCAGCAGTCTCTGAAAGTCCATGGGCTTTTCATTATCGCTGTGCCCAGGTCTCTGTTGCACTC
This sequence comes from Notamacropus eugenii, assembly GCF_028372415.1. Lineage (NCBI taxonomy): Eukaryota > Metazoa > Chordata > Mammalia > Diprotodontia > Macropodidae > Notamacropus > Notamacropus eugenii. Next base: position 518,742,830 of record NC_092872.1, read on the forward strand.
CTCACCCTTGATCCTATCAAAACCCCATTCCCCAGGCTGCTGACCACTCCCATCAGGATCCTCCCTGGGTTTGATCTATCAAGACCATCCCTGGGACCTCAGACTACCTGGTGACACCTGCTTCTGGCCCAGGCCTTCCATTGTTTTCTATCTCCTGACTGCCTCCAGCTGTTTCCAATCCTTGACCAGTCACCCCAGTCCCATTAGGTCCTCCTTGGACTTCTCAAGACTCTCCCTAAACCCCTCCTCCCATCACCCTAGACTACCAGAGCACCCCCGAATCCCTCCTTCATTTCTGTATGTAAGTTCCATCTTGCCTCCATGAAGGTGCTCAGATTCAATCCAGCTCAGACTCTGGCTAGCTGAGATTCTATCTGGCCTGCTTGTGAATACAAGCTTTACAAATGCTTGGGCTCCTGAAGAGTCAACCCAATATGGCGAATCTTTAATAAACTTTGTCTTTCTTTGGCTTTAAGAAGTCTTGGGTCGAATTCATTTGAGCAGGATCCAACATGTCGGTATTTTGGAGTGTGTGTTCTTCCTTCATTGCCAAAGAAGACCATGCCATCAGAGAAATGATGACATGACTTGCACTTGACTTTATTTTGAGTGAGGGAGGGCTGTGTGGGTCACCAGCCTCACTTCTCCTCCAGAGCCATCTGAATCCAGTGACCACATATTCATCAGGATGACTAGAGATGACTCAGGATGCACTGAGAGACCTTGGGCCCTTTAGGCCAAGGTCTTTGCAGGTACTCACTTAGGGTGAGGTAATGCTCACTCATTGAATAGGCCTGTTTAAGAAGTAGCCAGGGCATGGCCCCTTTAATGAGGTCAAGAAAAAGAAAGACATCAGGCTGGGAGGGAAACAGCAACAGTTACTATTGATAATGACTCTAAAGCTAGGAGGGTCCAGAGGAGCCCTTAGGCAGGGGCCCATTGCGTACTATAAATGCAGGAAGTAAGAGGAAGAAAACTTAGGTATATCCCTGAGAGAGAATACCTGGAAAGGCTCTTCTCTCTCTCTCACACACACAGCTCTTCTACTAGTCTAGAAGAAATAACTTTGTTTCTTCCTAATCTCTCCCTGCTATCTATTCTTCCTGCTTGTCACCCTGATGCTAAGGAGAACTGGAGCAGCCTTGTACACCTGGATTATGACTTCCACCCTAGCAGTGAGATGATCTGTACTTTGCAGCTTCTTAACTCCAACCCCAGGGATGGGGATTTTGCTTTTATCTAGAACTTCCTAGTTTTCCATCCTCAAACACTGTGCCTTTCATAAAACACAAGGCTAAGGTTAGTATCTGCTAATTTCTTTTGTACAGAGGGTCATCCATGCAAACACAACAGAAATAAAGGAATGTCTGGCATACCTGCTTCTATATCCCAACAGCCATAGAAGGCCCTTCTGCCTACTGGAGCAAGAGAAGGTTCCCGTGCTCCATCCCCTTCATGGGAAGTAGGGTCGAGTGAATGGGAAGGCCCAGTTCAGTTAAAGGGGAAGTAACCTTCCCAACTCTGAGGCAGGGAAGGAAAGACTGTTTATCTCCATCCAATCATCCCTCAGTCCGAAACTTCCCCAGGCACTGAGTCGACCCTGCCTACTCCTCAAAAGAGGAACTTTCAGAGTCTATGTCAGGGGGAACTGATAAATGCAAATATTTGTCTCCCCAGAGTCTACATGATGTTAAGATGGAGGATGACCCCAGCTATCTATCTCTTGACCTGTTTCATTTTCCCTTTCTTCTCAAGACTCTTGTAAAGGACTTCCAGTGCCCTCAGTTTCATGATGGAAATGACTAGTGGAATTTTGGGAAAAAAATATTTCCCTCTCCATGGTAACTCTGAAATAGGGTTACATGTATTTACATGTCTGTGTATACCCCATATAAATGTACATATACATATCTGTGTCACCATGGAGATGAAAATGTTTTCCAAGGGTAGAAGCAAAACAATAAACAAAAAGGTTTTCCCAAAATGGCAATACTTATTTCAGACATATGTTTATGTGTCTGAAATAAGTACATGCATTTTTATATACAAAATAAGCACAAGGCAGTTTTGATGGGGAGGGCACTGGCAGGGAAGGCCTCATGAAGGAGGTAGTTTGTGAGCTGAGTTTTGAAGGAAATTTGGGATTCCAAAAGTAACAATCAATTTCTGTAAGAACCAGCTGTTTGTGTATGTGCACGTGTGCATGAATACATGCTCATACACAAACACACATGTGCATGTATGCAAAATGTTTCAAAACAGACCATTTGCTTACTTGCTCTTTTAATGCAGACAGAGAATATGACCTCCCTGGCTAACTCATCCATGAGTTAGACCATGCTTAGTGAGCTTTCTATCCGGGTATCTGGAATTTAAATTGTCACTAATTTAAGATATCTAAAGAAGTGACTTTCACCCCACTAGGAATATTATATCTGCTTTAGTTAGCAGCCCAGGATGAGACGAGATCCACCTGGATGACCCCTCTCCCCTCCCAGTAGAGGAGATGTCTTCCCAGCTTTTATGTCATCATTTAGTATAAATAACCCCGCCCCAACCCCCAAATAGAATATAAACTCCTTGAGGGAAGGAATTCTTTCACTCTGGTCTTTGTATTTCTAATACCTGGCACAGTCCCCGTAACATGATAGGCACTTAAATAATTATTGATGGATTCAAGTACCTAGGTGGCATAGTGGATAGAGTGCTGGAGTGAGAGTCAGGAAATCCTGAGTTCAAATGCTATGTCAGACACAAACTGTGAGACCCTGGGCAACTCACTTACCAACCTTAGCCTCACTTTTCTTCATCAATTCCAGGATCAAATATTAAAGTTTTTAAAGCTCTGTACCACCTGAATGCTTCCTACCTTTCTAGTTTTTATACCCCTTAATCCCTTCTGTGTACTCTGTGATTCAGGGACACTGGACTTCTTGTCCTTTCTCCCACATGATACTTTAGGGCAGGTAGGTGGCGCAGTGGATAGAGCACCAGTGCAGGAGTCAGGAGGACACGAGTTCAAATCTCCCCTCAGATACTTGACACTCACTAGCTGTGTGACCTTGGGCAAGTCACTTAACCCCAATTGCCTCATCCTGGGTCATCTCCAGTCATCCTGAGGAATATCTTGATACTGGATTCAAATGGCTCTGGAGGAGAAGTGAGGCTGGTGACTTGTACAGCCCTCCCTCACTCAAAACAAAGTGAAGTGCAAGTCATGTCATTATCTCTCTGGTGATGGCATGGTCTTCTTTGGCAAGGAAGGACAAACACACATGATGCTTCATCTCCTGACTCAGCATTTTCATTGACTGGTCTCCCTAGGCCCAGAAGTCTCTCCCTCATTCTCTCTCCCTCTCTTTTCTCCCTTCTCCTCTTCTTCTTCCTCTGTTTCCCTTCCTCTCCCCCTCTGCCCTTCTTTCTCTCCCCCTCTCCTCCCTCTTTATCTCTTTCTTTCCCCCCCTCTTTCTCCCTCTCTTTCCTTTTCTCCCTTTCTCCCTGTCTCTGTCTTTCTCTCTCCCTCCATCTCCTTCTCCCTTCCTCCTCCTCCTCTCTTTCTATCCCCTCCTCCATCCCCCTCTTCTTACCTCCTTCTTCTCCATCCCCCCCTTTGTCTTCCCCTCTATCCCCTCTTTACCACTTTCTTTCCCTTCTCTTTTCCTCTCTCCCGTTCTTCCCCCATCTCCCTTTCTCTCTCCCTTCCTTTTCTCCCCCCTCCCTGTCTTTCTCCCTCCCTGTCTCTCTTCCTCCTCCCCTTTTTTGTACCTTTTTTTGGTATCCCTAGCATGCAGTACATTTCCTGGCACTTAGTAGGTGCTTAATAAATGCTAGTTGATTGATTTCTCTCAAATATCCTCTTTCTTATCCCAGTTTTCAGGGCCCTTTTCAGACAGGATCAGAAGCATGGAGATTCTTGGCCCTTCCCTCAGAGAGGATGCTCATTTCTGCCTTTCTTTTGAATTATAACTTTTTTTCTTTGGGTGGTTAGAGAAGCAAAGATGCTTCCAAAATAAGTCTTCCCACTTGCAATATAATTTGTTCATTGATCGTCCGTCAGGATTAGACAATGAACACCAAGTACAACTGCTTAACCTGAAGGGACCTGGAAGCTTTCCAGCTGTGTGGAAGCAATAGATCAGGTGTCAGAATCTGATTACACGCTGTTGTCTGGATAGAACAGTAGGGCTTTGCAAGACAAGGAGAAAGACTGTTAAATGGGGCTGGAGATAGGGATCTTTGCATTCAGAGGAAATAGCCTGCTAGTGTAAAGGTCGTTTGGAATTACCTTGTCCAGCAGACTCCATTTTAACGAGGAGGAAATGACTTGTCCAAGGTCACACAGTTACTAAATAAAAGAACTGATTCAAACCCAGGTCCTGTGACTCCACATTCTGTGTTCTTTCCACTACATTGTTGATTGATGTATCCTTTAGGCAACCACTGAGGTGGCTGGTGAAGTGGAAAGAACATTGAATGGAGGATCAGGAAAGTTTTTGAGTCTTGGTTTTGCTGCTAACTCTCTATATGACCTTAGATGCATGTCTTCCCTTCTCTGGGCTTCCGTTTTCTCCATTTGTAAAATAAGGGATTTGGATATGATAATCTCCGAGGTGTAGTGGATAGAGCACTGAGCCTGGAGTCAGGGAGATCCAAGTTCAAATCCAGCCCCAGAAATGTAGTAACTGTGTGACCTTGGGCAAGTCATATAACTTGTTTGCCTCAGTTTCCTCAACAGTAAAATGGGGATAATAACAGAAGCTACCTTAAAGAGATACTATTTGTAAAGTGCTTGGCACATAGTATGCATTTAATAGATGTTTACTTTTCCTTTCCAACTCCATCCTTAGTTATGCTGCTCATAAATCCTGTATTGAATTGCAGAGTGGTACCAAATGGAGAAATGACATTGTTAGAAATTAGGTCTTACCCTCAAAAGAGTTTCCACTTAGTTGAGGAGATGATGGAAATATAATATTTCAGGGGCATAAAAGTATGAAGAAGATATTTTAACAATTCAGAGGGGAGAGAGTGGGGGCAGGGGGAAGGAGGGAGGGATGAAGAAAGATGGGGAGGGAGAAGAAGGGAGGAAGGAGGAGAGAGAACACTGGAATTGGACCAACGGTCTTGGGTTCCAGTGTTGGCTCTGAGAAGAGACTAGTGATAGCATTTTATTTCTATTACCTTTTTATCTAACTTACGTCTCCTGACCAGCCTCATCCATTCTGCATATTAGCCAAAGTGACCACCCTGCTTTCCCCGCAGGTGTCACCATATCTCACCTCTAGGTTTTTTTTTTACCAGCTTCCCCATGGAAAACTCTCCTTAACGTTTCTTTAGGTATCTTCAAGGCTCATTTAGGTGCCATCTCCTGCATAAACCTTTCTTGATTTCTACATCTCTCCCCCGCGTTAGTGCTCTCTCCTTTAATGTCCTTTGCATTCCTCCAGTAGAATGGAAGTCGTTCCAAGGCAGTGGCTGGTCTTCATTGTTGTCCTGGAAACCCCATTGCCTAGTTGTATTCTATGTAAGAAGGTACTATGATTAATTATAGGTATTATTATTTAATATAGAATGCCTTCTAAATGTAGAAGGCATTCTATATTAAATGCTTATTGAATTAAATTGCATGACCTTGGACAAGTCATTGAATCTCTCTGGACCTCACTCAGTTCCCACCTTTGTAAAATAAGGGTGTTGAACTAGATGACTTCTATGATCCCATTCCAGTTCTAGATTGTATGATTCTGTGCTTGTGGAGCAAGACCCTGAAAGTTGGACTGGATTTCAACAGGTGGGGCAGGCATCCCAGACTTGGAAAGGCTGGTAGATAAGCAAAAATTCAGGAGCCTCAATCCTGTTTGGTGGGAGAGTTATTTTGCCTTGCATTGTACTCCCAATGGTTAGTGCAGTGCCTGGTACACAGCAGATGCTTAATAAATGTATGTTCCTTGTCTCTAAGTAGTGCCTGACGTACTAAACTGGGCAGGTTTGGGGTATTCTTGATACAGGACTGAGAACAAAATGGGCCCTGGGGATGGTGTAGTGAAAAGAGCATCAGACTTGGAGTCAGAAGTCTTAGGTCTTTATGTGACCCTGGGCAAGTCCCTTTCCCTCCCTGGGCCTTAATTCTCTCTTTGCCAAGAGACAGAGTTGGAATAGCTGGTCTCCAACATCCTTTCAAACTCCAAATCCTATGATCTCTGAACCATGCTTCAGGGCTCGAATAAATGGGACTAAAGAATGTCTGAAGTGTTAAGGGCCAGTAATAACCAGGAGATCCTATAGCACTCACAGAGCAAAGATAGTAAGCCCAAGGCTGGAATGTGTGGGGAGCAAAAGCTTTAATATGGTTATAAATTAAACTGAAGGTGGGCTGGGGGTGGGGAAGCCACTGAAAATCAGAGCTTCAAAGGGTGTACAACATTCCCAATTTGTTCTGCTTTCTGCTTCTTGAAGGCTCTAAATTGGAGGAAGAGGAAGGAAGGGAACTAAGAGAGGCAGGCAAGAAGGAAGGATGACATCTGCAGCCTGAGCTGCTCACCGGAAGCAGAGCAGTGTCATGGAAAGACCACTAGGCTGGGAGTCAAGAGATCCGGCTTCTAGTCTTGGTCCCAGGCTCTGTGACGAAGTTGCCATGTGACCATCAACTAGTCAGATCAGATCATTTGAGGTAATAGATGTAAAACACTTTGCAAACTTTAAATGATTCTATAAATGCCAGCTATTACTGTGAGTTATTTCTCTTGAGGCCTCAGTTTCCTCATTTGTAAGTATGCATGAGTAGACTCTAGGATATACTCTACTGTATATAAATGAGGATGTTTGGTTAGATAGTCTTTAATATGTCTAATGTTTGCTAAATAACCAAGTTCCTAACTCCTCTGAGCCTCGATTTCCCCATCTGTGAAAAAGGGATGAGCAGCTAGGTGGTACAGTAAATAGAGTGCCTGGAATCAGAAAGACTCATCTCTGTGAGTTCAAATCTGACCTCAGACACTTACTAACTATATGACCTTGGGCGAGTCACTTAACCCTGTTTGCCTCAGTTTCCTCATCTGTAAAATGAGCTGGAGAAAGAGATGGCAAACCACTCCAGTATCTTTGCCAAGAAAACCCCAAATGGGGTCATGGAGAGTTGGACGTGACTGAAAACAACTGAATAACAATAATGAAAATTGGGACAATAACATTTGTACCATCTCCTTCACAGGATTGTTGAGGAAAACATGTTGTCATCTTTGAAGAGCTGTAGAATGAAGACTTGTTGGTATCATGCATTCTAATTAATCAATTAGATCAATTGAAATAATCAAATGATATATAATCAAATAATCAAATAATCTATATATAATATAATAATATATAATCAAATACTCAATTTTATTAAATACCTACTATGTTCTGGACATAAAGACAGACATGAAATAGTCCCTGCACATAAGTGGCTTACATCCCCAGAGAGAGACTACATGTACAAGGATAAGTACAAAGGAGATAGTTTCAGGGAGGGACCACTAGCCAATGGTAAGGTGAAGAGAAGCCTTGATGCTTGATGCTTGAGGTGACACTTGACTAGAAGCTAAGGATTCTCTGAGGAAGAGGGAATGCATTCTAGGCATGGAGGACAGCCCTTAAAAAGGCAGAGAGGAAGAGATGCAATGTCATCTGTGAGAAGGAACAGGAAGAAGGACAGTTTGGTTCAGCCATAAAGTGTCAGAAACTGAGCAAAGTATGATAAGTTTAGAAAGGATCCAGGTTGGGATGATGACAAAACATTCAGTGCAGTGGGAAAAACTCAGATTGGCCTATATTTGTCACAGTAATGGAATGGAATTTATCTTAAAAAACAACGACCCCCCCCAATAGTTTGGAGAGTGTTAGGGGAGCTGGGATTGACAACCCTTAGCATCTCAGAAGGAAAGTTTAGTCTATGGCCTCAAGCACGAGTTAAGTACTCAAAGGAGACTACTTCATGTGTAGGATGCCTGACCTCAGACAAGTCAGGATAGTATCATGGCAAGAGCATGGTCTCTAGAAATGACTGGACGACAAAAAAAGTGCTGTCAGTCCCTTGTAAATATTTGTGTCTTAGACTATAGTCCCATTAACCTACTCTAATTAGTCTTTTGTTCTAAAGGCTCTCTGAGTGATTTGTCCAGGGTCACACAGCTACTGATTATGAGAATTCCAGTTCTTACTCTAAATGCAGTGCTCCTTTTACTAAGCCAGGTTGACCATCTCTCAGGGTAAAAGGAATTTCCAGGTGATTTACTTTAGCGTGCTCCAAGTTCCCTGTACCAACAGAAGACCCAGGTCTGAATACCGATTTGGCCTTTTACTAGCCATAGATCACAATCATTTCCATTTCCCCTCTCTGAACTTCCATTTTTTCCCTGAAAAATGGAACTGATAATGCTTCTTTCTTAGGACTGACTTAGGAAAAGCTCATTGTAAATTGAAAAGCAGTAAAGAAAGGTGGGCAGTTGTTATTCTTATTCTTGATAGGGAGCTCTGTTAATCTCCACTTCAAGTTTGCACAGCACTAGAATAGAAAAGAAATCTTGCCCTCACCCAGAGCCAGTAGTAACAGTTGATGTCTTAATGCTGAAGAAAACTGGATTATGGAGAATGAGGTACAAAGAATGCCAAACCCAAATGATCCTTTTTTCTAACCATCAATGCCTCAGAATGACTTGCTAAGGAGCCATGAAGAATGGGCAGGCTCAGTGAGGTCTCCTTTACAAATTCTTCTTAGCAGCCTTGGAAGGCAAGGAATATATGTATTGTTTTAAAAATTTCTATTTCCCAGAGAAGGAAACTGAAACTTGGGAGTTAAGGGAAGGCAGTAGCATAGCGTGGGAGGCGTGCTGGATTCGGAGTTTGAGGACTTCTAAGTGACTTAACCTCTCTAGGCATCATTTTTCTCATTTGTGAAATGAAAGGGTGGGTCTGTGGCCCTTTTCACTCCTGATGCTAGGATTCTATAATCTTAAGTGACTTCTTATACCCATAGTAACTAGCAGAGCTAAGAAGTGGTCTCAGCCCTTAAGAAACCAAGGCCCAGGGAGGTGAAGGCGCAGTGATCACAGGTCTCAGGTTCTAATGCCCTAGTCTGCCCAATACCTCCCTTTTCTCCCTTTCCTGATACTCACTAATGTAATTCCCAGAGCCTCCTGGAAGTCTGCTGCCTTGTGGAACCCTATACCCTGGGAGAAGAGGAGGTAAAGTTATTTGTTCTCAAGTTCACCTGGAGGAGAAACCAGGACTGCCCCAGATGTGGCAGCCGCTGACTTCAGCATATCAGCAACGGCTGCCCCCAAATGGATTCTGAGGACAACTGGAAGAGCAATTATTGCTGCCGACTTTAGGGACAGACATTTTAATGACTTTGTCAGCTGGGATTTGAGACCGGGAAGGATCCAAAGTACATCTTTCAAGGTTGGTATTTCAGACAGAGTGACAGGTGAGAATGAGTGTCCAGGGCTGATGTGACTTGGGTGCTAGTACCACTTAGTGAATATTTGGGCCGAATGACTGCAATCTTCCACAACAAGATGGATATTTGGGCTTTTCAGCTTGAGAAGAAGAGGGGGGAGGAGGAAAGGGATGAGAGCTAAAACAAGCAAGCCTGCCGCCATGTTCTCTCCAAGAGCCAGTGTGATTTATTGAAGGCCACATAACTAAAGTCTGAACAGTGTATGACCCTTTCTCTCCCTGTGAGGAATCTGTGAAAAGTGTTGGGTCCATTAGAAAGAGGAGAGTATTAAACAGAGAGACTGACTTTATATTGTATAAAGAAATGGTATTCATAGAGTCTACTGAAACTTGGCCTTTAAAGGGCCAGTCATTACTTCCTTGTCAAAAGCCAATGATGAAATTCTTTTGGGGAGGTTAGAGAAGAGCAAATGGTTGATGCTGATAAAAGTAATAATAGTTGACACATATAACGCTTCAAGGTTTGCAGAGTGCTTTATGTATGTGCTATAAATTGACTTTCATGGCAGCCCTATAAAGTAGCTATTATTCTCCTTATCTTACAGATGAAGAAACTAAGAGTCAGTGAGGGTAAATAATTGGCCCAGGGTCCTATAGCTTGTAAGTATTTGAGGCAGGATTTGAACTGGAGTCTCCTCAACTCCAAATTCAGTGTTCTATACACTGTGGCACACTCCCCATAGATGTAGGGCCTGAAGAGATCCTAGAGGTCATTTAGTGCAGTCCCTTTGTTTTACAGGTGAGAAAACTTGGGCCCAGGGAAGAGAACGGGGATTGACTAAGATCACACAGCTAGCATCAGAGAGAATTCAACCACTTCAGTTTGGGTTACTAGGACTTCAAGTGTTCATGTAGACAAAATTCTCCTTGGCATTGTAAAGTAGTAGAAAGAATATCAGAGTTAGTCAGGAGACCAGGGTTGAAACCTAGATTCTTCTACCTGCTAGCTATGGAGCTTCAGACAAATCGCTGCTCTGAGTGTGTTCATTTGTAAAATGGGAATCATAATATAATTCTATAATTATATGATAGGAATATGATAGATGCCTAATAAATTTTGGCCAAATTAATGCTTTGAAATTCATGATGCATTGTATCAATGTGAGCTGTGTTCAAAGGAAGGAAAGAAGGAAGTTGAGAGAGAGAGCCAAATGGTTTGATATAAGGAAGAACCTTGGATTTCAAGTTACGGGTCCTGGATTTGAATCCCACCTCCACAACTTAACTAGCTAAGTGCTCATCCTTGAAGAACATAGTCTGTCTTGGACCTCACTTTTTAAAACCATAAATAAAAGGGGAGGGAACGATGTTATTAGATTAAATGACCTCTAAGAAGTCTTCCTGTTCTAGATGCTATGAATGAATTATACAGGCCTTGGTCTATGTATATTGGAGGATTGCACAGGGTTGAAACTGAGGTTTCACTGAGTTTTTGTATTAGAAGGTCCTTCTTTAATGCTAGTTTCCACTGGTCTGTTTCCATCATAGTTTCTAATGTCCTAGAGAGGAGAGACATGCCCTGTTGAATATTTCCAAGTTTTAATTTTGAATTCAGATCAGAAAACATTTATTAAATGCCTACTATTTACAAGGCTCTGTATTTGGTACTGGAGATGCAGGGAGAAAAACATTGGCTCCTTCCCCAAAAAAACATGTATTCTATCCAGGGATAAAAACCTGGTAGCAGAGAGGACTTTCTACTTAGATAATTATCATATAAGATAGGAAGGGAAAACAAAGGTCCAGGCACGATGCTCTAGGAATATCTGAAAAAAAGGAGGAACACTTCTAGTTGAGATAATCAGAGAAGGTGACTTAGAAGAGGTGCCCAGGGATTCGTAACCATTTTATGTCCTGGACCCATCTGGCAGTCTGGTGATGCTTATGGATGCTTTCTTAGAATAATGTTTTTACATGCATAAAATGAAATACGTAGAATCACAAAGGAAACCAATTTTATTAAAATACAGTCATCAGAATATCTATACAAAAAAGTCTATGGACCCAGGTTAAGAACATTTGATCTACAGTTATGATTGACTTAACTCTCCTCAGCAATGAAATGATCCAAGACAATTCCAAAAGACTCATGATGGAAAATGCTATCCAGATCCAGAGAAAGAACTATGGAGTCTGGATGCAGATCAGAGCAGACTATTTTTATTTTTTTTGTAGTTTGTTCCTTTTGTTCCATTTCTTCTTTCACAACATGACTAATATGGAAATGTTTTATATGATTGCATATATATAATCTATATCAAATTGCTTACTGTCTTAGGGAGAAGGGAGGGGAGAGATGGAGGAAGAAAAACTTGGAACTTGAAACCTTTTTTTAAAAATAAATGTCAAAAATTGTCTTTACATGTAATAGGGAAAAATAAAATGCCATTTAAAATGAAGAAAAAAATGCAAAAAAAAAAAAAGAATACTTGAACTAAAGACAGAGAACGAAAATGTACAACCCTGCCATGGTAAGGTTGGAATGGTATACTTAGTAATTCAGTTTGGCAAGAACATAGAGTGTATGAAAGAAATAATGTGAAATAAAGCTGGAAGGGTAAGTTGGAATCAGACTAGAAAGGGCATTAAGTGCCAAGATGAGTTTGTATTTTATATAAGATGCAGCAGGAAGCTATTGAAGGTGGCTTTTGAGTAGACGAGCACCATGGTCAAGCCCCTGCGTCTTAGGGAATTTATCTTACATGGCAGATACATTAGGCAAGAGGGACACTAGAGAGGAAGTGCCAGTTAGGAGATATTGCATTAGCGGTGAGAAGGCCCTCAATTAGGGTGCCATTGTGCAAGTTACAAAAAGGGGATGAAGGTGAGAGATGCTACAGGATACAGAGGAGTTGGCAGCTTGAAGAGAAAGAAGGACAGAAGCACGACCTACGGCTTTGTGGTGATGGTGAGGATGCTCAGGACAAGGATGGCAGTACCTCCTATTGAGGTAAGAAAGGAGAGAGTCAAAGAGAGATCTCTTCTCAGAGACAACACCATCCATAATGCTGATATCAGAGGCTCAGGTATCCAATTTTCTTTACCATCCGCAACAAATACTGACTAAAGGTCTAATTTCAGGATGTGACCAGGAATATGTTTCTCCTCTGTTGCAGGTAGGATGCTCTTTTCACTTAAGTGGCAGATATTTCTAGTGCTTTTCCATTTGCATGGAAAATGTCAAATTATAATGTATCATTTTCATTTCCCCATGCTAACAATCCTTTCTCACAGTCATTAGCAGGGAAGCTCATCTCAGAAGTAATTTCCTGATCATCACATTTTTGAATATATATTTTTTTAATTTGCTACCCCTGCTGGTATGCCAGTTGGAGTCTGTGCTAATCCACTAGAGATTTCTCTGTTATTTCTCTGAGATTGATATGAGTCAGATCTAAGACAACCTCTTATGTCTGTATTGGTATGGGGGCAGTACATAGGGGAATGGAATCATAGAACTCGAAGGGACCTCTGGGTAATTAACTCCAATAAACCCAGCAGATATTGACTATAAAGTTGAAAGTGATTGCCACCAAAATAGTCTGATGTAATGTTTCATCCTGCTTTTCTCCGTGTGAAGCAGTAGCAAGAGTCAGGAGCCAGGTGTCCTTGGGCAGCTTACCTGGGCCTCTTTAAACAGCTTCGTCATCTCTAAAATGGGGATAATGTTAACATTCCTATCCTGACGGAGTTATCATGAACCAAGTCTCTGTAAATTGTTAAAGCTCATTGGAAATATGAGTTGTTGTCACTCAGTCATTGGTGGTGGCTGAGGAGGGGTGAAAGAATTGTGAGACTTGGGCTGGAATCCTAGCTCTGATGTTTGCCATGTAACTACTGGCAAATCATGTACCAGCTTAATCTCAATTTCCTCATCTGTCTCGTGGGGCCAAGACCTCCGATACTTATTTGCCTACAAGGGTGGTTGTGGGGAAAAGAATTTGATAAGCCTTAAAGTACTCTCATGATATAAGGGTTATCTGTACTTTTATTGGCGTAATAATAATACTGTGAGCTCCTTAGGAGCAGGGGCTGTTTCCTTGTTTTTGCTTTTCTTTCTGTTCCCAGTATGTTGAACGGTACCTGACACATAGTAAATTCTCTATTAAAATGCTTGTTGATTAATAATAATGATAAACAACTAACATTTACATAGCACTTTAAGGTTTACAAGGCATTTTGCATATCTTATTTGATCCTCAAAAGAACTGCCTGAAACAAGGGTTATTATTATTTCCATTTTACAGATGAGGAAACTGAGTCAGACAGCTAAAGTGACTGGTCTAGACTCAGACAGTAAGTATATGAGGCAGGATCCGAACTCTTTTTGACTTGTTCCCAGTGAAGAAACTATACTGAGGCAGATCGGCAACTTCCCTACAATTTAGAGTCTTACAGTTACCTGGGTCATGTGGTACTATCATAAATAACTCTGGATTTTATAGAACACCTGGAGGCATCCTATATGCCTCCTTTTGCCATCTACATCCACTATAGTAATGATAGTGCGTGGTGGTGTTTTTCCATCTTTCATTCTCAAAAAGAACCAATAGCATCATGAAGGTGACGTTTTGACTTGCTTGTGGAGTGGATTTAAGTGAGGCAGAGTTGCACAAAGTCATCCGCCTCATTCACTCTTCCAGAGTCATCGAAGTCCAGTGGCAAGACAAAAGTCTGGATGACTGATGGCGGCTAGAGATGCAGCGGATGACCTTGGAGTCTTCAGTGTCTGACCACGCTCCAAGTACTCCACAACACCCCCTTTAGCCATCTTTATGACTGTTGGAACAAATTGTTTTCACCCACTCATTCTACCAGGGGAACTCTTTCACATGGTTGAGGTAGACATTCCCCTAACTCACCAATGGATGATGAGATGGTTCAGGCTGTTGTGGGTGACATCGACCTTTCTGAATTAAGGTCTTTCCCAGGTCTCAGTTTGTCTGAGGCAACTAATGGTTAGGTAAGAATTGAGATAAAAGATAGCCCAATTTACCATCACAAACCTTTGAGCCTGGGAGGAGAAGGCAAAGGATGAACAACCCCGCCCACTAGATCACAAACATGGGCATGTGCCAACTTGAACCATCAGCTCTCGCTTGTCTCTGTCTGGTACCTACTATCTCTATCTTCCTGGTCCAAAATGGAGAATGTTAAGAAATCCATGTTGTTGATACCCCAAAGACATGTGGAGAAACAGTGGATTGATGGATTGGATCATATGCTGGGCCTCGGTTTCTCAAATGCAAAATGAAAGAATTAGACTCAGTGGCCTCTAAGGTCCTGGCCACCTCTAAATTTATGCCCCTCCCTGTTCCATCACTGCTTTACCTCAGTGTCCTAGTCTACAAAAGACAGGGAAAAAAATCTCTGACCTTCACTCCTTTGTAAGAATGTTGCAAAGACAAATGAGATTTGTGAAAGCACTTGGCACACATTGGAGGAAAAGTGTGATATAAATGCAAGGTTTTTTTTTCTGTGGAAAATATATTTCAGTGGGAGTTCCACTCCCTACTTTCATGAGAAGTCCATGACTCAGTTTTGGAAATAAAACTTCTCGTTTTATTTTCCATGCTATGGAAAATAGATTACTTTCTCTCTCTCTCTCATATACGCATACAGGGAGGTAGGTTTGAGGAGGGTTTTCTTCCCCTTTCCAGGCACTGCTCCCCCACCCCACTTAGCTGCTTATTACCCTTGAGTAATAATAATAACAATAAAATAACTCACATTTATGTAGCACTTTCAGGCATACAAAGCACTTTTCCTCCTCATATTAACCCAGTGAGATTAAGTGACTTGTCCAGGGTCATATAGCTACTAAATGTCCCAGTTGGGATTTGAACTCTGGTCTGCTAACAAGTCAATTGTTCTTTCCATTATACCAAATTGTCCAAGTTGTCATTTGCCTTTGTAGAGTAAGAGTTAAGGGGGAGTATATATTAGGACCTTAGAACTGACTCAGACTAGCCCTTGGAACATTTGTTCTTCCTACTTAAAATTTAAAAGCCTCTTGAAATGTCACTGGATGTCATGACGTCATTTAGTGATTTGACAACAGACCTGTTTCTGGCTTCTCTACTCTTCAGGCCTTAAGGCCTAAGTGGCCTTATCTCCTGAGCTCACAGAAATCCAAAAAATCCATGTGTGGTGTCCCCGAGTTGAAAGGGATACTAAGGTCAGCTAGTCCAATCTGGATCTAAATGAGAATCCCACCTTACAAGATCTTTGACAGATGATCAGTTTCTGCTTAGAGACATGATGTGATGGGAAGCCCACATGCTAGTTTGGGGCAGAACTGATTGTTGGGAAATTTTTTCTTTTAACCCGAATCAATTACTTCCAGTCAGTTTTTTTTTTTCTTCAGTTCTGCCCCTCCTACCCAGGGCTAAGGAGAACAAGTTAAATCTCTCTTTCACAAGGCAGCCCATTAAATAAGGAAAAGGGAACATGGAGGAGGTAGGCACCTGCCTCTGTTATTTGTTCCAAAATGGAGAGTTATGGTCTCTGTGCTTTGGCCTGGCTCTCAATGCTAATCAAGTCACTCGTGTGCTTTCTCTGCCCTTTGCTTCCAAAACAGGAACACATTCATGAGGTTCTTCTCATTCCCTGTAATGAGGTTAGAAATGACAAAGTTTTATGCAGGTTATTATCTGTACAGACTCAAACCTGTTGACCTTTCTGGGTTATTCATTGCTGTTTCCAGGGCTGGATGTGCTATATGCAATGGTCTGTCTGAAGCTTAGTTTCTTATCAAGAAGCAGTTTGGAGAGGCAAGAATATGTCCTTTAATTTTTTTTTTTTTTTTGTATTCTATGTTTCACATGTGTGTGTTTGTCCTTCATTGCTGAAGTAGACCATGCCATCAGAGAAATAATGACATGACTTGCACTTGACTTTGTTTTGAGTGAGGGAGGGCTATGCAGGTCACCAGCCTCACTTCTCCTCCAGAGCCATCTGAATCCAGTGACCAGATATTCATCAGGATGACTGGAGATGACCCAGCATGAGGCAATTGGGGTTAAGTGACTTGCCCAAAGTCATACAACTAGTGAGTGTTGAAACCTCTTGTTTTCACATCATCTCCATTTCCTAATGTAGTCCTTCCTTATTTCCCTCTGACAGAATAACGAAAGAAGAAAAAAAAAACAGTTTAATAAAGCTAACGAACATATCAGAAAAACCTGATGCAATCTACACTGTTCCATGTCTATACCCTCCCCACACACAGAAGCAATAGGGAGGTGTTTTCTCATATTCTTGATTTAGGACAAAGGTTGGTCATTATAACTTCCTGACATTTAGTTTCTATCTGCATTTTCTTCTAATTGGCATTACAGAATTTAGTGTTAGAGCCTGGAGGATCTTTAGAACTTAGAAATATCAGAGGTAAAGGGGACTCAGGAATATAGAATGTTGGTAGTGGAAAAGATACAGGTAGAATGTCTTCATTTTACAGAGAAGGAAACTGTGGCCCTGAGTGGCCAGGTGATTTACCCTAGGTCTATGCATTTGATCCTTATAGCAATGATGTTATTTTTATTAGAAATGGTGTTTTATTTATTCCCATTTTAAAGATAAGGAAGCTGATGCTGACAGTTAAGTTATTTGCCCAGGGTTATACATTAGTAAGGGCAGCTAGGTAGCACATAAATTTAGTGCTGAGCCTGAAGACTCATCTTTGTGAGTTCAAATCTGGCCTTGGACACTTACTGGCTGTGTGATCCTGGGCAAGTTACTTAACCCTGTTTGCCTCAGTTTCCTCGTCTGTCAAATGGGCTGGAGAAAGAAATGGCAAGCCACTCCAGTATCTTTGCCAAGAAAACTTCAAATGGGGTCACAAAGGGTTGGAGTTAGATATAGCTGAACAGCAACGTATATTAAGAAGTATCTGAAACCAGAGTTAAACTCAGGTGTTCCTGATCCCAAATCACATGATCAGTTAGAGGCAACACCAGAATCAGAGCCCAGACTTTGGAATGCAGGCGTCTCATCACCTCTACAGTATTTTTGGTGCTAGAAAGGGGTTCTCCTGGATTCACTCTCTTTTTTCCCTCTCTCTGCACCACCACTCCATTTCCTTCTGGGACCTGCCATTCTTCTTGAATACACTGAACAAAAAGATCATTTAAAAAAACATTGTCTTTGAAAATCCATCTCCATATCCAACAGCCTCATGAGAAGTGTCTAGAAACACTCAAGGGGGGAGGAGAGCAGACCACCAGCTCCATTAGACTTAGAAACATGGCACCTTCCCCAAAGGAGGAAAACTCAGGTTGCATGGAAAATGGCGTGGCATTTGCACTTAATTTTCCACCTGGCTGTGGGGAAGTCTGCAACCACGTCCTCTATTAACTAAAGGCTGGAAATGTCATGATGAGGCCCTCTGCCCCCACCCCCAGGGGCTAGGCCAAAACTGATAAGGAACACGCCATTTTGGTTCTTGTTTCCAAAACTAGCCACAAGAGCTATCCAAAGCATCATTTCTCCTGTCCTCTCAAGCAGTATGAACAATGTGTCATGTTATCTAGTGAATGAGATGAAGCTTAACCTGACTTGTCATCTTACAGGGCGGGCATTTGTTTCTCCTGCTCCATGATAACAAGAGGCTCAGATTTCATGCGGATACCATCAACAGCTGAAAGAAGCTCACACCTAATGGCTAATTTGATTTGAACATATGTTTCCACTCAATTTTGGCGACCTTTGTTGTTCTATCTGATATGGCTCTGTTTTCTGTGGCCTGGCATGCCCGCCACTAACCATTTGTCTTCCATCCATTCCAGACCAAAGCCTTTAAAAGGGGCCAAACACTCAGCAGAATTTTTCACATATCTCCCTCCCACCCCCCCACCAAGAAACATTGTTAATGGATTTTTAAGAGCCATAGTCATTCAAAAACCAAAAGGCTTATCCATTTAAGAGCTGTAAAGGGATATTATAGCCCATCAAATTCAACCCTTTTCTTTTAGAGTTGAGGAAACTGAGGACCAGAAAAGTAGTGACTTACCCAAGATCATACAGACAATAACTGGAATCAGAACTGGAATTTGAACCCAGTTCCTCTGATTTAAGATCTATATTATGAGAATAAATTTGGATGGAGTTGATGCTATTTTGGCTTTTATGGGTGTTGTTATTCTCCTTCCTTCTAGCCCTGTGGATGTTGTGGAGGTGCCTGTGGCAGCAGAGCAGGAGGGTCTACCAGGTCCTGGCAAGAAGGAGAGGCTTTAAATATAGCCCAGTGAGAGGCTATCTGTCAGGCCCTTGTCAGCCTAAGGAATTAGTCTCATCATCATAAGTCTAGCCATCAGGGAATGAATCAATCTCCCTCTTCCCCTCCCCTTCCCCCTCCCCCTCTCCCTCTCCCTCTCTCTCTCTCCCCCCCTTTCCCCCTCCCTCTCTCTCTCATTTGTTGAGGAGGGACCCGCATAGGAAAAAATTTTTGGTGCATCAAAACACTGGAGAATTCATTCCTTAAAATATAGAAGAGGACTCACTGGGACCTAACACACAATGGAGAGTTATCTCTTATGCATACAATTTGGTCAGCCTTTGTAACAAAAATGAAACATAGGAGCAATTAATATAAATACAAGTTCAACAAATCCAAATATTGATTATGTACAGAGTCAAAGACAGTTTGTCTTAGCTGGTAGTGAGTCAGACTAGCAGTAAGATTTAAATTCTGCTTCTGTTACATTGGTTACATAACGCCTACTCAGGGGCCCAGGCACTTGTTCTCTAAGATTATAAGACTAAGAAGGGTCCATTGCATTACCCAATGGAATTTTCTATTTGTATGGCATCATGGACCAGACCACTTTCCCCAACAACTCCCCCAAAACCATATTGCTGACTACAGTGTTGGTCATTGGCTGAGGTAGGTATAGGGACGGTACAGATGAAAAGTTAAAGAAATAGGAGCCAATCAAGCAATATTTATTAAGCACCTACTATGTTCCAATCATTCTACTAAGCTCTAGGAATAAAAAAAAAATTCAGAAGACAGTCTCTGCCCTCAAGAAGCTCACAGTCTCATGGCAGATGGTTTTGCCACACTCAGAGTCTAAAGATTTGGGTTCTAATCCTGGCTTCCAACACTCACTAGATATGTGATCTTTGGCAGATTACCCCAAGCCTTACGGCCTTCAGTTTCTTCCTTTGTAAAAGGAGCAAATTAGATGAGTTGATCTCTTGAGAAACTTGTTGAAAACATGGACCCCTGTACCACCCCCATGGAACTTCTTGTCTCAAGAGAGAATGACTTCAAATTTTCAAAAGCTATGTGTGTTTATGTGTCAAGTTAGTAAGCATTTATTAAAGGCCTACTATGTGTCTGCACTGTGCTAAACTGGGTGGATGGGGAGAGTGTTTACAAAGAAAGACAAAAGATGGTTCCTGCTCTCAAGAAGCTCACAGTCCAGAGAGGGGAAGATAACATGCAAACAACTGTACAAATTAAGATTCATAAGATAAATATATACACATATAAATATCTATGATCTACATACATATGATAAATGGGCAGTTATTGCTGTTTGTCCTTCATTCTTGAAGAGGACCATGACTTGGGAAGGTGATGTTATGACTTGCAAATGAATTGGATTTAAGTGAGGCAGGGCTGTGCAAAGCTACCAGCCTCATTCTCTCCTCCTGAGCCATCTGGGTCCAGTGGCCAGATATAGATCAGGAAGACTGGAGATGGCCCCAGATACAGAGGAATACCTTGGCCTTTTTAGGTCCTTCCCAGGTCTCAGAGGGAAGACATTGATATGGGGGCTCCTTTCACAGATGCTGATTTACCTCCTTCTCCCAACTCCCAAACCCACCATAGCTCAGTAGATGATTTTATTAGCTGATGGAGCTAACAAAGAATGCATCTCCCAGTGGCCAACCTTCTGGCAGCGAGCCTCCTCACAGTCCTCTAGGCTGCTCCCCTGGCTACAGATGCACAATCTGTTGTCAGACTCATGCTCAAAGTCTTTCCAGCTTGATGGGCCCTCACAGAGCTCAGACTTGGCTGGCACAGCTTTAGAGAATCCAGGGTCACCCTCATACCACAGTGAGGCATCAGAGAATGATTTTGGGAGAGGATGAGAATAGCATAAATGTATAAGCATATAAATAATTATAATGCAGAATTGAACGCGAAGTACTCACCCAAAAGGGGTGTAAATCAAATGATATTGTGTCCAATGAAGAAAATTTTTTTCCCCCAAAACAGAAGGGAGGAGGTGGCCTTTAAAACAGGCTTTGGAGGAAAAGTGGGGTTACAATGGGCAGGGATGGGGGTTCAGGGTGGAGAAAAGGGCATTCCAGGCATTAGGAAAGGGATGAGTCTGGCTGATCTCATTCTAAGCTGCCATTCTGACTTCTCAGAAACTCTCCATGTTCAGACTTGGCGCAGAAAACAGACAAAATGTGGTGAGTTGTGTAAGAATCACAATATCTCCCTTTCTATAGTACTTTAAAGTTTGAAAGCACTTTCTTCCCAGCAACTCTGGGAGCCAAGTAATGATTATTCCTATTTTACAGAAGAACACACTGAGGCCGAGGGAGGTCCCATGGATAGTATGTGTCAGAGGCTGGAGTGAAATCTAGGTTTTCCATTTACTCTGTTAGATTTACTATAGCATACTGTGCTACTCCCTCCCTTCCCCTTCCCTCTCCACCTTCTCCACCCCCACTTTCCTTTCCCACCCCCTCTCCCTGCCACCACCACCCCGCCACAGCTACAAAGAAAACAGAGAAGATGAAACCTCTGAGTCCAGATGAGAAAATGATTCACATGAAGATTCACCCCAACTGTGAGGAGTCCCACCCAGTTTTCTCTCGCCCTAGCTCCTCCCTAAAAAGGAAGGGTGTGCCTACATGAGTGATAACTAACTAAATAAACAGATGAAGCACCTAGCCAGTTTCGGTCTTAGGGGTGTTATTATTATTATTTTTAACAAGCCTTTTTTTCACCTGTTAAGTGGCCACCAAAGCACCCTAATCTCCCAGGCTGCACTCGTTCCTCTAGTCATTTGCCCTTTGGAAGATGCTGGAACTGGATTTCAAAGTTCTTGCCGGTGTCAGTCAAAAGCCAAGATAAACAGTGCCAAATGTCAGACAAACATGGGATCTGTTTCATAAGTGACTGCTCTGTCCAAATAGTTTGCATAATTGCAAGGCGAAGGGAACATCACAAAGGAAAATTAACTTGGGCTCCCTGTGGTTTATGAAACAGCTGCCCAAAAAGGAGGTGAGCAGGCTGATCTCTGGCACTTTCCCCTGGCCCTCCTTCGCTGTGGAGGGAGGAGGTGTGGGCCTTCCGTGCACCCCTGGGGGGTTTACTTATTATATCACCTCAGTGTATAATGGCTTGGGTTATATGACTGAGTTCAGAACTTGGTCCTTATCAGAAGTGTAAAACCAATTTACAGGGCTATTATTCAGTAGCCCTGGGTTCTGCTCTCAATCACTCAACAAGGCTTTATTAAACAGCTACTACGTGCCAGGTACTGTGCTGGGAGCTGGGGATACAAGGATGAAAGTGAAGAACAATCGCATTTGGCCTTGTCTGGGGAGGTGAAGGTGCCTAGAAGCCAGTTTGGTCCAAGCAACCAATTACTGCTGTGTGACTCACAGATGGCAGAGGCTTTATTCTGAGACAGACAAAGGGACCTAAATGTGCCAGTCTGGAGTGAGCAAATGCCATGCACGTTCAAATCTCCTGATCAGAACTGAGACAGAGAAAGTCGAGGCCAGCAGTTGGTCTTTGAAGTCAAGGCCTATGGTCAGAGATTCTTGTGAGTCACTCTAGCTCTCTCTACCTGCACGAAGCCCACTACTTCTGAGCGAAGAAGCTTATCTAAGCAGCCATTTAGGGGACCGTCTTCAATGATTTTTAGGGTCTTTCCCAGCTTTTCCAGCCTTATGTTCAGTTCAATTCAACCATCATTTAAGAGTCTACTCTAGGCAAAGTATAGGGTATATATAGTTACAAATAGATGATCAGAAAAGGAGGGAGACAGGTCACAATATCAGATGAGAGATACGCAGGTGTTCTTTTTCTCCTCCACCTTTTTTTTCAGATTGTTATTTTTTTTGTTTTATATTACTTTTATTTCCAAATACATCTTTGCCTATTCCTTCTCTCCTGAGAGTCATCTTTTATAACAAAAAAAAAATATAAAAGAGGAAAAAAAAGCTCTAAAAAAACTAACCAATAAATGAATTGAATCTGATAGTGTATGCGGTATCTCAGGTCAGTAGTCCCTCACTTTTGCTAAGAAGGATCGGAGATGATTTTTTTTCTTCTTTGGGAACATGTTTGCTAATTATAGTTTCACAGTGTTCAGTTTCTCTGAGAGCTTTTATTCCCCTTTCTGTTATTATCCTTTCCATTTCCATTGTCATTGAGTGTATAGCATTTTTTTTTTGGTTGTGCTTATTTCATCTTACCTCTCAATATAAATCTTCCTATGATCCTTCATAGTAATCAATTTTTAGGAGTGACAACATTATGTTATATTCTTGTGCCACAATTTTTTTTAGTTATCCCCCAATCAAAGGAGTTCTACTTTGTTTACACTTCTTTGTTCAGAGAGTGCTATTTTTGATGTATATAGAACCTGTATTTCTATTGTTGACTTTCTTGAGATATGATGCCTAACAGTAGGATCTATGAGCCAAAGAATATGGATGTTTTCATCACTATCTTAGTATGATTCCAAATTGCTTTCCAGAAAGGTTGTACCAATTCACAGCACCCCTGACAGTATATTAGCATGCCCTTTCCATAACCCCTCCAACAGTGACTCTTCCTGTCTTTTGTCTTTCCTAATTTGGGTGTAAGGTAAAACTTCAGAGTTGTTTTGATTTCATTTCTGATATATGTGATGTAGAGCATTCTTTCTTCCTTTTAAGTTAATGTATTTATTTTTATTTTTCAACATGCACTTCTATAAGTTTTAAATTTTCTCCCCCTCTCTCCCCTCCCCCATCCTCAAGATGGCATGCAATCTGATATAAGCTGTACATATACATTCCTTTTAAACATATTTTCACATTAGTCATGTTATATAGAAGAGTTTGAACAAATAAGAGGAACCATGAGAATGAAAACAAAGCAAAAAAAGAAGATAGTCTGCTTCACTCTGCATTCAGACTCCTTAGTTGTTTCTCTGGATTTGGATGGCATTTTCCATCATGAGTCCTTTGGGATTGTTTTAGGTCCTTGCATTGCCAAGAAGGGCTAAGTCTATCAATCAGTCAGTCATCGCACACTGTGGCTGTTATTGTGTACAATGTTCTCCCGGTTCTGCTCCCCTCACTCAGCATCAGTTCATATAAGTCTTTCCAGGTTTTTTGAAGCCTGCCTGTTCATCATTTCTTATAGTACAATAGTATTCCATTACATTCATATACCACAACTTGTTCAGTTGATGGGCATGCCCTCTATTTCCAGTTCTTAGCCACCAGAAAAAAAGCTGCTATAAATATTTTTGTACACGTGGTCCTTTTCCCATTTTTATGATCTTTTTGGGATACAGCCCTAGAAGTAGTATTGTTGGGTCAAAGGGTATGCACATTTTTATGGCTCTTTGAGCATAGTTCCAGATTGCTCTCCAGAATGGCTGGATAAGCTCACAACTCCACCAACAATGAATGTGTTCCAACTTTCCTACATCTTCTCCAACATTCATCATTTTCCTGTTTTGTCATGTTAGCCAATCTGATATGTGTGATATGATACCCCAGAGTTGTTTTGATTTGTATCTCTCTAATCAATAGTGATTTAGAGCATTTTTTCATATGACTATGGATAGTTTTAATTTCTTCCTCTGAAAACTGCCTGTTCATATCCTTTGTCCATTTATCAATTGGGGAATGACGTATTCCTATAAATTTTGCTCAGTTCTCTATATATTTTAGAAATGAGACTCTGGTTATGAAAATTCTTTCCCAGTTTTCTGCTTCCCTCCTAATTTTGGTTGCATTGGCTTTGTTTGTACAAAAACTTTCCAATATAAGTAATTAAAATTATCCATTTTACATTTCATTACGTTCCCTCTCTCTTGTTTGGTCATAAATTCTTCCATTCTCCATAAATCTGACAGATAAACTATCTTTTACTCCCCTAATTTGCTTATAGTATCAGCTTTTATATCTAAACTGTGTACTCATTTGAACTTTATTTTGGTATACGGTGTCAGATGTTCATCTATGCCCAGTTTCTCCATACTATTTTACAGTTTTCCCAGTGGTTTTTGTCACACAATGAGTTCTTATCCCAGAAGCTTGGGTCTTTGGGTTTATTTAACAGTAGATTACTGTAGTCTTTGACTACTGTGTCTTGTGTACCCAACCCATTCCACAGATCTACCCCTCTATTTCTTAGCCAGTACCAAGGAGTTTTGATGATTGCTGCTTTATAATACAATTTGAGATCTGGTATGGCTAGGCCACCTTTTCTTTTCATTAATTCCCTTGATATTCTGGACTTTTTATTCTTCTAGATAAATTTTGTTATTATTTTTTCTATCTCTATTAAATAATTTTTGGTAGTCTGATTGGTATGGCACTGAATAAGTAAATTAATTTAGATAGACTTGTTATTTTTTATTATATAGCTCGACCTACCCATGAGCAATTGATGTTTTTCCAGTTTTAGATCTGACTCTATTTGTGTGGAAAGTGTGTTGTAACTGTGTTCATATAGTTCCTTGGGTTTGTTTTAGCAAGTAGACACCCAAATATTTTTTAATGTCTTCAGTAACTTTAAATGGAACTTTTCTTTCTATCTTTTGCTGTTGGGCTTTGTTAATAACATATAGAAATGCCAATGATTTGTGTGTTTATTTTATATCCTGCAACTCTGCTAAAGTTGTTTATTATTTCAAGTAGTTTTTTACTTGATTCTCTAGGATTCTCTAAGTATATCATCTTATCATCTGCAAAAAGTGATAACTTAGTTTCTTCTTTGCCTATTCTAATTCCTTTCAATTTCTTTTTCTTCTCTTGTTGCTAAAGCTAACATTTCTAGTACCAGATTGAATAACAGTGGTGATAATGGACATCCTTGTTTCACCCCTCCATCTTATTGGAAATACATCTATCTTATCCCCATTACATATAATGCTTGCTGATGGTTTTAGGTAGATGCTACTTATTGTTTTAAGGAAAGCTCCATTTATTCCTATGTAGAGCATTCTTTCAAATGGTTGTTTGTAGTTTGCAATTCTTTTGAAAACTGTTTGTTTATCTTCTTTGACCCCATTTCCAGTGGGATAGAAATGGCATTGAGGTAATGTAAAAAGAAAAAAAGACTCAGAGAAAGATCTTCACAACCTTGGGTAGGTCTTCTGTGAAGGATCTATAGAGAATGTGGGATGAGAATTACTCTGGATGAGAAATGGATGGGTTGAGATACATCTTGATGGAGGAAGTAGCTGCAACGAAGTGTATGCAAGACACTGACCAAGGTACTGGGGATAAAAATTCTCAATGATACTGAATGTATTGAAACTTACATTCTATGTTCTAAGATTCCCCCACACCCCAAACTTGGTCATTATTTATTATGAATTTCCTTTCACCTCTGAAATTTTCAGTTCTATACCCTGAAGATTCTTCAGCTCTGAGATTCAATATTTTTAGGTCTCTTTCTGCTTTAACATTCTCTTTTTTAAGATCCCTTGTATCATCTGAAAGTTTCCTGAGTTTAATGCGTATATCTTGAACAGTAGATGCCAGGGGAGTCAAGGAGAAAAGTGCTGAATTGATATGGAGTCCTTTCAGAGATGGAATTCTCCCATGAAAGACATTCTAATCATTGAGGG
This sequence comes from Notamacropus eugenii, assembly GCF_028372415.1. Lineage (NCBI taxonomy): Eukaryota > Metazoa > Chordata > Mammalia > Diprotodontia > Macropodidae > Notamacropus > Notamacropus eugenii. Next base: position 518,769,154 of record NC_092872.1, read on the forward strand.
GGTGGGTTCCCTAGCCTAGGAATAGGGATGTGGGTAGAACTGGCTCCACCATGCCCAGGGCTCAACAAAGAACAGCCTGATTAGGCTCTGAATGAAAGCTTATCTTGAGATGGATGAAAAGATTCAGACATTAATGATGTTTGTTGGACAAGTTGCGGGGGGGATTGGGGAAGGGAATGATGAGGAAGAAATGCCATATGAAAAAAAAAGAAAAAAAGAAATGGAGAGTAAAACTCCATAATTAGTATCATGCTAACATTCTCTATCTTCTCAGATCCTGAGGCAGAAAGAGTGTGTGCTGTACTACTCTCTCATGTATCCCAATATCCAGTAGTTATCTTGCTCCAGGTTCCAGAAATCCACCAGGTGGATCCATTCCTAGTTTAACCTATTCCTACTAAAATCTTTTTCTAAAGGTCTCTTGTTCCCAGGATTAACCTAAAAAAACAAAAGCAGGCCACTCTTAAAAAGTATTTTTACCTTTCTGATACCTTCCTGAAAAGCATGGTCCAGGGCAAGGCAGACTTTCAAATATCCAGCGAATCCTAAAGCACAAAGGCCCTTCCCTACCAGCTAGTTCAGACCAAGTCCCACAGACTGGAAATGATTTACCCAGAGTCACACAGCTAGTAATTGACAGAGGTGGAAATGAACCCAGTTCTGACACTCAGTCAAGTGCCATTTCTACTACCCCAGAGATTTTACTCTCAGCTCTCAACTAATATGGATCCTAAGAAAAATGAGGGGAAATGAAAGGAACCAAAGATGTGTAAGATCTCAAACTGTACTATAAAGCACAAGCTAGTTTCTTGTCCAGTTCTTTTCCTTCATCTTTGTGTCTTAAAATATTTATAATTGTTGAATTCTCAATGAAAAGGAAAACTAAATACACCCACCAAAAGTGAGGGGGGAAAGGATGGGAATTTCTAATTAGAAACAGCCTATCTGGGTTTCCCTTCTCCCTTGACTGTGACATCAAAGAAAGTCTCAGGACCTCCCTCCCTCCCCCAACTTCTTCTTTCAGGGACTATAACCTGGTCTTCCGCCCAGCTAAAAGACACACACACACACACACACACACACATGCACACACACACACACGAACAGGTCTCAGTGGGACTTGAATAGTCTTTAATACCTTTGCCTTTAGTCTGGTTTATTTAACGGCTGAATTTTCTGCTGTTTCCAATTACAGCTATATATTGACCTCCCCAGATTCCCCATGGGGGATGGCTTCTTGCTGAAATATGCTTGCTTTCAGAATGACTGATCATGGAGCTGAGTTTTCAGACAAAGTGTTCTGTAGCAGAGAATTGAATTGAATTCTGCCTAATCCAAAGCTTCCTGCACCCACACTTATTTAATCTCTCTCTGTCACTGTCTGTCTCTGTCTCTTTCTGTCTCTGTGTGTCTGTCTCTCTCTCCTCTCTCCCACTTCCCACTGGAGTCAGGGTGGTATAATGGAAAAATCCCTGCATTGGGAGGGAGGACACTTGGATTCTAGTTCCAGTTTTACCATAAATTTGCCATGTGGTCTTGGGTGAGCAAACTATGGGTGTCTTTTTTCTTCACTGTAAAATGGAGTTGGACTAAGTGATGTCTTGAAGGTCCTTACTTGACTGTCTTATTGGTGGTGATTCTTTTTCATGAACATCAGAATTACACAATTTTGGAATGTGAAAGGATCTCAGCGCCTATCCCATCAACTCGTACCTGTAAAGAATTTCCAGTGGCACAACCAGCTTTTCCTTAAAGTCTTTCTTTTTTTCCAAGGTGGGGTATTCTCCATCTCCAGAGGGATCACATTGTACTTTTGATTAGCTCCAAGTGTTAGGAAGATTTTTCCTTCCCCCAAACTTAAATTTTCCTCTTTGTAACTTCTACCCATTGTTTTAATCCTCTGGGGCCAAGTGGAGAAAGTCCAATCCCTCTTTCACACGATGACATATTAAGTATTTTAAGACGACCACCCAATTCCTTCTGAACCTCCTCCAGGATAAACACCCTGTTCCCTTCAAGCATGAGTTTGACTATTATTTTTGTCTCTCTTTTCATACTCTCCAGTTTATCAGTATCCTTTTAAAACTGTGGCACCCAGAAATGTGCACAGTACTGCAGATGACTGATCAGGACAGGGTTCAGTGCAACTGTCTCCTTCTTATTCCTGGAAGTGATGCCTTTCTCAGGATGGCTGAAGATCACATTTGGGTTTTTGGTTGCTCTTTTCCCACATTTACCTCAGACTGAGCTTGTGGTCCACTAAAACTCTCAAACCTTTTCAATCTCTTATCTAATGATGCCTCACCCATCTTGTATTCATGACATTGATTTCTTACTCGCAAGAATGGGTTTTCATTTATACCTTTTACATTTCTTATTAAATTTAGATCACTGTGCAAGCTTATTTCAAGATCTTTTTGTATTTCAATGACATCAGCTAATGTGTTAGCTATTCCTGCTAGTTTTGTATCCTCTAAAAGTTTGATAGGGATTCTGCCATCCTGGATTGAAAATCATAGATTAAAAAAGTAAAATAGCATAGGGTCTCATACTGATCCCTCGGGTACTTCACTGGAGATCTTCTTCCATGTTCACTTTGAACGATTAATGACTATTCCCTTTAAATTTTTAAAATTTATTATTGAGAACTTAATTATCAAAGAACAAGAGGATTACATAAGAAACTGTGAAGTTCTGTTACCTAGTTTGCTTTTTATAGATATCTCAAATATATGTGTATATGTATACACATATATATGTATCTATCTTATGTATATAACTTAACAAGGTAGTAATGACTCAATTAACTAATTTAAAATTCATTTAACTGTTTATCATCTAGCCCATATCTCTCCAACTTTTTAATAAAGATATCATGAGTTAAATTATTAAACATTTTTCTTAAAAAATGTATTTGCTATTTCTGTCAAAAAACACAGTATAGTTAGCCTGGCAAGATTTGTTCTGGATGAAACCATATTGATCTTTGTTCAAAGGGTTCAGAGGGATCTTTCCTTTTCTAGATGTTCATTAGTCATTTCTCTCTCTCTCTCTCTCTCTCTCTCTCTCTCTCTCTCTCTCTCTCTCTCTCTCTCTCTCTCTCTCTGTAACATTCATTTTCTTTGAGTTCCAGATTCTTTCTCTCCCTTCAGCCCTCCCCCACACATTGAGAAGGCATGCAATATGATATCCATTATACATGTGAAATCATGCAAAACATATTTCCATATTAGCCATGTGACAAAAAAATCAAGAAAATAAATATTTCTCTCTATTCTATTTTCTTCTGTTTAGTCTTCTCTCTCTTTTTATCCTGTCCTCCTCAAAAGTCTGTTTTGCTTTCACCCACCTCCTGATTTAATTTTCTCTCTCTCTTATCATCCTCCTCCATTTTTCTTAACCCCATCCCTTCCATTCCTGTTGAATATGATAGATTTCTATATATGTGTATATATTAAATATGTGTGTATACACATACACACACACATCTCCTTTTTGAATCAGTTCAGATGAGAATGAGATTCAAGCATTATTTGTTCCCTCCCATTTTCCCCTTAACTCTAAAAACTCTTCTTTGTGTACTTCTTTTATGGGAAATAATTTTCCTCATTCTTCTTCTCCCTTCCCCCTTTTCCCATTGCATCCCTCTTTCTCACCCTTCTATTTTTTTAAAAAAAATTTAGATTCCTTTTAAGTGCCTTAAGAATAATAAAGATCTTAGGAATTACAGGTATCATCTTCTCATATAGGATTATAAACAGTTTAACCTTATTAAGTCCCTTATGTTTTTTGCTTTCCTGTTTATCTTTTTATGCTCTTCTTGAGTCTTCTATTTGAAAGTCAATTATTTAGCTCTAGTCTTTTCATCAGAAATACTTGAAAGTCCTCTATTTCATTAAATATCCATTTTTTCTACTGAAGGATTATGCTAATTTTTGCTGAGTAGGTTATATTTGGTTGAAATCCTAGTTCCTTTGCCTTTTAGAATGTCCTAATGCAAGCCTTCTGGTCTTTTATGATTGGTAGCTGCTAAATCTGTGTGATAATGACTTCATGATATTTGAATAGTTCTTTTTGATTGCTCCAAATATTTTCACTTTGACCTGGAAGCTCTACAATTTTGCTATAGTTTTCCTGGAAGTTTTCATTTTAGGATTTCTTTCAGGAGGTGATTGCTGGGTTCTCTCTTGAAATTTGATGTCTAGGCTCTTTTTTTTCCTTTTTTTTTATCATGACTTTTAAGTAATCCAAGAATTCATAAATTATCTTTCCTTGATCTGTTTTTCGGGTCAGTTGTTTTTCTGATGATGTAGTTAATGTTTTCTTCTATGTTTTCATTCTTTTGATTTTGTTTTATTATTTCTTAATGTCTTATAGAATTTCATGAGCTTCTCCTTGCCCAATTCTATTTTTTAAGAAATTATTTTCTTCAGTGAACATTTGTATCTCTTTTCTCATTCAGTCATTTCTACTTTTTAAGGAATTATTTTCTTCAGTGAGGTTTTGTTTGTCTTTTACCATTTGGCCAATTCTGTTTTTAAAGGAGTTATTTTCTTCAACAATTTTTCTTGTAGTACTTTAATGTCCTTCCCCAATTTTTCCTCTATTGCTCTTATTTGATTTTTAATTTTTTTTGCTTTTAAAAAAATAGCTTTCTTTAGCTGTTTTGGGAAATCTTGTTGGGCTTGTATCCAATCTTCATTTTTCTTTGATACTTTTTGCATGTAGAAATTTTCATGTCATTTTTCTTTTCTTCTGAGTTTATGTCTTGGGCTTCCCTGTCACCATAGTAGCTTTTTATATTTAGGTTCCTTTTTTGTTGTTTGCTTATTTTCCCCAGGCTATTTCTTTACTTTGAATTTTGTGTTGAGTTCTGCTCACCTTGGGGAGGGGTGTGTGGTGGAGGGCAATCACCGTCCCAAATGTCAGACTTTTTTGCCCTGCTATTTTCACTGCCAGTTCTGGTAGTGTGATCAGGGAGAAATGTAGTCACTCCTCTCCTGGTCTGTATTCTGGTCTATATCCAGGAAGGATTCCTGTTGCCTTGTAACTACACAGCTCTAGCATTAGTGTGTCTCTCTGCCCTGGAACTATAAGCTGAAACTGAGTAAAGAGCAATGGAGTTGCCAGATAGCACTCGGTTTTGCACCCAATATTCACACAGTGGTCCCTATAATCTCTTTCTGACCAGTTGCCCAGTCCCCTTACCATCTTGAATTGGTGAGACCTCCTGGAACTGCTGCTGCTACTGCTTCAGTAGCCTTCACGGCCCAGATGGTGTTGTCACTGTGCTGCACTCTGGGTCATCCCCAATGTCACAGACCTTTCCTTCTAACTTACTAAGTTGTCTTGGGCTGGAAAGCCAACCTTTTGTTGGTTATGCTGCTGCAGAATTTGATTCTGTACATTATTTTAAAGTTGTTTGAAGGGAAAAGTTGAGAGAATTCAGTCAGAATGTTCCCTCTACTCCATCATCTTGGCTTCGCTTTAACTATATCTTTAATTATCCATTCTATAATTTTGACAGGAATTGAAATTAAGTTCACTGGTCTGTATATGGTTTATAGATTCCAGTCTCTTACCTTCTTAGAAAATCAGGCTATTTGCCCTTCTCCAATTGCATGGCACCCATCCCATGCTCCATGATCTTTCATGTAGCTCTGACCGTGGTTTAGTCATCACATCTGCTCATTCATTCAGTACCTGAAGATGTAATTTGTCTGGGCCAGGTGACCTAAATTCATCAGTGGAAGCTAAGCCCTATCTCACCATCTTCCTTATCTTTGGTATTAACTTTCTAGTCCTTTTTTGCTCTGTCCTTTCTAGTCCAAAGATTCTTCTCCTTGACAGAGGAGACTGAATCAGAATAAGAGTCTGCCATCATTCATCATTGTCCCATCCTCTCTGAACCATGGTTCCATCCCTTCCTTGACCTTCTTCTCTTCCCCAGGACAGCTGAAAAACCTTTTATTATTGTCCTTGGGGAAGCTAGGTGGCACAGTGAGGAGTGCTGGGCCCAGAGTCAGGAAGATCTGAGTTCAAATTCACCCTCAGAAACTAGCTGTGTGACCTTGGGCAAGTCACTTGACTCTGTTTGCCTCAGTTTCCTCATCTATAAAATGTTCTGGAGAAGGAAATAGCAAACCACCCCAGTGTCTTTGCCAAGAAAACCCCAAATGGGGTCATGGAGAATCAGACATAATTGAAATAACTAAACATCATTGTCCTCAACTTTCCCTACCACCCTCAATTCATTTGGAGCTTTAGGACTCTTGTCATTATTCTTATAGGATCATGTTATGCTTTTGTATCAATCTTCTCTTACCTATCCTTGCTTTCATCTTCTGTTGTTTAAAAAAACAATAACAACAGTAACAACTAAGTTGATACTAGGCCTCGAAGAATCAAAGAAAAGGAAATGGATCCATACGTACAAAAATGGTTATTGCGGCTATTGTGCGTGCGTGTGTGTGTGTGTGTGTGTGTGTGTGTGTGTGTGTGTGCGGGGGGGTGGGGTGGGTAATAAGGAACTAGAAACTAAAAGTGTCCGTCATTTGGGAAATGGCCAAACAAGTTATGGTGTATGAATGGGATGGAATACAATTCTAATATAAGATATGATAAAAACTTGGGAAGACTTGTATGAACTCAGAGTGAACTGAGAGGAATCAAAATAATTTATATACAGACAAATAATTTTGCAAGACTTGAGAGTTCTAATCAGTGAAATGACTTCATGGTTTGAGAAGCTTGATGACAAAGCATGCTACCTACCTCCTGGCTAAGGAGGGATGAACTCAGGGTACAGAGTAATGCATGTATTTTGAGGGGCATGACCAATATGGGAATTAGCTTTGCTTGATAATGCACATTTATTACAATAGTTTTATTTTTCTTTTCTTTTTTCTAATGAGAAGGAAGAAAACATAGGTCTTCCTGACCCTAGGTCTAGTGCTCTCTTCACTGTTCCATCTACGCTCATTCAAGATACTGTAGAGAGCATTCCTGCATTGGAAGGAAGCTGAACCAAATGGTTTTTGAGATCCTCTCAAGTTCTGCGGGTCTCTGATTCTACCTTCTCTTCCCTGTCCTCTAGGATATGATGAAAATTATTTTTAATTCTCTAAGCCTTTATATTTTATTGTCCTGAGACTCTTTTGGTCAGATTTCTGATTAATACCACTCCCTCTTCCTGTTCTTCTACTTTTCTCAGAACCAGTGATGCTCACTACCCATGTGACTTTCAGCAATCCACTTAACCTCAGTGGGCTTCATTTTTCCCATCTTTAGAATGGAGGACTTGCACTAATTGTATTCTGAGGTCCTTTCCAGATCCAAGTCTATGATGCTATGCAGAGAAGATGTGGAATTTGGAGCCAAAAGACTTTAGTTTGGGTCCCAACTTTGGGCAAGTCTTGATACTGCTGAGCTGAGCCTCCATCTCCATCTTGGTTAAGTGAGGGTTGAAGTAGAGGCTCTTTAAGGTTCCTTCTCAGCTCTAAACCCTATGACTCTGGGATTCCTGGGACCATGCTGTGATTGATGTGGGTTTTGGGGCTCGGGAGATGCTCTAAGGGTCTGATTATTTTGGTCTGGCCCTGCCTAACGACTCATTTTGCAAAGGTTAAGTGTGTTCTTCAGTCACCCTGGCATGTTCTCTCAGCAATGGATCAACGAACAAATAATCAATGATGGGTGTTTTTGTCTATTCTCGACTCTCCGCCCCTTCTTAGGCCACAGGGCATTTTATAGATGAGCTGCCAAGTTCTCTGAACACTCGTGCAGTCTCTGCTGCAGACCCCTGCAGGACAATTTCAAACCTCTCAGCAACTCTGATTCCTCAGGAGCCACTAATGGATACGGGGAACGAGCATGGATTGGATGCCGTCCACTTAAGAGGCAGAAATAGAATGTTTGAAAGGCAGAAGGGAGCAATCATTAACCTTGCAGATGACATTTGCCTCTCGGGAGGATGGGAAACAATGACTTTAAACGTATCCTTGTCATCCCCTTGGCAGCAGATTTTGGCAAATGCCTGATACTGGTCAAAGCTATGGCTTCATGAATTGTAGCTTAAAAGGCCACCATTTCCAAAGGGACAATTATTAAGTGGCATGACTGAAGCTGAGGATGTGGGTGGGGAGTTATTGGCAGACCAGAGGAAAAAAATTGTTCATGCACAAAAAAAAAAAGAGGAGAAAGTAGACAAGTCGGCCTAGCTCCCTATCCAAGTAAGGCTGAGGAGACAGTGTAGGTAAGCAACATCACTGGACAGAAAAGATGAATGTGGTTAGTGAGGCACTTGGCTCCTAGACTTAGACAAGAATGTTTGGAAGAGAAAAGGATTTAAATTAGATCCAAGGTCTTTAACCTGAAATTCAAGGCCCTCCACAATCTGATCCCTTCCTACCCTTCCAATCTTATCTCCCACAAATCCCCTACTTCAGACAGACACACGTACTTGTGTCCTCTAAAGATATGTTGGGCTTTCCTGCCTCTGGACATTTGCTTCCTTTTGTCATTTCTTCTTGGATACTACTCTCTTCCCTGTCACCGTAATTCTAAAATCTTTGAGGCTCAACTCAAGTACCACCCCCTAAAGGAAGCCTTCCCTGACCACTCAGTTCAAGTCAGTTTGCAATCTGTAAGTGATAATCCTGCAGAGTTAGCAGCTGCAGTATAATTATTCCTACTTTACAGATGTGGAAATTGTCTCGAGGAGACTACGTGGACTCATTTACAAATAGTATTCTTCATCTGCAAAATGAGGGGTTACAACCTGAAAATCTCTAAGGCCTTTTTCAGCTCTGAGACACTGAGATCTTCTATCACAGGAATAGATGTGAAATTTGGACCCAGCATTTAGAAAAGAAAGGCTGGAAAAGAACTGGTTTATAAAGGATTTCAGGTCTGGCATGAGAGAGGGTTTGGCTTCTCTAGTACACTAGGAGCCAGGTCTATTAATGCTAGTAAAAAAAAATGGGGAAAAAATGCACTAACCCAAGATACCCAAGAGACCAGGGAAACAGAAGAATAGATATACAGCAAAGAGACTCAAGTCTGAGACTGCGACCTGAAGACTTTATTTCCAGAATGGGATCTGCTAAACGTTGCCCAGAAGATACATGAAGGATGGCTATGATGAGGTGCTCATAGCAAAAGGCAGAAATGGAAAAAGAGATAGCACTAATACTAATTGAACTATAGCAACTCACATTTATGAAGCAGCGAATATTATTTCATAGCCTCATGACAGTACTGGCAGCTAGATGCCATTACTGTCCACATTTTGTAAATTGGCAAACTGAGGGCTGGATGGGGGTGCTTAGAAAAGGTGAGAGCAGTTTGGGGGCAACCCCAAAAGAGAGAGATGGTATTCTAGCTCTAACACATATCAGCCACGGGACTAGAGAAAGTCACTTCGAGTCTCCCTGTCCTCACTTTCCTAACCTATAAAATGAAAATCATTATGCTTGTAAGATTATTAGGAGAAAAGTGCTCTGTAAATCTTCAGTTGCTCTAACGAGTTAATATTATCCTTTGTGGTGTTCTGATAGGGATCACAGAATTCTAGCATACAAGTACAATTGTAGGGGACCTTAGCAGTCATTTGGTCCAACCTCTTTATTTTACAGGGAGGGTTGTGAAATGGTTTTTGTTTGATGCCCAAAGGGATGAAATGATTTACACAAAGTCATGCAGCTATTTACTGGAAAAGTCAGAATTATACTAGGAACTTATAAACGTGACCCTGACCTGGGAGGGATTACTTCATTTACTTAGCAAAGATATTCACAAAGACTCTGAACTATTACCAGGGTTGTTTACTGTTATGGACCATTAGGCTTCAAATTGGCCTGAACTGGTTGACTTCAACACATAGGATTCAGGACTGGTAGGAACTTTAGAGATCATATAGTCTAAGGGGTTCTTAACATTTTTGTGGCATGGACTGACCCCTTGGGTAGGCTCCTTCTTAGGATAATGATGTGGACCCCTTCTTAGGATAATGATGTTCTTTTGTAATTGAAAGAAATGCATAATTTTGATTAAGTGATAGTAAAAATAATGATATAACTTTTCCCCTACCCACGTTCACAGAACCCCTTTAATTTATCCATGGACTTGTCCATGGATACCAGTTTAAGAACCTCTGACCTGATCCTGTCCCTTTCTTTCAGAGAAGCAGACTGAAGACCTGAGAGGCCAACTTGCCCCAAACATATGGCTAGTAGGTAAAATGGCAAACCACTCTAGTATCTTTGCCAAGAAAACCCCAAATGGGGTCACAGAATCAAATATAACAAAATGACTAAACAACAAGTAGAGTCAGAATCTGAACCCAGAACACCTGAACTCCAAATCTAGAGCTTTATATCATCAAGCTGAATTCAATTAAACACATATGTATTGTTTACTGTGTGCTCAGCCCTGTGTCGTGGGTGTCTTCTCTTCCCCTTGAGTGGCTGGTACATGGTGAGCATTTTGGTGCCTGTGTCATGGTATTGCAAGATGATAAATTTAGAGTTGAAAGGGCTTTGGAAGCTATCAATTACCAGCCTTTTATTTTACAGACAAGGAAACCGAGGCTGACAGAGGCAAAGTTTGAACCCAAGTCTCCTGACCCCAAAGTCAGAGCTCTTTCTACTCTCCTAGGATTCTGTATCATTCCTTCTGTGGTTATAGAGTCCACACACATAGTACAGATCTGTGTAGGAAGCACGTAATGATCACACATCTGTTCTGCTTACATTGTCCCTGCTGAGCTTGCCCTCTATTCCCATCCCTGGTGTGTGGAAGCCACTTTACAAGAACAAAGTACTTTGTGAGCTCACATGAACCAAAGACTATGTATAGCTCTTTAAAAAGTTAATTCTCTACACTTCTCACCTACAAGTAAGAGGAAGAGAAAAAGAGGGTCTTAGAGTCAAGAGGGTAGAGGAACAGAGACATGGGGACAGTAAAATATCAAGACACAATGATAACTGAGAAAAAGCATTACCAATGACAAAGCCTAGAGTCAGTCAGATTGGCGATTCTGATCTATTGTCCAGTGTCAAATATGTGGTAGAAGGGAAGCCTTGGAGACTTTTTGAAACTCTTCTTGCCCAGGACACTCATTCTGCATCTTTTAATAAACATTTTTTAAGTATCTGAAATGAGCAATAAACTGTACTGGGCACTGGGGGAGCGTGGAAAGGAAGAAAAAAGAAAAGAAAACTCTTTTCTTCTGTCCTCCCTCAACCCAATTCATCTCCCAATCAGTGAACAGACTTGATGAAGTTTAAAATGTGTATACAAGATGGTCTGCACCCTGTGATCTTTTATCAGAGGAGCTCTTAACCTTCTTTATGTCATGGAACTCCTGTGGTCGTCTAGTAAAGCATACGGACCCCTTGTCAGAATGAGATTTTTAAATGCATATATTGAAATATAATTATACATATATAAAACCTTACAGATAGATATAAAACTTTATTTATGTGTATATATACGTATACACACATGCAAGTTAAGAGGAACAAAGACATCGGACAGTGAAACATCAAGATAAAATTATAAATGAGAAAACAATATATATATACATATATATATGCCGTTGGTTATCTATCTATATCTAACAGACATATACATATATAACTATTCCTGTAACTATGTTTGTGTATGTATGTAAGTATGTATCTAGAAAGTGTGTTTAGGGACCTCAGGTTAAGAACCTCTGTCATAACAAATTCCTCACTATGAAGTGTCAGTTTCTTTGGATCAAGAAAGAAACCAATGTGATTGGCTGAGAACATCAGTCATACCCATTGGGCCAATGCATAAACTAGTAGTTATTCCATCTGGGAACTGAGTCCAAACCAGTGGTGGGAGATTTCAGTTCTGGAGTAGAGGTTTAAGCTTGAGCAAAGCCCCAGAGACAGAATTATTTTGGGAAACAGAGAAAACTTCCTTTCCTCTCTCCCTTTTCTCTTTCTTTCTTTCTTTCTTTCTTTCTTTCTTTCTTTCTTTCTTTCTTTCTTTCTTTCTTTCTTTCTTTCTTTCTTTCTTTCTTTCTTTCTTTCTTCCTTCCTTCCTTCCTTCCTTCCTTCCTTCCCTTTTTTCTTTCTTTCATTCTTTCTCTTGCTCTCTTTCTTGCTTTCTCATTTTCTTTCTCTAGCTCTCTTTCTCTCTTTTTCTCTCCTTCTTTCCCTCCACAAAGGGTGAAAAAGGACTTCTAGTAACTAGGAGCTATGAGTGTACCCGTTGGCCACATATGCTCCTTAAATCTGAGCCCACTCTCCTCGCAAAATTTACATTGCTCCTGAGATTTGTACCAACTGTTTTTTACTATGCTACTTCAGTAAATATTGAGGCTGCTGGCTGATAAACAATGGAAGGCACACTGGTGGGGTCCTGAGAGTGATGATACTGGAAAATCTGAGTTACTTTTGGTTGCTCCTAGAACCCTAAGGAAAGTATTCAGTATCCCTCAGGGGAACCAGCCCACCAATGCAAATGGGAGGAGAACCAAATAGGGTGCTACACAAAGATGGATTATGGAGACAGTGTAGTATTGTAAAAAGCATGCTGGCTTTGAAGTCAGAGGACATAAGTTTGAATTTTAATTCTTCCTGCTATCTGTGTGCTCTTGGGTAAGTCATTTTATTTCTTTTGGCCTCAGTTTTTTCCTCTGTAAAAGGATGTTAGATTTGATCTTTTGGCCCTAAATATAATGAAACTCTAAGTAAGACAGCCCCCATGCACAAGAAGTTTACAATCTTTATTGAAGGTGCAGGAAATAGGGAATGAGACGTGTATAGAAATCAGTTTGCTATTCAAATGTACAGAAAAAGTCCAAGCAAACTGCTTTGAGAGTTCCCAGGATTTAAAGATCATTTCTAGCTGGGTAGATGAGGGAGATCTGATCATGAAAGATATGGCACCTGTGGGTGGTCAACTTAAAATGACTGTAGAGATGGGGGAAGGGCAATTTAGGGATGAATAGGAAATACAGACTACCCGAAGAAGCTGTGATTTTTCAGTCTGGCCACTTCCTAAAATAAATTCTAGTGGATTGCTTGAGGCACAGAGAAATTAAGTGACTTGCCCAGGATCACAGAGCCAATGGCAGAAGATAGATTTGAACTTCACCTGAATCTTTCTTCTTGACTCCATGCCCAATATTGTGGCCACTATGTGAGGCTGCCTTTGTGGATCAAATACAATGAAGGTACAAAGGTTCAGTTTGGCAAGGTCACAAAGGGGCACCATCAGAGGTGCTGGTAAAGCTGAGAAGGTAAATCAGAATAATTTTGTCATTTGAATGGATGAATAAATGAATGAAAACACTGTAAAGAACTCTATGCAAGAGACTGGAGGTACAAATGGAAAACTGACAGTCCCTGTCATCAAGGAGCTTTCATTGTATTAGGAGGAGACCGCACCAGAAAGGCAGTGGCGATCAGGGAAGGGAGCTTGGGTTTGGGAAGACCCAGAGAGAGTAAATGGAGCCAATAGGGGAGTTGATTGATTTACACTTCCCAGAAGCAGTGGGAGCCCTGATCTGATTACTGTCCTCAGACCAGGAGGTCAAAATGTGGATTATGCTCATCAGTAGAGTGGTCAATATAGAGAAGGTTAGAGTATGTGAAACATGGCCTGGAGCCAGTTAGGGACCCACAGCAGGCCATATGTTTGCTCTGACTAGTATGACCCAGGACAGTGGTTCCAAAGCTGAGATCTTTCCTTCATGAGTCACAGAATTAGCTGTCTTCAAAGATCTCAAAATGATCTTAGGACATAGTGTCAGAGCTGGAGGAGACCTTAGAACACAAGTTGTTAGAGCTAGAAGGGACTTTATTACATAGAAGGTCAGAGACAGAAGGAACCTCAGTACATAGAAAGCCAGAGGGTGAAAGAAAATCCCAACTTTTGAACAAAGAGAGCTTAGAACCCAGAATATTGGAGCTGAAAGGGATCTTTTACCAACAGAATGTACTATAGAATTTGAATCCTGGAAAGGACCTTGTGTGAAGGCCAAATCTGTCCCACTGCCTGTTTTTGTATTGGATCTCTGCTTAAGAATGTTTTCTTACATTTTAAAATACAATAAAACTTCATTTAAAAATCTATAAACCATTCTTAGCTCCTGAGAGCATAAAAATAGGTGGCTACTGAAGACATCATTTCTTGAACCCTGATCTAGTTCAGCTCCCCTCCCCCACTTAACAGATGAGGAAACTGAGTCTTAAAGACATGGAGTGTCTTGCTTGAGTTTAAGCAGTATTAAATGTCAGCAAAAGAAGTCGGGTCCTCTGGCTCCAGGTCTAGCCCTTTTCTAATCCACCATCCTGTGTTATCTGTCTGATATCTCCTTAATGAAACAATTCTCTGAACCCTAGATAAAGAGAAAGGATTTTTGCATCACTCCTTTGCCACAAGGAGAAAGCCAGCAGCAGGGGTGAGCTAGATGTCCTCTCTGCTGAGGAAATCTTCATTTAACCTTCAGGGCTGGAGAGGGAAAGCCGGGATTCTGTTTGCTTTTCTTTCCTGGCCCTAACCCCAGTATCTACTTTCCCTAGAAATAGACTCTCCCATTGTGCTCTGTGCCCTATTAGAGTTCAGCGCTGTGGTTACAGGGCAAATGCACCTGGGAGTACAGGGAGCTAAGGCATTGGGCCTAAGATGCATTCCTATACTCCCTTCCTTGCCTGGTTCTTTGCCTGCATGCTTATTTTTTTCTTTGAAAACAAATCCAGTCAGGAAGAATTCTATGAGGCTCACACCTCCAGTGGATACATTCCAGCCCTGCTGTTCTCATTTGGATTCATGACCACAGCTGACACCCCTGGGCTTTTTGGATTGGAGACTTTCAGAATGAGGGAAAGGCACATGGATACATAGACTTTAGAATTAGATAAGAATGTTCCATATAGAAAGCAGAGTATCAGAGCTGGGAGGACCTTAGCGTTGTTGATTTAGTCAAAATTCCTCGAAAGGTCTGCTATGACATGAGTGTGGGCACTCCCTCTGATGGCCCAGCAATCAACTGACAAGGATTTATTAAGCACTTACTGTGTGCTAGGCAGTGGGGACAAGAAGACAAAAGAAATAGTTCATGTCCTGGAATTTACATTCTAATAGAGAACATGCACATATATAAATATATACACAAAAATACATATGTGGCACCTCCTCTGGGCTACTACTTCCCTAAATTATGTTTGTACTCATGAATTAAGTCCCTCCAAAGCGACTATTGCTTCAGATTCTAAGGGAAACCCTGTGGGCCTTACTGCTAACACAGGGTTGTTGTGGTTTGTGCTTTGTGCTCAAAGAAGACCATGACATCATGGAGGTGATGACAAAATATGCAAGTGAGTTGGATTTAAGTGAGGGAGAGCTGTGCAAAGTCACCAGCCTCATTTTCACCTCTAGAGCCATCTGGGTACATTGGTGAGATATACTTCAGGACTCCCGAAGATGGCCCCTACTAACACTATATATAGCTTATGAGCCCCCTACCATGGTGCTTGTCATTAACAACGAGACAGTAGATGCAATTAGCTCTTAGCAAAGGTATTTACTAAGATGGCCTAATAAAAACAGAATCTACAAGACAATCCCTGTCCTCCCCCTAGAATCCTAGGTCACACTGTCTCAGAAAAACACACAGCCTCTATGGGAAGCAAGGACTCAAACTAAGAGAACAGCTGTAATGCGTTGCACAAGAGAGTATACATGTAGAGCCTGGAAATGCTTTCTCTCTTTGCCAAGTCCTCATGTAGATTCCATTATGTGTAGTGGTTTTTGTTTGCTTGTTTGTTTTGCTGGGCAGGTTGCTGAGCTGAGTCCTCAGGTCTATTCTTCTCCATGGCTCTTTTCTCTGCTTCCAGGGGTCTCATTTCTCTAAGTTGTTCCTCCCTTGAGTTAGTGTTTTTCTGTCTTTCTGGAGCATGCCTTTATTCCTTCAGTTTGTTCCTTAAACTCTTCTCAAGTGAAGAGATCTGGCGTTGCCTTGAAGGCTGTCTTCCTCTAGGTAACTAGCTTCTAGATGCCTTATCCTAAATCTGGGAAGAGACAGAAATCCTATTCTCTTTCTCTCTGTCTTCCACAAAGGGTTCCTAAGCCTTCATTGTCTATAAAACTTAACTATTTCAGGTCCAAGAACTGTGACTAATTTGTTACTTAGCCCATCGTGGCATTCCTTTCTAATTCCCTCGAGATTTCTTTGTCTCTCATGAAGACATGACTGTAATTTTACAGTTAGTTTAAGACCTTGTTATCATATTAAAACCTCATTATCTGTGACAAAATCCTTTGACTACTTCAACTGACTTGGGGAAGGATAATTGCATTTCCCCCCCACCCTTTCTTACTCATAAATACAAGATAGTTTCAAAGGGAAAAAAATTAGCAACTGGAGGGATCTAGAAAAGTTTCATGTAGAAGATGACCCTGAGTCAAGCTTTGAAGGTAATTCTAATAGAAGGAATACTAAGAAGTGAATCTGAGGGAGGGTTACATTTCATGTATGAGGAATAACCAGTATAAAGGATGGAATGTGTGAGGAAGAGCCAGAAGAACAGACAATCTAGATCATGGAGTACGTGAAAGGGAGTAATGTAGAACAATTCTGGAAAGGTAGGCTGGAGCCAGGCTAAAGAGGAGAATGTATTTGACCCTAGAAGTAATAATGAACCACTGTAGTTTATTGAGCAGAGGAGTGATATGGGCAGACCTGTACTTCAGGAAAATCACTTTGGCATCTCTATGAAGGATGGATTGGAGTAGGGGGAAAATGGGAGTTAGTGAGCAGTTGGGATGCTATTGTAATAAATTAGGTAATAAAGTGAGATTGGAATAGAACCTTCAGGTTACCCCAAATACCATAGAGGCATTATGGTATAGGAGAAAGAGTGCTGGGTATAGAATCAGATGACCTGGATTTGAATCCTAGTTTGTGCCCCTTTGTGACTTGGGCAAGTAAGCTCACCTCAGTGGTCCTCACTCTTCTCACCTGTAAAATCAGATAGCTGGAATAAATGACTTCAAGATCCTTTCCAACTCCCTATGAATTTTTGGCCCATGAAACCATTAATAATTGTGGCAACAATAATAATTGTTACAGTTATAAATGGTTTAATAGGATTCTGTGAACGTTTATGGATAAATTCCCTTTTCCTATTACTCCTGGATTTAAGAAAATGTCACAACAACCTTCATCTCTGTCACTGCCCTTCAGATATTTCAAAACAACTGTCAGGTCCCCAGTAAGTCTCCTCTCTTCTCCACACTGTTTCCTCACCTCCTACAATCACTCCTCCAGTGGCAGCCTTTGGTTCTTCCACAATCTCATCATCCTCTACCTTAAGAACCAAGGCTAGGCCTAGCCTGTAAATCATCCCACATGCTATTTTTCCTTTCATTCTTGAGACTTGTGGACAGCCCAGATTGCTGGAGGTTCTGCTAGAGCTAATATGTTCCAGGAATCCAGGCTTGGTCCTGAGAAACCTGGGAATAATTCCTTTGGAAAGGAGCCGGGCAGAATCCTTCGGACTCTACAGATAATACACTAATTGTCATGTCTGCCTCAGAATACGTTAGAAACTTCAGGGTCATTAGTAAAGCTGCTTATGCTGTCACGGCGAGAGGAAAGGGACTTGCAGACATATCATTGCTCATCTAAATTTTTAATAATGTAGCGATCTTCAGACCATTTTGGGTAATCAAAGCCAAATTAGCTTGATACTTGAAGCCACGATCTAACAAGAGGAGCAATAGTTGTAATAATTCTTTAATGAAAGTTTTATAGGTGATGAGTTTCTGGCTCATATTAAGGGCCCTGAGTTAGAAAGTCGTGGTTCTGGTAGAACATTTGGGACATTGACCTCTTTTCCCTGGAGACCTGAATCTGCAAAATCTGGTCAATTAAACCAGCACAGAACAGAAACCCAAACCCCCTGTAGTTATAAAACAAAGGATGATTCCTGGGCTCGGAGGAAAAGCCTAAGTCTCTTCTCTGAAGGATTCTCAGATTGTCTCTTGTCTGCATCCTTCCAAATCTTGCCATCCGACCCAACTTCTTGATGTCTTCTCAGGCCACTGTATCCCACAGTGTTCTCTCTACTTTCTGACCTCCTAAAGCATTGGTTGTTGGTACCATTCATTTGACATTTAATTAGCAATACACCACCTTTGGAATCTCTCATTTATGGCTGTTTCCTATTATTATTTAATTTTTTTATGTATTTGTGCCATAGTTATCCAACCAGATTGTAAAATCCTTGGGATCAGGAATTAGTCTTTGTATTTCCCCATAGTGCCCAGCAGGTATTCAGTAAACATTTATTGATTTGATTTGCTTAATAGGTGATAGCTCTTTTGCCATCTGGGTTGAGAAGGTCTCTTCCTACAATAATTAGGGCAGCCTGACCTTGAAAGGCAAGCTCATTACAATTTTGCTTGAGGAACTTATTGTGGTCGAGTAGTTTCAGCTCTTTCTGCATGACTCTTCATGACCCTATTTGGGACTTTCTTGGCAAAGACAGTGGAGTGGTTTTCCATTTCCTTCTTCTGCTCATTTTACAGATGAGGAAACTGAGGCAGAGTTAAGTGACTTGCCCAGGATCACACAGACTAGTAGGTGTCTGAGGTCAGATTTGAACTCAGGTCTCCCTGACTCTAGATCTGGTGCACTTTCCCACCTAACTGCCCCTTTGAGGAACTTGGTGTAGGATAATGGGGAGAACCCTGGAACTGGAGTTAGACCTCCTGACTTGGAGTCCCAAATTTGATACTTACTGATCACAGGCCACAAAATAACAGCATCTTAGAGTTGGAAGGGGTCTCAGAGTTCATCTCATCCAATCTCCCACCCCATGGAGAAAGAAATAAACTAATACGTGTGAAATGCTTTTGGTGTCAGGTATCCTTATCCCTCCTATAGTATCTCTTACAGGTGTTCAGCCTGCAGTTGCTTTATCTTCTCCAGGGATACACAACTTGGTATCTCATAAGCCCATTTCATTTTTAAGCAGCACTCAGTGTTACATTGAGTTGAAGTCTACCTCTTGTAAAATTTCATCCAGGGCTGCTGGTTTTGCCCTAAAGGGCCATCATTCTACTTTTCCTCCACAAAGTGTTAGCTCCCTCTGTTCCCTTTCAGTTATTCAACTAGTGCTCATAGAATATATTCTGAAATTCAGTCATGATTGTGTGCCTCTGTGTAAGTCACTTAACACCCTTGGACCTCAGTTTCCTCCCTTGTAAAGTGTCTTCTTACAGGAGGTGAGCTGTGGGTATACTTCCCTCTCATTGTTGATATAATGTGATCCACATCCCTGGCTTCAATAGTCATCTCTGTCCCCATTCCAGATCTCTCCCAGGCCTTTGGTCTCTTGCTAACTGACTGTTGGATATTTTTGCCCAGATAGCCCTCTGGAATTTCATTGTCTAAAACTGAATTCATTGCCTTTCTGCCTGAATATGTCCCTGAGATTCTTAATCTCTGGTAGTGAAACCACCACCTTCCTTGTCTCCCAAGCTCATAACTATGGTATCATGGCTGGTTTTCCCACCCCTTTATCTCCCAATCAGGTGCCAAGAGCTGTTGCTTCTAGTGCTAAAATGTTTCTTGGATCTAGCCCTTCATCTCTATTTCCATTCTAAATCATCCTAGTTCAAGGTTTCATCTCTTCTTAACAAAAGACTCTTGGGGTATTCTAACTAACTAATTGACTAACTGACTAGTCTTCCTGCGCTGTCTGCTCCTGTTCCAATCCATCCTCTACACCACTGTCCAAGTATTCTTCCTAATGGTTCACCAGTTGTGCAATCATTCTTCTACCCAAAAAACCTTCAGTGGCTCCCCATTACCTATCAAATCTGTGGGTTTAAGCTCCTGACCCTCACATTCGAGGCCTTCTACAATCTAGCTCCAACCTACCTCTTCAGTCTTATCTCCTATCATTTCCTTTCCTATACTCTGTGCTCCAGTCCAAATAGAATATTCTCTGTTCCCCTTTCTCATCCTGCCCTCTCCCATCTCCATTCCTTTGCTTTCACTGTTCTCCATGTTTGGAATAGATTTTCCTTCTCTTTCTTCCGTTGAAAGACTTCCCTTTATGGCCTAACTCACATGCTGCTTCTTTTATGAAGCTTTTCTTAATTTCATGCCAGTGAAAGTGCTCCTTCTCACCTCAGAGGTCTTTTAGTGCTTCACCTGAATCCCCTTTGCCTCCATCATGGCCTACCATCTTGTATCAGACATATTTGTGGTTCATGTCCTTTATTGAATCAAGACTCCTTGAGAATATTGACTGCCATTTTGGTTCTTCCTATCCCCATGGTAATTTGTACATTGGTCCAAATATATGATCTCACTACCATATGAGTCCCCTGTGTGGTAACTCCCCACAGCTATAGATGGCCAGTCACTGTAACTCACAGCCTTAAAGAGCTATCTGAGGGTGCTAAGAGGTTAAGTGACTTGCCTGTGTAGATCAAAGCTGGTGTAGATCAAAGACAGGTCTTGAACCAAGGCCTTTCTGACTCTAAGATCAGCTCTCTATCCATTCTGCCATAGATATTGTTTGAATTTGTTGAGTGAATTATCAGACTATATAAAAACCAGCCCTCATATTGTACTTACAAGATGCCAACATATCAAATCATTTCAATAACATTAATATTGGCTATTTTGTAAACTAAACACCCAGTTGGTATAGAGGATTTTTCTTATCTGCTACCAAAAATGTACCAGAACAGAGACCCTAGAAGAATCAGATCATCACAGTGAAGGAGAAAGGCAACATGGTACTAGGGAGGCAGAAGGGTGCAATGAAAAGGGTTCTGCATTTGGAGACAGGAGACCTTGGTCCAAATCCATGCCCTTCTTCTTGCTTCCTATGTGACCTTGGGTAAGTCACTTAGCCTCTTGGGTCTCAGTTTTTTCAATTGTAAAATGAGAGGGAGTTGGACTAGATGACCTGTCAGGTCTCTTCCAGCTCTCAATTTTGAATCTGTGAATCTACTAATAGTGTCATCTGTCTTTTTTTTGTTTTTCAAATGAGAAAGTGGTAATGAGACAGAAAGAATCACCTGAACTTGGTCCACATGTGCTGGCAGTATTCTACCACGATGTGAGCAGCACAAGCACAAGGAACATAAATCCTGAAGGCACATCTGGTGGCCTGCTTTGAGAAAAGCCCTGCTTTGACACGCAGATGTAGCCACAGCCAATTTGAAAAAAGAGATAAATTGATATGTAAAATTGTGACCCACCTGATAGAAGACACTGTGACCACAGAAGGCATTCTCATTGCGTAGTTGCCAAAATTTCATCAAAGTCTTAGCATCACCATAGGTCAATCCTGGAAAGGGGAGATGAAACCAAAGAATTGATTCCCATGGTTGGTTTTGGGTGGTGTTATATTCTACCCAGTTTTTGAGTGATTTAAAAATTTGGCTTGCCCTCGCAGTCTTGGGACCTAGGAGATATGGGCTTTAGTCCCAGTAACTCAAAGTGTGTCATTGGGCAAGTAAATCCTATATAGGCCTCAGTTTCCCTATCTCTACAAGATATGTGTATGGGGCAGTGGTAGGGATGGGGGTAGAGTAGTATAGATCAGGGTTTTTTAACCTTTTTCTGTGTCATGGACCTCTCTGGCATTCTGGTGAAGCCTATGGATGGATCCCTTCTCAGAATAATGTTTGTTGCCCATGATCATAGCTGAAAGAAATATTAAATTCAGTTGGAAGTTAGTGAAAATAAAAATATAACTTTTCCCCCATTCTCATTTGTGAATCCCCTGAAGCCTATCCACAGTCCTCAAGGAGTTCATGGACTTCAGGTTTAGAATCTCTGGTTTAGATGATTTCAAAGCTTCCTTCCAGGTTTGATATTCTCCATTCTCAATAAATACAACAAAACTTTATTCTATATTCTAAAGAACCTTACAACTCTAACGTTTTAGAGTGAACATTCAAAGATTCCTTCTGCCTCTTAGGTTCTGTGTCCTAAAGTCTCCCTAAATCTCATATTCTATTTTGTCTAACACTGCTCCAAACTCTCACCAGATCTAAACTCCCAATACTTCTGTGATCATACGTCAACTGAGGCTATATTTCACAGCAACTTTTCTTTACCCTGATTGAAAAAGTTCAACATCTGAGGTCCTGGGTGGTTAGGCTTGATTTGAGCTGCTAGAAAAATGTTTCTATTCACCTCATTCAAACAGGAAAGTGTTAATGAGAAAAGATGAGGAGAGGCAACTGGACTTGGGCTGCCCGCTCCCGTGGCAGCCAACAATCCTCTTTGAGAAGCATCATGAATGTAAATTTTGAAGGAGACGCCAAGGTCCACATCTGGGGGCCTGCCTTGGGAAAGTCCACACTGAGATTTATGGTAGAAAGCTGTAACAGGTTATGCAATCTCTCAAAGATCATTTCACTCACCACAAACTTTCAGGACACATTCAGCCACAAGATGAAGTATCGTTTCATGATGGTGTTGAAACTGAAAGTTTCAATACTGCCCATTTGGATTTGAACAGGGCTGCATTCTCAGCCCCAGTCTCCTCTATAGCCCAAGCTATAAACTGGGCCATTAATTTAACCACAGAAAAATGTCAAGATTTCAGACTCGGCTAGATTAGGAACAAATTTTTCATTAGACAAGCTGTTCTCTTCTCAGAGGATCCCAGTGCTTCATTATGCACCAGGTGGTGTGTATATATGGGGTGTTTTTTTTTTTTAATTCAAAGAAGAATAAAAGACTGGCTTTGTCAATACAAAATCAAAATACAGGGAGAGAAATGAAAAATCAAATTATTTGTTCAGAATTATGGGGGAGCCAAAATAAAATTTTCCCTTTTGTTTGAATTTAGGGGTACTAGGTAAATTCTATTGATATTTGTCATTGGGTAGGAAAAAAAATGTCCTAATGATGAGCTGTACTTTTTCCTTGACATTCAGCTATTTGGTCTTTGATCATTGTCCATAGAATTGGAGCCAGATCCTCCCTCTTTGGCTGTGATACCTGGCAGAGAAGACTACATTCTCCCAATACAGAGCTTCTAAAGAGCAAACTTGCAAGAGGAGATGGTTATTCCACATTATTTCCAATCTGACTGTTTGGTAAAAAGGAGTTGTCTGAGTAAAAGATCATCGATACAAGGGGTGTGCATGCTGCCACTTCAACTAGAATGTGAGCTTGGTGAAAGCAGCTACCATGGTTTTGTCTTCTTTGTATTCTCATTGCTTAGCATAGGGCCTGGGGCCCAAAATAAGAACTTCATAAATGCTTATTGACTAACGAACTGATCTTGTACAGCCAGTCTGCAAGAAGGGTCCTGTCAGGTTTTCTTAACTGTCTTCAAGAGCTGGTTTTAAAAACTGTAAGCTTTTAGAATCTAGCTTCTTGGAATTAAAAGCTGCTCCCCACTCCAATCCCCCTGCCCAACCTCCATGGTTGGGATTTTTAAGGTAACTCTGTGAATCGATAGAATGGTAAGAATATTGAATTCCAATCCTGACTCTATTTCTCTCTGTCTGGTTGTACAACTTTAAACATGTAGCTTCTCCTCTCTGGGCCTCTACTTCCAAATATTTACAGTGAAGTAATTGGCCTGGATTGGGGGTTTCCAGTCTTTTCTAGTCCCTGTACCTCTCATCTGTCAGTAAACCTTATATTTCTTATTTAGTATAGAAGGACATAAATAATAGAGTTTACCATACATATGAAAAAATAAATCCATTTTGATGGAATAGGAATTATTTACCAAATATTCCCCATTTCCCCTAGACAAGCTTCTCATATGTTGAGGCTGTGAAGACCCCAGGTTAGTAACTCTATGAGCTAGATGGTCTCAAAGGTTCCTTCTGACTCTAACTTTCTACATTTCAAGGTCTCTTTTGGCTCTGACATTACATGTTCCAAAGTCTTCTCTTAGAAAGAAAAGAAGGAAAGAAGGCAATGAAAAATAGCATGCTTTGGTCTATGTTCAGATGCTATCAATACTCCAGAGGCAGATAGCATTTCTCATCATTAGTCCTTTGGGATTGTCTTGGATCATTGCATTACTGAGAAGAGCTAAGTCCTTTACAGGACAGTATCATAGGATATTGCTGTTACTGTGTTCAGTGTTCTCCTGGTTCTGCTCTTTTCACTTTCATTAGTTTGTTTAAGCCTTTCCAGGTTTTTCTGAAATCATCCTGCTTATTTTTTATAGCACAATAGTATTCCATATACCACAATTTGTTCAGTCATTCCTCAATTGACGGGCATCGCTGAAATTTCTGATTCTTTTATTTAGTATATTTTTAAAATAAGAATTTTAAAAGGGTGGCAGGCAGAAGAATGGGATAGAGAATCGTTTGAGAAGAATGATTGCCCTGCTTCAATTAGGACTCAGTTTAGATTTGATCACATAAATTTGTAGTGAACCTGGTCAACTGGTTAAATGGAAATGCTGATCACTGGGGGCTAACAGGACAGAGAACACACTGGAATGTAGTTTCAAGCCATTGACATTAGAGACAGCTGCCTCACAGTTTTATGATTTCCTCCAGTTCCATTCTGTATCACATGAATAGGAAAGAAGGAATATGTTGGGAGTAGTCCAGATTTGGACTTTGGCGTGATGTGATTGTTGGTAGAAAAAAGGAACCAAGTATTCGAGAGGAAAGGATAGTGCCAAGTTGAACTGGTCATCCTTTCCTCCCTCCATGGGATATCCCCATAGTGAGTAGAAGTATCACATTTGTCCTATAACAGTGCCAGGTTCCTGTGGGTCACAACTGGGGAGAGGCTGGACTCTTGGCAACACCCCAATTCCACCCCTCACTTAATGAAACACACAGAATTCATCCTCTTCTATGAAATTCTTCCTGGGGTAAGGGGGCTGCCATATGTGGGGAAGGCCACAACCCCTCTTCACTCCCTGATTCCTTCCTGTGGGGCAGGACTACATTTTTCCTAGACCAGAAACAATTAGAAGTGCTACAGAATGTCTTGACACTGTTCTTTTTTTTTTCTTATTTCATTATGTATGTACAATTACACAAAATGGTCCCTAGCATTAGTCCCTTTAAGCAGAAGTCCAGCTGCTTCAATTAAGTGTTCATTTTGATTTCTTTTGCCAAGACCCCATCTTATAATATAATTTTCACACTGGAATGTTGCAATTTTGGTTTTCATAATCTTGGCCCGGGAAAACCCCTGGACAGGAGGATATTAATGTCTGAAGGCTTTTTGCTAAGAATTACAAATGGGAATATCAGTTCCCAAGATTCATCTTTATGGCTTTGGAGAAAATTCATTCTTAAAAAAAAAAAAAAAAAGATAGATTTCTCTGGAGATAAAATTGACTTACTCTGGTGGCAGAGAAAGAACACTGAAATCACAACTTAGATTCCTAGATTCTAGGTCTAACTCTACCACTAGCTAAATGGACCTTGGACGATTCATTTTCCCTCTCTGGGTCTCAGTTTCCTTCTCTGTTACAGGAGTGGTATGGACCAGATGATCTCTGACATTCTATGTTTTATTTTCTAAGGTCTCTTCCAATTTTGACATTCTAGAGGTTAAGGTCCATCCCAGCTCTGACATTCTATTTATCAGAAATACAATCTCCAGGTATGTACAGACAAGATCAGTTTTGGGAGGCTGTCCTACTAACCATACTTCTTTGGGTGCTTTTGTCTCCCCTACCCTTAACCCCAGATTTTCCTAGAAATCAGAATTTTGTACTTGTCTAGGTCTCTGCAAATGTGAGGGAAAGGGTCCCAGGTGCTATGTAATGACTTACTTAAACCAACACTAACAGGCACAGAACAGTTTTTTTCTGGTTTGTTTTAAATCTCAAAGAGTGTAGAAAAATAAAAAGAATTCCTAGGAGTCTATTTCAATCAAGATACACTCTTTCCTCCAGTCAGTCTCATTTTCCACCCCAGGGACATATAAAAGCATCCAACCTTCTCGTTCTACCCTAAGGACTAGAACTTCTATAGGAACAGGGAAATAGAGTTACAGATGATGCTCAATCCCTCATGTTCAGGTCAGTCCCATTTTAAAAAACAAAGCCAAAAAAACCTTTTATGTATTATGAACTTAGCAAACTTGAGCTTTTCCATATACAAAGAACAGAAAAAGAGGACTATATATATGACTGTAAATTTCTGTTACATGTAGTTTTTGAAAGTGTACATTAAAATTAATGTGATTATAACAAAGTACCCCTTTCTGAACTTGCTTCTAATCTCTTCTGTGTATTTTATAAATGTTCCAGTGGTGCTCTTTTCCTTCTTTTTCTTTTGTATTAATGATACTGTGATAATAGCACACACTATGTGCCAAGCATTGTGTTAAGAACTTTACAATTACTCTCTCATTTGGTCCTTTTAATAATCCTAGGGGGTAGTTACGATTATTACCCCCATTTTGCAGGTGAGGAAACTGAGGCAAACAGATTAAGTGACTTCCTCAGGTTCACATAACTAGTAAGTGATGGAAACTACATTTGAACTCAGATCTTCCTGACTCCAGGGTAGGCACTATATTGCTGCTCTACTTAGTTACCAACTTCCTCCCACCCAACTTCCCACTCTCCCAAAATAAAAGCTTTCCTCACACAAGAAGTAAGTATAATCAGGCAAAACAAAGTCATTCATTGGCCATGTCTAGAAATGGATGTCTCCACCTGCATCTACAGTCTATTGCTCATCTCCCAAGCAGTGAGAAGCATGCTTTATCATCAGTCATCTGGGGTCCTGGTTGGTCATTGGTGATTAGACTTCTTAATTCATTTGAAGGCACCCACCCCTTTTAGTCCTTGTATAAACAATTCTGCTTCTGCTCACTTCAGTCTGTTCATGCACATCTCAGATTTCTATGAATCCATCCCTTCTATCTCTGATGCACCTCTGACTATAAGACCTACAATCTTATAGTCCTAGCCTAACGGTTAGTTAGTTAAGGACTTCCCTCCTAGGAAGGAAAATAAACTGAAGGTCGCTAAAAACAAACAAACAAAAAAAGTGCCCCTCTTCTGTCCCACCTGAACAATGCATTCTAGTAGCAGACTGCCAAATCCAGGGTTTGCTTCTCAGCATCATGGCTTAGTCCTTTGCTGTTCCTCCAGCTCACATGCTTAATTCTCAGGGTGGAATTCTTGCCAGACTTCTGCAATTCAGGAATGCCAATGACATGGTCACATGGTTCCCCTCTCCATGTCAGTTTTCTCTAGGGGTGGACTAGGATGGTTCCTTGGAGAGGAGCTTTACAGAAGGGCAGACTACCCCACCCTCTTCCTTCAAGTCTGGTTTCCAGTCTTTGATCTGTGTTCTACTTTCTCCATATCTCCCTGGTAGATAGACCCCTTTTTTTCACCCAGGTACAAAGAGGTAGGTAGTTCTAACCCATCATTAAGCATTTATTAATTGCTTACTACGTATCAGGTACTGAGCAGAAAAAGAAAAAAACAAAAATAGTCCCTGTCCTCAAGAAACTCATACCAATGGGGGAAATAACATAAATTGTTACTGCTAAGCACTGCAAGTACAAGAAAGGAAAAAAAAGCTCTTTTCCAAGAAACTTATATTCTAATAAGGGAGACAACAAATACATGTTATATTTGTATAGGACATACATAACATACCCAGAGCAAAGGGATGAGTCCCTGAGGGGAGAAGCCTCAAGTGGCTGGAGAGACTGGGAAAGGCCCCTTGCACAAGATCCAAGTGTGAGCTGAGTCCTATGAGATGGAGGTGAGGAGAGCATTCCTGGAATGGGGGACAGGCAGTGCTATGGATCTGAGGGACACAAAATAGACCAGCAGAGCCGAATCATAGAATGCATGGCGTCTAATAGAATACAAAATGTCTGGAAAGAATGGAAGAAGGGACCAGGCTGGAAAGTGACTTGAATTCCAAAAGATTGTGTATTTCTTCTTGAAAGTAAAAGGGAGACACTTGAGTTCACTGAGCTATCATAGGGTCCCGTGGTTGGTCTGTGCTTTAGGAAAATCACTTTGGCAGCAATTGGAGGACGGACTAGAAAGGGGAGAGGCTTGAGGCAGGAAGACCAATTAAAAGTCTGTTGCAATAGTCCAAGAGAGGGGTGATGATGGCCTGCGTGGAGAGAAGCAGATCTGTATGAGGGATTCTGTGAAAGTAGAAAAGACAGAATCTAGCAAATGATTGCTTTTGTGAGATAAGTGAACAGTGGCAGTCATGGGTGATGCAAATATGAGCGACTAGAAAGATGGGTTTGCTCTTAATAATAATAGGGAAGTTCAGAAGAGGGGAGGGTTTGTGGAGAAAGATAAACTACCATCCTCTGAATCAATGAAATCATCTCCAAAGCTGAAGCTTGATCACTCCATGGCAATGCTGGACCACCAAGGATGTGCAGTCAAATTCCTTTGCATAAAATCCAAGTTCCAAACCGTGGTCATCTTGATGAAAGTAATGGGAAAGATACAGCAGGGTTGTGTGGGTAGAATGCAGCATTTGGAGTTGGGAAGGCATGGGCTCCAGTCTCACCTCTAACAATTCCTAATTGTCTGATCTTGGGCAAATCACTTAAACTTCTTCAGGTTCAGTTTCCTCATCTGTAAAATGGAGACAATAATGCTTGAAGTATCTATTTTATAGGGTTTCTGTGAGTGAAGCTTGAAGGAGATAATGGATATTTTAAAAAGCGTTAAATATGGTGCTGGATGTTGTTATTTTATTCTTAAAGTACAGATCCGTCTTTTTCATCCCTTTCCCTCCCAAACACACACACACACACACACACACACACACACACACACACACACACACACACACACACACCCTCTGCTTAAGAAGTTTCAGCTACTCTCTATTGTGTCTAGAATAAGATACAGACTCTCCTGTTTGCCATTTAAAGCACTGGTTTCACATTACTTCCTCTCACATTCTCTGTGCTCCAGACTGGCCTCTTACCTGCGCCCCACATCTGTGACTTTACAGAGGCTCTCCTAGGAACTTTC
The DNA here is from genome assembly GCF_028372415.1 of Notamacropus eugenii. Lineage (NCBI taxonomy): Eukaryota > Metazoa > Chordata > Mammalia > Diprotodontia > Macropodidae > Notamacropus > Notamacropus eugenii. Next base: position 518,798,154 of record NC_092872.1, read on the forward strand.
TAGGTTCAGCTCAGAATGAAGCCTTTCCTGATTCTCTTCAGGTGTAAGAGCTCTGTGTTTTATTATCAATAAAGGTTTTTCTGTAATTTGTTTTTACTTATCTGTGCACAAGACTTCCCCTTCCCTCCTCTCTACACTGAATATAAGCTACCTGAGGGCAAACAACTATATTGTTTTTCTTCTTTGTAGAATAATATCTTGTTGGGTATAGTACCGGGGTGGGGAACCTGCAGCCAGGCCACATGTGCTCTCTAGGTCCTCAAGTGTGACCCTTTGACTGAATAGTAACTTCATAGAACAAACAGGATTTAGGATTAGGGTTAAAGTTGGAGGCAGAGTCAGAGGTAGATTTGTTTTGTGAAGTTTGGATTCAGTCAAAGGGCCACACTTAAGGCCCTAGAGGATCACATGTGACCTGGCAGCCGCAGACTCCCTACCCCTGTGGGTACTAAATAAATGCTTCTTGTCATTGGTTAACAGGAGGTTTGCATCCATTTAGGGGGCATAACCTCATCAAGCTGACCAGGCTCTGCAAATCAACCTTCTGCTTGAGTTCTACAGTCTTAGGTTCTTTCTACCTGTGAGGGGCTGAGGCAGGGAAAGGGATTAAACATTTATATAGAGTCTACTATATGCTAGACCCTGTACTGTCTTTTTTTAAAAACAAATATAATTTCATTTGACCTTCACAACAATCTTGGGGGAAGGGGAGGTGGTATTATTCCCATTTTATAGATGAGGATACTGACGCAAAGAGAGGTTAAGTGACTTGTCTGGGGACATACAATTATTAAATGTCTGGGGCATGATTTGAACTCAGTTCTCCCTGACTGCAGGCCCAGTGAGAGCTCTACTATGCCACCAGCTACCTCAAAGCAGTCTATAATCTCCATTCTAAGGACCCTTCCAGCTCCAATAATTGATGCTTCTATACTTTGTTAGGAAGGTATAAGTGCATTGTTCTGTTTTGACAGATTTTCATTTTGTTGTAGCCAGCTCAGAAGACAACAAGCATAAACATTACTTAAAAATAGAAGGCAAATTGTTGTGTGTTTTTTTTTTAATAAAAATATGTAAACGATCAGAAAGAAGTGCTCAACAGAATGTGTTTATGGGTTTTGAATCATGCCAAAACCAAAGCACTTTCACAAACAGTTTTAAATAGTTAGGAAACTTAAATCCAGTTACATTCACTCATCACTAGCACACAGTTGGATGGTCTGAGAATCGAAGTCAATATCTGAGAGGGAGTGAAAAGTTAAACGAGTACTAACTTTCTAGCACTCCGAATGAGAGAATACCAATTTTGGATGAAGGAAGAGGCAGTTCAGTCGAACAGTTCCCATTCTGAAGCTTCTCCCCTCCCATCACCCTCCCTCAAAGATGTCATTGCATCCTTCCTTCAGCCAAGCCTTTCTGATTGTGCCCACTGTAATCATTTTTGTCTTCTAGGAGAAGATAAATTATGATTGATGTTAATGAATTGCAGACCTAGTTCTGTATGAGAAGCCACAAAAATTCCCCCATGCGCAGACAAATCATTCTCAGGGTTTTTGGGGTCACCAGCTTTAATCCAGCTGCCTACAATAGAGCCAGTGTTAAATCTACCATTTAGATCAGACCTAATCACAATAATCCTAATAATAATGACTAATATCAATATAGAGCTTTATGGTTTGCAAAGGGCTTTCCACGTCATCTCCTTTGATTCTTATCACAAGCCTATGAAGCAGGTGCTATTATCACCCCCATTTTACAGAAGAAGAAACATAGGTTGAGAGAGATTTTAAGTTACTTGTCCAGGGTTACATAGCTAGTAAATTTGTGAGGGAGAATTTTGTGCTCAGAATGCATAATTCCAAACCCAGCATTCTCTTTAGTCTAACCGCCCAGCTGCCTGACTCTGTAGGACATGCTAAGGCTGATTACAGTGGGTTCTCCAACCAGTAGGTGAGAATCTACCAGTAAGTCTTGAGTCTTGATGAATTTCTAAGCTATGCCTCCCTGCTTCCTCCCTTCCCATAGCCTTACCTTTTATGGGATATGCCCCTCATTCCATGATTTGCAGGAATGCCCCATGGGGAGGGAGATGTTGACTGAAATAGCATCCCTCACCAGCCAGTGACTTAATCATTAGTCCATAGGTATCCCATACCCATGAGAAAAATGATTATTAATAACCAATGATTTGGGAAGATTCAGATCCCCACCCCCTTTTTTCAGTCCTCATTTCAACCTCTGAAGGTTTAGTTCCCCTTCTCCTCTATCTGGATCCCCCCCAGGTGGGGCAGCTTGCATTCTACTCAGGTTTGGGTGGGGATGAATTCTTTGAAAAGATTGCTCAAGGCTGGGCCAAACTTAAGAAGTAAATGATGTAATCAAAGTTCAGGTCCAGCCTCTCATTGTAATATTCATCCTCTTATTAATTGTTAACCAATCAGAGCCAATTGCCACCCTGGGGAACACCTACTCTTCCAAGGGCATATGAATTGTGAGCCTGGCCACCATGACTGTCTTTAGTCTAAGAGAGAGACAGTCAAATGACCAACCTTTTATTAAATGGTGGCATTGTTAATAAAATGATTAATTTACCCAGAAATTATGTCTCTTGAACCTTTTTAAACACCACATCCACATCCACAAATACTATTACTCTAGGTTCTGTGGGAGTGAAAAGTAATCTCTTCTTTGAAAAAATTGGGACCCCTGATTTGTAGATCTAGTTGTAGGTTTAAATATAAACTTTCCCTTACCTTCCAACTGGTTCCTGTTTAAATTTGTTGGTCCTCTGACCAGAAAAGGAAAGTATCATGGGATGTAGTAAACTGGCCTTGGACTGGGGAAGGCCTTGGTTTGAATCCTGTGTCTGACGCACTATGTCAACGTGGACAAGTCACTTAAGGGCTTACTGCTCTTGCCATCTCTCCAAGACTTTAAGTGACAAGCAAGTTCCTGATCTACACTGACAAAGGAAGTTTCCACAACAAGAGTTCCCTGTACAGAAGAAATCATACATCTAATCACCCTCCCTTTCAGAGGACACACACACACACACACACACACACACACACACACACACACTCTTTATCCTCTTTGTCTTCTTTGCCAATGTAGACACTGTTTCTTTACCTCTTTACTTAAAACTATGTGACAGAAACCTGAAGAAGTTCTGAGTGTAGACAAAGCTAGGGTTGGCATAAGACCCAATGCGCAGGTCTCCCAGGGCAGGACATAGGGTCACACCAGTGTCCCATACCTATGGCAACCTGAGTCGTTCCTTTTCTTTCTCAAATCTTTTAACCTTTCCCTACCTACTGGTTCCTCTTGTACTACCTTCCCACATGTCCATGTCTCCTTCATTCTTAAAACACTTTCTCTATTTCTACCATCCCCCTTCCATATCTCTTCTTCCTTAACTACGATCCTAATGGGAGGAAAAAATTGTGGACCCTCACTGCCTCTACTTCTCCTCTCCTTTCATTCACTTCTCAACCCTTTGCACTCTGGCTGCTGACCTCTCTCCAAAGGTCTAATGCTCTTTTAATTTGCCAGATCTAATCGTCTTTTTTCAGTTCCCATCCTTCTTGACCTGTTGAATTGAACCCTGTTGATCATCTTCTCCTTCCAGATGTCTTCTCTCTGGGCTTTTGTGACACTATCCTTTCTTGATTCTCCTCTTAACTTGTGTGACCACTTCAACTGGGGGTGTTCCTGAGGCTCTATCCTAGGCTTCCTATTATCTCTTGATAACCCCATCAACTCCCACGTGTTTGATTGTCATCTCCGTGTCTATGAATTTCAGATCTGTACATCCAGGCCCAGTCTCTCCTTTGAGCTTCAGTCCCATATTACTCACTGCCTGTGAGTCATTTTAAGCTGGTTGTGCTGGAGACATCCTCTTTACCCTATATAAGCCGCCTTACTTCTTTCAAAGGTACCACCCTTCTTCCATTCTCTGGAGTTTGTAACTTGATGTTACCCTTTAATCCTTCTCCACCCTCTCTCACCCCACATAACCAACCAATCAGTTGTCAGACATTGCCATTTCTCCCTCCACAGAATTTCCATTCACAAATGGAGATCCTCCTCTGCCCTCACATGGCCATTGTCTTTCCTCAGGACCCTCACCATTCACCTGAATTATTACAATTGCTCTCTTTGCTTTAAATGTCTTACCTCTCCATACTACTACCAAAGTGATTTTTCTTAAGGGCAGATCTGAGCAAATCACCCTGCTCCCCCCTCCTTGACTTCCTATTGGCTCTAGAATCAAATATAAATCCTATCCCTTTTAAAGTTCTTCACCACCTTGGCCTATATTTCCAGCCTCATTGGACACCCTACTCCTCTCCTGTGCTCTTTGAGCCAGGATGATTGGTCTTCTCTCTTGTCCTCCCACACAAACTTCATTTCCTCTCTCTGTGCCTTTACATAAAGGCTAGACTTTATGCCTAGAGTATGATTCCTCCTCACCTCAATATTATAAAATCCTTTTCCTTTAAGAGGAAGCTCAAGCACCATTGTCTACATTGTCTTTCCTGATCCCCTTATCTCCTGTCTGCCTGTAATTTGACTACTTCGTTCTTATTCCTTTTATATTAATTTATTATATATTTTTATGTGTATGTATATGTACATACCCACAATGTGTGTGTCAGTTCATCTTTTAGAATGTACACTCCTTGTAATTACAAATTTTTTCCTTCATTGCAAGTATAGTTTCTGCCATGTAGTGGATACTTAATAAATACTTGTTGGTTGGTTGATTGATTATGAGGCCCAAGCAGCCTCACTGAGCCATAGCATTAGACATGTCTGAGACAGGGCCAGACCAACACTCAGACAATGGATCTCCTAGGCAGCACTAGCCTGAGCCATAGCAGGAGACAGCATCAGCCCAGTGTCCAGGCAAGCTGTGGCACAGCGAGAGCCATAGTGAGAGAAAGGGCTAGAATCCTGGAAAACAAAGCACCTGGAGTTTTTCAGGAGGCTTAAACCAGTGCATTTGAAAACACTTGGTTGGGTCATATCACAGGTACTGCCAAGGAACTGAGACAATTCTGCTTTAGGACTATGCAAGGAAAAGAAGACAGAGAAAGAGCTTAATCCAGAATTTAGGTGAGCCATCAAGAAACTGAGACAAAATTTAGGAATTCCTATAAAAGATGGGGCCTTGTCTTAGCCACTGCACCTAAGAAGACCAAGTAGGGACTAACCTACCATCTAAGAGTATGGCAAGGTATGGAGTATGAGCCAAACATAAAACCTCAATTTAGAAAGTGAGGCTAGAAATTGGTGAAAATATAAGAAAATGCCAAAAACAATGAAAAAAATACTACAGACTAAGAGAGAAGCCCCCAAAAGCAGATCCAGAAGGAGAGAGTAACACCATAAAAAGTTTGAGCACAGCTTCAGAGAAAAGAATTACATTATCTCAAGGACAACATCTTTATAAGACTAGCTGAAAGAAATGAAGCAAGTGACAAAAAAATGCAATGTTGAATAAATTGAGGGATAGGGAGGAAAGAAGGAGAAAGAGAATTAATAGCTTTTAAAACAAAAAGTGACAAACCTTATCTAAAAATTACACTCTCTGAAAATTAAAAGGGGCCAAACAAAAAGGAATGACACCATGGACCAACAAAAAATGTTTTTTAAAAATCAAAAGATTGAAAAACCTGAAGAATATGTAATGTGTAATAGATGTCATTATTCACAGATTGTGTATTTGCCAATTCACCTACTTGCTAAAATTTATTTGTGCCTCCAAAACCAATATGGTACATTCATGGTCATTCACAGAAATGCACAAAGCTGCAAAAATCTGAGTTGCCCAATGTATATATTCCCAACTGAAGTAGAACAAGGTGACTCTCTGCTTTCTTGTTTCTCTCATATTATAAACAAGTGCTTTTTTTGCAATCTGTTTAGTGCCTCATTTTCCCATATTTGTGTGCTTTTTGTTGGTGATTTCACTGTTTAAAATGGCTCCTAAGTATAGTACTGAAGTGCTGTCTAGTGTTTGTAAGGCAAGAAGGCTGTGATATGCCTTATAGAGAAAATAAATGTGTGAGATAAGCTTCATTCAGACATGAGTGAAAATGCAGTTAGCCATGAATTCAGTGTTAATGATACATCCAAAAAAAGGAAGAGGAAATTAGTGAATCTGTACTACCACTCCAGAAAGTGCTTAAGTAAATATTGTGACCAGAGACGAGCAAAAACCTAACCCTGTATTTCCCCTAAGAGCAGTGGTTCATTATTCGCTAATTCAGTGTTCATGGCAACTTTAGAGAACATAACTACTGCCAATGGTGAGAATCAACTGTATACGCTATAAAAAATAACTGATCTGGAAAACAGGTCAAGGAGAGAAACCATAAAAAACTATTTAAATTGCCTGGAAGCCACAACCTCTCTTTTTCCCCTAAAACTTGGTTGCTGTATTTTAATAAAAAGTAAAACAAATTACCCAGAGCTATGAGAACTAGAGGGCAAAGTAAAAATGGAAAGAAATCGCTGATTACTTTCCAAAAGAAGTCCCAAGATGAAAACTCCTAGGAATATCTTAACAAAAATCCAGAGCTTCTAGGCCAAAGAAGAAATATGGCAAATAGCCAGAGAGAATTCAAATATCAAGAATCCATAGTCAAGATCATATAAGACTTGGAAGCTAGCATTATAAAGACACAGAGATCTTATAATATAATATTCCAAAAGAGAAAAGATAAAAGCTTACCACCAAGAATAACTTATTCTGCAAAACTAAATATAATCCTACCAGGAGAAAATGTATCTTTTACAGAATAGAGAATTTTCAAGGATTTCTGATGAAAAGACCAGAGCTAAGTGGGAGCTTTGAAATGCAAGTATGGGAGTCAAGAGGAAACTAGACAGGTAAATGCATCTGAACATTTGGAGGAAGCTGTATCAGGAGTTTGACCCAGAGGCTAAATCTAACCTGTTGCCTTATTTTGTATGGCCAATGAGCTAAGAATGGTCTTTATGTTTTTCAATAAAATTTTACTGTATTAATAAATGTAAAAGAAAACCCATAACAACTATTCTTAGCTTGGCAGGTCATTAAAACACAGGCAATAGGGCATATTTTGGCTGTAGCTTGATAACCCCTGAGTTTTACAATGACTAAGTGCTTATATTCCATTAAGAGATTCTGATAAAGCGACAAGAAACAAAGGCTTTAATGTCTTCAAGAGAGAGACACATTTCTAAAATATATAGAGAAATGAGTTAAATCTATAAGAATATAAATCATTCTTCAATTGATAAATGGTCAAAGGACATGAACAGGCAGTTTTCTGATGAAGAAATTAAAGCTAGCTATAGTCATATGAAAAAATGCTGAGAGTCAGAGAGAGGGAGGGAGAGAGAGAGAGAGATAGAGAGAGAGAGAGAGAGAGAGAGAGAGAGAGAGAGAGAGAGAGAGAGAGAGAGAGAGAGAGAGAGAGAGAGATACAGAGAGACACAGAGAAACATAGACAGTGAGAGTCCTAGATTTCACCCAAAAGGAAATTCCCTAAAGTCTCTAGTGTAGTAAACCTGTAAATAGAAAGAGACATGATCAAGGTGGGGCCTCCTCAAAAAGTAAACTTGTTCACAGAGTCTTTCTCTCCTTTCAGGGACCTGAAGAGAATCTACATAACTCTGTGTCTTCTCTCTTGAACTGGAAACTGGGGCCCAGCTTCTTTCTTCTCCTAAGCTCTCAACTCAGCCTCTCATGAAGTTACAAAGCTTTGAGAAATCAATTTCCACCCATGATGAGAGTCTGATGCAAAAGAGCTTTGAGGCTCAGGTTTCATATAGAAACGTGGAAGAAGAGAGGAGAAGATTGGGCATTGCATGAATCTTATTCTTATCTGAACTGGACAAAAGGGTATTGGATACACACAGTTTGTAGATGTAAGGTATTGTAATGTATTTGTAGAATACATTGTAATGTATTTGTAGAAATACATTAAATTTAACTGGGAAGCAGGTTGGGATAGAGAGACAGAAGAAGGAGTTTTGAGAGGGAGGGTAGGATTGGTAAGGGATTAGTCATAAAACAAAACAAACTACAAAGTCAAAGGATGAAGCATGAAAGGGTGACTAAAAGACATAAAGAAAAAATAAAAATCTATAAACTGGGGTGCACCAAGGGTAATGAAAGAGGGACAATAGAGTAGAAATGGATTGCTTCGATTGTAGATCACTAGTGTTAGGTGTACTCTTCTTTTACCATTTTATTTTATAAAGACAGGTGAGGGGGTAAAAGAGAGGAAAAAATACAGGAGGATATGATGGAGAGAAATACACAGAGATGAGTGAGATTAATTCACTTATAAAATGGGTCAGGATAGCAGAATAGATTAGAAAACAGATTGAAAAAATGTGGTACAGTGGGCAGAATGCTGAACCTGTTGTCAGGAAGACCTGAGTTCAAACCCAGTCTTGAATTCTTGCTAGTTATATGACTGGTCAGTTACTTAATCTTTGTTTGCTTCAGTTTCTTCATCTGTGAAATAGGGATAATACTAGCACCTACCTCCTTGGATTAATGTGAAGATAATATGAGATAATCTATTAAAGTGATTTGCAAACCTCAAAGTATATGCCAGCTATCATTATTATTATATGCTACTTACAAAAAAAAAAACCCACTTAGAGTGATCCACAAAGAGTTAAAATAAGGTGCTAGAACAAAACCAATTTATTTTTAAGTGAACTTCAAAAAGCGGGTAACAATCATGATCCTAGGAAAAGTGACAGTAAAAAAAGAGATGGCTAAAAGATAACCAGGGAAACTACATTATGCTCAAGGGCACCATAGATAATGAGTCAATATAATACTTAACATATATTCACTGAATAGAATAGCATCTAAATTCTTAAAGGAAAAGTAAGTCAAATTGCATGGAGAAATAGTAAAACTATAATATTGAAGGATCTCAAAATACATCTTTCAGACCTAAACAAATTTAACAAAAAGATAAACAAGAAAAAAAAGTTAAGGACCTGAATAGGATTTTAGAAAAGTAAGATATGATAGACTTCTGATGACTACTGCATGGGGACAGAAAGGAATAAATCATGCAATTTGACACATATTCCTTAATTGTGTCTGGTATCATAGAAAAATTTACCATGAACTAGGGCATAAAACTTCAAAAACAAATAGATAAAAGCAAAAATATCAAATATATCATATGTTGGCCATAATGCAATAAACATATTCAATGAAGCTCTTTCAAAGAAAGGATCAAAATTAATTAGAAATGAAATTTAAATTCTAAATGCCATTTAGAATTAAAAATTAATTCTAAGGAACCAGTGGGTCAAAGAATAAATCAAAGAAACAATTGAATATTTTATCAAAGAAAATCACAAGTGACAACATCCCAAAACTTTTGAGATGCAGATAATGCAGTACTAAGGGGAAAATTTATATCTCTAAACACTTTCATCATGGAATGCTATTCATTCAGGTTGAAATAGATTCAGGTAGGGATTGAAATAGATCCCTTCTAATTCTGAGATTTTAGCAATTTAGAGATTTTTAGATTTTAACATATAAATAATCATGGAGTGTCAAAGCTTGAAAGGATTAATGGTCATCTAACTGACAGCAGAATATAATCTCCTTTTAGGCAGGGACTACCTCATTTCTGTTTTTCCTATATTGTAGCATAATTCCTGGGAATACTAGGATAAATATCTGTCCAATTGATAAATGCTTAAATTAAACAAAATGACATTTTGCAGATGAGGAAACTGAGGCCCACAGAAAAGAAGTGACTTGAATAATGTAGCGTAGAAAATTAGAGCCAGAACTGGATGCCAGATCTCCTAAATCCCAGGTCAGAGTTATTTCACATTTCCTGGGAGAAATCCTGTAGTATGAACTTTTGAGTTGTTCTCAGGTTACCATCTTACTGGAGATACTGCTTTCATGTGCATGTCTAAAAGGAAGGTGAGCTTCCCCACCCCACCCCTCCCTTTTGAAACTGGCCTCTTAAGCACTTAAAGACTCATGGCAGCATCTGGTTTCCTTCAAGTTGCACAGTGCCTGAATGATCCCAAGGAAATGCTATTGGGAGTTCTAATTTGTGTTCCAGGCTAATGTTTCATTTTTCTTTCATCAGTCCCAAACTTATAAAGTTGAGAGTAGAAATGCCAAGCACAATGCCAGTTCATTTAAAAGGATTTGCTAGTTACCCTGGCTATTCATTACCCGAGTCCCACTGATTCCCAGAAGAAGCGACCTGTGGAGTTTCACTCATAAAGAATGGTTGGTGTGCTTAAAATTCTTGCTGATTTAGAGGTTATTTCAAAGAAACCACTAGGTGATTTACTGCAATTTTTCTTTTTCATTCGTCATTTTGAGTTGGGTTTAATAAAACATTCCCCCTTCACCCCTCCTTCAACCAGAGCACACTAGGAGCTGATCCAAATTATTTCTGAACTGTAAAACAAAGAGGGGAGTTTACACACTGGAGGGTACAAATGCTCCAAGAAATCCATCCAGTCTGGTCTAGTGGAGATTTAAAGTCCAGTACTGGCTTCGCTATCTTATTACTTATGTGTCCTGGTATTGTCACTTGATCTCTACCCATCTCCCTTTCTCCATCTGCGAAAACAAGAGCTTCAAAAAGTCTCTTCTAGCTCTCAATACTATCCTTTTATGCAGAGCCCTGGACAAGGAGCCAGGAAACCCCAATTCTAGTTCTGTCTCTGCCTCCATCCCGCTATATGGTCTCAGATACATCAGATTCCTACTCTAGGCCTCAGTTTCTTACTATAAAGTGAGGGAATCTAACTAGATGCTCTTTAAGCCCACCTCCAGCTGTGATGATTTCTGTTTTATATTCTAAGGTTCCTTCAAGTTCCCACACTCTACTTTCTGCCTCTAAGTTCCCTTCTGGGTCTGACTTGGTCCATCTCAAAGTACCACTCAGTTTGACATCCTTTTGTTTTATGTTCTAAGGGCTCTGACACTCAATACCAAATGTGTGATAGCTTAATTAAAGGCCAATGCCACTTTGTGGAGCTCTTTTCCTCTTACCAAAGTATATTTAAGATTTCCTCAAGAGCTTGAAGATAAACATTTCTCTCTCCTTCCTGAATTTTTCAGTCAGCATTTTGCAAACATTATTTCTTCCCTTGAAGTTTTCAGTATGGTGGACATGAAGTGACATTGAAGAAATTATACTTTCAGCATAAGTTAATAAAGACAGGAGGTAACAGATCTGGCCAGGGCAAAGTTCTGTAAAGGTACGGAATTGGCCATAGTAATGGCCAGAGCTTATTCATAGATGGTATAAGGGAAGGATCACTCTATTTAAAATAAGTGTAAATAATATAAAATACATAGGACTCTACCTGCCAAGACAAACCCAGAAACTATATGAACACAATTGCAAAACACTTTTCACACAAATAAAGTCAGATCTAAACAATTTTAAAAATATCAGTTCTTCAAATTGATAAAATAAAATAAAAATAAATTCTGCCTAAACTAATTTACTTATTCAGTGCCATACCAAACTACCAAAAATATTTTATAGAGCTAATAAAATTAATAACAAAATTCATCTGAAAGAACAAAAAGTCAAGAATATCAAGGGAATTAATTAATAAAAAAAAATACAAAGGAAGGTAGTCTAGCAATACCAGATCTCAAACTATATTATAAAGCAGTAATCATCAGAACTATCTGGTACTGGCTAAGAAATAGAGTGCTGGATCAGTGGAATAGACTAGGTACACAAGACATAGTAGTCAGTGGCTATAGAAACCTAGTATTTGATAAATCTAAAGATCTCAGCTTTGGGGATCAGTACTCAATATTTGACAAAAACTGCTGAGAGAAATGGAAAACAATAGGACACAAACTAGGTATAGACCAATACCTCACATGTATACCAAGATAAGGTAAAAATGGGTTAACGATTTAGACATAAAGGGTAATACCATAAAATTAGGGGATTTTTTTTTTTTTTGTCTAATCTATGGGGAGGGAAAGAATTCATGAACAAACAAGAGATAGGGAGCACTACAAAATATAAAACTGATAATTTTGACTATATTAAATTAAAAAGCTTTTGTACAAATAAAACCAGTGCAACCAAAATTAGAAGAAAAGCAGAAAGCTGAGAAACACTCTTTACACCAAGTGTCTGATAATGATGATAAATAGGCAGATTTCAGAAAATCCTGGAAAGGCTTGTAAAAACAGGTACAAAGTGAAATGAGCAGAAGCAGGAAAACATTGTACACAGTATCAGCAACATCTTGTGATGATCAACTTTGATGAATGGCTCAGCTTTTCTCAGCAACACAGTGATCCAAGAGAAGTACAAAGCACTCAGGAAGGAAAATGCTAGCCACATCCAGATAAAGAAATTGATGGACTCTGAATGCAGATTGAAACATATTTTTTCACTTACTTTATTCTTTCTCATAATTTTTTCCTTTTGATCTATTTCTTCTTTCACAACTGTGACTAATATGGAAATATTTTTATATGATAACACATGTATAAACTATATATATATGTATATATAATCAAACTGATTACCATTTTCAGAAGAGGAGAGGGGAGAGTGGGAAAGAGAAAAATCTTGAACTCAAACTCTTGTAAAAATGAATGCTAAAAATTTTCTTGACATGTAACTAGGGAAAAAATAAAATACTATTAAGCTTACAAAAAACTGCTATTCATTAACTCAACATATATTTCCTAATTGTCTCCTACGGGCAAGGTCATATTCTAAGTATTGCATTTTAATTTTGCCTCTTAAAATTCCTTTCCATGTGACCTTGAGCAAATCACTTTCCTTGAGTTTCTTCCTCAGGAAGAAGGGCACAGGAATAATATACTTGCACAGCCTATTGTTCAAGGCAGTTGTGAGGAAAGCATTTTGTAAACCAGAGAGGCTTACAGACTCCTAAGCTGTTATTTTTCTCATACAAAGAAGTAGAGATGTAACTTTGATTTTTGCTCCTGGAGAAGGATAAACGATGCCCTGGGCAAGTGATAGGAAATGTGCACTTAAGCCAGGACACTGATCAGTAGGCAGAGAGAGACTCAGGGATCCTTTGAGGCCACTGCTGGGGAGGCTCCTGTGTGGGGAAGGAAGCACTGGTACAGTCAAGGAGGAGCTTACCTGCGGGATAGCCACTGGGGAGAAGTGGACCATTTGGTGGCCTCCTATTTTAACTAATTCTTGCAAACTAGGAATAAAGCTCTGTTACGTCTTCTGCTGAAGGAGTACAAGTACTTTCGGTTCTCTCTAATTTCAGTGCCTTGGGGCAAAACCCTACTTTGTCCTCCTTTAATTGTGGCTCTATAAAGAACAAAAAGTCAGTTTTTGATCTGTGGGGAAGTCTTTCCGTAGGCAACCACATATTTCACCTACATGTAAAACTACCCCTTTTAAGTGATTTTCTTATTTGTTGATAGTGAATAATGATTCCAAAGGAATCTCTGGCACCAAGGACTGACTTTTTGATTCAGCCCTTTCACAAAAGTGGGGGTAGGATGGGGGAAAAGGAGAAGGGTCAGAGTTTGATTCTGTCAGCAAAAGAAAGGAGAAACCACAATGATCTTTTGTTAGATTGGCTTTTTTCTACCACATCATGGGTCAACTGAGATCAGAAGACTATTTTCCATGGACAATGGGAAATCATCAGATGACTTGCTCCTGATCAGAATAAACCCATAATTAACAAATGGGCAAATCGTCTATTAAAATCTCAGAGACTGGAAGAAATCTCAAAAGTTCTCTTATCCAAACCCTGCCTGAAGCACAGCTCAGTGGGGAGCAGTCATCCATCTTTTACTTGAAGACTTCTAGTGACTGGGAACTCATTATCTCCTGAAGTAGCCTATTCCATTATTGCATTAAGTCTGAATTGTTAAGTATGTCTTCCTTATCACTGAGTTTAATTCTGCCTCCTTGTACCTAGCTGTACCAACCATTAGCACTAGTTGTACCTTTTGGGGCCACTTGAAGTCAACAAATCAAGTAAACAGCATTTATTAAATGCCTACTATGTGCTAGGCACTGTGCTTAGCCCAGAACTTCAACTCCCACCTCATCTCTCCATCCTTTGTTGGAAAAGTAAATACATATATCATATAATATTTTCACCCTGAATATCTGAGACAAGACAGAGGACTGTTTCAGAGATGAATATATTAATCTGGGCATGTTCAAAAATTGTTTTTATTTTTTAGAAACTGTAATTTGAGTGTTATGGCTTTTGGTGCTGCTGAAATACAAAGATGAAGCATGCCAATTGCTATCAGAAAGATATCCAAAATAACATCTTGGAGAATGCATCCTTTGATAAAAAAAAAAAAATTCCTAAAGAGTTTCAAACTGCATTGGATTAAAAATAAAAACAAACAAACAAACAACTGACCGCCTTTTCTCTAGACAGTTTCCAATCTCCCAAATGGTTTACATTTTAACATGCCTTTTATATTGCAGAATGTGCTTACCACTTACCTTCTCTCCACGCCCCCTCCCCCCAACCGAATTGTCTGTTTTGCATTCTGCAGTTAATTTTAAACTTGAAATTGATGAGTTCCATAGTGCTGAGTCACAGAAATGGCCCAGTTTTCAGCTATGAACAGCATGGATATGGGGTCTGGGACTTCTGGTTGAAATAGGAACACTCAGCAAATTCCTTAAAGAGCCCCAGAAAATAAACACATCAGTGAAATGAATCTTAGCTGTGTTCTAAAGTTTGACCTGACTTCGTGATATGACCTTTTCTTGCAATTGGAAGAAATGAATCTTTCTTTTCATCCATAGACCAGTTGAATCAAAAAATATTGACAAACTACATGAGGAAGTAGTTAATGGCAGTTAGGGGAGATAGAGAAGATTTAGACCTGGAAGAAATCTTAGAGGTCACTTAGGCAACCCCCTCATGTTATAGGGGGCAAAAAAATGGAAGTCCAAAAGGAGAAAATGACCTTCAACCTTGTGTCTCCAATTACCTTTCAGATTTCTCAAATGGGATATCCATTAGAAAGCTTAAGCTGTCTTTTGTTCAATTGTTTCAGTCCTGTCTGACTCTTCATGACCCCATTTAGAATTTTCTTGACAGAGATACTGGAGTGGTTTGCCATTTCCTTCTCCAGCTCATTTTACAAATGAGGAAACGGAGGCAGAGTTAAGTGACTTGCCCAGGGTCACACAGCTAGTAAGTGTCTGAGTCCATATTTGAACTCAGAAAGATGAGCCTTCCCCTTTAGACCCATTGCTCCATCCACTATGCTACCTAGCTGCCGCTGTTTAAGCTAAACATCTCCAAAACAGAACTCATTCTCTTCACCCCAACTCTCTCCTGACTCCTACTTTCCCTATTGTGTTTGTCCTTTGTTGTCAAAGAGGACCATGACATCAAGATGCAGTTCACTTTGATTTGAGTGAGGAAGGGCTGTGCATAGTCACCAACCTCACCTTCTTCTTCTGAGCCATCTGGGTCCAGTGGCCTGATATTCATCAGGACAACTGGAGATGACCCAGGATGCAGTGGGAGACCCTGGCCCTTTCAGGCTAAGGTCTTACCACATTCTCACTTTGAGTGAGATACATCCATTCAATGAATAGGCTTCTTTAAGTAGTTACTCAAGGGCTGGCCCCTTTAACAACAACAACAACAGAATCAAACTGGGAGATAAAGACCCTCAGGGTTCCTGGGTAAAAGAAAAACAATTACTATTTAGTTATTACCTACCTTCCCTATTACTGTAGAGAGGAATATCATTCTTCTAGTCCCTAAGGATCACAATCCTGCTATTTTTCTCAACTCCTAATCATCTTCTACCCCTTTATACAATCTATTGCCAAGGCCTGTTGATGTCGCCTTTGCAGCATCTCAATGCCCCCTTCTGTCCTCTGATACTACCATCTCTCTAGTCTAGGCCCTCATTACCTCATGCCTGCACTATTAAAAGAGCCTGCTGGTGGGTCAGCCTCCTGAAGTCTCTTCCTGCATCCCCCTCCAGTGCCTCCCTATCACCTGCTGGATCAAATACAAAATCCTCTCCTACCTTTCCAGTCTTCTTGTACCTTCCTCCCCAAGGCTCAGTCTTCAATCCAGTGACATTGTCCTATTGACTGTTCCCCCACACAAGATACTTCTTCTTTTGGCTTCAGGAATTTTCTGACTATCCCCCATGCCTGGAATGCTCTCCCCCCTCAGCTCAGCCTTACTGACTTCCTTGCCCTTCTTTAAATCTCAACTAAAATCCCATTTTTTATATGAAGCCTTCCCTGAGCCTCAGCTTAATTCTAGTGCCCTCCCTCTGTTACTTACTTCCTGTTTATCTTGTATATTGTCTGTCTTGTATATAGTTGTTTTCATGTTGTCTCCTTCATTAGATAGTGAGCTCCTTGAGGGAAGGGACTGTCTTTTGCCTCTTTTTGTATACCCAGTGCTTAGCACAGTGACTCAACTAGAACACAGTAGCACTTAATAAATGTTTCTTGATTCACTGATTGACTTGCCCATGATCACACATGAATTCAAATTCAAGTCACAGGGTCATAGAGTAAAAGCTGGAAAGAATCTCAGAGGTGGTACAATCCAACCCACTCATTTAACAGATGAGGACACAGATGTCCAGGGAGGTTAGCTGACTTGCCCAAGGTCACACAGGTAACTACACAGATAGTAAACTTCAGAGGAGAAAGATGAATCCAGGTCCTTTGCTGCCAAATTCAGTACTTTTACCATACCAGCTCTCAACAGCCTGGTAAGATCATCAGTACAGAGATTCTTATCTTCATATTATAGCTAAGGAAACTGAGTCTTAGTAAAGTTCAGACAGATAAGTGGCAGAGTCAAGATTTGAACCCAGGACTCCTGACTCTAATTCTACTCTTTTTTCTACTGTACCAGGCTGCTTTTCACCCAGGTTGAAAAGAATCTTAATCACCAGCCCCATTATCATAGTTGATCTCATGTGGAAATAAGTGATAGCTGGTTAAATAAGCTGGAAGAGCCTTGCTTAGTCCCACAAGCTGTGGATACTTCTTGAATTCCAGATCTCTAGGAGAGAAAGGAATACTGCATCATATAAAGTAGGTCCTGCCCAGGACTGTTCTAATAACAGACAAAAATACTGACTGTGGTCTCTTTCACAGTTCCTGTGGTCTTGGTTAGATTATTAGGAAATGATTGTCTGAGCAATGGAGAATAATATATAAAGAGATCTAAAAGACAACCGAGTACAAGACCTACTCAAGGAGATATAGCACACTTAAGTCCTGAAGTCAATAGGTATTGATTTCTCCTCCAACTGATGGGCCTGAGCCCTGCAATCATAACTCCAATTAGGATTAATATGAGCTGCTCTTTGTCCACTGATGGAGGATTTGACTTCTCACTATCTCCCCCCCCCCCCAAAAAAAAACCCCTACAAAACCTTTAAGTTAGTAGCTATTGTTCCTTGGTATAAGGACTCGGTCGAGGAGCCCAAAGCCAGGCCAAGCCTGGCAAAATGAGCAGGGAGAAGCCAGGCCATTCACATGCACTGCCTCAGAGATCAATATGGGTTCCTGCATAAGAGAGCTTCAGCTGTGAGGATGTGTATTGATTATGGAGACAGCCTGCAGAAACATCCGGAGAAATAGCACCTGGGAGTCAAGTCATGGTAATTTTATTCATGAAGTCACAGGTTCACAGAATATCAGAACTAGAAGGTACCTTTGAGAGCATCTAGACCAGGCTTCTCACTTTAGAGATAAAAGAAACTGAGGTTGAAAGAGGGAGTGTGTCTTGATGAAGGTCACATGGCTATACTGGGACTAGAATCTCAAAATGATGATGGGCCTCAGTAGTCAACTAGACTACTCAGGTCTCCTACTGTTCTTTCTGTTACCCCATGACATCTCCCTTCAACATGTTCACAGGATCATGTCTAGAGTTTGAAGGGATCTGAGAGAGAGGTGACCTTTGTCAAGTCACTTAACTTCCCTAGGTCTCAGTTTCCTCATATGTAGAATGAGGGATTGGACCAGATGTCCTCCAAGGTCCCTTTGAGCTCTGTATAGTCATTTTATAGATGGGCATACTGAAGAACACAAAGGTTGAGTCACTTCTCCAAGGGCCAACAGACAGTAAATACTAGATCTAGGATGAGGACCTAGGTCCTTACGTTTGGGTACAAAAAATCAACTTCACAAGCATCAAATGGCAGAGGAATCATTAGCAAGTCAACAATGACAAGTACTTACTATGTGCTGGGCACAGCACTCGATGCTGGGGATACAAAGAATGCCAGCCCCTTCCCCCACCAAAGATCATTCTTGCCCTTAAGGAGTTTATATTCTAATAGGGGAGAGAACACTTAAAACAACTAGGAAGATAAACAATAATAACAATAACTAGCATTTATGTAGTACTACAAGATTTTAAAAAGGCTTTATAAGCATCTCACTTTATATTCACAACTCTGGGAAGGTAGGCGTTATTTTTATACCCATTTTACAGATGGAGAAACTGAGGCAGTCACACATTTAAGTGACTTGCATGGGGTCACACTAGTTAGTAAATGTTTGAAGTTGGATCTGAATTCAAGTCTTCCTGACTCCAGACTCAGTCCTCTATCCACTTCAATGCTCCATTACAGAGCAGACTGAAACCATTCTAAGATGGAAAGGGTAATTGGGGATAATCAAAGGTCTCTTGGAGTGGGTGAGATTTGAGCTGAGTCTTGAAGGAAAACAAGGAAACTAAGATACCTGAAAAAGACCTTGGGGTCTTGTTGTAGACTGTGGACTACAACCTCAAAAAGAGTGAACAGTGTGATATAGTAGCCAAAGATGCTAATACAATCAGAGAGGTGACTTCTAGGAATAGGGAGGGGAGAGTCCCATCATATCTTGCCCTCATCAGGTCTTGTGTTTAGTTCTGGGTACCATAGTTAAAGTAGAGGAAGAGTTGGAGGGAAAGCAGAGGGAAGGCTGGAATGGTGAGGGTCTGGAAAGCGATTGGTAGAAGGAACTGGTCTTGTTTATGCTAGAGAAAGGAAGACTCAGGGGATGCATGATCACAATGGCCAAATATCTGAAAGTCTGTTGTGTGTGGCTCTAAATGACAGAAGATGGAACAACGGGTCTAAGTTGTATAGAGGCAGATGCTCGCTTGATGTCAGGAAACCGTAAGAGCTGTCCTAACCTAGAATGGACTGCTTCCAGATGTGACAAGTACCCCTTGGTCTCCAAGCAGATGCCAGATAAGTCATAGTAGGAATTCTCTGCAGACATGGGTTGGATAAAATGGCTGTTGAAGTCCCTTCCATCTTTCAAATGTTGTCGTTCCATGAACCCTTGGACTTAAAATCCAGTATCCTAACTACTACACCATATTACTTCATCTGTGTTGATAACATACATAGAAATAGGCCATAAAATGAATCCAAGTATTCAGCTATTTTCTCTTGGCACCTTAGCTATGCTTTTGGAATAAATCTAGTACTTTAGGAAATCATATAATTTAGAATTTAGAACTAGAAGGAGCCTGAGAGATCAACATATCCAAATTCTCTCATTTTTGCAGATGAAGAAACAAAGGCCCATAAAAGTTAAATGACATGTCCAAAGTCACATAGTTATTAAGTAGTGTGGAAGAATTTAAACATGCTTCCTCTATTCTGAATTTATTGCCTTTTCTATTATACTATGATGTCCCTTTCTTTCAGGGAATTACACTTTTTGGGAGGTGGGGAAGAATCTGGGGGCAGGAGGGTCTGGATCTATAATTCATCGGCATGAAAACTTTCTCCACCAACGTGGATGCAACCTGATCCATCAGCTTGTAGTTTTGGAGAGTCACTTGGGGACTCTGAGATGTTTAGTGACTTGCCCAGGATCACGTGGCTAGGTTGTATCAGATGCAGGATTTCATCTCAGGTCTTCCCAAATCTGTCAGCCTTTCATTCACTCTACTGTGTGTTTCTCTCTTTTACTGGATCTGTGATTTCATTGGTAAAAGAAACTCCTCGTGAGTAACTCTCTCTACCAATATATAATGGAATTTACTTTGCAATTTTTCAGCTCAGAGCACTAGACTGGGCACTTAGAGATGAAGTGATCTATCCAGGATCACAAAGCCAGAATGTGCCCAAAGTAAGACTTCAATCTCAGATTCAAATTAGAGGCCAGCCTGGAGTCAAAAGGACTATCTTCTGGGACACTTACTAGCTGTGTGACCTTGGGCAAGTCACTTCACCCTGCTTGTCTCAGTTTCTTCATCTGTAAAATGAGCTGGAGAAGGAAATGGCAAACCACTCCAGTATCTTTGTCAAGAAAGCCCCAAACTGGGTCACAGGGAGCTGGACAGGATTGATATGACTCAACAACAACTCTGAGTGGGATTCTACTGAGCTTCTGTAATTCCATGTGTGAGACGCAAAGAAGAATAAAACCTGTCTTTAGGGAGTTTACAGGCTGGCTTGGAATGTATACAAGTTAAATATGATATGAAACACAAAGTATGTGTGAAGTGCCATGATACAGTATTAATGGGAGAAAAGAGTCATGGAGAGAAAGGGCTAGAATGGAAGGTTGGACCTAGAAACAGAAGGATGGAAGATCCTAGAATAGCAAGTCATTTTTGTATTCAAGCACAGAGCTAGGATTCCAGAGAAAGGAAAGATCAATTTTTTCTAGTGGAATCAGAAGGGGTTTTGTGGTGGAAGACAAATTCCCTTCTAATATTACTTATTCCAAAGTGAAATGGGCAGCCTGGAGAATTAATGAGGTCCCCATCACTGGAAGTGTTCCAATAAAAGTCAGATAAGCATTTGCCAGGGATGTTGTAGAGAGAGATCCTACGTAAGCAGAGATGGAACTAGATGACCTCTAAGGTTCCTTCCAGATTCTGAGATTATATGAAATCTTTCTACTCTGCCCCATCCAACCATCTTGTGTAGCCCAGGGAATAATCCAAACATGTTATTTAGCCCTCTGGCTCAAGTCTCAGTTATTAGAGCATTCATCCCTGTCTCATTGCATTCTCCTGAAGGAAGAAGAGCAGGAGGACAGATGTGTTTAATAAGAAGGGGAGTGAACAATATGTAGCCACAGGGTATTTAGAAAGACCAATTTAAGATGAAATTGTAGCTCAGTCTTATAAAGCTCAAGTGGTCATCTTGGGCAAGCCTGAGCAGGTGGATGATCAGCTTGAGTTCACCAACCAAGCCTACCTGTCTGGAGGTGATGTTATCTGAACTTTGGTTCATTCATTCAATACTTATTAAGCACCTGTGGTTCCTAAAGCAGGTGAGAAATCACACAAGCCTTGTCTTCATGGAGCTCCTAGTCTAGTAGGGGGATAAGACAGAAACATTGGCAATGGTAATACACAACATCATGTGCATTAGAGAGAAGCGATGTTTTGTGAGGCAAAAGGAAGAAAGTTGTTACTGACCTAAAGAGGACCAGAGAAGGTTTTATGTGATAGATGGCATTAGAGTTGGACATTGAAGGATGAGTAGTAATAAACAAGTAAGGAGGGTATTTGAATATGCTAACAGCACAAGCTACAACACAGTGGGAGGAGAGCTCTGGGCACATGGCGATGAAAGGAGGGAGAGCAGTGCAATCTAGTTTTGCTGGAGTGAAGTACTTGGAAGGAAATTATATAAAAGAAGGCTAAAAAGGTAGGATGGTATCAGTTCGTAGATGGCCTTGAATACCAATGCATGAGTTTCACTCAGGCAGTAGGGAGCCACTGAAGGTTTTTGGACAGAAGAATAATGTTACCTGATCTGTGTACAAGAAAACTTATTCTGGAAGTCTTATGAGACTTACAAGAGAGAGAAAGAGACATAGACAGACAGATGGAGACACAGAGACAGAGACAGACAGAGATAAAGAGGAAGACAGAGAAATAGAGAGAGATCTATGATGAGGCTATTTCAATAGTCTACATCAGGGCTACTTATACCTTTTCCATTTTTGACCCCTTCAGTACTTCTTACTGGGGTCATGACCCACAGTTTAAGAAGCCCTGGTCTAGGCAATAGCTAATTCAATTTAGTTCAACTTAGTGCCACAAGCCTTTAGTACATGCTATAGTGCTAGGGGCTGGGCTTACAAAACAAAACCTTCCTTCAAAGAGTTTAGAGTCTGCAGGAAGCAATTAGCCACCTCATGCTAAAGTGATGGTTGTAGTTTTGAGAAAGTAAACTGATATGAATTCCTCCCAAGTGTAATCTTTTCCTAAAACATTTCTAGATGACATTACTTTGAAAGATTTCATTTAGCTATCCTGGAAACTCCATGCATTGTCAAGCAATGTAGAGAAATACTTCCCAATGGAAAGCATGTTGGATTTGGAGCCCAAAGCCCTGGGTTCAAATTTCAACACTGACTTGTTACCTCTGTAAGAAAGCAATTCACTTAACCTATCTGGACCTGTTTTCCTCATCTTTAAAATGAGGGAGTTGGACTCCCTAAGGCTCTAATGTTCTTTCCTGCTCTAAATCTATGACCCTATGATAATAAAAATGTCAGCTGATACTTCTGCAGCACTTTAAGTGTACAAAATGCTTTGTATCCATTATTGGATTCTCATAATAACTCTGTGAGGTTGTCAGGACGGGTTTCATCATCTGTATTTTATGACTGAAGATACTAGGAGGTGGTAGATCCAGGAATTAAAAGCAGGTCTTCTGCCTCTTAGACCAGTTCTCTTTACCTAATAGCCTGTCAGGCAATAAAATTGATTGTTACTAGGTGCCTACTATGTGCCAGGCACTGGGCCAATCACTGGAGATATGAAGAAAAGCGAAAGACAGTCCTTCTCTCAAGGAGTTTACACTGTAATGAAGGAGAAAACATGCAAAAAACTGTAAAACAAGATTCATACAGGGTAAATTAGAGATAATCTCAGAGAGAAAGCTTTACCTATCATTAAGGGGGATTGGGAAAGGCTTCCTATAGAAAATAGGATTTTACCTGGGACTTGAAGGAAGCCAGGAGGAGGGGATGAGGATGAGAATGTTCTAGGCATGGGGAACAGCTGGTGACAGTGCCCAGAGTGAGGATACATAATTTCTTGTTCAAAGAACAGCAAGAAGAAGCCATTGTCATCCAGTCCCAGGAGGAGACATGGAGGGAAATAAGGAGGAGGAAGACTGGAAAGGACAGGGATAGATTATGAAAGATTTTCAACACAAGAAGATTTTTATATTTGAATCTGGAAGAGATAGAAATCCACTGGAGTTTTTTAATTGGATTGGAGGTGTGGGGGTCACATAGCCAGATACATGCTTTAGAAAGAGCTCTCTGGCAGCTGTCTAGAGAATAGAATGGAGTGGGGAGATACTTTTGGCAAGCAGACCCACCAGCAGGCCCTTGCTGTAGTCTAAGAGTATGGTGATGCACGTCAGTCCCAGGGTGGTGGCAATGTCAGAGGAGAGAAGGGGACAGATGCAAGAGAGCTGGCAACAGATTGGATAGAGGGTGTGATACCTAAGCTTTGAGCCTGGATGACTAGGAGGATGGTGATATACTCAACAGTAAAGGAGAGGTTAGAAAGAGGAGAAGGGTTGAGATGAGGGAAGATATGAGTTCAGTTTTTGTTCTGTTGAGTTTGAAATATCTAAAAGACATTCAGTTTGAGATGTCCAATAGACAGTTGGAGATGTGAGACTGGAGGTGAGCAGAGAGGAGATGAGTTGGATAAATAGATGTGACAAATATCAGCATAGACATGACAACTGAATCCATTGGAGCTAATGAGATCACCAAGGGTAGGGGTCTTTCAAAGTTATTTTTACCATATTGTTGTTATTGTATGAACTGTTCTTCTGATTCTGCTCTGTTCTTTCTGGGATCAGTTCATGCAAGTCTTCCTATGTTTCTCTGAAACTGTCCTCTTCATCTCTTTTTGCAGCCATCAATACATTCATATGCCATTATTGTTCAGCTTTTCTCCAATAATAGGTACCTCCTTAATTTACAGTTCTGTGCCAACACAAAAGGAGATACTATAAATGTTTTCATGCAGAGAGTACCTTTTACTCTTTGATCTCTTTGTGGTATAATAATGTGTATAATTTATACAATGTTTTGTGGTTTGCAAATGGTTTTTAATGTTCTCATTTAATCCATTCTAGGCTAATAGCAGTAGCACTGTGTTGAAAGGAATGCACAGTTTGGTGGCTTTGGGGCCATAGTTACAAATTGATTTTCAGAAAGACTGGACTAATCCACAGCTCTATCAACAATGCACTAAATGTGCCTATTTTCCTCCAGCCTTTCCAGCATTTGTCATTTTCCTTTTTCTGGTCAATTTTGCCAGTTTGATGGGTGTGAGATGAAACCTCAACGTGGCTTTAATTTGTATTTCCTTAATTATTAGTGATTTGGATCATTTAATAAGTATTGGTCCTACAAACTCCCTGAGAATAAAGACCAGTATTCAGAGATTATGACTTTCTAGTTTTGGGGGGCTTTGGAGGGATTTAGAAATTGTGGTTGACTTATAGTGTGTCCTATACTAAGTCAACAAAACTGTTAAATAGAAGGATGTCTACACCAGCCTGCACTTTCCTTCCTAATTTTCTCATTATCCTCCTGTGAGGGGCAGTTCAGTACATGGATAGAATGTTGAACATGGAATTGAGAAGGGATGAATTCAGATCCTTCCTTCAACACTTGTTGTCTATGTGACCATGGACAAGACATTTCACCAGTGTCTTGTTCAGTAAAGAATACTATCTAGCATAATACATAAATACATAAAACATTTATAGCATCTCCTTTTGTGCTGGCACAGAACTGTAAATTAAGGAGGTACCTACTATTGGAGAACTTTGGACAAATCACTCAACCTTTCTAGGTTTCAATTCTTCATCTGTGAAATGAGAGAACTGAATTAACTAGTCATTATGATCCTTTCCAACTCTAAATGTATATACAGTTATCCTTTCCACATCTCAGGGCACTAGGGGCATGGTACCCCGGTAATTTAGGAAATCTGTATAAAATTTTTCATACAAGAGAAAAAGTCTGAATTATTATGGTATTAAAAGATAAAATATGCTGATATTATACAATACTGTACACATTTTATATGCATCTCTGAATTTGTAAACTTTTTCTGTGTCATCTGCTGATCTTTGTACATTATATGTGGCTTCTGCAAAACTCCCCCCACCCCAAATTCACATTTAATTTCTTAGGCTAACCCACAATATATTGAATCAACCTTGGGGAAAGTCATGACATGGAAGGGACCTAACACTAAGCCTCAGTTTCCTTACATATAAAGAAGGCTAATAATAGCACCTACTTCCAGGGTTGTCATGACTTTCAAATGAGATGATATTACTAAAGTACTTTGCAAGGGTTAAGAGTAGCGTGCATAATGGATAGAACTAGCCTTGGAGACAGGAAGACCTGGGTTTGGGGGTCCAGGTAACTGTCCAAGGCTGTAAACTGTAGAGAAGGTGGGCACCTGCACTGGTAAAGGAAGTTCCTCATCTGGGAGTTGTCTGTACCAAAGAAGTCAGGAGTGTGGTCCCTCTCCACTCCGTTGTTGTTCAGGCTTGTTCCATTCATTTGGGGTTTTCTTGGCAGAGATATTGGAATGGCTTGCCATTTCCTTTTCTAGCTCATTTTACAGATAGGGAAACTGAGGTAAACAGGGTTAATTGACTTGCTTGGAGTCACACAGCTAGTAAGTGTCTGAGGCCAGATTTGAACTCAGGAAGATGAGTCTTCCTGGCTCCAGGTCTGGCACCCTAGCCACTGTACAACCTAGTTGTCTGCCTATCCACTATACATATCAGCTAATATTATTTTTTGTCTCCTCCATCAGAACCTACTCTCATGAAGAGGTCTGATAAACTGAAGAATTAGAATTTGGGAGGATCTCTAAGACTCATCCAATCTAGTGGTGCCAAAGAAACTGGGATGGGGAACACTAATCTGTACATAAAGATCCCTACAGGTCATATTGGTTTAGATTTAAAATGTAATCTGATCTATGTTTTACTGTATTTTTAATTACTTTGTTAAATATTTGTCAATTAGATTTTCATTTTGTTTCCACTTGGGAGTATTGGGGGCAGCAGGGTGTTTGACTTATTTGACATAGACCCAACTCCCTCATTTATGAGAGGAGGAAACTGAGAGTGAGAGAAATCCAGCAAATTGTCCAAGATCACAGAGTCTATAAGAACAAGAATGATCTTCTGATATCAAATGCAGAGCTCTTGCTATTACGCCCTACTTCTATGTGAATTAGAACAGCTTACAGTGTGACCCTTCCCAGGGTGATTTGCTCTCCAATGAGGACTGAGCCAGAAGGTAACAGCAACAAGCTCCTCTGGAGGAATCTCAGACGTCAGCCAGAGGATGAGGCAGGCAGCTTTAGAGACGGTAGGCCCTTGTAAGCACACAGGTGATTTCAGTGGCCTCGCTCCAGCTCCCTACGAGGCCATCCATCACAGCTTCTCAAATTAGCAACCCTTGGCATCTTGAAAATGGCAAGTTCTGCCCACCCGAGGACAAACCCAAATGAGGAGGCATTGTCTGCTCCCTCAGCCCCACTCTGTTCCATCAGCTGTTCTGTTCTTGAGGAGGAACAAGAGCCAATCAGCCTGAGAGCCTTTCCAGCCATAGAAATCAAGGTGTGCGGGGATGGACTTGGAAGCCTGGTAGGCTAATAGGCTCATAGATCTGGAGGTGGAAGGGGCCTCAGAGGTCATCTAGTCCAGTTCCCACATTTTACAGATGAAGAGACAAAGGCCCAGAGAGGTTAAACTACTTACTCAAGGTCACACCGAAAGACTGGATTTAAACCCAGATCCTCAGCAACAAGGACTAGGGAGGCATAAACTGAGAGGTAGCAGACAGGCAGTTGGTGGGGTACAGCAAATAAAGCACTGTGCTAGGAATCAGGAAGACCCAGGTTTGAATCCTGCCTCAGACAGTTTTTCTGTGTGGTCTTGGGTAAGTTGTTTAACCTCTCCATGCCTCACTTATGAGAAAAGTCATCTATTAAATGGGCACAATAATAACAAATGAGATCAACATATGTAATATATGTAAAGCATTTTGCAGCCCTTAAAGTGCTACATAAACGCTAGCTATTATTAGACAAAAGCTCACTGAACAGCGGGCCTTTCTGAGATCTCGTCTCAGTTCTGGTGCTAATTTGCCAGGAAAATTAGAACTGTGATAAGTACATGGGGGTGAAAAGAGCATTAAGGTTAGCTATGGCCTGGGTTCAAATGAGAGTTTCATAACATACTACCTTATGCCTTTGGATAAGTCCCGTCCAGGCTCTGGGCCTCAGTTTCCTCATCAGTAAAATGAGAGGGTTATATGTATGATGATCCCTAAGGACTTTTCCAGTCGAAAGTCATAGGTACTTATGGTTCCTTAGAGCCTCAGCCTCCCCCTCCACAAAGTGTGAACAGTGGCTCTGCTGTACTCCATGGGGTCCTGATGTGGATTGCCTATGGGAAGTGGTGATTTCTGCCATTGCCTGTGGAGGACCTGGCCCTGGTGGAAGACAAAGATGTATACAGCAGCCTTCCCGAGATTTGTTAGATCAAACTATTCAGCAGGAAGGAATCTCTGCACCATGCCCAGGGTGATTCCTGGCTTGGCTTATAAAAAGCATGCTTTTAAAGAATAGGCTTCCCACGTGTGAATCCCACTGAGCAAGGCCTGCCCTTGCCAGATTGTGAAAGGAGCCAAGTTTGTCTCCTATCCTCATCCATCTTCTTTTCTGCACTCCTCACTCCTCTCTTCGGTGGCCAACTCCCAGGGGCCTGAGCCCCAGTTCTGTGCCCTGAACCTATCTGTCCAGAGTACCCTTCTAAAAGAATAATATTGTGGAGGGGAAAAAACCCTGGATTGAGTGTTTTCATACCATAGTTGTAGAGATTGAAGGCACCTCAGAGGCCAGCTAGTCCAAGACCTTCATTTTATAGATGAGCAAACTGAGGCACAAGGAAACATCAGTAGTAGATACCTGATTTCAAATCCTGGCTCTGGTATTTACAGTCTATGGTACGTTAGTCCCTCTTTGGGTTTCAATTTTCTCTTCAATAAAATGGTAGGGTTGGCAGCAATGGGTCTGGGGAGCAGATAATGAAACATAGTCCCTTTGTGAGGCCAATATAGGCGTGACAGAGGCAGAATACTATAAGCATGTCAGACCTGCTTTCTCTCTCATGTGATAGCACTCAACATTCATCTTTGTTACAAGGGAAGGTTCAAATGAGAGAAGGAGAATGAGAGAGGGAGCATTTCCAGAACCGAACATCATAGAAAAACACAAGGCATAGGTACAATTTATTTTACTCAGGGAAATGTTATCCTATCAACAATGTTGACTGCAAGCCTTCTATGTGATTGTGCTTCAAGAAATAATACACATTATCTTCTGTTTTTAAGGTTTGCCAAGTGTTTTATATATGTTATCTTGTTTGAGCTCTGCTACAACCTTGTGAGAGAGTGTTGTTCTCATTCCCATTTAATAGATATAGGGGAATGAGGCTGAGAGAGGGTGAGCTGCCCAGGGTCACCTAGTTAGTAAGCATCTGAGGTAGCATTGGAACTCAGGTCTTCCTGCCCATAAGTGTAGTGCTCTATCCACTGTGACTACTAAAAATAGAGTGTATATAGGTAGGTGCTGGGATTATTTCTATTTTGCACATGAGGAAATTGAGGCAGATAGTGATAAAGTGGCTTGTCTGGGATTACATAGCTAGGAAGCGTCTGAGGCTGGATTTGAACTCGGGTCTTCCTGATTCCAGGCCTAGCACTCTATCCACTGTTCTCCCTACCTGAAGATTTCTTTTGGATCTAGATCCTGTGGTTTTCTGACAATGTCTTACTTGGAAGGCCATCCTCCCCATTCTACCCCTACCCCAGTATTTTGCCTATCAAAACTGACCTTCCTGTGTCCTGGAATCTCCGTCCTCTTCCCTGCTCTAAGAGGTGCCTAAAGCAGTTGCACATAGTACACCCTTAATAAATGTACATCGAATTGAATTTTATGTGTTCTATTACTGGTTGCCAAAATATCCTTGCTGAAGCACACGTGTGACCACATCACTTTCCCATTCACAGACCTTCAGTGAGTCCCCACTGCCTACAGGATCAAATGCCATCTACATTTAGGAATTTAAGCTCCTCCAGAATTCCTCCAAATTCTGTCTTCCACCTTCCTTTCCAGTTTTACTTCCCATCACTCCCCTTCACAAATTTTAAATTCCAATCAAATGCAATGACTCATCCTTCTCTGAGCTAGATTTCCTATTTTCCACTTCTGGCCTGTCCCAAAAGCCTGTTCTCATGCCTTGAAGGCACCTCAGGATCCTGGCCTTCTTTAAGGCTTAATTCAGGTATCACCTGTTACAAGAAGCCTTCCCTGATTCCCTCCAACGTTAGAGCCCGCCTCCTATCCATCCAGTATTGTGCTTATTGGCTTAGATATTCTATCCCTTCCAGGAGACTGTCAGCTCTCTGAGGACAAAGATGAGGACTGTTTTGTGTTGTCCTTGTCCTTTCATTTCCTAGAATAGTGTCTTTGATTTAATAAGTGTTTGTGGAACAGAAGTTTTCTGCATATGGCTGAGTAGGAGAGAAATTCAAGGGCATCAGTCTCTCTGCAATCCCATCTACCAGAGGAAAGATTAATAGGTCTGTGCCTTAGCAAAGTTGTAGGAAGTGGAAAGAGAGAGCCGGAGCTCCCATTCACTACTGAGAAGCCATGATTCCCTTTCATGCTGTCTTTTCTCAGCTTCCTTTCAAGTCCCTCCACCAGTTGGGATTCATGTCTTCATCTGGGTAGTCACCAGGAGACCTCCCAAGCCCACCTGGAAGGATGTGTTGTACAGAGGTGATAGAATCCTTGGTTTGTGGTGGTTGTTTTTTGGTCTTTTCAGTCAAGTTTGACTCTTTGTGACCCCATTTGGGGTTTCTTGGTGAATATACTGCAGTGGTTTCCTATTTCCTTCTCTTGGCTTATTTTACAGAGGAGGAAACAAAGGTAAACAGGGTGAAGTGACTTGCCCAAGGTTATACCCAATTTCTATGACTCCATCCCCAGTGCTCTTCTCATTGTACCGCAATCCCTTTCAATGATTTGGGGGCAAGTTGCTTCTCTCTCTTTCAGTCTAGTTTCCTTTACTAGAAAACTGAGATAATTATCCCTGCCTTGCCTTCCTCAAAGGACTTTTGAGAGGATCCGTTGAAAGCATTAAGATGGAAAAGGTGTACAAAGCCCAATAGGATGGGAAGTCATCCCTTCATGTGTACCTATGGGCTTGTCTGCCCCTGACAGGCAGCTTTTTTGGGCTACTCTGAAAGCATCTTGTAACCTGGGAGTGCAGTGGGACCCTGACCAGGGATGACAGTGTACAGTGCCAGGTTCTTTGGGCAAAGGAAAAGTGATTGCCACTCTTGATTATCGCTGATTGTAAAGCTCACAAGGCCAGGCAAGCATAATGGCTCAGGATGGGTTCCTGGGCTGGCATTGTCGGTAAAGGGCAGCCCTCCACTCTGAAAGCAGGTTACTATAGCATCTAATGAGATGTTCAAAGGCTGCCTGCTTCTCCCTGGGAAATCAGAGAGATTTGGAGCAGCTGGAGAGAAAGTCAGCCTTTGCAGCAAGTACTTAAAAACCTGTTTTGAAGAGTGCTGGTGACCATATCTAACGAAAATGAGCTCAAAGACTAAATAAATGGCTGATTTCCACAGTCTGCTCAGTACGAGGAGGGTGTGGGTCAGGGCTAGCTTATATGTTCTGTCCTGGGAAAAATGGGGAAATGTGAAATATCACTTCAAGCAACTCCCAATTCCTTTTAAGAGTTCCATCCTTGCCTTGAGTACCCCAGGATCCCAGCACATATAAAGTCATATCTCTCCACATGTACCTTATAACTTCAGGGCCTTTTCCTTATGTCGCCCATCCTCCATATCTATATCTGATCTCAGGAAAGAATCTGAAGTGAATCATTTACAGTGTCCCCTTGGGTAAATGAATCTCCAGTCTCTGGACTTCAGTGAAGGAGAGTCATACCTCTTTGCTAGGTTACAAGATATTTTCAGGGTGGCTTCATAAATCCAGAGAGTGAGCCTATGGGTGCAGGGAAAGTGTTAGGTCAAAGGACCTAAAGTCAAACCTTGGCTTTGTGACTTGTATTACAGAGGAAAGAGCCTCTGATTTGTAGACACAGGACATGGATTCTAATCCTCACAAAGCCACTTACTGCTTGTGTGACAATGGGCAGTTTACTTGACCTCTTGAAGCCTCAGTTTTCTCATCTGTAAAATGATGGGGTCGTAGTAGATGGTCTCTTCTAGCTCTAAATCTATTGTCCCATCGCTACACAAGCGCTAAGCTTATTATCATCTAACATTCCACATTCTGTTTTTGAAAAACCCTTCTAACTCTTACCTTCTTTGTCACAAACTCACTTTCTCTGCTGACATTCTGTGTTACGAGGTCTAACTCTCTATGTTTTCAAGTCCCTCCCAGTTCCGACCTCCTATGTTCTAAGGTTCCCTTTAGCTTGGAAATTCTATGTTTCAGAGGAAATTTCATCCTCATCTCTCATTGTAGGATTAAAAGGCTTTGGTGAGAGAAAAAGACCATCAGGCTGATTAGCAACAGGTGGTGAGGGAACTATTTTTGCACAGGAGGCTCTTTTCAAACCTGAAGATCACATCAGCTTAATATCAGCTCTGGCTAAAGCCGAGCCTCCTCTGGGTATTTTGAGGAACATCTATTTTTTTCCCTTTGAAAATAAGCTCATGGGCATCTGTAAAATGCCCACCAAAGAGATTTAACTGCAGATTCATAGCAAGATTTCTGTGGAAGAGATGAATTGACCGGATTTCACACTCATTTTTATATTCTAATCCAAGTATAGGGACTAGACTTAAATGTGGCTTCATTGAGCACTGGCTTTGGTGTTGTAAGACTTGAGTTCAAATTCTGACTTTACTACTCGCTACTTGTGTGACCTAGGATAAGTTGTTTAACTTTTTGAAACTTTATTTCCTCATCTATAATATGAGAGAGTTGGATTAGATGATCTCCAAGGTACCTTCCAGCTCTAAATCCTATGCCCTTATAAATTAGCCATGATGCTTTGGGAGTGACACAAACACTGAGATTATAATTCCTAACAGGCAGAGCTGTCCAACAATGCAACAGGCAGATGGATGGATGAAGAGATAGATAAACAGAAAGACAGAGAGAGACAGGTAGGTAGATAGAGAGCTAGAGAGATGATGGATAGATAGATAGATACATACGTACATACATACATAGACTGATTGATAGAAAGACAGACAGATACAGGCAGAGAGCCAGACAGATTGATAGACAGACAAATAGATAGATGGATAGGTAGATAGACAGATACATGTACACTAGAGGTGTTCAATTAAAGGCTGAATAGCCATTTGTTGAGGCTGTTAGAGAGGGAATCAGACTTCCAACAGGAGTCAGACTAATCTGATCTATGAAATCTCTTCCAACTCATAAATTTTATGAGTCTATAAATTCTAGATTTTTTTTTTCATTTTGGTAGGAGCAAGATATTGTTCAAAGCTAGAGTGAAATGTTGATTATTGCTACATCTAAAGGAAGAAACGCTACATGAGTGTGGCTCCATGGAAAACTTAATGCCCATTGATGTCCTCAGTTCAGAATAAAAACAACCCCCTAGCAGTATGGTTTAGTTGATGTGTAGATATTTTAGCTGGACAAAGAAAAGACTAAGGGGCAGAGGTGGGGGAAAGACTGGAAATGACATCTGTCTTCCAATGCTGTTCTTTGTGAAAGGAATTTGATCTATTCTGCTTGGCTCAGAAGGGAAGAACCAAGACTAGAAAGGTTCTCATAGGAAGTTCCTAACAATTAGAGCTGTACCATAATGGCAGGAGGGGTGCTAATAGGTTCTCTGTCCCTGGAGATAGTCAAGAAGAGTCTGGATCACCATTTGTTGGGGATGCCACAGAATAGCCTTTGGATAAAGGTTATATTCCATGACCTCTGAGCTCATTTCCAAGATTGCAATTCTCTTTCCCCAAATCTGGCTCCCTTTTACAAAAGTAGTGGCCGGTGAAGATTTCCTCCCTAGTGTGACTGGGGCATAGATTGGAGAACAGGAAAGGAGGAATTGGACTGCACAATGATGATAAAAATACATCCTGGTGAGCTGAATGCTGCTGTTTTATTATCGTCCAGTCCCATCCAACTATAGCAGAGATTCGGCTGCTACTTGGTTTAGTGCTTCAGGCTATAATGGGGTAGCTTCAGGCAATCCTAGAAACCGGCACATCCTCCAAAATGCTGCATGTACTGTGCTTCAGACACATGCGGCAAGATGAGCTCTCTAAACCCAGACTCATTTGTGTGTACCCAATGTGACTGGAGAGAAGGAGACATAGAATGCCAGCAGGTCTTCTGGTCTTTAGGGGAGGGAAGGACAGAGGTCATAGCTGCTGTGAGAAATCCCATCCTGACATCTGAAAGCCTGAGTCTAAACATAGTGATATAGTGGTAGAGGAGTGTTTGCTTTGCTTCATCCTCTCCTCGGCTAAAATGCCAACAAGAGAGTGTTACTCTGGTTG